>NW_028270175.1:83539513-84887013 GCF_037043375.1 Chiloscyllium plagiosum
GACAGATATTTGCCGGCTGCAACATGTTTAATTTCACACACTTCGTGGGTCTGCATGTTGAGCATTGCACACACACGACACAACTTCACCCAGTAATGCCGTTGACGCATAAATAAATCCTTCCAATATTTCGGACGAGAGTTGCAGGTTCGCAGGCTAATGTCAAACATGTTACCATATCCCCGAAGTTAATACAACTTCACGGAGTCATTCAGGGCGATCAGCTGTTTTACACCATTCGTTCTTTTTGGCATCTTTCCCACAAGTCTGTATATTCGAACCATGCTCCATAACCACTGTAACTGCTTCATCCGTGATTCGTTCTCGGAAACGAAAAGTAAACACAAGGAACTGAGGGGTTATCTGCTTGCTGATTTCTTTCCCTCGTGGAAAATCTATGCCACATACCGCGATCCCACACAGTATAATATATCATTATTCACCTTCTCCCTTCACATTCAGTTTTCATTTTCAAAAACGCAGATCCAATCATGAAGGCATAAAAAAAAGCTGAAAAAGATTCCCAGAACTCCAAAATTCCAAATAGTACACTTTCCAATTTATTATTCTAATCTTTAAATGGTTCGTGTTGCGTGGTCTATTTGTGCAAGAGTCATCGGTTGTCATATATTGTTTCAGTCGGGAAAAAAAATTCCAATTATCTTTAGATTGTATATCAATACATGTGCTCGTGCCACTTTTCATTAAAATGCAGCATGGTTCGATACACCATATGGAAAATTTCATTCCATCAGAGGTAAGAAGTGTAAGGACCATGTCGTACTTGACCTTTTTTTAGTTAACTTCAGCAGTCTATTTCGCCTCCAAGTCTCTCACAGTTAGTTGCCCCATGACCCCATAGTGCAGCAGTTGAAAGGAACCACACAACGTTGGATCATGTCATCTTGGGTTCCAAACTCTGTCCCTCCCACTATTGTGCTCTCAGAGAGTTTCACGGTTTTTACTGTCACGAATTCAAGTCGTGTTCAGTCAGTTGTTCTTCTGAGGTCGTTCCAGATCTCATTGAAATACATCGGATTTTGTCTACTCATCGTCTTCCTGTCTTTGCTCATTTCTTATATATAGCGTCTTTAAATTTTCTTGTTCTCCTCTCGAGCATCGCTGAACTCTGGAGTAGCATGGAATATGAACATTTGTAATATTCCCAAGTAAAGAAAAGTTCTTTTCACGATGGTTCCCGTGACCATGTCCCCTGACATGATTTAACCTGAATGGGCACTCCACTGTGTGCAATTAATTTGTATGCTGTGACTTTACCACTGTGGGGACGCTGCAATGCCTTGGGGCAAGGACTCCCATCTTGCAAAATTATCTATAATCTTTAAACAATATTTCCTTCCGCGCCTATAATGAGGGGAGTCAGTAAACATCTGTCTGGAGGTTACACACAGCCCATTTGGCCGCGATGTGTGAGCCATCCAAATCATAGTGGATCGTCCTGTGTTGTGCTGTGTCCATCGTTGACTGTACTAAGCCACGTATATACCGATTCCTGGATAACGTCAGTCTTGTCATATTTGGCGGATCATTCAGTTGCTATAGTTACTAATCATTTCTTGTAAACCTCTTTGTGTTTTGTTCCACTTCGCTTTGTTACTATTTTGCTGTCTCCTCTGCATAGTCTCTGGTTGTGCATTTTGAACATCTTCTCTCCTCGTCCTCCTGTTGCCGTATCAATGTCTCTTGGGTTCGCTGTCTGCTGTTTCTCTCTCTGCTCTGCCTGCTCTCATGGTTCTTCGCTGTGTTTCTGTTTACACGTTCTGCTTTCGATTACGCAAACGCTGGTAACTGAAAATTGATCATCACATTGTACTGTGAGCATTGAATACAATGGAAATTAGAAAGGAGAAGAGAAATAGATTCATAGCCTGCATCCTTGTGATGGCATTTGTTCCAGAATTCGTGCTAAATTTTGACAATTTATCTAGAAAACAACAAAGGCAGGACACGACTGAGCATGGCAATGCTTTTAAATTCCTCATATCAGCACATGTTTTAAATGTTTTTATTCATTAAACCGCATAGTTTTAAAACCAGGTCAGACATTCTTCGAGTGCCTTTTTGGAAATTTGTGATTTCTGTCATTTCAATGTTTCGAATGTCAAACAGGATGTTCACGACTTTTTTCTGGCTGCAGGGAAAGCAATTGAATATGCCTTCAAAAATGCTATTGTTATCCAACTTAACTGCTGCTCTTCAGCAGAACGGTTTGCAAACTAGCTGTGATGGGAATAAATCCATATTTCAAACATTCTTCCGATACTCAACTCATTTAATTAAATTAATTATAGAAACAAATGGTGATTTCAATCGATTTTTGATTTGCTCACGGAATCTTCTCTGTGTCACTGCGAAAAGGCATGTGTTTGTGCAGCAGCTTAGGAGCTGGACGTGAATCCTATTTCTTGTACAAAACTATGCAGAAACATCGAGGTTAGTTCCAAACCCGACATACGGTTCCATATTGAATACAGCATAAAGACAAACCATAAGAGAATGAAATTGCCTGAGATAACGAACAGCAAAACAATGGACTTTTTTCTTTGCACCATCTCTGGGTCTCGGGCAGGCTCCCCAATGCTTTGACGCTGGAGTCTCCTGCGTGCTGTGCTTGCCACTAAAACGTGCCTTATAGTGAAAACATTAAACAGCACAATCAGCAAAAATGGGATGCCTGCAGTTATTATATAATGTAGGAACTCAATTGACGCCCAGACACGTGAAGACCAATTGCTTCCAGAAATCCAACAAAACCAGGCATAGTTCTGAAGCAAATAACGGCCCATTAACATAAAATACCAGAAAATATTTTTTAAGCAACTTAGCACATCCACCGTGACTAGAACCAAGGTCGCTGTTTTCACAGTGCAGTAATTAGTTTTCAGTTTCTGGGAACAAATGGCGATAAATCAATCAAACGTTAAAGTAACAGTGAACCACACCGAACAGTCTGTCACTGCATAAAGCAGGACAGCATGTAAATTACACAATCGGACGGAATTAAAGAACATAAAATGATCTGGATACCGAATTGGAATTTGCCTCAATATCAAGTCGAGGACAACGACAAGTAGATCTGCTGCAGCCATGGCCACGAGATAGCGAGTGACACACTAGGAAAGACCACAGTTTCTGCGAGTGAGGATCCCAATCGTTGTTACATTAACTATGGGAAGAACAAATAAGGAATTAATTGCAACATCAATTTGGCAGCGTCCTACTGGTTTAAGAAAAACAAATCTATTCTTGAGGTCAAAACATTCAGCATTTTGCTCTGTGGATAGATTAAAATGGTGGGACCATCATAGTTGCACATTGTGAAGATACGCTTGGAAATGTACAATATCATTTATGAAATGCAAATGATTTTTTAAATAAGTCAACATTCTTTGCAATTTTGCAACTATCACATAATAGTCATCTACTGACAGATGTTGAAGTAT
Source organism: Chiloscyllium plagiosum (assembly GCF_037043375.1). NCBI lineage: Eukaryota > Metazoa > Chordata > Chondrichthyes > Orectolobiformes > Hemiscylliidae > Chiloscyllium > Chiloscyllium plagiosum. The sequence continues at coordinate 83,542,978 of NW_028270175.1, forward strand.
GACGATGAGGCTTCAAGTAGGATAGGTTGATGATCTCAACGCCATTTGGGTAGTGGTAGCAAAGCAACTACTTTTACTGTTCTAGATGCGATTCAGCATACTATCATGATAGTGACTCATGTTTAGAAGAATAAACTGAGCTTATTTTCCAACCGCTGAAAACGAGTAAGTGACACTGATCTCCTTTGGGGAAACTCACCATATTTGGTGTATTAATGACTATCTTAACTACCTGTGAAAACTTGCTTAATTTTGACCAACGGTTTGTGGCCCAAGCTGAAGCCAATCATCCTAAATCAACTCTTCTGATGTCGTATGATTAACTCAGCAGAACTAAGAGTCAGGTGTACGAAACTACGAACGTAACCAAAAAATAAAATTCTGAAATCAGCACCTCACGTTAGAAGTGCAAACTGCACATTTACTTAATAATATTTGCTGTGGACCAAGCCAGAGCCCCTCAAAACATTTTAAGAAGGTGTTTAGGACCGTAATTTTTCGAGTTGTTTTAAGCAGGTGAAAATGGATATTCCAGGATTGATTCAACTGGCCCCAATCACTCGGTTTAAAAAACCGAAATTTATAAAAACATTAATAAAAGATAAAAGAATATAGAATAACATAAATCACGTCAAAACCCAATCGACTCTCTCGAAACAAAATAGTTCCAAATAGTTGCAATATTCCCGAACCACCCACTTGTCAAGAAAAAACACTTTTTTTTCAAACAGGAGCCACGTCAGAGAGGAAACGACCAGCATGTAACTGCCTTTTTGCGTCCTCAGCAACTTCTCTGGGTTCCCAGCTAAAACATGACAACAGCTGCAAAATAATCGCAGTTTGCTCAAACCCAAACCAAACCAAACGCTGAACTTGGAGAACTGCCCACGTGCCTCTAGTTTTTTCCTGATTTGTGCTGATTTGTTGTCCATGCTAAAATCCATTTAAATTTTATCGGGGTATAGGAGGCCATAATGCTTTAAACAGACTTAGAACAAAGAACATAGAACAATAAAGTGCAGAACAGGCCCTTCGGCCCTCGATGTTGCACCTTCCTGTGAACTAATCTAAGCCCATTCCCCTGCACAATCCCATCATCAAACATATGCTTATCCAAGGGCTGTTTAAATGCTCCTAATGTGGCTGAGTTAACTGCATTAGCAGGCAGCGCATTCCACACCCTGACCACTCTCTGAGTAAATAAAATGCCTCTCACATCTCTCTTAAATCTATCACACCACAATTTGCAGCTGTGGCGCCTCGAACAAGAAGAAGTCATCATCCTCGGAAAAGACTCGCACTGCCCACCCTAATAACAATGCAATTGTTTTGGGTTTGTTCGCCAAGGTGGCAAGTTGGTTGCCAGGTAAACGACCATTCCCACAATAACAGCAATTGGCACCCGTGCAGCAAATTTTTACACAAACTTCAGACCAATAACAATATTTTGGACAGTTTGTTCTGATATCTGTGATATGAAAAAGATGGATTGATGATGGCGATGCAACGCCTATTGCCATTCGATGATTTTTTGATATCGTTTCAAATGACCATTCTTATGTTCCAGACCAAACCCTCTCAAAATATTTCAGTCAGATAGATTGGACCCCGACTTTTCTTGGTTTAAAGGCAAGTGTAAGGCGATGCATTACAGACGCGAATCGATGGATGAAACTACAAGATTTCACTTAATTCCAACACCACGTTGAACGTACAGACAAGACAAAATAGATTTTTAAAAAGCTGCAACTCGACTGAAATACGCAACAATATCATATATAACTTAACTACGACCTATTAATTGCAATATATTATCCAATATAATAGCATCATATCTTTTGCAAATGCAAGTGACAAGGTAAACACGAAAATATGAAATCAGCAGTAGTTGAGAACAGATGCTTTTGCAACAACAGACAAAGACTGCTCGAAATTGAAATGTCACCGTTTTACAGCTGAAAACAATTCAGTGCGATGGAATAAAAATTTCTGATATAAAATACTCTGTCCCAGGAATTATATGTTTTCCCTTTTCGTTAATGGTTTTAGAAACTTCACAATGACTTTTGTTTTCAACTCCCGTGATCAAGGTCATGGGTATGATCATGATTTGGGTTTTATAAAACCACGTTAAGAGCGAGGGTCATCTGCCAGTTTTGCCTCCTGATGTGAATTGGATAATTCTGTGAAGTGCTCAAAATATTTCTTTCACTTGTGACTGAAGATCAACACATCGTGTCTGCACACCACAAATTTGGATACTTCCGAATAGACATTATTGGTTAGTCTTTGAAATGTGACCGTCATATTCCTAATTCCGATCGGTATTTGTTAATATTCTTCCAATCTACGTGGTGTCATCGAAGTCAAAATCTCCTTCAATCTGTCAGATGAAGGTCGTCTGCGTAACGCCAAATTATAAATTAGGATGTTTGACCGACGTTCTCAATACAGTGTTACAAATGTGGAACATAAAATTAACCAGATTTCCTGACTATATTGGCATTACGATGGTTTACACATAATCGTGTACCAGCTGGTATTGTTATCATTACTATTGGTGATTTCGATTTGCAAATAATCACTTGGACTTCATTTTCAGCCTGCGTCCAAACAGGTTGTCAATCTCTTCCAATTTTATAATGCTAATTTGATAAGGAGGTTACTTAACTGACGCAGCATTTATATATCTGTGTAATCATGCATAATCAGGTTCTGACTTATCAAATTTTCCTGCATATCTTATGCGGCTGCAACCCTCCAGGTCATTTTGAGAACGTAACTCAATCATTTATAGCATTTTTAAAAAAAAACTTCCTCTTTGTTGTATGTAATTTGAGGAATGTCTAAATCAGAATCACTTGAACTTGTTTCTTCACTCTGTTTTTTCATCACTAACACATTATCATTTCTCTTTGTTTAATTATCAAAGTATCTTTTGAACATTTTCACGTCACTATCAGTGAGATTTATTTCTCTCTGACTTTCTTATCAAATACTTCCTCTTACTCAATTTCCTTTCGATCTCATAAGATACAAAACATCTTGATTTTAAATGTTCACGTCATGGCAGTGGCATAAACATTTTATCTCTTCAAGCAAAATTGCGCAGTTTTGATGTATCTTCTGCTCTCGGTTTCGCTACCTTCTGCGCAATGTTAAATGCTGTCTAACTCAATCATCCAATCTATATACATAATTTTGATTTGGATGAGCCGGTGTTGGACTGTGATTTATAAACTTAAAAGTACACAACAGTAGCTTATAAACCAACAGGATTATTTGAAAGCACCAGCTTTTGAAGGCATGCTTATTCGTTAGATGGTTGTGGAATAGGACCATAAGACACAGAATTTACAGCAAATGTTTACAGTGTTATTGGCTGAAATGCTTGAAGAAACTTGGAGTAAGTATTGCATCTTTTCGAATGTGTTTGCTAGCTTTGGATCATTAACATTAAATCCCACAACACTTTTTAAGTAATGTGGACTTGAAATAAGATTAACGAATGGCTGAGGTAACACATTTCATTCGAAAACCTGACGTTACCTTGAGAATATAACTTGGAAGGAGTATTGTGTGATTTTTAATTTCGTACACCCTAGTCCAACACCGGCACCTTCAACTCATGTCCGACATGTAACACTTAAATTCCGTAACACACTGCGATAAATTTCGTCAACCTCTGTCATTTTCATTTATCCAACAGAGCATGTGATGGACTTATTTGCCGAATTAAAATTTCATTTTTAGAATAGTAATATTCTAAAATTCACTGAAATTATTCTTCTGAGAATGGTTTGTTATAAAACAGATCTGGTATTTCATATTTTTGTTGTTATTCAGTTGGCGTTTCTGAACTAAAACTTTTTACTTTGTCCCCCTTTTGTACTTGTTCATTTTTCACAGGCATTTGACCGACGTATCTGATATTTTAACGTCAACTACCTTGTCTTTACTCCGTGAAATCTCTCTTCTTTCAAATTGGAGCTTTGCGAACTTGTTACTGCACAGTCAAGCAAATTTCCAGGCTTCACTTCCTGTAATAACTCTGTTGGCTGATTTCCCAGTGCATTTTCAACCACATAGACATCACTCCGGTCTCTGATCTATTTCTGACATAAGCAAAGATGAATTTTATTTCTGGGACCAGGGCTTCTCTGTGGGTGCGAGAATGACTTCATCATGCTTTGACACTTCAAACTCAAAACCGAATCTGAGCACTGCTCTTTTAACCTGAATTCAATAGAGTACAACATTTCCTGGCAATAGCACTTCCATATCCCAAATTTCCTCACTTCGCACCATCAAAGAAAGACTCTGCCAAATGCTATTTACTTAGCTGCTTGAACTGGCGTACATGAGCAAATCTTACCCACACAAGCAATATCTTTAAAGGAATAAGTGCTTTCTTCTCAACAACCACTGACTATCTTGTATGCATTTGTGGCAATTTTCGTTCCAATGTGATTTTGTTTCGTACTTCATCAAAGCTCACTGCCGTATGCTGTTTCTGCAAATTTGTCCCATCAGTACTTTTTCCATATCACCAACAGTGAGACATCATATGACATACTTTATTGCAGTGGAAACATCTAAACAATTTATTTTGCCGTCATGATTTTCTTTTTAACTCTGTGCGAAACGATCTTTGCTATGTTCACGGAGATGCCGTTTCCGTCACCAGCTGAAGATTTCTCCTTTCTGTTTCGATACCAATTTCCAGTATGAAATTGTTGTCGAAAGCCAAACTTTCCGCAGCTTTACTTGAAGTCTTTGCTTTTCTACATGACTTTTCATTATTTTAGCAAGTGAATTGTTTAACTCCTCCCAAATAACCATCTTTGTCAGCGCATTATTTACTTCACCTATTTTCAATATTCTGAGCCACATATCAACGTTCCTTTCTTTAATCCTTTCAAAACAATTGCAGGGATGTGCAGATTAAATTCGTAAAATTGTCGTCAGTCGGTTGCTTGTACTAGCTCACTAGCACTTCAGATCGTTTTTTTCACTTGATCATACGCGCCACATGCACACTGTGTTCGCGACGGGACTACTTCACTAGCTCTACATACTCGTGTTGTTTGGATCAACAATATCTACATGGTCACTGACCAATTCATTTGTTTAGCCACTTTCTCATATGAAATGGAAAATGATTCTACGTACTTCATTCTGAACTGAGGCAAGAGTTGGACTCATTTAAACACATTTTCACTCTGCCTTTTGCTACAACGGTATTCCTATCAATCACTGTTCTGATCATTTCTCAATACATTCAGCTCTACCTCAGTCATATTATGTCTAAGTTCAGTTTTTAGTTGCAACTTCTGAAACGCTATTGACAGCATTTTTGATTATTAACACAACATAAATTATGAGTCAAATCGCCGAAATTAATGCATTTCAAACGAGGTCTCTTCTTGGAAGATGAAGAAACTTTTATCAAATTGCAAGAGAATTCATAGAAATTTTCCATTCACCAGTGAATGAAATGTTAGAAAAGACATGGTCAAAATAGATAGATCGTGAATGACTTGAGATTAAATATTTTCACATATATTCAAAGAATGTCTTAATAGCGAGTTGTTTTTTTAGTAGCGTCAAAGTCGGTTAGTTCATATCAGAAATTGATTATATGAAACAAACTACGGCTGCGTAGAGTGGTTAATGTTATGAATTGTCTCTTGATTAAATCTGAAGTGAAATGGACATTTTTCTCACTGTAAAATCAAGCAAGATTAATTTTTCAATCCAAAGTAAGGAACATTATTAAAATAAGCCAACACCGCATCTGACGACTTAATGTAATAATTCAGAGTAACATTTTTATATGAATAATAGAGCAAAATGAACACTTACAAGGAACAGCAACAACAGCAAGCAAAGGATAGTAAATCTCTTGAACTTTAAAAAGGAAGCTTCCTATCTGGTAATTTAATAAAAAAACTACGTTGCACATAATTTTTCTCACTTTCCATTGTGGAAGTCATTGATCCTGAACAGTAAAGGAGACAAACATTTGTATTCACGGAGCAAGGGCAGGTTGAAACTCTTCCAGTGCAGTTTTAATAGAATATACAAATTCCTCGTGAATCAATGAACACCAATAAGCCTGACATTAAATCTGCTCAATGAACAAACAGATTTCGTATATTCGATCGAAAAACAACATGATTGCTGATCAAGTGCATTCAGCGAAATGCAAAATTCAACTTCTCTTACAATTTAATACTAAAATAGATAATTGAATATCATAGTGCAGTACTGGCCCTTCAGACCTCGATGTTGCGCTGCCGTGTGAATGCAATCTGAAGCCCATTTAAACTACACAATTGCATTCTCGTCTGTATGCCTGTGCAATAACCATTTAATTGCACGGAAAGGAGGAGAGTCTGCAACTGTTGAAGGCAATGCCTTTCACTTCATTACTACTCTCTGAGTAAGGAAACTACCTCTGACATCTGCCTAGATCAATCAACATTCCATTTGAAGCTATGCACCCACTTACAAGCCAGGACCATTCAAGAAAACAGGGTATCACTGTCCACCCGATCTAAAACTCTGATGAACTTGTCTGTCTCAATTAAGCAACCTCCCAAACATCGTCTCCCTGACGAAAACAGGCACAAGTCCCTCAAATTTTCCTTGTCAGACTTTCCTTCCAAATCAGGCAATATCCTCCTAAATCTCCTCTGAAGCCTTTACAAAGCTTCCACATCTTTCCGATACTGCATTGACCAAAACTGCACGCAATATTCCAAGTGCGGCTGCATCAGTTCATTGTACAGCTGCAACATGTCCTCATGGTTTCGAAACTCGACCTCACTACTTAGCTAACATAGCCTTCTTATGAGCCCTATCAAACTGGGTAGCAAATTTGAGAGATACATATACATGAACACTGAGATCTCTCTGCTCATCAACACTACCATCTGCCCAGTAGTCTGCATTTCTGTTACCCCTTCCAAAGTTAGTCACCACACACTTTTCTTCATTATACTCCATTTGCCATGTCTCAGCAAAGCTCTGCTGCTTATCTATGTCCCTCGATAACAGCAACATCCTTCAGCACTACGCACAAATGTACTGAGCTTCGTGTCATCGCAAATTTGTTAACCCTTCCTTCTATGCCCTCATTAAGATATTTCTAAAAATGACAAATAACAGTGGACGCAAAAAGTTCATAACATACACTACGAGTAACTCAACTCCAGCATGAACACTTCCTTTCAACCACCACGCTCTGTCTTCATTCAGTTCGCCGATTTATGATCCAAATTTCTAAATCACCCCATCCCAAGACTGTCTATTTTGTGCAGTCGACTTTACTGAAATCTATATACACCACATCAACAGCTTTTCCCTCATGCAACTGTTTGATCACCCAGTCAAAGAACACATAATGTTTGTGAGGCACGACCTACCGTTCACAAATTTACTCTCCATCAATAAACCAGTACAATATTGAGATATGCAGCAGATATGTCGAGCATTATGAGTAAATAAAAAAACGAATTGTTCAGTGTCCCAAAACTCCAAAAAAAAAACAATCTATGAAATCTAAAACGTTCTCAACGGTTATTCATACCCAACATCAATTCTACTTGTTCAGTTTCATAAAGATAATATCAGTTAACCCTTATTCGCACCACATACATTTAAGGACAATCTCTGCAATTTGTCACAATCTTGAAGAATTTTAATTTCATTCCCAAGATTGAACTCTCAGCAAATCACTGTTATGGATAGATCGACCCAACGCTTGCAGTGCCAAATATCGTGTTTTGTTTACAAAAGAAACACGCCTTACCGTTTGCAATTATATTTATTGATATCTTTTAGCAAATTCGTCCATCAAATAGTTTTAGAACTCTTCATGCATAATGCTGCAGTCCAAATAATCACACTGAATTGAAGCCATGACTTAGAGCTGCCGGTTTGGGGCTGAGGTGAACAGGGTCTGAAGTCAGAATACACCAGATTTTCGCCGAAAGATTTCTTTGAAATCACACGCTTTCTGAGCGCTCTTCTTTCATTTGGTGAATTGAGAGAGGAGCATACAGGCACACAATTTAACAGCAGAGACATTTTCATACAAATGGTACGATTGAGTTGAATATAACGTCACTATTGCTGATTAAAAATTTGAGGCGCTGTGTGTGAAGTCTTACTAGCAGAATAACAAGCAAACGAATGACTGATTAATTGAGGCAGATACATAATTAGAATAATATTAAAAATAAGGCTTTGCTAAAGCCATACCAAAGACCTGAAGTAGCCGAGTGTCGAACCAAAATAATGCTCATCCAAAACTGTATAAATTGATTAAGCTTGAGAAATCATAATCAGTTTTCAAGTTGATAATTCAAAACAGGACTGTAAGGATGATATTTCAGATAAACAAACGTATGGGGGGATCGCATATAGGTTGATACGAATCTACGATTCGTATTGTAATGTGTATGTACATTGTTCTGGGTCTGGAAGACAGCCTTGGTGAAAGCTTACCTGAAGATCAGAGGCTGAATGTCCTTTACTGCTGAAGTGCTCCCCGACTGGGAGGGGCGATGTCTGTCTGGCAATTGTTGCTCTGTGTCCATTCATTCGTTGTCTTAGTGTCTGCATGGTCTCTCCAATATAACATGCCTCGGACGATCGTTGCTTGCAGTGTATAGTGGTAGATTACATTGACAGAGTCACAAGAATAACTTCATGTTAACGTGAAACGTGGTGATTCTACGTGTGATGCTGGTATCCATGTCGAGGATTTGACATGGCTTGCAAATGATGCCGTGGCAGCATGTGGTGTTCTTGTCAAAGTTGCTGTGAACGCTGGGGGGGGGGGGGGGGGGGGTGTACTTCGTTTTGAACAATGGTCTCTTTATGATTCAGCAATTGTTTCATTACAAGAAGTGAAGGCGTTGGGATGATCTTGGACAACAGATCTCAAACCCACTCAATTGACATGCATCATGGAGTAAACTCAGAAACGCTGCCGTTGCAAATCTCCAATACAGCTCAACCATCTCGTGCACCAGCTCTGCAGCAGACGCTGCAACTTTGAAATCGAGGTGGAGTCGATATTCTCAGCATGCACTCAGGATACAGTGGACCAGCTATGTGACACTGTGAAGCAGACGGATCAACGGAACCACACCACCTCCATGCACGCCTAGAACAGGAAACTGCAGAAATTTGGCGTTACCACCATCTTCAGTTTTGAAACTAGTACCATCACACGGCAATCCATTATCAAGTAGCATGACTAAACCCATCAAACAGTCGAAATCGAGTTTTACAGCTGAGGACTTATTTTTTGCCCCACGACCAAATTGTAACCCATTGGTCTCCTGACAGATGAATTCAACAGATGAATGAGGCATTGGGAATTCTTCCACAAGCTACAAGACGTTAGCAGCGAGCACAATAGGGAGAAAGCCCAACGAAAGCAACATACTCGACAGAGAGTTGCGCAGTGCAGCGACCAAAAAAGTAAGAGTCGTGTTGGACACCTCTGGAACATTGCTATTCTTGGCTTGTTATCGACGTACAAGCTGTCAGCAGGTATAGCAACGCCAAATTCATTAGCTGCACTAACAAGATAGCGCAGGATGTTACCTCAACACAAGATCAAACGCAGCATCGTCATTAAACACTGCATAATCCATCGTCGCACAGAATAGAATGAACTACTGCAAACAAGCATACTGACAACTAAACAACCTGAAACACAAAAGAGAGCAATTGCTGATGCGGTCAAATAATACAACGGTCAACTCAACAGACTGATTTCTGACATTTGATCCACACCTTCAGATTATCCTATGCACCCGCATCCTGCGTAGTTGTCGCATTGAAAACTTCAATACATTCCGAAGGTACACAAACAAACATACCTGAATGGCCAATCATGTCAGGGAACGAAATCTGTTTTGCGAATCTCTGTGGCTGTGTCGAAGGTAGCCTGAAACGAATGCACAAGGAACCCTCAGTTTCGAACACGAAACTAAAGTATTCATAGAGGAACTCAGCATTTCTCCACCAGACGAAGCAGGAACAGTCCACGTCACAGTGCAATGTTTGAAATTCTGCAACAACATCCCCCACCACGACGGCACAACTGCAACAGCCTCACCACTCAATGCCAACAACTACCAATTTCCACATTCCGCATTCCATCCCTCAACTCATTTGCACCATCCTCGGATATGAAGTCTTCACTTTCGACAACCAGACAGGAGAACACGAAGATATATCAACGAATACTGATTATATGCGTCATGAGCTTTACATTTACAAGTTTCCACGAGTAGAAGAGAACAAACGTTCTTGGTACATTATGTTTGGAGCACGTTCGGAAAAGACATTAACACGACATCAATTATTTCAAGTATGTGGTAATATTTCCTCACTATTGGAGCAATTGATGTCGGACGCAGTTTCTGCTTGTGCAATTCCTGGAGATGATTAATCAGATTGGGCAACTGATACAGTTAAGCGAATGAAACGTGACTTGTTGGAGATTTCTATTTTTCCCGCCCTATTTTCATTGGAATGATTGTTATTATTTAGTACACATAACCTGGATATTTTTCGTGCATTGCTGCACACATATGTGGAAACTCTATGATCTGAAATGAATTGAATCTTAATGAGCGTTATTCCTTACTCAGAAATCATCAAAATCTCTCACATTGTCGTGGCGGGAATATGTTTGATGTTGTAGTAAAGACATTTCCTCACATGATACCCTGAGAAACACCTACTGTTTTGTCCTGGGTTTCCTGTTACTGACATCCAGCAAACTCACAAAGTATTCCTTCAATGTCAGCATGATGTTTTTTCTCCCAGTTCTATTATTTCTAGCTTCGTGAACTTTCGTTGATGCCACATTTGGTCAATGCTTCCTTGATATCAATAACACCCAGTTTCCTTTGGATTCGTGCTTCAAAATGTCTGTGCAATTTTGTGCTGAGGTTGTGACAAGTTCTTGCCCATTTGGCGCTGCTGAAACGTAAATGCAGCATTTCAAATGAAACCGGCTTTCTTTGCTTAGCATGCTTTAACACAGTCGATCACGTCGTCCAAAATGTTGATAATTTTTGATAATTAGCTGACAGGCCAAAAAGCATAGAGAAGGAGCAATAGATTATTTTTGATGCGCTAAAACGTCAGCAGTGCAGTATTACGATGATCAGTGCTTGTTCTGTTGCCGTGCACATTCAGAATTATTGAAGGCAGAGATTACTTTATCGTTTCCATGTTTGCCTCTCGAAGAAACCATTGAGGAAATATGAAATTTAAGGAAATTTCATATATTTCACGCTTACTAAAGAACTTGCATAAGTGGAAATAAAGTTGGAAGATATATACTAATATAATAATTGTGGGTTGACTGTAATTAAAGTTTTGATTGCTGGGCCATTACGTGCCAACGTTGACTTTGCAGCTTTTATTCCTGATTAAGGGCTTTTGCCCGAAACGTCGATCTCGAAGCTCCTTGGATGCTGCCTGAACTGCTGTGCTCTTCCAGCACCACTAATCCAGAATTTGGTTTCCAGCATCTGCAGTCATTCTTTTTACCTAGCTGTATATTTCAGTCACGTTTGCAGTATAGTGTATCGTTCTTGTATTCACTCCAAAGGAAGGGCGGGAATGTTTTGTACAGGGTATAAAAGAGGATGAGCACAACGTGATCTGGACTGGAGTGAATAATGTACCAGGAGAGGTAGAACAAATTTAGAGTTACTGAAACATTGGAAGCTGAGGGACACCCTGACAGAAAAAAATAACAATTTTTAGAGTCATGGACATGGTTGGCAAATGCTGTTTTTCCCGATGAGCGAAATGTCAAATCCTTGGGGGTGTAGATTTTAGTTAAGAACAGGAACATTTGAAAGGGGTATTTCATGGTAATAGAAGCAGGAGTAGACAATTTGTCCAAACTAACCTGCTATAACACTCATTAAGATCATGGTTGATCTAATCTTTATCTCAACTCCGACCAGCATTATCCCCATAAACGTCGATTTCCCTCCCATGCATAAACCTATCCAACTATGTCTTGAATAATGGAGCTGACTCTCCTGCTTCCTTCGTCCGACACAAAAAACAAATGCAGATGTTGGAATCCAAAGTTGTAAGGCAGGATGCTGGTAGAACATAGCAAATTGGCAGCATGAGGAGTGGTGTAACGCTCTGAAGAAGCATTAGATCCGAAAAGTTGACCTCTCACTTCCTGATGCTGTCTTGTTTGCTGTGTTGTTCCAGCCACCTGCCAATCTACTGCTTCCAGGGCTCGAGAAATTCATCGGATCACAACTCTCTGTGGAATAAAAGAGATTTAGCTGTCCGAAATCTACTCCCCCTAATCTTGAAACCATGTCACGGAACCCGTGTCTCAACCACAATCAGAAACAAATTGCCAGCCTCTCTCTTATCTATCCCTGCCAAAATTACGTATGTTTCTGGAATACACGCACTCATTCTTAGAAATTTTAGTGACAAAGTCACAGGAGGCTCAACCTCTCCTCATATGGCAACGCTCTCAGTGGTGGAATCAATCTGGTGAGCCTCCTCTGCACCACTTCCAAAGCCAGTGCATCTTTCCCAAAGTATGGAGGTCAGAATTTACAGAATATTCCAGGCGTGGCATCAGAAGTAACCCCTTTAATTGTACGAGAACCTCTCTGTTTTTAATTTCAATCCCTCGTGCAAGGAAAGCAGACATTTAGTTTGCCTTCCAGATTAACTGTTGCCCCTGCAAAATCAACTTGCAGCGATTCATATACCAGAACTACTCAGTCCTACTGCACAACAGCGTGCTGCAAATTTCTCCATTAAATAGTACTCTGATCGACGATTTTTATTTCCGAAATGGATAACCACATATTTACCAACATGGTACACCATCAGCTAAAACCTTTCACAGTCGATTCTCTATTGAACTATCTCTACAGACACTCCACAAACTCTGCACAGTTTGGCTGTCGACTCAGTTGATTGTCAGGAGCAATCTCGTCTTTCTACTCGAAATCATTTACATGAATCATCAATATGTGTGGGCACAACATCGTTTCGTGTGGTACCTCACTCACCACTGATCTTCAATCAGCAAAACAACCACTTCCCCCTACTATGTTTTCTCTTGCTTAGCCAGTCCCCTATCCTTGCTCGTACATTCTCCGGAACTCCATGTCCACCAAGCTACGTTTTTTGATTTACACAGAAGGGTTCAACAGGCCTGACACTCTCGAGTATCTGAGGTGATAGAAAAAGATACGATAGCAAACATCTAATACATATTTCAACAGAAATATGTAAAGACAGAAAATAGAGGAGTATGGACCATGCTCGGACAGGCAGGATTAATTTCAAATGGTAAAGCGTTTGGCAGCGGCATGATGGGCGAAGGTTCTCTTCCTGCATTGTGCTTTTTTTTTTGCTATCTGTGCGAAGTAACTGCATTGATATTATTGCTGCATTTTTTGCTGTGCTTTTACAGCACCACAGTCTTTGACTCTGGTCTGCAGTCTTCACGCTCTCCAAATGAAAGGAACCGTTAGTTACAAAAATTGTTGACAAGAAACATTCAATTTTGCTACACAGTAGGATCCTATCTGATCACAATTCGGACAGGTCAGAATAAGCAACTTAATTGCAACAAACTGGGAGTGACGGTCAACAAATATTGAGGCAGAGCATTCAAAACAATACATGAAATGCGTCCTTACATTTAAATCAACTGCAAAAAGCCCAGCTGAGGAATATACAACGTGCAGTTGCAAAGCCATCAGCTAGTTCCATTACGCTGTGGTTTTCATATTTTGTGTTCACCGAATAATTAGAGAAGTTTAATTAATCCAGAAAAAATGTTTCCAATTATATGACATAAGAAGTCATTGAACTGTTCAAATTCTGCACAGAAGACTTGATGAGATAATTGTTGGCAAAATATGTCAAAGAACAATCACTGGGGAACAGTTCACTTTGGTCGATAGAATCAAAGAGGGGAAAATACCAGAAACTGAGTTGCCCTTGGAGTAGTGCATGATGGAATGTCTCTTGTAAGGCATGCTCAAGGCTGGAACAGCAAAAGGGAAGGATTATGATTGCTCATCTCTCTCGGTGAGATTCGATGGCTTGCTGTCCAACTTATGAGAGGTGGCGTGAGGAAATTGAAGTGTGTTGATTGGTGATAATTCAACAGAACATCTGTTAACCATCAACATTTGCGGTAATTTTTTGTTCGCGTTTTACATTTGATGTGCATTCTTTGCTTGGGCAATCACATAGCTACATAAAGTTAGCTGACTACATGTAACTGCGAATTATTGAAACTCCAAATTAACAACGCCTTGTATTCTTATGGATTTCGTCCCAATGTTCTCCAAAGGAAAATACAGTAAGCTTTCTGTAGATCATTTTTAACTTTACAAAACTAATTAGTTTAGTGAATGATTTCTTTGGATTGTTAAACATATAATGTGAATCATTTATTCATTAATACCTGCAGAACGTGCAAACACCGAGTATTTACATTAACATCTGCTATGTGTAAACTTTAGAAGCTTTTATACTAAAGGCGTTGTGATTGGGCACTTGGGTATGTTCCAGATTTATAGACACAATGAACATGGTTTTGTTAAATAAAATCATAATCAACTAATTTATTGGACTTATTTGAAGAAGTGCTAAATGGGAGTAAGTTGATATGTTTTGCACGGCTTTTCATAAAAGAAATCACGTCAAAAACTCTTCAGATCAAAAGCTATTGCGAAAATTAAACTTTACTGGGATTGCCAATAAAATATTGTCATTGAAGGAAGATTGACTTGGCTACACGAAAACGAGGAGAAGAATAAATTGGCATTTTTATCAAGCTGGTGGGATATCAGGCACGTTGTGAAAACAGAGATCAGCGCTGTGGGTTCAAAGCTTTTCAGCTGCTTGTAAATATTTGAACGAAGAACGGAAGTTACTATTGGTGGATTTCATGATATCACAAAGATTTTCCGGAAAGTGAATCGTGAAAAAGAAATATGTCGAATTAAATCCAGTTTGGGCAAGTTAATCTTTTGTATTAGAGCCAAATTGGAGTGGCCAGCATGCACACTGACGGATGCTAATTCGTTGGAAGGATTTCAACGAGATTTATAAGACTAACAACGGCAATAAGTTGATTGCCTTTTTTTGGAAAAGTTTGCTGACCAAGGCCTGTATCCTTCTGATATTTCGAATAGTCATGGTTGATTCGCTGTCAACCACAATATCCTGAGGAGTCTCAAGAGGCAGAATTTGTGAATGTTTTTCCTGTTGTGGGAGGTTCCAGAGCTTGTTTCCTTCCTTTCTCAAAGAAGGTAAGAACATAAGAACCAGGAGCAAGAATAGGCCATGTGGCCTTTCAAGCCGACTCTGCCATTCAGCAATATCATGGCTGATCTGTCTTGGCCTCAGCTCCATTTGCATGCCATCCCACCGAATTAATTAATTGCTTTATGGTTCAAAAATATAAAGGTTAATAACTTAAGATTGTAAGACATTCAGGACCAAGTCAATTTTTGATGGTGAGAGATGAGGGGATATGAAATTCAAAAGGAATATTGCCAGGAAAGATCGTAACATAATGAATTCATGATGAGAAGAACGTTGTTCCGTTATGGAAAGTGTCGTTTCAGAGTTCAGTGAAAATTGTTGAACTGGCGGTACGTGTAAGTGAGAAATGTTTGGTTCTGGGTATGCAGTTGATTATTGGCTCGATTACATTTGGGAATAACAGCTACTCTCGTCTAAAAGCTACACTAAATCTGGCAACTTTAGTACGACAGGAACTGAAGAGCAAAGTACATAACAGAAGTAAAGCACAGGAATAGCCCGTTACTCTATCCAAGCGGGAGGCAAACATCATGTCCTAACAAAACATATAGAAAACCTTCGGCTCTTATACTATCCTTTTCCCTCTATTACCACTATCCCCCCACCGCCCCCCCCGCCCCCCACCTTCATGGAAATACCCAAATGCCTCGTAATTGCCATTAATGTACCTGCATTCACAATCCTCTTCTGGGAGTGATTTCCAAGCACCTAATACTCTACCTGAAAAAAAAAATCACTTGCACGTATCCCTTAAACATTCCCACTCGGAACTTGAACTGTGCCCTCTCGTAAATCAAACTTCAACACGGGGAAAAAGCCTTTTACTACCCAGTCTATGTATGGCTTTCAGAGTTTTGTAGACAGCTAGCTGATCTTCTCTCAGTAGCCGTCTTTTCAAGTCAAATAATACTCGTCTTTTTCAATCATCTACTCAAGCAATGACCTCAGGATTGGGCAACATAGTGCTGAACCTTATCTTCAAACTCATTAAAGCTCCCACGTCATTCTCATGATGTGGCGACCAAAGCGGCACATTATACTAAAAATTCGGCCTAATAAGTGTTTTATGTCGCTGCACCACGGTTTGACATGTCCTCTATGCCCCAGATGAAGAAGGCAAGCGTTCTATATGCCTTCATAATCATACTGGTCACATGCGTTTTCACTTTTAGGAAACTGTGGAACTGCACGACGAGATCCGTCCATATGTTAATATCCCTAACGGTTCTGCTATTTACAATGCAGATCACACCTAACTTTGAGACTACAAAATGCATCAATTTTCATTTGTTTGGAAGAAATTCCATCTCCCATTTATGTGCCCAAGTCGCCAATCTATCTATATAGTGTTGAGTCTTTCATAATCATTGGCTCGATCAGCAACTCCAACAAGTATCGTATCGACTGCAAACTTATTAAGCAGACAGCACACACTTTCTTCGAGATGATTTATATTTACTGCATGGGAACTAAAATTTATCCGTGTGGAATAGCACTTTTTGGTCGTGTCAGTCCCCTTCCACTGATACCGTCTGTCTTCTATCACTAAGTCTGTTTTGTATCCATCCTGGCCGAATTTCATGTCAAACCAGTTTTAGAACAAATCCACTGTGCGAGAGTTTATCAAATGGCGTACAAACATCCATATAAATTATATCCACAGACCTTCCGTCATCAATTATCCTTGTCATCTATTCCAAAACTCCAATCAGGTTGGTGAGAGATGTCCTTTCCCATACTGCCGATCAGCAACTATTCCATTTTCTTCAAAACGTATATTTACCTTATCCCTCTGTATTTTCACCAAGAGGTTTCCCCAAGATTGACTTCAGCCTCACCAGCCAATAATTTCCGACATTATTCCTAATTATTGTCTTCAGCAAGTGAACAACGTTGGCTGGTCTCCAGTCCTCTGAAACCTTGCTTGTTTTCAACGAGCTATGAAGCTATTTGCTTAGATCTAAACTATTTCTTCCTTGCCTCACGTATTAATTGGGGATAATTTCCCATCTGGCCTTGGGTACTTCTCTGTTTTGATGCATTTTCAAAGATCCAGTACGTCTTCTTGAATATATGGCAACTCTCTCGAGTCTTCCCACAATCATCGCTGACGTCCACATCGGTCATGCAATTCTCCTTGGTGAATATTGACACAAAGTATTATCGAGGATTTCTCCCACAACCCGTGGCTAACGTCCGTCATTTGCCTTTGAGGGGGGCTACTCTTTAAACAGTTATCTTCTTTCTTCTATTATATGCGTCAGAAGTCTTGGGATTCTTCTTGACTCTGTTTACTAACCACATTTCTTGGTCCATTTTTACATTCCTAATTCTGTGTTTACGTTCCTTCCTACTTTTTCTATACTAGTCAGTACTCCTTCAGTTTATAACTGCCAAGACCTATCGTTTAGTTCATTTTTTCCCACTTTTCACTAAGCTTATAATTTCCCTTGTCATCAATGGTATCCAAATCCTGCTTATGCTTTCCTTCAGTTTTTCAGGGGAATGCATGTGCCGCACTTGAATGAAGTCTCCTTTCGAGCTTCCCACGTCCCAGACGTAGATGTGACCTCAAATAACTGCTCCGAATTCAGATTGCCCATTTCCTATTTGACTTACATAAATTGGCTCTTGCCCAAAAAAGCAACCTCACCCGTGGCTCAACCTTTTTCATGTCCACGCTGCATAATATCTTATGGAGTTTGGTCACTTTGTAAATCCTGGGAGTTTTCCGCACTGTATGACAACAAGGTGTAAAAACATAATCAGAGAGGAAAGTCAAAAATGTTGAAGTACGTAGTCAGAGACAATGCTTGACCAAATGGTTAATACAAAAAAAAGTGGAGAACAAGTTTGATATTTTGTTTCAGAAGCATGAGGTGTTTTTCAACAAAAAGTAGAAAATCAGAAACAGTTGGATCAAAAAGTATGAACAGGATAAATCTGTGCACGTGTACCAAAATGTAACTCGCATAATAATGAAGTCTTGGTCAGAAAACGGAGTTCACACATGGAGACCACGAGGATGATGAGAACTAGGTAGAAGTTAATCAATTTGCATTAATAATGGGTTACATAAAGAAGACTTTGCGAGTAACACTTGAATTACCATAAGGAGATCAATCGGGAGTAAGGAAAATACAAGCTCAAAAACAAATATACTTTTACTGTTTTGGAATGCAAAAGGTCTTGATTGAATATAGTGGGCACGTCATACGTGTGAGGTATTTCGAAAACTTCAGCCAGTTATACAACCGGCATGTTTGATACACATTTTGCACTTGCGAACACCTTTTGGAAAAAGGCTTAATTAATACAGAGGACTTCATCAGAAAGCAACATGCGACAACAAGATTTATTCAACATAGTGGACGCGTCTATTACATTTCCAGGGACCATTTCATTGCACAGTACCATGCCTAAACGTTTTGCAGAAATGGTGTTCAAGATTTTGTTTTATATTAACTTGACACTGACTACCCACAGAAATACAAGCGGATCTTGTGCCAAACTTTCCATCGAAGTCGTAAATCTACTGTATGCCATCCAGAAACGAGACAGCAGTAGAACAGTTGCATCATTTTCAAAAATGTTTCTGAGACCTTATAGTAATTATTAACCATTGGATTGGTGTAAAGTAGTTTAATTTGTAAACCTTGCAACTGGGCATGCACAGAATGAAACTGCTCAATTTAGTCCATTTATATTGTATGTTGGAGATGATTTGAAATTACCATAAGAAAGAATTCAGAAGGAATCAATGAGGAAAGTTTCAGATGTCACGTATTTAGACTTTATGTCAAATGATTTGGACTGATTAAATAGATGAGTTGGTTAGACGGCATTAGAGACTATCAGATCATGTGATGAAACAGGAAACAGACAGGAAATCGTATTTTCGAAAATTTGCTCTTGGTAATGCAAAAATGGCATTGCCTCGTTATCAAACAAAAGGTTTAGACTGCCTTATCGACTTGAAAGGAAATTATGTGAGTTGAATTACTTGATAATAATGCCATTACAGAAAGAAATCTATCTGAGTTTCTTATGTGAATATGCCCAAAATTTTCTTTGATCGCGAAGGAAATCAAAATGAGAATGTTGTCTTGGTTACAACACAGACTAATACATGAAGTTCGGAGGGTACTGAATTCAACATTCCTCAAATGAAAGTCGACAAGAAAGAAGTTGTCAACAAATGCGACACATTACTGAGTCGCCTTCCAGAGGAACACCAAAATGACCTGAGACATTGATGTCAATTGCATTACGAGCTGGGAGGTAGTATTCTGATTAAGCATAGGTATATATTTACGCATTGGAAAAGCTTTTTCAATTAAGCAGCATTCGAACAGACCTAACCCTCCAAAGTTGTCACAGGTTCAAATAGACAATGAGCACATGCTGAAAGACAACAAAATGGAAGTTAGTCACAGCAATTTGAGCTCACCAATTTAATGGCTCCAAAATCAGATGGTGCCCAAAGATTGTAGGTGCACTATGGCCAGTAAATGCAATTACAATGTCTGATTAATATACTGTACCACGTTTGGAAGACTGTATTGAGAAATTAAAACACGTAACTTACGTTGAAAGTTGGATTTACTCAGAGGATACAGGTGAGTACTTCTATTTTGAAGGAATAAAGGACACTTCTGCTTTCATGATACGGATTGGACTAGACCAATTTGACGTAATACCATTTTTTTATGAATTGCCAGCCACATTCCAAAGACTAATCAATATAGTCATTTCTGGATTACCTAATTGCGTGGTATATATTGATGGTGATTTTTAGTCACACATGGAAGGAAGATTTGGAGCATCTTTCATAAGACTTGATGCATCGTGATAAACCTGACTGTGAATATCATTTTAAAAGCCCAAACCATATTCCTGTCCATGATTTTTTTGGCATGGACAAATGCGCAAATGGGATGTGAAAATGAAAATCTATTTGGAGTTTACGATACTATCGATGAAGAGGTAAATGTGACGATTCCTGGGGTTGAATGATTTTCTTCACTGGATGTTTATACCAAATTTTAACAGTGTGGTTGATCCACTGACTGTGCTCTTGAAGAGGTGCGGATTGAGAATTGTGATAAGCATGAGACAGACTAAAAGCTGCCTTATGTATCTCCGCAATGTCATTCAAAGTGATTAATGATGCAATTGATACAACCTTGAAAGAAGAAGTCAAGAAAATAGAAAGAACTTTTGACATTGTTTCCAGTAAATTGAATAATTAACCACAGTAATATTCCAAACAGAGATGGAGGTCTTCCGTTTAGTGTTGGTATTGCATAATTTCAACATATTTGTTGGTAATAATGTGTCTGAGACATGTGTATTTTATGATCATAAGGACTGAAAGTATTTGGGGAAAAAAGATATGTATGAAAATCCTCGACTGTTTTAATGGAACTCATTATTGCAGCTATTCAATTTTAAATTTGTACACGTATCAGGATGAGACAAGAGAATTGATATCAAAGGTATCAATGTTTGGTACTGAGGAAAAGAGGACTGAAAAGACTAAGAGTGAATGCTTACATACTTAGAGTCAAATAAAGTCATTGTTATCTCTTGATTGTTCATTTTCATTCAGTGGGGCATGCAACGACATTATGGAGTTAAGAATTAAGTTTCCTTTTTAATTAAGAAAGCGTCATAGAGAGGATGCAAACATTCTGCTTAAATCCAAGCGAGAAAATAACTTGGGAGGCTTGGGGCACTTATATTCTAACAATAGACAGAGCCTGATTGCTTGATTTCAAGCACAGACAAACCTAGGTAATTGTACAGAATGAGGTCTTGAAGCTGGATGCGGAAGCAAGTATTTCTTACTGTGTTACAGGTAAACGTTAGGGCTCTCTTCCTGCCCACTCAAATTGCGTGACAGATTATCTACTTTCGTGAATTTGACTTTGCCAAACGTGTTCGTTTGGGATGTTCCGATATTGGAACAGTTAATCAACAGTCGGTAATATATCAATTATCCTGTTAAGAGTGTTGTACTTGATCCATGTACAGACACTGTTTTAACTGAGATCTGTTGGAAACTAAATTCAATATTAATTATTTGATCAAAATATTTCTTTTTTTGTGAAATAAACGCTCAAACCTATATGGTTAATGGCTGCGCGTGGGGACAGAAATGAGTCATTCGCTTCCTTCCAAGTCCAAATCATTCTGAATTGAAGCAATTGTTTTATCCCGTTATGTCTCTATCTTTTGTTCAGAAGTACTGCTGAATAATCATGACGCTGTTAATTTTCCCACTTTCCAAATGGACTCCACATTTTCTTTGAATAATCCAAGGCTGAGCAATTCACTGAAGTGTTAATGTTGGAGGACGTTGAGACCAGTGGTCATAATTTCATTAGTTTCGTTGGAGGAGCTGGGCCGGTGGCATTATTACGAGACTATATTTTCAGCGATGTACTGAAATAATATGTCCCTTTTTCATCAGTAATTTTAACGTGGACAAAGAAATGGTATCGAACGAGCCAGGCAAATATTTTTTTCATGTCTTGAAAACAGTTCACTTTACAGATGAGGAGGTTCTAGATACGTTACATCAAACATGAAAGTTAATAAATTTCGAGGCACTGATCAGCTGTCCGCCGGAACATTGTGCGAAGATAGGCAAGAAGTTGTGGGATCCTGGCATAGAAACATGTATCATTTACAGCTAGAAGCGACGTGCCTGAAATGTTCAGGGTTGCCAATCTAGTGATTATCAAAAAGAAGATCGACAGGTGACATATCTGAAAATGTCAGGGTGGCTAACTTGCTGACTTTATTTTAAAAATGGCTTTAAAGAAAATCCTGGGGACTATGGATCACTGAGATTGACATCAGTGGTGGGCAATTTGTTGTTGGGGGTTCTGAGAGATATATTTGCATGCAATTGGATTTGCAAAGACTTTTCAGGTGTAGTTAGCATGAGTCTGTTAGCTGGAAATTATGTCACACAAGGTTGTTGGAACATTTTATTTTGAGGACAGAAACAAAACGGTTCTTGAGGACAGAGTGGTAGCCGTTGACCACATTCATTTTTGTGCAACCTTTGACGGGGGTATGCAATGATAAACTGATTCCTAAAATTAGATCACATGGGCTTCAGAGAGAGCTCGCCAATTTGTTTAAAAATGGCGAGGTTGTAGGGGACAGACGGTCGTGTGTAGTGTTGTTTTTCGGACTGGAGGCCTCTGATTAGCGATTTACACAGGGATAGGAATTTTGATTATTATAAATATCAATGATTTCGATGAAAACTTAGAAAACATCGTTAACAAATTTGCAGTTTACAGCAAATTGGTGGTACCCTTAACAGTGAAGAAGATTATCAATGATACAAAGAGACCTTGAACATTGGGCTCATGAATGAGCCAACAGTGGATCAATGCGTGGTTTTGTGTTTTTGTAAAACAAACAAGGGTTACACATATTTCGTTACTGTTTGTGTTATGACACGGAGTTATACCCCCTTTGTTAATGTAAACAGCAACACAGAAAATATGCAACCCGTGCTGTGATCTGTTAAAATTCAAGAAGAAAAGAACTATCCATCATTTAACACAAAAAATGACAATTTTATTCTTAAATCAAATTAGATTAGATCACATTACAGTGTGGAAACAGGCCCTTCGGGCCAACAAGTCCACACCTACCCGCCGAAGCGCAACCCACCCATACCCCTATATTTACCCATTACCTAACTCTACGGGCAATTTAACATGGTCAATTCACCTAACCTGCACATCTTTGGGATCGTGGGAGGAAACCGGAGCACCCAGAGGAAACCCACGCAGACACGGGGAGAATGTGCAAACTCCACCCAGTCAGTTGCCTGAGGCGGGAAATGAACCCGGGTCTCAGGCGCTGTGAGGCAGCAGTGCTAACCACTGTGCCACCATGCCGCCCACAGTGATAGAGAATATTAAAACGAACAACTATTTCAAAGTTCTTTCTCTTCCATGAATCTTTTACCTCCCATTCTGCAATACCAGTCCGATAAAAAAAAAGTTGATAAAGATTTACAAAAAACAACATATGTTTCAAAAATAGTCAGCTTTATCGATTCTCCTGTGTAGATATTGCTCTGTACATTCTCCCCAGGTCAGTTCCGATGTTCTCCTGTTCAAATACAGACAGTTACCTTGCTTACAGCTCTTCGAGAAGCAAGCTCCATTTGTTTTTCCTATGGCAGCTGTTCAAAATATCCGGATTTATGCCCCAAAACATTGGAACGGTTCATTGGTATTCATATTATCAAAATACGAAGTGCAAATTTGTTTGGATTTTGGTTTCTTGGTGCACAATTTAAACTGATTGATTGCATTTGGATTTGCGTTTGTTTCATAGCAACTCAGCTGCATCTACTTGTTTCAACAAACTGTTACATTCTTACTTCTTCAGGTCTCTGTGCTTTGTCAGAACTTGCCGGCTTGTCAATTCTCTAAAATGCAGGGTGGTCAATTTTCTAACATGTACAGTCCCCCTACACATTCTTAACACTTCCTGCCATCCACTCTTCCTCCCAACACTCTCTCTTGCCATTGACACTCTCACAGTCCCTCCCCATTGTCTCTTCCCCACCTCTTCTCTCTTTCTCCCAATTCTCTCTGTCTCACGCTCCCTCGCTCGCCCCCTCGCGCTCTCCATCTAATCCTCTCTTTCTCTCACTCTATCCCGCCTTTCCCTCCATCCCATCTTCTCTCTGTCTGCATTCTCTCTCCCAAAATGTCTCTGTCCTCGTCCCCTTTTCTCTGTCGTCCCTATCTCTTTCCTCTCTCACTCTCACCTCTCGCTTTCACCCGCTCTGCCTCCCCATCCCGTCTCACTCCCCAGCACTCTGTCTCCCCAACTCTCTCCACCCCCACTCACTCTCTCCCCCACGGTCTCTCTCCTTCCACTGTCCCTCCCTCTCTTTCTCCCCTCCCATTCTTTTTTCCCGCTCTCTCCTCTGCACTGCCTCATGCCCCACTGTTTTCCCTCTCTCACCGCTTCTCCTCTCTTCCCCACCTCACACACAACACCCTTTCCCCTTTCTCCCTGTCTCTGTCTCTCTCCTCCTCTCTCTCCACCCTCTTTCTCTCTCTGGCTCTCCTCCTCTTTCTCTGCCTTTCTCCTCTCTCCGCGTTTCTCTCTCACCCCCACTCTCACTCTCCCCTCTCTGTCCACATTTTTTCTCATCCATCCCACACTCTCTTCCCCACTCTCTGTCCTTTAATCCGTCACAATCTCACTCTCCCTCTGCACCTCTATCACTCACTCCCTATGTCTCGCATTCTCCACTCTCCCCTCCTCTCTATCTCTCTCTCTCTCTCTGGTAGCCTGCATCCCTCACTCTGCTTCTCCGACTTTTTCTCCATCCCTCTCCTACTCCCTTTCTACCCTATATCTATCCCCATTTCCTCTCTCTCTCCCAACATCTCTCGATACCCCACCCTCCTTCTCTCTACGCATTGTCGCAAATCTTCCATCTCTCTCTCCTCACACTCCCACTGTCTACTTCCTTTCCTCACTCGCCCTCTCTTCCCTAACTCTCTCTTTCCCACTCCCAAAAATTTCACCATGTCCTTAACTCTCTTTTTCCACCCCTCCCATTCTTTCCCCAATCCTACTGTATACCCCTGCTTCCACCTCTCACTCACTCTATCCCAGCACTGTCACTCTGTCTCCCCAATCTCTCTCTCCTCTTCCTCTCTCTCTCTCCATCCCCATATGACTCCCACTCTCTTGTCTCCATTCTTCTACTTCCTCCCCCTCCGACCATATCCCTTTCCTCCTTTCTCTCTCTCTTCCCTCCCTTTTCTCCCCCGCTCCCTCTCTTCCTCTCTGGCCCTCGGTCTCTCTCGTTCTCCAACTCTCGACCCGTCTCTCCCCCCTCCACATCCCTACCCTCTATCTACTTCTTTCTCCCTCTACTTACATCCCTCTCTCGCACCACATCTCTCTCCGCCTTTTCCACGTTCTCTGCCATCCCTTTCACTCTCTATCCCCTTCTCCTCTCTCAGCTCCCTCTTCCTCTCGCCCACATCCCTCTCGCTTTCTCCCCAAGTCTCTCTCTTACCTCCCTCTCTCTGCCGCCTCCAAGTCTCGGTCTCTTTCCCAAATTTGTTTGTCTCCGCCTCCCTCTTTCTCCCACCCTCTCACTTTTCCGTCTCTCTTCCCCTCTCTCTCATTCTGTCTGTCGCTACAACATCACACTCTCTATCTATCCACCCCCAATCTCTCTCTCCCCATCTTCCTCATCCTCTATCCTCCCTCCGTCTCTTCCACTCCCCGCTGTTTGCCTTCGATCACTCTCCGCTCCCATTGTCCCTTTTCTCGCATCACTCTCTGTTTTCCTTCCATCCCCTCCCACCCTACTCTTTGTCACTGATGAGCCCTCTCCTCCCACCCTCTCTCTATCTCGCCCCTCTGACTCTGTCTCATGCCAACTCCCATTTTTTCTCTGCCCAACTCTCTCCATCTCCCCTGACTCTCTCGCCCTGACTCACTCCCGCTTCTCTCCCTCTCCTTCCCTCTCCCGCTCTGCCCCGTCTCTCATTTGTCCATTCACCCATTCTCTCTCTCCCCTCCCTCCCTCTCACCTACGACTACACGCTCACGCCATCAGTCGCTTCCTGGCTCCCTACTCGGACTCTCCCCAATGTCTCTTTCCTTCTCTCGCTACCTTTCCTACTTCCTCTCTCTATCACCCTTTCTGCCACTCCCGCACGATTGTTTTCTCTATGTTCTCCCTCTCTATGTCTCTCCCCCTCCAAGTGTCTCACGCCCTTCAACAATTTCTGTCATCCCACTTCCTTTCCACCTTCTTACTTCTCCTCCACTCTCTTATCCTCCGTCGCTTCAGCTTACACTCTTGAACTCTTCCCAAAGTTTGTCCACCACTTTCTGTGTCTCTCCCTCCTCATCAAGCTAGCTCTGTCTTGCTCCTCACACCTCTACCCCTACCATTCACTCTGACCTCTCCCCATTGCTATCTCATAGATTCTCACGCTCAGTCTTCCCCCTCCCTCTCTCCCGCCCCAACATCTTACCGTCTCTCGCCCAGCTCCCCCTCTGTCTCTTTCATTCCTCTTTCTTTTCCCCTCCCTTTCTCTCTCTACCACGGCACTGCCTACCAATCTACCTCAATTTCTCCCACGAACCTCTCTCTCTGCCCTTTCTCTCTCCACACGTAATGTCTCCCCCTCTCTGTCTCACTCCCACATTCTCTCACAGTTTCCTGTCTCTGTTTTTCCAGCCTCTCTCTCTCCCCCTCACTCCACCTCTCTCTTCTCCTCCTTCTCCCCACTCTTTCCCCGTCGCTCTCCCCCTCTCTGTGCAACCTCCATTTCTATCGGCACCACTCTCCCTCTCTCTGTGTCCCTATCTCTCCATAGCCGTTACTCTCTGTACATCTTTCCCTCTCTCCCTGCGACACTCGAGAACACACTGTCCATCCCTTCCTCTCTCTACCCCTCGCTCTCTCACTCTCTCCCTCTTTCTCTCACCACCCTCTCGCGGTCTTCCTCGCTCTCATTCCGCCCTCTTTCTCTTTCCTCCCACGCTAGGTCGCTCTGCTCCCCTCACCATTATTTATCCCATTCACATTTTCTTTCCCCAATTTCCACTCTCTCATTCCTCCTTCCACACACTCTCACCTGCTTCCATTCTCTCTCACACACACCCCTTCCTTTCTCTCCTCGTCCCAATCGCTCTCTTTCCCTGCTGTCCAATATCTCTATTTCCCACTTCTCGCCCTCTCTCTCTCTTAACCTCTCAACGCCCTCTTAATCTACCCTTTCCACTCTCTCTCCTCGCCTCCCTCTCTTTTTGCCTTTCCATCTGTCTGACGCTCTCCCTCACTCTCTCTCTACCCACCTCCCGACTCTGTGCCTCTCTCTCCGTCTTACTCTCTCCCTTCCTCCTCACCCTCTGTCTGACTCTCTCTCCCCTATCCTTCATCCCTTTCCCTCTGACTGATTTTGTCTCCCTTCCTCCCTCTTAATCTGATACACGGTCTCTCGCTCGTCCTTTCCTTTTCTTCTGACGCAGAGGATGGATGTCGTGGAGAGAATGGTTATGGAAGGGCTGGAGAAGGGATAGAGGATGTCGGGTTGGGCGGAGTAAAAAATGGCGCGTCGAAAGAAATGCAGCAGCGAGACCGATACAACAGGAGAGTGAGAGAAATGGTAAGGGATTGAGGGAAGAGCGGACGGCGTGTTGAATAACGGAGTGTAAAAGAGAGCGAGAGACGTTGGAAGACAGATTGAAAGCGAGAGGGGAGAGAAAGCAAGAGTGTATCGAGAGAGTGAGAACTTTGAGGAGATTTGATGGCGAGAGGTAATGGGGAGATTGTTCAAGATAGGGTTGAGATGGGAAGGGGAGAGTGAGGGATGGAGATAGAGAGAGAAATGGAAGCGGTCGACAGGACGTGGGGAAACGGAGAAAGAGGAATTCTTCCACAGGCCAGGTTACAGTGAGGGACCCTGAAGTGAAACGAAGGGCAGTAACTTAAACCCAGTTCCTGAGGTCTGGGCTCAGTATCCTCCCATTGCCTGTGTAACAGGACGAGGGACTGAGTATGTCTCACTCCAGTTCAGTTTCCTCAACACAGATACAAACAACAATATTGTTCACTCTTCTGCCCAGCACTTTTTAATGAATACTTTTATTGCTTACAAATTGAAGTGATCGATACAGTCAATGGAATGTATCCTTTGCTCACTGGACTCTGAGTTGAGAGAAACATTGAAATGTGTACTTGTAACACAGCTTGACAGGTTGGACAAACCAGCACGACCCTCGGACTGCTACCACAGCGACAGGCGACTGCATTACTTAACCATTGAACTGAAATGAGTAAATCCAGGTCGGATTAATTCATGAGTGAATTTGATGGATGATTTTGTGTAAAAGAATATTCCCGCACAATTTTCAGCTGCTATCTGATTTTTGTCTGAGTCACAGCATAAATTGTGGTGCTTGTGTAGCAACTGAGGAGCTGCAGCATGAAGCCCACTTCCTGCACACAGAAATCTCGAAGCATATATCTATACCCAAATCCATGCATCCGCCTCCATACAGAATAACGTTACCACAAAAAGATGAAACTGGCTGAGGTCACAAACAGTAAGATGATGGATTTTTGCTTTTGGCTTCATATTTCTGCATCTCACTGAGCATCCCCATTAGTATGAGCCTGGAATCTCCTGCGGGCTCAGCTGGTCACTGAAATGTTTCCGACGGTTAAAACATTGGGCAATAGAATCAGGAGAAATCAGAGAGCTGGAGTTAGAATATCCTGGCGGAACTTGATTGTTACATCACAACACCAGGGGATGTTACCCAGGTAATATCGAGCTTTGAGGATACAATGCCAAAAATAGTATTTTAAAAGCTCAGTGCAGTCACTGTTCCCAAAACCATAGCAGCAGTTTTCTCACCGCAAGATATACTTTTGAGCTTCTTGGAACAAATTGCCACAAATCGATCGAAGGTGAAAGTGAGGGTGAGTTAGAAACAACAGCAGCCAGTGGCTGCACAAAGCTGGACAGCGTGGATAATACACACGGGGATGAAGTAAAGGAAATAAAACTGTTCCCGATAAACAATGGGGACGTGTATCAATAATAACCAGTCGAGGATAATAACCAGTATATCCATCAGTGCCATGCCCCATAGGTAAGGGTTGCCATTGTATAATCGAGGATGCAGATCTTCAATACGTTAACTGCGAGGAATGAATGCAAAACATTATCCAGCAATCTGGAGGAAATATAACGAGTTTGATTGAGGTGCCGTGAAACTTTCAAGTATGTCACTGTATTATGAGACTTATTAAAATAATTGGAGATTTAATAAAATAACAAATGGGAAGATGTGAATTACTGACACAAATGTGTCATGAAACATAAGAACCCCTCCCTCCGCAAGCACACCAAGACACATCCATAAGAACAGATGGTTTCTAGAACATTCCCAGAGACTCGATCATTCGGGAGCAAACACGATTTCTAATACGGTTTGAAAACGTTGTTGTCCTGAACGATTCTCTCCCTGTTCCTTGAAGACGAACGGACGCTGGAAATTTCTGTCTTTTAGGTTAACTTACGGTCGATCCTGTGTCGTGATGAAATGTAAACGAAGGGAAAACGTTAACAACCTGAGGGGACTTCGGAACAATGTCTCCTTCTCCCAAGAACTTGATATCATCCCTCGGGATCTTATCTTTTGTTCAGTTCGTTGACATTCGGATGTTCACAAATAATGTCAGGGATAGAAGGTTCCACAAAATGTTAGTTATAGAATGTTCCGAAGAATGTCAGTTATAGAATGTTCCAGTGAATATCAGTTATAGAATGTTCTTGGGAACGTCGATTGCAGAATTTTCCCGGGAATTTCGGGTGTATAATTTTTTGGGGCAATGTTGGTTTCAGAATTATCCGGCCAATATACAGCACAGAATGTTCTGGAGAATGACAGTTACAAATTGTACTGGGGAAAGTCGGGGATAGAATGTTCTGGAGAATGTCATTTACAGAATGTTCCAGAGAATGTCTGGTATGTATTTATGGGTATAGAATGTTCCGGAGATTGTCAGGTTTCGAATGTTGAGTATATAATCTTCCAGGGATTGGCTGTTGTAGAATATTGAGTACAGAATATTACTGGATTGTCAGTTATAGAATGTTACGGGGAATAATGAGTACAGAATGTGATATCCATTCGTTCATTGATGTACTGTCTGAGTACTTATGTGGGATGTGCTCATATAACTCGGCCAACGTGGTCTATCACACACGCTGTAGGCAATGATATCCTGAGGCATGGTAAATTGGCGAGAACGAGAAAAGGCTTCTGAAATGGATGAATGGACCACCGCAAAAAATCGTCCGGCAGGAGAATTCCCAAACCAGTCAGTGAGCATTTTAGCAGTGAGGCACATTGGGCCTCCAACATTCCGGGGGATCATTCTCCAAGACGGACTTTGGGACAAGCAAAAACACAGAGTGGCTGAGTCTGATAGTCAAGTTCGGTCCCGAGGGGGATAGCCTCAACCGGGATCATGGGTTCATGTCACACTACAGATGACCCCACTGCAGTACACATACTCACACTCACACAGGCCCTCTCTCATAAATACACACTCTCTCTCATATGCTCACACATGAACATCCTACAATCACACCATACACGCATCCTCTCACAGACGTATACTCCATTATATACACAAAGACACACACCCTCTCACAGACACTCACGCACCCACACGCGCACACACATTCAGTCTCCCCTGCATGCATACACAAATAGGTTTGTGAGGTGAATTTGTATTTGCAGAATTATGCTTGATTTTACTGAAAAACGATATAAATGTATACAAGGTTTTGTAACTCCCACTTCAGAAATCGAAACAGTCTGAACTGAAATTGGAACAAAGACTTTCTTTAACTTCACAACTTCAACGCATTATTCTTAGCTGACATGATGCGCATTGTTAAAAGCTATCCTGAGAATACAACTTTAAAAACAAGTTCTGGGAGACACAGAGATTTACAGCACGGTAACAGACTCTTCTGTGCAACTCTTCCATGCTGACCAGATATCTGAACGTAATCTAGTCCCATTTGCCAGCACCTGGCTCACATCCCTCCCAACACTTCCTATCTATATACCCATCCACATGCCTGTTAAATGTACCAGCCTCCAAGACTTCCTCTGGCAGCTTGTTCCACACAGGCATCACACTCTGCGTGAAAACGTTGAACTTTAGGTCCACTTTAATATCTTTCCCCTCTCACCATAAACCTTCTAGTTCTGGACTGTGCAAACCCAGGGAAAAGTTTTGATTGTTTATCCTATCCATGCACCACACAATTTTATAAAACTCTAAGGTTACCTCTCGACGTTCAGCATTCCAAGGAAAACAGCCGCAAACTATTCAACCTCTCCATTTCCCTCAAATCCTCCAAATCTGGCAACAAATCGTAAATCTTTTCTGAACCCTTTCAAGTTTCACAACGCCCTTCTGATAGGAAGGAGAACAGAATTGGAAAGGCAGGGACTGATTCGGGATAGTGAACATGGTTTCGTGCGTGGGAAATCATGTATCACAAACTTGATTGAGTTTTTTTGATGAAGTAACAAAGAAGATTGATCAGGGCAGAGCAGGAGAAGTGATCTATATCGACTTCAGTGATGCGTTCGACAAGGTTCCCCATTGGAGACTGATGAGCTAGCTTAGATATCGTGGAATACAGGAAGAGCTAGCCATTTGGATTCAGAACTGGCTCAAAGGTAGAAGACAGAGGGTCGTGGTGGAGAGTTGTTTTTCAGACGGCAGACCTGTGACCAGTGGAGTGCCACAAGGATCGGTGCTGGGCCTTTCGCTTTTTGTCATTTACAGAAATGATTTGGATGCAAGCATAAGAGTAGAGTGAGTAAGTTTGCAGATGACTCCAAACTTGGAGGTGTGGGGGACAGCGAAGAGGGTTACCTCAGATTACAACAGGATCTGGATCAGATTGGCCAATGGCTGAGAAGTGGCAGATGGAGTTTAATTCAGATAAATGCGAGGTGCTGCATTTTGGGAAAGCAAATCTTAGGAGGACTTATACACTTAATGGTAAGGTCCTGGAAGTGTTGCTGAAAAAAGAGACCTTGGAGTGCGGGTTCATAGCTCCTTGAAAGTGGAGTCGCAGGTAGATGGGATAGTGAAAAACGCGTTTGATATGCTTTCCTTTATTGGTCAGTGTATTGAGTATAGGAGTTGGGAGGCCCTGTTGCGGCTGTACGAGACATTGTTTAGGCCACTGTTAGAATATTGCGTGGAATTCTGGTCTCCTTCCTATCGGAAAGATGTTGTGAAACTTGAAAGGGTTCAGAAAAGATTTACAAGGATGTAACTAGGGTTGGAGGATCTGAGCGACAGGGAGAGTCTGAACATGCTGGGACTGTTTTCATTCAAGCGTTGGAGGCTGAGGGGTGACCTTATAGAGGTTTTCAAAATTATGAGGGGCATAGATAGGATTAATAGACAAAGTCTTTTCCCTGGTGTCGTGGAGTCCAGAACTAGAGGGCCTAGGATTAGGGTGAGAGGGGAAAGATATTAAAGTGGACCTAAAGTTCAACGTTTTCACGCAGAGTATGGTGCCTGTATGGAACAAGCAGCCAGTGGATGCGGTGGAGACTGGAACAATTGCAACATTTAAGAGGCATTTGGATGAGTAAATGAATAGGAAGTGTTTGGAGGGATATGTGCGGGTGCTGGCAGATTGGACTAGATTGGGTTGGGATATCTGGTAGACATGGATGGGTTGGACAGAAGGGTCTGTTTCCATGCTGTTTTCCTCTACGACTCTTTGACTCTAATTTGATTGCGTTTTTTGAAGAGTTGACAAAGAAGGTTGATGAAGGCCGTGTGGCAGACATTTCAATATGGACTTCGGCAAGGTGTTCATCAGGTTCCGATGGGTAGATAGAAGGGGAAGACGCATGGGATCCGGGAGAATTTAGCCAATTTGATTCACATTTGACTTGAAGGGAGAGGGTTGTTTCTCAGAATAAGGTCTGCGACGAGTGGTGTGCAACAACAGTCAGTACTGACTTCACTGCATTTGATCATTTATATAAAGGCTTTGGATATGAATATTGGAGGCATGTTTCGTAAGTTTTCTGATGACATCAACATGGTAATGTAGTGGACAGTCAAGATGATTACCTTACTGTAGGTAATGAAATGTGCCAACGGGACAAGGATAAATGTGATGTTCTGCATTTTGGAAAGTCAAATCAGGGCATGGATCGTACTCTTAATGTTAAGATCCTGGCGAGTGTTACTTAATAAAGAGAATAGGGTTGAAGGCGCATAGTTCCTTTGAGTAGAGTCACAATTGGACAGGTCAGTGATGAAAGCGTTTGACACGCTTGCACTATTGGTTCAGAGCATTGAGTATAGGAGTTGGGGGTGGCATGTTGCTTTTGTATAGGACGTTGGTGAGGTCACTTTAAGAATCCTGCACGCAGTTCGGTTGGCTTTATATGCTGTTATATGTGACAGGGTGTAGAAAAGATTGACAAGAACGATACAGGACTGGAGGTTTTGAGCCACAGTGACTGCGTAAATATGCAGAATTCTATCCCCCTGGATTAGCGAAGACTTGGGAGGGGTGATATTATAATAGTTTATAAAAGCATGAGAATAACGAGTTACCCAAGATAGTGGAGTTCAAAAACATATGGTGTGAGTTGAAGGTGAGAAGGAAAAGATTTGGAGGGTACATTAGGGACAACTGTTACATGCGGAATTGTGGATGTACGGAAGGTGCTGCCAGAGGAAGTGATGAAAGCAGACTCGACGACTCATATAAAAGGTATCTGGACAGGAATATGAATAGGAGAATTGTTGGAGAAATGCTGGAACATGGTGCATGGTCAAATTAGAATATTTGGTCGGCTTGAAGATTGTGGTGCAGGAAAATCACAGCAAGTCAGGCAGAATTCGTGGAGGAGTAGGATCACGTTTCGGGCAGAAGCCCTTTATCAGGAATGAGACTTGTGGGCCGGGCACAGAGAGATAAATGGGAGGGAGGTGAACTGGATGGGTGGTGAGTGTAGTTGGGAGTAGGATTTGTAAATGAAGGTGGGTTAGAGCAGATGGATGGTCCCCAGCGGCATTCTACAGAGCCCCACACCCCTCCCATTTATTAGCTTAGATTCATTACAGCGTAGAAAATTATCCTTCAGCCCAAACCTACCCTCCGAAGAGTTACCTATCCAGGCCCATTTCCCTCTGGCGAATGAACCTAGCACTCTCGGCAATTTAGCAGGGCCAATTCACCTGAACTGCACATCTTTAGATTGAAGTAGGAAACCGGAGCACATGGAGAATGAGAAATCTCCAAACAAACATTCACCCGAGGCTGGGATCGAATCCAGGTCCCTGGCGCTATGAGACAGCAGTGCTAATGACTTAGCCACTGCGCCACCCTTACATCACGTAGCCTCCATCCTGCAAGCATTCATTCCTGATGAAGGACTTATGCACGACACGTTCCTGCTACTTGGTTGCTCCCTGGTCTGCTGTGCTTTTTCAGAACCGCACACTCCACTCTGATCTCCAGCATCTGCAGTCCTTCCTTTATTCTATCTGTTCATCATTGATAGTTCGAGGAAATTGTCTGTTTCAGTGCTGTATGAAATTCTTGATTCCATAATTGGGATACAGATACATTCTACAAGAGCCTTTGGAGCGGCAGTTCTCTGCCCCAGATGCTCGTCCTGCCTCAGTGCAAACATTGAAGCAAAATTGCATTAGTTAAGTAATTAGCATGCAAGGTCACGGACAATAGGATACAGACAGGAAAGTGGGGCTGAGCCCAGAACCTGATTTGCCATGATCCAAGTATCTGATGGAGACGGTGCAAGGTTTATAATGAACCACTCCTTCTAACTTCCTCTGTTCTATTCAGCCCCTCAAACTTGCAAGAAAGGAGCCGTTGGGGGTCACTTACACCTGTAGGCTGGGGCACGAAAAGAGATTTGACCATTTGGCCCTTCAACACTGTCACACATGATTTGGAGTGATGTGGAGAAAGTAATTGGAAAACGCAGTTTATTGTGAAAGAGACCTTCCATTTCTCTTCACAAAGCCTATTCTCTCTGCAACTTTTGAGCCATTTGTTGGGCATGTTGTAGACCGAGTTGCACTGTGATGACATCCCTGACACCTCACTCAGAGCTGGCTCACAAAATCCTCTTTTCTCTGTGATTGCAACTTTCAACAGCAGAACTTCCAGGAAAACAACTCCCCCTAACTTTCCGATAACAGAATATGAGAACATCAGAAACAGGAGCAGGTCGTTCATTCCGCCGAGCCTGCCTTGCCCTTGAATAAACTCTGGCTGATCTGCTCTAGTTCACAAGTCCTTTTTAAATGTCCAATTCTTTCTTGCCGTCAACTCTCTGACAAGTCGACATCCGTCTATATCCTCTTTAAATATTTTCAATGACCTCGCTCCCTGAACACTGTGGAATAGAGAATTTCTGACATTCACTAATCACTGTTAGAAAGAACACACTGGCTTCTACTATATCATGACCTACTTATATGGGCAAACGTGAAGAACACCAGTGTTTGGCTAAGAGTGATTGACACTGATATTAAGGAGTGGTTGACTGAAGATGACCTCAAAGAGCGAAACAATATGGAACTGAATGGGAATAAACTCCTCACTGGTTTGAGTCAATTGTGCAAACAATGAATGTGTGTTTGGCTCGTGGATGTCAATCCTCCCAGTTCCGTGTCATTCTGCAGGGGATCCTCAGTGTAGCATCCTCAGCACAAACGTCTTCAGCCACTTCAAATTTTTCCCCAACTAAAAGATGAGATGTGTGGCTGGTCAGTGAAGATGACACAATGTTCAGAACACTATGTTACCTCTTTGCACTTGTAGCACGCTTTTCCACATGCACACAAACCGAGGCAACATTCAAGCTTGTGCTCTTAAAGTGCATTTAACATTCTGTAACAGCACTACGAGACACCGCACAATTCCACAGTTAAAAATGAAGAGTTTAATCAGCACATCACGCTCACTTCACTGAAATATGACGACGCCAGTAAGCCCACTGAAACGTTTGGAAAAAAGAGGAATAGTCAATTAAATCATTCCAGGCTATTACACAGGAAGAGGATGGACCACAGCAGAGCAGCTCAGTGTTTTTTTTCTCTTATTTTAAAGGTAAATGTAAAGTTGATATTTCAGATGCAATGTGACTGTTCAAACTACTCAGTGTTAAGCAGAACAACCTTTACATTTTTAAAAACATACTATCGCCAAAATGCAACCAAATAAAGAGGATTTTTTAGTAACTTAACTCTATTGGAAAACTTAACAGAACAATGGATGCAGTAATTATTATTAATTTCTTTTTCTAATAAAGGAATCTCCTATAAACACACCCCTTGACAATAGGAAAATTCTGATACAGATTCTCATGTACAATTCTCCAATCAAAGAGGCAAAAGCACAACATAAAGAGAAAATTCAGAGAGAATAGCAGACAGGAAACATTCACTGTCAATGTGACTCAGTACCCCGTGGTACACAGGGAGGAATTTAACGTGTTTTGCTGGCAGTGAGGACGGGCACAAAATGTTTTGTGTGAGGTTTCAAGGAGGCATCTTCCATCTCTGAGAAGATAGACTGTTTTTCTCTATGTAGGTCAGAAGCTGTGGGAAGGTTAACTGTTTCAGAAGGAATGTATTGTGGCTGACGTCGGGTTTGTAAAAAGCATTACGTCCATTGTAGGATCACACACACCAAGTGCACATTAATGTGGGAAAAGTTCATTTGGAGCCTGCACGTCTCTCTCAATACCTATGGGGCTCACAGATCCACATAAACTGTAAGGAAATCCGTATTAGACTGAAGAATTGATTCATTAACTTCAAATCACGTTGGTATTGTTCATATTGATCTTGTCTCATGCACGCCCTGTGGCGTGTAATCTTTGCGCCTTACTCATTTCAAGTTTTACTAACCCTGTGATCTGCATTTTCTTGCTCACTATGATCTGTCCATCCTGCTCACAAGCAATGTTTTCACTGCACTCAGGTTCACGTCACTATAAATCACATCAATCAGTCCTGAGCAAAACATTGCGTTTTTCAGCCTTTCGATTTCTCTTTGGGAAACAAGTGATCCCAGCCGCCGCTCAAGTTTCTTCGTAATCATCTCTTCTTCTCTCACAGGTCTACTGAATAAACACGCACTTTCTTCACTCTCTCCGCATGGTACCAACGTCTGTGCCTGCGGGAAGGAGATCATTTCCTACAAACGAGATCAAACCTGCTGAGTATTCGTAATCTGGAATTCATGGCAGCCTACAAACCGACAACCACCGTGAATCAACAATTCACCCGAACAAAAGACACTATACCCAACACGTGCAAGACTAACTTAATTGAAATGATTCCATGCAAAAACTGCACCGACAAGTAGCCAAACAGGCAGACAAGTAGCAATCTCCACCCACGAACACCAATGAGCGACGAAACGCCACGGCCAACTGTCCCCAGTAGCCATACATTCAGATGACAAAACCACAAATT
This sequence comes from Chiloscyllium plagiosum, assembly GCF_037043375.1. Classification (NCBI taxonomy): domain Eukaryota; kingdom Metazoa; phylum Chordata; class Chondrichthyes; order Orectolobiformes; family Hemiscylliidae; genus Chiloscyllium; species Chiloscyllium plagiosum. The sequence goes on from NW_028270175.1 coordinate 83,580,479, forward strand.
CTACTGGAATAGTGCAATGATCACTGGGCAAGCTTGACAGAGGGCAGCCAAAGAATTCCTCGAGGCATGGCACTTATCCAAAGAGTACGTCAACAAACACACCGACCCGTACCCAATATATTGGCATCTAAAACTAACAACTGGAACTGGCAACCAGAAGCAGCAGGAACGTAAGGAAATAAGTTCCAGAAGACACGGTATAGCAGCGCTTCACGCAAGGCTCAAAACCACTGAAAATGTCATCCAGATAGCCAACGAAATTTTTGCAAATAAAGCACACAACCATAGCAAGCAGCTCACGAGTTACAAATCTTTACAGAAACCTTGAACATCAAATCTGTACGCAGTGCTCCAAATACACTCTAATCAAGGAAATACAAATGCATGAAGATCGCTTTACTTATGAAGTTCAATCATTGTGCAGTGAAGGATAGCACACCAAATATGCACTAATTATTTATACACCTGTATGTGCTATTTTTGGTGACTCGTGATGAAGGACAAGCAGGTCTTTTTGAACAACACTTCCGATCCTCGCACCATTTAATCAATATATTATACTATGCTATTCGTTGCTAACATCCAAATCATTTAACTCCCGTGTAAATTTCTGTGCCCCAAACACTGATTCTTGTGATATCTCATGAATAACTGCCTTCTGTCCAGACTACGGTGCTGCTCTCTGTATTCTCCTCATTAAATAATGCTCAATCGATGTGCCCCAACCCACTTAAATACTGACTTTCACTCACTGGTCAGCAACCATGTCGAACTATTCTGTAAATTGAAATGCAACACACCCACAACAAACTTATCAGGTTTCTAAAAGATGATTTCCCGTTTGTGAAGTTAAGCTGACTCTGCCAACTCATATCCTGATTTCCCATGTGTCTGTTTTTCATATTCCTTAGAAACGATTCAAATACTTTACCGACAATTAACACTAAGTTGTCCAATATTTAGTTTTGTTCAGTTTCCCTCCCTCGCCCGTTTTAAATACTTCAGAATACAATAGGTTCTTTCAGTCATCAGGAAGCAGAATTTCCAGAATGTAAAGAATTCTGAAGGATGTTCAACAATTCGTTCTTGTAGGTGCACCGTTTAATATACATTTGGATAAGCACATGAATAGGAAACGTTGGGTGGGACAAAGACCAAGCGCAGGCAGGTGGAACCAAGTAAATTTTGGATTATGGTTCTCACGGACTGAATGGATTAAAGGGACTGTTTTCGTGTTGCGTGACTTTATTACCCTTTAATTAGCTCTATTTCCACCTCCCTGTACACTAGGCAATGGGCCCATCTCTTGCAGCAACTTACCCAACCTTGAATTCAATTAGATTTTGAATAATTTATCTTTATTAATTCTAACCTCCCTGTTTCTCATTTTCATCAATCATTTTGTCGGGTCAAATTTCTGGAATATTTTCTGTATCTCCGTTTGTGGAGACAGAACAAATCCATTCGCCTCAGCGAGCGGCAGGGATAGCCTACGTCACCTTGTGTATACATCTGCGCACTGCACCTGGAAGCTTTTCTACATGGCACCCTCTCCTAATCGGATAGTTCAACAATTACAATAGTTCAATGAAACTGTCACTTCGTGGTCGCTGACAGCATCGTCCTCTCCCTCGTGGCAGTTAACAGATTATGTTGAAAGAGGTGACTCAAAGCTTTGGACACCTCATTTTAGAATCAAACTGGCTTCATAGTTTCCAACTGGCAGAAGTCCAGGGAGGGAGAGAAATACTTTTATGATCAAAATATTTGAAACTCGGAGAGTGACCAGAAGAAAACTGCAACCGGAAAGTTTTAGGTGATGGTGGATTTACAAACTGTACTGAGGCAGAAGTGAAGATTGGCAATATTATGTAGGTAGTCGTGGGCACGTTCAGCGATGGAGCGAATATGAAGATATAAATCAGCAGAAGCCAAAATTGACCACGGAGGGTATGAACACATTTGGTATTGGACCTTAAGAAAGAGAGTTTGTGTAGTGCCTCCGACATGGATTCTTAGAATAGCTGGTTTTGGAGCCTGCGAGGGAGAAGGCAATTCTGGATCTATTATTGTGCAACGAACCAGAATTGTTCAAGGATATCGAAGTGAAGGACCCATTGGGAAGTAGTGACCATAATAAAATAAGCTTCAATCTGCAATTTGAGAGGGAGAGGGTACAATCGGAAGTGACAATATTTTAGTTGAATAAAGGGAACTATGGAGCTATGAGGGAGGAGCTGGCCAAAGTTCAATGGTGCAATACCTTACCAGGGATGACAGTGGAGGAACAATGGCAGATATTTCTGTGTATAATGCAGAAGATGCAGGATCAGTTCATCACAAAAAAGAAGAAAGATCCGATGAGGAGGCATGGGTGGCCGTGGCTGACGAGGGAAATTAAGAAATATAGAAAGTTAAAAGAGAATAAGTACAACATAGCAAAGATGAATGGGAAAACGGAGGACTGAACCTTTTAAAGAACAACAGAGGATTGTTAAGAACGAAATGCGCAGAGGAAAAATGAGGTACGAAGGTAAACTTGCCAAAAATATAAAGGAGGATAATAAAAGCTTTTTAGGAATGTGAAAGACAAAAAACTGGTTAAGACTAAAATTGGGCCCTTGAAGACAGAAAGAGGGGAATATATGACGGGAAACAAGGAAATAGCAGAAGAATTGAATTGGTACTTCAGATCTGTGTTCACTGGGGAAGACGCAGGCAATCTCCCTGAGGTAACAGTGGCTGAAGACCTGAACTTAAGGGAATTTATATTTGCCAGGAATTGGTGTTGGAGAAACTGTTAGGTCTGAAGGTTGATAAGTCCCCGCGGCCTGATGGACTACATCCCAGGGTATTGAAAGTGGTGGCTCGAGAAATCATGGATGCGTTGGTAATTATTTTCCAGAGGTCGATTGATTCGGGATCAGTTCCTGCGGATTGGAGGTGGCTAATGTTGTACCACGTTTTAACAAAGGTGGGTGAGAAAAAGCAGGAAATTATAGACCAGTTAGTCTGACCTCAGTGGTGGGAAAGATGCTGGAGTTTATTACAAAGGATGAAATTACGGCACATCTGGATAGTAGTAACAGGATAGGTCAGTGTCAGCATGGATTTATGAAGGGAAAATCATGCTTGACCAATCTTGTGAGGATGTAACTCTGAAAGTGGGCGAGAGAGATCCAGTAGATGTAATGTACCTGGACTTTCAAAAAGCTTTTGATAAAGTCCCACATAGGAGGTTAGTGACCAAAATTAGTGCACATGGAATTGTGGGCAAAGTACTAACTTGAATTGAAAGTTGGTTGGCTGACAGAAAACAAAGGGTAGTGATAAATGGCTCCATTTCGGAATGGCAGGCAGTGACGAGTGTGGTACCTCAGGGATCAGTGCTGGGACCGCAGCTTTTTACAATATATATTAATGATATAGAAGATGGTATTGGTAATAACATTAGCAAATTTGCTGATAATAGTAAGTTGGGTCGCAGGGTGAAATGTGAGGGGGATGTTTGGAGATTACAGGGTGACCTGGACAGGTTAGATGAGTGGTCAGATGCATGGCAGATGCCGTTTAAATGTGGATAAATGTATGGTTATCCACTTTGGTGGCAAGAACATGAAGGCAGATTACTACCTAAATGGAATCAATTTCGGTAAAGGGGTAGTACAAAGAGATCAGGGTCTTCTTGTACACCAGTCAATGAAGGTAAGCATGCAGTTACAGCAGGTAGTGAAGAAGGCTAATAGCATGCTGGCCTTCATAACAAGAGGGATTAAGTACAGAAGCAAAGAGGTTCTTCTGCAGCTGTACAGGGCCCTGGTGAGACCACACCTGGAGTATTGTGTGCAGTTCTGGTCTCCACGTTTGAGGAAAGACCTTCTGGCTGTTGAGGGAGTGCAGCGTATGTTCACGAGGCCAATTCCTGGAATGGCGGGAGTATCTTACGCCGAAAGACTGGAGCAACTGGGCTTGTATAGCTTGAATTTAGAAGACTGAGACGGGATCTGATTGAAACATGTAAGATTATTAAAGGATTGGACGTCTGGAGGCAGAAAACATGTTTGCGCTGATGGGTGAGTGCCGAACCAGAGGACACAGCTTAAAAATACGGGGTAGACCATTTCGGAAAGAGATGAGGAGAAACCTTTTCACCCAGCGAGTGGTGGGTGTGTGGAATGCTCTGCCCCAGAGGGCAGTGGATGCCTAGTCTCGGGATTCATTTAAGAAAGATTTGGATAGAGCTCTCAAGGATAGTGGAGTCAAGGGTTATGGAGATAAGGCAGGAACAGGATACTGATTAAGGATGATCAGCTAAGATCATATTGAATGGTGATGAAACCTCAAATGACAGGATGGCCTACTCCTGCACCCATTGTCTATTGTCTATTGTCTATTTGTTCCACTTCAGGTGTGTGAATGGAAAGGGCATAACTTGCATGGAATTGGAATGGACTTTTTGATTGAAAACAAATGCAATAGCTCACATTTTTTTACAAATATAGAGAATAGATAAAGCGATGGCATTCAGAATAGTTGACAGAATTAATAAATGGACAGGGATAGACTTAGCAGGAACACCACCAAAACAGAGAAAGCGACCGTTTACTGCTTGAATGATAACAGTTCATATTTTCTCCGAAATTTTCACCATAACCAATACTTGGAAATACAGTGCGGTGCTATTTGTCATATCGCCTATTTCCAATTACTCCAGCAATGTTAGAGGTAAAGGAGAAAGGTGATACTTTCTTTTCACTGGCTCGAGTACTATGCTGTGTTATCCACATGCAATACTCCATGTACTTGGTTACTAAGAGCCAATCGAGATGTTGTTATGACATAGACATTTCCTCGGTATTACAGCAGCTGTCAGTTTTAAAACTGTGTCTGGACAAAACTGCCCTGAAGACACACAGAAAGTCTGTATTTCTGATGAACTTCCCTTTAATTGCTTTAATAAGGAAACATTATCTCTTTAACAAAGCGCACTTCAAGAATTTGTTTGTAAAGCTGTAAACATCTGCTTGCACGTTTTTATGTTCTTTTTCAGATTTTCTGGCCTTATCCCAAAAATAAATGTTACATTTACAATTATCATGTTCATTGCGAGTGAAGAGTTAGAGACAGAATGTGCGTGGTATTGGTTAAGAAACAGAAAAGAATAGCAGACAGTGGCTGTGGAGTGAAGTAATACCTCCCAGTTATCAATATCGTTTTGAAAGACAGAAAAAAGTAAAATACAGGGAGAGAGCAGAGTACACTTGCAACAGCGAATAGCGAGGGGAATGTGGAGAAAACAGGGTAATTCGAAATGGGATGCAGAAAAATGATTTAATACACTCTGTTTAATCATTGTTTTTGCAGATAGACAAGGTTTTACATATGTGCACAAGGTCTTCAGAATGAACAACGGAGACACATTTAATAAAACATGATGAATGTGATGTAGAAAAAAGATAAAACATTAAAACATTGTTTGATCCTGAGTTGAGGTCTTACATTCCCGTTTCTTGGGATTCCCTGCTCTTGACCTACTCCTTATCAAGATGTGTGTTATAAATTCCTGCTCCTGGCATCCCAAACGATTTCAGTTAATTCAATATCTACCTGGAAATAAATATATTTTCCTTCTGGGTTCTTTCAACAACTGCTGTCTGTCATATAATTTGAGATAAATGTAGCTGCTTCAGACACTGAATTTGATCATATTACTCTGTTGCATACTAACTGTACAAAGGATCACAGTACATGGGGATTGCCAAAAGAAATAAGGATGTTCATCGACTGCTGTCAGTAACCTTTTTTTTATTTTATGAGTTTATCGCCTCATCTACATTCTCTGTCTCTTTCTCTCTTTGTACCTAATTAATAAATCCTTCAATCGTTCCCCGTATCCCACCTCTTAAAGCTCCCTCTCTCAGTTTATATCTATTGCTAACACTTAGATGAGAAGTGATTATAATTGAGCAATTTAACATCAAAGACAAGAGGGAATATCTGGCCAGAGTGCACTGGAAGGGGGAGCCGAGTCGAGAAGACATTGAAGCTGAAATGGCAGAAGTTTCTGGGGATAAATTGGAAGCAAAGCTTCAATTCAACCAAGGAAGTAGAGATATACTCGGGGAGGACTATGAAACATTGAATGATAAGGGAAGTCATAGACAGCAATTAACCAAACGTGCAAAACATACAATGTGGTGAAGATTATTGGCAATCCAGACGATGAGGAAGACGTAGTACCAGCAGACGATAATGATTAAAATCAAAAGGGAGAAGATGAAATTGGAAGTTCAGCTTGTTAATAATATAGCAGAGATTTGTAAAAGATTTTAGTTACATAATAGAGAAGATCGGGAAGCATAAGGAAACATACGGCTGGAAAATGGGCCTCGAGTACTTGTGGGAAACAATTAAATAGCAGAGGAGTGGAATACATACTTTTTATCAGTCTTCATGGTGGAAGACGCTAGCAGCCAGACCGAACTTCGAGAGAGTCAGGTGGCGGAGGTGAGGACAGTGTCGATCACTAAGGAGAAGGTTCTGAGGAAACTGAAAGGTTTCAAGGTTGATAACTCAACCAGATAAGATAGACTCCACCCTCAAGGTAGCTCACGTGATTGTGGAGGTATTGCCGGTTATCATTCTGCAATCAAAGGAGTCAGGGAAGGTCACAGAGGAATGGAAAATATAACCGTCCCCACGACCCCGTTTAAGGAGAGAGGGATGCAGAAGACAAGAAGTTGTAGGTTACCAGGAAGCGTGAAATGGTTGTTAAGAAGTAATAACGCCAGATATTTGATTAATTTTTCATTTCTTCACAAACTCAACAAAGACTTTCTAGGTAAGGCATCATTTCTTTGTACTATTTCCATCCAGTCTCCTACTAGTGCTGCTCACAATGTACTCCCTTTTCCATTGACGACATCAAATAGAGACTGCCTTGAGGAGCATTTCCACTACGGTTGTCAGAATAATCCCGGCCTTCTTAATGCATCCCATTTCAATAACCTACCTTGCTCTCATGCTGACATTTTAGTCCTGGGGCTGCGGCAATGTTCCAGTTGAGCTCAACCCAAGCTCGACTAACACCTCATTTTACACATTGATACAATAAGGAATATAGGAGTTAATATTCAATTCCATAACTTCACAGCATGACCAAATTATGACAGTTCTCCATTATTTATATATCCTCCCTAATGGCCTTCTGATGATCTTATGTTTCTTGTATATTTTTTATCTTAAACTCAGTCGTCTCCATTGACATTTCCTCCAGTACCCATTTATTCACTCGCAACTTAATTTGCACACAATTCATGTCTGTTCCTCTTCCACCACAAATAAAACACTCATTGTCCTTTGTATTAGGCCGCGACACCCTTTGTTTTCCGCCATACCTCCTCCACCTCCGTAACAGTATCAAAACGCCAATTTTCAAATCAAGTTGATCTCTGTTTCAGCGGTGAGTGCCAGGGACAGAAAACTGATGACGAGCCGTTAAAGCTACCGCATTTTACAGCATACATTCAAAATTAATATTTGGAACTAACATTGGACAGAGAGTGCGAACCGATCGCAAAACTAACAGATGAGGTGGAAGTTCGAAGTCTTACCACATCCAATCATCAATCGTGATGGACAATTAAGCAAATCTATGTAGGTGCGGGTTGTCTACCTTCATCCTAAATAATGGAGTAGCCCGACACGTAAGTGTAAAAGACAAGGATCTAGTAACTGCACCATCCTGCGTGCGATGTGTTGAGTGGATGATCCATCTCACCCCTGTCATGATATTCACAGAATTCCAGAAACGAATCTACAATCGATTCAATTCACGGCACGAGTCATGAAGGAACAGCTGAACACAGTAGATACGATAAATGCAATAGGCCCTGACACGATTCCTGCAATAAGACTGAAGACTTGTGTTGCATAACAATTCGTGTCAATGAGGAAGTTGTTTCATTCCAGCTCCAAATCTGACATCTACCTGTTAATGTGGAAAATGGCTCGGCTCTGTCCAGTCCACTTAAAGGAAAATATTACAATGTAAGTAATTACCATACCCTCAGTCCCATTACGACAGTCAAATTGGTCGGAGATCTTTTTGACAAGAGCTGTCAACCAGCACAGAAATAACCTGCTCAGTTTGGTTTTCGACAACTCTCTACGTGCACATGGTGCTGCTGTGGAAATGCAACTGGATTACTAACCCAGACCAGTGTAATGCTCTGGCAGCAGGTGGAAGTCAAAGACGATTAAATATCGAACGCAAAAATCTTGTGTCAGTAATGTTGACTGCGAAACCATTATCGATTGTTAACACCAATTTGCTTCAGCAACACAGGAAGCAAAACTCGAGTGTTTTCCTCGTCTGACCTAACTGTGACTAGAGAAAGACAGACACACAAGTGATAAAATCATCAATGTTCTCTGAATCGACAAAGCAAGACTATCAATTGGAAAAAAATGCTACAAGGCCGTCAAGGTTAAAACCAGACAGAACACCCATCACAAGCCTCAGTATCACAAAGATGAATGGGAAGCACTGTCTCGTCATCACTGTAGAGACCTCCTCACTAACATCTGAGAGCTTTTGACAACATGTACAGAGCTTTTCACAGGCTACACAGCGACAACAGAAAACATTAGGACATTCAACACATCGAGCCCACTCCATTCCAGTTCACGGCCAAACATCTCCCGAATGCAATTTTCCCACACAATGTACATATCCCTTAATGTGATTGACCATCGGAAATTATGAAATAGAAACTGCAGTAGTTTATTTGATGCATCAAATATCCTCCCCAAATCTTTACCACAATGGCTGATCCTCTGTCTCTTCACCATACTCCTGATCTCTCCCCATCTCTTAAGTGGTTAGAAAGCCGTATTTATGTTCAGTGCCTGATCTTCCACAGCCTTCACGTTGAAGAAAATTCTTTAGGTTCATCAGTCTATGAGTACAGACATTAAATCTCATCTCAATTCTTAGTGGCCTGCGTGTACCTAATACTGTGGTCCTTGCTTTAACATCCCAGCCAGGGCAATTATCATTCCTGTCCCAATCTGTCAGGCCCTGTCAGAGTTTTATGCATTTCACTGAGATCTGCTCTCATTTTGCTAAACCCCATGGAATTTAGGTCTCGTCGACACAAACATTAAGCCTGTCATCCCAGAGATCAGTCTGGTCATCCTTCACTGCACTCCCTGTAATTCAGTTTTGTTTTCCCCCTTATTGGGTACGGAGACGAAAACAGCACACAGTGCTGCACAATGTTTTAGATGAGGTCTCAGCAAGATCCTATATAGTCGCAGTAATGGATTATCACTACTATACTCAAACCCACTTGCAATGACGATTAACACAGCAGTTATATCCTTGGTTGCTTTCTGGTCCGGAAACGTTGCTTTTACTGGTATACAAGCAGATCCAGATCCTTTCCAATGTTGCATCTCCCCACTCGGTGTGTCTATGTGTGCCACTACCGTTCCCAGTATTGGGTTCTGGCTTCCGAACTCTCTACCATTCATTGCACTCGGAGGTCTGTGCAGAAGGAAACAAAAAGAATTCGGGAATGTAGGTCCATTTATCAATCAAAATTTCCCAACCAACTCCTTTTCAAATAGTAGGTTGCCATTCCATTTTCACCACCAAAATTCATAGTCACATCTATCCACACTGTTCTTCATCTGCCTTCTAATTGTCAATTCACTCCCCTTGTCTCAATCAACTTGGAACTTATTGCATCCTCCTCACTCACGCACAATCCAAGTTTACCAGAATCCTTGTAAACATTGCATTTGATTCTGTCAATCAAATGTTTGATTTGTATTGTGAGCAGCTGAAACCCAATCACCCATCCTTGTGATACACCATCAGCTTTCAACTCCAAAACACCCATTTTACACAAATTGTTGTTTCCTGTCAGCTCTTCCCTTATGACACAATGTCCACATGTTTTCTCCAACCCCATGTGATTTTACTTCACACACTATGCTTGGGGCTCTATCAAAAACCTTTCCGAAAATCCAAATACATTGAACCGAATGTTGTTCCATAATCTATCTACAAGTTGATTTCTCAAGTATGATATCCCTTTCTACGCCCGTTAATTTCAGTCTCAATAATTTCTCCAGATACGTGCATTTACTAATTTCATTCTATTTCATTTTTTCAGCAAACTTAATCTTTCTGCTATTGCTGGCTTATCTTTTTTTAAAATGTCTTTTGTCTCTCTGAAGACAAAATTTAGGTAATTGTTTCATTGTTCTGCCAATACCATGTTCTCCATTCTCTGGTTTCACACTGTGAGGAAGTAGCACTTGGTTTCCTACCCTACCCACTGACATACATTTAGAAGCTAGTACAGTTAGCTCTAATCACCCTTGTTCATGCACTGTCCACAAACGAATAAGTCCTGTCTTAATCTACTCAGTGATTCACCTTCGACAGCCATACATCACACGAGCGTAGAACCTGTTGAACAGAAATACAGCACGGTCTACATTAGTCCCACTTTCCAACATGAGTCCCACTTTCAGTCACAACCCCCAACATTCTCTGGCGTGAAACTAACCTCCAGTCATCTCTAAACCTCAAACGTTTACTTCAAACGTGTACTCCCTTGTTCGTAATCCTTTGTCTAAAAGGAATACCTGATCTCCATTCACACTGTCCATGACCCTCACAATCTTACACCTATATTATTTACACGCTCAAAGTTCTCTGCTTCAAGTGAAATGACCTAAGATTATCAAGATTCTCTTCATAGCTGATATGCTGCATCCCAGGGAACGTCCTGCTAAATGTCCTCTGTACACCATCCAGTGCAATCGCATGAGTCCTAACATATAACGCATCATTTCAATGCTGCTTACTGTGATATTTATCCTATTTTCATCATATTGCTGTTGTGAAAGAGACCTTAACTTTTGTGTGCATTTTGTGCATACCAGATGATCGGAAAATGGGTATAATCAAAGGATGTCGGACCTTCAGTAAAGAGACTTTGCAGATTATTATTATTATAGAGTCATAGAGATGCACAGCATGGAAACAGACCCTTCGGTCCAACGCGTCCATGCCGACCAGATATCCCAAACTAATCTAATACCTCCTGCCAGCACCTGGTCCATATCTCTCCAAACACCTCCGATTCATATACCGATCCAAATGCCTCTTAAATGTTGCAAAAACGCTGAAAACATTTCCATAAAAATTTACAGCTTAAAAAACACACAAAGAAGTTGGGCTGGGATCATGCTGGTCGTCTATGTAGCTGCACTATTCTGCTTGATACTGATGTTGTAAAGCTCACATACACTTGATTTGGTTTATGAGGGTTTTCAAGGTAAGGAGGACATGCTTCAGGAGACCATCGCCTTTATAACACCTTCATTCGGAATCGGGTTCAAGGTATAGAATTACCAAGTTTAGGTGATACACCAGAAAAGATAAATTTTCAGAAAAGGGGTGTTGCAAGGTTGTTTTTGATAAATGTTGCACTGCGTTTATATCCCTGAGCCCTGTGCTAGTGCATTGAACATCTGCCCCACATATTTCCCTGTTGTTCCCTGTCTCCAACTTCTGTGCTGTGAGTGATTGTGCGAATAACTGTCCACCTCCCGTTTGGAAGCTGTCTGGACAGAATTTGGAGATGAGAAATGTTTTGGAGGTAACAGTGAGGCCCAGTAGCGTTATGTCTGAATTCATGTTTTTTTTTTCAAAATCACTTTCTACATCTTTGCTGAGTACAAGATTGTGTGTTCACTGATCTGAACATGAATCAAATGTTTACGCATGCCACTGAATGATGCAATCGTTAGTTCTGTCCTCTGGTAATTTAAAATATCATTCACTTCAATTGTTTTAAACTGAAAAAAAGATGCTTGTCTTATTTGAAATATGTAAGAAATAGTGATATTAACACTTCATTGCAGACAGTGTACAAGTAAAAATGACCAGCTTTAAATTTCCCACAGATTAATCAAGCTACAGTCAGACATTGGCTGTAATTCAGAATTCTGTGAAAAGCACTGTTTCCCCGGCAACATTACGAATCTGCCAGGAAGCTACCATCCCACTATCAGGACTGAGCCAGACAGAGCGAGGCAGCTCCTTATTATATCATCAAAATAGTGCTTAACATTGATCGTGGATCCTGTGTTCACTTGAATGTTCTGCAGCAGATTATGAAGGAACTAATAAAAGGGAAATGTATCATTTACCACATCATCACCAATCCGCCTGCTGCAGATACAACATTCCATTTAATATATTGATAAGTGTGGACGCTGCACTGTCCTAGTGGGGGAGGAAGGATCACCTTCACATTTTATAGACCTCCACAATATAATGCAACAACCCGTGTTTTGAATAGGACAGTCTGTAAACAGATTGATCAACTAATGACCAAGCGTGCATGAGGTGCAAAGAGCCACGCACAGCAGCATGATAATACTCTGTACAACTCAAACAGGTGCGACTTCAGGGCCCGGTATACGCACCACCAAGCCAGGGATCCACCCTGATTCAATGAAGAGTGCAGAAGGATATGGTGGGTGCCTCACCAGCCAGGTCTAAATAAGAGCAGACAACTTGGAGAAGCTAATAATGTGTTCAGCTGCAACATAGGACAATTTACATGCTAGGTCACATAAACAATACTGATGAACAAAGCACCGTAATCCCAGATTCAGAGGTACTTTTTAATGAACCTTGATAAATTCTCTGCAGAGCACTATGTGAATACCAGGCATTGATGCTCCTGAGTGTCAGTGGAAGGGGGGGGGGGGTGGGGGGGAAAGATTTGCAGTCCTGTTGCTTTTGGATAAGGACTATTTCGATGACTGAGTAATGACGAATAGCGTTGACCATTGTCCAATCATTGACAAACATCACGACTTGTGACTTTGTGGCGTAGGGGTAGTCATTTATGGAGCAGCTGAAAAGTGTTGAACCTCGGACACAGAACTCTCTTATAACTTACTGATAGTGTCCCTCCCTCTGATTTAGGAAGATTGCTTCAAGTTCAATCTGCTCCAGAGGTGTCTATCAACATATCTGAACAGATGAATATTAAAATATATTCCCTAAGGAGCTGAGTGTGGACTTGATAAGCTCCATCATTTGTCTGGCTTGTTTGGAATGCAGATTAATGCCAACCCCTATCTCTGTAAACTCCTCCAGCCCCTACACCATTCTTACCACTGTCAACTCTGCCAGCCTTTAAACACTATCTTATCTCCGATACCCCGGCCTATCACTCTTAAACCCCTTCAGGCTCTAAGCCACTCCCTATCCATGCAATCTCTTCCAGGCTCTTCACGCCCCCATCTCTCTCACCTCTGAATCCTACATCTCTTCCTAGCTCTCTAAACTCCAGCTCCTATAACCCTCCTTATCTCGCTGACGTCCTCCACCCCTACAACCGTCCCGATCTCAAAACCTCCTGAAGGCCATACTAATTCCCTAACTCGGAGGCCCTCCAGCCCCTACACCCCGCTGTCGTTCTAAACTCCAACACCTCCAAACCACTCTATCACTTTAACCTCGGCCAGACCCGACAACTGTCCCTATCTCTTTTATCTGCTCCAGCCACTACATCCCTCCCCATCTCCCTAACTTCATCCAAAAACTACCCCCTACTTATCTCTGTAACCGCTTCCAGCCTCACAACCTTCCCAATCTCTGTAAGGTCCAGCAGCAACTGTACGACTCCCTGTCTCTGTTGCCTGCACCAATTACTACAACTTTCTTTATTTCTGTAAAAATGATTCCAACCACTGCACTCCTCAACTAGCTCATGTTGAAAGATTGGAGTGACGGAGCTTGTATATCTTTGGGTTTAGAAGATTGAGAGGAGATCTGATTGAGACGTATAAGACTATTAAAGGATTGGACACTCTGGAGGCAGGAAACATGTGTGAGTCCCGAACCAGAGGACACAGCTTAAAAATAAGGGGTGGACCATTTAGAACAGAGATGAGGAGAAACTTCTTCATCCAGAGAGTGGTTGGTGTGTGGAATGCTCTGCCCCAGAAGGCAGTGGAGGCCGAGTCTCTGGATTCGTTTAAGAAAGAGTTGGATAGAGTCCTCAAGGATAGGTGAATCCAGGGGTATGGAGATAAGGCAGGAACAAGATACTGATTGAGGAAGATCAGCCATGATCATAATGAATGGTGGTGAAGGCTTGAAGGGCAGAATGGCCTACTCCTGCACCTATTGTCTATTGTCTATTGACACACTTGAACCAATCCATTTGTGTCATAGCGTGAGCAACCTTCCTGTTAGGATGTATGGAATCTGTCACTGACTAGTACTCAAATGACCCCCCAGGACTTTTGTACACCTCCAGTTCAGGTGCAACCTGTCCATCATGTACAGTCCCACCTTCCCCAGAAGGTATCCCAATGGTCTGGGTATTTGAAGCCCTCCCTCCTGCACCAACCTCGCAAACACGTGTTAAACTGCATTCACTGACTGTTCCTCATCTCATTATTTCGCGGCAACGGTAGCAAACCTGAGATCACTGCTCTTCTCGTCCTGCTCTTCAGTTTCCAACCTAACACTCTGTAGTCATTTTTAAGAACAGCAATCCCTATCCTGGCTATATCATTGGTGCCAATATGTACCACGATTTCTGGCTGCTCACCATTCCCCTTCAGAAGCATGTGACATCACGGGGCCTGGCACCAGGGAGGCAACATACCTTCCGCGAGTCCCGTTCCTGACCACACAATTTCCTGTCAATCCGTCTAACTATTGAGTCCCCTATCACTAGCGCCTTTCTATTCCTCCCTTTCCCTTCTGAGCCACAGTGCCAGGCTCAGTGCTGGAGACCTGACAACTATGGCTTTCCGTGCCACCACCAGTAGTATCCAAAACAGTATACTTATTGCTGAGGGGAACAGCCACAGGGGATCCATGCTCTGACCGTATGTTCCCTTTAAACGACCCCCCCCCCCCAACCCCACCGACAGCAACCCAGCTGTCCTTATCCTGTGTCTGGGGAGTGACCACTTTCCTGTGCATCCTCTCAATGTCCTCCTCAGCCTCCCGAATGATCCGTTCTTCAACCGGCTCCAGCTCCAGCTCCAGCTCCAGTTCCCTAACTCGGTTTTCGAGGAGCTGGATTTGGGTGCACTTCCCGCAGATGTAGTTGGCAGAGACATGTGAAATGTCTCTCACCTGCCACATACTGCAGGACGAACATGCAACTGCCCTAACATCCATATCCCGCTACTTTTTTAGCCTGCGCAGAATTTACAAAGGAAAGGAAGAAAAAAAAAAGAGAAACCTGAAAACTTACCTAGTTTACAGACTCCTAGTATGGTTAGAGGAGGTGGGTTGGAGGGAGGCGATACGATGTAGAGTCTCGAGTTTAGATCTCACCAACTTATAAACTTCCCAGAAGTCTTTCCCTCCTCCCTCGCACATTTCAGCAAATGGAGCCCCGGAGCCTGAAGTAAGTCGTTTAAATAGTTAGGCTCACCTTCCCAGATGTCCTTCGCTCCTCCCTCGCACCTCCCGGCAAATTGTTTAGAGAAACAATAGAAACAATTGCTTGCCTGCACTCTGTGAACGTGCAGGTGATTATCCTACAAGAGACTGTGAAGAACTGTGTGAGATAACAGCTCCTGCCTTCTAAAACAGTCTGTCCATGCACGGTGGGAGACCAGAGGTGAATCAGGAGAAAGGGTATTTCCTTTGGATCATCAAATTAGTTGCAACAACTGTGAAGTGCAGAAGACGGTACAGTCCGCGGGATTGTTCGGGAGCATCAAGAGAAGTCAAGATAAAACATTTGAAATAAAATTCAAACCCCAGCTCTAAACTGAGGAGAACTGATTCTTCTGCTTTTCGTCTGAACTGCTCACTTCCCTGAATCCCAATCTGCATGTTGGATGTGAGCTGCTCGGACACTCTCCTGTGAGGTAGAAAGTTCAGACTCTCTCTGGAAACATTAGGCTTGTATCATCCTGTTTCACGAAGGCTGCAAAATGTAAACAATCTGACCTTCGCTGTGTTGGCAGTTTACAGTATATATAACATACAGCGCAATAGAGGCCCCTGAGCTCTGGATACTTCTGAATTCTGTCCTTTCTCTGTCACCCCGCAAATTTGACCTGAGTCCCCTCGTGCTATTCATCACCATTTGATTATAAATTACCTCTAACCATCGACCCTATCTAATCTCCTGATTATCTTATATGCCTCAATTAAGTCACCTCTCAAACTTCTTCTCTCTAACGAAAGTAGCCTCAGGTTCTTCAGCCTTTGCTCATAAGCCCTTCACAAATACCAGCAACATGCTAGTTAATCTCTTTAAACACTTTCCAACGCTCCCCATTCTTCCGATAATGCAGTGACTAGAACTGAGCGTAATCGTCCAAATACGGCCCCACCAGATTTTTGTACAGCTGCAGCACAACCTCGCCGCTCTTAAGCTCAATCCCCTGCAAATGAAAGCTAACACAACATATGCCTTCATAACAATCCTATCAACGTGGGTGGCAACTTTGAGGGATCTATGAACATGGACAGCAAGGCTCTGCTCCTGCGCATTGCCACGAATCCTGTTTTTAACCCTGCATCCCTCATTCAAATTCGATTTTCGAAAGTGAATAACTTCACATTTTTCCAGGTTGAATTCAATTTACCACTTTTCCGCCTTGTTCTTCATCCTGGCAATATCCATTTACAACCTGAAATAGCCCTCCAAACTATCTACAACCCCACCAACCTTCGTTTCTTTGGTAAACGTACGAACCCACTCTTTCACTTGCTAATTCAAGTCGTTTATAAAAATCTCAAAGAACAGAAATCCGAGAACCTATCCCTGCCGAACACCACTGGTCACAGAACTCCAGACTGAAAACTTTCCATCTACTTCCAAACTTTATCTTCTATGAGCCAACCAATTCTGCATCCAGACTGGCAGATTTCCGTGTATCCCATGTAGCCTTGTTTCATGAATGAACCGACCATAGGGGAAGCTTTTTCAAAAGTTTTGCTGAAATCCGTGTACACCACCTCCACTTTTTTAACTTCTTGAACGTGTTTTTGACACATCCTTAAATATTTCAATAAAGTTTGTGAGGCATGACCTGCCCCTCACAAAGCTAAGCTGACTGTCTCAAATCAAACTATGTTTTGTTTCAAGTAATCATAAATCCTGTGTCTCAGACTCCTCTCCAATATTGTGGCAAACAGTGTCGTAAGACTGACTGGTCTGAAATTTCCAGCATTCCCTACTTCTTTTCGTAAACAAGGGAAAATCACTTGACACGCTCTAATCATCTGGAACTACTCCAGTGGAGAGTGAGGTTACAAAGATCATCACCAAATGTGCAGCAATCTCATCCCTCTGTTCCTGCAGTAACCGATGTTATATATTGCCTGGCACAGGGGATGTATCCATTCTTTGTGTGTGTGTTTTTTTAAGTTATCGAAACATCCTCCTTCCTCACGTTAACCCGGCCCAACAGGTAACAATCGCGCAACACCATGTTATAGTCCAAGAAGTTTACTTGGAAGCACTAGCTTTCGGAGCGCTGCTCCTTCATCAGGTAATTGTGGAGAATACGAAAATAAGGAGCAGCATTTATAACAAAAGTTTACAGAATGGGGTCCATTTTGGTGTTGGTGGTGTTGGTGGTGGTGACTCTTGGGTCTTGCAACATACACTGAGGAATTCATCAGACGTACGAGACTCCGTGAATTCTTTCAGGATGCCAGCAGTGCTCCCTATGAGCCCATCGACGAATCTGAACAGTCATCAAAGGGATTTGTAGAGGAGTGACCAAAGTGACAGTCAACTTGGACCCCACCTGCGGGCCGCTGTCCTGAGCTTGGCAAGTATGCTCAAACCATCAGGAAATATATAAATGCCAGATTCATCAGCCGTACCCAGAAGGTAGATCAGAACATCACCCGATCACAATGCAACGTCATCTATGCTCTCGAAACCAATCCCATCATTGTCATCAAAACAGCAGATAAAGCAAGAACCATGATCATTCAGAATAGAACAGATTATTGCAAGGAAATGTACCGACAACTGAACAAACAGGAATAATACAGACAACTACCGGCCGAAGTGAATCAACAGCTCACCCCTGAACGAAACACATCAATCAGGACTTTGCATTCAGTTCTTTAGAGTTCCCGACACGCATTCAAGGATGTCCTCATAAGAACGGCGTACGATGCTCAACTCATCGATAACCAGTTCCGACATGCCCAAGCGAGAAACTTTAATAACATCCTCGGGGACAGACATGAGCTGCAAACGACAGGGTACCTTTCGTTGTCCAATACTTCCCACGAGCCAAAACACTACATCATGTTCTTTGCAGCCTGCAACTCATTCTCATTGAGGATAAACACCTCACCAAGACTTTGCCCACACCTCCACGTCTCGCCTTTAAACAGCTACTAAACCTCAAATCGATCATTGTTCGTCGCAAACTGCCCGACGTTCAGGAAAATATCATGCAAAATGTTCATGGTAGACGCTGCAAGACATGTCAGAATGTCGACACAGATGCCACCATTACGCGTGGGGACACCGCCCATCATGTACGTGGCAAGTACTCATGCGACTCAGCCAAAATTGTCTATCTCATACGCTGCACGTAAGATGCCCTGAGGCATGGAACATTGGCGTGACCAAACAGAGGATACGGTAATGGATAAATCGGGACCTTGGGTTGATGTCACACTACAGGTGAGCCCATTGCACTGTGCGTACACATATACAGATATACCGACAGACAGGCAGGCACTTTCGCACATATACGCACACACACATACACACAAACACAGACCCTCTCTCATACACTCCCACATACTCTCATACGTACATTCACACACACACTCTTACTGACTTAAACTCCTTTACGCTCACACACACACAACCTCTCACAGACACTCATAAACCCCCAAACCCCAACCACACTGACATGTACACATATGGCCTTGTGAGATTAATTTGTACTTGCAGAATTACATTTTACTTGGCTCAAAAACTGCATAAATCCGTGAACGATTCTGTAAATCCTTTTTTTGACGTTAGCATCAGTCTGGCCATTGTGGCACACGCAGCCTCACAGGGAGTTAACACCTTCAATACCTTATCTGTGTTGAAGTGACACCAATTGGTAAAGTGCACTTGAGAATGTAAATTTTAAAAAGATTTTGCGATTTACATGCGAAAAAACTGAAACCAACTGGAACATTCGAAAAGATGAGAGGCTTAACAAACAATCCGGGTTTTTTTCAATGTATAATTTCAGTTACATCACACTGTAAACTTTTGCTATAAATTCCGTGTCACCAATCTTATTCTCCACAATCACCAGATCAAGGAGCAGCGCTCCGAACGTTTGTGCTTCCAAACACACCTGTTCGACTATAAACTGATGTTGCGTGATTTTTTAGCTTTGTACACGCCAGTCCAACACCAGCGTCTCTCGCTCTAGCACATCAGTCTGTTTCACGCTATTAAAGAACGTCAACATCCCTCTCGATCGTGAGTACTTCAGTAAAGTATTCATTCAGGTCCTCCATACTTTCACCAACTCCAGGCACAAGTTGCCTCCACTAACCATGATCAGCCATACGCTCACTCTGGCCATCCCCTTATTCGTCACATAAGTCTAGAACGTTCTTAATCCTATTCACTGAAGCTTTGTAATGCCCTTTCTACCCGTCCTGCTCCACTTGTCTACTTTGCAGCCCTCTAAAGACCTGTCTCATCCTTACCTCCTCAACATGAGATCAGTCTCCATCATCGTCTTGACAAGATTTCCACATTCTTTGCCACTCAAGGTTCTTTCAAACAACCATCTCTTCATTGAGAAAAAAAATGCTCTCTTCTTGCTACAGGAGACTGAGCTTGGAAAGAAGTCACACACATTTCCTCCAGACAAGACTCCTGCCCTCTTGTGGTCCCGCATTAAATACATTTCCCTTGACGGCAGTGTTCAGACCAATACAGGTCAGATATTTTTTCACCTTTTTTTGAAAAGAAAAGTGTTGTGGACACTTGACAAACAACTGTAGACTTTAAAGTAATTCTTGCACTTTTACAACAGATCTGCAATTGAGCAAGTTAAGTTTCAATGTTTTCAGTAAAAAAACAACAGTATCGAGATTCATACAATTTAGGGAATAGAGAATCAGTTTTCTGCCAATGGACCCTCCTTCATCAACATCAGCCCATTGGAACATGTCAGACCTCATTGAAGCCTTAATCTCACTTCCGCAATAGACGACAAAACCACTGATTCCTTGGTCCACCAAGAATTGAAAAGATCTTCCGAGAATACCTTCAATCACCCACTTTCCAATTCTCTATGGAGAAGAAAATATTCATAGATCAATGAGCTTGCAAGGAAAGGGATTCCCTCTCTTTCCTGCTTTTGTTTGGAGAGCTTGTGTCCCATGGTTCTGGATTCTCTGTCCAGAGGCGACGGTATTTCAGTATAACGCTTTTCTCACCCTCAAGAACAATTGGAAATGGGGCAATGAGAGGGGAAAACAGGGTATGGAAGGTGCAGAATCAAGCATTGGAACCACACTATACAAGACAAACATTATTAAAACATAGCTGAAAATGTGTTGTTGGAAAAGCGCAGCAGGTCAGGCAGCATCCAGGGAACAGGAGAATCGACGTTTCGGGCATAAGCCCTTTTGGGCATAATCCCTTACTAAAACATACCATGGTCTGGTCCATATCGGGTGAGAAAACATGCAATATCAGATGAAGTGTTGCTGAGGGTGGTATGGAATAGGAAGCGAAATGGCAAAGTTTGTTTAATGATGTGTCCTCTGCGCACAATTCGAGACAGTGAAAACAGTCAAGGGAAAATGGAACCACCTGCCAAAACCCAGGGTCCCATGGGAACAATTGCACATCGACTTTAAATGACCAGAAAACCGGTCACAGGAAAAGAAATCCGGCTGGTCCTTAAAAGATGGGTATAAACTGTTGTTGAAAGCAATTCCCGGTAGATTCTGATCGAGATACACATTTTCCAACGAAAGTAATTGAACAGCTATGTTCTCTGCTATTTACAGACCTCTGATTCCATCCCTCATACAATCCCCAAAACTTCATATACGGCAGAATGAATGCATCGGACTCTGAAAGCTAGTCTGACTAACGTTCTGACGGAAACTGGACAGGAATAGGTAAGAGTACACCCCACCATCCTTGTGTAACTGAGGTTAAACCCAACAAAGTGAACCAGGTTGATCCGCTTTGAATTAATGACTGGACAGACAATGCAGCTGCAAGTGGGTGTGGTAGTCGCAGGGCTGGAGATATGCAATTGCATGAATAAAGTTGAACAATGTGTTAGAAAAACTGGAAAAATAGCTGCAGGAGCTGAAAGGGGAATGTGCAGACAGACAGAAAGCCAGATACTGGGAAAGGGAGTACAGAAACATTCGATTGATATGCGTAAACAAGGAGATCCCGTCAGGGTGAAGCTATTACCAGAACATGTGGGAGTGCGAGCGCGATGGGTCCGACGCGGCTTTGTGTTCATGACGGTTCATACCTGCGGTCTACTGAATATTCACGAACAGACAATGGACTCCTTAAGCAACAGAACCGGACGAAGAGAATTCTGATTGCCTGCATGATATTGAAATAGGAATATAAAGTTGTGAATCGTGAAAAAGACTTGAACCTGGGAGCAGTGGTAATGGAAATGTACATTCTGGTGGTACGGAAGAGGAAAGTGTGATATCGACTATGGTACACTTGCCCTGTCCGCGAACAGAGAAAATTGAAACAAGAAAGAAAACCCATCAATTAACATGGAACCGAATAATTCGTTCGAGTCATCAAACTTAAATTTGAGGTTTAGGGCAAAGGCGAGTGAGCTTTGAACGTGGAAAGATTGGATTGGCAAAAGTATTTTTATGCCCCGAGTATTTTGTCTTACCCACAAAATACCCATTTGTCCGCATGGATTTAGGGTAAGGATGAGCTTGAAATAGAAATAATTCAAATGGTCAGTAAATTGTCGAAACGGGCTGTTTGGTGTTCTACTTTATGTCAAGGATGCTCTCATGTAAACCTGCACTGGATTTGGTGAGTTACAAGTCGTTGTGTTATACTATCGCATTCGACCCTGGTTAGCTGGTTTGATGGTGAGGTTGGGGTGGCAGCAAGGCCAGTGGAGGCTGAGCGCTGTGAGGGTGAGAGGTTGCAGTTGCTAAGAAGGAATGATCGTTTGAGGCACCGGTGGCTGTTTGAGATAATGAGATCGAGGGAGGATAAGAGGTCAACACAGGGTGCCGAGTAGGATGGAACTTTTGGGAGGCGGGAGAAGGGGTATTCGGAGGGTGGGTTGTAGTCGTGATCCATTACTCTAAATTCCAACAACTCCACGGCATCTGATCCAAGCAGGGGTAATTTCACTACAGGATATCCCAGATGTCTACCCGTTTCTAGGACTGTAATTTGCCCTCCCATGTCTTCAACAAAGTTCTCCTTCATTTAGATTAGATTAGATTACAGTGTAGAAACAGGCCCTTCGGCCCAACAAGTCCACACCGACCCGCCGAAGCGAAACCCACCCATACCCCTACATTTACCCTTTACCTAACACTACGGGCAATTTAGTATGGCCAATTCACCTGACCCTGCACATCTTTGTGATGTGGGAGGAAACCGGAGCACCCGGAGGAAACACACGCAGACACGGGGAGAACGTGCAAACTCCACACAGTCAGTCGCCTGAGGCGGGAATTGAACCGGGGTCTCTGGCGCTGTGAGGCAGCAGTGCTAACCACTGTGCCACCGTGCCGCCCACTTCATATCTTGTCCATGCGATGCGAATATGCAGAGTTGTTCACAGAACATCTCTGACCGCATGCAGCAACCAACCTTACCACCTTGTGCCAACCACTGGAACTCCCCCGTCCATTCCCCCAAGGAAATGCAGATGCTGAGTGTCTTGCACTGCCGTGTCATATCCACCCTACACCGAGAGGATGCACTAGAGGAAAGATGTAGCGAAACGTGAAAGGGTTCAGAAAAGATTTACAAGGATGTTGCCAGGGATGGAGGATTTGAGCAATAGGGAGAGGCTGAACAGGCTGGTGCTCTTTTCCCTGGAGGCTGGGGGAGGTGGTCTTATAGAGCTTTGCAAAATCATGACGGGTAAATAGGCAAAGTCTTTTCCCTTGAGTCGAGGAGTCAGAACTAAGGTGGGACTAGATTGGGTTGGGATATCTGGTCGGCATGGAAGATTTGGACCGAAGGGTATGTTTCCATGCTGTATATCTCTATGACTCTGTGGCTCTACAGCCTTATCTACCACCTCGGAACGCTTCTACGACATGTCATCAAATTTGAATTCACCAACTGCATCATGTCCCCTCCCACTATCTGATCCCAGATCTCACACTCTAAATTGACACAGTTCTCTTTTTCTGTCCTACCTGTCCATCTTCCTTCCCATTTGACCACTCCAACCTCCCCACCGACCTATCACAACTGTCCCTCCCTGCATCCACCGATCGACTTCCGATCTATCTTATCCACAAGCCCCACCCCACTTCCCTATTTATCTCTCAGATCATTTGCTGGACTGCATTCTTTTTCACGGGCTTACACTCGAAACTTCGATTCTCCTGCTCCTCACATTTTGACTGACATGCTGTGCTTTTCAAATGCCACAGTCTTTAAATCTGACTCTCCAGCATCTGCACTCATACCTTTTCTTAATGAATGAGTTAGTGCTATAAAGGTAGTAATTAAATCAGTACGGCCGTGAAATTATAAAAGGATATAAATATCTTATTCACATGGGGCAAACAGAGTGGAATGTTGTTCAATGTAGGGAGGCGGGGAGTAACTTAGGTTGTCGTATTTATGACTTCAACACTTAAGAAGAAAAACATTGTATAGGTTTGGAACTGCTTTCAGTAAAATGAATATTCCCAAGACAATTTTAATTTTTACAGCAAACTTACACAAATATGTTACCTTTTCCACTTTATCCTACACCAAGCACTGTTAAAAGCTGGGGACATTTGTTTTCCTGACTGTTGGCTGAGCGAATACGATAAAGTCCTGTGCATTGTCCCCTTTCCATTTTGCTTCTGACCTATCACTGCTGAGTCGAAGTTTAAATCGAAGCATCTTCTGATCTGATGATTGTCTGATAATGCTGTGAAAATCCGCCCTCCTCTGTCCCTCTACGGCTGAATGCTTGAGGGCGTTCATCCTCCACCAGCCCCTGCAAAGTGCTGTGGGGAGGCCGGCAAAGAGAGGAATGGTATCACTGTTAAGTCAAAGGAGCTGTGTTGTGTAAATTGCACTCTTACCTCAAATAATACTGATATTACTAGTGTTGGTGTCACCGAGTGCATGCTCTTTTCAGTTTAACCTGAATGTCTCGGTTTAAGTCTTTTGATCTCCACATCGTAACTTACTATAAGCTGCCTGGACTATTCGTTAAAAGAAACTTTTCTGTGTACTTCATTACACATCACAATATATCAATCAATTTTGACTTTTCAATGCACGACAGGAAGTTCGTGTTTTGGACTGCATTGAAGTAGCAGCCATTGGAATTAGGCAGGTAATGTTAAAAGGAGTGCCACCATTTATAATATTTAGTCGTATTATTCAAAAAGCAAAGAATTCCTGTGACCAGGTATTTTGCTGTGTAACTAATCTTTTGCTCTGAACTGAGTCAACGGTGCTATGTAAATAAATGTGTTTGTGCAACAACAGTCGCGATAATGACCATCAGGTGGGTAGCTGCCATAACCAGCAGGTAGCGAGTAGTGCAAGGTGACACACCGCACTTTCCCCGGGCATGGATGCAATTGCTATCAAATGGGAACAGAAGCAATGAATAACTGATCACAATTCCCCCCGCCTATTCTACAGAACAACAGTAATATTTTATTGCCTTAACGTAGAATTCACCAGCTTCTAAATCTCCCATCAACCTACCTCATCCCAGGCACAGCCCTCCTTCTCCATCTCACTGCCTTGATCTGGCTCAACCTGTCCATCTTCCTTGCCACCTATACTTTCCAGGCTTCCCACTGATCAATCACAGACAACTCCGGCTTGCTTCCACCTGTTGCTATCCCACATATATTTCCAAAAGCCATACCCTGCGCATTTATTTCTGAGTCCCTTCCCCCTCTCGAGGCCTGATGAAATATTTCAAACTAAAACGTCGACTCCCACCTCCTCTGATGCTGCCTGACCTGCTGTACGTTTCTTCTGGCTCAACTCTTTGCTCACTCTCAAACGTGAATTGGAATGAGTGTAGTCGATTCTGACACTTTTCAGCTCCAACTCTGTCACGCGCAGAGTCTGTTAGAAATCTCGCTGCCAACTCAGTCATCGGACTTGTGATCGAACTATCAATAGAACAAACTCTCTCTCAAGCCATCCTCTGCTCTTATTATTGGATGAAATCCTGATCAGAGCCTCCATAGGATTAGGAAACAGGTCATCAAAATGTACACAGGATCTTTAACAGGACTGTTCCATGTGTTACACGAGGGGAGCATTACAGATAATGCAGGACTCCCTTCGTAACAGCGTGAGAGTGTTTGGACTGCTATGATCTTTGCGTTGTAAATCTACACATTTGCACATGACATACATCTCGACGTAAATGTCACAGGATGACACTCTGCCAAGATTTCAATCCACTGATCAGAGATTCTGGGGAGGAGAGCACTTCCAGAAGGATGGTGGTTAGATGAAGTAATAGAAATGAAAAAGGGCGTTTTCCTCTATTCCTATTGTTGAACAAAAAATGTACTATCGACTTTAAAATTCATAACTGATCCAGCATCTAATGTAGGAAATAGAGTTCCAAACCTGTCCGTCCTTTCTGTTCAGAAGTTCCTCTTTACACCTCTGAACCTCATTCCAACACTAAGCTCCCACATTCTAGAATCCGAAACCAATGGAAATAGTTCATGCTTTCCTGTCTTATCCTCTTAATATTTGTAGCACATCGTCAGAACACGAGTCTTGAGAAAACAGGCCTAATTTGAAAATCAAATTAAAAATATCCCGGCAGCATCCGTGGGAGACAAAGCAGAGACAATGCTTCGCTTCAAGTGACCCTTCTTCAGAGCTAACTTGCGTGATCTGTCCTCGTACTTTCAATCCGTATGAAAACAGAATCGATGACAGAACACTAAGATTAGAAAATGCTGCAGCTGGGTGTCCCTGTAAGTGGTGAATTGTACCGAGAATGCTGTTGAATGAATTGCTGTCACTCTTCTCGTACTTGGATAGGTTAACCACCCAGGGAGCTGGAGACATTGTTGTTGAAAAGCTAAAAACAGAGAGCATATCATCAGCAGATTAAAACAACTTCAATGTCATAATGCCATAACAGGAACGCCAATAAAAGCAAGTGTGGTGTAGAATACCTTCTCCGCTTTTGAATTCGTAGATGCATTTTCCCGTGTGCGGCGATCTGTCCCTGCAGGCAGCTGGCAAGTTCCTTGTTTGAAACACTGGGCTGATATATTCCCAGAGACGTTGCCTTATACTGTGTGGAAGCTCCTTGTGGAGATCGAGGTCACAACATTTCTCAGCTTTGTTGCTTTTTTTTTCAAATTTCTGTTAGTCAACAAATTTATTACAATAACTCGTTTAATCCCAGTTATGGAGGAACATAATTTGGAATCTGGAGTAGTGGTGCTGGAAGAGCACAGCAGTTCAGGCAGCATCCGAGGAGCGAGGAGACTGGACGCCTCCGAGCAGAGCGCTTCAGGGAACTCTCCGGGACACCCGCACCAACCAACCACGCCACCCTGTGGCCCAACATTTCAAATACCCCTCCGACTCTGCCGAGAACATGGAAGTCCTGGGCCTCCTTTACCGCCGCTCCTTCACCACCAGACGCCTCGAGGAAGAACGCCTCATCTTCCACCTTGGAACACTTCAACCCCAGGGCATCAATGCGGACTTCAACAGTTTCCTCATTTCCCCTTCCCCCACCTCATTGCAGTTCCAAAATTCCAGCCAGCACCGCCCTCTTCACCTGTCCTACCTGCCTATCTTCTTTTCCACGAATCCATTCTACCCTCACCCCGACCTATCACCTTCATCCCCTCCCCCACTCACCTATTTTACTCTATGCTACTTTCTCCCCCACCCTCCTCTCACTTATCTCTCCACCCTTCAGGCTCTCTGCCTGTATTCCTGATGAAGGGCTTTTGTCCGAAACGTCGATTTTACTGCTCCTTGGATGCTGCCTGAACTGCTGTCCTCTTCTAGCACCACTACTCCAGAATCTGGTTTCCAGCATCTGCAGTCATTGTTTTTACATAATTTGGAATCTGCCAGCAATAACACAGGCCGTTCAAACAACATAAGCCTCATCCCAACATCACAAATTATTTTAACCAATGTTGCATCAAGACAGTTTATTCGACGTATGAAAGCATATCTCAGACATGTCCAGCTGTGCTCTCAGGTTGGAGCTGCATTCATCAAATTAGAGTATTTCACTCACTGATTAAAATGTGATTCTTATCATCCAAAGAATATGTGCATTGCTGCCGAGGTCAGCATTTATTCTCCATCCCCAATTTCCCAGGATGTGGAATCAGATGAAGGAACACGTGAAGCGAACACACTGCCCTTTCTGATGGAAGAGGACCCAGTGCACATGATGCGTTACCAATAATGGAGAAATGGATGAGAATTTTAAATCCAAGTAAGGTAGCAATTTGAATTTAAGCGTCTGCAGTCGTGTATTTAAATCCTCACCCACAGAACACCAATCTCTAGCTTACAAGAAAAAGCAAACTAGTGATAATATGGCCATGCCACTCTCTGTACAGCTTGCAATGATATGTTTTAACAGCAAACTAATTCAGCACCGCTCACAACTTCAAAAACGTGAACAGATTCATTTTCTGCATTTAATCGAAGTCAAATTCAGGCCACCACTGAAACTAAATAGCAACAAATCGCATCATGTAAATTCTGAAACAAATGAAACTCATCCGACTAACACATCCATTCCAGAAACAGATTTTTACACTCGTCCCAAGAAGAAAAGTCTGTACCAAGCCTTCTCATCAGATTGACAGACCTCCATATAGTACAGAACTTCTGGGAAATGCAGATGTTGAAACTGTGACTGTCAATCTGGATGCATCAGGGACCTCCCTTTTATTGTTACGATCTAGCAGTTCCTTTAGTGTTGATACATCGACAGTGCACTGACCACTCAGAACTAACCATCTGCCAGTACGGCGATCCCGTAGTACTGCCACTCTGACAGTTCAGGGGTCCTTTGCGCAGGCACTCCAAAAGTGCAATACTCCCTCAATACTGGCCCTGTGTCAATGCAGCACAGCAGCAAGTCTTCACTTCCTTCGTACTGATTCTCTAATATGTGGCGTCACATTATTATTGACCCTCCAGCAGTGCATCATTCCTTCTGTACTGACGCTCCAACATTGACACACTCACGTAGTATGTGCTTCTTTGCACAAGGGACCGGGCTTCGATTCCAGCATCAGGTGACAGTCTGTGTGGAGTTTTCACTTTCTTCCCGTGTCTGCGTGTGCTTCCGTTGGGTGCTCCGGCTTCCAACCACAAGGTGAAATTGAGGAATGCAGAATCGAGAGATCAGAGTCGAGATTATGATGCTGGAAAAGCAGAGCAGGTCTGGCAGCATCCGAAGAGTAGGAGTATCGATGTTTCGGGCAAAGGTTTGTGGCTGGGAGGCTGAGAATATACAGAAGTCGGGTGGGGCTGGAGAGAAGGTGGTTTAGTAAGCAATATACGGATGAAGTTGAGGGAGAAGGTGAACGGTCGGACAGGAGGGTGCAGGGTGGATGGACAAGACAAGAAGACTGTGCCGAGTTGGGGGCATGGCTCTGAGATAAGTTGGGGCGAGGGGAAATGAGTAAACTGTCAAATCCACATTAATCCCCTGTGTTTCCAATTTCGCAAGGCAGAATTTGAGGCGTGCAGGAGGCCTTCCTACATCGCCAAAATGAATCGCCCGATGTCTGGATGAAAACGGTTCATTTACCGCATTGGGAACCTGCAAACACACGGGATTAAAGCGGATTTCACCAATTTCATCACTTCCATTCACCCCACCTTATTCCAGTCCTCAACCTCCAATTCGCCACCGCCCTCTTGACTTATCTTTCATCATTCCTCTCTATCCACTCCACTCTCCTCTCCAATCTACCAAATTCTCCCCGCCTTCATTTACCTAATGTATTCTCAGCTCCCTTCCCCCAGCCCCACCTTCTCCCATGTATATATCAGTCCCGCCCACCGGCCCACAAGCCTCATTCGAAATGAAGGGCTTATGCCAGAAAAGTTGATTCTTCTGCTCCTAGGATGCTATCTGAACTGCTGTGCATTTCCAGCACCACACTCTTCCTCCCACAATCCAAAGATGTGCAAGTTAGCTCGATAGTCCTTGCTAATTCCCACTTCCGAGGTAGTTTGGGTTAGTTGTGCTAGCTGTGGGAGAATGCACAATGTGCGGATAAGGAGAAGGTTTTGACCGGATACTCTTTATTGGATGACAGGGCGGGTGATGATTTTGGTTTGGATGCTTTTTGGAGGGTCACTGCGGACTTGTTGAGCTAAATGGTCTATTTCGACATTGTAAGGATTCTATGGCATTCTACAATACTCACCACTGATGGGAAAAATTATGACAGCTATAAAGCGGTAAGATGTTTTGATTGATGATGAAATCTAGAATCATGCATTACCATTTTGGAATGATGGACAAACATTCTTCTTACTCAGTGTGTCTGACAGAATGTTTAAAGTTTAATGTCAGGCTGTGAGTGTCTCCATGATCAAGACTGATCGATTATTAATGATGGGTAATATGCAGGGTAAAGGAATTAAGTAGAACAACTGTTCAACTTACCATAATTGTATTGCTTGGAAGGATAGTCATGATGATCTGAATTGTCTCTGCTGTAAACTTTCTCTGCATCTTCATTCCTCGTTCCGACCCTGTTCCCACAATGGTGTGGCATTCTTTACCATATACTTTACAATGATATAAACCATACTTGTCTTTCATGTCATTTGGGTTCCAGCTTCATCTTCTCGTACCCGCTCCAACAGCGGTGGTAGATGGAAAGGAATCAGATGCAGTGATGCAGCAGAAGGTTTTCGTTCAAATTCCGCCTATCATCAACATCAACTCCATGGAGTAAACCATTATGTGTACCAAAATGTGTCAGAAATCACTGGTCCTCAACTTTTCCAGCACAAACACTAAGGTTGAGAGTGTTCTGAGCAAGGTCCTTGGGTGCAGAAAGAGAGTTAGTCTGTACTGACAGAAGACCCAGTTAGCGCATCGAGCAGGGAGCTCCAAGCTAGTTCCTGTGTGTCTCTCTCAAAGCTGTCCTGCACTACTATGCTGAATGCATGTAATGCTGCACAGAGATCCCTGAGTTGGATCAGGATCCTGCTAGATATCAGAGCTCAGTGATTCGCATAGGACCAGGCAGATAGTCAGTACTGTTATCACAGCCTAAGCAAAGCTTCCCTATATGTCAATGACTTCTGAATTATGTCTCTGATGGTCAGTCCTTCCTATACGATGTCTCTCTCGTGGTCGATGCGTTCTGAGTGATGTCTCTGTATTGTTCGGTGTATTCTACATGAGATCTCTTTCTTGGTTGGCATCTTCTGAATGGTGCCGCTATACTAATCTCTGCAGAGTTCGTTCTGTTCTGAATGTTTTGTCCCCGGCCCATGATGCAGTCAATGGTGTCAATATATCATGCTGCATGGAAACGAATCCCTGCACCGTCCAATAGATGCCTCCTGCAGGCTCGAGTTGATATGACCTCATATCCGGAACCTGAAGGTGCCTCCCACCTTCCTCAGGAGAAAGCCTAAACAGACAACAACATGGAATTACCTGTAAAACATTGCTTCATGATGCACCCCAACTCAATCCCAAACTTCTCCATGGCCATGTCCCTTTGTTATCGCCTTCGAGTCACAGGGCAAGGGATGGATTGCTGAAATTGCACTGCGTCTTGTTGAGACCAAATCTGGAAGAGTGTGCGGCGCTGTCGTCTCCTTATCTGTGGAAGGATATTCTGACGATGGACGGAGCGCAGAAAAGGTTTCACGCCCTAATCCTGGAAAGGCAGGACAGATGTATGAAAAGAGACTAGATCAGTTGGGAATGTATACACTGGATTTAAATGAATGACGAGGTATTTCATAGAAAACTATAAAATTCTAACAAGGATAGACAGGCTGTACGCAGGAAGGTTGCTTTAGGTAACTATGGAGTATACACCAGGGGGTCATAACCTGAAGATACATGATGGGCTATTGCGAACTGAGGTGAGCAGAAACTCTTAACCCAGAGAATGGAGAGCCTGTGGAAGTTTCTGCCGCGGAAGGTCGCTGACGCCCGGATATTGAACGTTTTCATGAACGCATTAGATATTGTT
The DNA here is from genome assembly GCF_037043375.1 of Chiloscyllium plagiosum. NCBI lineage: Eukaryota > Metazoa > Chordata > Chondrichthyes > Orectolobiformes > Hemiscylliidae > Chiloscyllium > Chiloscyllium plagiosum. The sequence goes on from NW_028270175.1 coordinate 83,611,974, forward strand.
CTTGGGATTACAGGAAGCGAGTGCTTCCAATTAAAAATGTTGGACTATAACTGGATACATTCACACTCTCAGAAACACACATGTGCGTGCGCATGAACTTATACAGGCACGCAAACACACTCACACACACACTTGCATGCATTCGCACACGTACGCAAAAGAAATACACGTCTACTTATATGCACACTCTCAGACTGACAGACTCCCATGCATTTAGAAATACACACATACACATACTTTCTCACCCATTTACGCACAGAATATGAAACTCTCAGATCCTTTCCTGGGCCATGAACAGATCCAGTTGATTAAATCTGATCATGCATCATCTGACATGACCCCACGGCAGCTGCAGGAGCAAAGATGCAGACTCACCTAGACGGTGAGCTGGGCAATTGCTCTTTTTATGCAAATTGTCCGAGTAACCTGGCGGTACAAGCATGAATTGTAAGTAGGTTGTTGCTGTGCTGTGATGGTGTGGAAAGGTTTGCATATGTCAGATGTTGGATGCCAGTATCCATAGACAGGGGGTGAATGTGGCTGTTGCTCATTGAGCACAGCCTCAGATGGTGATTCCGGGTGTCCAACGTAGATGTTCGGAGAAGCAAGTTGCGAGCTGGTACCGCAAGAATCCATTAACGTCAGTGTTGGAATTTCTCGACACTAAGATTCTGGTCAGCAGATGGTATTTTGGGATCCTGTGCGTTATTGAGGCAAGATTAAGTAATAATGCGCATCATACTGAGCATTAATCCCCAATAATATATGTTTTGCCAGTTACGAATAATAATCTCATCAGCGTCACCAGGTTTTGCTTGGAAAATGCGACTTTTTGTTCTCAATAGCAAGAAAGGGCTCATTTGACATCTCATACAGTTCTTCCAAATGACACACTATTGTTAATTTTTTGGAGTGCTCGTGATCACAGTAACCTAAGACAGGCAGTCGATAATTCCTCAGTAAAATTTTTCATGGCTTATTGAGTTTGGAAAGCAGCATCAGTTTAGGCATGATACATTAGTTAATTATGGAGTCACAAAAATGTATACCACGGAAATAGATCCTTTGATACAACTCGTCTACGCCATCCAGATATCATAAATTCATCTAGCCCCATTTGCCAACATTGGCCCATATTCCTCTTAAACCTTCCTATTTATATACTCAGCCATATGCCTTTTAAATGCATGGCTTTCTGAGGGGCAGCTCATGCCTCACAAACCTTACTGAGTTCTTTGAGGAGGTGTCAGGATAGGTCGACGACGGTCGAGCAGTGGATGTGGTGTATATGGATTTGAGCAAGGCATTTGATAGGGTTTCCCATGGTAGGCTTATTCATAAATTCAGGACGTATGGAATACAGGAAGATTTGGTTATCTGGATTCAGAATTGGCTGGCTGTCAGAGGGCAGAGATTGGTTGTTGGTGGAAAGTATTCTGCCTGGAGGACAGTTTTGAGTATGGTCCCGCAGGGCTCTGTTCTTGGCCCTCTGTTTTTTTGTAGTTTTTATAAATGAATTGGACGAGGAGGTTGAGGGGTGAGTTAGTAAATTTGCAGAAGACATAAAGATTGGAGGTGTCGTCGATAGTATGGATGGCTACTATGCGACATCGCACAGGCTGCAGTGCGACATAGACAGGATGCAGAGGTGGGCTGAGAAATGGCAGATGCAATTCAACCTGGATAAATGCGAAGTGATGCACTTTGGAAGGTCGAGCTCGAATGTTGAATATAGGATTAAAGACAGGATTCTTGGCAGTGTGAAGGATCAAAGAGATATTGATGTACAAGTACATAGTTCCCTTAAAGTTGCCACCCAAGTGGATAGGGTAGTTAAGAAAGCATATGGTGTGTTGGCTTTCATTAACAGGGGATCACGTTTAAGAGCCGCGAGGTTTTGCTGCAGCTCCATTATTCCCTGTTGAGCCCAAACTTGGAATATTGCGTCCAGATCTGGTCGCCTTACTGTAGAGAAGATACAAAGGCTTTGCAGAGGTTTAAAAGAAGGTTTACCGGGATGCTGCCTGTACTGGAGGGGTTGGCTTATGAAGAAAGTTTGAATAAGCTCAGAATTTTCTCTCTCTCTCGAGAGAGAGAATGAGGAAGGTAGGAGACCTGATCGAGGTATACAAAATTATGAGAAAAATAGATAGAATCAATAGTCGGAGACTTTTCTCCAGGGCAGGATTGACTGGTCCGAGAATTCATAGTTTGAAGATATTAGGAGGAAGGTATACAGATGACATCAGAGGTAGGTTCTTTACGCAGACAGCTGTGAATGCATGGAATGCGTTGCTCGCTGAGGCGGTGGAAGCGAAGTCATTGGGGCATTTAAGCGACTGCTGGACATGCACATTGATAGCAGTGAGTTGAGTGATGCGTAGGTTAAGTTACCATATTTTACATTAGAATTACGTCTCGGCACAACATCCTGTGCCTCAGGGAATGTTCTGTGCTGCATTTTCCAATTTTCTCTGTTCTATGTTCTACAAGCAGTAATTGTACCAAACTCCACCACTTCCACTTATAGCTCATTCCGTGCATACACTATCCTCTTTATGAAAAGGTTGCATTGTCGGTCACTATTAAATCTTGCCCCTATTCCCCGAATCCTATGTTTTCTGGTCCTGGACTCCTCCGCCTCAGAGAAAAAGACTTAGTCTGTTTATCCTATCGATGTCCCCCATGATTATTTAAAACTTTGCATTTACACTCGAGGGAGAACAGCCTGTAACAATTCAGCCTCTCCCTATACGTCAAACCGTTCAAACCTGACAACATGCTTGTAAATCTTTTCTGAACCTTTCAAATTTCGCAGCGTCCGTTCTACAAGAGGGACATAACGAAAATGTACAACCGTGAAAATTGGAATCAGTAATGATACCAGAGAACAAACAGACTGTCGGCACGAAATGTGAACATTTCATTCAAGCATGGGGGGCGGGGTGGGGGGGTGCAGGAGTCTCTTCGCTCACCGACGTGGTAGCGAACATTTTCTCCCTCTTCCTCTTCTTCTCTGGTCCACCTTTCAGCTGCATGATGAGTACTGCTCAATGAAGATTGTCCTGTGGTTCCAAATGATGACATGTGCGAGAGTGTGGTGCTGGACAAGCACAGCAGCACAGGCAACATCCGAGGATCAGGAGAATCGAAGTTTTGCGAAAAAAAACACTTCATCAGGAATGTTATGTTTTTCCAGCACCACACTCTTGACTCTAACCTCCAGCATCTGCGATCCTCACTTTCTCCCAGTTGATGAGTTGTGATGCACAGAATGTGTGCTTTACGAGAGCTTCCATCTGCCGCAGACCTTATTACATGTTGCCACGGCCAGGTAACGTATACTGGGTTCTTTTGACCAGTGGCCATGGGACAACTGAATGTGAAATAGCCGAAACTTCAGCTTATGGTCTTTTGGATGCGGATGCTTATGGGATGAAAAGAGAGGACCAAAAGAGATACTATCAGTGTTGTGGGACGGAAGAGAATGTGGTGGTGAGGGCATCAGTATAGGAAATGTTTGGGATATGGCTACTGGGCCTGTCAATCCCAGCAGGACCTCTAAAAGATACAGTTTTTATCTTCAAACTGGATTCCACTGGACGTAAATGCCATCCCACCAATATTTTTGATTTATTATTATTTCATGTATCCATGTACAGTAAAAAAAAAGCTTTGTTCTGTGTGCAGTACACGCAGATCTTAACATATCATACAAAGCGCATGAAGGTAATAGAACAGAGTGAAGGATACAATATTTTGGCTGCAGAGAGAAGGTGGATAATTACTAAGATGAAAACTAAATTTAAAAATTGAGAGCTTCGTTTAGAAGTCTAATAGTTTTTGGGATAAAGCTGTTCTTAAATCTACACGCGTGTATCGAACATTTTTTGTCCTCTGTCTCATGCAAAACGATGTTATAGATTATAATGGAGCTGCGAGGGCTCTTTGATTATGCCAATAGTTTTCCTGAGACAGCGAAACTATAAGTAGATGGCTCGTTTGCGTGATGGATTGTGCGGTGTTCATAACTCTTTGCCGTTTCTTCTGGTCTTGGGAACAACAGTTGCCACAGCACGCCATGATGCAGGCCGATACGATGCTTTCTATCTGCATCCAAAGGATTATGAGCAGCAAGTTCCACCACCTATATTGTGGGGCCTCCACCAAACATTTATGTTTCACTTCCCTGCTTTGTCAGCATCCTAATGGGACTGTTCCCTCAGGGACACCCGGATCCTTCTCTGATTCCAACCCACTCCCATGGCACCCATGCAATCACAGATTGCCCGTTTACCTCATCCGTCCTCACTGTCTAAGATGCCAGACTCCTTCCAGGTGAAGCAGCGTTTTACCTGCACTTCACTCAATCGAGTTTATTGTATTAACTGCTCACAACGTTTCTCCTTCACATCAGGGAGACGAGTCACAGATTGGGAGGCCCTCTTTGCGGGACGCCTACGCTTCGTAAGAATGATCCCGACCTTCCCTGTTTCCTGCCACTTCCACACATCACCGTTTTCCCAGGTCCAGCGTCTCTCACTGGAGGCCTGCTGCAGGGATCCAGGAAGCTGAGCTCAAAGGAAAGAACATACTCATTTTCTGATTGTAAGCCTGCAGCCTTCGGGGCTAAAATCAAATTCAACAATTTTAATTCGTCAACACCTTCTTCCGTGTCCTTTGCACGCAGTCCAGACCCTTGTAATGACATGGGCTGCTTCAAACACAGCCAACCACATGATCAACTTTTCTTTCTTCCTGCCTCACAATGAATCATCCCTTTCTGTGACTAACTGCTCTTCTCTTTGTTTCAGGATTCATTAGCCATTTATTGCAGCAGTGAGAGTGAGAACGACGACCTCCCCATCATTTTCAGCATATGTACCACATATCTGCATTGGAAACGTTGCATCTGTTATAACTCCTCAGAATCTGCCAAAACATCCGAGTTTCTCCAGTGATTTCGCTTTTCTTCCACATTCACCTCCAGACGAGATTCCCTGCATGGTACCTCACTTCCTATTGGGCAGAACCACAGGATTGACAGACTTTCTGACCAAACTGTGCTAGATGGGGAGCTCAGACCCGTCCTGAGGGCTGACGCGGAGTCTTGAGGCCTGGCCATTTTATCAAAAGTGCACGAGCTCGAGGTTGAAGGGCGGTTCAGGGACTCACGCTGTCGAGAAATGAAAGATTATTTTAAAACTTTCCAGTGAGGGTGAGAAAACAGTTTCAATATTAATCAGCAAACTGTTAATGTGCAGGTACACAGTACTGAAAGGGACACATTTTCTATCAATGTCGCTATCCCAATGGTGGACGCTCTCGGAGCTAACAGTACAGCAGGGCAGGATGAGATACATCTAAGACTTTTAGGTGAAGTGTGAGCTAAGTTGTGGTGCGATTGGCCCGAACATTACAGTTTCCCCTCGTCTCGGGTGATGTGCCAGGAGATTGAAGGAGAGAACTTACAGGTTTGTTCTGAAGAATATTTAAAGTCAGTCCTGACAGTCACAGCATTGCCAGTTTAATTCTGGTGATGGGAGAGCTTTTGGCAGCAATTATTTCGGACAGATCTCACAGTCACGTGGAAAAAGGTGGGTTGATTTGGTAAAGTCAAGAAGAAATTTTGCATAGGCAACTTGCTGAATGATTTTAAATTATTTCGATGGGTAGATGATGCCAAGGTTACTCATGTGATTCACATGAATTACCAGAAATCTTGTGAGCAAGGTTACAAGTCATGGTGCAAGCGGTAGTGATGACATGGATACAAATTTGACGAGCATTATAGGTAAAAGAGAGTAATCACCACTGGATACTTTTCTAGCGAGAGGAAATTTTGGAGTGACGTTCCCAAGGGATCAGTATTGAGACCAGCATGTTGCAGACAGGAGGAACAATAAGGAAGGCAAGGTAAGGGGCAGTTGGATAACACGGAATTTTAGGATGGTAAAATTAAACAAGACCTGTGAGGAATATTAAAAAAAATGCAAAACCTCAGGTAGGGATTCAGGACAGCAGGAAGACGCCCTGAAATGTTCTTGGCAAGTAGGGTTAAAGAGAATCGAAGCGCATTCTATACAACATTAAACAGAAGAGAATCGCTCCAGAGAAGGTATGGGCACTCAAGGATTTTGGGAGGGAAACTGTGCTTGGAATAAGAGGATGTGGGTATTCTTAAAGGGGTATTTTGAATCAGTATTCGCCAATGAGAAGGATGTGGAGAATAATGAGATTTGTGTGGAACAGCCTGATATGCGCAGCATTTTGAGATCAAGAGAGAAGTGGTGCTGTGTCTCCTGAAGAACATAAAAGTGAGTAAAGCTATAGATTCTGATAACATCTGTCCAGGTTATTGAGTGACGCTAGAGATTGCTGGGGTCTTGACCATGGTCATTAACCACTGGAAAGATCCCGAGGACTGGCGAGCCAATAATGTTTTTCCTCTGTTCAAGTTTGGGTTCAATTTTGGTTACCACATTAGAGAATTATGAAGACGTCGGAGAGGGTACAGAGTAGGGTATCAGGATGCTGCCTGGATTAGAGGACATGAACAATAAGGAGAAAGCGTAAAAACTCATCTTATTTTCTGTTGTGCAACGGAAGCAGAGGGGAGACTTATGCAATTGATATCGAGTTGATCGTGAAAATGCTTTTCATCATAGTTGATATGTCCAATACTAAGGTGCATGCATTTAACGTGAAAGTTGTTAAGTTCAAAGTACGTATCAGGGACAAATTTATTTTAGTTGTAGGTGTCAGGAACTCGCTGTTAGGTGTAGTGTTGGAGGCAGGTTCGAAACTTGCGCTTAAGATTTATAAGGCTGATTAGCGTCTGACTGCTGAGCAGGAAGAATTAAACCGCTGATTCACAAGGTTCCAGTCCCTTACGGTTAAAATCAACGGATTGGAAAACACCTACTGCAGCTGTCTGAACATTCCTCTGTGCTTTCAAACAAACTTCAGAGACATGTTATGTAAACATGTCTAATAAAATTAACTGTCTTGTCAGCTTTAGGATTTTTTTCCCCTTCATTAACCCTGTACTGGAGATGGAAAGCATAGAGGAGGTGGAGAAGGGGAGTCAAGAGAGCACACGACATTAGATTAGTGGGTCACCTTATGAAGTGTTTTTTTTTTGGTAAGGTCAGACTGATTAAAAGAAAGAGATTTTGTGGCAGAATTATTGTGCCCTTATGTCTGTGCCAGAAGCCACAGGTTCAAGTTCCACGAATTACATGTTTGCAGCGTAACATCTCCGATAAGGTTACTCAAAATGTTTTAAATCGTAAATGGATAATTATGGGAAAGAGTGGGAACAAGGTTTGGACTGTCATATGGTGACTGAGGACATAGATGAGATATTAAATGAAAACACTGCAACATTTCACTTGAGAAGATGATGATTCTGATGGCTAAGTCGAGGAAGATTCCGTGTAGGGTAGAATTAAACTAGAGAGATCGGGTGCATAAAAAGGCAGCTATTTTCAAAACTGAAAGGCCAGCTGTTGGGATGCGATGTCTTCTCTATTATTTGAAAAAAATCGCTTTCCACATCAGAGAGCTGACAGATGACAACTATATTACTGATGTCCCATTCCTGTTCCAGAATAGAATGACAAACAGTTCGTGATTAGATATTGCTCATCGTAACATTTCTGGCCAGAAATATTTACAGGAAATGGGCTACATTTTGCCATACGTCTAAGAATATAGCAAATGGAGATTGACAATAAATGTTCGCCGGGCTAATGATGCCCACGGCACAGGAGTGAGTTTAAAAGGGATTGGTGACCCGTCACCTCCTGACAATGCTATCTTTTCGCCTCACAGTTCTGCATGTTTCAACCATGTTCCGACTCAGCCTTTGCTGTTTCAAGGAAAACAAGCCCAATCTTTGAAATATCTTCTTGGATCTATAATTCTCCAGCCCGGCAACATTTTGATATATTATACTTTGCACTCTCTCCAGAGCAATTATATCCTTTCACAAACCCACATTTCCACCCACACTCACACACACCAACCATTCTCCGACTTCCATTGCAGCTACACCATTTTGCCCTCTTACACCCCTCAACACCACCACGTTCCATCCACACCCATCGCTTAACACTCCCATTCCCCATCAAATGACACCTGCACCAGAAACACTCACATAGCAAATCTCCAGCCTATGCACTCCTCACTGCATACTCTCTTTTACAATAATTCCGACATCTCCCAGTCCCATAATTCTCCACACAACTAGCCACATATTTCCACTTACGTCCACTCAATTTCTCAAAATAAACCAAGCCCCATAACCTTCGTTACCACTGCAGCCCCATAACTCCTCAAATCACAACAACATCCCTAGCTATACAAAATTCCAATCCATTCGTTCAACTTCCATACCACGCCATGGACAACCTGATTCAAACACATTCGTACCCATATTCGTCTTACAACGTCATATGCTCCAGCCCCATAGCCAGCAGCCATATAGACAGCACACACCGGACCATGTATTCTCGAAAAGTCGCCATAAACTTGCAGACCCATTGATTCCCATACCCTGCAGCTCCCTCAACTCTGTCGAGTCCAGCCAAATAAACCTGCCCCATAACCATCAACCCTCATCTTGCCAAAGACCATTTCCTAGCCCCACATCCACAAAACACATTTGCAACAACCCCAAACATCTGTAGGTGTATACCACATTGCTGCATAATCCTCAGTTCTGCAGACCCACAGAACAATCTAGATCCATAAACCCAGCCTGATCTGCCTCATACTATTCAGCACTATACCCTCCTATAACCTCCAGCTTAATATCCCCACCCGTATTCACTGCCTCATAATTACCGCCCTAATGTCCTCACACATCCACTCAGTTTCCATACCTATACGATCTCTATACCGCCAGTCAATCCCAAGGCCTCGTTCACCCCTGTAAGTTCCTGCGCTGCATTCCTCACAATCCACATTCCCCCCCCCCCAACAAATGTCCATTACATACCTGGGAGCCTAATACTGTTCATGCCTCTGAGTCCCATACAAACACTTACTCCACGGCTCCATTCACTCCAATGTCCACATACAACCCCGAATCAGCTTCATCCATTTAGTTGCACGTAAACCCAGGCACCATTCAAAGTATAATAGAATCAGAGTCAGACAATCACTGCAGTGTGGAAACAGGCAATTTGGCACAAGGAATCCACACTGACTCTCCAAAAAGTATCCCAACTAGTCCCATTCCCCTACCCGATACAGTACATATTTGCCATGTCTAATGAAACTCACCTGCACATCTTTGCATTGCGGGAGGAATCTGGAGAAACCAGAGGAAAACCACGCCGACATGGGGAGAATGTGAAAACTTGTTATGGACCAGGCCAGGCCAGTCATAACATTTCAAGAAGATAGCTAAGTCCATAACTTTGCTATTTGATTTTAAGCAAGTGTGTAGTGGATATTCCAGCAGAGAATCGGATGGTCAGAACAGCTTGTTTTAAACAAAACAGAACTTATTTACAAGACTACTGAATGAAACATAGAAAAGAGAAAACAAAATACTGTATAACGTTTTCTATCCAAAAACACAACAGACTATCCTGACACACTGATGCTGTATCAAATGACTTGCAATAATCCTTATTAACACACCTTCGCGCAAAAAAAGTGAAATGAAACAAGTTCTCACAGGAGAGAACACAGAGAGACAGAATAAGGGTCCAGTAAGTATTTCTTCTCTCTCTCTCTCTCTCTCTCTCTCTCTCTCTCTCTCTCTCTCTCACACACACACACACACACACACATATAGACACACACGCACACACGCACACACCCACAGCTACATTAAAAGCTAACTGAATAGCTGAGCTTATGGAACTGGGCAGGTATCTCTTATTATACGTTTTTTTAGCAAAAAAAAGATAAAACTTTCTGCTTCAGACAATATCTGTTTCTTTAAACAAATAGGTCGTAAAGTCCATCCAACTTCAGTCTTTTCGGAAACTGTGTCATTTACATTCTCTCTGAAAAAATAACAAGAGAAACATAAAACGGTTAACAGAATACGTTAATCACACCTACCCCGTAAAATATGAATATCCAATGATCGCTTCACATGAAACCCCCTCTTAAATTATGTAGTGCTCTAAAACAGACATATATATTACTTTGACTATAAACATGCAACTTCTACATTCTGCCTCAGTCTGTTGTACTTGGACCAGAGAATACCTGCATTCCTCATTCGAGTCTCGACAATTTCAAGTTCCTGGAAAAATACCCAATACGTATTTCGATCTTTTAATCGACATCTTGCAAGAGCACAGCACCGACGCAAACATCATTTGCATCAGTTGCCACCTTGCGTAATTAGATGTGCCTTTAACCGGGGCAGTGGTTAACACAACCTTCAGACTCTCAAATGTATTCTGAAATTTCGTTTCCCATGGAAACATCTTGCCTTTCTTCAACAATTAATTGAGTGGAGAAGCCAGACTTCGAAAATTTGGTTCAAATTTTCCATAAAATCCGTTCCATTCCAAGAAACGTAGTGCAGCTTTTTTGTCTATGGGAATAGAACCTCACAATTATTTTTTTTTTTTCCTCCAGGGGCGCCATTTGTTCATGTCCAATAACGTGGCTCAGGAACCTTACTTGAGCTTTGGCAAATTCACTTTTAGTCAGGTTTGTCACCAAGTCTGCCTTTCGAAGTCGATCAAACAAGTTTGATAAATTCTGTAAACGTACCTTGTATGTGTGGGTAAATATAATCGTGTCATCTGTAGATACGACAGAGTTGGCTATACCGACAGAGAACTTATTGGATAATCTCTGAAATATGGCTGGTATTTTACATATCCAATGGCAAGACTTCAAATTGATACAGTACATCCGACGTTATGAAAGCCGAATTGCCTTAGCTCTTTCTGACAAAGGTACCTGTCAGTATCTTCTGAGCAAGCCTAATTTTGAAATATAAGTTTCTTGCCCCAACTTCTCAAAACAGTTTTCCAACTGCATCAGTCTTTGTAATTGCATTGACGTTGCAATAGTCCACACAGAACCGTTGGGTTCCAGCTTGTTTCAGCACCATGACCATGGGTAAGCTCCTGTCACTGTAACTCATTTCGACTTTATCATCTTGGAGCATGCGTTCCGTGTCCTTTCGAACCTGCGTCAGCTTTAGGGGATTCAGGCTCTAAACATGTTGCTTCTGTTTAGAGGCTTAATCTACATCATGCATAATTAGATTAGTACTTCCCAGTTTATTTCCACTTATATCCTTATGTGACAACATGAACAAATATAGGTCCTTTGGATTTGCCTCTACAAAACAACTCAGTAATTTACCCCAATTTTTGACAACTTGCTTATTGTCCAATTTAATTTGAGGAATGTCCAATTCAGAATCTTCTGAGAGTGTTACTTCCTTATGTGTCACTGGAAGTAACACTCATATCTTATCCCCGATAGCAAAGTAGCATTTTTTTTTATCTGCCTCTGTTTCATGGTATGCTGCGATACCTTTAAGTGCTGTCGAGCCAACTCCCCATCTCTAGTTAATCCTTTCCTAAAATTTGTTCAGCTGTGTGGTCTCTGGATTCTGACTTACTCATTTCTTCTCAATCAATTTTAATAGTCCTCTCACATCATACCCAAAACCTCGTTCAAATGGACTGAATTTGGTCGATTTATTTGGTGCACCACTGATGGAAAAAATGCACAAATGGAATTTGTTTACCCGAATCTTCTGGATAGTCTTCATTGTCAGCCCTCAGCATGATCTTTAAAGACTGATGCCACCTTTCTAGCCCTTCCTGCATTTCTGTTTGCCATGCAGGAAATTTGAATTGTTTTATTCTTAAACTGTCCATAACTTCTTTGAATAATTTTGATGTTAATTTTGAAAATAAATCTGACTGTAGCTCAATTGGATTAAAAAAAAAATAGATCAATTACTCTACAATCCTTTTAGCTGTGATATTTCATAATGGAATGACATCTGGAAATCTAGTCGTTACATCATTTATTGTTAGCAAATACTGATTTCCACTTTTTACCAGAGATATGGGAGAAATGCATTTCAGACTCCTGTAAAATATTCCTCAAATGCATGAATATGTATTAAAAGTGCAGGTTTTATTACCATCTGTGGTTTTCCAGTTGCCTGGCATACATTACACATCTGGCAAAATTCGAATACCTCTGTGCATATTCTAGGCCAGTAAAACGATTCTGTATTTCAGTCTGTGTTTTCCTCACTTCTAAATGACACCCAAGTCGTAGCTCATGCGTCACTTGTAACAAGTCCTTTCTGTACTCTACTGACGACATGCTGTGAAGAATATCGGCCCATTTCTCATCTGCCTGTATATGTTACGGTCTCCAATTCCGTATTATGAGAAAATTTTTTAAGTTCGTAATATTTAGGCACGTATTCGGTTCCTTTTCTGTGTATACATTTTGTTTTAACTGATTTAAAGTTTCATCTCTCTGTTCTAACTCAATTTATTTATTTGAGCTAACGATGTGTGCATTGTTATCTATTTGCGCCTGTTTTGTTCCAACCTTCTGATCAAACAGTATTTCGACGAATTCCACTTCAAATTTCTTATCCGTACTTTTTTTTATCTCTATTTATTCAATTACTGACTTTATGACCTCGTTACCACACAATCGGGAAAAGTTCCACAATTTATTCCTGCAAATTTTCGGTTGCCTGAGTTTCCATTCGCTTTTCAACCACTGTCGGCATCACTCTTACTGGTGAATCAGCTATTTGATTAGCAGGACAAATTGTACTACTGGAGCTGAGAGATTGTCCCGTACTCCGATTATAAATTCTCCGCCCTTCTCTGGAAATTGCAAGGTCACTTTACACAATTGAGCATATTTTGTCTCACCGGGAATTCACAGTGCCCATACCTTTTCTCGCAGCAGACCTACAGGAGACATATCTCCTCATCCTTCAGCCTCAGAGACTGAAAGTTTCCTTTGTCCCTTGTGGTAAAATCACACAACACCAGGTTATAGTCCAACAGTTTTATTTATAAGCATTGCCTTTCGGAGCGCTGCTCCTTGATCAGGTAGTTGTGGAGAATCCAGTTTGTAACACGAAGAATTTATAACAAAAGTTTATAGTGTGATGTAACTGAAATTATATATTAAAAAGACCTGGATTATTTGTGAACTCTCTCATTTATTAGATTGACCCATGTTGGTTTCACTTCATCCATATGTAAATTGCAGACTTCTTTTTTAAAGTTACATTCCCAAATGAATTTTGGTGTCATTTCGACCAGATACTATGTTGAAGGTGTGAATTTTCCTATGGGGCTGTATGAGCCACAGTCTGACGATATCCCACTCTGCTTCCCGTGACGTCTCCAAGAACATTTGCATGATTACCCGGTTTTCCTACATCTGACTTCCCCTTGCTTCTCCTAACCCACCAAAACAGTGATTTCATATGGCCTACTTGATTGCAGTGAAAACACCGGAACTTCTTAACATCTATGTCGCCTTCAAGGGTTTCCAATTTACCCTGTGGCGAATTATTCTTATGCTCTTCACCGAAGCTACCTTTGCCTTTCCACATGATGATTTCTCTTTTCCCCAATTCCTATCCTTCACAGGTTAAATTTGATTCTGAAAGCCAACCATTGCCTTATCGAGCAACTTATAATCATCAGCCATTTCAGCTTCTAATCTTACCGTTTTAACGCTCTGCTCTTCCACATGAGTCTCACCACTGTAGGAGGTGAATTTTGGAACCCTTTCCAAAATAATTGTCTCTCTAAGAGCGTCGGAGGTTTGGTCTATTCCTAAGGTCCTTATCCACCTATCAAAATTACTTTGTTTGATCCTTTCAAACTCAATGTAAGTTTGACCAGTGTCCCTCCTTAGATTCCTTAAATGCTGTCTGTGGGCTTCTAGCATACGCTTATATGCAGTTAAGATAGTTTTCTTCACCTCCTCATACGCTCCATCTACCACTGCTGATCGTGATGCGAATTCCTTGGATTGGATCAACGATATCCACATGGTCACAGGCCACCGTATTTCTTGAGCACTTTTTCAAATGAGTTGAAATAGGTTTCCACATCCTCCGACTCAAAGTTTGTCAATGCTTGATTATATTAAAACAGATCCCCATCAGGCCTCTGCCTATCATAGGTTTGTTAATCCACACTCTCTTCCTCATGAGGATTACATTCAGCCTTTAACTCCATCCATTTAAGGTGAATTTCCGATGTGCCAATTTCTGAAGTCCAAATTTTCTCTCCTTTTCCGTCTCTCTGATTTTAATCATAATTCAAACTGTTTCGTTTCAGTTGCCCTTTTCTTGTCTTTTGCCTCTGAGAGAAACTGTTTCATTTTCAAGTGAACGTCAGCGTTCTCGAAAGATTCTGTTAGTGTTTCCAATAAATGTAAATGCTGAGCTTCTTCTGTAGTTATCTCTTCTTTCCTCATGGAAGGAAGCAGCTCCACATTCGGCTTGTCTGTTAATTCACGCAGCTTGACTACAAAGTTTTTGGACCAGGCCAGACCCCTCAGAACATTTCAAGATGGTATCCCAGACCTTAATTTTACTATTTGATTTTAAGAAAGTGCACAATCGATATTCCAGGAGAGAATCAGAATATCAAGATACATAGTCCTAAACTGATATGGACGTGGGGTGTCAAAAGTTAAAAACGGCACGACACCAGCTTATAGTCCAAGAGGTCTCCTTGGAAGAATTTTTTTCCGAGCGCTGGGCCTTCGTCAGGAAGTCATCAACCACCTGATGAAGGAGCAAAGCTTCGAAAGTAGTACTTACAAATAAAAATTTCTAAAATAACTGAATCTATTTCCAATGTTACTGAATTAATCGCAAAGAATTGAAAACAGAATACTGAACAAATTATCTTATTCAGAAAACCACCTGACAACAACACCAATTTAATGATGCTGTTCCAAAACACTGTTTAAAAACCCCATAAAAAACCTTTGGCACAATATTAAAAAGAAACTAGTCCTCACAGGAGAAAACTCACAGAGAGAGAGAAGAGAGAGAGGGGGGAGGTGGTTCAGCAGTTTTTCTTCTGCCTCTCTCTCTCTCTTTCTCTCTCGAAATCACACACAAACACACACACACACACACAAACACACACACACACATACACACACAAACACACACACACACGTGCACGCGCGAATAACTGAGCTTCGAGAACAGGAACTCACCTTTCATTAGAAGAGAGAGATCACTGCAGATGGTGGAGTTCAGTGTCGACAATGTGTTGCTGGGAAAGCAGAGCAGGTCAGGCAAAGTACAATGCGCAGGAGAATGAAGTGCTTGTGCCTGAAACGTCGATTCTCCTGCTCCTTGGACTCTCAACTCCCCTTTCATTAGTCAAGTGTTTTTTTAAACTTGGCAGACTTCTGCAAGAGTCAGTATGCGTTATCTGTATACAAATGGGCCTAAAACCCAGCTAACCACAGATTTTTTCGGAACCTATCATTTCAAAACTCTCCGTATAAAATGTCAAGGACAAACAAAACTTGTTAATGGAACAGGTTCGTCATGAACGATACACACAGGCAACCGTGCCTCGAACAAGCTCACGTTCCTGACGTTGTGAGGCAGCAGTGCTAATCACTCAGCCACTATGCCACCTTGTAAATTCATCAAATACTTTTAATAACACCGTCTCCCAAGCCTCATACGGTATCCCCATTCAAAAGCTCCGAAACCCCATAATTATTTTTCTATACCCCCTTAACCTCGGCTCCATATGCAAATCCCAAATGTCCTCCACACATCCATGCCTGTACAGCTGCAGCTATACATCCCCAGTGACGCACAATCCTATTCCATATTCCTCAGTTTCATCAAGCCCAAATCGTCTAGTTGCATTGCCCTTTTCGATATCCCATGTAACCCTATTTTCCATAGCTCCACGTATGCTCTTTTTCACAACCCCAATACCGTCCATTACCTTATCCTCGGACGCATATTCCACAGCTCTCCACGCCCTACAACCTCAATGTGCATCCCCTTAAACCCCAAACCCCTTTTGCCCCTACCAGTGTATCTCTATTTTCCTAATATCCCCCAAGCCACATACCATCTCATCCATGTCCCTAAATTCCCCACACCCTCATCTTGCACACAAAATCGGAAGCTATGCAAATGCCCCAGTCCATTCCGTGGCATATTCAAAGACGCCACTCCCATGCCCTCCTCTAGCTCTATACCCCAGTACCCCAAAGCCGTCAGGTCAAAACCTCACGTGTCACGCCCCCACCTCGAGTTATCCCTGCCCAATTTTCCCACAGCCACATACCATCCTCGTCCATGGCCTCTCACTTCCATAACACTTTGTTTCTCATCAGCTCCACACCAACACACATCCAAACTCAATAATGTCCCCAGATCCCAATGACCCATAACATTCACCTTATATCCTCCATTGATGTTCCAGCTCCACACACCCAAGAAAATATCCAGTGATAAACAATATGCTCAGTCCTGTGATCTAACCTTCACTTCAGTCCATAATCCACAATAACACCCCGGACCAGAATGCACGACAAAGCATAACATGAGAGCAGAAGAACAAATGAACTGGGACCAGGAGTATGCCGTCCGGCAATTCAAGCCTGCTCTGCCATTCAGTAAGCTCATGACGAAACTTTTCGTGTGCTCAACTCCACTTACCAGCGTTCTCACCATATGGTTTAATTCTTTCATTTAAAAAAAACAACCATAGAATCACAACCATCTGGATGAAGAAGTTCCTTCTCAATTCGGTCATAAATTTGCTCCCTCTCAGCTTGAGGCTGTGCCCTCTTGCCCTAGCTTCACCGACGACTGGAAACGTTCTTTCTACTTCTATTTTATCGGTTCCCTTCATATTTTGATATGTTTCTGTAAAATCACCCGAAATCCCAATGCATATAATCCCAATCTATTCAGTCTCTCTTCATAAGCCTCACCCCTCAACTCCAGAATCAAACTAGGGTTCCTCCTCTGCAACCCCTCCAATGCCAGTACACAATTGAGAACATAGAACATAGCACAATACAGCGTAGGACAGGCCCTTCGGCCCTCGATGTTTTTCCGACGTGTGAACTATTCGCAGCTCGTCCCCCTATACCATCGCAAAATCATCCATGTCCTGATCTACGAATTGTTTAAATCTCTCTAATGTGGCTGAGTTGACTATATTAGCACATAGGCAATTCTGCACCCTTACCACTCTCTGCATGAAGAACCTGCCTCTGATATCTGTCTTAAATCTATCACCCCTCAATTTGTAGTTATGCCCTCTCGTACAAGCTGACGTTATCACATTAGGAAAACGTATCTCACTGTCTCCCCATCTAATCCTCTGATCGTCTTGTATGTATCTATCAAATACCCCCCCCCCCCCCCCCACTCCCAGCCTTCTTCTTTCCAATGAGAACAGATCAAAGTCTCCCAACCTTCTCTCTTAAGACCTTCCCTCCAGACCAGGCAACATCCTGGTGAATCTTCTCTGCACCTTTCCAATGCTTCTATTTGGAATGTACACAGCATTCCAAGTGTGGCTGCACCATCGTTTTGTATAGTTGCAGCATGATATTGCGGTTCAGGAACTCCATCCCTCTACCAATGAAACCTAACACAACGTATGCCTTCTTAGCAGCACTATCCACCCGGGTGGCAACTCTCAGAGATCTATGCACATGGACACTAAGATACCTCTGCACATCCACACTACCAAGAATCTTTCCATTGATCCAGTACTCTGCCTTCCTGTTATTCTTCCCAAAGTGCATCACCTCACACTTAGCTGCATTGAACTCAAATTGCCACCTCTAGGACCAATTCTGCAATTAATCCAAGTCCACCTGCAATCTGTAATATTCTTCAGAAAAGTTCACTATTCCACCGACTTAAGTTCATCTGCAAATGTTCTAATCCATCCAACTGTGCCTGCATCGAAGTCATTTATAAAAATGACAAACAGCAGTGGTGCCAAAACAGATCCTTTTGGCACACCACTAGCAACTGGACTCCAGACTGAATATTTTCCATCAACCACCATCTGCTGCCTTCTTTCAGAAAGCCAGTTTCTAATCCGAACTGCTAAATCACTCTCAATTCCATGCCTCTGCATTGTCTCCATCAGCCTACCATGTGGAACCTTGTCAAAGGCTTTACTGAAGTCGGTTTATACAACATCAACTGTCCTACTCTCATCATTTGCTGTCCTTTCTCAAGTTTGAAGACCACATCTGCACACAGTTTTCCAAGCGTGGCCTTATAATCAACTAGTACAGATGTAACACACCTCGCTGCTTTTAAAATCAACTTATTCAACAGTGAAGGGAAAACTTGCATTTACTTTCCAATTGTTTGTTGTACCTGCAGACCAACCTTCTGTGATTCATGAAAAATCATTCATGTAACGATATAATTTTTGTGCTACTCTCATCAAAATGCATGACTTCACATTTGTCAACATTGTATGCGGTTTGCCAGACTTTTGCCAACTCAGTCAACGTATCTATGTTCCTCTGCAAAGTTTCACAGTCATCTTCCCACTTTGCTGTGCCACTCATTTTAGTGTCATCTGCAAACGTTGACATCGTACACGTGGTCCACAAATTTAAATCATCTGTTTAAAGTATAAATAATTGCTGATTCACCACTGTTTGCCAGCCAGATTAGTACTAATTTATCCCCACTCTTTGCGACCTGTTCGTCAACCAATCCTCGATCTATGCTGATAGTTTACTCCGAACCATGCATCCATATCTTATGCAGCAGATGCTTGAGCAGAAACTCGTAGGTACACCACATCCATTGGGTCCCCGTTGTCGATCTTGCTCGAAATGTCTTCATAGAATTCGAAAGATTTGTCAAACATGACCTTCATGAAACCACGCTGCGTGTTTCCAACAGGACAAGTTCCTTCGAGATACCCTGTTGTTTCCTCATTGATAATAGACTCAAACATCTTGACCACTGCAGAGGTTAAGTTACCTGGTCCTTAATTCTGCTTATTTTGTCGACCTCCATTTTTAAACAGTGTCATTACATTTACTGTATTCTAATATCTGCGACTGCCCCAGAGTCCGGTGAACTTTGTCAAATTACCGCCAATGCATCTGCTATTTCTCCCTCCATCTCTGTTAGTAACCTGGAATGTGTTCCATCAGGGACAGGAGACTTATCCGTCTTCAGCTCCATTAGATTGCCCAAAACTAGCGCTTCTGACAAAAGAAAAGATCGTTTCCAGGTCCTCACCTGTCTTCGTCTCTTTATCAATTACTTCCATGTTATTAGTGTCCTCCACTTCACAGATTGTTCTCCACAGCAACGACTACCCTCCCATGCAAAGATTGATACAAAATACCTGTTGAATGTATCCGCCATTTCAAAGTGGCTTTGGACTTTATCTTCACACTCGACATCCGTACTCTACATTCATAATACTGTGATCACTCCTTCCAAGAGGATCACCAATATGAGGTCATTAATTATTCCTGCCTCATTACACAGGACCAGACCTCCGACAGTTTACTCCCTCATCGTTTCCCTGACATACTTTTCAAGAAAACTATTGCAAATACATTCAACGAAATCTTCGTCAAGGCTACCCTGACCTAACTGATTCGACAATCTAAATGTAGATTCGAATCATGTATGAAAATAACCGTGCCATTTTTGCAAGTATTAGCTATTTCGTTGTTTATTGCCCGCCTCAATGTGACGTTATTCAGAGGTTGCCTATAGACTACGCTTATGAGGAACATTTTCTTCTTAGAATACCTAATTTCCATCCAAATTGATTCATGTTCCTTCTCCATGGAACGTAAATCATCTCTCAGCACCGCCCTGATGTCATCCTTGAATTTCAGAGCTGTACCACAGCCCTGACATTCCTATCTACATTTCTGAATAATCTGGTACCCGGAGATATTTAACTCCAAGTGGTGACCATTCTGTAACCATATCTCCGTAATGGCTACCAAAGCATGTACATTCATCACGATTTGTGCAATTAACTCATCGACGTTTCTTTGAATGCTGTGACCATTCCAGTAAAGTCCCTTTATGCTAGTTTTCTTACCATCATGATTCCCAACATCTCTCTTATCTTCTGAGTTATTCTTCGTTTTTACTTCTTTCAGAGTCTCCCTAAAACTTTAAAACTCCTTACGTTTTCATTTATCATCATACGTCTTGTTGATTTCCCTTTCCCTTACTCCAACTCCCAAATTTAAAGTCCTCGTGACTGCCCAATTTATCCTTTTCGCGAGAACACTGGTTCAGGTGTGGAGGGTCTCTCTAGTACGGAAACCCCCGGTTCTAAAACGCATATCAATTCAGCATGAAATGGAGCCCCTCTTTCTGACAGCATTCCCTGAGTCACGTGCTTACTTCCCGACTTTTGTTATCACTGATCCAAATTGCACGTGGCTTGGGCAGCAATCCAGAGATTATAATCCTCGAGGACCTGTCCCTTAATTTCCTTCCTCGTGCTTGATAGGCCTCAAGCAGTTCTTTTATTTCTGCATTGCCTATACTGTTAGTCTCAACGTGGCCCACAACAATTGGATTGACCCCCTCCAGCTCCGGTATCATTTCAAGCCCTTCAGAGATGTCCTACACCCTGGCACAGAAGAGGAAAAACACCCTGCGTGACTTTAGATTTGGCTTGCAAATTATTTTATCTGTTCGCCTAATTATAGAAACGCTTTTAATGATAAATCTCAATCGATTCTCAACCCCAAACCGTACGCCCCATAACATCCTATGTGTCGATACACCCCCAACCAAATGCGACCCACTCTATTATTTCCAGCTCGTTAGATTCCCCTCGCACCAGACCCACTTCCAGTCATTTCCCCGAATCCTCCAGATAAATACCATCCATACATTCCAGCCCCATACCCATCAATCCCAGGGCTCCAAACCCTTCACACGTCAAACCCGCAGTCCCAATTTCTCCCTCGCGCCATTCTCCTCCTTACCTCCACTTAACATTGGGACATACACACCATGTAAACCAAGAAACCTCATGCTATGCATCGCCACCAACCCACATCACCAGCTCAAATGAAAAGAAAGATATATTTGTTCGATTCCACCCAACTCTCGATCCTCATCCCGCAATACAAGGCAATTCACCCGTCTCTGCGAGGGTCCCGACTCCATTCAAGACCCCCACCCATGTTCACTCTGTCCCTATTTATATCCCTTCTTCTGCACCTTCTCCCACCTTTTCATCATCCCCTTATCATGCCCCTTTAACCAATCATTCATTCTCCCAACTATCTAAAGCACTTCTCTCCGCATTCATCCAAATTTCCTGATATCATCTTCCGGATAATCCCCACAATTTAAACCGTTCCGTTCCCAGCTCTATTCCCCGCCCAGTCCCCTCCCATTTCCACATTCTTTCCCACACCATGTTCAGTTTCTTTACAAGCCGCTTCGTGAAGCATTTTCCCCTTTCTCCGTCTCTTATCCCGCCCCTTTTCTGTTCCTTCGACTCTTTCCCACGGCTTGTTCTGTGTCCCTTTTCCCTCCCATTTCCATGCCCCTTTTCTGCCCCTTAACCACCAACTTCCTCATCAATTTTACGTCCCTTTTCCCAAACTTTTCCTCGCCCTATTTGCCTGCCTATTTGTCGAGGCAGAATTTGGCACTGCAGATGCTGGAGATTGGAGTCAAGATTAGAGTGGTGGAAAAGCCCTGATGAGGGGCTTCTACCTAAAACGTCGACTTTCCTGCTCGTCGGATGTTGCCTGACCTGATTTGCTTTCCAGCACGACTGCAATCCTGTCTCTGCAATATTTCTGTGCCCATTTTGCCGTCGATTCTCCCTCCCCCTTAACCCTCAGTTCATCTTCCTAGATTGCGACAAGTGCTCGTCTATAGAATGGCGTCATCTGGGAGGTGAGAGTATGAAATAATAAATACAGGTGTGAAGTTCGTCACTCGTAGAGGTGTGCTTACGGGTATTTGTTCACTTGGTGAGGTGTGGTTATGCATGGCTTACTCACTTGCGCAGAATTGTGTTTCCAAAAGAAGATTGTTGAGAAGGGGTATCGCACTTAAATGGACTCTTTCTTGTAGAATTGATGTTCCTTTGCTCGGCTGGGTTTGTCATGTGAAGTATGTTTGATGTTGAAGCATGCAATATTATTTTTGAAATATTTATCATTATTAACATTACATATGCAGCAGCAATCTTGCAGTCGTTGTGTGTGGTGATTGCGGAAAATATCCAGAGGATCTAAAAAAAAAGCCTCGAAGAAACGAAGGCTGTTCTGAGCGGTTATCGCCGCTTTCATTGGCGGTGGGAGGGGTGGGTTGGGTTTGGCGTGGAGTTGAGCGACTACACATAGTGGAAGAGGCTTCAGTCATAGTAGAGAACTGCATTTCTTTAAAGCTGGAAAATTGGTTCCATTCATCCATTTTAAATCTCAAAGCTAATCTTTTGGTTGTGGGTTATTGTAAATTTTCAAGCATAAACCTTTCTTTTTCTCGAATGCCACCTCTTGGTATTTTACATGATGCAGCGTCATTTGGTATTCCAAGTGGACATCCGATATTGGAGATAAATCAGTTAACAGAAGCACTTTGGTCTTTGGAGCCTGCTCTGGTATTAAATGTGATATGGCTGATCCGCTATCTCAGTGGCATATTCCCAATTGCACTTCCCCACACGGTGTCTTTATTATCTGAAGAATTAATCATCTCTTCCATGAACAGCTTCAGTGACCTGGCGCTTTCAGCATTATGTGGTTGTGAATTGCATAGTTTCACAAGCCTTCGAATGAATAACGTTTTCCTCCTTCCAGTCCAAAATGTCATTGAGAATATCCTGAAACATATTGTGAATTCCAAAACCAAGGGAAACATCAACCCTGCATGAATCCTTTTCCAGCATGATAGAACCTTTTGCATTTTCATCTGATCCCCTCTCACCCTGTTCGAATGTGGAGAGTAGAGTCAATCAAGTCTTGCCTCTTAGGATATTTCTGCTATCCTTGCTATCAACCGAATGAATCTCTGCTGTGCTTTGGACAATACAAATATATTTATAGATAGGGTAAGCATATCAGCATGTAACACTCCCGGTGTGGCCCTATGTAACTGTAATACGACATTCCTAAATATGAACTCTGATCTTTGCCCTTCTACTTGCTCGGTGCATCTGTCTGCTTATTTTCATTGGTTAACAACGTCACCCTTATCATATTTATTTTTCGCATTTGCACATGTGGCATCATTCCAAAAAAGAACTCGACCTTCTATGTTCTATGTTCTCCAGCCTACATCCTGGAGGACAAAATTTTGTGTTGTCTAATTTCAAGTAAAGTTCCAACCCATCCTTTGGCTCCCTTTCCAGCCTCACGTCCTCCCAATCATTCCACCTCCCGTCCCTTTTTTCCAGCTACCAACCGGATTCATCCTTTCCATTGACCAACCAGATCATACCCACGAGCGATGTCCACCTATCACTACCTCGCCAGCTTGCTACTCTCCTCACCCAACACGCCCTTCCGATTCGCTCGTTACATGTAGCTCCCCTATTCCGACGTATATCCCTGAAAAAGGGTGGATACCTGAAACTTTGTGGTGTCCACCTCCGAATGTTGCCCGGCTTGCTGTGTTCCCCAGCCCCCCTGTTGGTCTACTTTGCATCGCAGCCTCATGCAGCTATTTTTCTTTGTTTACAACTTTCTGTTTTTCAAACTAAGATTGCAATCTCAAATTTCGCCCCTTCTCAGAGTATGTTTAATGCATTTGCCATTCCTCACTTGATCTAAATCACCTTGAATTCTCTTTGTATGCTCCTACAGAGTTTTGTGTCAAAAGCAAACTTGGAAATGTTGCATTTGGTTCCATCATCTCCAGTGGACAAAGGAACGCCAGCATAAACAGCTTCTGGAAACTGTTCTTGGTGAGTTTAGCTAAGTTTAAAGAAATTGATATCAGAGGAGATAACACCCGCAGATTCAATTCAGTATTACACTTATTTGACAGTGTAAGAGCATGAGACATGGCAGGAGAGCTCAAAATTATAGTCTGCTCCACTTGCTCGATGTGTGTGACTTGGTACATTTCTATTGCCTGACACCTGCACGCTTGCTATCCGTGTCTCCAGCTGCAGTTACTGGAAGCCAGGGTTTTGGAGTTGATGCATTTTCTGGGATGCTTTCGTGCATTCACAAGGTAGAGTGTATTGTGGATAGCACGTACAGCGGGATATTCATATCGCAGACTCAGACTCCAGAGATAGTAAGGGAATAGTTGACCAACTTGCAGAAAGGGAGGGATAAGCATTCAGTGCAGGTGTCTCCTGTGGTTATTCCACTGCAAAGCAGATATATGGCTTTGGATACTGTTGAGGAGAATGGCACTATTGTTGACTCTGCGACAGAAGGACGGTGAGATATGCACAGAAATTCCCCCATGAGGGGTTCCAATTGTAAGGGGGATATATGGGCGTTTCCGTTGCTGCAAATGAGAGTCTACGATGGTGTGTTGCCTCGCTGGGGCTCGGGCTCTGGATGCCTCCGAGCAGTTGCACGACATCCTGGGGAAAGGGCAAAGCTAGTAGCAGTGTAATACGTTGGTAATCATGACATAGGTTTTAACAAAATACGAGGGGATGGTCTACAAAAAGCAGAATTTTGAGAACTCGGAAGAAATTTAAGAAGTAGTACCTCAACGTCAGTTATCTCAATTTTGCTACAAATACCACAAGCTAGTCAGTAGAGACAGAAGGTAATATAGGATGAAAATGTTAGTGAAAAGATGGTGTGAGGGGAAGGGCTTCTGAATCATGGGGCATTGGCACAGGTTCTGGGGAAGGTCGAACCTGCACGCATTCCTGGGCAGGACCGTGAATAATATTCTTTTTCTTGGCATACGTGAATGTTTTGGAGGGCGATTTCAACTCGTGCGGCAGTGGGATTGCAACCAGAGAGTTGGGAAAGTAGATGCAGGAGTTGAGGGAGAGTTTGAAGCAAATGTAAACATGACCAGAAACAAGAACATATTGTGAAACATGCTGCATAGAGCAGGGAAAGCTGTCTGAAATGTATGTGTTTCAATGCGAGAAGTATAATAGGTAAGGAAATTAAGTTAGATTTTTGGATGATATTTGGATACGGAGACTTACTAAAAGAATGACAGGGTTGGTAGCTGAATATCTCAGGATTTGTATATTTAGGGTATGACAGAAGGGGACATAAAACGGTGATAGAATTGCATTACTGGTAAAAGAGTATCTCACAGATGTACTTGGGGATGATACATCAGATGCCTTGTGCTGTGAGGCAATATGGGTGGAACTCGGGAATAGGAAAATTTAAATCACAGTGCTGGGGTTATACTACAGACAACCCAACAGACATAAGGAGATAAAGGATAGAATAAGTAGACCAATTTTAGTAATATGTAAACATGATAGTGAATTTGTGACGGGTAATGTCAACTTCCAATGTATTGGCTGAGACGCACTGCATGGCATTATCTTGGATGGGGTAGAGCTTGGACCTGCCACTCAGGAGGGTCTACTGAAGCAGTATTTAAACAGCCCAAGCAAGGATGGAGTCATACTGGACCTGGATTGGGGAAATGAGCCCTGCCTGGTATGTGAATCATTGGGTGAGCATTTGGGAGTAGTGACAATAATACCGTCAGATTTATGATACTCATGGATAGGGTTAACATAGTTCTCGGGTCAAGGTATTAAATTGAAGCAGGGCGTACTACAGAAATGTTAGGAAGGAACTGGGGAATTTTTAATCAGAGCAGCTATTTGAGGGGAAACCCACATCGGATATGTGAGAGGATTTCAACCAGCAGTTGATAATAGTTTCAGAAATGGCACATTCCTGAGAGAATGAAGGATACATATGGTAAGTGGCATGAATGTTTGATGACCAGATTTGTTATGAGCTTGGTCAAAATAGAAAGAAACCACATTTAAGGTCAAGGAGGATCGAAACTGATGGAGCCTTTGAAGTCTATAAGGAAAGCAGGAAAGGACTTTAGTAAAAATTAGGACAGCTGAAAAGATCGTGAAAAGTTGCCAGCAAAGACAATTGCATACAATCACAAGGCTTTTTATCAAAGTATAAATTACAAAAGGGTGACCAGGAAAAGGACAAAGGATGGACTCGGTTTGACGGCAGAAGAGGTATTCGGGATCCAAAATGAGTACTTTGGGTCGGTATTTACCAAAGAGAAGGAATTGATGGAGGACAAACTCAGGTATGTGTGTGTTGAATTTCTAAGTCAAATTGTTATTAAAAAGGAAGGGGTGTTGAGCATCTTAAAAAACATTAATGTAGATAATATCCTGGGTCCCTCTGGGATATATCGCAGATTCTGTGGGAAATAAGTGAAGAAATAGCTGGAGCGTTAACAAACATCTTTGAGACCACTTTGACGCAGGTGATGTCCCAGAAATGGGAGAATACCAAATATTATCCCATTGTTTAACAAGTGTTTAAGGGTAGTCTCGTGAGCCTCATGCTGGCGATAGGGAAGGTATTGGAAAACATTCTCACAGACAAGGTAAATACTCATTTCGAAACAAATGGACGTATTAGTGACAGAGAGCATAGTTTTGTGCAGCAGATATTATTCCTCACTGTCTTGATTATTTTTTATTAACGTGGAGACAAAAGTGATGAAGAGTGGTTGGTGTTGTCTGCATGGACTTTCGTAAAGCCTTTGACAAGATCATTCATTGCTGATGAGTCCAAAACGTGAAAACACATGGTATCCGGATTGAAGTGACAAGATCCAGATTAGTCATCGGAGAAAGCTGGTTTCATTTAAAAAGGATGGATTTTGGAATGGAGGAATATGACTCGTTTCAACCAGGGATTGATGCTGGGGTTCTGCTGCTCGTGGTCTACATAAATGATTTGAAGGACGAGATAGCTAGTCAAATGAGTAACTATGAGGAGGATCCAACGATTGGTGGAGTTGTGGAGAGTGAGGATTGTCAGCGGGTACAGCAGATTGTAGATCATTTGGAAGGACATGCAGAAAAAAAAAAAGACAGATTATGTTTAATTAAGACAAATGCGAAATGGTGCGTTTTGGAAGGTCAAATAGTGTTCGAAACGATACAATGAATGGCAGACTCCTGAGGAGTGTTGGTATGCAGAGAGACCAGGTGATGGCGCTCTGCTTTTCTCTGAAGGTGGCAGTGCGGAATGGTAAGGTTGTGAAAAGGCTTATGGACGACTTGCCTTTATTTGGAGGGCATTGAGTATAAGGATAGGCAGGTTATAGTTCAGACTTATAGAACTTTAAGTAAAACTTAGAATATTGCATATTTTTCTGGTAACAACGCTGCCAGAAGGATGTGAATGCTTTGGAGCGTGTACTGAAAAGATTTTCCAGGATGCTGCCTATTAAGAAAACTTTGATAAACTGAGTTCGTTTTCACTGTATCACAGCAGGTGATGGCGGTCTGGTAGATATTAATAAGATTCTCAATGGCATAGATAGAGTGGAACGTGTGAGGCTTTATTCCACAGTCGTGCAGCCAATTATGAGGTACACAAGTTCATGATAGGGATCATGCAAAAGAGATGTGCGCTGGTTTATACAAAACAGCTGGTGAGTGTCTGGAACATGCTGCTACAAGAGATGGTAGAAGCAGACACAATGACAGCTTTCAAGAAACAACTGGATGAATACGTGAACTGGAAGGAAATAGATTGGTAAGGATTCTTTACGTGAAGACAGTTTTAGTATGGAGGGAAAAATGTGTCAGTGCAGGCTTGGAACGCCGAAGATCCTGATCCACTACATCAGAGATGTAGGAGAATCGAAATTTCAGGCAAAAATATCCTAGATGGCTTCCTTCTTAAAAGACCGCAATTTCCCCTCTGAAGTGCTCGATAATGTCGTCCAACGAACCTCTTCCACTTCCCACAACTCCGCCCTTGAACGGCAACCGTCCAGTCGCAACAAGGACAGAACTCCACCCCAACAACGTCTTCACCTTACATCCCAATAACCTTCGGATACATTGTATCATCCTCCACCATTTATGCTACCTGGTAACAGACACCATCACCAGAGATATTCCCCCACCCTATCAGAGTTTTGGAGAGACATTCCCTCTGCGACTTCCAAGGCCCCAATGGATACTTCCACCTCCAATAGAAATTTACCTCTACTTCCACAGGTGTCACCTACTGTATCCATTGCACACGATGTTGACTCCTCATCATTTGGGAGACAGGATGCCTACTTGTGGAGTGTATATGAGAACATCTCTGGGACACACGCACTAAGCAACATAATTACCCTGCGGCTGAACAGTTTAACTCCCTCTCCCACTCTGCCAAGGACTTGCAGGTCGTGGGCCTCTTCTGTTGACAAACTCTCATCACCCGAGGCCTGGACGAAGAACACCTTATCTTCCGCCAACCACACGGGATCAATTTTGATTTCACCCGATTCCCCATATTCGCACTCGCACCTTATCCCAGTCCCAAACCTCCACTCTGTACCACCCTCCTGAACTGTCCTACTTGTCTATCTTCCTTCGGACCAGTCTGCTCCACCCTCCTCTCCACCCTATCACT
This sequence comes from Chiloscyllium plagiosum, assembly GCF_037043375.1. Lineage (NCBI taxonomy): Eukaryota > Metazoa > Chordata > Chondrichthyes > Orectolobiformes > Hemiscylliidae > Chiloscyllium > Chiloscyllium plagiosum. Next base: position 83,640,594 of record NW_028270175.1, read on the forward strand.
TTCATGCCTACCTTCATCTAACTGTCACTTTCCCAACTACCTTCTCCCCATCTCCACTTCCCTTGCATTTATCTCTCAGTCCCCTTGGCCCACAAACCTCATTCCTGATGAAGGGCTTCTGCCGAAATGTCGGTTCGCCTGCTCTTCGGGGCTATCTGACCACACGTGCTTTTCTAGCGCCACACTCTTCGCCCAATATCAATTAAGGACCTGCCACAGTGACGCAGATCGCAAATTGTAATAATAGCATCTCAGCTTTCGCCTGGTATGCCTACAGCCCGTTGGACTCAACACTGAGTTCTCCAAGCTCAAATAAACTAACTACCTATCTCCAACACTCTTTCCCGCCCCCTCCTCCCTTCCATTCCACCTATCGACCAACTGACCATAACCCACTACCTATGTTCATCTTACCACCCTGCCCCTCTCCCCTAAAATATCTCCACCTCACACCCCGCCACCTTATCAGCAGCTGTCTTATCCGCACTATCAAAACATTGACTTGTACAACTCCTGATGCTGCCTGGCTTGCTGTCTCATTGCAGTCTCCAGGTTGCCTACATTGATTAGTAAGTGGCAGATAGCTTGAAACTTGGTGGTGTAGTGAATAGCAAACGAGGTCTATCTCAGTTTTAAATGGGACCTTGATCAGATGGGTCAATTATGAGCTAACGCAGGGATGCATTTTAGCAGCTAATTTGCACCTGGAATCAAAATCCTTGGTGATCGTCCATACATCTTTGAACGATCTCAGGCTCCATTGCGAAGCCTCAAGCAAACAGAGTTAATCTACAGTCAGTTCCCACTGAGCGCGATGGAATCACTGAGAGGCACAAGACCTTTTCATAGAAGCAATGAGGCTGTCGGCTCATCTGCTACGTCCGACTGCATTCCCAAGTGTCGGACCTTTCTGTCACTTCAGCCTCTGACTGGACTTTGAATTCTCTCACTAACACAGCGGCTGATTCCTGGAAAGGAACATATTAAGAAAGGGACTGAAATCACATCTGGACAGGGTGAAGTGAATGGAACCAAGGAAAGTAAGTCATTGCAATCAAAAGACACATTATAAAAAATGTATTTTACTGTTCATAATAAAAAAAACCTACTGTTTGTTTTAACTTTTATCCAGATTATTCCATCAGCAAATTCCGTGAGGAAGAGTGGAAAGGAGCTGGCTATTGCTGTTCAAACTCTGACCTGCTCTGAACAATGATACAATCCTCCAGACAATTTAACTTGTATCTGGTTCATTCACTGAGAACTGATTGCTGGGGATGTTTTTTGTGTGCATGTCTGATTAATCTTTGGTTAATACTGTTGTTGTTCAGCTTTGTACATTTTGGTCAGTCCTGAAAACACTTTACACAGTTTTGCTCCTCAAATGGAATCGTTCTTTGCCCATTCGGAAAGACATGCTATCATGTTGCGACTCCTTCCCCTTTAAGTCAATTTTCATGTGGACTCCGCATTCCATTATCTGCTGCATATAGTATTAGCTCTCAGTTATTTGCTTTTATTCATCGGTTGTTTTTTTCATAGCTGGATATTTCACAGCATACTTTAACTGTTCTCTAAAGCTCTTCTGTGTCACCACATGAATCAGTACATTGGTGCAGCAGCTGCGCTTCCGCAACATATACGTGGCTTGGACAAGGAGATCAAAAGCAGCGGAATCCAATGAATATCTGACAGGAAAAAGATAAATTATACAGCAACCAGAGAAGTATGAAATTTACAGATATGACAAGGAATAATACCACAGATTTCTTTCTGCTCTATAACTCTGGTTCATTCTCTATGTTTCACTGACCCCTGATTCACTTACGACCGTTACTAACCTCAAAAATGTGTCTGACAGCCAGAACTTTAGAAAGGAATGTACAAGCTAGTAGGAGCATTGATGTTAAAATAAATGCTCAAAGTATTTAAGACTTGTCCCACGGCCGTCGTAATATAATCTGGATCTGGTATAATAGTACCATGGAGCATTATTAATTATCTTTCCATGCTTATATCGGTAGTAGTTTGGAATATTTTTAAAACAAAAGAAAATGCAGATTGTTGATAGAACCTTAATTGAAGTATTCTCTGTCCTGTATTCCGTTTTCATCGGATGAAAACAAACAGTGACAAATCGATTAAAGGAGAAAGTGAACCCGACAAGTCAATCAGTGGTCAAGCAGCAGATCACATACATCATACGACGAACAGATCGGATGGCCTGGAAACATGGTGGATAATAATTAGGTGGAACTCGATGAAGTTCCACTTGCAAAACAATGAACAGTAAATCATACGTTGCCAAAGCCACCAGATCACGAGTGGTGCTTGTAAAAAAACACACTTGCCCTGAGCTAAGATTAGAATCACCAGTAGACGAACTGTAAGAGAGAGTGTGAGAGAAAGAAGAAAAAGAGAATTGTCGTTACTGATCAAATATTTCTGTGCCTGAGCTCATATAATAAGCACTAGATTTATCACAAACATAATTGTTGTTCCCTGCAATACGACGTTCAAAGAATCTGAATCACTTACACTTTTAAAAGATATAGGGAATAATACAAATAACGGGTTAGTCTCAGAATCAGTCACGTATTCAACATTTGATTGGCTTTCACAGAGGTTAATTTGTTCTATTTTATACGTTGCTCAGACTGGCTGGAGATGTCAATGAGACGACAGCATTCACACAAACACTCTCGGCATCAAGGAACAAACAAAGAATGGAAGACACCGAACACAGACATGATGACAAAATTCCTGATTTCAGTTTTGGAACCTACACAGTTGGGTTTGCCCTGATAACTGTGCACCCACACAATATGAAATACAGTAGATGGCATTGGATCATTCGTGCATGTCCAGGAATGGATGACATTCCAAATATGAACATAGAAATGATAGGGCATTGACTCCCTCACTCGGAATATCCTGGTAAGTTGAATTAAGACGATATTCACCAGTGCATCCAAACACCATGTCCCAGCTTGGAAACCCAGTGCAATCAAAAGAACTTCAATATTTGGCACAGACTCGCCACATCATCTGTCGAACACTGTACACCACAGTCTGAAACCAAATGAAACCTGAATCCATGCAGCATTGTTCTTTGCAACTTTCCACTTCAGAAATATCACGATTTATCTGTGATTAAGCACAGTTTCCTACCTGATGTCCCGCCTCATGCACCCAAACTCCTCCCCCTGTGTACAAAGATCCCGCTCCCACACACGGGGCTAGGAATTCCCATCATTCATTCAGCACGCTCCATGGACATCACCAGAGTTGGATCACAACTTGTTTAAAGAAAACCCCAAAACTGCAGTATTGATTGGCATTGGAAACTGCCTGTCGGGATTCAGGCTAATGTGAACGACTAAGAAAGCCGTAGGCCTAAATGCCTTATAATTAGATTATTAATACGGAGACCGGTGTAGTAGACTTTGCGTTTGATGTCTGCCATGGCAGGTCCTTGAATTTTAATTCAAAAGAAATCTGGACTTCTAATTTCAGATGTTGACAATGAACGGTTGTCAATTGGTGGCAAAAGAAATCAACTCACAACGAATAACATTTAAGGAGTGTAATCTGTCATCCTTCCCGCGTCCTTTTGTAGATGTGACTGCAGATCCACAATAGTCTGAGTTATTCTGGTCAATTAAGGAAGGGTTGTAAAATTTGGTGTAGCCAGTGACACACATATTCTTTCAAATAATAAAAGCAAATACAGCTCCCTATCAACAGCCATATTCCTGCTTCGGACAAATGCTCCATTTTCAGACCCCACCTGGGATTTGCATATCGACATACTGTGCCCACTTCCTCAACTATGAAATTCCCAAAAAATGTTCGACTTTCGAAGAAAAGGGATCCTAAAATTCACTCAGTGCAGTTATCTGGAATAGGAAGCACCAACACATTGGCAAGTACTCAGCATAAATAAACGAGGCAACTTCATCTGTCTCTTTGTTTTGAGACCATTCAGAGTCGGGAAACTCGGCTCATTAAGCTATGACACGGATTACCACACCCTCCGTGACTCCCTCGTCAGATCCACACCCTCCACCAACCCAACCTCCACTCCCGGCACCTTCCCCTGCAACCGCAGGAGATGCAAGACTTGCGCCCACATCTCCCCCCTCACCTCCCTCCAAGGCCCCAAAGAAAACTTCCATATCTTCCACAGATTCACCTGCACCTCCACACACATCATCTATTGCATCCTCTCCACCCGATGTGGCCTCCTCTATATTGGGGAGACATGCCGGCTACTTGCGTGAGCGTTTCAGAGAACACCTCTGGGACACCCGGACCAACCAACCCAACCACCCTGTGGCTCAACATTTCAACTCCCCCTCACACTCCACCAAGGATATGCAGGTCTTTGGAATCCTCCATCGCTATACCACAACAAAACGACGGTTGGAGAAAGAGTGCCTCATTTTCCGCCTAGGAACCCTCCAACCACAAGGGATGAACTCGGATTTCACCAGTTTCCTCATTTTCCCTCCCCCCACCTTGTCTCAGTCAAATCCATCGAATTCAGCACCGCCTTCCTAACATGCAATCTTCTTCCTGACCTCTCCGCCCCCACCCCAGTCTGACCTATCACCCTCACCTTGACCTCTTTCCACCTAGCACATTTCCGACGCCCCTCCCCCAAGTCCCTCCTCCCTACCTTTTATCTTAGCCTGCAGGACAAACTTTCCTCATTCCTGAAGAAGGGCTTATGCCCGAAACGTCGATTCTCCTGTTCCCTGGATGCTGCCTGACCTGCTGCGCTTTTCCAGCAACACATTTTCAGTTCTGTAAATTAAGTCAACTAGTCCTGAGTTACGTGCCATGTAGAATTAACATGTTGTTGTGTTGGAAGGTCGGAGTCGATGGTTGCAAAAAAAAACAAGCCACGAATGACAGAGTTTGGGCTCCCGGCAGAATCAGAATGTCTGTTCTTATTACATGAAACAAAGGGACATGCATATGAAGCTGGACGTTGGATTTGTGATCTTAGATACTGTTATATAGTATGCAGACATATAAACAGTGCAAAGGACTTTGTGATAAAATATGGAAATTATATTTCCACTAATCAGAGAGACAATGACTGGAGTTCATGAATATGAATCACTCATGCCAGTTTAGAAACTTTGTATGGGAGATGCTTAAATAATATATTAAAACATTATGTTAAATGTTTCTTACTACGGACAGTGAATTTTCTGCCATGCTACTTTATTCGATTATTAAACATAGTAATAACATTGCAGGTGCTGTATTCAGTTATTTGGTGAAGCTTGCATTTTAATTCCTTTTATTGAGTTTTTTCAAAATCATGTATTGCCTTAAAATGATTGATGCACAGTTCCCATCAAAAAGTTTTTTTCCTCCAAAGGGACACACACATCACAAAACGAAATGCAGCGATGGCTGGAAAATTAACTGTGGAAAAATTATGAATTCAAAAATTGTTAATTCAAATCTTACCCGGTACAGCTATGGAATCTAGTTAGCATTTGCAGTTCTGTGTTAGAAGTGGCACAGTGCTTAGTAATTCTACCTGTCAGCATTAGGAGGCTGGATTCAATCCCACCACTGTATTTGTGGAGTTTGCACGTTCTTCCTCTGTGCACGCGCGTGCGCGCTGCGGGCTTTTCACTGTGTGCTCCACTTTACATTCACAGTTCAAAGATGTGCACGCTTCTAAATTAGCTGAAGGAAGCACACGGTTACAAGGATCGATCGCGATGTGCTTTGGAGTGTTGGTGTTAACTCAGTAAGCCAAATGACCTGCTTCTATCCAATAAGGATTCCATTTCATGACATCAATCATCACCAGTATACATGCATCTAGCAGTGTCCCACATCTTATCCTACCCTTGCTGCAAGATAAATCAGTACCAAAAGTATTACTTAAATCCACGTAATATGTCTTTCGTGTGTTTTATTGAATTAACATTGTTGCTCTGCCATTTCCCCTTTCGGAAAACCATCACATTTGTTTATCTGCAACGGAATTTAGATTAAAGTTATTTACATGTCATAACAATGTGCTTAAGGACAGAGAGAAAATAATGAAGGCATCGTTTCATTAGGTTGATTTTTTTTCTTATGTAGACGTGTTATCACGGTTTGCAGGCGTACGGACATTTAGAGACTTGAAAAGCCAGCATGGAGTGACAAAGCACAGAGCGTCCTGAAGAAGATAGCAATTAAAACACGATGTAAAAAAAATGGCCGTAGCCGGTTTGCCATGAAATAAAACCAAACTGAAACTCGGCCATGCGTTTCAATTATGCCCGAAGATACCAAACTCCAATCAAATATGAATTTAGTATTTTACTAATATTAATATCCATGAAAAGATCCTACGTTTCAGGGTATAAAACTGGACATTCTAAACAGTTAGATGACGAACCGCCGAAGCCCAACAAATGTAAATTGCTCACTAAAGAGCTCTCTTCAAGGAACCTGCCTGTGGAGTGTTGTTGCAACAGACAATCAAGACCAACCAAGGGAGAATCTGCGGTGGGAAATCTACGAAGGGGAATCGTTAAAGATGACTGGTTTGGAAACGTGATGTTTTGAAACTTTAATCGGGATTTTCATCTGACTAGTATTGTACTGTGAGAGGTAAAAGTAAGCTTTAAGAGAAAGTAGTTGAAAATAGTTGTTGGATTTAATATCCTCTGAGGAATTAAACAATAAAGTTGTCAATCTTTATTTAAAATAGTGACTTCTAGCATAGTTATTTGCCCCTCTAATTTCAAACACTTTGCAGCACGGATTGAACCTTTTCTGTGTGGCTGGTTTGAAGTAGCTGAAGGTTTACATGATTTAATATAATTTACATTGTTCCAAAGATTACCAAGAACACCAACAAATCAAGGATGGTGTTGTATACTTTTCTGACAATTTGCCTTGGAAGGTGCATTTTGTTACTTATGAATCAACCTCTTTTTTGCCGCTGCTGGCGTATATACCCGATCATTACTCTAAAGAAAGCAACCTGAGTTTATCCAGTCTCTCTCTTCACAAGCAAAATGCAACAGCCCAAGCAATAACCTGGTCAATGGCCTTTGCACTCCTTCCATTTCAATCATACCCTTCCTGTGGTGCAGTGATCAGATCTGTACACAATCCTTGGACTGTGGCCTGAACAACGTCCTGTCAACCTCCAACAGGACGTCCCTGTTATTCTAATCGATTTCTCGATTTCCAAGGATATTTGTAATGCATGCCTTTCTTACCGTATTAACCTGTCTTACTGCGTACAGGAGTGTGTTAGCAATCACCTCAAGAACTTTCTGTTATTTTGAGTATCCGAGTGTCCTGTCATTAATTGGGTGTTGTCTTGTCTTATGACTTCTGACAAAGTGCTTTACCTCACACTTATCAGTGTTAAATTCGATCTGGGATTGATTTGCCCGTGGACCTTTCTGTCTCCATCGAAAACCGTTGATTATGTCTCTAACTGCGAATTGCCCAATCAATATTTGCATAATCTGAAATCGTGCATACCAGGGCCAACCGCCCCTTGTACCTATCCCACACCAACATGCCTATGCCGCTCGCCCTACTTAACAAGCCCTCCCCTCCCGCCGCGCCCACACCCATAAACCTATACACTGTTATCAATGTCATTTATGAATATTATAAAATATGGGTCGTCCAGCATTGGGGTCTGTAGAACACCCATGGATACCAGCTTCAATTCCCCAAACACGTTCTATTAACGCTCTCTGTATTTACTTACTGAAGCAATTTTAGAGCCAATGTTCCAAGCTACTCAGCAATGCATGTGCTTCTACCTTCATTATCTCCTTCGTGAGACCTTGTCAAATTATTTTCTGAAATTCATATTACCTCCACCAATTGGTTGACTCTCTTCTCACCTGCTCACCTCCTCAAAATTGTCCACCAGATTTGTTTGGCATGACCCTTCTCTGAAAAAGCCGTGCTGACTATCCATGTCTCTTCAAATGGAGATTAATTGCCTTTTTCGATATCTTCTCGAATATCTTCTCGAACACTGATTATGACGCTCATTTGTATGTTAATCCTGGTCTATCTTCAACGTCCGTAATGAAATTTTTGATTTGATTTGATTTGAATTATTCATTGTCGTGTCTATCACCATGCAGTGGAAATCTGTGTTTACGACAGTACAGGCAGATCATGGTAAACTAACTTGAACAGAGTGAACTGATCAGACAGAAGCACACAGGTTACAGTGCACTGCACATGTGGTAGTCAAGACCAATTTAGCAAGGTCAGCCCTATTTAAGGCTAAAGCTCCAATTCATCAGTCTAATACAGCAGGGAAGAATCTTTTCCTGACCCTGCTTGTGCATGTGTTCAGGCTTCTGCGCTTTGTGCCTGACGGAACACGTTGTCAGAGATACTTACCAGGATGCAAGGGATGTTTGATGATGTTGGTAGCCTCTCCACAGCAGTGGGCCTTGTCGATGGACACCTGGATGGGAGGGTGGTTTCCGTGATGGTTTGGGTTGGGCAAACCACATTGTCTAGTTTCTTATGGTCCTGGGCAGAGCAGCTGCCATGTCAAGCCGTTATGTCGGATGTTGACTTTGTTGGTCTCTTCACTGATGCTGCCTGACCGACTGAATTTCTTCAGCAATTCCTTTTTTCTTGTCTAGGGTGGGGGCAGTGGGATTGAGGCGGCATCAGCATTTGCATTTTTGTTTTGTTTTGTTTCCTTGTGTTGGACGTTGCTGGATCGAAATAAGACGGGTTACTTCATTTCTGATGCAGAAAAAGCTTGGAAAAACTAAGAGGTGATATGAATGATCATTTGGAAGTGGAACAATTAAGAGAGGAGAGTGGTCACGGATTTCTTCAGCAAGATCACATCTGACTAAGCTGACTGGTTTTCTTCAGGGGAACAAAAATAACCAAGGGAAGAAATGCTTGTGGTTTAGAACATACACACTGTTAAAAACTGGTTTATTGTGGTTAACCTAAACAGATCAGTTCGTGAGGAAGCTAGGCTGGAGACCAAAATGCCTCTGATTGAACGTTGGGCATCGCCACAAACTTTGGGCCAGCCCATTTACCCGGACCTCCAGCACTCTGTGGACAAATCCGTGCCTGCCATGTTCACGCGATCTTTGCAGGGCAGCTCTGGACACCGAATGAATGTCGTCTTTCCAACGATGGTGACAGTTCCAAGTATCATGGAATATCTGGGGGAGTTCAGGCGACGGCTAGTAAATCAAACTATGACGAATAGACCATTTGGGATGACATTAAGTGAGATGGAATCCATGGGGCAGAGTAGTTTATGCGGGTTGATAAGCTCGCGCCAGAAACAATACCGACCTCGGGAGAGATAGCTTCCATCGAACTCAGTTAATATTACACATAGCCAAATTATTGCAGAATTCAGCACAATATTCGAACATTTTACTGACGCAAATATCAGATTCAACATTGCAGAACAAATGTTCAGTTAAAGGACTCCTTTATTCGAACTCAGAAAAGAATCCCGTTCTCAGAATATTCTGGGAAACACTGGCCCATTTTGGAAGCTGCTCATAAGATGCCTTCATTTCCACTCGACACCCTGTACACTCATCTTTCCAGGCAAGATCAGTACATTTCTCACTTCCTCTCTCATATTCTCTGCATGACCATCTCCAAACTCTTCCATTTGTTGATATGTTAATTGATCCACAACCCACCTCTCTCATAGTGATTTTCGCAGCTGCAACACACTTTGGGAAGCCAGGGAGGAGAACGCTGAGACTTTGACTTTGGTCTTTCTGCCATCATTGTCATCCGGAATAGTACCTGAAGTCTTCAGGATAGCAAATGTTGTTCTCTTGTTCAAGTAAGCGAGTAGAGATAATCCTTGTTATTATGGACCAGTGAGCCGGACTTTGCTTGCGGCTAAAATGTTGGAATAGTTTACAAGAGATGAGATTTATAACTTTTTCAATAGGAATAAGTTGATTAGGGATAGTCAGCACGGTTTTGCGAAGGGTATGTCGTACCTCACAACCCTGTTGAGTTCTTTGAGAAGGTGACCAAATAGGTGAATGACGAGAAAACCGTTGATATGGTGTGTATGAATCTCAATAAGGCGTTTGATAAGGTAACCCATGGTCGGCTACTGCACAAAGTCGAGAGGCATCAGATTGAGGGCGATTTAGCGGTTTGGATCAGAAGTTGGCTCGATGAAAGAAGAAAGAGAGTGTTTTTTGATGGGAAATGTTCATCCTCGAGTTCCGTTACTAGAGGGGTAACACTAAGATCTTTTCTGGCTCCACTGCTGTTTGTCATTTTTATAAGCGACAGCACAGAGATCAATACAGTAGAAGATAATACCCACGGATATTGTAGCTTACAGAGGGAAACAGTTATGTTGCAGATATAAGCTGCGAGATGGTAAATGGTGTTTAATGCAGCAACGTGTGCGATGATTCACTTTGGAAGTAGTAACAGGAACGCAGAGTACTCAGACGAGGAATAGGGAGAGAGAGGGGTTGAACAAGTGGCTACAGGGATGGTGCAAGAGGAAGGGTTTTGGATTCTTAAATAGATGGTGCTCTTTCTAGGGTAGGTGAGACCTCCACAAGCAGTATGGTTTCCATCTGAACCAGAGGGGGAGCAATATCCCTGGGAGGGTGAGAAATTCGCTAAGGCTATTGGGGTGGGTTTAAACTAATCCAGCAGAAGGAGGGGAACCAAAATTGTAGTTCGAGTATAGAAAAGGTCAACTGTAGGGAGGTCCGAAATCAAGGTGCAGGGACGCACGATGGCACCGGCAAGCAAGACGTTGGTTTGAAGTGTGTCTACATTAACCCCCAAAGCATCTGGAATAAGGTGGGTGAACTTACAGCATGGGTTGGTACCTGGGACTTCGATGTTGTCGCAGTTTCGGAAACATGGACAGAGCAGAGACAGGAATGGTTGTTGCAGGTTCCAGGATTTAGATGTTTCAGTAAGAACAGAGAAGATGGTAAAGAGGGGGAGATGTGCCATTATTGGTCAAGGACAGTATTGCAGTGGCAGAAAGGATGTTTGGGGACTCGTCAACTGAGGTAGATGGACTGAGGTTAGAAACAGGAAAGGAGAGGTCACCCTGTTGATAGTTTTCTATAGGCTTCCGAATAGAGATGTAGACGAAAGGATAGCAAAGATGATTCTAGATAGGAGTGAGAGAGAGAGGGTAGTTGCCATGGAGGACTTCAACTTTCCAAATATTGACTGGGAACACTATAGTACGAATACGATAGATGGGTGAGTTTTTGTCCAGTGTGTGCAGGAGAGCTTCCTGACACAGTATGTAGAGAGACCAACAAGGGGCGAAGCCTTATTAGATTTGGTACTGGGTAATGAGCCCGGCCAAATGTTCGTCTTGGAAGTAGGTGAGCACTTTGGTGATAGCGATCACAATTCTGTTATGTTTACTTTCGTGATAGAAATGGATAGGTGTATACCACTGGGCAAGAATTACAGCTGTGGAAAGACAATTACGTTGCGATTAGGAAAGATTTAGTTCGCACAGAAGAGGGTAGGAAACTGCAGGAGATGGGCATCTTATAAATGTGGAGCTTATTCAAGGAAAATCTCCAATGTGTCCTAAAGAGATATGTACTTCTCAGACTGGAAGGAAGCTGTAGAGCACGGGAGCCGTGGTTTTCGAAGGAAGTGGAATCTCGGGTCAAGATGAAGAAGAAGGCTTATGTTAGGATGAGATGTGAAAGCGAGGTTAAGGCGCTTGAGGGTTACAAGGTAGCCGCGAAATACCTAAAGGGAGAGCTCAGAAGAGCCAGGACGAGACATGAGAAGTTGTTGGCGGATAGGATCAGGGAAAAACCTAAGGCTTTCTATAGGTATTTAAGGAATAAAAGAATGATGAGAGTAAGGTTAGGGCCGATCAAGTAGAGTAGTGGGAAGTTGTGTGTGGAGTCAGAGGAGATGGGGAAGCACGAAATGAATATTTATCAAGTGTACTCACTCGAGAAAACGACAATGTTGTCGAGGAGAATACTGAGATACAGGCTACGAGACGAGGTGGGATGGAAGTTCACAGGGAAGAAGTATCAGAAATGCTGCAGAGTGTGGAAATAGATATTTCCCATGGGATGGATGGGAATTATCCTAGGATCTTCTGGCAAGCCAGTAAGGAGATTACCGAACCTTTGGCATTAATCTGTAATTCTTCATTGTCTACAGGAATAGTGCCAGAAGACAGGAGGACAGCAAATGTAGTTTCCCTGTTCAAGAAGGCAAGTAGAGACAACACTGGTAATTATAGACCAGTGAGCCTTTCTTCACTTGTTGGTAAAGCGTTGAAAAAGATTATAAGAGATATGATTTATAATCATCTAGAAGAGCATAATTTGATTAGGGATAGTCAGCAAGGTTTTGTGAAGGGTAGGTCGTGCCTCACAAAACTTATTGAGTTCTTTGAGAAGGTGACCAAAACGGTAGATGAGAGTAAACCAGTTGATGTGGTGTATATGGATTTCAGCAAGGCGTTCGATTAGGTTCCAAACAGTAGGCTATGGTACAAAATGCGGAGTAATGGGATTGTGGGATATATAGCAGTTTCGATCAGGAATTAACTTGCTGAAAAAAGACAGAAGGTGGTGGTTCATGGGAAATTTTCATCCTGGAATCCAGTTACCAGTGGTGTACCGCAAGGGTCTGTGTTGGATCCAGTGCTGTTCATCATTTTTTATCAACGACCTGGATGCGTTCGTAGAAGGGTGGATTAGTAAATTTGCAAACGATGCTAAGGTTGGTGGAGTTGTGGATAGTGACAAATGATTTTGTAGGTTACAGAGAGACAGAGATAAACTGCAGAGCTGGGCTGAGAGGTGGACAAATGGAGTTTAATGCGGACAAGTGTGAGGTGATTCACTTTGGTCAGAGTAACCGGAATGCAAAGTTCTGGGCCAATGGTAAGATTCTTGGTAGTGTAGATGAGCAGAGAGATCTCAGTGTCAAGGGACACAAATCCTTGAAAGTTGACACCCAGGTTGACAGGAATATTAAGAGGGAATACTGTGTTTTAGGTTATATTAATATAGGGATCGAGTTCCGGAAACCTGAGGTTATGCTGCAGCTGTACAAAACTCTGCAGTTCTGGTGTACAGTTCTGGTCACCACATTATAAGAAGGATGTGGAAGCTTGGTCAAGGGTGCAGACGAGATTTACTGGGATGTTGCCTGGTATGGAGGGAAGATTTTACGAGGAAAGGCTGAGGGATGTGAGGCTGTTTTCGATACAGAGATGAAGGTTGAGAGGTGTCTTCGCAGAGACAAAGATAATCAGAAGGTTAAATAGGGTGGACAGGGGGAGACTTTTTACAAGTATGGTGACGGCAAGTACGTGGGGGCATAGTTTTAAACTGAGGGGGTGATAGATATCGGTCAGATGTCAGAGGAAGTTTATTTACTCAGAGAGTTGTAAGGGTATGGAATGCTTTGCCTGTAATGGTAGTAGAATCGCAAACTTTATGTACATTTAAGGCGTCAATGGACAAGCATATCGGCGTACATGGAATTGTGGAGGTTAGACGGGATTCATATTGGTCTGACATGTCGGCGCAATATCGAGAGCTGAAGGGCATGTACTCCGTTGTAATATTCTATGTTCTATGATCTATGATCTATGTTCATATTTTATGATTTAAGCTGGTGGGAAAATGGGAAGAGAATGAAATTAGTAAATGCATAGGTTTGGACAAATTATTGGGACTGAAAGTAATGCACCAAGTCAGGTCAACATGTATTTATGAAATGGGGGTTATATTTGATAAACTTACAGGCCGATACATTATGGAGAAGCAATCTGTGCAAAGTGTTGGGATTTTCAGAAAGATTTTTCATGAATCCCGAAAACCGAGTCTGCAAAATCAGATTTTGTCGGTTTGGGGCTCACTTATTGATATAGTCTTAACATACGAGAGCTGGCGGGAAACAGTGAGTCAAAGCTTTTGATATTGATTTTCTTATCATGTGTATTTTGCAGGAAAAATAGAGTGAAAAGATTTCACAAAACCCCGCTGTTTTGCCTAATTTAAGAAAATGGAATAAACAACAGATATAGCTTTAGCAGAGTCCGTGGGCCCTGAGGCAGCTCCTCCATATCGACGACTCCAGCACTGCCATCCCTCCATAACAGCTTCATCGCCATCTACACCTGACCCTCCCAATATTGTACTTACTGATTCACTGGTGCCATATTTGCCGCTGAACCATTAATCCTCCATCAACGCTTCATCTCCCCCTTTGCCTGACCCCCCAATGTCAGAGGCATGTCGCTTACACTGGGCCCATCTCATCGACGTTTCCATGATTACCTTCCACCATCTGCTTCATCACAGCCAGCACAGGATGCAAGCAAAAACGACGTCTCCGATCCTCAGGCATCATCATCTTCTCCTGGACCCAATCTCGTTCGTGTCCCCTCTGCCGAAGTAGCTGATGATGATTCCAGGTGATGTGCTTGCTTCGAAAATGTAAGGAGGGACTTTATGCATTGGGCCCAGATCGATGCCCGTTTCCAGGTCCCGGGTTCAGACCGCTTGATGTCCATGACCTGAGCCCGCTCAATATCCGTGTGTTGGGCTCTTGCCACTGTAGATGCTTTCCAAGTTACAAGGTCAGTAAGTTTCAGAGAGAAAGGAGAGGGGTAGAAAGTGAGCAAAAAGAAAAGATGTCAGAGCGGACAAAGTACACCTTGGACCTGTACCACCAAAATAAATGATCCTGTTATGTGAGAAGACGGCTCGCCGACTATGAGTGGAATTGGGCCTTTGGACCCAGCTGTTCCCAATGCCCATGAAATATTTGGTTGAGAGGATCAAGTGCCATATCTGAAGTATTCTGACAGCACTAAACGATGCCAGATTGTGAGTGGTTGAGGATGTGAAATCGCTCCAAGGTGATTGAGACAAATGGAATGAAAGGGCAAATACTTGGCAGATGAAGAGTGATGTTGACAGATGTTACGTTGTCCACTTTGGGGACAATATAGAACGGCAGACTCCCATTTGAAAACTGATTGACAGGAACCACTAGTCTATGAAAAGTCTTATGCTCCCTTCAGCTGTACAGGGCCTCGGTGACATCTTATCTCGATCACTGCGCACTACTGTATGCAGTTTTGGTCTCCTTACCTAATAAAGAAAAAAATAGGCAATAATGGAATCACACATTTTCGATAGAATCCTTATATCTCAAAATCTCCAGTCTTAATTACGTCATTTGAAATATTTATGATATTATTCATTCCGATAGCAGGGCAACACGAATTGTATTCAGTACTCCAAATGTGGCCTGATCATTCTTGGACAGCCGCAACATGATGTCCTAACTCCTGTATTCAATGCCTTGTGCAATGAATGTAAGTGTGTCTAATGCCTTCTAAACAGCTCTGTTTACCTGCGATTGTCTACCTAACTGTATTCCTGGATGTATGTGTTTGACAACACTCCCCAGAGTCCTATCGTTAACTGTAAATCCTGCCCTGCTTTGCCTTACAAAATGCAACACTTCACACTTGTCTGCTTCAAACTCTATCTATGGTTCCTCGGCCTACTGTCCCCATTTGATCAAGATCTCATTGACGTCTTAAATGACCATCTCCACTGTCAACAATAACACCAATTTTAATGTCCCCAATAAACGGTCTATTCATTTTTACTGTTTTCTCATCCAAATCATTTTTAAAACGAATGAACAACAGTGGTCCCAGCAAAACTTCTTCTGGTACACTGCTGATCACAGGCCTCCGGGCAGAACAATAATTCTCTCCGAGCATCCTCTGCCTCCTACTGTCAAGCCAAATTTATATCTATTTGGCTAGCTCTCCCTGATCCTCTGTGATCGAAACATATTAACTAGTATACCACCTGGAACCTTGTTGGACCTCAAGAAGGTCCATGTCGACAACTTCTGCTGCATTACTGTCATCTATCTCCTTGGTCATCTCTTGAAAAAATTCAATCAAGTGCGTGAGATCAGTTTGACCAAAAAAAAACAAGCATGTGCTGACTATCCAAAAGCAATCCTTGCCTTTCCGATTGCGTGATGATCCTGTCCCTCAGAATATCTTGCAATCACTTACCCGCCCCCCGACATCAGACTCACATGATTGTAATTATCCCGCTTTTCCTTGCAGACTTTTCCAACTTAATGTCAAAACATTAGCTGTATTCCAGTCCTCCAGTTCCTCGCCCGTGGCTGTCAAACAGAAAAATAAGAATAAAAGAACTGAGGATGCTATCAACCAGAAACAAAATTAGATGTTGCTGGAAAGCTCAGGAGGCAAGCAGGAGCTGTGCAGAGAAATCAGAGTTAACGTTCATATCCAGTGAGACTTCCTCAGAAGTCTGAGAAATCAGGGAAATTTGTCCACTCGTAGTCCTGCAACTTCTTCCCGAGCATGCCACAATGACCTTGGATACTCTTGAACGGGTCCTGGGAATTTATCTGTGGTTATGAATTTTTAAGAACTTCAGCACTTCCTCCGCTGGCCTCTTTTCAAAACATCAGGACATGGATTTATTTCTCCGACTTCCCTAGCTTCCATGTCTTTCTTCACAATAAGTACTGACATAACATATTCATGTAGGATCTCAGCCATAAATCAGGAACGGACTGTCAGGCAGCGGTATGGGGTGGGTAGATTCCTTGTGACGAGTGTGAACCCAACACGGCCAGACACTTATAAACTGTGTTGTTGTACAGTTAAATGTGCTTCTTTGTGTTTTTTTTTCCCGTTTTTGTAGGAATGTCTCTAATGTTTTATTTAATTTTCTGCTTCGCACGAGGATTCTGTCCCTGGGGTGGGGTGGGAGGGGTACTTCTTACCATAAGATTGCATCATATCTGATGACTTGTAGAATCTTCGCTCTCCTCATGTGAATACATGTGATAGTACAACTAATAAGCCTAATTCATCTCCATGTAGGTCCAAACATAGATTGCTCTACGTTTTTTTTTAAGGGGCCCTATTCCCTTCTTAATTGCTCTTTTGCCCTTAACATCCTTGAAGAATACCTTCCGATTTTCTTTAACCCTGTTTATCAAATCTATCTCATGTTCCCTGCTTCCTTCCAGATTTGCCTCAGAAATACACTGCTGTAACCCATATGCTCCTCAAAGGACACACTGCATCCCAGAAACCCAAACCTGAGGTATACCTCGTTCTATTGTCTTGACAAGAGCCTCAAAATCTCTTTTCATGGTCTGTTCCCTACTCGAGCGAGCATTGCCTTTCAAACTAACAAGAACATGCTGTCCCTGAACTCTCATTGACTGGCTATTGAAAGACTTCCACTTAACTGACGTTCATCTAAATGTTTATAGTTTACCACAATATTTTTAAAGATCATGCCGAATACCTCAGAGTTAACCTTGTTTCAATTTATAATGTTAACTTGTGGACCAGACCGATCCTTCTCCACAACTATTTTGAAATTAAAAGAAGTATCGTCACTGGTCCCAAAATGCTTCACTCTAACAGGTCAGTCCCTTGCACTGCTTTATTTCCCAAGAGGAAGTAAAGGTGAGGCCTACATCAGATCTGCCACGATCACATTGAATGGCAAGGCAGGAATGATGGACCGAATGTCTGCGTTTCCCTGAATCTTCGTAGTGTGTGTTTGTGTGCGTTTGTCTTTGTGTTTGAATGTGTCCTTTAGCGTATTAATTTATGTATGTCTGCATCTGCTTCTCTGTGCATTTGTGTTTCTGCTGTTTTGGGAGTGAATCCATTGAAATAAGTATGAGAATGTTCCTCCCCAATGTCTCACTCTCTCTCCAACTCCCTCTCGTTCTGGTATTTATTTGATGGGAGCCGGCCCGCACCTGTGCAGGAGCAGCAGCTTTGTTGTCAAAAGGTATGAAAGACATTGAATCTCTCACATTGGAATTGAATTAGCTTCATTGTCACGTGCACTGCAATGAATGGAGTTACAGATTGGCAGTGTCTTCACATCTGGCGCCAACCTAGGTACAAGATAGCTAGATACAGTATTTTAAGTATTTGGTACAAAATGGAAAGAATAATAAATGAAAGTCCAGCTGAAGAATAAAAATGCAAATCAAAGAACAGACACGATTGAAAGTCCATTCACGACAGTCTGCGGCAGAATCAAGTCTCCTGACTGCACGGGACCCAGTGTCCAAAGTGTGCCAGGCTCAGTCTCCAGAATGCACTGTGCCCAGATTCCAGACGGCACCAGGCCCAGTCTCTTGATTGCACTGGGTCAAGTCTCTACACAGTAGCAGACCCAGAGTCCAGACCACACCGTGCAGAATCGCTGCACCGCGCCTGGTCAATTCTCCAGAACACATTCGGTCATTTCTCCACTCCACGCTGGGTCCAATGTGCAAACCACGCTGGTCCAAGTCACCAGACTGCACCGTTCCCAGTCTGCAGACAGCAGCGGGCCTTGCCTGCAGACAAAACCAGCCTCAGTCTCCAGACCGCACCAGGCCCAATCTCTTCGTGCTAAACAGATATCCACTCCAGGTTAACAGTAAATTCACTGCCATGGTCAGTATATCAACCGGTGTGAACAGATATCTGTTCCGATTTTACAAATCAATGTAATGCCTTGGTCTGAACAGTATTCCTCACTCGGCAGATTGCTGGGTTGGAACGAGCAGAGCCTGATTTTCACAGTTTTGAAAAGTTCGTTCCTCTGGGTTATGGTGTCTGGGCTGTTTCAGTAAGGTGAAATGAGAATGTGATATAACTAATGTGATCTGACAATGCCTTCATGTTCTTGTGCTTGGGTCCTCTGTTCCTCACTCCATGCATGATGCTCTCTGACCATGCACAGTGCATCATGCTGGTGAATATTTACTGTCCTGGCAGCAGCCACAGCCTCTTCATTCAGAAGCAGTTATCATTCCCTTCATCTTCAGGTCTCCACATGGAAAGAAAGAATGGCCTCTCAGTTCAAGCTTGTCCCTTTTTACACGGATCAAAACACCCTTCCCCTTGCTGCTCCCCATCGTCAACCAACCACATCAAAACATATCGTATGTCCTGAAAGCAATGGGGGGAACTGGGATCATCGGGGAGCAGGCCATCAGGGTGCTGTAGTAACACTTCCCATGTCTCAACGGTTAGAGAGAACACTTCAGTACACATTGTATATCGGAAAGTCCTATATTCTGAATCCATTTATCTAATCTACAGACTCTTCTTCCCGAAACATTC
Organism: Chiloscyllium plagiosum; assembly: GCF_037043375.1. NCBI lineage: Eukaryota > Metazoa > Chordata > Chondrichthyes > Orectolobiformes > Hemiscylliidae > Chiloscyllium > Chiloscyllium plagiosum. The sequence continues at coordinate 83,659,810 of NW_028270175.1, forward strand.
ACACGTTCACCATTTTCCGGTTTTCATTCCATTTGCCAAATTGTGATCCATTGCTGGTGCATTTTCTGATTGTCCACATCCTTGATAACTTCGTTTCCTATCTATTTCGTGTTATCCAGAAATTTAGTTGTTTTGTTCCATTTATGAAACAAAAAATCTCACGCAGATATTGCAAATAGTCTGGGGCCTTACACTGATCATTGTGTCACTGCAGTCCTTAATTTCTGTTAACCTGTTAAAGAATGTAATGTCTCTCATTCATCCCTGCTTCCAGCTCAGTTGCCAGTCCTCCCCGTATGCCTATGCAGCTGCTTCGAATAGCTGATTATTCCTGTAATCTTCATTTGTAACAGGCATGAGAGATGAAAAAAATCTGCTTCAATTTCTGAAAACAGCCTCGAATGCATGAAAGGCCTCATTCTGTTCCTGTTTAATTCTCTTCATGCGCTGAATAGCCTGCTTCAGCATACATGTAGTTGTGAATTGTGCTCAAAGTATTGGAACCATCAGTGAACAGTCCACTTCTGACTTTCTAATGAGTGGAAGGTCATTGATGCCGCAGCTGCTGATGGCTCACAGAGCCTTATGGATGCCCAGCTTCCATTTGCTCAGTCCTTTTTAATTATGTCCAACTTTCCAGGAGGAATTGCCACATAAGACCTTCAATATGACGCTGAGACTTTCCCTCCACCAGGATTGTCTGTGTACTGCTCCAACAGAAACTGTGAGGGTCAGATCCATCTGTGACAAATAGCTTGGTGAGAATGATTCACTCCTGTTGGTTCACCCATCACTTCTCACAATCTGACTACTGAGTATTTGAAGCCTCGCCCTACTCGATTAGTGTGGGGCCTGTGGAGACGCTGACAGTGCTGCCTCCGATTTGTTTTCAACATTGAGTGGAACTGAATTATCACTGAATGCTGGCGTGGACGTCAACGCATGCCCATCATCAGGCGATTTCCTTGACCATCTCTGACGTGATACCATGAGACTTCCCGTGTTCTGCAATCAATGTTGAGGAATTTCACGGAAACTCCTTTCCTGACTGCATCCCACGGTGAACCCAGCATTGATGGATCTGCCCTGAGAGTGGGGCAGGTTATACCCAGGCTTCATGAAACATTACTCATCAGCCCTGATTCTGTGATTATGACGGTGTCAGACAGTTTCATGGCTGGGTCAATATGAGAAATAAAGGCGAACATGGAGCAGGAAATAACGGGTTAAAAAGCTGAATGAAAGACACGCTATCTGTTGTGTTTTCTATTCTCAAAACAGACTGAGGAATTCCCTGCATACATCGACTGAAATGGATTGGATACAATGATTTTAGACGGACGTGCCTGGCGAATGACCGAGATTGGAAACTCAATATCCAGAGCTGTTTAGATTGGAGAGTGCTATTGTTATGAAGACGCGGGTGCACTTTCAGAGGGTTGAAAGCAGAAGAGGTATCGGACAGAGCACCAAGTGTCACCAGAGAGGCAACAATGCAACACTGGGCTGAAAAACTCAAATAGTTTTTGCCAAAAGACAAAAACACATTCGAATTCTGCCAATCTGTTTAAATTTTACACGAAACATTCCAAAATCCAATCAAGTTTGAATCGAGGAAATCGACAATTTTGAGGGCTAATGAACATTCCGAAGCTCTCGAGTATAAGACCAGGGAAAATTGAATAAGTGGGAGGTGAGCTGCCACGACGTAACATGTAAGCAGACTGCCTGAAAAATAGCTCCTTTAAAAAGGCACCTTTTCGATGTGTAAATCAGAAATTCCGAACCAGAAGAAAAAAAGAAACATGAAGATTTTCAGAACCGGAACCTCTATGGTTTTAAGACAGGAAGTGTTGTTGTTTTCTTAATTACGATCCTATTTGGGCGTTTTGTCAGCCTAGTATTAAAGAAAGAAAGGTAAAGATAGCTTAGAGATCGCAATTGCAAATAGTGGTTAATGAATTATGATCTGTCATACTTTCGGAAATAAAGTTGTTAATTTTTACTTAAAATAGTCCTTGGCCACTCGAATATTTACAGATTACTGCATGGAATAAATCTTTTCTCAGTTTCAGCTTTTAAATTTAACAGAAGCGTGTATCCCGTGTCGTAGCAAATATTCATAAATGAGAAGAAAGTGAGAGCTTTCTCGGAATAATGAATGGCATGTGTCCAATCATAAAAGAGGATGGGAAAAACCAGGATTGATGTATGGTCTTAATAATGTAGGTTTTGCTGCAAAGGGCCAGTCGAATTAAGCTGGGCAGAGATTCCCACCATGAGGCTGATTGGGTCTCACCAAACTCAATGGGAAGACGTGCCTTTGTGATGTGAGTCTTTATGGCTCTGCCATATTTCGTACCCGACATTCACCGAAGCATTCTGCATTCGACTTTCCCGGATCATTTTATAAACGACATTCCCCAGGATATAGTATAACTGACCTTAACCAGGCCATTCCACATCTGACATTCTCCAAACCATTCTGTACGCACATTCTACATCAGTCATTCTCCGGAGCGTTCTTTAAATCATTCTTTAATTATCATTCTCCAAAACAATCTGTAACTGACATTCTCCGGAAAATACTACATCTAATTTTATCTGGAACATTCTTTAACTGACATTGCCCAGAACATTCTGTAACTAACATTGTCTGGAACAATCTACACACACCTTTCTATAACTGCCATTCTCTGGAACATTCTGCAACTAAGATTCTCCAGAACATACGAAACCCAACATTCCCTGGAACATTCGAGAACATACATTGCCGGGAACATTCTATAACTGACATTACCCGGAACGTTCTTCACCTGGTTTTCCATAACTGCTACTCCTCGGAACATTGTATCCCTCACATTCCCTGGGTTATACCCTAACTGACATTCCTGAAACATTCTACACTGACATTCCAAAACTGAAATTCCCCGACACATTCTATAACTTACATTCCCCAAAAAACTGTACCTGACATTCCTCAGAACATTGGTAAACCGAGATGCTCTGAGACATGATATGACTGAAATTCTCTGTAACATTCTAAACACAAATTTCCTGTAATATTCTGTAACTGATATTCCTCGGAACATCGTACAACCGACATTCTCCGGGAAGATCTATACACGACATTCCCCGGGACAATCTATAACCGACATTCTCCAGAACATTCTGTCACCATCATTCTTTGGAACATTCTACACCCGACATTCCCTGAAGCACACAATCCCGGATTTTTGTTTTGTGACTGGCCGAATGTAAGTTAACAGAGCAACAAGTAAGACTGCAAGGGAAGAGATGCTGTTCCAGGGAGAAGGGGACACTGTTCTGAAGTGTTCTCAGGCAGTTAAAGTGGTGTGTCAGGTTTCCCTGCGTTTGCATTTCTTCCCGACACAGGATCGAACATAATTTAGACTAAAAGACAGAAATTTCCACCTCCATTTGTCTTCAAGGAACTGAGGTAGAATCCATCAGGATGGCGACGTTTTCACCCTTCGTATTAGGAACTGGAAAGAAGTGATTGTGTTTGATCTCGAGTGATCAATTGTGCAGGATTGTTCGAGAAAGCACCTCTTATTATGTGTGTTTGGGGGTGGCGGGAGGCGTTCTTGCATTGTATGACCATTATTGCAATTAATTTAGACCGTCCCATTTGTTATTTCAGCTCCAATTATTTTAATAAATCTCTGATGACGGTGACATGTAAGAAAATCTCTCTCTGTGGTCAATCAAACTGGTCAATTTGCCTATCGGCTGAAGTATAATGTCTTTGTTTTACTTCCTCATAGCTAACACAGCGACGATCTACGTCCTGCTTTGTAAAGATTGTGGATTATCTCCATGTGTCAGACGTTACTTGGGGGCGATGGCTGTGGTGGATCTACTGGTCATTATCCTTGACTTGATATTGAGACAAATTCCCATCGTATTTCAGAAACAGTTTTATTTCCTGTTCTCCATCCGCGTGTATAATATCCACGCTGTCCTGCTTTATGCAGCAACTGACTGTTCTGTCTGGTTCACCGTCACTTTCACATTTGATCGGTTTGTGGCCATTTGTTGCCAGAAGCTGTAAAGTAAATATTGCAGTGAGAAAACAGCGGCTGTGGTTCTGGGAGTAGTGACTGTGCTGAGCTGTTTAAAGAATATTTTCTGGTATTTTATGTTCGACACTCTGTATCAGTTGTTTAACATACCCTGGTTTTGTACTGTGTCAATGCTTCCGGATTCCATCATTGTCTGGACCACAATCGAGTTCCTCCACTACATTCTAACCCCGGGTCTCCCTTTCTTCCTGATTCTGCTGCTCAATGTTTTCACCGTCAGACACATTTTAGTGACCAGCAGAGCGCGGAGGAGACTCCGGGCTCACACCAATGAAGACACGCAGTCTGACACAGAAATGAGAAATCGAAAAAAATCCATCATTTTATTGTGTGTGATCTCGATCAATTTCATCCTGTTTTGGTCAACGTTAATGTTGTATTCTATTTGGAACCAGATGTGATTGTTTGTGTATAGCACTTTGCAACTAGATTTCTTTGTGCTGGATTTGGGCATTATGCTGCAGCTCCTCAGCTGCTGCACAAACACCGTGATTTATGCCGTGACCCAGACTAAGTTCAGACAGTAGCTGAAGCAAGTGCTGAAATTTCCCTTTACACAAATTCATCAATCAATCAAATTCACTCATTAATTAATCTATCCGTGGTTTTCTCATTTAAGTTCAATGTTTCAACAATGAAGCAGCTTGATGCTATAATAACAGACTGAAGTTAGTGTTAGTTTGTTCAATCTTGTCCCACAGCAGATCACAGGGACCTATTTCAAGGTTTCTTTCAACTCAATGATCAGTAAGATAAGGCACCATCCCATTGGCTGTACCAAATACTTCAATTTGTCAGCAATAAAAATATTCATTGTGAAGTGCCATGTAGCAGAACCAGCGATATTGGTGTTTGTCATTGTGTTGAAAAAGCTGAGCTGAGATGGACAGACTCAGCCCCAAGCCCTGCTCCTCAGGGAAGTGGAGGCGAACGGGACTGAGCTCAAGAGTTGTGTTTAAATCATCCTGTGCATGTTTTCAGCTCAGGGCCACCCATTTCAACCAGGCCATGAGCATAATTCATCTTTCTACCCGGTTCATCCAATTTCCACTCAATCGCAACCGTCTATCTCTCTCTATCCTTCCGTTGCTCTTGCCCCTTTGACCCGTCTCTTGCACTATTTCCCCAGATGCTCTCCCCCCTCTCATCATTTGTGTCCCTCTGACTCTCTGCCACTCTCTCTTTCTCTCCCCTTCTGCCTTTCACTCTCACTCATACTACACCACTGCCACCCTCCCTCTCTCACCATCCCGATTTCTTCGCCGTCATTCTTCTTTCTCACCCTCCCTTTCTCTCTCACTCTCCTGCTGTCTCTGTCTCCCTCATTTTATCCCTCCCTAATTTTCTCCCTCCTCCCAACACCTCACAGCTGTCTAACCTTCCACGCTTCCGTCAAACTCTCCACATCTTTCCCGTCACTGGGTCAGAGGGAAAGAGAAGGACCAGTGAGTGTGAGTGTCCGATAAAGATGAAAGGAGAGGGAGAGCGAGAGAATCATTAAGACTGAAAAGTAAGGGAGAGAGAGTAGGAGTGTGAGCTAGAGAAAGAGTCTATAGAGCATCGCGCAGGAGACTGACAGGAAGGTGAGCAAAAAGTTTTGAAACTCATCCTTCGCATCGGTTCCCGCCATTGCTTATCGAGCAGTCGGGTGTTCGCGAAGGTCAAGCAAGTGGGTATCGGGAAGGTAAGCAAAATATTCGTAACCACTCCTCTGAGCGCCGGTCTCAGCCATTGTTTTTCCAGCAGGAAGTGTGGGAGCTTCGAGTAGGAGGCTGTCGGAGAGGTCACGAGTTTCCAGATTTGGGCAGTTGCTTTGGCTTAAACACTCCTCGTGTAGTGCCTTCCAGCAATCCTCCTCTCAACAAAAAACACATCAGTGCATCCATTAGTGAGGTGAAAGGTTTTTTTTCGGGTTTCACTTTTTCAGCGGTGTATTGGGAAAATTGGAGCAGTGGGAGTGTCGGTTCACGCAGTTGAATGTTCCTCCTGCAGTTTGTGGGAGGACACGGTCACCCCTAATGTACCTGCTGACTATATTTGTGGGAAGTGCACGCAGCTGCATGTCTTCGAGGACCGTGTCATTGAACTGGAACTGGAGCTGGATGAATTTAAGATCATTCAGGAGGCGAAGGGCGTTATTAAGAAGGTTTTCTGGGAATTAGTTATTCGACAGCTTCGTGAAGATGGTAGTTGGGTGACCATCAGGTGACCGAAAGGGAGCCGGCAGGCAGTGCAGGTTTCTCCTGTGGGCTTTTCCCTCAAAACAAGTAAACCATGTTGGATGCTGTTGCAGGGACGACCACTTACCAATGATACGCTTTGGAGCAGAGGCACCTCTCGAAGACTCTGTCCCTGTCACTCAGAGCGTAGTGGGGAAAACGAGCAGAGCTTCAATCATTGCAGATTTCATAGTCCGGGGACAGATATGAGACTTTGTGGGAACGAAGTAGAGACTGGCGATGAGTGTGTTCCCTCCTGTGTGCGGGCGTTCGAGATGTCTCTGGTCGTGTTTTCCAGATCCTTGTTTGGGAACAAGAGCAGTTCCGAGTTGTGGTCCACATAGGCATAGCGAGGAAGAAAAATAGGGATTGGAGGCAGCAATTCAGGGAGCTAGGCTGGAACCTGAGAGCAGGAACGAACTGAGTTGTTATCTTTGGTTCGTTGTTCGTGCCACGTGCTCGTGAAGTAAGGAACAGGGAGAGCGCGGCGCTGACCACGTTACTGCAAGACTGTTCAGCAGGGAAGGTTTTGGATTGTTGGATAATTCGAGCTCTTTCTGAGGAATGTGGGACTTCTAAAAGCAACATGGTCTTCACGTGAAGCAGAGGGATACCAGTATCCTGGAAGAAATTTGGCAACTCCCTTCGGGGGAGATTGTTTATACTAACGCAACAGGGGTTTGGGTACCTGAGTTGGCGTTCCAGTGTTGAGGGTAGTGATGTCAGGGATAGGTTTGAAGTGTTGCGAGAGGGCACTGGCAATCAAGATGTTGGTTTCAAATGTGTGTGCTTCAATGCCAGGAGACTTAGAAACAAGGAGAGGGTGCAAGTGCAGAATTTGTTTGGTATCTGGGGTTTTAATGTGGTCGCTGTAGAGACATGGCTAGAGGAGGGAAAGGAATGGTTGTTACCGATTCCAGGATAGAGATGCTTCTGCAAGAACAGAGTGGATGTTAAAAGAGCCAAGCGTGTGTCGTATTTTTAAAAGAGGGTAGTAATACCGCAGATGAGATAACTCATACTCAGTTTGAGGACTCATCCACTGAGGTACTTTTGATGAGGTTAGAAACAGAAAAGGAGACTTCGCTCTACTGGGAGTGTTCTGTATGCCTCCGAATTGTTCTAGGGATGTTGAGGAAGGGATGGCTAAGATGGTACTCGATTGGAGCGAGAGTAACAGGGTGGTTCTGGTGGGGAACATTGACTTCCCCAACATAAACTGGGAATACTGTAGTTGCAAGCAGTTTAGGTGGGTCATTATTTGTTCAATGTGGGCAGAATGGTTTTTGACCCAATATGTTGAATGGCCTAAAAGGGCAGATGCCATACAGGAGTTGGTATTGGGTAATGAACGTGTTAGATTTGTTGGTAGGTGAGCTCTTTGGCAATAGGGAACATAATTCGGTTATGTTTACAATAGTAGCGATAGGAATATACTGCAGGGGGAGAGGTATGAATGGGGGGGGGGAACAATTACGATGCGATTATTTAAAGATTTGGGATGCATAGGATGGGGAAGGAAACTGCAGGGGATTGGCACACATGACCTGTGGAGCTTACACAAGGAACTGCTACTGCAGGTTCCTGATAAGAATATACCTATTAGTGGTGAAAGCAGTTGTCAAGAGAGGGAGTCATGATTTATCAAAAAAGTTGAAGCTCTTGTGAAGAGGAAGAAGGCTTATGCGAGTGTGAGGCAAAACGTCTAGGTTAGCGGGCGCAAGACTTATAAGTTCGATACAAAATATCAACAGAGAGGGCTCAGAAGAGCCAGTCGGGTGCACAAGACGTTGTTTTTGAAATAATCAAGGAAAATCCCAAGACGTTCTACAGGTAAATCAGAAATAAAAGAATGACCGGATTACGTTTAGGGCCAATCAAAGACAGTAGTGGCAATTTGTATGTGGAATCTGAGCACATGGAGAAAGCACTTCATGAATACTTTTCTTCAATTTTCACATTGGAAAACTGCAATTTTTTTGAGATAGTGGAGATACAGGCTACAAGTTTAACTGAGATTGGGGTTGATAAAGAGGTGATTTTAGTAACTTGAGAAGATCCGAATTTAGGTAAGATCCCTGGGCCGGATGAGATTTATCCTCAGATTCTCGAGGAAGCCAGGGAGGAGATTGCAGATACTTTGGCCTCAGTCTTTATGTCGTCAGCACGAGTCGTGCCAGAAGACTGGAGGATAGGAAATGTTGTTCCTTTGTGTCAGAAGGGGAATCAGGACAACGCTTCTAATTATAAGCCATTTAGATATCCTTCGATTGTGGGTAAGTTGGGAGACGAGATTTGAAGAGACAGGATTTATAATCAGCTGGAAAGGAATAAATTGATTAGGGGTAGCAAGCACAGTTTTGTGAAGGGTAGGTCGTGCCTCACTTGATTATTGCGTTCTTCGAGAAGGTGACAACAAACAGTTGGATGAAGGTAAAGCAGTGTATGTGGACTCCCGTAAGGCGTTTGATTAGTTACCACACGATAGGCTATTGCGTATAATACAGTGTTTTTGCATAATGTCATTTAGCGGTTTGGATCAGAAATTGGCTCGCTGAAAGAGGACACATTGTCGTGGTGATGGGAAATGTTCATCCTGGAGCTCTGTTCCCAGTCGTGTTCCGCAAGGATCAGTTTGGGAGCCAGTGCTGTTTGCCATTTTTATAAATGATCTGGATATGGGAGGAGAAGGATGGATTACTGACTTTGCGAATGACACGAAGCTGGGCAGAGTTGTGGATAGCGCTGAAGGATGTCGTGGATTACAGAGGAACACAGATAAGATATATAGCTTGTTTGAGAAGTGGCAAATAAAGTTTAAAACAGAAAGTGTGAGGTAGTTCACTTTGGAAGGAGTAACAGGAATGCACAGTACTGGGCTCATGGTAAAATTCTTTGTAGAACGGAGAGATCACAGTGTCCAGGCATATAAATACCTGAACGTTTCTACACGTGTTGATAGGTTTGTAAAGAAGGCATAGGTGTGTTGACGTTTGTTGGTAGGGCGATTGACTTTCGGAGCCAGGAGGTTATGCTTCAGCTGTACAAGACACTGGTAAGGCTGCGCTTGCAGTATTGAATGCGGTGACCAGAACTGAATGCAGTTCTGGTCACCGCATTAGAGGAAGGATGCAATGGCTGTCTGGTATGGCAGAAGGTTTTCTGAGGAACGTCTGAGGCTTTTTTCGTTGGAGAAAACAAGGTTGAAAGACGATTTAATCGAGACACATAAGGTAATCAGGGCGTTAGACTGGCTGGACAATGACAGCCATTTTCATCCAATGGTGAAGGCTAACACGAGGAGACACAGCTTTATATTGAGGGCTGATAGATTTAGGACAGATATTAGGGGTCGATTCTTTACTCAGTGTGCAGCAGGGGCGTGGAACGGCCTTCCTGCAGTAATTGCAGACTCACCGACATTAAGTGAATTTTAAATGGACATTGGGCATGCATATGGAAAGTTATAGTATTGTGTAGGTTAGATGGGCATCAGATAATTTTGATAGGTCTGCGCAACATCGAGGGCTGAAGTGCCTGTGCTACGCAGTAACGTTCTATATTCGCTGAGTGCGAGGGTTACAGAGAGAGAGGGAAGAGGGTAGCCTGAGAGGGAGTCAGGGCAGAGTAGAGAGAGAGAGAGAGAAAGAAAGGGACGGGAATACAGAAAGACTGTGAGGAAGATGCATAGTGAGAGTGGGAGGGATGCACAGACAGATTGTTGGAAGAGATGAGAGAGAATGAGGTAGAGTTATGGGGTGTTGAGAGAGATCGAGAGGCAGAGGATAGAGGGAGAGTTGGATTTTAGCAAGAATAAGATACAGAGACGGAGGGGTGTCGAGAAAAGAAGGGTTACAAAGAGAGTGGGAGAAAGAGCGATGCTGGTAGGAAGGGGAGAGTGGGAGTGGAGAATAGAGAGAAAGATTGGGGGAGATGTTGGAGAGAAAGAAAGAGAGTGGGAGGCAGGTAGATAGAGTGGGGCGAACTGAAAAGAGACAGAGATAGTGGGGGCGGTCGAGAGAGAGTTGGAAGGGGAGGGAGAGACACAGAGGTAGGGGTGTCGAGACAGAGAAAGTGAAATTGGGAGGTTGACGAGGAACAGCGAGAGTGGGGGTGGAGAGAGAGGAAGCGTGGGGGAGTGGGGTAGAATGAGGTTTCGTGAGTGGGATAGAGGGAGAGAGGCAGCGGGAGCGAAATGTCGAGAGAGTGTGGTGGAGTGAAGACGACGAGAGCGGGAAGTGGGTATACAGAGAGACAGTGAGAGGTGTGCGGTGAGAATGCGAGGAGATTACGGAGACTGAGCGAGTGGAACAAGAGCAGAGAGAGTAGGAGAGTCTTAGAGAGAGTGAGAGATTGACAGTTGGTTAGAAAGAGGGAAACAGAATCAGAGGGTGGGGGGAATAGTGTGAATGTGTGGCATGGGTGATGAGAGAGACAGTGTGAGGGGGGCATAGAGATATAGGAAGAGGAAGAATAGCGGAGGGGTCCAGAGCGAGAGTAGGGGATGAAGCGAGAGTGTGCTTGGGGTTTGGAGAGATGGAGAGGGAGCGAGGGCGCTAAAGAAAGACAGCGTGTGTGAGGGGGCAGGGAGACAGTTACAGGGATAGGGAGAGTGACGAACGAGAGAGATAGGCAGGCAGGTAGTGTGAGGGAGGAGTTGGAGAGAGGTTGGGGCGAGGATTCGCGAGAGAGGATGAAAAAGTGGGCCAGGCGAATAGAGTGAGTTGGAGTGGGATAGGGCGGAAGATTGGGAGGGGGGATAGTGAGTGGTTGAGCACGCCCGGGGGTGGGGTGGTAGCGACAGAGAGAGAGAGAGAGAGAGATAGAGAGAGAGAGAGAGGAACTAGGGAGAGAGACTGAGTGCGTGCTCGAAAGGCTGGGGGGAGTATGGAGAGACAGTGTATGAGAGGGTGGTGAGAGAGACAGAGATGGAGTCGGTGTTTCGAGACAGAGACAGAGAGGGGGGAGAGAGACAGGGAGGGGGTAGCGAGAGAGAGTGGAAGAGGGAAGACAGAGAGATGGGAGGGTCGAGAAAAAGAGCATGGGATGGTTACAGAGAGTGAGAAGGATGTTGGAGGGAGAAAGAGATTGTGGGGTGTGCGGAATCGAGAGAGTGGGAGGGATGTAGAGACAGACAGAGTGGGAGGGGTGCAGAGACAGACATAGTTGGAGGAAAGAAGAAAAGTGAAATAGAGACGGAGCTGGAGACGGAGAATGGGGTTGAGAGAGTGAGAGAGATGTTTACAGAGAGACCAAGAGAGTGGGTGAAGCGAGAGAGGGCGAGAATGGAGGGACTCGAGAGGGAGAGAGTGGGAGAGGTGTTGACGAGGCAGAGAAACACAGTGGAAGGCAGGCAGAGAGACAGAGTGGGGGAGAGATGGAGAGAGAGAGAGGCAGAGGGTCAGGGAGAGGGAATTGGAATGGAGAGGAACGGACTTGTAGAGGAGGCATGTCGAGAGAACGTGTGATTTGGAAGTCGTTCAGGGAGGGATAAATAGTGGGAGGGGAGACACAGATACAGGGAGGTAGGGGTTAGAGAGAGAGGGAGAGGGTAGGGGCGCCGAGGGAGGGTGTGCCAGGCATATAGAGATAAACAGTGGATGGGAGGTAGATCGAGAGAGAGAGAGAGAGAATAAGAGGGATGGAGAGGGAGGGAAGGAGAATACAGAGAGAGAGAGAGAGTGACAGGGAAAAGAGAGAGTGTAAGGAGGATACAGAGAGAGATGTAGAGGGACGTGGATAGAGAGAGAGAAAGATGGGTGTTGAGAGAGAAAGCATTGGTGGGTTACAAATTGAGAGAGAGGTTGATGAGGGGAGGGTGAGAGAGACATAGCGCGAAAGTGGCGAGGGGAAGAGTTGGAGAGAGGTAGAGAGAGTGACCAGCTGATACAGAGAGAGTGGGAGGGATGTAGAGAGAGGGGTGCGAGTATCGTAGATAGAAAGAAAGAGAGTGGGGGACTAGAGAGGGACAGATTTGGAGCGGTTTGGTGAGATAAAGTTGGATATATGTAGAAAGGGGTGCAGAGAGAAAGGGAGTGAACTTCAAAGGCATCGAGTGCGAGGCAGTTGGAGAGAGTGGGAAGGAGGCAGAGGGATATTGTGGGACAGATGTAGAAAGATTGGGAAAGTAATAGAGTGAGAGAGAAAGAGATTGTTACAGTAGAGAGAGAATGACAGGTATGTATCGAAACAGAGAGTGGGAAAAAGAGCGAGCATCAGAGAAAGGGAGTGAGGGGGACACAGAGTCAGACATAGGGTGAGGGAGACAGAGAGAGAGATCAAACAAAACAGAGAGGGAGGGAGAGAGAATCAAGTTGGGAGAGGAAGAGAGAGAGGGGGTCTGTGAGGGAGAAGGAGAGAGATACCTGGATTTCTGGGAGAGACAGACAGACGGAGATGAGGAGACAGCATCAGACAGAGGGAGAGGGAGGCAGAGAGAGACCGATTAAGACAGAGAGGGAGGGAGAGAGAGAAAGTCAGGAAGATTAGAGAGGGTAAAGAAAGAGAGAGAGTGAGAGAGACACACACACACAGAGAGAACGCCATACCGGGGCAAGATGGAGGTATAGACGGACAGAGAGAAAGAGAGGGGGTGAGAGCAAGGATGTGTGTGAGAGAAGAAGAGACGGTCAGACAGAGCGGGGAGAGCGAGACTCAGGCAGACAGAGAGAGAGTATCAAGCAGACAGAAGAGGAGGCGAGAGAGAGACAGTGTGTCAGACAGAGGGAGTGAGAGACATGGGGAGGCCGAGTCAGACACAGGAAGAGGAAGAGTTGGAGAGAGAGTCAGAGCAAGGGAGAGGGAGCGACGGGTGAGTGTAAGGCAAGGGAAATGGGGAAGGGGAAGAGGGATAGAGGAGGAGAGTTAGAAAGAGGGTGAGTGAGACGGAGTCACAAAGAGGGAGAGTGAGAGAGAGGGTGTCAGACGGGAGCGAGACAGGCAAAGCGTCAGACAGTAGTTTCAGGGTGAGAGAGAGAGATTCGGGATGAGGGAAAGGCAGAAAGAGGCAGAATGACAGTCTCACAGAGGGAAAGGGAGAAGGAGATATTTAGGCAGAGAGAACGGGAGAGAGAGAAAGAGAGATGCAGACTGAGGGAGCGGAGGAGAGGGAGAGATTGAATGGGAGAGAGGTAGGTTGAGAAAGACAGCCAGACAGAGGGAGAGGAAGGGAGACAGAGAAAGTCAGATTGAGGGAAAACGAAGAGAGAGGCCGAGAGACAGACAGAGAGAGGAGAGAGAGGGTGTGAGAGAGGGAGAAGGGGAGAGAGGCAGACAGAGGGAGAGTGGTGCGAGAGACAGAGAGGGAGGGAGAGAGTGTCAGAGAGACGGAATGAGAGGCATGGTCGGATAGAGTCGGTCAAAGGGAGAGGGAGAGTTGGAGAGATTCAGGCAGAGAGGTATGCAGAAGGAGACGGAGCGGAGGAGAGTTAGACAGAGAGAATGGGAGAAGGAGAGAGAGTGAAGGACAGTTAGATAGAGGGTGATAAAAGAGGGAGAGAGAGTCAGTCAGAGTATGAGGGAGACTGAGTCACACATATAGAAACGTAGAGTGACAGATTCAGACAGAGGGAGAGGGAAATAGGGAGTCAGAAGAGAGGCACAGAGAGAGATTCAGACGGAGGGAGAGGGTGAGAGAGAGAAATTCGGCGAAGGGATTGTGAGAAAGATTCTGGCAGTGAGGCAGGCAGGTGGAGAGGGAGAGGGAGAGAGGTAGGCAGAGAGAATGGGAGAAATAGAGAGTGAAGGACAGTGAGACAGAGTGAAATGTAAAGAGGGGAGAGAGTCAGACAGAGGGTAAGGGTGAGAGAGAGAAATGCGGGGAAGGGATTATGAGAAAGATTCTGACCTGAGACAGGCAGTTGGAGAGGGAGAGTGAGAGCGTTAGACCCAGGGTAGGGGAAGGGAGAGTAAGAGAGTCAGACAGAGGAAGAGAGAAAGAAGGAAGAGACAGAGTGAGGTTTAGGAAGAGGGTAAATGGGAAAGTCAGACATTGGCAGAGGGGGAGGGAGAGAGAGTCAGCTAGCGAAAGAGGAAGAGAGAGCGTCACACACAAGGAGAGGGAGAGGAAGATTCAGGCACAGCGAGGGGGAGAGAGAGAGAGAGTGATGGAAAGGGAGAGAGAGCGTCATAGACAGAGAGTGGAGAGAAAGAGAGTCGGACAGAGGGAGCAGGGAGAGACAGTTTAAGATACAGTGAGAGAAAGCGAAGGAGAGACTAAGAGAAATAGAGTCCAACACAGATATAGAGAGACGGACAAAGCGTCAGACGGAGTGTGAGACAGAGAGAGCCGGGCAGAGTTAGAGGGAGACAGAGAGAGTCAGGTAAATGCAGAGTGAAAAGGATAGAGAGAGTCAGACAGAAGGAAAGGCAGACAGAGAGTCAGACGTACGGACTGAGAGAGTTAGACAAATAGAGAGGGAGAGTGACTAATTTAGAGAGCTGAAAAGGGAGAGAGTCAGAGAGAAAGAGGGAGAGGGAGTGTCAGACAGACACAGGGAGAGGGCCGAGGCAGAGAGTGTCAGGCAGAATGCATGAGAGACATAGTAAGGCAAGTCAGGCAAAGGAAAATGGAGAGTTGAAGAGAGAGAGTTCGATAAGCAGGCAGAGGGAAAGGGAATGGGAGAGAATCCGTCAGAGAGAATGGGGAGAGATGAACAGAGAGAGAAAGAGGGTGATACAGAGGGAGAGGGAAACGGATTCAATCAGAGGGAGGGGGGAGAGAGAGAGATTGTGTCAGACGGGAGTGATACAGAGAAAGAGTCAGACAGTAGTGTCAGGGTAAGAGAGAGATTCGGAGCGAGAGATAGAATGAGAGAGAGTTGGAAGGAGAGCCAGACGCAGGTAAAGGGAGAGGGAAAGACTTAGGCAGAGAGAAGGGGAGAGAGAGAAGAGACAGATTCAGACAGAGGCAAAGAGAGAGCAAGACAGTCAGACAGAGGGAGAGGAAGAGTCAGACAGAGGGAGGGAAGACAGAATCAGATTGATTGATAGGCTAACAAGAGATTCGGACAGCGGGAGAAGACGTGAGAGCGTCAGCCAGAGGGAGAGAGTGAGAGCAAGTCAGACATAGGGAAAGGGAGAGACGGATAGAATGTCAGACAGATTGACAGGGAGAGGTAGAGAGAGAGTCAGGCAGAGGGAAAGGGAGAATGAGAGAGAGTCAAACAAATGGAGACAGACGGTCGAAAGAGGGAGGTGAGAGAGAGACAGACAGACAGAGGGAGAGGGATGCAACGACACACAGGGAGAAGGTGAGGGTTGAAGTCAGACAGAGGGAATGTGAGAGTGAGTCAGGCGGAAGAAGAATGAGAGGGAGAGTGGGACAGAGGGACGGGGAAGAGAAAGAGTCAGACAGAGGATGGGGAGAAAGAGGGAGACAGACAGAGGAATTGGACATTGAGAGTCAGACGGAGGGAAAGGGAGACGGATAGAAAGAGAGTCAGAATAAGGGAGAGTGAGAGAGCCAGGAGGAAGGAATGGGAAAGAGAGATTCTGACGGATGGAGAGGGAGAGGTATATCGGACACCGGGAGATGGGGGGCGGGAGAGAGATTCAGATGGAGCGGGGAAGAGAGAGAGAATCCGACAACGGGTAGGAAGAGAATAGAGTCAGCTGAAACGAGAGGGCGAGACAGTCACAGAGAGATAGAGAGAGTTTGAGACCGAAGAAGAGAGAGTCACAAAGAGGGAGAGTAGGTGTGGCAGAGTCAGAGGGGGAGGGGAAGGCAGAGAGCATCAGACAGATGGAGACGGATGGAGAGACAGAGAGAGAAAGACAACAAGAGGGACAGACGGAAAGTCAGACAGAGAGAGGGGGAACCGAGAGACGGAGAGTCAGGCAGAAGATGAGGGAGAGGGAGTTGGACAGAGGGTATTGGAGAGAGAGAGAATTAGGGAGAGGGAGGAAGAGATATTCTGACAGAAGGAGAGGAAGAGACAACAGAGAGTCAGAAGAGGGAGAGGCAGAGGGAAAGAGAGTGTCAGACGGGGTGTGGAAAGAGAGAAAGATAGAGAGTCAGACGGGCGGGCGCGTTGGAAAAAGAGAAAGAGACTGAGAGAGAGGGCGAGAGAGATAGAGAGTGTCAGATAAAGGGAGAGTGGGAGACAGCGAATCAGATAGAGGGGGTGAGTGAAAGAGTAAGAGAAAAACGGAGAGGGAGGGAGTGAGAGAGAGAGTTGAGCAATAGGAGGGATAAGAAAGAGAGAGCAGGACAGAGTGAGAGGGAGAGAGAGGCAGATAGATGGAGGGGCGAGACAAAGAGTCAGAGAAAGCAAGACAATTTCAGATAGAGTGAGACGGCGAGAGAGATTCAGACTGAGGGAGAGGGACAGAGTCATACAGATGGAGTGTTACAGGCTGAGTGACTCTGAGAGAGAGAGAGGGGGAGAGTCTGGCAGAGGAGAGGGAGAGAGAATGACAGTGTGTGATAGAGAGAGGGAGAGTCAGACGGGGTAGAGGGAGAGAGTGAGAGTCAGTCACAACATAGAGAGTTAGACTGAGAGAGAGGAAGAAGAAGAGAGAGTAGGCAGTGGGTAAGGGGCAGACAATCTGACATACAGTAAATGGTAGAGGAAAGTGAGACTCAGACTGTGTGAGAGGGAGAGGGAAAGAGAGAGAGTCAAAGAGAGAGGGAGAGCAGGAGAAAGAGTCAGACAAAGGGGAGAGGACAGAAAGTTACAGAACGAGTGTCAGATAGATTCCGATCGATGCAGTTAGAAAGTTACCGAGAGAAGGAGAGGGAAGAAGGAAATCCGAGAGAAAGAGAAACAGAGAGACGGAGAAAGAGACTTCGGAGAGAGGGATTAGGAGAGATAGAGTGAGATAGCGATGGAGATTGCTAGAGAGAGAGAGAGAGATCCAGAAATTGTGAGAGGAAGTGAGGGAGTGTCAGGCAGTGGGATGGGTGAGACACAGAATCGGACAGTGAGAGAAATATAGACAGTGTCAGAAACAGGGTGGGGGAGAGCGAGAGAGAAATTCTGACAGACGGAGAGGAGAGAAAGTCAGAGAGGGATAAAGTGAAAGACAGAGTTTCAAACAGAGGGAGATTCAGAGAGAGTTGGACAGAGGAAGAGGACAAAGCGAGTCGGACAGATGGAGTGTGAGGGCGGGGAGATCGAGTCAGGCAGAGGGAAAACGAGAGACAGAGTGATACCTAAGGAGAGGGAGAGAATCTACCAGAAGGAAAGGAAGGGAGAGAGTCAGAGAGAGGGTGAGGGCGGGGAGAAAGAGAGACAGATTTCAGGCAAAAAGAGGCAGAGGAAAGTGAGAGACAGACAGTGGGAGAGGGAGAGAGAGAGACAGCGGGAGAGAGAGCGAGGGTGTCTGGGAGAGGGAGATGGAGAGAGAGTGAGTCAGACAGAGGGTCGGATGAGAGAGTGATAAACAGACATAAGGAGAGGGAAGTGAGAGTCATACAGTAGAAGAAGGAAAGGGATCGGGAGAGAGTGAGGCAGAGGGCGAGAGAGAGTGTGTCAGACACAGGGAGAGGGGAGCGACAGATAGAGTCAGATAACAGGAGATAGAGAGACATGCACACAAACTGCAAAGGGGAAGAGTGTGAGAGCGAGCTGGAGAGGGAGACAGCTAAAAACAGAGGGAGAGGAGAGACGTCAGGCTGACAGAGAGGGAATGAGCATCAGACTGAGGGAGAGGGATGGAGAGAGAGTCAGAGAGAGGGGGAAAACCAGAGAAAGAGAGAATTGGAAATAATGGGAGGAAGACAGAGTCATAGAGATGTACAGAATGGAAACAGACCCTTCAGTCTAACCCGATCAGATATCCCAACAGTCTAGTCCCACTTGCCAGCATCTGGCCCGTATCCCTCCAAACCCGTCCTCTTCATATATCCATCGATCAGAGGGAGGGGCAGTAAGGGGGAGAAAGGGGGGAGAGATAGGGAAAGGGAGAGACAGGCAGAATCTGAGAGTGAAACAGAGATTTAGACAGAGGCAGAGATAGACAGAAAGAGTCAGACAGAGTCAGAGAGAGGCAGACGAAGACACTGCAAGAGCATCAGACAGAGGATAAATGGGAAGAGAAAGTCGGAGAGAGGGAGAGGGAGAAAGCGTATGAAAGAAGGTTAAGGAGAGGGATAATGTGTCAGAAGGAAACAGAGGCAGTATGATAGACTCATGCAGAGGGATATTGAAGGAGTAAGAATCAGAGAGAGGGAAGGGTGGGAGGGTGTGTCAGGCAGAGTGAGAGGGACAATGACCAACTAAGACAGGGATGGAGAGAGAGTCGGGGAGAGGGAGAGGAGAAATAGAGTGAGTGAGACAGAGGGTGAGGGAGATGAGAGAGTGAGAATCAGACAAACATAAGGAGAAGAAAGTGAGAGCCAGACAGCTAGAGAAAGGGAGGGATGAGAGAGTTTCAGACCCCTGAAGAGGCGGGGGAGAGAGGGAGCGAGCGAGGGAGCGAAAGAGAGAGAGATAGTCAAACAGAGGGAGGGATAGAGAGAGAGAGACAGGGAGAGGACAGAGGGAGTCAGACAGAACGGGAGGGTGTTTGTGTGTGAGAGAGGTAGAGACAGGCAGTTTCAAACAGCAGGAGAGGGAGGGAGAGCGAGAGGGAGAGAGGGGGAGAGAGAGAGAGAGAGAGAGGAACAGAGTGACAGAGAGACAGAGCCTGACATTCGGAGAAGGAGAGTGAGAGAATGTGTCAAGCAGAGGGAGAGGGAGAGAGATATAGTCAGGCAGAGAAAGAGGGAGAGTGCTAACCAAATGGAGAGGAGAGGGAGACATCGAGAGGGAGATGGAAACAGAGACAGAGACATACAGAGGGAGAGCGAGAAACAGTGAGTGTCAACAAGAGGGATAGGTGGGGAGAGAGAGTGAGATGGAAGAAGAGATAATCCGACAGATGGAGACAGAGACAGAGACAGAGAGTCCTCCATAAGGAGAGACAGAGATAAGTAGGATTAGTCAGAGGGCGAGGAGGGGGAAGAGAGAGAGACCGAAGGACAGGGAGAATCGGACAGATGGAAAGGGAGAGAGGCAGTCAGAAAGAGGGACAGGGTAAGAGAATGGGAGAGTCAGACAGAGGGAGAGAATTGGAAACTGGGAGGACCATCCATTTACTACATTGGATGGGAGACCAGCCGTTCCAGCGCAACACAACAGTGCCGTCCTCCATGCACTTCCATTGGCTGGAGGACCAGCTATCCCTCTGATCATCCAGACACATCCTCGACAGCTCGAACAGCAATGATGCTGATGCACTCGAACATGCGCCGATCACCCAGAAAGCCTGGTTCCGCAGACAGAACAGTTTCCTACTCCCCAGGAACTCTGGATATGTGAGCATCATAAGACAGAATTAGGAACCTGATCATGAGAATTAATCAGATGAAGGTTTAATTCGAAGAAATATGACTCTATACTTACAGAGCTGCTGGTGTATATTCAGTAAAGGAGCAAAAAGTTGTCTGTAACAGAAAAACACACGTCGGAGAAACTGAGGAGGTGAAGCCGCAGGTTTCCAATTCACCTACTGTCTGTCAGGAATGGCAATATTTCTGTTTATTATCATGGTAGATTCTGCTCTTGTTTATGTTTTGATCGAAAATGGACAAAGCTGTTTGCATATTTGACACGGGGTCCCACTGGTTATTATTGTGGCCTCGCAGTGCCAGGGCTCTGGATTCCATTCCATCCGATGGCAACTGTCTTTGAGGAGTTTGCACATTCTCCCCACGCCTCCGTGGGTTTACTCACACAATCCAGAGATGGGCAGAGTCGAAGAATTAGCCATGCTAAATTGCCCATTGTGTTCAGGGATGACTAGGTTTGGGGCGTTTGTTCGATGCAGAAATAGGTAAACAGGGTATGAGAATGGGATTTGGTGGCT
Organism: Chiloscyllium plagiosum; assembly: GCF_037043375.1. Taxonomy (NCBI): domain Eukaryota; kingdom Metazoa; phylum Chordata; class Chondrichthyes; order Orectolobiformes; family Hemiscylliidae; genus Chiloscyllium; species Chiloscyllium plagiosum. The sequence goes on from NW_028270175.1 coordinate 83,679,986, forward strand.
TACTTTTCGGTGAGTCACTGTCGAGTTGTTGGGCCAACGGGCCTGGAAACACAGAATTCGCCACATAGCAAAATCTGTTTTGTATTGAAAGAAGTGGCCTTGGAAAAACACAGCGGGTCAGTCAGCATGGGAGGAGTGTTTACGTCTCGGGCATAAGCCCTTCGTCAGGAATGTCAAATGCTGTGCCATTTCTATCGTCATACTTTTCAATTCTAACTTTCCAGTATCTGCAGTCCTCTCGTTTTCCTGGGATACAGTCTATCTCCACAAGCAGAGTACGAACCCGCCCTGATTTTTAACCATTTTGAGTGATATTTTCTGATTGCATCTCTCCCTCTCTTTCCTTTCCACTTTGTCACTTTACAAACTCAACTTCTCAACATTGTAATCTGAAAAACAAACAAGGCCAGGATTATACAATTAATGGGAAGCGTTTTTGTCGTGTTTCAGAACAGAGGGATACTGGATACCAGTGAAAATTTGCTGAAGTTTGCCCCACAGGGTATTAAGAAGAGGCGTCCAATATGTTCGCCTCATGGTTCAGTCCTTTGAGTGTCGGAGTTGGGAAGTTACGTTGGGATTGCCTGGACGTTGGTGAGGCTCTGCAGGTACCCTGCCTCTATTCTGGATGAAAGGCTTTTGCCCGAAACGTCGATTTTCCTGCTCCTCGGATGCTGCCTGACCTGTTCTGCTTTTCCATCACCATTCTCATCTGGTCTTTGGTGAGACCTATTCTGGAAGAAAAAGTGTTCAGTTGCCATCTTCCCGTTTTAGGAAGGAAATTATAGCAATGAGAGAGTTCAGAAGGCAAGTATTCACTGGAGTATAGGAGGTTGAGAGGCGATCTTCAATAACTTTACAAAATTAATTAGGCACAAAAAAAGTGTTCATGCTACAGTCCTTTACCGAGAATGAGGGATTTGAAGATTAGGTTCACACAATTTAAAGATGAGAAGAGACAGACTTTAAAAAGGCACGAGAGGCACTTTTCACACAGATCACTTCACGTGTGGAATGAATTTCCCGAGGAAGTGGAGGTTGTGGGTGCAATTACTACCTTTAAAGACATTGGAATAAATGCCTGAAAGGGAAAGGTTTGGAGAGACATGGTCCCGTAGGAGACAGATGGGAGTAGTTTAGGTTGGGGCTTTGTTTTGCACAGACTGGTTGGACAGTATGATCTACTTCTCTGCTGTGTGACTACGATTCTATAAATTGAGAAAGTGACTGAATGATGACTGAATTGAGAGACACGTAGCAAGGAAAAACCAAGTCAGACACACTGATACACACACACACACACACACACACACACACACACACACACACACACACACACACACACACACACACACACACACACACACACACACACACACACACACACACACACACACGTCACCATACCAACAGCGGAATGGGGAGTAAATTTGCTTGTTATTATGGGATGGCAGCATTCGGCAAGAATTGCAGGGAAGCCATTGAGCGGGAGTTGGGCTGTGACTGACGGGTCTCTGAGCATTTCAGGACGTAAACAGCTTCTGTTCCACCTTTTCGTCCTGAATGTTTCACGAGCGTTGGGCTGCTGAGTGTTTCTGAAGTCTCTGTCACTATCATGGCAATATAGATGAATTGAAACGCCCAGTGGATTTAAATTATGTTGCTCCTTCTATCGCTTCCCCTTTTGTCGGCTCCCTGTTTCAGGAGGCAGGTTCTGGCCGCTCAGGTGGATTCGCAACTGTGACCAACCTCTGTGCTGCTTTGCATGTGAAAAGCGCAGTTTGGTTTAGGGTGAAATTGGCAGATACTTCACCCAGAATATGTGAGAAGGCAGGATCTAATCTTTCTCCATCAGCAGGGAACCACGCCGCCACCGTAAGATTTGGGTAGTTTCTTTGGAGCAGTGTAGATTGCGGAAACCTGACTGAGATGTATAAAATTATTAGGGACACCGACAAGGAAGACAGTAATTAATCTTTCAGCTTGGTGCTGGAGTCAATATGGGGCACAGGGGTATAGATCGATTGAAACGTGTAGGACGTTCTAAAGTGATGTAAGTGCTGATTTTCTTTCACTAATGTAATTGGAATCTGAAATTCATTGTCTGGACGTGGGTAGTAGAGGCAGAAAGCCTCATGGCACTTTATAATAAGTTTCATGCATATTCGTGATACCATGACAGACACAGCCGTGGACGAATTGGTGGAAATAGCAGAAACTAGGTGAATGGTTCAAGTCGCCGATTCAGGGCATTGAGAGGGGGAAGGGCAGTTTACAAAGGGAACGAGGGTTGGAAGGAGGGAGAGATTCACTCCTAAAATGTTTCGTATTGCGAAACCGGGGGAATGCCAATTCGGAAACGAAGAGACAAAAGAATGCTTGGATGTGGAGTGAATGGGACATCAGTAATCCTGAATACAGAGAAAGGACAGTCAGGAAGACACATAGAATCAGAGGAGCAGATGGAAAGCATTTTACCGGAGATGAAGAGATTTTGTTTTCACTCAGAGAGTTGGAAGCCCACGGAATATTTTGCAACAGGAAACAGCTGAACTCAACGTGATATTTGCATGTTTTCTACAAGGATCGAGTAATAGTTCCGACATCTGAAACTGATGAGATCGTGTGGAAAGAAAACCGCAAGGGAGTATGGTATAGTGGAGCAGTCACATACAAACCAATGATTTCCACGTTTCTATAGTAACCAAGGCAATGCGGAGGAACAAGGGACTTCAGCAGTGTGTGGAAATCACTGCGAATGGAGTAGGGAAAGGTTCAGAGAATGGGTACAGTAGAGAGAGCTGCCATTCTGCATTGTATCTGACCAGAGAGCAGTCACGCCCATCAAGGTCAATCAGCTATCACAAATCAGTTTTAAGAGTGTAATGGATAGCAGATCGCGCATTGCCCACCACAATCCCCCTTCTCCCAGGCGCTGGATCCGGACAAACATGTCTTGGACTGTGCACTCCTGGCCATGGCATGGGTCAAGGTTCAGAAAGCTGCCAGCTCCGTGTATGTAGCTCAGTGAGCAAGGCAGGTTTGTGTTTCTTACTTGTGGCTTTTACAGTGGAGTCATGTTGGTATGTGTTTAACATAAACCTGTCTCCCAACCCCTGGAATGAGTCTTGCTATTCGCTGTAAGCGTTAGGCAATCTTGCTTCCTCTGATCCTTCCTGATTTTCCTAATCCCAGTACCAGGCTGCAGGCTCCAGGGTCAGTGATGGGGGTGAGGTCTGTTTGTTTCTCTGTGGAGCAGTTTAAGCGTGAGTTTAGATGGTGAAGAAACTGCTGTGATTAGGACGATGGCTCTGCGAAATGTAAATGTGCTCATGAGAAGCGTGTGGGAATCTTTCAGCTTCACCTCCAGTGATGACGCTGGGTCATTGATTCTGATGTTCTCGGCGACATTGATAATAGCGATTCTCGTTCCTGCAGAATTCAAACGTCCTTTCAACTTCCGAAAAATGAGTAAGATTTGTTTGTATGTACAACAAAAGCCTTCACTGCACTCGAACAGACAATGCCGTAATCAGGCACGTTATTCATTGCACTACTGGCCGTTTGCAAGGGAAGCCTTGCATGCTACAGAGATGTGATGATAACACAGACATGAGCAATAGCAGTCATGTTCACATGTCGAACAATCAGTAAAGACAATTACTGTTAACTGCTTCATTCCAGTGACCCTCCTCTTTGCGAATTGGCGAGTTTTGTAAAGCAAACACATTTGTCCTCACGATGTTTCCATTCACTCTTTGTTTGCTCAGCTATTCAATGGGATCACCGCTGATCTGAGATATATAAACACCACTTGCATATTTTTCCTGCATTACTCGACATAAATTCAAGCCAAATCACAACATCATACATTCCCGATAAGTTTCTGAGGTTCCAATTACTTTAATGTGTGTTTTCAGGAAATCGAATGACATGAAACGAGCTGAAAATCCCATCCTGCATTTTAACCCAGCGCAGAGTCAGGCAGATGAGGAACGTCACAGAGCGAAAACATTCCCTCTGTTTCTCTCTGCGCAGATGCTCGTCCATGAGTGGAATCTTTGCAGGATTTTTCACATAATTGAGACATTTTCCTTGGACAGATACTCTCTTAATCTACAAGCATGTGTCATGCTAAAAAAAATTCACTTCTGACTAAAATAGCTGAGTATCTTTTCCACGAAGCCTGTGTCCCAATGCTCCCTACTCCTTGTCAATAGAAGCTTCTCCAAGTGTGGTTGGAGCTCCTAGCCTGATGTTCCAATGCTCCCTGCTCCATGTCAATAGAAGCTGCACCTGTTGAGTTTAAAGCTCCCAGACTGATGTCCCAATGGTGCCTGCTGAATGTCAGTAGAAGCTGCTCCAGGTGATTTAGGAGCTAACAGCCTGTTTGCCCAATGCTCCCTGCTCAATATAACGAGGAGCTGCTCCAGGTGAGGTTGAATCTCTTAGGCTCGGTCTTTCACGCACCTGCAAACTGTCAGAGAAGGATTTCCCATTCCCCGATTGCATCTGTCGAGATACACATCTGTGCAATCATCTCCATCGCCATTGATTGTAGTATTCTCGGTCTGCCCTTCGCAGTTTCTCTGACTCCGGGTCTGGCAATTGGAATATATGATCATCCATAGCAGTGCGTTTTCCGATGAGTGATGAAATTGGTGAAGTAATCGATATTAAATGACATTATTTATGAGAAATAGGTTTCCTCAGTAATGTGCCCTGCACCCTCCTCCTAACAATCAAAAAATTCAATGTGGGCTGAATCGTTAAATTCAATGTCGCCAGAGGCTGTGAAGATTCTGAGATCACACATCACTGTCACTGGTTAGCAAGTATTCCTATTGTGCATGTGGTGTTGTTCCTGACATATCCGCTGACACTCTCCACATTGTTTATTACATTTTGGTTTCCCATGTAGTATCGGGTATGTTGCTTTGCATTGTGGCTGCTGCAAAATCAGTTCGAATCTGGATGATGGAATATTCTGCTTTTACGCCAAGTAATTTGTGCTGAGCAAACGCTGGAAGGAATATTTTTTAAGATGAAAACGTTTTTCGAGGTGATGGTTTTGCACTTTTTAGGCCCTCCCTCTCAAATCTCTGTGCTTCAAACTGACCCATTCTCAGAGATCTCCCGTCCTCAACAATAATTAATCTCCTTTACATCACTCCTCCGATTTCACTGATGCAATGCACAATCTAACGCTCACATTGACACCGTTCAGTGTGTACTGCGGCGGTCACTGTTCCTGGGTGAACGTGCCACAGTCCCCCATCTGGACTTTGAAACAAGTCCAACCATTTCCATGCCGCAGTTCTGAGATCAATCCACAAGGACCAGCTTTTACTGACATGTATCAGAGATTATTAGACCATCAGTCTCAGGAAAATAACGCAATGCAGTATTGAGCAACAGATGCTCTTTTGGAAAAAAAAGCAATATCTTTGGTTTTCTGCATCTTTAATTTCAGTTGTTCATTCGCCAATGGCTTGCATATTTTGTGGAGTTTGAAACTTCACGTTATAGCATGTAGGTGACAGCAATGAGAATGGTGCAGAAGATATTGACACGGGTCCTGTCTATTTGAAGTGTTGCGGTTATGAAGAGAGAATAGACAGACCGGGCTGTTTTTCTTGGAGCTGGGAAGATTGTCAGGAGTGACAGAGTCATAGAGTCAGAGAGATGTACAGCATCGAAACAGACCCTTCGATCCAACCTGTCCACGCACGCCGAGCAGATATCCTATCACAATCTATTCCCACCTGCGAACACCAGGCTCTTATCCCTCCAAACCCTTTCTATTCATATACCCATCCATGGTGCCTCTTAAATGTTGCAATTGTACCAGCCTCCACAACATCTTCTAGCAGCTCATTCCATTCACGTACCATCCTCGGCGTGAAAACGTTGCCCCTTCTGTCTATTTTAGATATTTTCCCTCTCACCCTAAACCTATGCACTCTAGTTCTGGACACCACTTTGTCTATTTATCCTATCCATGCTCCTCGTAATTTTATAAACCATTATAAGGTCACCTCTCAGCCTCTCACGCTCCAGGGATAACAGTCACAGCCTGTTCAGCCTCTCACTATAGCTCAGATCCTCCAAACCTAGCAACATCCATATAAAACTTTATGTGAACTCTTTCAAGTTTCACAACATCTTTCCGATCGGAAGGAGACCAGAATTGCACGCAATATTCCAACAGTGGCCTAACCAATTTCCTGCACAGTCGCAACATGACCTCCCAACTCCTGTCCTCAACACTCTGACAAATAAAGGAAAGAATACCAAACTCCTCCTTCACTATCCTATCTATCTGCGACTCCACTTTCAAAGGAGATATGAAACTGCACTCCAAGGTCTCTTTGTTCAGCAACACTCCCTAGGATCTTACCATTAATTGTATAAGTCCTGCTAAGATTTACTTTCACAAAGAGCAGCACCTCACATTTATCTGAATTAAACGCCACCTGCCACTTCTCAGCCCATTGGCCCATCTGGTCCAGATCCTGTTGTAATCTGAGTTAACCCTCTTCGCTGTCCACTACACCTTCAATTTTGGTGCCATCTGCAAACTTACGAACTGTACCTCTTGTGCACGAATCCTAATCATTTATGCAAATGACAAAAAGTAGAGGGCACAGAACCGATCCTTGTGGCACTTCACTGGTCACAGTTCTCCAGTCTGAAAAACAACCCTCCACCACCACCCTTTGTCTTCTACCTTTGAGCCAGATCTGTATCCAAATGGCTCGTTCTCCCTGTATTTCATGAGATCTAACCTTGCAAATCAGTTTCCCATGGGAAACCTTGTCGAACGCCTTACTAAAGTCAATAGACATCACATCTACTAATCTGTCCTCTTCAATCTTCTTTGGTACTTCTTCAAAAACCTCAATCAAGTTTGTGAGTATGATTTCCCACGCACAAAGCCATGTGGACAATTCCTAACCAGTTCTTGCCTTTCCAAATACTTATACATCCTGTCCCACAGGATTCACTCCAACAAATTGCCCAACACTGAGTTCAGGCTCACCGGGCTATAGTTCCCTGGCTTGTCTTTCTCGCCCTTCTTAAATGCTAGCACCACGTTTACCAACCTCCAGCCTTCCGGCACCTCACCTGTGACTATCGATGTTACACATATCTCAGCAAGAGACCCAGCAATGACTTCTCTAGCTTCCCATAGTGTTCCCGGGTACACCTGATCAGGTTCTGGGGATGTATCCACTTTTAACCATTGGAAGACATCCAGCACTTCCTCCTCTGTAATCTGGACATTTTGCAAGATGTCACCGTCTATTTCCCTTCAATATCCTTTTCCACATTAAATACTGATGCAAAATATTCATTTAGTATCCCACCCCATTTTCTGTGTCTCCACAGAAAGGCCACCTTGCTGCTCTTTGTGGAGACCTATTCTCTCCCTCGTTACCCTTTTGTCCTTAATATATATGTAAAAACCCTTTGGTTTCTCCTTAATTCTATTCGCCCAATCTATCTGATGTCACCTTTGCCTTCATGATTTTCCTCTTAAGTACACTCATGCTTCCTTTATACTCTTCTAAGGAGTCACTCGATGTATCCTGTCAATACCTGACATATGCTTCCTTCTTTTTCTTAACCAAACCCTCAATTTCTTTAGTCATCCATCATTCCCTATACCTACCACCCTTCCATTTCACCCTGACAGGAATATACTTTGTCTGGATTCTTGTTATCTCATTTCTAAATGATTCCCATTTTCCAGCCGTCCCTTTACCTTCAAATATCTGCGTCCAATCAGCTTTCGAAAGTTCTTGAATAATGCCGACAAAATTGGCCTTTCTCCAATTTAGAACTTCAACTTTTCGATCTGATCTATCCTTTTATAATCACATTTTAAACGAATAGAATTATGGTCGCTGGCCCCAAAGTGCTCCCCCATTGACACCTCAGTCACCTGCACTACATTGTTTCCCAAAAGTCGGTAATTTTTGCACCGTCTCTAGTAGGTGCATCCACATACTGAATCAGAAAATTGTCTTGTACGCACTTCAGAAATTTCTCTCCGTCTAAACTTTTAAGACTAAGGCAGTCCCAGTCGATGTTTGGAAAGTTAAAATCTCCTACCATAACTACCCTATTATTGTTACAGATAGCTGAGATCTCCTTAAAGGTTTGTTCCTCAATTTCCCTCTGACTATTGGGGGGTCTATAATTCAATCCCAATAAGGTGATCATTCCTTATTTCTCAATACCAACCAAATAACTTCCCTGGAAGTATTTCCGGTTTTAACCTCCCTCAGCACAGCTGTAATGCTATCCCTTATCAAAAATGCCACTCCCTCTCCTCTCTTGCCTCCCCTTCTACTTTTACTGTCGCATTTGTATCCTGGATAAAGACAGTCACTTGAGCGTGCAATTGAAACCGAGTCCCTGGCACTGTGGGGCAGCAGTGCTAAACCTTGAGCCACCTTGGCATCCCCACAAGGATATTGTAATGCTTTGGCTGGGAACCGAACGAGTTCCTCCCGCGTGTCGGGCGAGAAATCTACCACAAAACAATCACATGATTATGATGTGTACGGTGATGAGGGCTATGGATAGGTTCGACTGAAAGATACCTTTCATCTTGATCGATTCCCAGGCGGCACTGATTTAAGATAAGAGGCAGAAAGATTAGAGTAGATATGCAATAAAAGCTTATCATCCGGTGGGTGATTGAATCTGAAGCTAACCGTTTGAAAGTGTCACAAATGGAAAAATCCACATAAAAATCAGAGGTGATCAGATGTGAATTTGTGATGCTCAGATATACAAGGTTACATGATGAAACATGGGTAAAGGATAATCAAGTCTTCGTTTCTGGCAGCATCACGTACAAGTAGTTTGATGGCTTTTACTCCATTCGTGCATCACTCTTCTCCAGTCATCCCTGATGGTCCAGTGGTTTATATTCGAAGCTTGGACTGCCGTGGTCCTCGCCCGATTCACGATCATGGAAAGAGGGATTTTTGTTTCTGACAACGATAACAGCAAAAAGAGTGCATCAGTGACAGGAGTCCTTTCAAAGCCGCGGATCGATTAATGGCACCGTGAACACCAGTGTCAATGTGCCAGCCTCTCAAAGAAGGAAAAGCTTTCTCGACAGTCCCGACACTTTTGACAGTTTACCCTTTGTTCTCTTTGGATTCGCTTTCCAAAGCGTTTCTTAAGATTCACAAAGCTGAGACAGGGCTATTAATTCTGTTTCCTTGTCCTTCCTCGGAGTGGTCGTGATTGTGTAACAGGGATTGGGAAATTGAAAGATGCCCACAAGCAACGTGTGCGACTATTTCAGATTTACCACCTGTGATGTTGCTAGGATCTTGACTCTGATGTTCTCAACATTTACAGAAAGGATTCTCATTCCTGTCGATCAGGACTTCAAATATCATTTCAGATTCAGAATAGTAAAAACAAAATCCACGTGTAGGAATAACAAATGTGCACATTGCCCTCGAGTCAGGTAGGATTCGACCCCAAAATCCCCTGATCGAGTGTCATTCGCGTTGTCCATTGTGCCACTCGCTCTGCCCGCAGGCCAAGCGCTTATGCTCTAGGATCGTGATGTTAACACGGACATGAGCAACGGCAGTCATGTTTTCAAGAAGAACAACCAGGAATTACACTCATTGTGACTGCTTCATTCCAACGACCCCCACTTTGTGAATCGGCGACTTTCCCAATTTAAACGACATTTGTACCGATGAAGCTTCTATTTACCCTATGTCTGCTCAGGCATTCAAAGCTGCCACCATTGTTCTCAAAAAATTAAAATCCACATTCCTTATTTTCCTGGAAAACTTGAGGTAAACTCGAGCCGAATCGCATAGTCTATTCCATTTTAGTTTTTGGTGTTTAGATCCGTTTAGTTACCTGTACTAGATTGCAGGAAATTGAATAACATGAAACGTGCTAAAATCACTTCCGACATTTTAACGCAGTACAGAGACAGCCATATGGCTAAGGCCACATAGCGAAGACGGCATAGGTTTAGGGTAAGAGGGGAAAGATAAAAACAGAGTGCTGAGGGGCACCTTTTTCACGCATAGGATGGTACGTGCATAGAATAAGCTAGCAGAAGAAGTGGCGGAAGCTGGTACAATTATGTATCTGGATGGGTATTCAATAGGAAGGGTTTAGAGTGATATGGGCTGCGTGCTGGCAGGTGAGACTTGATTGGGTTTTGGCTATCTGGTCGGCATGGACGGTTTGGACTGAAAGGTCTGTTTCCATGCTGTACATCTCTATGACTTAAACATTATTTCTTTTGTTCTCTGCGTAGATGCTTCTCCACGAGTACAAACTTTGCAGGATTTCTCTTTATAATTGAGATCTTTCCCTGGTATAGAAGCTCCCTCAATCCACAAATTCCTCTCCTGCTAAACTCTTTTCATTTCAGACCAAAGTAACTGAGTTACCTTATCCGAAAGCCTGATGTCCCGATGCTCCCTTGTTCATTTCAATAGAAGCTGCTCTAAGTAAGGTGAGAGCTCCCAGCCTCGGAATTCCATACGCCTCAAACAATCAGGTAAATCTCTCCTTCTCACCGATTGCTATGCTGGAACCACACCTGTCAGATCATCCACATCCCAGTTCCAATTCGATTTTTGGGGCTGTGCCACTCAGTATCTATGATTCCTGCTCTGGGAACAGGGTTTTTTTTGATATTGCGCAGAAGAGGTTACTTGCTTTCTGAGGATTTTGTTGATATATAGAAATACATTTCAAAAAAATACCATGCACTGTCCACTGTTCCTTGGACGTTTTGCAGAATTCTGTCAAACACAGTCTTCGAGAAACTCAACGATGGAATTTCCCCAACCTCTGCAGACATCAAAGTTAAAAATTAAACCAACTCTTAGTACGCACAACTCATTCACTGTTTGCAATTATTCCTGTTTTGCACGTGGTGAGCAGATGACAAAGAGCATAGAACATAGCTGTGCAGTACAGGCGCTTCCACCATCGATGTTGTACCGACTTGTGGAACCACTCTGATGCCTATCTAACACACAATGTTCCATTCTCGTGCATATGGCTGTGCAATTACCTTTTAAATGCCCTTAAATTTAGCAAGTCCACGGCTTTTGACGGCAGTGCATTCCACGCCACTCCTAATCACTGTGTAAGGAAACTACCTCTGAAATTTGACCGATATCTATCCCCCTTTTAAAAAAACTATATCCCCTCGAGCTATCCATCCACACCCAAAGTAAAAGCCTTGGATTGCCCAACATATCTAAATCTCTATTTATTTTATATGTCTCAATTAAGTGGCCTCTCAACCTTTCTCTCTCGAACGAAAACAGCCTCAGGTCCCGGAGTCTTTCCTGTTAGGAACTTCCCTCTATACCAGGCAACATTCTTGTAAATCTCCTCCGAACACTTTCAAAAGCTTCAGCATCCTTCATACACAGCGTTCACCATAACAATACTCGAAATGTGGCAGCATGGAAGTTTGTAAAGCTGCAGCATAACTGCACAGCTCCCAACGTCATTCCCTCTACCAATGAGATCTAATACACCGTGTAACTTCATAACAAACTTGGGTGGCAACATTCAATGATCTATGGATCTGGACACCGAAATGTCTCTGCTCATCTACACTACGAATAATCTTACCAATAGCTCTGTACTCTGCATTCCTTTTTCTCCTTCCAAAGTGAAGTATCTCACCCCTTCCTGCATTAAACTCCATTTGCCACTTTTCAGCCCAGCTCTGCAGATTACCTATGTCTCTCTGCAACAGTCATTCTTCGTCACTATCCACAACTCTACCGATGTTTGTGTTATCCACAAATTTTCTATCCCATTCTTTTAACCCCACAGCGAGCTCCTTTATATAAAGGACAAACAACAGTCGACTCAAAACAGACCTTTGCCATATCCCACTAGTACAGAAACCCCAAACATGCACATTTCCCATGAACAACCACCTAACGACCTAAAGAGAGACCTCAGAAGAGCCAGGAATGACATGAGAAGTTGTTGTCGGATAGAATCAGGGTAAACCCTAAAGCTTTCTATAGCTATTTAAGGAATAAAAGAATGACAAGATTAAGTTTAGGGTCAATCAAGGATAGTAGTGGAACATTCTGTGTGGAGTCAGAGGAGATGGGGGAGCACTAAATGAATATTATTAAATAGTATTCACGATAGAAAACGACAAGGCTACGAGACTAGGTGTGATTGAGGTTCACAAGGAAGAGGTATTAGATATCCTGCAGAGTGTGAAAATAGATACGTCCCCTTCGGCCGGATGGGTTTTATCCTAGAATACTCTGGGAAGCCAGGGAGGAGATTGCCGAGCGTTTGGCATTGATCTTTAAATCGTCATTGTCTACAGGAATAGTGCCAGAAGACTGGAGGATAGCAAATATGGTTCCGCTGTTCAAGAATGGGAGTAAAGACAATCCTGGTAATTATAGACGAGTGAGCCTCACTTCAGTTGTTGGTAAAGTGTTGGAAAAGGTTATAAGAGATAGAATTTATAATAATCGAGAAAAGAATAATTTGATTAGGGATAGTCAGCCTGGCTTTGTGAAGGGTAGATCGTGCCTCACAAACCTCATTGAGTTACTTGAGAAGGTGACCAAACAGGTCGATGAGAGTTAACCGGTTGATTTGGTGTACATGGATTTCAGCAAAGCGGTCGATAAGGTTCCCCACAGTAGGATATTGCACAAAATGCGAAGGAATGGGATTTTGGGAGATATAGCAGGTTGGCTCAGTAATTGGCTTGCTGAAAGAGACAGAGGGTGGTGATTGATGGGAAATGATCATCCTGAAGTCCAGTTGCTAGTGGTGTACCGTAAGGGTCGGTGTTGTGTCCACTGCTGTTCGACACTTTTATAAACGACCTGGATGAGGGCGTATCAGGGTGGGTTCGTAATTTTGCAGATGTCACGAAAGTCGGTGGAATTGTGGATAGTGACGAAGGATGTTGTCGGTTACAGAGACAGATAAGCTGCAAAGCTGGGCTGAGAGGTGGCAAATGGAGTTTAATGCGGACAAGTGTGAGGTGATTTACTTTAATCGGAGTAACCGGAATGCAAAGTACTGGGCTAATGGTAAGATTCTTGGTAGTGTTGATTAGCAGAGAGATTCGGTGTCCAGGTACACAGATCCTTGAAAGTCTACACCCAGGTTGACTGTGTTGTCAAGAAGGCATACAGTGTTTTAGTTTTTATTAACAGAGGGATCGAGTTCCGGAACCATGGGGTTATGCTGCAGCTGTACAAAACTCTGGTGCGGTCGCACATGGAGTATTGTGTATAGTTCTGGTCATAGCAGTATAAGAAGGATGTGGAAGCTTTGGAAGGGTGCAGTGAAGATTTACTCGGATGTTGCCTGGTATGAAGGGAAGGTCTTATGGGGAAAGACTGAGGGACTTGAGGCTGTTTTGTTCAGAGAGAAGAAAGTTGAGAGATGACTTACTAGAGACAGAAAAGATATTCATCGGGTTAGATAAGTGGACAGAGAGAGCCGAAGTTAAACTACACTGTTTTTGAGAAATACATTTCAAAAATATCCTGCACTGTGCGCTGACACGTTTTGCAGAAATCTATCAATCTCAATCTTCAACAATCTCAATGATGGATTATCCCCAACCTTAGCGGATATTGAAATTAAAGATTCAGCCCCTTCTGAGTCCCCACATCTCAGTCACCGTTTGCAAGTATTCCTGTTGTGCATATGGTGTTCATCTTGACATCTCCTTTCCCACTGTCCTTATTGCCTTTCACATCGCGCTTTTGCATTAGTCACTGGTATCTTGCAGTGGTTATTGCTTTGAGTTGTCACAGCAGCACGATCATCTCGAATCTGAGTTTCGGTAACGGGCAATTATTTCCTGTTTCGCTCCATGTAATACGTGCTTTATAAACACGGGAAGGAATCAATCACTTTTTGCATGAAGGTAGTCTGCACGTTGATGATTTTGTTCCTTCAATCACCCACGCTCTCACACCTCTGCCTTTCATTCATCAGGATTCAAACACATCCATTCCCGGAGATTTCCCTCCCTGCCACAATCATTAACCCTCCTTTACTTCCTTCCTCCCATTTCACGGAGGCACTGCACAATCTGACACTCACATTGGAACTGTTTAATCTGTACTGCTCCAGTCACTGTTGTTCGGTGAGCGTGCCCTACTACCAACACCGGTACTTTCAAACCAGTCTATCCGTTTGGATGCCAGGATGTGAGATCAGTCTTCATCTTACATGTTTAACTGACTGACACAATACATTATTGGAGCACCAGTCTTAGGAAAAGGACATAGAACAGAATTGACAAAAGAAACTGCATTGCAAAAGACTAGTTGCTATGGCTTTTTGGGGCATGCATTTTATTTGATCATTCGGTTGTAGCCCGAGTATTTGTGTACAGTTCCGCAACTGACATTTTGGCAGTGATGTGAAAGCACTGGAAACACTGCAGAGTAAATTTGCGAGGATATTATCTTGTCGAAGTGATTCTTTTATAAGGAGAGATTGGACATACTGAGGTAGTTTTTCTTAGAGCAGACGAGATTGTGAGGAGATAAGATTGAGACATACAAAATAATGAGTGAAATCGGTAGGACAGACTGAAGGAAACGTATCGTCTTGTCAATCACCAGGGAGCCAAAATTTAATTTAAGTGATAGGAAGGTTTGAGTAGAGATGCAGAAAAACTTTTAACAGTCAGCTGGTGCATTAATCTGGAATGCACTGTTTGGAAGGGTTTGCAAGGCTGATACTCAAATATCCTTCAGAAGTATTCAAATGTCTTTGTGATGGAAAATGGGTTGAGGATGGTCAAGCCGTTGTTTCTGAAAAGGGAATTGACTGAAGGGATCCACGTTGCTGGCGACTTGGAACTCAATACTCATTTTGGCTTATGAATAATAAGTACAATTAGTTTGTAACTGTAATAAAAGTAAATGCTGCTCTCCAGCCAGGTAGGAGACGAACCTATAATCTCCCAAGTCGTAGCCAGGCATGTTGTCCATTGCACCACTGACATCGTAGTGGAGTTTAGCTGATACACTGAAGGTGATGTTAACACGTAAATGAGCAAAAACGATCATGATTTCAAGAAGAACAATCAGTAAAGCTAATCATCACGACTGCTTCATTCATGCCCCCATTTTGTGAAGAGTTGAGTTTTGCAAAGGAACACATCTGACCTGCTGAAGCTTACATTCACCCTATGTCTGCTCGGCCATTCAATGGTGTCAACGTTGACTTTAAAAAAAATCACATCCTGTGTTCAGCAGGGGAGGAGAGAAAAGGAGAGTCTCGTGGGGAGAGAGAGAATGCGTGTGGCAGGGCAGTAGAGAGAGTGAGAGTGTGGCAGTGGTTGAGAGACAGGGAGCAGAGAGAGAGTAATGCAAGGTAGAACAGAGAGAGAGTACGGCAGGGGAGAAGAGGGGGATTGTGAGAGAGATTGACGGTGAGGAAAGAGCGAGAGTGAGAGTGAGAATGTGGGGGAGAAGAGAGACAGTGAGAGAGTGGGGCAGTTGAGGAGAGGGATCGAAGCAATGTTGCATAAGAGGAGGAGAGAGAATAAGTGTGGCAGGAGAAGAGAGAAAGCGTTAGAAAGAGGCAGAGTGGCAGGGCAAGAGAGAGACTGGCAGGTGAGGAGAGAGACAATGAGAGAATTTGGCAGGACAGGAGAGAGAGGGTGTGGGGAAGGGCCGGGGAGATAGAAAGGTTGCGTGTCAGGTCTGTGACGGCGAAACAGAGGCTGGCAGGGGAGTAGAGAGAGACGGGGGAATTGTGTGACAGGGAGCAAGAGAGAGGCCGGGGTGACGGGAGAGGGAGAAAATGTGTGAGGCAGGGGAGTAGAGAGGGGAAAGAGAGCGCCTGTGGCCAGGAAGGAGGGACAGAGGTGCGGAGGAAAGGAAAGGAGTGTGTATCGGTGGACGAGGGATTGAGAGCGCGTTGCAGGTGAGGAAAGATTGCGAGAGCGGCAGGGGAGGAGAGAGTATGGGGAGAGCGACAGTGGCAGTGGAGCAGGGAGAGAGTGGCAGTTGTGGTGAAACAATGAAAGTTGCGGGGAGGAGAGAGAGAGTGTATGGCAGGGAATGAGAGTCAGAGGGAGTTCGTGGCAGGGGAGGAGAGAAACAGATAGTGTGGCAAGCGAGGAGACAGATTGTAAGTGGCGGGGAAGGAGAAAGAGCGTCTGGCTGGAAGAAAACAGAGAGTTCGTGAGGCAGGGGAGGAGAGAGGGTGAGAGGGTGTGGCAAAGGAAGAGAGACTGAGATAGAATGTTCAGCAGGGAAGCAGAGAGAGTAATGCAGGGGAGAACAGAAAGACAGTGTATGACAGGGAAGAAGAGGGAGATAGTGTGAGAGAGTGACGGGGAGGAAATGGTGAGAATGAGAATGTGGGTAAGGGACAGTGAGAGAGTGGGGCAGAATTTATATTACAGAAGATAAGGAGAGAGAATGTGTGTGGCAAGAGAAGAGAGAAAGGGCGAGAAAGACAGAGCGGCGGGGTGGACAGGGACTGACAGGTGAGGAGAGAGATAGTTCGAGAATTTGGCTGGGGAGGAGAGAGATGTTTGTGGCATTTGATGAGACAGAGAGGGCTGTGTGGAAGTACCTGCGAGAGGTAGAGGGTGTGTGGCAGTGGGAGAAGAGAGAGAGGATCGCAAGGGAGGAGAGAGAGTGAAAGTGTATGCCAGGGGATGAGAGAGAGACCGGGGTGAAGGGAGACAGAGAAAGCGTATGTGGCAGGGGAGGAGAGAGAGAGAGAGAGAGAGAGACGGCCATAGATGTGGCGGAGGGGAGACAGACAGAATGCGAGTGCGTGTGGCAGGGGACGACAGAGTGGGAAAGATGGCACTTGTGGCTGGGGAGGACGGAGAGAGCAGGCAGGAGAGGAAGGGTGTGTGTGGCGGTAGGGGAGAGAGAGTATGTGACAGGTGAGGAAGATGAAGATAGCAGCAGAGAATGGGAGAGAGATTGGACAGGAGGGGGAAAGCTTGGTAATGGAGGAGAGCGTGCGGCGGGAGAGGAGATAAGTAGAGTGTGTGGCCAGTGAGGAGAGATGGCGGTGAAGACTGAATGTGGCAGGGAAGGAGAGAAAAAGATTGGCGGGGCTGAGAGACAGGTGGAGTTGCAGGGTGGGAGAGGGAGAGTGTACGGCAGTGGAGGAGAGAGAGAGTGTTTGGCACGGAAGGAGAACGCTCGTGTAGTGTGGAGGAGAGACGGAGGGTGTGGCAAGGAGGAGAGAGGGAGTTAGGGCCTGTGTGAAAGAATGTGTGGCAGGGAAGCAGAGAAAAACAGAATGTGAGTCAGTGTGACATTGGATGAGAGAGTGAGAAAATGTGTAATGGGTGAGGAGAGAGAGAGAAAGTGTGAGGCAGGGTTGGAGAGAGATAGTGTGTGGCAAAGGAAAAGAGTGGTAGCATGGAAGTGGAGGACCAAGAAAGAATGTATGGCGGGGAGGAGAGAGAGAGAGACAGAGAAAGCAAGTGATTGTGATAGTGACTTTTTTTTACTCTTGACTAAAGATTCAACGTCCTTAGTAAAGTGCGCACCTGCCTCCAAATCCTAGAACTGGCGGGTTCATTCCCCAGTACCAAATTTAATGTGGCCTCGCCACTTGTTGGCTTGTCTGTTTACAGTGTCAGGAAACACTCCTGCACTCTTTGGACAAAAAATGATCCATGTAAAGTACTTGAACGATTGTATTCCCCAATATTTGGAAAATTAAAGACCCCATAACAACTGGGCTGTCACTCTCGCTCCGACTGAGGATCGTCTTTGCTGTCTCAACCTCTACATCTCTTGAACTATTTAGAGGTCGACAGAAAAATCCCAACACGGTAACCTCTCCGTTCCTGTTTCTACTCTCAGACCATACTATCTCAATAAACGAGTCCTCAAACGTCCTTTCTCCTACTGTCAAACATTTCATGACGAACAGTGCTTCACCACCCCCTGTTGTACCAGTTTATCTGTCCTTACTGAAACAGCTACATCTTAGAACAAACAACAACCATTCCTCGCGCTGCTCTACCCATGTCTCTGAAATGGCCATAACATCGAAATCGCACATAGCAAATTATGCTGCAACTCCACACACCTTATTGCGATGCTCCTGGCATTGAAGTAGACACAGTCCAATCCAACTGTTTGCTTGCCGGTGACTTCTTGCCAACTTAAAATCATAGTTCTGACATCAATACTCTCAACCTCCTGTGTTCTTCAAGTAGAATTTCGGTTCCCATCCGCTTGCTGAATTAGGTTAAACCCACCCGAAGGGCATGAGTAAATCTCCCCAGTCCCACCCCATTTTATTAATACTCCTCTGGTTCCAGTGAAGACCATCCTGTTTGTACAGGTCCCACCTAATCTAAGAAGGAGCCGCAATTATTCAGGAAACCAAAAACCTGCCTCCTGTACCATCCCTATTACCACGTGTTCAAGTCCTCTCTCTCCCATTTCCTCGCCTCTTGCGCAAATGGCAGGGCTACACGCCAGAGAAAACAACTGCTTGCTCCAGCTTTAAACGTCCACCCCAGCTGCCTGACTTGCTGCCTTGGATCACATTTCTCTTCCGACCCATGTTGTTGGTGCCTATGTTGACGCCGACATGGGCCAGCTCCACCTCCCCATCAAGGATCCCGAAAACTGTTTGTTGAAAATTATCTCTCAATGTGGTTTTTTGGTGTTATCACATGCACTGTCTCATGTGTCCCTGGGTCTGGCAGGCCTTACTATGAGCTGGGAGGATCATAAGTCGTTCTGACAGCTGTCACCCTGATACTTAGAGGATGGGTAGGCCATACTGTGAACCTGTAGATTGGTCGGCTGTTGTGAAATCTGAAGGGTGGTAGACCACCCTGATGCTAGCCACCCCGAGACCCAGAAAATGTGTAGGCTGTTTTCATTATCGTTCCGAGAAGGTGTGATGGGGCGGGGGGTGGGGGGGGTGGGGGGTGGTGGCGGACTGTTCTAATGGTGTTCGGAAGGTGTGTCAGGGCAGCCAAGAGCCAGAAGAACTGTAGGGGCTGTTTGTGATCCTGAAGACTTGTGGGCTGCCCTGCACGCTGTCGTCCCAGGGATTGGGGACGGGCTGTCCCAGAAGAGCCCAGATGGTGTTTCATCTATTCCACGAGCCAGATTGCTCATCGGGGTAGACAATAGACAATAGGTGCAGGAGTAGCCAATTCTGCCCTTCGAGCCAGCACCACCATTCATTATGATCAAGGCTGATCATCCTCAATCAGTATCGTGTCCCTGCCTTATCTCTATACCCTTCGGTTACACTATCCTTAAGATCTCTGTCCGACTGTTTCTTGAAATTATCCAGAGACTTGACCTCCACAGCCTTCTAGGGCACAGCATTCCGTTCACTAAGCACTCTCTGAGTGAAGACGTTTCTCCTCAACTCTGTTTAAGTGGCCTACACCTTGTTTGTAAACTGTGTCCTCTGGTTCGGGACTCACCCATCAGCGGAAACATGCTTCCTGCCTCCATATTGTCCAATCCTTTAATAATCTTATACGCCTCAATCATTTCCCCTCTCAGTCTTTTAAACTAAAACGTATACAAGCCCAGTGCCTCCGATCTTTCAGCGTAAGATAGTACTGCCATTCCGGGAATTGACTTCGTGATCCTACGCTGCACTCACTCAATAGCCAGAATGTTGGTCCTCAAACGTGGAGACCAAAACTGCACACAATATTCCAGGTGCGGTCTCAACAGGACCCTGTACAGCTGCAGAAGGACCTCTTTGCTTCTCTTAGTTGCTCTTGCTATGAATACCAGCATGCTATGAGCCTTCTTCACTGCTTGCTGTACCTGCATGCTTGCTTTCATTGACTGATGTAAAAGAACACCGAGATCTCGTTTTATTGCCTCTTTACATAACTTGACTCTATTTAGGTAGTAAGCTGCCTTCCTGTTCTTTTTACCAAAGTGGATAACCACCCATTTACCGACATTAAACTCCATCTGCCATGCATCCGATCAGCCTGTCCAGGTCACCCTGTTTTCTCGTAACATCCTCCTCATATTTCATAATGCCTTCAAGCTTTGTGTCATCATTAAATTTACTAATATTACATTTAATACCTGCATCTACATAATTAATGGGCGCCTGCCATTCCTAAAGGGAGATGTTTATCACTGCACTTTGTTTCCTGTCAGCCAAACAATTTTCAATCCATGTCAGTATTTTGCCCTTAATAACGTGTGCCATAATTTTGCTCACTCACCTTATTTGTGAGTCTTTATCAAAGACTTTCTGAAAGACCAGTTATACTACATCCACCGGATTTCCCTTGTCCATCTTCAGAGTTACATCCTTTAAAAATTCCAGAAGATTAGTCAAGCACGACTTCCCCTTCAGAAATCCATGCTGACTCTGACCTATCCTGTTACTGCTATCCAGGTGTCTCGTAATTTAATCCTTTGTAGTTGACTCCAGCATTTTTCCGACCACTGAGGTCAGAATAACTGGTCTATAATTATCTGTTTTCTCTCTTCCTCCTTTCTTAAAAAAGTGGGGCAATATTAGCCACCCTCCAATCTGCAGGAACTGATCGTGAATATATAGAACATTGGTAAATGATCATCAATACGTCCACGATTTCTAGAGCCACCTACTTTAATACCCTGGCCATCAGATCCCGAGAACTTATCAGACTTCAGACTTAACAGTATCTCCAACACCATTTCCTGCCTAATATAAATTTCCTTCAGTTCTGGTCCTTCAGCCACTATTACATCTGGGAGATTGCTCCTGTCTTACTCAGTGAAGACAGATTTAAAGTACCAATTCAACTCTTCTGCCATTTCTTTGTTGCCCTCAATAAATTCACCCGTTTCTGTCTTCAAGGGCCCAATTTTAGTCTTAACCATTTCTTTTTCTTTGCACATACCTAAAAAAAAGCCTTTACTATCCTCCTTTATACTTTTGGCCAGTTTACTATCGTACCTTTTTCGTTATTCTCTGTTGTTCGTCAAAATCTTTCCAGTCCTCCGATTTCCCACTCATCTTTGCTATGTTATACTTTTTCCTTTTCTCTTTATATGGTCCTTAACTTCCCTCGTCAGTCATAGCCACCTCGCCTCCCCTTAGGATCTTTATTCCTTTTTGGAATGAACTTACCCTGCATCTTCTGCATTATACCCAGGAATGTCTGGCATTGTTGTCCAACTGCCGTCCCTGCGACGGTATTGCACCACTGAACTTTGACCAGCATCTCCCTCATAGCTCCACAGTTCTCCTTATTCAACTGAAATACTGTCACTTGCGAATCTACCCTCTCCCTTTCAAACTGCTGATTAAAGCTTATTGTATTGTGGTCAATACCTCCTACTGGCTCTTTTACTTCGAGATCCATGATCAAATCCGTTTCGTTGCACAACACCAGATCCAGAATTATTTTCTCCCTGGTAGGCTTCAGCACAAGCTGTTCTAAGAATACATCTCGGAGGCACTCCACAAACTCCCTTTCTTGGGGTCCAGTACCATCCTGATTCTCCTAGTCCACCTGCATGTCGAAATGCCCCATAACAACTGCAGTAATATCTTTGCGACAGGCCAATTCCAGTTCCTTATCCAACATACACACTACATCCAGACTACTGTTTGCGGGCCTGTAGATACTTCCCATAAGTGTTTTTCTACCCTTAGAATTTCTCAGCTCTATCCATACTGATTCTACATCCTCTGAGTCTAGGTCCCCCCGCGTAACAGGGACGCCCCACCCCTCTGCCAGTCAGTCTATCCTTATGATAACACGTATAGCCTTGAATATGCATTTCCCAGTCGCTGTCCAAATGAAGTCACGTCTCAGTTATTCGCACAACGTCGGAACTCCAATTTCCAAATGAGCCTCACGCTCATCCACCTTATTTCAAATGCTTCGAGCATTCAAATATAATATTTTTAATTTAATACTCCCCTCAACCTTCCTATCAATCCCTATTTCACTTGATCTGATGGCATGTTCCTTTCTTGAGTTTTCTGTTTCATTGATTCCGTTGTCTTTCTCAACTTCTCTTGCTCTAACTTTCCCTTGAATTTCCTCCATAAACTTCCAGTTTGTTCCCTCCCCACAGCTCCCCCCCCCCCACCCCCGCCCACCCAACACCGCTGATTAGTATAAAACAGCTGTTTAGCAGTGGGAAACTTACCTGTCAGAATGCTGGTCCCCGACCTATTAAGGTACAACCCGTCCTTCTTGTCTAATTTATTCTTACCGCTCTACACATACCCCAGTGATCCAAGAAATTTAATCCTTACTTCCTCCCCAGTTCCCCAGCCACACACTGAAGTCCAATATCTCCCTGATCTTGTTCTCTCCAGCCCGAGGAACTGGAAGCAAGCTAGAGATAACCACCCGGGATGTCCTACTTTTCAGCATTATTCCGAGTTCTCCGAGGTCCCGCTGTAGAATGCCCCTCCTCATCTTCCCGAAGTCATTTGTACCGATATGCACTACCACGTTCGGGTCTTTCACCTTCGCCATTGATGATTTCCTGCACCCTGTCTGCGACGTCCTTAATCCTGGCACCTAGAAGGCAACACACCATCCTCAAATCCCACCTGTTGCCGCTAAAACCCCTTTCTGACCCTCTCACAAAGGAGTCTCCCATTACCACGGCTTTATGTAATGTCTGACTCCTCGGGTCTGCCTCCACGCCAATTTTTGATTGGCAGATCTGACCGCCTCTCGGGCTGGCAGTGCTGTCTGTCTCTACAATTTCCAGGAGATCCAACCTGTTCCTGACAGGCATTTCCCCCGGAGTGTCTTGCACTTGTCTTATCTCTGCCTTCCTCATCGCCTTCTCCCTTCTGATATGCTCGGTGTAATAACCTTGCTGAAGGTCCTGTCCAGAAAGATCTCGTTCTCTCGGATGAGCCTGAAGTTATCTCGTTCTTTCCTCAGTGCTGCATTATGCTCTGTTAATAGTTGAACGTGTACACATTTTCCCCAGTTATACGAGAACGCTGCACCAGAGTCCCTGACCTCCGACATCATGCACGCAGTACAATGAATTAGCTTGGCAGTCATGTCTTCACCCTCTTCAACTGTGGCGTAAACACTTCTCTCAACGTTTTTGTCAAAGACTCCTGAGCCAAAGCCTCGCTCTTTTCTCAACAGAAATTTCCCTCCACCCCCCGTGTTGTGTTGCGAGTCTGTGTACTTTTAATTTAGGTTAGAGGAGAAGGGTGGGAGCGAGGTCCTACTGTGTCGGACCTGGGGCCGAGAATAAACCTACTTTAATAACACTCACCCAACTTCCCAACAACCTCTGCGCTCCGACTTCACTTCCGCCCAGCTTCGTCCGTTCTCTGCTGCAAAAAGACCACTGGTTTCTAGGTAAGTACTTAGGTAGGTGAGATCCCAACCGTACTTCGTTGCTGAAATTGTTCGGTCGGCGGGTAGGCCGTCCTCAGCTCTGTTACCCCACGCGGGTACCGGGGTGGATGTCCTAGAGGTGGTCGGAAGGTGCTGAGGGCGATTAGGCACGCCGGAAGGCGGGTAGACCGTGCTGAGCGCTGTCACCTCGAGCATGTACTGGCATGGGCTGGTAGTTGAAAGTTGCGACAGGGCAGACCGAAGACTGGAAGGGGCATGGGGTGGATTGAGACCGGGAAGATGCGTAGGGGTGAGCTGCCTTAGAGGGAAGGTGGGGGGGGGGGAAATGTTTGGCGGCCTTTCTGGGGTTTTTGGGTGTCTGTATTTATGCACTTTTCCTCACGTGATTGGACTGTCTTATATATACAAATGTCATTGTTACTGTTTGTAATGATTGAAACTGGGATTTGAGGTTTGTCCTCATTTCCCTGAAAACCGGTTGAATATCATGTTTTTGGGTTTCGCTTTGGCCTTCCACTCCTTTGTAAAATTGTTGTTTCTCTGTATACAACTGTAAGTGATACCTGCTCTGTAAATTGTAAATTGTTCAATAAAATTAAAAAAAAACATAAACAGGAGATTCAGAGTCTCCTCAGTTTAGGGGATTGACGCTGTGCTGGCTGGACCACAGTCGGTGTGTTACTGTTGCGGTTGGTTTATGCTTTTTGGGGGGTGTGGGTGGAATCCTAATACTTGAACTGGTTGAATTATTTAGCCAGCTTTATTAACTGGTATTCCTTTATTGAGGACTGATTTCTAAACTTTTGATGCACACCGTGTGTTTCAGGCGCAACTCAGACCTCATTGGGGATTGCTATCTAACTCTTTGATTACAGTGTGTGTTACTCTTTTCTCTGGACTGTCTTTTATTTGCAAATGTCATTGTTACTGTTTTGTAATGATTGAAACTGGGATTTGAGATTCCTCATTTCTCTGAAAACTGGTTGTACTGTAGGATTTGGGGCCTTACTTTGCTGCTCCTCTCCCTTGAAAAAATGCTGTTTCTCTGTATACAGTTGTTAATGTTAACTGTTTTGTAAACTCTGAATTGTTTAACAAAGTTTTTTTCAAAAAACACCATATTCAGGGGTTCTGCTCATTCCACCAAACCAGCTTCTTCCAGCTGGGTCAATGTCATGTACGATGTGAGCATAAATGTGGTGTGAATTGATAACAGGTTATTCTCCTTTGTGGAAGGCGATAATATATAATTCAGTATAACAGGGGGAGTATTTAATATAGGGGACTAGAGTGAGAATTATGCTGAGAGGGCAGAGAATGTAATTAATAGAGTAATAGAGAAACATCAAAATAGAGTATCATGAGGAATGTGTTGAATACCGTAGAACTGGGCGACGTTAACTGCAGGGGAACGGTGTGGGTCAAATAGAGCGTGGGTGGGATTAAATGGAGAAAAGTAGGGAGAGGCCTAATTCGAGAGCAATAGGGTGAAGGTTGAATGGAGATATTGTTTAAGATTGTCATGTGTGCGGTTTATATCGAGTGGGTTCTTTGACAACAATTATGAGAAGAATAAATAGGAAGTAATAGGAACAGGGTTTCATCATGATTAACAGGGAGAGGTTTGAATACAGTGGAAGACAGAGATAATTAAATACGGGAGTTCCGATTATACAGATAATTGTCGGATGAAGTACAGAGTAATGGTGGACGTCTAACGACGAATCAATGGAGACTAGATAGAGTAAACAGCAGTGGATAAGACGTGTGAAGAAAAAATGCAGCTTAAATACGTGGGTTGAGGGAGAGAGTGAAATGCAGAGTAATAGGGCGTGAATAAAACATTGGAGAAAACAGTGGATGACAGGGAGGGATATAGAGATGATTAAATGCTGCGAAATAGGGAAGAGATGACAATTACTGAAATGAGGATCCAGTTTCAGTATGTGTCGTGCTAGGGGATTGGGGATGAGCGACCAATAAATGATCATTCATTCAAATTTTCAAACCACAGAATTGAGCTTGAACTCTCATTCCGTCCATCACAATAGCTAGTTGCATCCATTTTGCGCTACATCCCAGGATCACCTCTCTCCACCTCACTGACTGCTCACTTAGTTCCTATCCAGTTGTCGTCTAAGTTCGCACTCGCCCACGCTCTTCACATCTTCATTTTCCCTCCTGTATCCGCTGTTTCACGTAGAGCAGTGTGGACTGATGTTGTGCCATTCCGCTGTGCTTGTTCTCAAATTGCAATGGATGAATCGCCTTCAAGTGTTCCTCTTTCCCATCTCAAGATTGTCTCCTCGACTGCTTCTGTACCAGGCTGAAAAGGGGGCTTTCTTTTATTCATTCATGGGATGAAAGTGTTGCTGGCCAGCGCAAGCATTTACTGCCCACCTAATTAACTCTCTCATTCACATTGTTGTAAGTGTGGAGTCGCAAGTCGTCCTGACCAGAGAAAGACAACAGTTTCCCTTTCAAAAGGGGACAGAACTAACAGTCGGCATTGGATTTGTGATTATCATTGACACTTTATTTCCAGACTTGTACTGAGGCCAAATTCCACAGTGATATTTGTACCCCGGAACGTTAGCTGGATCTCTTCATTAACAGTCCAACGGTAATTTCACAAGGTCATTGCCTCTCCCTGCTGAATTGCTTTCTTCTGTGTAACAGGCTGGAGAAGGGACTGAATATAAACAAAAGTAACTCCTGGAAATCAGAAACAAAAATCAGATACTGCTGTGAAAATCCAACACGTCTGGCAGCAACTTCGGAGAGAAATCTAAGCTGAATGGTTCCTTTAACAGTGATCAGGTTGGAGAAGGAACTGAATAGCGTCCACCTATCCCAGTGTTGTTCGGTGTCTCTTTGCGAACAATACACTCATTCAATCATTGAATACTAATCAATGCATTGACAATTGAATTAAAAAGAAAATCCCTCAGTGAAATTGTCAACTCTCTGTTAAAATGTTGAGTAGTATTTCAGTGGTTCCTTTGAAATAAGGGCTGCTTGCAGTATTCAAAAAATCAGCTATTCACTATCAATTCGTAGGATATATCTGGGTGCCTTTTACACCGGTAACCAGTGAAACTGACAGACTATTGGCAGATATCGTAGGGAGTGACAAAGTTCTAATATGGTTGGTATAGCGAGATAATATAGGTAAACAGCCCCAATCCTGAATAGGACATTATAACATCAAGACTTGGAAATGTACGGTTTTTGGAAAGTGACTGGGTAGATTGGGCAGGCGTGTAAAAAGCCATATGATAGTCAGTTAGAGTGCAAAGGGAAGGGAAATGTTGCTTCGCGTACAGAATTCACTGTTACAACCACAGTAGAGGGTAGGAGATCTGATTTGAACTCTTTAAGAGCAAATGACTTGTAGCTCGATAAAACTGAGCTCTGGCCACTTCTGAACACCACATTGTATGATGTCCATACCGTGGATATTCTATGAGAGGAGATTATGAGCTGTCGGGGCATGATAAAAGGCTATTCAGCCCCTCAAACCTGTTCTGCCACGCGGTGGCTTATTTGTAATCTAATTTCAAACTCCTACACTTCGACCTATTCCCTTAATACCTGTGCTGAACAAAAATACATCTATCTCAGATTTCAAACGAACAACTGATCCAGCAATCATGCCATTTGTGCCAGAGAGTGACAAACATCCACCTGCTTTTCTCTGTGGGAGTGCTTCCTAACACGTCTCCTGAACATATTGGCCTGAATTCTCCGACAAAGTCCCTTTGCTCCAGAATCCCCAAACAGTGAAATTAGGTTATCTGTATGCATTTTGTCTCTTAATTTCAAGCGAAAGAGAAAGGAAGCCTGATTTTTACAGTCTCTCCTCATAACTAAATCACGAAAGTCCAAGTTCTTGCCAATCCGCACTGTACTCCCACCAAGGTTAATACATCCTTTCTGAGATGTGCTGCCTGACTCTGCTCACAATAATTCAAGCGATATCTAAAATGTGATTTCTATAACTGCAGCATGATGTCTGTGGTCATATATGGGAATAGACGTTCACTGTTAAGGACAACATTTATTGCCCATTCCAGAGAGCACCTAACAATCAACCATGTTGCTGTGTGTCTGGAGTCACATATAGGTCAGATCGGCGAAGGATGGCAGCTTCCTTTCCGACAGCACATTATTCTTCTGGAAATTACCGAGACAAAATAATGAAACAGTGGGTTGACCACTTCCCTATGAACATTGACACTATCCCCTGTAATCTTACTTTTCATTTGATCTGAATCACTTGCTTAATTAGTGGGCCTCATTTAACAAGAATAGTGAGACGAGGTTTATCTTTAAAATACAAGATAAATAGATATACAACTTTACAAAATCCGTCTTTCCCCGAATGACCTTACAGTTCTGAAATGTATATGCTCATTCACTATTTATAATCCTCGACTACAGCTCATCAAACTAGAATTGAGTCTGTTCTTCCTACTTCCAAGGTTTCTGCTTCTTTGCCCTGATGTTTTCTGAAGTGCATCTGGAACGTCTCTGACTTGAGTGGCTTTTTTTTAACCTTGGAGGTGGAGATGCTAGTATTGGACTTGTGTGGAGAATGTCAGAAGATGCATGAAACCAGCCAGTGGTGCTTTTGCCTGAAACGTCGATTTTCCTGTTCCTCCGCTACCGTGTGACCTGCTGTACTTTTCCAGCAGCACTGTAATCTTGATCAGATTATCGCTGTTTGGCTTTATTTGAAACCATAAGCTTTAAAGTGAATTCCGACGTTCTTTTAGCAAGTTATCCAGAACATGTCTGACTTCTTTGGCGTATCAGTAGTTTGGTGCAACGATGTATTCAGCTTAACTTAAATTTGTTTCTATCTCAGGACAGGTGTTACATAAGACAGTACTGAAAACTTTAATTTCTCCTCTTCAATTGTCCATATTAAAACAAATTTCTTCCTGGATCAATATCTTAGCTGCACTGTTTCATGAACCGCAGTTCAATACAATCAATCAAGATAAGGGGTTTGCGTACGTGGGCCGGCCCCACCGACACGACCACCGATCCGATGAGTCCTGTTCTATTTCCACTAGCTGCTTCCGGAGACGTCACTGATGCAATCTTCCTCCACCGTCACCCCACAAGGAATGAAGACAAAGATGAAAGTGAGACAAAAGAGAAGAAAAACGATGCGACTGGACCGGTGATCAAAATCTAATATGCTCAGAAGGCTCGACGCTGTCTATACTGCAAATGCCGGCCACATTAAAACAATGGAAGGTGACGTGGGGGGTTGACCAGTACTAGAGTGTTTCTGCTGTGAAGTGAGACGAGAGACTCTGGGATTCGTTTCAGTCAAATCCACCTCCAGTAAGTCGGTGTTACTCCCTCCTGCTGGCCATCAAGGGAACGTGCAATCTGCACGTTAAACCGTTGCTCCCAGCAAACATGGATAATCTTGAAATGAAATACACAGTTTGGACAAAGTTGCAGCCTCTCTTTGCGTCTCCATGAAACTTGTGGGAAACTTTCAATGTGAGCGACAAAAGTTTCACTATCCTTAAAGTCTTTCTCAAGGTGATAGAGAAACGTGGAGAACTGCCAACACTCCAGAAAAGCGTGCACAATCTACGCCTGCTGCAGACAATCTGATTTGGTGTCATAGAGGACTTTAAGGCGGTTAAGAGCCAGCAAGACCTCAGAAGCTCCACACCGTGGAGCAGGATAAACCGTGCTCCCTCTTGCTTTTCCAGAAGGTGTATATGGAGAGCTCTGTGTTCAAAGACTGAAGGCAGAAGACCGCTCTGTAACGTTATCTCAGTCGGACATGCTGAGGATTAGCAAATTATATTATACCGAACTATTTACAAATTATTTTATGACATGAAGCCCACAGACTGCACAGCCTCCTAGTCATTCCTCCCAACCATGTCGGTCTAAGATGACAGCACCCAGGAGAGGCGGCACTAACCGTTTACTCGAGTTGAGCTGACAAAGGCCCTCGATTCGTCAGAAAAGAATAGGACTACTGGAAGTGACGGATTACCAGCCAATTTATATTCTGATTCTGTGAGACTTGATTGGCCAACATATGATGGAAATGGACAGCAATACGCTTCTGAAAGGTAGTCTTTGTAAATTCATGAGGACCGGTATCATTCTGCTTCATCTACAATCAGAAAAAGGAGAGGGATGACTGACGACCAATTTCCTTGCTGAATGTAAATTGAAACGTCCGGACTAAATTCATCACCAACCGGGTCAGTTCTGCATTGAGCCCAGTGTTTCACTCTGAACAGAGGTGATCTGTACTAGCAGCACGATTCATGAAAGCCTCTCACTTCTCAGGAATGGAGTCGCTTATGTGCAGGGGACTGAGAAGCCTATCTCACCAGTCCCGACCAGGTAAAGTTTATTGACAGGGTCTCACACACATAAATGTTGGATGTTCTTTTCAACCTGCGCTCTTAGAAGGGAATTCACAAATGAATGCGACTGCTCTAAACAATATTATTAGTGCAGCGTTAATCAGTGGTTGGGAATCAGAAAGCTTCCTGATGAGATCTAGAATCCGACAGGGCTTTCACTCTCACTTTTCCTCTCTGATTGTTGACCTGGATGCATCTGAATACTTGTTGAAAATCATTCAAGTGTTTCTTCCTCTTTGGCGACAGTCTATCCACTGAGAACTTAATTAGTTAGGTTCCTCAGTCCATCGTTGTTCAACTATAATTTCTTTCGTTACTGAGATTCAGGGCCCAGATTCTTACCGAAATTCTTCATTTTGCATTTTAATGAACATTTGAAGCACTTTATGATCACTCTTCCCCAATGCAATAATATTGAGCTGTGTCCGTATTTCGTGAAGAAAGTATATGAACTTTCTGCATGCTTACATCTGTGCTCTTATATTAATTCAAACCTGTGAGATGTAATAATCTCGTCCTTTTTCTGTGTTAGTTCTGTCCAAGTGCCTCTAGCATCAATTAATAAAAAAAGACAAGTGAGATTTGGACAATAACTGTGTCACATAATGTGTACATTATTGAGTATATTCCGAAAATTAAAAAGGAGTGCTCCATGAAGAACTCTGTCCCTGAAACCGTGAGGCATGTGTGCGACTTTTTTTTTCATTCCAAGCATTAGGATTATGAAGCAGAAGTTCGTTATGGATCCAGATCGCGTTCTTGTTGCTTTTCTCCTGTCACTTTCAGATTGTCTCCTTCCACCCAAACTCATTACCCTTCATTTACTTCCAAACTGAGATTGATGCTATTTTCCCAATCCTCAGACTGTTTTGAGTAAAACTTTCACAATGGCTGTAGTATGCTCCCAGAAGACTAGCAATCCCCATAAGAATATAGCAAAACCCACGCTTCCAATGTGTTTAGTTCGCACAAGATCCAGAATCCGCACCAATAATACACACCAATAATTTCCAGACTTTTACTTATGGGAGTTCATCGCTGTTTCTATCTATTATTGTCATGAGTTCAGCCAACTGGAACTCATAAAATATGAGTTCTCTGATTGTGACTGTAGATCTGATCCAATTAGGGAGCAACGGCTTAAAAAAAAGAAGTATGAACATCAGGGATATTAAGATGCTGAACGTCAGACTCAATACGAGACCACTGGAAGAAGCTATGCATTTGTAACTAAAAGGTGACGAATGACAGGGTGCCGGCCTTTAAAGAGTGAGTTCGTTACCAGATATTGTTTGTCTTTGTGCACCAGGATTTCGGGCTCTTCACTTTCCAACTTTCTCGCTCCCATACCTATCACACCTTTGCCAATTCCATACCTCAATGTGTGTTGACGTGCTGTGGAGTTATTCCCGACTCCAGGCACAGTTGAGACAATATACCATCCTACACTCTGTCAAGTCAAGACTGATGATTCTGACTGAGTGAGTCAGTCTTTTTAGATTTGTCCACTGCTGCCATTAGACGTTAACAGATTACCGAATTGACTTTACAAATAGGGAAAGACAAAAATCATTGAGGAGATTGAAGACCACAAACATTTGAGTACAGCATCGATTGACGAAATGATAGCTGGAGAACACGGATACAATGGTGAGGAAATGTAATAATTCCAACCCATGGGTGAATTCCTCAAATGTTTTAAGGTCTGAAATGAGTACAATTTTCATGATAATAAAGAAAATTATTGGCGTTGAATGGGTGGAAAGGCATCTTGTTGCCCTCTTGACTGGACTAGGATAAGCATCTAAAAAATTATCGATGGGCGGAAACGTTTCCAGACTGAAACGAATGAACTGTGGCTCACTTTTGTCGACATTATGTTGCACAGACAATGTTGTTTTCTTTCACCCCCTGAAACTGTCCTATTCCTTTTCAGTGTTCCTGTCTTCCTTGGATTTTACTGTCACACCTAACATTGTATTGTCAACAAACGCAATACATAATGTCATCTTCTCTTCATTTGTTGAGATTATAAATGGCTGTGTCTCGAGAAGTGGCCATGACGTATACCAGAATGGCAACATTGACACATTTATTCCTGTTCTGTTTTCTATCATTTCCCAGTTCTCACTCAAAGTCCCAATTCCCCACCACTGCAGGCCTCATTGATAATTTGGTCTCTGGCTCAAACATTCCCAAAATTTGACAGTTATACCTCCTTATGTGCGCAAATCCTTCCCTGGCCTCACATCCCCATCTTGCTTGAAACTGTTGCATCCGAACATCAGTCAGATGTTTTAGGTTTCTTATCTGTACATGTGCACTACACTACAGGAAACAGAGAATAAATCATGGCCGTGAGCTCCTGTAGAGATTGTGTGTGTCTCAAAGTCAGCTCTGAAACATGCTCTAGGCACACTTGCCCTAGTCGGAGGGTCTGTATTCATTGGAGCTTATGTAACCGTTAAGAGTGGTTTTGGTTCAGAATTAGAATGCGAATTCCTACTGTCGTAATTCAGGCCTTCGGCTCAACATGTTAGTACTGACCCACCGAACAGGATCCCACCCAAACTCATTACCTTACATTTATCCCTGATAAATGTACTACACCCATCATATTGGCAATTTAGCAAAGCCAATTAAGCTAATGTGTACCGCACAGTCACGAGGAGAGTGGACAAATTCCACGAAGCAGTCGCCCGAGGCTGAAATCGAACTGGGGCACAAGGTGTTGTGAAGCATCGGTGCTAACCACTATGCCACGACAATATCAAGCTACTCATGGCAAGTTTTTATCAGTGAGTTATTTTACTTGCTTAAATTCATTGCGGAAGATTTATTTGATTCAGAATCTGTATTTGCAAGGGTGAGGAAATCTATTGCGATGTTGTGTTTATTAACCAACTATCACCCTTCACATAACAGCTATTGACAACTACATGAAGCCACGCTGCACGGGATCCCACTGCACTGCACACTGTCTTTCTCACATATACTCTGACATACTCGCATACCAATGAAGAACCTCTCTCTTACACAAACACTCTCATATGCACACACATACACGCCCGACATTCACTCCCACGCATACACACTCTAACAGGTGTACACACTACCACACTCTCTATCACATGCACTCGCACCCACACATACACACACTCACGCTGCCTCTTTTGCATACGCAGACATAGGAGTTTATGGATTCAATTTGTTTTTGTACGATTACATTTTAGTTTGCTCAAAAACGACATGAATCCATGTAAAACCCCGTAAATTCCACTTTATAAACAGAACCAGCTTAACTCAGCATTGGGACACAGACAGGCCTCCCAAATTAACGCATTATCTGAGCTGAAATGACACCTATTTTTCGAAAAGAAAACGTTGCTTGACAACGTAATTTAGTAGTCATTCTGCTTTACATATCAAAGAACAGAAACCAAACCATCCCATCCTAAATGTTGAATGACTTCGTATAAGATTGTTTAATATATCATCACATCTTCATGCCACTGTGCTTATTTGGAGATAAATTCTGTGTCTTATTGTCTTATTTACCACAACTACATGAGGAAGAAGAGGAGCTCCGAAACTTAGTGTTTCCAAGTAAACCTTTTGTACTATAACCTGACGTTGTGTGAATTTTTACTTTGTCTATTCCACTCCAGCACTAGCACGCCCAAATCATAGCTCCACAAAGAAACAGCATTCATCCAAACAATTGACAATATTTCAAACTAATACTCGTTTCTCCCATTGGCCAGAGTTATAGAAAGTTCCGGAATACGTCCACCAAAGTCGAAAAACAAAGTTCGCATGCACACAGATTTCTTGAATCTTCTGAAGGCATTCCAAGGAGCCGAGTAAGAGACCAGCCGAACACCTACAACGCTAGTTGCCGGCACGTCACCCCAGTAGAGCAAGGAGACCAAATCGACGGCAATGAATGCACCAGATGAGGTGGGTGGATGTGTTGGGAAATCTCCACTGAATGTGAAATTAACCTTTTTGGCCTTGGAGAGAGGTGAGGAGGTAGGTGTGGGTGCACGTCTTACACCTCTTGCAGTAGCAGTGGAAGGTGCCAGGAGTGGATGCTGGGCTGTTGGGGGCTGCAGACCTCATGAGAGAGTCACGGAGTGAATGGCATACGCAGAACGCAGACAAGAGTTGGGAGCAAAAAATATCTCCGGGGGTGGAGTCTGTTTGTAGGTGGTCTAAATGGCCGAGGATGCTGCATTGTGGGCAGAGATTAATATAGTGGAAGGTGAGGACGCGGGGTTCTATCCTTGTTACGGTAGAAGGGGTGGGGTTGTGGAGAAGTTGCGTTTCAGAGCATTGTTGATCATGACAGACGCGAATTTGTGATCGTTGAAATCGCATGTTACCCCAGATGTCCTCCTGTTTCAGGGACCACAATTTCCCCGCCCACGTTATAAACAATGCCCTCCAACACATGTCCTCTACCTCCCGCAACCCCACACCTGAACCACACCCTTCCAACTGCAACCAAGACAGAATTCCCCTGTTACTCACCTTCCAGCCCACCATACAACCGTCATCCTCCGCCGTTTCCACAAACCGCAGTCATACTCCACCACAAAAGATGTGTTTCCCTCCCTAGCCTTTTAGAATTCCGCTAAGACGTTTCCCTTCTCCACTCCCTTGTCAGGTGCGCACCCCCTACCACCCCATTCTCCTTACCTGGCGCCTCCCTTTGCTTCATAAGATGTATAAAACCTATGCTGACACATACCCCTCACCTGCGTCCAAGTCGTCAAAGGATCTTTCCACATCCCGCAGAGATTTTCTTGCAAACCCACCCACCTCGTTTACTGCATGTGTTGTACTCGATGGATTCTCCATTACATCTGGGATACTGCATGTCAACTCGGCAGAGTGATTCGGGGAACATGTTTGGGTCACACGCACCAGACTAAACTGCAGGCTACCACTTCAACACAAACTCGCATTCCTCAAAGACATGCGATGACTTCTTCCACCAGTATGACAATCGCACTGCCAACTGGAGGAAGTAAGACTCAACTTTCCCTCGGTA
This sequence comes from Chiloscyllium plagiosum, assembly GCF_037043375.1. Classification (NCBI taxonomy): domain Eukaryota; kingdom Metazoa; phylum Chordata; class Chondrichthyes; order Orectolobiformes; family Hemiscylliidae; genus Chiloscyllium; species Chiloscyllium plagiosum. The sequence continues at coordinate 83,714,826 of NW_028270175.1, forward strand.
GATTCCATGCACATGGCATTGAAATCGATTTTGCTAATTTACAATTCTCCCCTCCCCACACCTCATCCTCTATACAAGTTTCAAACTCGGCATCGTTCTCGTGAATTGTCATACTTGTCCATCTTCCTTCCAACCTCTCCTCTCCACCTTACCCACCGACATATCAAATTACATCCCACCTGCATTTACCTGTTGCACTTCCAGGTACCTCATACGCACCCTCACAAATCGAGTTATCTGTCAGAACACTTTCCCTTCTGTATTCCTGATGAAGGGCTGAAGCCTCTCGTTGGATGCTGCCTGACCTGCTGAACTTTTCCAGCGCCACAATTATGGACTCAGACATTCCAGCATCTTCAGGCTTCATTTCTCCCCAGGGAGCAGTGCGGTCTAGCATAGGGAAAGCATTGAGGTCTGACCGTCACAATTCTTTGGTAGACAGAGGAGTTAATGCTATTTCAAACAGACATGAATAGGGTGCTCAGCAACAATCAGATCATCTGCAATATGGTTGCACGGTCGGTCAGTCGTCAGCACTGCTGCTTCACAGTAAGCAGTATCCTAGATTCCACTCTCGCCTCGCCTGCCTCCCCCTATAGAGTTTGCACATTCTCCACCTTGTACTCCAAATTCCATCCACAATCCAAAGATAAACCAGTTACCTGAATTGGCCGTGCCAAAATGCCCATAGTGTGTTTGGATGTGAAGCTCTGGTGCATTAGCCAGAGGGAAAAGAAGGCAAATTTGTCTGCGTGTGTAACTCTGCAGAGAAGCCCGTGTTACATATTGGGTCGAACAGCCTGTTGCCATAACGTAAGGATTCTAAGGAACAGTACAGCGGAGTCCACGGTCTTAATAGCTGACTGCTGCTCTTAACTCGTGCGTTTATCTCTTATTCAATCTTTGAAGCTGATACTGTGGCCGAGGAATAGACAACCCATCAACCTCCGATTGTTACCATTTGGAAAAAGAAACATTGATTTCCTCTGAAAAAATGAGCAGAAACAGTATTATATAATTCAATCTGTGAGCATATCAGAGGGCGGAGAATGAGCTCTTTAACATCGCCAAAAGAACAGTATTGGACCTGTGTTTCAGCCAGAAGGCAGTCAAATGTACGGACAGATGTGTTGAAAAGCTGTAACGAGTGGAGTACCACAGAGATCAGTTCAGGATCTTCACTTAGTTTCCATTTTTCTCAATGATTTGGATGAGTGTACTGAATTCATTGCAGCTCAAATAACTCACACACCTGGAAGGTCATTCAAACTTTGGCAAGTGGAGTCCCAGAGTCTCTACTGGGATTTTGGCAGGGGAAGTGAGTTTAAAAAAAAAAAACATTCGTCCGAAACAGTAGCATGACATCGATTTACTAGAATGGCAGGAAGAATAAAACCACAGTAAACTAATGAAATGGGGATCTACTTCAGAATAGGGCGATATTGTACAAGATATGTTAATTACAAGAACACATTTAATTCCTATTAGGGAGGAGCGTTGCTGCTCAGTTCATCGTGATGAAATAACAAAAAACAGCATCTGGAATCTGCCAGCAATAACAGTTTCCACTCAAGTACGATCAGTCCAATCACAAGATCACATATCATTTCAACCGATGCTCCATCGAGTCAGTTCGTTCCATGTGTGAAAACATGTCTCTGAGCCTTTATTCTGTACTCTGGTTCAGGAGCTGCCCTCTTTAAACAAGAACATTTCACTCACTGATTGAAACGCGAATCTTCTCATGCATTGCATATGTGCTTTCCTATCGAGTTCAGCATTTATTCCTCACACTATTATTCCAGGATTCTAAGTTACACGAAGGAGAACATGGGGAGAACATACCGCCTTTCCTGAGAGAAGGGGACTCAGTGAGCAGGATGGGCTTCCTACAATGTAGGCATCACTAACCTCAATCTTTTTTCCCTCTCCATCTCTGACCTCACTCTAGCTTCACCGCTACAGCAGCAAAAAAGGAAGACAAATTGAATTTCGCAGTTCCGACTAAAATAATAGAGCATAACAGTGGTGGTATGATTGAGATTGAGGGTTATTATTGCATTTGTGGCTGTTCAGAAGAACTGTACGGGGTAATTCCAGCAATGAAGCTGTTGTCTCGTTCCCACGTAAATCAATTTCGACAACTTATTAAATGTTTGAATGGATGTGCCCAGTTGTCACACGGTACTGAAACAATCGGTTCAATGAGAACACAAGGCGATAACAATATAATCAGTTTCTTCTTTATTGTGAAACATGTTACAATACCTTCCAAATATAGACATTCAAACCAGCCTTCAGGGGAAGCCTTCATTTGAACTTTTGTATATGGTTTTCTGGAATTTTCGACAATTCTGACCAATCAGGAGAATTAATTCATACTTTGAAACGTTGTCGATCATTTGGCTTTCTTGCTACAGTATGTTTCTTATTGCAGCAGGACCCGGTGCCTTCCTGTCTGATCCCTTGTTTGTTTGCTAGTTATGTTTGCGTGGGTATGTATTTCCAAGAGAAATGTTAACTCTTACATGATGCTTACAACATGAACACCTGGCTGCTGTATTTGCACTGCGTCTGGCGAGTGGCTTTTGTATCTTGAGAATTTTCGTTCGCCAATGTAGTCTGAATTTGTTGATTTTTGGCGAAGTTGGCCATTGGAGCAGGTGGCTGCTGCACTTATTCCTTTTTGAACTGAAAGAAGCTTGTGTAAATGAATTACAAGCCCATATGTAAAAGTTGGTTATGCTTGTTGTTAGAGTAGTCAGCTATTTGTCAATCCTGTCATCGGACAGCTGATAAATGATGTAAGTCATTCGCAGACATGTATCGCAGAATCCCTACAGCTTGGAAGCCGACCATTCCGCCCACGAGTCTTCAATGAGATTCTGACGGGAATTCCACCCAGACTCACCCCATATAATTTATCCAGCTGTAACCCTACATTTACGACAGCTAATCCGCCCAATCAGCACATCCATGGACACTTTGGGAAAACTATCATGGACAATCCATGAATCCTGCACATCTTTGGTCTGTGGGAGGAAACCATAGCATGCGGAGAAACCCACACAGACATGGGGAGAATGCGCAACATCGACACAGACAGTCACTCAATGAATCAAACCGAGTTCCCCAGCACAGTGCATGAGCAAGGGTATGAGGGATTGAGTGCAGTGTTGAGAAATAGGAGGTCATCCATGTTGCAAAGAATAGCAGCAAAATTGCACTACTATTTAACTGGACAAAGATGCAGCATGCCGATGTGCAGAGGAACCTGGGTGCCGTTGTGCACGTGTGTGTGTTCATGTGTGTGTGAGAGAAAAATACAGTTTATATCTCTCAGTGAATGTGTGTATGTATGCGTGTGTATGAGAGACAGTGCACATCTGAGCGTGTGTGTCGGTACGTGCCTGCTCATTTGAAGGTGTGTATCTATGTTTGGGCGGAGACAGAGAGACAGAGTGACAGTGTACATCTGTGTGTTCATTTGCGTGCACACACATGTAATTGTGTGTGTGAAAGATAGTGCACACCTCTGTGTGTGTTGGTGTGTATGTTTGTGTGTGTGTGTGTGTGTGTGTGTGTGTGTGTGCTTTGAAGATGTGGATGAAAAATATACCTTTTTAGAAAGTTAAAAGCGAACAGTGACTGCACGAAGTCTTCTCATTATAACATATGCTTCAGCTGTTGGATTAGCTGGCTCCCTGGATTCGACAAAAAAGATGTGAATTAGGCCACCCAGTTAAACATGACGCTGAAAAATACCAAATTCTAATCCAGTTTGAATTGAGTACATGCACTATCTTAAAATCCAATGACACAATCCGATGCTGTGGGGTATATGACCGCGTTAAAAATCTGAAGAGTTGGGAGGAGAACTTCCCATCTACCATCATGTAAAAGACTGCCAGGAAAAGAGCTCCCTTAAAAATACCTCCATCGACCAGTAACCTATGAAGCAGAATCGCGAAGAAGAAAAGAAAGTGCAAGAAATTTCAAATAGAAAACTTGAAAGCTAACTGGTTTTGAGATAGAAGTTTTGTTTTGTAAAATTTAATTGGAGTTTTCTCAAACTGCTATTATCGAAGGGAAGGTAAGAGAGAGGTTAGAGTAAGGACTTAGGAATAATTGTTAGTTAATGATTCTCTGTTATACTTTAAGAAATAAAGTTGTTATTTTTTAAAAATAGTTGTTAGCCGATCGATTTTTCATCAATTACTGCATGGAAAATTTCTATTTTTCCATTGCTGGTTTTAAATTACGCACAAGGGTTACTCCACGTTGTAAGAGCTTTGGGAGTTCACGTCCGTGATTTGAAGTGGTAACGACATGCTTGAATAGATTTGTCAGTACAAAAAACCCGAGCAGACGTAAACACTTGCATATTAGTGTTCTTGATCTTGAAATAAAATGTAGGGGAGAAAGTTTGTTCAATTTCGGTGATTTGTGGTTGATTAAATTATAAATGAGAGAAATAACTTTTAAAATTGGTAAAATTATGTTGTGGGATTTTAAGATGGTTATCATTTCTGCCATGAAACTTCAGAGGAAAGAAAGTGGCTATTTTTTTAGAATCAGCAAGTACGTTAGATTTGGGTGTAACCAAGGACAGAAGTAAAATTGAAATTGTAAAGGTGTAACTCAAAGACTTAGGAGTGACAAAGAAATAGACGAGTGCAGCTGAGGTAGAAAAAAACTTAAATTTCTGTTGACGAATGTCGTGTTAGAGCATAAACAAAGAGAGGGGGTGGGGAGACAGAGGGTGGGTGGAGAAAGGGATAGAGAAAGAGTGAGAGAAGAGAGGTAGAGTGAGCAGAAAGGACAGACAGAGAAGGTTCTTGCCTGAGCAGCAGGGAGAGAGGAAAGGTTGAGAGAAAGAGAGAGAGGAAAGAGAGAGAGAGAAAGAGAGCGAGAGGAAAAAGAAAGAGAGATAAAGTTGGTAGCTGAGCATTACCCGAGACATTTTGAACTGGCAAATTTACGATTTCGTCATCAAAGTAAAGTTAACAGGTTGGAGATTTAAAAAGAAAGCACTGATATAAACAAATATGTCAAAACTCTGTCACATTTTGATGAGAAAGATGTTGAAACCTTCATTGTTTCATTTGAAAATTTGTCAAGGAAGATGGTGTGGTCCGATGATGTTTTGGCGACACTAGTTCAGATTAAACTGGTAGCATAGCAAGTGAGACATTTGGCATATTATCAGACGCGGTTGCAAGAGAGTATGAAGAGGGTAAACAGACTATTTTAAGTGCTGATGAATTGGTACCAGAAACATATAGATGGCGGTTCAGAAGCACAAAGAAGGTCCAAGCTCAGCAATATACTGAGTTCACAAGAATTAAGCATATTCAATTTGATGGATGGGTTCGTGCTTTGAAAACAGATAAGTCTTTTGAGGCTGTCAGGGAGATTATTCTGCTGGACGAATTTAAAAATCTCACTTTCAACAGAAAGTTCAGCAAGTGAGAAGTGTAGCAGGATTAGCAGGCGATTACATGTTGGCACATATGTCACATTTCCGGACAGAATTTTCTCCTGTGAGGCATAGATGTTGGGAGAATTGTAGTTTCTACACTACGAACCCGAGAGTCGAGAGCACTGATAAGATTTCACCACAAAAGGAAAAAAGCCAACAGTTCAGGCAGGCAGTGAAAGGACTCAGGTGTTTTCACATAAAATTACATTGCCAGTGATTTCAGAAGATCGTGAAAGAAAGTAGCTGTGGGAAAAGATATAATAACGGAAGCTAAGACAGTGTCATTAGTGAAGTCAGTAAAAGAGACCCCAACAAGTCTTCGAGGAGATGCAGGAGAGTGCACAGTCTCGGAAGGGGCTATGCAGTTAGTCCCTGATCTAGAACAGCGGGAGAAGGGCAAGAAGTTACAATTTTGACAGATACAAGATCGTACCACTCGCTGATAATAAGGATGAGCGAATCTGCTTTCTTTCTGAACTGTTTCCTGAAAGTCTGGGAATTTGTGGGATAGATTGAAAGAAATTTAGCGTTCCGTTATGTAAGATCAGATTGTTGAGCCAGCTCAAGACTGAGGAAGTTACAGTGGGTATGGTTGAGAGAGTGTCAGCTCCAGGAATTTAGATTGTTCTTGGTTATGATTTGTCAGGATGCAAGGTGGGACTGAATCCCCTTATTGTAGAGAATCAAAATGAAGACGAAAAAAAAACTGCAGATAAAAATGAGAATGTGTGGTGAATAGATCGCACTATCATAAGTCACAGAACAAGGCGAAAATTATAAAGAAAGACGAAGGAGTTGAGGTTTAGTTAGTGCAGCATATGTTTGACGCAATGTTGCGGGAAAAAGGTGAACAGGGCAGTCGGGCGGACAGAAGTGTTTAGTCCTGAAATGCGAAGGGACTTGCAACAACAAGACTCGATGAGAAAAGATATTAAATGTGAATGTTAACTCTGAAGAGGAGGCAGAATGTAGTCTGGAGGGTTATTATCGGAAAGGTAGAATACCAAGTCCGAACGTAATACCACGTCAGATTCGTGCAGAGGAGAAATGGACCTAAGTTCACCAGATTGTGTTTCTGGTAGTATACAGACAGAAGGTGTTGCGGGTCGCAGATGAACTACATGTAGGAGATCACCTAAGGGTAAGAAATACACAGGCTAAGGTTCAAAAAACATTTTATTGGCCTGGACTGCACATGTTAGTGGTTGACTTTCGCTGTAAGTTTGATATATGCCCAGTGGCAAGTAAGCCACAGGCGGTAATAAACCCAACATATTTGTAGCCAGTTTTGCACATTTGAAGAAACTTTCACGCGGAATATAATGAATTGTGTCGGTTTCCTCCCGAGAACTGAAAATGGGAACCAATACTTGTTAACTGGAATGGGTGTGTCTACCAGATTTCTGGAATGAATTCCATGACGGAGTATCAAAGTAAAAAACGCTGGTGGTGGAATTCGTAGCATTCTTCACGAGGGTATGGGCTCCCCAGAAAGATTCAGTTGGAACAATGATCAAAGTTTTCTGCTCGGCTGTTTAAAGAGATCATGGATAGCTTAGGTATACAACGCTTTAAATTCAGTACGTGTCATCCTGAACCCTAGGGGGCTTTAGAAATGTGGCAACAGACCTTGAATACCTTGTTGAGAGCATACTGTCAGGACTACCCGAATCATTGGGATGCATGTATCCCATTTTTTATTGTTTGCAATTGAAGATGCCCCAAACGGATCTATTCAGTTTACTCCATTTGAAAGAATATTCGGTCATGAAGTGAGAAGCACTTTTAAATTAATAACACAGACAGTGTATTCCTGTGAGTGTGCATTTGCGTGAGAGACCGAGTAAATCTGTGAGCGTGTGTGTGTGCGTCAAAGAGCTGTATATGTGAGTGGCTAATAGTGCAGATCTGTGAGTGGTTGATTGTGTGTGTGTGGGTGTGCGTGTGTGTGTGAAAGAGAGAGATGATGTACATCAGTGAGTTTGTGTGTGCGTATGTGTCTGTGACAGTGTAGTGACGGTGGACATCTGTGAATGTGCGTGTGTGAGTGTGTGTGAGAGAGAGACAATGTACATCAGTGAGTTTGTATGTGCTTGCATGTGTGTGCATGTTTCTGTGACAGCGCAGTTCACAGTGTACATCTGTGAATGGACGAACATGCGTGTGTGCGTGAGTGTGTTTGTGTGTATGTGTTTGCGTTTGTGTTTGAGAGAGAGACAGTTCTGAGAGATACTGCACTGTTAGACACTCAGTACCGAGGTAATGTTGCGCATCAAAAGGTCATTACTGAGGTAGTGCTGCACTGTCCGATACTAGGTACAGAGGGATTTTCAAAGAAAAGTTATTCATTTTCTGGGTTCTGGTCTGGGCCAGCATTTACTGCCCATCTCCTGTTGCCCTTTAGAGCGTGGTGGTGAGCTGCCTTCTTTAACAGCTGGAGTCCACCTGCTATGGGTTGACCTAGCGTACCATTAGGGAGGGAGTTTCAGCATTTTGTGCAAAGACAGTGAGGACTTAAAGTGATTTTTACTCTCTGCAATATCCCTAGAACCTTAATTTGCTCCTGTAACCAGTGCATTTATGTGGTGAGTTTAGTTGTGTTTCTAATCAATGGTACTTCCCTCGATATTGAGAGCAGTGATGATAACACCGTTGAAAGGCAAGTCATAATGGTCATATGGTCTCTAATTAGTAATGGTCATATTGGGGTCTGTGATGCTGCGGCTAACATAAGGAGACCGGAATGATCATCTTTTCAGGCTTTCTGACTGATTGTCACAAATGCATCAGCTTTACTTTTTTTCGCTGATGTGCTGTAGTTCCCATAATGGTGGCTTCATTTTCGGAGCGCAGCAACCTCCTCTAATTGTCTCTTAAATTGTCCAATGCTTTCTCTGGCTACACGTGACAATACGACAGAGATAGATCTGAACCATTCATTGTGGGATCACTGAGTTCTATCCTCACTTACTGCTTATGCTGTTTACTGTGTGGACCATTCTGTTTTGTCGCTGAAGGCATTAAGAGATTTTTCAGGTGGTCCCCTCATTTCTCGGCCTGGCTGGTACTTCCCACAACATGACTTTCTGCACTCCTCATTGAACCAGCATGGATCCCTGACTTGATGGTTACTGTAAAGTGGAAGATATGTCCGGTCGATGGTTGGAAACTGCATGAATTGTACAGAGCATGATTCTACTGCTGCTGATGGCCCACTGCGCCTCACGGACAACTCATCATGCGTTGCTCTGCCAGCTTAACATTTGTTGCATTCAGCACACGAGTGCTACATAACATGATTGAGAGTCTACAAAATGTGAAAAAGGCCCTTCCTCCCCACGAGAACTGTGCAGTGACCTCTCTAACCGATCTATTAAATGGAGAGGTTTATCTGCAGCAGATGGATTGGTGACAATGAGCTAAAATGTATGTTTCTCTTTTATTGATTCCCATATAATCTGCCACAGAGAAGACCAGTAACCAGAGGATCTAACATCTATCCTGAGCACTGTATTGACTATTTACCAAGGAGCTGCCACCTCTTCCTGGTTCTGTCTTGTCAATCGGACAGACCCTGCCAGAAAAGATCATGATGTTGCCTGGGACATAGTCCTGTTCACAGAATCTTTCTTTGTAGAACATATCTGACTCTTGCTTGATTGGTCTGTGGGAAATGTACAGCAGGTTACATTTGCATATTGCACAATAAAGCGTTATTATCACTTTACTTCTTAAGTATTCAAAATAAATTATAAATCATTGTCTTTCAGTTGAAAACAATTGAAATAACAACGATTAAATTACCTGAGCACAAACCTAACTATTACACAATTCAGCGCTCGTCGCATAGAGCTGATCCATGTTCAGATCAGGAAACACACCACCTTGCAGTCAACAAATCTGTTCAAAATGGCTTTTAAAAAGGCTGAATTCAGACAGTTCTACAGAACATCACCACTACCTCCAAAACTCTGATCATCTCCTAAATATGTACAAAGAGCTTTCAAACAGTACCTGAGCAATAATTCACACAATCCCTCATAAGAGACCAGTTATAAAAAGCTCCGAAAGACAAGTTAATGCATGGGGAAGACAGGTCAATGCAGATCACAGGGCTCAGCGCTGATCCAAATGCAATTGGAAATTTGCACAAATCATCTGCCAACAATCATGTGTCACAAGTTTATCTCCTCTGAAGACTTATGGTGTGCCATCTCAGCTTTGTAATTCTGCACCTTGGACCTGATCCTGAAGGTATCTGTTAGGAAAGTGATGGACTCGTGCAGCACAAGCGTCTTAAATTCAATCTTTCATAAACTATATCCATTCTGTACCAGCTTTACAACGTCAATATTCAAACAGAATTATCCAACTACATTTATGGCCATCCTCATCCATGTCGAGATGATTATTTCTTTGTTAATGTTCTCAGAGTTGGTCGAACTATGAACAGTCAAGTATCATAACTGAACGTCCGTCATCCTTTGATAATACCCACTTTTCGATTGTCCAATAAGTGCAATCAAGTTCCACCTGTTCCAGATGTGTGCAAGAGCATCTCTGAACAGATTGAAAAGCATTGACCCAGAGGAGCTGCTCTCAGGCTTGATTCATTCAATCATTTGGACGGATGTTTTTAATTCAAAGTAACGCCAACAGTGTGGGTTCAATTCCTCCAATGACTGTGGTCAATGCAAAAATTGTCCTTCTCAAGCTCTTCCTTTGCGTGAATCTGCAATGAAACTACCAGCACTCGACTCTGTCTCACCAGAGAACAATCTCATCATCATCTAGGTCAATGGTGCCTTAGCATTTCATTTCTGATCTGCAGGTTTTCTTAGAAACACCTTCCCTGAGGAATGGCTGCACGGCAGGCCTGGAGCTGGGCTGGTTGTTCTCATCCAATCACCGCCATTTTTGTTTGAACAAGGTATGATTTAAGCCAGGTCAGACGTTTCCCTGATTGTTATTTGCTCCATTCTTACTATTGCTCCTTGATGCCACACTTGGTAAAATGCAGTCATAACGACAACTGCAATTGTTCTCACCACATCTCTGGAATCTACTTTTGTTCCTTGTTTGTTCTCCATCTCTAAACTAAGGCTACAATAAGGTCAGAGATGAATAGCGTCGGTAGCGTCCAAACTGAGCTTTAGTGGTCATGTTGTTGCTGAGAAAGTGTTGTATCATAATACTGAAGAATAAATCTTTCATCACTTTACTAATGAGCTAGATTAGACTGATAGGGCAGTCATTAGTTATCAGACTGTGTATGTGTTCGTGTGTGCGTGTGTGTGGTTGCACGCATATATTTAAGGACAGGACAAATCCAGATCGTTTTCCACATTGTCACTCAGGTACCAGTGTTGTAGCCCAGCAGGAATACCTTGAATGTAATGTTGTCAACGCCCAGAGCCTTCGCATTCTCCAATCCCTTCTGACATTCGTAGATATGACATGAAATTAATCGAATGAGCTGAAGACTGCCGTCTGTGGTGCTGGAGATCTTTGGAGGGGACTGAATTAGATTATCCTTGCGAAACTTCGGTCTGAAAGTTGTTGTGAATGTTTCAGCCTTATCTTTTCTATTGTTTTCCTGGGCTCTTCCAAATTTGAGGAAAGCGATTTTTGTAGATCCACCTCCAGTGAGTTGATTGATTGCCCAGCAACATTCATGACGGTATGTGACAGGATTGCATCAAATAAGTTGGATTCGTTCGTTGTGGGTTAGCTTTGATCGGTCTTTCAATTGTTTCTTAATTTCAGGTGCATCAAAAATACAATTCGTTTACTTCAGCACATTTTTATGTATACAAGCCATAGCTCTTGCTGCAACATTCTGACCCCACCTCCTCAAAACTATACACTTCAGCCCCAGTCCAGAAGCTATGTCCTTTCGAACCCAAATAACTCGACCAGTTGTGTTGTTGTCAAGTCACACTTTTTGGTCGATCTTGTAATGTCCCGCTGTGTTCCATTCTTTGAGGGAGGAGAACACAGGATGGCAGTGATTCAAGCTAACCGCTTACGTCTCAAGGACAGCTAGTGACAGGCAGTAGACGCTAGCAGGCCACGCCAATATTCGATGAATGGATTAAAAATACCCTCCAGCACCTTCATCCCTCCGGATCTCAGTAACCCTCACGTGTCCCGACATCCATCCCTCCAGCTGTAATCTCTGCCAGCAATTATAGCCGTCCCTATCTCTGTATCCTGCTCCAGCAACAATACGTTACTCTATGTCTGGGCTCTCTTCCAGCCACATCCTATTTCTTTACCTTCCTCCAACATCTGCATTGCTCACTATTTATTCTATTGCTTCAAAGCCATATCGAATTGCCATGTCAGTAAACTCTTCCAATCTGCACCCTCACGCTAACTTTGTCACCTCCGCCGGCCCATACATCTTTCCCAGCTCTTACGGTATTCTAGAACGTTGTTACATCTTGCAGGCCGGTCCACCTACTATGACTGCGAAGTCCAGCAGGTATTACAGTCCTCGCTACCTCTGCAACATCCACAAGCATGTACAGCAACCCTATTTCTGTAACCTTCTCCAGCCCATTCACCACTCCATGTCTTCTTCGGCTATTCCAGCCTGAACAGCACTTACAACCCATGAAACATCTTTCAGACCGTTTGATCTCATCTGAATTTGTAATGCTCTCCAGCCCAGACATACCTCACTATCTCGGTAAGTTCAAAACATTTTTGCATTCCTCCATATTTCCAGGCACTTTCTAGCCCCCACACAACTCCGTCTTTCAGTAACCTCCTCCTGCACATGTACAGCCCTACTTATCTCTATGACATCCTTCACCATCTGCTCCCGACCTACCTCTGTAACTTCCCCTAACAGCTATATCCCCTATTATATCTCTAATCTCCCGTATGTACAGTCTGTATCGGTGTAATCGTCTGAAGTATTGACCCACTTCCATGTTCCTGGAACTTACTCTAACCCCGAAAAGTCTCCCAGTCTCTGTAGTCTCTTCCAGCAACGACAGCCACTTTTTTCTCCAACATCCTCCAGCACTATCACCTACACTTACCTCAGTACCATTAACCAGTAGTTACATCCTGACGTACCACTATAACTCTTGCACAATCTACTTCATTCCCTATCACTGCAGACTCCTCCAGCAACTACATCGTCCTCATCACTTTGACATCCTCACACCATACATCTCCTTCACATCTTTCTAACTTCTTCTCGCATTTACTGTCCTCCATATAACAATAACACACAAACGCTATTCCAGCCCTCCTGAGGCCTCTACTACTCTCCAATCCCTATCCCTGTTACCTCATCCACTCGCAACAAACCTCCCTATCTCTGCAAATTCTTCCAGGAATAACAATCTTCCCTAACATTTTCTTTATATCTTGCTGCTCAGACTCACCTAGTTTTGTGAACTCGACCAGTTATTCCAGACCTCTCTATGAATGCAACATTCTCAAACACTTGCTGTCTCTGTAACGTCCGGCAGCCCCAATAGCAGTACTTGATCCTATATCCCTGTCCGACGCCGACACTTCCTCCTATATTTGATGCCTCCTCCAGCCAGTACATTCTTTCATATCTCTGCCATTATCTCTAGCCAGTACACTACTCATATCTCTGTCATTTTCGCCTGAATGCAAGCCTTTCCCAATCTCTCTAACATCCTGCAATCCTTCAACACTCTCCCTATCAGTGTCACCTTCGCAAACATAAGGTGCAGGACGAAACCCTCACCCTCACAAAAGCCTAAAACCGAAAAACCCAGAGTGGAACACATCACCTTGTAATCTGTTGAAACAGTTTTCGAACTGGCAGAACGGGGTTGGTAATTATAATAAGCCCCTGACACTCAGTTTGTAATTGACATACAACAAAACAATTAACAAACCGAATAAATCCCTTCAAAGTACAAAAGTTTCCCAAATACAAAAATTCTAAATATATACTGTTTCAATAAACAGAAGTTTCGCTCATAAAAACAAAATTTTAAAAATGCGAATTTAATCTCTCTAACTTGCAGCCAAGCTACGTCTTGCAGCATGTTCTGTGCCTTATCTGACGAATCTTCCTGACAGGAACAATATCTTCATCGATTTGTTTGTCAGAAACTTTAAACGGCTAATTGGTAGGTACCTTTGGCTTTAATTATTTTTTTCTGGAACTGTTGCGAGCTGTTCGCTTAGCAGATGGTAAAGGCGTTCCTGCTTTGTCCAACTGTCTTCTTCTTTTATACCCTTGATAACATACAATGGGATTGGTGAAACATTGCGAAAACTATGAGATCCGAATTAAACATGTTTTTAGCCTCAACATCCCTGGTTTCAATTGTTTGGTTTTAATCAACACTTGCTGTCTTCCAAACAAAACAAAACTGTCGCTTGCTCTATTAACTATACAGCCTTTTGCTCTCTGCACTTGCAAACATACATTCCTTCTGAGTCTCTAAGCATCAAAAAAACACATCATCTTTTAAAAGCGCAACACACTACTTCCACCCAGCAATTTATAATCATCAATATTTTACAGACACCAAATTCTAACGTCCTGCCTCCCAGTCCACAAGTCCTCTTCGCAACTTAGAAACACCTCCCTCCTTAAACAAATTATCATTATTGCGAAAACATGACTATATTTTATTTTATTTTCTCAACATTAATGCTATTCTGACGCGATTTGAAGTTCATTCATCAAGATTTACACATTTCATGTTTGTACTCTGTAAGTCTAACTCTACCACTTCTTTCTCATGTAAACCTCTTTTTCTTTTCTTTTAAAACAGTGATACAGTGTCCGCAATACAATTTTCTGTAACATATACAATTTGTAAATTATATGCTTGCAACGAAGACTCCATCGGAATAATCTGATGTTCTTGTTCTTCCATCGATCAAGAAATGTCAACAGTTTATGATCAGTATACACAACCATCGCTGATGCATTATTTGCAATGTAAATATTAAAATGGTGAAAGGCTATTGCAAAACTCAAAAACTTTGTTCAGTAGTTGCTTTACATTTTCTGTTGGATATTGAAGTGTTTTTAAAATTAAAGTATTGGCCTTGCAAATCCACTTTTATCCATTTGAAACAACACTGCACCAACCCAAACACCACTTGCGTCGCTGGTGAATTTAAAGTATTTTAAAAGATTGGGACGATTAAAAGTGATGCAGTGGCTAACACTGCTTTCACGTTTTCAAATGCCTCCTGGAATTGTTTTATTAAAAGTAACTGTGTTTTCTTTTATCAAGTCCGTCATTGGTGCCACCATGCTACTATAGTTTGGTACAAACCTCTGGTAAAATCCGCTACATCACAAACATTCGAGCAATTCCTTCTCCAGTGATGGTCTTGGAAATTCTTATATGGTCTTCGTCTTCACGATCCTCAGTGTCATCTGTCCGTGTCTGACGTTGTGAACCGAGAATACCGATTCCACCTTTTCTAATTTCGTTTTAGCCAAGTTTACGAACAACATTGCCTTCTGTAGTCTCTCAAAGAGATCTGCGAAATGCTCTATGGAGCCACAAATGAGTAAAGAACATTCAGTCATCCTTGTCGACGGCACCGCAAGTCAATCCTGCCACAACAGTGTTCATAAGGCTTTCAAAAGTAGCTGGTGCGTTTGTCACTTCAAAGAATATTATTTTATATTGATACAAGAGAAAGTGATGACGAGACATGCTTGAGAGTATGAGTGGAATAGTGTCGTGGTGTAAGAGCAAAGCAGGCAATGCAGCATCTAAGAAGAAGGAAATCGATATTTTGGACATAAACACGAAACTTTGCTGCTGAAGGTCTTTTTCCCAAAACATCGACTCCCCTGTTCCTTAGACTTTGCCTGACCTGCTCAAAACGGATGCCCTTCATTTGGGCTTACAAACGCAGAAGCTACTTTTGTTCACTCTCACAAAAATACTTACCAGAATCCGGAAAGTAATTCCAACGTTGGGATTGAAGTAGCTTTTCCAATTTTTTTTGCACACAATCCTGCAGCTTTGTTATTGTGTATAAGACTCGTTTGTTCACTGCATTTCCCTTCCGATAATCTAAACAGAATCATTGAGTATCATTAACGTTGGGAACAAGCACGATCGGCGAACTCCAAACACTTTCACTCGACTTGATGATATCTTGGAGCGTCGCGTCCACTTCCTACTGAACTGAATCTGCTTTGAGCGACTTAAGCCTGTTAGACCATAAGACAAAGGAACATGAATATGGTCATTTAGCCTGTTGAGTCTGTTGTGCCATCCAAACAAGTTGGACGAATTTCTCAAAACCGTTCTCCCGTTTGCTCCCCATAAGTCCTGACAATAAGGGAACCAACTCTCTCAAATTTAAACATATTCAATGGACTGGCTTCCACAGCCTTCTGTGGTGATGAATTTCTTAGATTCAAAACTTTCTGGCATCAGACATTTATCATTATATCTGTTCAAAATTGTCTTTTATTTTCTTCAACGCTATACCCACGAATTCCAGTCACTCCTGCCAATGGAAACGTCTTCTTAAAATCTACTCTGCCCAGGTCATTCTTTGCTCTATGTGTCTTGATTAAGTTACTACTTAACCTTCCAAATTCCGTCGAGTATAAACCCGCAGTCCTCAAACGTTCCTCATTTGTTAAGCTGTTTATTCCCAAAACCAATCTTGTGAACATGTTCTGAATTCGCTACATGTCCAGTACATCCTTCCTGAAATATGCGGGCCAAAATCACGTACAATACTCCAAACGTGGTCTGACGATGGCCTTACAGAACTTCAGAAGGAGGTCACTGCCATTATATTCAAGTCCTCTCAAAATTAAAACCATCATTGCATTTCCATTCATAACTATTAAGTTAGACAAGAGGTGGGTTGGAACAACACAGCAAGTCAGGCAGCATCCGGTGCAGAAGTCAACATTTCTGGTGCAACCCTTGTTCAGGACTGGGATTGGGTGGAGGTGTTGCTCCATTGAAGGGGGTGCTGGGTCAGGGTGGTGAAATTGTGATAGAATAAAATAGGTAGAGGTCAGGGCTGGGTTGTTCAATGGGTGGACTGAATCTGGTTGGTGGCTGCGTGGAGTGAAGGGATGGGAATAAGTTAGACAGGGAATTGGAGACTGTGAAGGGAGGTTACACTTAATTGGAGAACTCGTGTTGAGTCCACCGGGCCCGAGGTTGGCCAGGCAGAAGGTGAGGTTTTGATCCTGTAGTTTGCAGTTTTGTTTATTGTGACAATTGTTATGACACGGGGTAAACACCTCTAATAATTTAAACCTGCTAATTAGCAGCACAGCATACTTTTATTCCGTGCTTTAATCTGTTTAAATTTGAGATGCAAAGATCTGTCGCAAAACTCACTATTTGAAGGAATTATTCACAACTTTATTTCTTTTTCTGTCCAACAGAGAAAAATTAACTCACAGCTATTTACAACCCATTCCTCCTAACCTATAGTTCACCTTCCACTCTGCAATACTGGTCCGATAAAAAAAGTCGCGATTATTACTTATGAAAATTATAATCACGTTTCAAAACCAGTCAGCTGGTCGTGTGTCCTCTGTGGATTTTCCTCTACGTTATGTCTTCTTCTTAGCGATTATGTTTCACAGTTCGCTGACAGATAAATATACCTTTAAGGAACAGATATTTCATCGTGCAATCTCTCGCTGGTGTTTGGTGTTTGTCATTTCTCTTTTCCGCTCTGGGTAACTGTTCAAATGTGTGATATTAATACCCAAACAACAGATTGTTTCATTGGTTTTAATATTGTCAAATTGCTAAATTCAAACAGATTTTTTTTTTATCTTGGGGCATAATTTGAAATGATTAGAAAAATATGAAATTGTTTTTGTCTCAGAGGAACACAGGTACTGCTACCTGTTTGACAAGAAGTTACAATATAAAATTTCCAGTACATTGTTTTCTTCTCTCAGTCATTGCTCGCTTTGAAACTCTTTAAAAGCACAGTTTCACTGACCTTTGGAAAACATATCACCACTTAAGAAAACATGAACCACCAGAGTGAAAAGGTGACTTCATTTTCTCTGTTCTTCAAACACATTACCATATCATGCAGATAACTTTAATATACGCCCACCTTAATCTGTTCCTCTCTGTGTGTGTGTGTGTTTGTTTTATATGCTTTATATGTTCTAATAACATTGGAAAAATACAAGTCTCATCGAAACTTCACCAGTTAAATCCGCGATAACACATTTGCAATTACATTCTAATGACACGCAGCATAATGATTTTTACATGCAAAGTCTGTAACATAAGACTGCAACGAAATGGTTTCCTACCCATGTTATCGATGCGTTCTAAGGATGTAAGAGGATTGTGATCTGTGAGCGGAATTGTCTGCGGCACATTGTCCATGATATTGACATTGAAATGTTGTCAGGTCAGTACCAAAAACAATTCATCTTTTTTGATCGTGGAGTATGTCTTCTGGTGGATTTTAAGCTCCTTCGAAAAGTAACCAAATTTCAATCATATCATAGAACATAGAACATAGAACATAGAACATAGAAGAATACAGCGCAGTACAGGCCCTTTGGCCCTCGATGTTGCGCCGATCCAAGCCCACCTAACCTATACTAACCCACTATCCTCCATATACCTATCCAATGCCCGCTTAAATGCCCATAAAGAGGGAGAATCCACCACTGCTACTGGCAGGGCATTCCATGAACTTACGACTCGCTGAGTGAAGAACCTACCCCTAACTTCAGTCCTATATCTACCCCCCCTTAATTTAAAGCTATGCCCCCTTGTAATACCCGACTCCATACGCGGGAAAAGGTTCACACTGTCAACCCTATCTAACCCCCTAATCATCTTGTACACCTCAATCAAGTCACCCCTAAACCTTCTTTTCTCTAATGAAAACAGCCCCAAGTGTCTCAGTCTTTCCTCATACGATCTTCCTTCCATACCAGGCAACATCCTGGTAAACCTCCTCTGCACCCGTTCCAGTGCCTCCACATCCTTTCTATAGTATGGCGACCAAAACTGCACACAATATTCCAGGTGCGGCCGCACCAGAGTCTTATACAACTGCATCATGACCTCAGGACTCCGGAACTCAATTCCTCTACCAATAAAAGCCAGTACGCCATATGCCTTCCTCACCACACTATTTACCTGGGTGGCAACTTTCAGAGATCTGTGTACATGGACACCAAGATCCCTCTGCTCATCCACACTACCAAGTATCCGACCATTAGCCCAGTACCCCATCTTTTTGTTATTCTTCCCAAAGTGTATAACCTCACACTTAGCTACATTGAATTCCATTTGCCAACTTTCTGCCCAGCTCTGCAGCTTCTCTATATCCTGCTGTAACCTGCAACATCCTTCCTCACTGTCAACAACTCCTCCGACTTTCGTATCATCCGCAAACTTGCTCACCCAACCTTCTAACCCCTCTTCCAGGTCATTTATAAAAATGACAAACAGCAATGGTCCCAAAACAGATCCTTGCGGAACACCGCTAGTGACGGCACTCCATGAAGAAACTTTGCCATCAACTACTACCCTCTGTCTTCTTCCATCGAGCCAATTCCTAATCCAAACCTCCAACTCACCCTCAATGCAATATCTCCGTATTTTCTGCAGTAGCCTACCATGGGGAACCTTATCAAACGCCTTACTAAAATCCATATATACCACATCTACCGCTTTCCCCTCATCAACCTCCTTCGTCACCTTTTCAAAGAATTCAATAAGGTTTGTGAGGCACGACCTGCCCTTCACAAAACCATGCTGACTATCCTTGATCACATTATTCCTATCCAGATGTGCATAAATCCTATCCCTTACAATTCTCTCTAAGACTTTGCCCACAACAGAAGTGAGACTCACTGGCCTATAGTTACTAGGGTTATCCCTACTCCCCTTTTTGAACAAGGGAACCACATTTGCTATCCTCCAGTCTTCTGGCACTACTCCAGTAGACAAAGAGGACATAAAAATCAAGGCCAATGGCTCTGCAATCTCCTCCCTTGCTTCCCAGAGAATCCTAGGATAAATGCCATCAGGCCCAGGGGACTTATCTATTTTCACTTTTCCAGGATTTCCAACACCTCTTCTCTACATACCTCAAAGCCATCCATTCTACTTATTTGTGACTCAGTATTCACATCGACGACAATGCCCTGTTCCTGAGTAAATACTGAAGAAAAGTATTCATTCAGTGTCTCCCCAATCTCTTCCGCCTCCACACGCAACTTCCCACTACGATCCTTGACTGGACCTATTCCTACCCTAGTCATTCTTTTATTCCTAACATACCTATAGAAAGCCTTCGGGTTTTCCCTAATCCTACCGACTAAGGACCTTTGATGTCCCCTCCTTGCTGCTCTTAGCTCTCTCTTCAGCTCCTTCCTGGCTACCCTATAACTCTCAATCGCCCCAATTGAACCTTCACGTCTCATCTTGAGATAGGCCGCCCTCTTCCATTTAACAAGGGATTCCAATTCCTTATTAAACCACGGCTCCCTCGCACGACCCTTTCCTCCCTGCCTGACAGGTACATAATTATCAAGGACACTCAATAGTTGCTCCTTGAACAAGCTCCACATATCATTTACACTCTTGCCTTGGAGTCTACTTTTCCAAGCCACACATCCTGAGTCATGCCTCACCGCATCATAATTTCCCTGACCCCAGCTATAACTCTTGCCCTGTAGTACACACTTATCCCACTCCATCACGAGAGTAAAAATCACCGAATTATGGACACTATCCCCAAAGTGCTCACCTACCTCTAATTCTAACACCTGGCCTGGTTCGTTACCCAGAACCAAATCCAATATGGCCTCACCTCTTGTTGGCCTGTCTACATATTGTGTCAGGAAACTCTCCTGCACACATTGAACAAACACTGACCCATCTAACGAACTTGAGCTATAGCTTTCCCAATCAATATCAGGAAAGTTAAAGTCCCCCATAACAACCACCCTATTACTGTCACTCATCTCCTGAATCACCTTCCCTATCCTTTCTTCAATGATTCTAGGACTATTAGGAGGCCTGTAAAAGACTCCTAACAGGGTGACCTCACCTTTCCTATTCCTAACCTCAGCCCAAACTACCTCAGATGGCAAGTCCTCATCCATCGTCCTTTCCACCACTGTAATACTATCTTTGACAAGCAATGCCACACCTCCCCCTCTTTTACCCCCACCTCTGACCCTACTAAAACATTTAAATCCTGGAACCTGCAACAGCCAATCCTGTCCCTGTTCTACCCATGTCTCCGTAATAGCCACAACATCGAAGTCCCAGGTACCAACCCACGCTGCAAGTTCACCTACCTTATTTCGTATACTTCTTGCATTGAAGTATACACACTTCAAGCCACTTTCCTGTTTACAGGCACCCTCCTTTGAAATTGATGCCATGTTCCTAATCTCCCTACACTCCAGGCCCTGCACCCTGAAGCTACAATCTGGGTTCCCATGCCCCTGCAGAGTTAGTTTAAATCCCCCCCCCCCCCCCCCCCTCAAGAGCACTAGCAAACCTCCCCCCAAGGATACTGGTGCCCCTCAGGTTCAGGTGTAGACCATCCTGTTTAGAGAGGTCCCACCTTCCCCAGAAAGAACCCCAGTTATCCAAAAACCGGAATCCCTCCCTCCTGCACCATCCCTGTAGCCACGCATTTAAGTGTTCTCTTTCCCTATTCCTCGAATCTCTATCACGTGGCACGGGTAACAAACCAGAGACAACAACTCTGTTCGTTCTAACTCTGAGCTTCCAACCTAGCTCCCTGAAAGCCTGTCTAACATCCTCGGCACTCCTCCTACCTATGTCGTTGGTGTCAATATGGACCACGACTTCGGGCTGCTCCCCCTCCCCCTCCAGGACCCGGAAAACACGATCAGAGACATCACGTACCCTTGCACCTGGGAGGCAACATACCAAACGTGAGTCTCTCTCGTTCCCACAAAACCGCCTATCTGTGCCCCGAACTATCGAGTCCCCAATTACTACTGCTCTGCTCTTCTTCACCCTTCCCTTCTGAGTAACGGGGACAGGCTCCGTGCCAGAGACCTGAGCCCCGTTACTTTCCCCTGGTAAGTCATCCCCCCCACAAGTATCCAAAACGGTATACTTGTTCTTGAGGGGAACGGCCGCAGGGGGTCCCTGCACTGGCTGCTTCCTCCCAGTCCCCCTCACTGTCACCCATCTATCTGCCATCTTTGGAGTTACTACTTCCCTATAACTCTGATCTATGACCCCCTCTGCCTCCCGAATGATCCGAAGTTCATCCAACTCCAGCTCCAGTTCCCTAACACGGTCTTGGAGGAGCTGGAGATGGGTGCACTTCCTGCAAGTGTAATCGGCAGGGACGTCGTTGGCATCCCTCACCTCATACATGTTGCAGGAGGAACATTGCACTGCCTTCACTGCCATCCCTCTAAAGCTAACTTTTATTTAAAAAAAAACAACTGGGTCGAAAGAATACAACAAGCAAAATTCAGCACTTACCTACTTACCACAACAGATGTTATTATTAGGTTAGAGGAGGAGGGCGGGTGGGAGGCACTACCCGTGTAGTGCCTCGGGTTCCTCTCCTTCGCGCTTTTAAAGGGGAAAAATCCTACCCAGGTAAGCTTACACTAACTGCTTCCGGGTCTCGGCTGCCCCTATGGTCGTCGTCACTTCCCCCTGGTGCTCCCACTCTTTCTGTGAAGAGAGAGTGAAAGAGAAAAAAAAACACCGCTGCCCGCTACCGGTAAGTACTTTTAAAACCAAACGGTCTTACCTTCGCTGCTGCTCGCACTGGAAATGCTAATCATATCCTCATCTTTCTGTATCAGTCAAGTTCCAACTTTGATATCACTCGCATCGATGGCAACATTAAAAGTTGTTGAAATGTTTGGTGTAGCTAAACCTACTGAGGTGGTTAGTATCGTCTTTAAATGCTCAAAGGCCGACTGGCACGGGTCTGTCCACTTAATGGGCAGACTTCGTGTTCTTGTTGTCCAGTTTTTAACGTTGTCGCTGTGCTGCCGAAATTTAGAGCACAGGTCCAATCGAATCCAAAGAGTCTGAAGAATTGAAGTATCTTTTCATCGAGGTTGGTCGTGGAAATTCCTCGATGGGCTTCGTCTTTGCGTTCTGTGGGGCCAGCCTTCATTTACCAATGTTATAGCCCAAGAATGTCATCTTTGCTTCCATGAAAACAGTTTTGTTTACGTTTTTTATCAGTTTTGCTTCTCACAGTTGTTCAACGATTTCTGCCAACTGTACTATGTAATCTTTCCTGGACTTACCAAAGATCACATCATCCCAATAGACTGCACAGTTTTAAACCCTGCCATAACTCAGTTCATGAAACTTTGGAATGTGCCGGGTGGATTCGTCATTCCTAAGGGCATCAATTTAAACAGATATAGCCAATTCAGGGTTAAAAATCCAGAAATTTCTTTAGCTGCCTCTGCTCAAGATACCGCCAGTACTAAGGCATTACTTCCAACTTGGTGATGTAACTGGCTAGTGCGACTTTGTTGGTACAGTCCTCCAATCTCGGAATTAGATAGGAGTCCGCTTTTGTATCTGTATTGATCCACGCGTTGGC
Organism: Chiloscyllium plagiosum; assembly: GCF_037043375.1. Taxonomy (NCBI): domain Eukaryota; kingdom Metazoa; phylum Chordata; class Chondrichthyes; order Orectolobiformes; family Hemiscylliidae; genus Chiloscyllium; species Chiloscyllium plagiosum. Next base: position 83,737,888 of record NW_028270175.1, read on the forward strand.
ATTGAATCAGCGTTGATTCCAATCATCCACGTAGAAACATTGAGTACTGTCTATTTTGAGAACAAAGACGAGCAGCGACCTCAAATCGCTCCAACTTGTTTCCATGATCCCCTCGTCGACCATGGCCTCCAACTCCTACTGAACCCGTCTGGCTTTGGAAGGATTAAGTCGATAAAACTTTACTTTTATCATCGCAGTATTCTACAAGTCTGGATCATGCACAATAGCATTAGTCCTCCACATCTGATATTTACATATGTTCTTATACTGCACTAACGAACGTTTGAACTTTATTCTAAGTTCATGAAACACCTAGCTGACTAAACAGATCCCATTACACAAGGGCTTCTTCATCTTTTATATCTATTTTTGGATACAGAAAAATCAACATCATCTAGATTTGATTCCACACTCTGCGGGGCAGCAACTGAATAAGATTCTTTAGGTCTTTCTCTCTTGTATAATACAGTGTCAACATGTTCTCATGACATACCCAATCCCTTATTTTTCTACAAGATAGTTCATCTGACTGAACGTTTTCTCAGTTTGATGGGGACCACGAAACCTGGCTTTGGAGGGATCTTCAATCACTTGTAATAGTGCTTCACGTCATCCCTTTGGGAAAACTTCAAAGTCTCCGAGATTTTATCTGCCACCTGCTTCATTCTATGCTGTGTCCTTTTAGGTTGCTGTTTAGCTAACTCACATAACTCGATTTCACGTCTTCCACAAACTAAGTGTGAAATTACTTCTTCAGTCCTATCAAATTGCATTTATTTAACTCGAAATGACTTCTCGCTTCATGCCCGCATATTAACACCACCGGAGTGAACTGAATAGATTCATTTGCGGCATCTCTAATGGGAAACAATACGAATGGTGTACCTTTATTCCAATCATTCAGGTAATCCTGATATTATGCTTTCGACGTCGTCTTCAAGGTCTGATGCCACATTTCTAAAGCTCTCTGGGATTCAGGATGATACGCACTGGATATCAACTTCTCGAAATGTAATTCAACACATCCTTATCCAGACGAGCAGTAACAATCGACCCTTGATCCGAGGAATCCTTCTGGGCAGCCCATTCTGTATGAAGAGAGCTACTAACTTCTCCAATACCCTTCCTGCCTTGGCACTCCGGAAAGGAATTGCCTCCAGACGTCTGGTATACGCATCCGTTATGTTAAAATGTTCTTGTTGCATCTTTCAGTTCTCTGGAGGGGACCTACAGAAGTACTTATAACCCAAATGAGCGGTTCTTCAGGTTTGGGAACTGGCAACTGGCTGACATACTATTTGGCATGTATGACACGTATGGCAAAAAGTAACCACAACCTTGTGTATTCCACGACAAGAAAATGCCTTTGTACCCTAAGTCTCAGTCATTATTACCCTCAGGTGACCTCCTACAGGTAGTTCATGTGCTACCCGTAACAACTCATATCTGCATGGCAATGGAAACTCAACTTAGTGCACATCGGCCCATTTCTCCTCTGCAATGTCATGGTCTCCATTTCCGTCTTCGGATTACATCTTTTATAAAATGAACGGCAGGTATATTCTTTGCCTCATTTTCTTAGTACGGATACACATAAATCTTTTCATCGACTTGTCTTCGTGTTGCAAGTCTCTTTGCATGTCAGAACGAAATCCTTCTCTCTAACCCTCTGTTGCCCACGTTTCTCCTTCACCATTATGTCAGCAGGACGTCCGGTAACCTGGATTTCTTCATGGTTCTCTTTAGCTTTCTCTTCGTGCTGTGACTTAGGATCGTGGTTTTGTTTACTACACAGTCTGGGAAAATACAAAGATACTTCCGTTTTAACTCCTCCAGTTTTTTTGTCATTCTCGGGCTTCTCCACAACGAGGGCTGTCACTCTTATCTTGGACACTGCCAAATCATTCCCAAGTACAAACTAAATTTCTGGAACTGAAATTCTGTCAATCATTCAAACTGTAACTGACACAGTCTTGAGATGGCACACCAAACTGATCTTCAACAAAGGAACGCTAAATGTCTGTCCATCTATCCAAATATTTACCACACGTTCGTGTGTCGGATCAGAAAGAATACATATTCGCTAGATCCTGTATCTGTTAAAATTGTATCTTCTAATCCTTCTCCCATAATTCTGTCTCATTAAAATTTATCCACATATCAGAATTCTTTGTAGTGATCAGATGCCATTTTCATACTTATCCTCTGCCTCCACCGTGCACTCTCCTGCAGTTGCACGGCTTTTCTTGTGGTTTCCTTTACTATCTGCACAAATGCCACTGGTTTTGCTTCTTCAGCTTTACTTTTGTCCTTAGTTAAAAGCAATTCTAACTTGTTTGCTCATTCGAGAAGTATTTTTTTCCTTCAAAACTTTCTTGGGAAATTTGAGAATCATCTATAAATCCCAGAAATTCTTCAGGAAGTTTAAGGACAATTACAATCATTTTTAAGTTAATCAATCACAAGTCACCGAACATAAACACATTGTTTCAACTAAGTTTTATTTAAAGATCTAGGACACTAAACTGCCGGTTTTCAACTCTACTGGGTTTTTAAAATCTCTGACTGGATCTGTCTAATTCTCGTCAAATCACGAATCCGAGACTCAAGCTGTCCAAATCCCGGACGACTTATGACACGGGTAAACCCCTTTGCTCATATAAACCAGCAACACAGAATAGACCCACTTCCGTGCTGTTATCTGCGAATGTTCGAGAGGCAGCAAACTACCGCCAGCGTTAAGGTTTAAAGTAAAAACTCACAACTTTTTCAACCCTATCATCTCTACAATACTGTTCCTCTAACAAATATCCCAATTCCGATTAACAAAAAATTATAAGCATATTTCAAAGCAGTCAGCTTGACAAGTGCGAAGGAAAAAAAGCTCCAAACAGATAAATCGAGTGAGTCAGCAATCAGATATTAAATGACAGTGCACCCCGATGTGTAGGGCAAGAACGATTTTGTAAAATAATAAATGAAGTTATGGTACACCATAAATTTGATAATAATGAACAGTAGATCCGCGATTGTCATTTCCACCAAAGAAACAGAGATACAATTGGAAGGGCCACAGTTTCCTTTTGTCAAAATCAGGATTGTCGTCAAGTTCTCTGTAAGAGAGTTGGAGTAGACAACTGATATTCCAGTGACTGAAGGAAGGTTACTATTGACAATGCAGGAGTCCACTCAGTGTAACTTCCAAAATGAGCGAATGATCCACATATTGAATAAAATGAATAAGATGCAGGAGACCCTACATGATTGACAAAATGGTCGCCACATTCTGTTAATCGTTCGTCCAGGTGCTTTAAAATTTTAAAATATCATCATGTTCAAAGAGTGATGTGGATATTACAGAAACAGAATTGATGTGTATATTACATTAATAATTCACTAACATCCAATATGAAGAGTGAACAAGAAAACTTTTAATATCGGTTAAAAACTGACTTTTAAAAAATATCTCACCAGGAAGGGCACCCGATGCAAGAACTGGGTAATAATTCACTTTGGCCTGAATAGAAACTTTGTACATTTTTTGTCAGATTTAGATTTTGTCTGTAAGAACTGAAGGATTCTGATTGTTGCATGCCTTAAGTAAAAGAAGGATCTCCGTATTTGTACCAGTGTCAAAGCTACCGGGAATCAAGCAAATTGATGCATTTTTGACATTGTTAATGTCATTTCACAAATGTACACGTGGCAATTATGTCCACCAAAGAAGATAACACTGAATTTGATCTAACATTGTTGAATAAAATATTACATGCAACTGAAACAAGCAGGCTCGCGGTGTTGTTTGGAGTCTACTTCTTATGATTGTGACATGGGAGGTTCTTACATTAATTTACCTCTGTTAACTCTCCCATCTTTCTCACAACAAAATACAAACTGCCACCTCCAACTCTCTCCACTTCACAAACTTCTGGAACTTCTACACAATTCATTTCCTGCTTTTTCAGTCATCATGTTAGTAATAGTTTGTTCATTGGTAAATATACGACTGCCTGAGTGTTAATCATTAATTCCGTCTGCACTAGGCTACGTTTTAATTTGGAGGAGGAGATGGTTCGAGTGGAGGCAAGGAACAATCTCTCAAATTGGATAAAAAAAAGAGAGAATAAGGAAATCTAGAGTTCCTTTGACGAGAAAGAGATGCTATCAGTCCAACAGTTGCAGTGTTTCGCTATTGACAAGAAGTCACCATTAATAGTTTTCTTGACAATCGTCTCGTCCTCTCTTTTAAGACATCTTTTCAAGCGCTTCAGTCCCTACTTTACTTGACCACAGATGAACTGATCGCAATGCAGTATATCGAAGTCCATTAAAGCTGCTCCACATGTGCAGACACATGTTGTAAAATGATATTCTGCCAGCTTTGCAAATCCAATGTGATGAAAGATTACAACCATCCACTGCTGTTACTATCTGTCATTTGCACGTGCAGTGACCATTCACCGTCTTCAATCCTGGAGTGCGATATGGTCACCATATGGAGTGTTAAACATGTCAAATATCCCTTTGGGCGACCTCGTCCTTGTAGACAAGATATGCTACATTTCACTGGAGCAACCCACATTTTACTGTCTCAAAGTCTCTCAACTTTTCTTCTTCATGTACTCATCCAGATGACGTTTAAAATGAATAATTAAGCCAGCCACCATTACGTCTTCCTGCAGGTCATTCCATAGATGGACAAAACTCTGCATGTAAGTGTTGTCCCTTTAAAGATTTCCCAGCTCATCTTAAAACCAGGCCTTCTGATTTTGGAATCCCCTTCTCTTGGGAAAGAAATCTCGCCTGTTCATGATATACCAGTCCTGAAGCGAGAGCTAAACCAGGCAGCAGTGCTACTCACTGCACCACCACACATTTCCATTTTACCGTTCTTCTTTCATTAATGTGCGCAGATTAAATCTGCATGTTTTTGACTCAAACGAAATTGATATCAAGGGAAAACAGCCCCAGGCTCTTCAACCTGTCCATGTAATTCAGATCCTCCAACCCTGGCAACATCCTTGTAAATCTTTTCTGAACTCCTGATGTGGTGGAGGCTGGTATATTGCAACATTTAAGAGGCATGTGGATGGGTATATGAATAGGACGTTTTGGAGGGATATGGGCCGGGTGTTGGCAGGTGGGACGAGATTGGGTTGGGATATCTGGTCGGCATGGACGGGTTGGACCGAAGGGTCTGTTTCCATGCTGTACATCTCTATGATTCTCTGTCTCTATGAATTGAAACGAGGACGAAAAATATCTCTTCTCGTCTTATTTCAGCATTGTCTGTTTCAGATCGCATCAAGACAACTTTTAATCTCGTGAAATTGTCAGTTAGCACCCTTCAGTGATTTTCTTCATTCATTCACCAGATGAGGCTGTGGCTTTTCAGATTGTAATTTATGGCTGATCCCTAACTACCAAGAGAGCCGTTAAGATTCAACTACATTGTTTGGGTCTGGCTTCACGTGAAGGCCAGAGCGGGTAAGGATTGCAGTATCCTTCACTAAACGCTATTTATCAACCAGACCTGTTTTTCCTTCTGAGAATCAAAAATTAATTCATGAGCATAATTAGAGTCTGAATTTCAGATTGTTGAAGTCCGATTTCATTTTAAGGCGGGATTCTAATTCTCGCTGCTCAGCACATTAACTTCATCTCTGGATGAACGGTCCAGCTATAATATCACGAAACCATCACTGCTCCCTTTTCGAGTGGTGACTGTTTTCTCCTCTTCTCGGAAGCCTTGTTCTATTTGGTTGAAGTGCATCTATGATTTCAGGATTCATTTACCGACAACTTCACTGATTCTTTCAAATCTACTGGCACTGCTTCACAATTTCATCAATGATTTCTGTCTACTTTGATATTTACAATATAAATGACATGTTCTTACTTCAATATTTATTATTGTCCAGCAAATTTGATCGACAATTAATTCTGCTCCATTTCAAAATAGTCAATACATTGCAGTCAACATTCGCTGTCATTTGCACAATTTCGATTATTTTTAAATTTAGCGTTGCAATCCCATATATTGATAGAATCTCACTCGCAGAGTGTACACACTGATGGAAAAAAATAATAATTCATTATTGAGCCATTCTGTCATACTGACTGTTTTCAAAAGTGTCAGCAAGTGTTCCTAAATCGAGGTAACTTACAAGATTACAACTTGCTTACATTAATGAGGTCACATCTTTTCTTTCGTCCCTTTGATGGAGAGAAACGGATTCTGGTAAATATGTCCCGTTTCATATCAATATTGTTTTCTTTATCACTAAATGGTTTGCATGAATGTGCATGAGGCACTGACCCTGCAACACTGTACGCAATTTTGGAAGTCCTGACATTTCATCTTGGGAAATTGGAGAGATCGGCGGGAAAGAGGTGATAAAAGTTTTCAATGCAAAATAAGGCTAAGTAGAATAAAGGAAGATAGTGCAAATGCAGGAGGGGTAAAAAGAGTAAATAGGGAGACATTAACCTCCTTAAGGATCAACAAGGCTTTTTACGTGCTGAACGACGGGAATAGGTTAAGACACAAAATGAATATTTCAGTTCCTTCTTTAGATGTGCAGAACGGCATAGAAGTTAGAGAACTTTGTGAAATTAATATTGATGTCTTGAGAAGAATCCACATTAGAGGAAGTAGTGTTAGACGATTTGCAGCACATAAAATTGTATACGTCTTCCAGTCTTAAATAATTGTATTGCAGACACTTGTGGGAAACCAAGGAAGGCATTGCTTGAACCAGTGCTAAAATATTTGTATTATCGACAGTCACGGGTGAGGTGTTGGAAGACTGGAGGACAGGTAATGCTGAGCCATTATTTCAGAAAGGTTGCAAGGAAATGCTGGGGAACGAGAGCCATGTCAGCCTGAGGTTAGTGACAGATAGATTGTTGAAGGGGATTTTGAGGGGAAAGCTTTTCATGAGGTTTGAACAGCAAGGATTGGAGTCAACATGGCTTTCTGCGTCGGAAATCACACCTTACTTACAGTTAAAGAGTCATAGAGATGTACAGTATGGAAACAGAACCTTTGGCAGAACCCATCCAGGCCGACCAGATTACCCAACCCCCAATCTAGGCCCACCTGCCAGCACCCGGCCTATATCCTTCCAAACTCTGCCTATTCATGTATCCATCCAAATATCCTTGAAATCTTGCAAATTTACCAGCCTCCACCACTTCCTCTGGCAGCTCATTCCATACAAGTACACTCTCTGCTTAAAAACGAAGCCCCTTAGGTCACTTTTATATCTTTCTCCTCTCAAGCTAAATCTCTAGTTTTGGATGCTCTCACACCAGGTAAAATGCTTAGTCTATTTGTCCTATCCATGCCCTGCAAAATTTTGTAATTCTCTATTAGGTCACACCTCAGCCTCCGATGATGGAGGGAAAGCAGCCCCTGCCTGTTCAGCCTCTCAAATCCTCCAACCCTGTCAAACTTCTTGTAAATACTTTCTGAACGCTTTCAAGTTTCACAACATCTTTCTGACAGGAAGGAATCCAGAATTACACACAATATTTCAACAGTGGTCTAAACAATATCCTGTACAGCCGCAATACGACCTCCCAACTCCGGGATCAATACTCAGACCGATAAAGGAAAGCATACAAAACGCCGTCTTCACCATCCTATCCACCTGCTACTCCATTGTCAAGGAGTTATGTAAATATATTCCAAGGTCTCTTTATTCAGCAACACTCCTGAGGACCTTACCATTAAGTGCATAAGTCCTGCTATGATTTGCTTTCCCAAAAATGCAGCACCTCGCATTTTTCAGAATTAAACCCCTTCTGCGACTTCTCAGCACATTGTCCCATCTGATCAAGATTCTGTTGTAATCTGAGGTAACCTTCTTCGCTGTCCAATTTTGTGGTCATCTGCAAACTTACTAACTATCCCACTGGTACTCACATCCAAACCATTTATATAAATGACGAAAGGTAGTGGATCCAGCACTGATCCTTGTTGCACTCCACTGGTCACAGGCCTCCAGTTCATAAAAACAACCCTCCAGTTCTCTATCCAAATGGCTAGTTCTCCCTGTATTCTGTGAGACCTTATTATGCCAACCAGTGTCTCATGGTGAATCTTGTCGAACGCCTTACTGAAGTCACTCTTGATCACATCAGACGCTCTGCCCTCATCAGTATTTTTTGTTCCTTCTACAAAAATCTAGTTTGTGAGACATGATTTCTCATGGAAAAAAACCATGTTGACGACCCTTAATTAAGCCTTGCCTTTCCAAATACATGTATATCCTGTCCTTCGTGATTCCCTCCACCAACCTGACCATCACCGCCGTCAGACACACTGGTTTACAGTTCCCTGGCTTGTCCTTACCACACCGTTTAAACAGTGTCACCACGTTAGGAAATCTCCAGTCTTCCAGCACCTCACCTGTGACTATCGATTATACAAATATCTCAGCACGAGGCCTAGCAATCACTTCCCTAGTTTCCCGCGAATTGCTCTACGTGACCAGGTCTTGGAGATTTATCCACCTTCATGCGTTTCAAGACAGACAGCCCTTCCTCCTCTGTAATATGGACATTTTCTCAAGATGTCACCAGTTATTTTCCTAAATTCTGTATCTCCCATGTCCTCTTCCACAGTAAACACTGATGCAAAATGGTCATTTAGTATCTCTCCCATTTTGTGCGTCTCCATGCAAAGGCCTGCCTTGCTGATTTTTCAGAAGCCCAATTCTCTCCCTACTTCCTTTGTGCACTTCATGTATTTCGAATAAACCTTTGGATTCTCCGCAATTCTACTGGCGAAAGTTTCTCATGTCCCCTTTTTGTCCTTCTGATTGCCCTCTTAAGTATACTCCTCCTGCCTTTGTGCTCTCCTATAGATTAACTCGATCTATCCTGTCAGTACCTGACATATGCTTGCTTCTTTTTCTTAACCAAACCCTCAATTTCTTTAGTCATCCAGCATTCTCTATTGATAACAGTCTTTCCTTTCACCCTAACTGGAACATATATTATCTGGATTCTCGTTATCTCATTTCTGAATGCTTCCTGTTTTCCAGCTGTCCTTTTACCTGTGGGATCAGTTTTCGAAAGTCTTTGCATAATGCCATCGAAATTGGCCTTTCCACAATTTAGAATTTGACTTTTAGATCTGGTTTTACCTTCTCCATCAGTATTTTGACTCTAATAGAATTATGGTCACTGGTCCCAAAGTGCTTCCCCCACTGACATCTGTCACCCAAGAGTAGGTCACATTTTGCACACTTTCTAGTTTGTCCATCCACATACTGAATCCATGCATTTTCTTGCACACAGTTAATGAATTCTTCTCCATCTAAACCCTTAACACCTTGGTAGTCCCAGTCTATATTTAGAAAGATAAAATCCCCTATCTTAACTACCCTCTAATTCTTACAGATAGCTGAGATCTCCTTACAAATTTGTTTCTCAATTTCCCTCCGACTAGTAGGGAGTCTATAATGCACTCCCAATATGGCCATCATCTCTTTCTTATTGCTCAGTTCCACCCAAATAACTTCCCTGGATGTATTTCCCGGAATATCCTCCCTCAGTTGTCATGCTATCCTTTTTTACAAAAACGCCACTACCCCTCCTCTCTTGCCTCCCTTTCTATTCTTCCTGTCGCATTTTTATCCTGGAAAATTAAGCTTCCATTCCTGTCCATCCTTAAGCCATGTTTCTGTAATCGCTATGGTATCCAAGTCCCATGTTCTCAACCATGCCCTGAGTTCTTCTGCCTTTCCTGTTAGGCCCCTTGATTTGAAATAAATGCAGTTGAATTTATTAATCTTTCCATGTGCCTGCCTGCTGACTGTTTGACTCGCTTCTGTTCTCAAGTGTACCAGACTCAGATTAAACTCTTTCTTCACTATCTCCCTGGGTTCCTGTGATTTTTAACTTTATGGCAAAGAATATTGGTAAAAGCAGAGTAGTAAATTTGGCTTTTTTGACTTCAGTGAAGCGTTTTCCAAGATTCCACATGCCAGGGTTAAATCAGGGTTAAATCACATACGAAAAAAAGGAAGGTAACCAATTGGATGCAAAACTGGTTTGAAGATAGAAGCAAAGAGTAGTCATAGAAGGTTCTTGTTTTGCACTGCAGGCCCTGTCGACAGTCGTGTTCCAGAAGGGTTAGTGCTTGGCTCACCACTTCTTGTCATCTATATAAACAGTTTAGACGTGAATTCCGAACGCATTCCTAGATTTGTGGATTCACAAATTATTACTCTGTCGACATCATCAAATGTACACCAACGTAACTAACAGTAAAAGTCCGCTTATCCCAATTCTCTGTACCTGCCCCATATCGTTGTTGGGGAAAAATATATACCTTGTATCGAAACTTTTAAAATAAATTATACAGTAGAGGAGACTTGAACAATTAGCTACCATTTATTGCAACGCCATGTGGAATTATATCTTCGTTCAGAACAAGGTCGGACACAATTCCAATGAAATACAGTATTTTTCAAGTTATGTAGCAAAATGCAATTCCATTGCCAAATAATTAAGCAACCTCGGGACAATCGTAAGCGTTTCATAATTTGCCAGACCTACATTGTTAGTGTCTGCGAAACTAAATGTTGTCTCATACTGCTGTTTCAGCTTGGCAAGTTTTACCAATAAGTGAACGAGTAACAATATATCATTCAATGAAGCAGCATTAATGGCCTGAGAAGCGGAGAAAGCCTGCAGCTGCAATGGTAGGCTATCAAAACGAATTGATCAGCCGGGGATCAGGCGGCAATGCATATAGCAGGGTGCAAAAATAAATGCTTTGTGAAGAAATACACCTTCCACACAGTTTTGTATCAATTTTGTTCAAATCTTCTGCAATCGTAGAATCCCGACAATGTAGGCACAGGCCGTTCGGCCCAGCAGGTCCACAGCGAGACTCTGACGACTCATTCCATACCGTATCACTGTAAGGTTACATTTGTCATGGATAACCGAAGTGAACAGCACATCCCAGTACCATTTAGGCAATTTAACGTGGCCAATCAATCTATCTTGCAAACCTTTGGACTGTGGTCGCAAATTGGAATACCTGAAGGACACCCACTCAGATGCAAGGAGACTGTGGAACTCCACACCATGAATCACCCGGGGCCAGAATTAAACCAGACATTCTGGCGCTGAGAGGCAGCAGTGGTAAGCATAGAACAAGCATGCCGTCCAGTCTGAATTAGAATGCCTCCATATACTTGACGGTTATGATATTTGAAGTTGAAGTTGTAAAATATTTTTGTAAGGTTTCCAGCCTCCACTCCCTCCCCAGTCAGTTTTCCACGACATGCTGATTGAAAAAATTCTTTTCTCGAATACCCGCTGAATTTCCTGTCTCATGCACATGAGTCTTGTGACTGATTCTTCATGATTCGGAGATGTCAGCGATGGACTGGGGTGTAAAAAGTTAAAAATAACACAACACCATTTATAATCCAACAAGGTTAATTGGAAACTTTAGCTTTCGGAGAGCTACTCCTTCATCAGTTGTTTGTGGGATACTCCACCACCACCTGATGAAAGATCAGCTCTCTGAAAGCCAGTGTTTTCAATTAAACCTGTTGGACTATAACTTGGTGTTGTGTGATGTTTAACTTTAATCCCTCATATAAGAGGAACATCTGCCTTTCACTTACTCTCCCCAACGTCCTCATAATCTCATACACCTCAATCATGTGCCAATTCAGTATTCTCTGCGGAAAGGAAATAATCCAAGTCTATCTACTCTCCACTTATAACACAGTTTCGTCATTCCAGTCAACATCCTGACGAATCGTGTGAGTGCGCCGTCTAGTGTTTTCGCATGCTTACAGATAGGAAGTGAACAGAGCTGCACATAGCACACAGTCCAACATTACCTTCTTGCTGTTATACTCTGACACGGCAAAATCAAGTAAGCTCTATAAATGTTAAACAATTATAATCACCTGCTCTACAGACTTCAGATAACTGAGAATAATTAGCTGAGGCTTCGTGTATTCCTCTTATCATACCAACGTCCGGCCATTCATTCAGTGCAACTGCATCTTCTTTTCTTCTTCCAAGCTTGACAGGTGAAATGCCATCTGCGATTGGACTGCCATTCTGAGCATTCCATCGAAGGTATGGTTAGTAATTTTGCAGATGACATCAAAACAAATGATGTGGTGGACTGTGAAGAAGTTTATGTCTGAAAGCAACGGAACGTTGGACCAGATGTTCAATTGGAGGGAGGGAGTGGAATAAATGAGTTAAACACAGATAAATGTGTGTTGCTGCATTTCGAAAAGGCTAATCAGGGCAGCACTTATACAATTAATGTTAAGTTCCGGAGTTCTGTTGCTGTGAACAGAGACGTTGGAGTGCAGGTTCATCATTGCTTGAAATTTCAGTCGCAAGTGGACAGGATATTGGAGAACGTGTTTTGCAAACTTGCCTTTATTGGGCAGTGCATTGAGTATTGGAGTTCGGATGTCATGCTACAGTTGTACAGGACGTTTATAAAGATAATATAAAATACTGCATTTACATCTGATCTGCCTGCTATCGAAAGGAAACTTTTAAATTTGAAAGTGTTCAGCGAAAGATTTACTGGAATGCTGGATTTAGAGATGGTGTGCTCTCAGGCGAGGCTGAAAAGGCAAAGGCTTTTCTCTCTGCAGCGCAAGAGGATAATGGGAGACCTTTTGGTTCCATGCATAGGGTGAGGAGTTAAGGTTATTTTGAAGATTGCACAACAAGTTGCCATAGCCTTCAGGTGAAAAGGGAAAGATTTAACAGCGGGCTGAGTGGTAATGTTTGCACGCAAATGGTGGTGCACATATAAAATGAGCTGCCAGAGAAGTAATGGAAGTGGGTACAATTCAAACATTTAATAGGCATATGGGCGGGAACATGAATAAGAAGTGTTTACAGGGATATGGGTCAATTGCTCGCTAATTGGAGTAGATCAGGTCTTGCCAGAATTAACGTGTTCGACAGAAGATCTGTTTTTATGGACGATGACTCTATGTTTTCATAATGGTTTGATTCTCACACTCTATCTTCCTGAAAACGGGTGCGGATTTAATCATCGGAACCCACAACACTGCTGACCAAGTTGAACATAAGAGACTACCCCACTTGATAAATTATAATTTTTATTATTGTTCTCTGTTTTATGTGCAGGTGTTCCCTTGAACATATTAACAAAATAGTAAATTATTTGTTGTGGAACCGGAAGAATTACTTGCCCTTCTGTGTCAGTGGACATTTGCTGGAGTGATTGTATTGTAAGCATCAGAAAGGAAAACTTTAGCTATTTATCCAATAGACAGCACTGAAAAGAAGGGAACAGCGACCATTTACAGCTGAGCAACAGGTTCTTCGGCCCTCCAAGCCTTGGCCGATCTAAATACATTGCCTAAACCTAATGACAAATTCCTAATCATCTGTAATCCTCTGCTCGCTATCTACTCATACATTTGCCCAGACGCAGCTGAAATGAATCAAACGTTCCTGCATCTGCTCCATCTGCTGACAACGCGTTCGAGGCACCTACCACCCTTTGTTAACGTACTTTCTGTGAGTATCCCCTTACTCTTTTCAACTCTCAACTTGAATGTGTGAACTCCCGTTATTGAATACCTCACCGCGGGAACAAGCATACCACAATCCATTCTGTCTATACCCTTCCTGATTTTGTAGACCACAATCATGTCCCTCCTTAATCTCCTTTTTTCCACAAAAAATAATCCTAACCTATTCAACCTCTCTTCATAACATCTCGTCCCATACCAGGCAACATCCTCGTAAACCTTTCCTGCGCCCTCTCCAAGTGTCCACATTATTTTGGCAATGTGGCTATCAGAACTGTATCTAGAATTCTAAATGCGGCCAACCAAAGTCTTGTAATGCATTAACATGACCTGCCAGCGCTTATATTCAATGCACCGTGCGATGAATGCAAGCATACCATTTGACTTCTTGATCACTCTATCTACCTCTGCACCTAACTTCAACATAAAATGGACCTGAACTCCCAGATCTCTCTGCTCATCAACTCCTCCGAAGGTTGTTCCGTTTACAGCATAGGTTGCTCGAGAGTTAGACTTTCCAACATGCATCACCTCACATTTGCCTCGATTAATATCCACCTGCCACTTCTCTGCTCAAGTCTCCAGTCTATCTATAATCTCCTGTATGCTTTGACAATATGCTATGTTTTCTGCTACTCCACCAATCTTCGTGTCATCTGTAAATTACTGATCCGACGACCAAAGCCCTCTTCCAGATCATTTATGTATTTCATAAATAACAGTGACCCAGCACTGATCCCTGTGGTATACCTCTGGTCTCCTTTCTCCATTTCGTGAAACTCCCTTCAACCACAACCCGGTGTCAGCTGCTGCTCAACTAGTTCTTTATCAACCTAGCTAGAGAACCTTGCAATCCATGTGACTTCACTATGTCCATTAGTTTGCCATGGGGAACCTTATCAAACACCATCCTAAAGTCCATGTATATGATATCTACAGCCTTTCCTTCATCTATCAACTTGGTCACTTTCTCAAGAATGTAATAAAGTGGTAAGGCACGATCTACCCCGCACAAAACCATTTTGCCTGTCACAGATAAGTCATTATTTTCCAATTGTAAATAGATTTTGTTCCTGAGTACTTTGTGCAGCAACTTTCCCACAACTGACATTAGGCTCACTGGTCTGTCGTTACCTGAAATATCCCTAATACGCTTCTTGTACAGAGGGACGGCGTGGGCAATCCTCCCGTCCTCCGGCACTTCACCTGTGTTAAAGGATGCTGCAAACATATCCGTCAGGTCCCCTGTTCTTTCCTCTCTCGCCTCCCTCAGATCCCATCCGATCCTGGATATTTGTCTACCTTTACATCCGTTAGCCGACACAACACGTCTGCAGAGACACATAATCAGCAAAGCTTTCCCTCTCTGAGCATGTTGAACATTATTTGCAACTGGCATGCCTGCAATCCATCTACTTTAGGAAATTATTTTCTTATCATTCGTTGTAATCTTATTCTGTAAATGTCTCTTCACGATTCTTAAAACATATTCACACTAAGTGCCATCTCATTTAACATGGGGATAATAAGCATTTTTTCGACAAGTGTATCTTCCACTCTGGAAACACCATTTGAGGGCTTCAACTCAGTGGATTCGAACCTAGGCACTGCTGCACTGTGATGAAGCCATCATGTTCAACTGTCATATTGTCTATGACATGTATCCTTCAAACATGTGGATCTTAAAATTCAAGGTACAGAAAGAGTTATGAAAACAGGTGTCTGCTTCGAATTATGATATATTCTCATTGCTTCTTTTATATGCTTTTTCCAACACAGTTTCAAAATGACACCGACACGTGAAGGAAAGCAAACATGTAATTCGAAAAACTGGAAATTCAGCTCCATGTTCCTCCATTGTTAAGCCTATTCCTCAAGCATCAGAAGGTTATATATTGAAATTGCATAAGAGAAGTGAAAACCCGTTGGATTTGAAATTCTGTGGATACCCATCCACATGCTGCGCCTTGTTGTTTTGGGCTTGAAACCCGATATCAGTGTCAAGGGTGGAACTGGCCTTCAAACATATGAACAATATAAAAATATGATGGCTATGTGTCCACTGCGTGGCTAGAAACCCGTACAGAAAAACAAATTAAATTAAAATGCAAGAACACCTGCCAGATACATTTTGGATTCCTACCAATTTGTGAAAGGGATGGTGAAGATCAAATAGAAGTGCTGGTGGGTAGTCTGTGCAAACGACAAGGAAAATTCTCAGGAATACCTGTGAATCTAGAGTGAAGTCAAACGGAGTTGAAACAAAGAGAGAAAATATTTCCGTGAAGTAGAAGTGGGAAGCGACTGTGAATTTCGACTACAGCGGCGGATTTCTTTATTAATTCCATAAGGATGTGAAAGCATGCAAAGTTTAAGAAAATCATAGGATACAACATCACAGATTCAGACCAATCGACACAAACTGGTCCATGCTGACCAAAATGTCCAACTACGGTAACACCAATTTCCCTGCACTTGTTCCATATCGTTCTAAACCTTTCACATCCAGGTATTCGTCCAAATGCCTATTAAGTGTTATAAATGTGCCCGCATAATTTACTTCTTCGGGCAGGATATTGCAAATGCATACCAACTTGTGCGAAAAGAAGTTGCCCCTCAGGATCCCTTCTAACTTTTCCACTATAAACTTAAACTGTTTCTCTCTTGTCCTTGTCTCTGCAATCATGTAAAACAATAACTGAGTGCATTCACCCTATCCATGCCTCTCGTGATCTTATATACTTCAATAAAATCCCCATCATTTTCCAGCCCACTAAAAAAAAGTTAAGCTTGACCAACCTCCCGTTATAACTCAACCGTTGAGTACTGGCAACATTGAAATTTCGTCTGCACTATTTTTCAATTTAATAATATAGATCCTGTAGCAAGGTGAGCACAACTGAAAACAATACTCCAAGTGCGCCCACACCAACGTCCTGCACTACTTAACCATCAACGTTTATCTCAATGTCTTGACAAATTAAAGCTAGTGTGCTAAATGCCTTCTTCACTGTGCTGGCTACCCGTGACGCAACTTTCTGGGAACTCTGCACCTGAACGTCAAGGTCCCTCTATTCCACTACACTCGTTAAAGCCCTGCCATTCACCATGAAATTCCGACCTTAATGAGACTATCCAAACTGCAAGACCTCGCATTTATGTTTATTGAACTTCATTTGGCATTTCCCGATTCACAGCGGATCAAGGTCCTGCTGCAATTTATGACAACCTTCCTTACCGTCCCGGTATGGCCTATTTAAGTGTCATCAGCAAAATCAGTGCCTTGCTCATTCTCATTGAAATCATCGAAGTACAGAACAAGTAGCAATGGTCGCAGATCCGATGCTTCAGACACGCCACCAGCCACGGGTCTCCAGGCTGAAATGCATCCTTCCACTATCACCCTCTGACTTCTACCACGAAGCTCATTGCGTATCCAATTTTCTAACTCTCCATAGATTCCATGCAAACTAACTTACATAAATCCCCACAGATTATATCTACCACCACGCCATTGTGACTCTTCCGAGACAATTCAACAAAGAACCCTAACATATTTGTGAGGCATTATCTCCGACGCACAAAGACAAGCACACTGATTCTAATCGAACCCAATATTTCCAAGTGCATGTGTACTTTATCACTCATTATTCTCTGAATCATCTGACCCACCACAAATGCTAAACAATTGTCTGTGTGGAGTTTTCACGTTCCCCTTTGTCTGAGCGGATGTCTACTGGTTCATCCGGTTTCCTGCCTGAGTCTAAAGCTGTTCAAGTTGGCTGGATTTCAATGATAAAGTGCCGTAGTCTTCAGGGATTTATAGATTAGCTACGTTAGCCATAGGAAATGAAGAGTGAAATTCTACCGGAATAGTTTGGGTGCAATGCTCTTCGGAGGATCGATGTGGACTTGCTGGGCTGAATCAACTGCATCCGCGGAGTAGGCGTTTTGTTCTATTGAATATTCGTTGTTGAGTAACGCTTGGCAGAGGTGGATTCTCAATCACAGTTTACTATGTTTTAACAGGTGAACTATCAGTGCATCAGACAAAGAGATGCACCAGGGCACCACAGCAGCTGCGATACAGCACGGACAGAGAAAGTTTGCATATGCAAAGTTTTGGCCCAGGCTTGAGACCATAATCGTCAATTATTGAGTCTTTAAAGGTTCAGTTACTTCGTTTTCCAAGGTGAGGCAGTTTACTTATGTGCACACGTTATGTACTTAGATCATTCTGCTGCAAAATATAACAGCCCTACGATGACCAATCTCGATGAACCCCGGTATCTTCAGCGCAACACAACATTGCCCAATCCAAACATTATCACCCAACACTCAGGAACTGCCAAATATCATCATGCACTGAACAACAACCCCTTCACTATTATCAATCACGGTCCAAACAAGCATCCCAGATATCAAAAAACTTCCGGTTCCTCCTAAATATTCACTGTAGTTGAATAGTGGTTATGATACCATTTTTATTCAGTTATGTGATATGACGTCAGTGGTGGGTCCAGGACTTTTTGCCCGTCGCTCGTTGGCTTCAGAGAGTAGTGGTGACAGTAATCTTTATAAAATGCTTAAGTCGACGTGGAGCACAGAACAGAACAGTGCTGTCACGGGGAAGCTTCCCGGATCTTGCCATCGCAACACAAAAGGAGCAACACAAAACTTAAGAGTAAGCATGTTGAGTGAGGCGGAGAATTCGTATTCATGACATTTTCAAATAACAGCGGGTTGTTGCCCCTCGAGAGCATAGTGGTTTTCATTAGAACTTGCAGGCTAAGGAGCCGTGATGAATTTCTGCAGTGTGCCTTGAATGTGATACAACATATCGAAATTGCGCCATCGATAGTGGTGGGAATGAACTATTCCTGGAAGTGTTTGCAACCATGGAGACTTAATTCGACAAGTATTCTGTCGAACTTCTTTTTGAATTGTTGGGAGCTTCACATGTTCATTCAAGCAGCAAGTATTTCACAATGGTCATACAATCCCTACAAGGTGGAAACAGGCCATTGGCTCAATCGGTCCACACCAATTTTCTGAATGATACGTAAACCTATTAATTGTTAGGCCCCATTCCCATGATGAATGCACACAAACGATATATCCTTAAACGCACTGGTCGATTGAGAATGACCAGCTCACCTACATCTCTGAAACTTCGGAAAACTGGAACAACTGGAGGGAGCCATGCAGACACCGGGAGAATGTGCAAAGTCAAAACAGAGGCTTGAATCGAACCTGGGTTCCTCGTGCTGTGAGGCAGCCGTTCTAACCACAGAACTACCTTTCCACACCTGATTTGCTCCCTGTCGATGGTGGACAAACTTTGAATAATTCCCAGCATCGGTACTGCTCTTATAGTCCGTGTTTTTCAGTGACTTCGGGCACATCAGGTTCTGGTCAAAGAAAACTGGCATTGGACGTCACTGCAGCTGGATCGTTCGCCCTGCTGCCGCACAGCTGCAGTACCGTGGGTCCAATTCCACCCCCAGCCAACTATGTGGAACTTGAACGTCCACCGTGTATGGGCAGCTTTCTACCGCATGCTCCGGGTTCCTCCTAGTTCAATGATGTTCAAGTTAGATGAATTGGCAATGAAAAACTGACGATAACCTTCAGGGATGTGTAGGCTTGGTGTGTTAGCCAAGGGAAACGTAATATTACAGGGGAAGGGGATGGGGCTGTGTGGGATGATCACCAGAGGATTGATGTTGTCTTCTTTGGCTCAACGTCATGTTTCCATGCTGTAGGGATTCAGTTCTGTGGAGGATTCAGCATTGGGCAGCAAATCGCAGAGACGCATAGTCAATGTGCTATTTATTATGTTTCCATCATGGAAAACCAATAGTTCATCAGACAATGATGTGCATCGGGCACCTGTCAAGCTCAGATGGAGCTCAGATCGAGTAAGCTTTAAAATGTAACTAAAAATGATTCCCTCATTAAAAGTTCAAAGACTTCTTTTTTTGAGGTGTCACAGATCACTTCTGTGCACAAATTAGATTCTTATATGATAAGGCCATAAGGTATAAGATCAACCTAAACAATTCAGCAAATTCTGTCTGCTCTGCCATTTTACTGATATGTTTCTCAATTTTATTGTCCTGCTGTCTCACCTTTATCTCCTTAATCATCAAGCGTCTATCTGTCTCATTTTAATGTAGACAGAACGAATTGGCAGCCACAGTCTTCTGTGACAATATGTTTTGCAGATTAACCAAAGACTGGCTGAATAAAGCTGCACTCATCTGAATTTTAAAATGTTCACCTTCATTCTGATGCGAGTGGATACGTGTCTCCCCAACTAATACAAACATCTCCGTCTCATCCACTCTTTCAAAACATCTTTGTATTCAGTAATGTTCCATCAGATCGCCGCCCCTCCTGCTTAAAGCCATCGTGTACAAACCCAGACTGCTAGTCTGATGCTCATATGGCAAGGTCTTCATTCACTGATCATTGTTTCAAAATTCCTCCAGATCCCCGTCAATGTCAGTATATCCTAAGGTAGGAAGCCCACAACATTCCAATTCCTGTCAGGACAGAGCCTCATACAACGTCGTCATTATCTCTGATCTTGCATTCTCGCCCTCTTGCAATGAACGTAGACATTAAATTTACTTTCTTATCCGCGTGCTAACGATAAGAGAAATCGTTTTCTTGAACTCGCAAAACCGTTTGAACATTCGAACATTCAGCTAATCATTTCCTCTGTCAGTTCCTTGCCCATAACGTCATGGGCTCTTATCTTATTGGACAAAGTTCAGTGCAGTACATTGTTAAAGGCTTCGGAAAGTCCAAAGGGATCACGTTCTTTGCTTGTCCTTTATGTTTCTTGTTTGCAACTTTCTCAAGTAATTGTGATATAACGGTCAAGCAATACATCCCCCACTGAAACCGTAACATCTTAGCCCTATTTTACTGCGCTCTTTCAAGTACCCCTCATCTTATTCTTAATAATAGGCTCCAAAACGTTAGCAACTTCAGATCATGATAACCGATATTAGTTTCTATCTTCTGGTCATGTCCCTTCATAAGCAAGGCTGATACCTTCCTCATTTTCAAATAACCTGACACTCTCCTCCACTCCACTGACTTCTAAAAGATCGCTAGCAGTGTCTCAGCAAACTCCTTAGCTATCTTGTTTAGAACTCTGTGATCCAATCCGTCCAGTTATGGGGATTTAGTCTCCTTCAGACATTTTACATGACCAGCGGTTTCTCTTTAGTGATGACCTACACTCACGTCAAACCTCTCAGGCTCTCCAAATCGTTCTTTGCTGCTGGAGTTTTCCACCATGAAAACTGATACAGTATGCCTGTTCAGTTCCTCTATTATTTTTTTTTCCCCATGATGATGACACAGCCTCAATTTCCAGTGGTTCACTCTCATCACTCCCTCTCTCTTTCTGTTAACATATCTAATACTCTTGAAATTCGCTTTTCCACTACTCCACAGCATTTGCTCACCTATCATATTAATCCCTCTGTATTGCATTTTAGTTACCATATTCTGGTTTTGAACGCTTCCCAATTGTCTAACTTCCTACTAATCTCTAACACAATGTGCACATCTTCATTTGTGTTGTATTATCGCTGACTTACGTTGTGTGATATGATTGTCTTTAATTTGTTTCTTCTTCCTTCGGATTAATTAATCCAAAATTACTACAAAGATGCAAGCGAATACAGCTATATTCTTCTTCTTCTTTCTGTCGTGCTCCAATTCCAAACAAATCCTCAATCATATATTTGTAGATGTGATCTTCCAAATGTAATACTGTGGTATCTGAGACCTTCCTCAATCTCAATCTGATTTCGATCATCTTATGATCACTGCCCAATCTGTGTTCCTTTAGCACTATTTCTAATTTAGTATTTCTCATACCAAATCCAGAATGCCTTGTTTCCTAGTGTTTCTTCCAAAAGCTGCTCCTGATGCAGTCACATATTTGCTCCACAAGTAAATTAACTCGATGGTGGTTCTCAAAGTGATTTTTTTTCCGTTTCACCCGCACGGTCAAGTCTCCCATGATTATTGTGATATGTTATTCATGTATGCTTCTCCTATCTCCTGATTTGTTATCTTTGCCACAAGCTGACTGCTGGTAGAAGGCCAGTGAATACAATTTCCTCTGCGATTCCTTCAATTTAACCACACTGATTTGTCCGACTCTGTGTCAGTTCTCACTCCCAATTTTGGAAGACAGAGGTCTTGAAAAAGTTCCTAAGTCTCAGCAACGATATGATGGAAAACTGGTATTCTCGAAGCACATGTTGAGAATTCAGAATGAATTTCCAGGAGAAGTGGCGAAGCTAGATTTAATCACGTCGAAGTGAGCCATAAATGGAAAGAGGTTTTGGCAAGTTTATGTTGGAGAGGTATGGGGTGTGTATGGTAGTGTTCGAGGGGAATGCTTGTTTGAATTGCCCGAACACAGATCAGAACGTGACCTTGTAAATGGCGGCATTCCATCTTGCTGACAGTGACTTTGGGAATAATTCAGTTGACTCTCTCTACAGACTAAAGCGAGCCGTAACGCTCCTGAATTCAGTAAACAGCTCCGCATGTGTTCTCTGATAGTAGCAATTCACTCATTCAATGCTCATTGTGGGAACATTATCGCTGATACAATACGAAGTTCTGACTTTGAAGTAGAAGTGTACAAAGTGACATTTGCATTATTTACCTCACTGCCATTTCTGGTTAGTTACATTATGAGACAACCTTTATCACATCGTGAAGGTTTGTTTTTTTCCTTCTATAATTCTATCCATCGGGGGAATTATCTCAGCTGCCGTCATTTGTTTTTTTTTTAACCACGTTCTGAAGTCAAACGACACTTGAATATTGCAAGACTGAAATCGCTGCGGAGCTGTTAACGGGTATAAAATAAAGGCCTTGTAAATTGTCACTCTCAGAATCAAAGTTACCGGGATTGTCTGCAGAAGAAAGGGACATGTCCGCTCAAACTGAACATGCATCTTCCAATTCAAACAGTGAGGAAAGTTTTCTACGTTGTCCTAGGAGTAATCGGTTTTCCCGATGAGTGGTGATAAACCTCTCGCTTGACAATTGTGTTCATCCTAGGCTGCACCATTGCCCTGTGCGTAATAATGTTACTTGAAACATCGTTTCATTTCAGATGTCTCTGAGCTATTTTCTGTTGTTTCAATTATTACAAGCTCTCCACATTTCGTCTTTTTACGTTGCATGTATCACCAGTCATCAAAACAAAACAAGCAAAAATTATTTTAAGGACTATGTGGAAGCGTACAGTGATGGCATTGAACAAACGTTTTGATTCTGTCTTTCAGTTCTTGATGGGTCAGAAATTTATTTCGAGCAGATTTATTTGACAAAAAATATTTAAAAAGAAAGAAAAATGATAATCGTAAGTATTTAAGTAAATTAGTAGTTATTCATCTAAGCAGATAGTTGCTGCAGTATTTGTTGCCTTGAGATTTAGAATGTAGAAAATGGAAAGAAATAGGATCATTCAGACAAAAGCACGGCCAGATAGTGAGAGGAGGTCCTAAACAGCAGAGTTGATATAAGCTAATCGACACTCGTAAAATTACAAGGTGAAAGAACATATATTAATTTACTTGCCGCCTAAATTAAGATTTCAGTGGGTAAAACTGGAAAGCAGCATTGGGTGTTTGAGTAACATTTATACTAAATTGTACTGTTTCGTGAGTATTTTAGATGAACAATAAGCTTTAGCATGGAATTTACATTGAGTGTTCATTGAGGTTGTGGTGTTTGTGTTTCAACAACCTTAAGAATATACTTACATGATGCTTAGTACAGAGTCAAAGTAAAGGATTCAAGTCTGAATTAACTCTGGAGACATGGGTGAAAGTGTCTCTAATATCTGCAAGAATTTGACATTACACAGTGCACAGGGCATAGAACGGTACACTGGATTTTATAAGTGTTGAAACTTTCCACCTGATTTTTCCATTGTGTTCATTTCAAGAAAAAAGTTACTTGCACAGCGTATTTTTTTATTGTTGTTGTTGTGGAAGGACCTTTTCTTTTATACTGTTAAAGGTGCATTGCCAGCATCTTGTGAGCATACACCCGCTGACTGATTGAACAGCAAAACCGAAAATGAAAAATAAAACCTGTGGTCTGCACAGACAGCTCTGGCTCGAAGGTCCGAAGTTTTCAAGCATTATCATCAGCTGTATAAGAACAGCATGCCTCACAAATGATAATGCTTCAGTTTACCACACAGCTTCATTAACTCTGAAGCTGTATTTCTGACTGGTTTGTGACCCCTGATCGAAGTGACTGTGTGTTCAGTGCACTATCCTTCAGGATCTATTTACATTCATGTGGTGCACTACAATGTACTGACTCAAAACAGAATTGAATTTTCGACGTTATTCTGCATGATCTCATTTCATGATCAAAGACTTGGTAAATATTATGTCATGAAAGAAATGACTCATTATAGAATAAATTATGCATGATTCTTCATGCCAAACATTATGTGACAGTTTTCATAACATGAATCATCGTATTTGGATGAACTGGGCAATGACTGGTCTTCATGTTCCACTCACCTCCATCTCCATTCCTGCTCTTCCCACCTTTGAACGTATCCTGCCATTCAGGGATCCCTCATAATCAACATCTGCCTTCTTCAGTTCTGATGAAGGGGAACTGGAACTGAAATTTTTTCTCTGATCTACACAGATGCAGCCAGACCGCCTGGGCTTTTCCAAAAGTAATTGTTCTTTTTTTTATTTACAACATGCAGAATCTTTCAGGTTTTATTTGTCTTCTCATAAAATACTCTCATCTCCTCCACTTCAAGTGATAGTTACACAACCTTAGAGTAAGTGGCATTCTGTTCTGAATTGTTTCGAAAAAAAAATTACCTACTATCGTGGACACTAGTACTTCAAAAGATCACACATGTACATATGCTGTACAAGCCCAGCTTCAAAATTCCTGCACAATTTGAAAAGATTTCTCTGGGTTATCCTTGATCATTCACTTATCTGAATGATGCACCTGCAATGTTTCCAAATTGGATTAATTTCTTCGTTTTAAATTTGTCATTCAAGTTGATAGATTTGTCATAAGGCGTCTGGTGTGTTGTCTTTCATTAGCAAGGGATTGAGTATCAGAATCCCGACGTTAGCCTGCAGTTCTGTCAAGGCGTGGTGAGATCACACTTGGAAAATTATGTTCAGTTCTCGTTGATTTATTATAGGAATGATTTGGAATCTTTAGAAAGGGTACAGAGGAGATTTACCTAGATTCTGCCAGGACTGAAAGACATGCATTCTAAAGTTAGTTTCAGGGTATTAGGAACTTTCTGAATGGAGTGACGAAGTTTTTGGGATGACCTGATCGAGATGTACATGATGAAGAGACGAATTGATCGAGCGGAGAGCCAGACATTTTTTCACAGGGCAGAAATCGCAATCACGAGGGGTCATAATTTTAACGGGATTGGGAGAATGTTTTGTCGAGATTTCAGAAGGTGGTTCTTTACATAGTGAGTGTTTGGCGTGTGGAATGTACTGCCGGCGATAGTTTCAGATACATTAGGAATACTTAAGCTACTCTTGGGTAAGCACATGGTTGACGATGAAATGCAGGTGTATAGGTTAGTTTGAACTAAGAGTACGATTAAACGTTGGTACAACGTCGAGACGGAATGCCCTGCACGATACTGTACCGTTCTATGTCCTATGTTCTGTGTCGTGTCAGATTATTGCAGCTATTAGAAGCACCTTCCCAATTTCTCGAGAATTATTCGGGCCTGAATACCGTATCATCGACTGTGTCCAGAGCATTACGTCAGTATATTATTACCATTATTGATACAAACACTGTTATTTTATTGTCCAGCAGACGTTGTCCAATACATTTTGGTTATGTTTCCACAGTGTCAGATGACTATTCTTTAAATCATGACACTCCATGACAGCCAATTCACAGGGAATGTTCAAAGCATAATGAGTATGTAGAATTTGTGGGAGTTGTTCTCAGCGAAGATAGAGGACTCTTCTTTTCTCGGAATTGGCTCTGTTTAATAATTGGCATAAATAGACAGGAAATGATCTGAATGCACTGGAAGGTTGATAAACCAGCTGCGATTTTGTTTCTCATTCAAACTTTTACCTGCATTCTTACCTCTTTTCAACAACGTGCTCCATGTTCATGTCCCATTTGCGTTAAACCTGAAGAAACACTGTTTGTCACAGGGTATCAGTTGAGATTATTGCTCTTCTAACAACACTCCACACAGATACTTGGTGGTGCTAAAATATAACCTTTACCTCAAAGACTCAGAATGATGGATGCTTATGTTTTCAATTATTTTATGTTTCTCTGTCGTTCTGTCTCTTCCAGTCCATTTAGTGATAATTACAATCCTGGCTCGGGAAAAGTGTGGAATATCGGCCTGCACCACTCGCTACCTTCTGGCTATGGCAACAGTAGATCTTCTGGTCGTTATCATTGAGATCAGACTGAGCAAAATCAAGAATGATTACTTCCCACCATCGTTCCTTGACATAACTCCTGTGTGTAGTGTTCGATATGCACTGCACCGCATAGTCATAGACAGTTCTGTCTGGCTCACCACTGCTTTCACCTTCGATCGCTATGCCACCATTTGTTGAAATAAGCTCAAAACCAAATACTGTACTGAGAATACTGCAACTGTGGTTTTGGCAACAACTAGCGGTCTGCTGTGTTTTAAAATATTCCTATCTACTTTAGATTTGAAACATCTAAGATCATTAACAATGTACCATGGTACTGTTCAAATAGTCATGCATATTATGAGGACCCTGTGTGGAGAGGAATTAACAACTTTGAGAAGATCCTGACCCCAATACTTCCATTTGGGTTAACTCTGTTCCGCAATGCTCTGACAGTGAAACACATTATAGTCGCCAGCCGTGTCCATAAGGGACTGAAGGATAAGAATAAAGGAGATATTTCAATCGATCCAGAAATGGAGAGTAGAAGACAGTGTGTGGTTTTACAATTCGCCATATCTGCCAGCTTCATATTTATGTGGCTGTAGTATATTTTACATTACTTGAATGTTGATGCGCCTTCAGATAGTGATGGTGAACATACATTTAAAATGTTGCATATATGCTGCGGAATTCGATTTGTTGCACAAGCAACATTGTCTATGTGTCATCTCTTCCGAGATTCAGAGAGAAGCTGAGAAACCCACTGGAAACTATTTTTACATAAGATATCCAACAAACATGCTAACAAAACAAACGACAGTAGCACTGAAACTGCGAGAGTTCGTGGAGCAAAGTTTACAAATGATAGCTTGGAGGACGACATGTCTCACAAGAGATGTTAACAGTTGGAAATACTTTATATAAAAAAGTTACCAAATTTGAGAAACATCGACAGCGGCTGTTGGAAACTAAACACTATAGAGGCAATAGAAAACACAGTGACAGTGGCAGGAATGCAGTAAATGTCCACTCACGCCAAAGAACAGCAGAATAGTGGCTCGATGACACATAGAGAGACCTGGATGGATATATACTAGAATTTTGCGGACCATGACACCATTTACCTCCTTACTCAGACTCTGCAATTCAGAGAGATCACATCTGCTCAATTGCATCGATACCATTATGTAGAATCATCTTAATCAGTTGTTCTTTTGAAGCAATGGATATTGAAAAGTTTCCGCGTTGAACTGATATTGAGAGCTGAAATTAACAAGACGTTTCATGCATGTCCAACCTGAGCAAGGTACCAGAAGAGACCTTAGATTGATCAGATGTAAACAGAGCAGGAGAACAGTCACCATGTCTCCTGCAGCGGAGAAAATTAAGCAGTGTCGATTGTCCCTTATCCAACTCCACTGGATCGATTTTCGGCTCCTCACATCTGCTCGGGAGAAAAACATATTTATTTTTATGGAAGAAACTATGGTGCATGCCGTTCCGTCCAACCCGTTCATGCTGACTACATATCTAAAACCAATCTAGTTCCACCTGCCTGCACCCAGCCCGTAACACTCCAAACCCTTCCTATTCATATATGCATCCAAATGCATTTTGACTTGAGATCTGCTACCCAATTGATTTTCCTAGCCCACATGCACATGAAACACCCGCATTATTGTTGTAGTCGCACAGTGTTTCCATGCCTTTTATTTGTCCTGATTTATTTTCTTCCCTAGATCATCACTATTGCCGGGATGTCTGTGCATAAATCACATCACGGTCTTTTCTCCTTTTCGGTTTCTCAATTGAACCCACACATATTCTACGCATTCTGACTCTTCAAGTCGTCTTGCTATTGACGTGATTCCATTTCTTACATGGCAACCCGTCCCCTCTGCTTGTATTCTTAATATTGACATGTATCCATTGACATTTCGTCCCCAGTTTGATTCCCCTGCAGCCACATCTCTGTTATACACACAACATCAAACCAGCCAATTTCAATCTGTGTTACCAACAAATTTACTCGTTTATAGGCATAACCTCTCAGATTTCCCATTATATCCTAGGAACACGACTTTTTTTCATACACTATATCTCCGGTTATTTGTCCTGGGAACTTTAACACCTTTTCCTGAACACTCCCCCTTTAACTCTTGCCAGTCAGGCAAATTATAGCTAATCGTATGGCTTTTCCTTTTGCTCTTCCCAAGTCAGGTCGTGAAATTTCAGTGTGAAGCGATGAGATGGTCCAACGTGGAAAAACCCAGTTGACGTGTTTGCGTGAGATAGTTAGTTCTTGAACAGAGGAAGTGAGATAGTTAGTTCTTGAACAGCAGCAAGCTCAGAACAAGGTCTGACGAACACGCACACTTGGATTGAGGGCTACCTTTTCATTCCATGATCCACCCCGTCAATCGGATCAGGATGACGCATTTATGGGCAATTCACACTTGTGCCAAGGTAAACGTAAGCTGGTCAACATTGCGTTTGTCAACCTTACCACGTCACTCAGGTCCGTTCCTGTGTCAGCCTGACTACTTCAAGCATCCAGTGCTGTGTGGAGACTCGACTTTTACAGTGCACTTCTGTTTGTCAGCACTCTTTCCATATTTTGTGAATGTTATAGTAGTCATTAAAAGTTGTCAGTCGTCAGTGGACAGCTTCCTTTTCATGAGATCACACATTTCCCAACGCGCAACGCTGATCCTCCACTTCTTGAAAACTATCAGGTTTCTGTTTCTCATTAAACTGAATTATTTATGTTAATCTTGGCATTTCTTTTCGATTTTCCACGTCTTCTCCCTACCCAACTGCATTATCGCTAATTCTGCTACAACTCCGATTGTACTTTTCATTTCTTCAGGCTCTTGCTATTTCTGTTCTATGCGGGCGGCACGGTGGCACAGTGGTTAGCACTGCTGCCTTACAGCGCCAGAGACCCGGGTTCAATTCCCGACTCAGGCGACTGACTGTGTGGAGTTTGCACATTCTCCCCGTGTCTGCGTGGGTTTCCTCCGGGTGCTCCGGTTTCCTCCCACAGTCACAAAGATGTGCAGGTCAGGTGAATTGGCCATGCTAAATTGCCCATAGTGTTAGATTAAAGGGGTAAATGTAGGGGTATGGATGGGTTGCGCTTCGGCGGGTCGGTGTGGACTTGTTGGGCTGAAGGGCCTGTTTCCACACTGTAAGTAATCTAATCTAATCTAACCCTATCAGAACCATTGTATCTAAAACGTGGATTACACTCCCATCAATAAATCAAAAAATAAATAAATGAACTAAATGAAAACATTTCTGCACCACTTCTATTGTTTGAATCTCTCTGCAACAGTACACATCTTTAAAAACGCATTTTTCGACCATCCTCATATTTCCATAACATTCCTCCAGTTTATTTTTTCACGCCGCTCAAGCTATCGACCATCCTCCAGCTGCTACAATCCTCCCGATCTCCTTATACTCCCAAAACCCTTCCTGTAATTTCATTCTCAGTTCCATCCTCCAGACACGCCAATGCCTCCTGGGTGTATGAACCTCTACGTTTCTAAAGCACACTGAATCCTTCGAACCACCTTTACTTGAAAGCCGCTAACAACCCCATGAGTGTTACCTGTTACAGCCGATCCACGACCACTATCTCTGCAAATGTCTTCAATAATATGTCCCCGGTCAACTTACACCGACAGCTATAATTTTCCCACTGTACGTTTTCTCCTCAGTCTCCTTGCAATGTCAGTAACTCTGCAGTTTCATCATCCTACAATCCGAGCAAATCTCAAGACATTACTGTTACATCCATGTTTGAATCGTCCGTGAGAAGCCTCCGTTTCTCTCTGTCAAATTCAAGATCCCACGGCCCTCCCACACTGTGAGGTATCTTCTATAGTGGTGTCAGAGAGTCATCGAAACATATCAGGTGGAAGGAAATCCTTCGTTCCAAACAGTCCACACCAAAAATATTCCCAAACTAAACAAGAACTATCGGTCTCCACCTGTCCCTTTTCCATCCCTATCTTTTCCATTGTATCTATCCAAATGTCTTTGAAACGTTGTAATTGTCCTCACATTTGCCATGTCCTCAGGAGGTCATTCTACACGCGAACCACAGAGGTAACAAAAAAGACTCTTAAGTCTTATTCAAGTCTGTCCCTCTTACCTTGAAAAATGTACCCCCGAAACTTGAAAATAAACTCATTCAGCAAAAGTACCATGAACTCTGCAATCTACTGTCATAAATGCCCCATCTCTGTTTCCTCCTACATTCTCTAGAATATTCAATGTTTTTGTTAAGTTTTCAGGTTCCTCTATAACTGAAATTCCGTGCAGCCGCTCCATCATTCCCTATGTCTTTTCACTCAGTCTCTTCATGTAGGGGGTGGTGTAATTTTTAAATCATTAACTGCTGTAGTAAGCACATAGTTAGTACAAAGCCACCATTTTAGTCTTCTCTACCTTGTAGTAAGCACGAGCAGACACTCCCCCAGATTTTCATGAATGGAACAATGGAAACAGCTTTCCTCGTGGCTGAGGGACCGCCCACAACCACGACTGTACGTCATCATCCATATAAGGGAGAAGCGGAGAACTCGAACACTGATTGGCTGGGTGAATAACCAAATAATCTCATCCATCAGGAGGACAGTGGGGAACTTTAACACTCATTGGCTGAGACAGTAGAAGGCCCAGCCCACTCCTACATGTATATAACGTGCGGGGATTACAATCTGTGTGTGTGCCTCGTGGGAAGCCATTGAGGTAACACCCGGTTCTGCAGAATTGAATAAATAGTTTTGGACGAACTCCTCCGTGTCTTTGTTTTTGGGAAGGGAAGCAGAGTGCCTGATGGGGGGGTCGCAGAGTCCCCTATCCTGCACATTCAGCTTCATTTTCCAGCGAAATCATACCCGTATCTGTAACCCGTTCGAAATCATACAATCTCTTTTTTCTGCATGTATCTTCTATCTCTCCAACTCCATAAAGTGTTTCCATAACTTACAACAACGCCAGCATTCCCCAGGTGACTGCCACTGATCCAATTGCTACAGTATTCCTAGTTCTTTCTCCCGACTGCAAAACGTGTCTTATCTCTGAAAATACAATGCTGCATTTTACAAGGAATACTCCAGTCTGAACAGCATGAATTATGCCAATAAATTCTTCCAGTGCTTGTAACAATCACTTTGTCATGATGACATGATCCAGCTCCTCTAGCCGACCATGTCAGTGCAATCTACTCTAATTATACAGCTCTCTGTAAATCCCTAACTTTTGCCAGCGCCTATGAAGACTCTTACTTCTGCATCTGTCTGTCCAGAAGCACTCTATATCTCTGAAAACCCCTTTTAATATGTCCACAGGCGCAATCACATAACCTTCATCAGCCACTTCGGGTATTACTGCTCTCTCAGCTTCCAATCTCCCAAAACTGTTACCACTCCTGCAACGCCCTCGAGTACTTACAGCCCTCCGAATGTTCGTGATCTAATCCAGTTTACACAAGCTTCTTCTAGAAACTACAGGACCACTTTTCTCATTCAATGTTGCAGTTCTCCATCTCTTGATCTTTCTTTCTTTAATGACTCTATCCAGAGCTTCAATGCAACGTGGTTTTTGTTTTTACTGGGCTCTCATTTTAAAACTCGTTATCTCACTTCATCCAAACACATTTCTACCTAGACACATATGAACTCATTCTTTCATGGCATACCGGAGACTTTCTTTTTTTCACTTTCTCATCGCATTTTGCTCTGATTGAATTCACTTTCAATCAAATACATATTCTTTCTGTTTTGCTTCATTTTTGTCCACAAATTCTCTGAGCCTATGCTTCCTTTTCCTGGTCTATTTGTCCTTACATACGTTGAGTCTCTCCTGCCTTTGGCCTCTGTACCTCATCAGGCGTCAACATCATAATTATTGCAAATTAATATATATTCATAATATTTGTCAACATAAAAGTCTGAATTTATTGAAGCGCCAATTGCTGGACGTACTTTACGCTAAACTTTTACTTGTGCAAGCAATGTATATCATATAAGATCACCACCTGTGTTTACCTGCAATTGAAGATAAGCACACTGTTAGAATTAATGCATTAATACTACATCTTCCCCAAGAATTTGACATGCCTGTCATGCGCTGCAGACCAGAGAAACTACACCTTTAACAATTGATGTTATGCTTCTGTCACACTTTTTTCCTTTTTGTCTGGAGTGAATTGGATTTGCTCACAGTTGAGATTAGAATTTGCTGAACAGGTGGAGTCTTGGTAAATTCCTCACTTTGATCACTCGCAGATTCAGATTCAACTAGTGGATAAGTGGAGGACCTTTGGGGCATTGAATTGCCATGGCTGCCCTGTTCGGTCGGATTTTCCACCTGAGTGTCAATTATGTCTATTCCATTTCATCTCAGTTTTATTCAATTCAATCAGGCACACACTGTTGCCATGGTGGCTGATGACTATATGGCTTTTTTCTCATTTGAGAAGGCCAGCTGGCGATCCATTTAACCTGTGGCTCAACGCGCCTCAGGTGAGTGATGAGATCGAGAAAGTGAGATAGTCTTGCCAATTGCAATCAGTGCAGTAACTGATATTGGAGTCCCTCTGCAGTATAACGCATTCATCCAGGCGACAGAGCTCAAAGGATAATGCGGGATTATGGAAGAAACATGTATTAGCATATTTGTGCGTAATGAACTTGACATTTATGTTAAATTGACTGGTAAATTTCATCGAATCACAGAATGCTGATCGCGTGCAAACAGGCCATTTGTTCGAACATGTCCACAACAATCTTTCAAAGTGTCACCCCTCCAGGCACATTCCCCAAATCTATATTTCCCCTGATTCATGCACATAACCTACTCATCCCTGAAAATTATGGGCAATTGCGCAAGCAAGGCCAATTCACCTAACCTGCACATCTTTGTTCTGTGAGAGGAAACAGGGCCACCCAGAGAAAGCACATCATTAATGATACCAATCGACTTACTCCGGTCGCTCCTATCCAAGATTCACCATTCATTTGGATGCTTCAAAAAAACTCGAAAATCGACACACGAATAACCTTTTTGGCCCTCCCAGCCTGGTCTGACATGAATAGCATAATGTTTGATCATCTAAATTCGTTTGCTGTCACCTTTTTCTCCCCCATTTTCTTTGATCCTTTGAACCCTCAAACTGCATCGAACGTATTCGCGATAATATTGAATATTTTTTCTCTGAATCACTTTCTGTGGCACAGAATTCCACCGTGTCACCACTGTATGGGTGCAGGAATGTCTGCTCATCACAATCCGTTATGGTACACCCCAATAACCAAACCCTCGTGGACCTGGTAATAATGGAGAAACCCATTTGGCCTTACTATTTGGTGGACTGGAATTCAGACGTTGTTCCTCCTACAGTCAAAAGTTTTCGTTAGCCAATCTTTCAAATCCAGGTTGACATAAAGCAGAGATCACATTTTTGTACTGATCAAGAAGTGATATTCGTCAGAGTAGAGGATTTCAGTAACAGATTAACAATTATTAACGATAACGTATAACTGGACTGTTTGAAAATTTAAACACCTGGTGAAACGTTCACGACAATTGCAGAGAGACAGTGAGAAAGGGAAGAAACCATGGTGTTATGGATGGATGTGAAACATGGGAAACCAGTTCAATAGTCCCTGACGATGCGATTTACTGATATATCCTTTTCACTTGTCAGGATATCCTACTCCTCTATATGTATCCCCTGGGTACTTTCACTTGTAGGAGGCACAGGGCGATAGGGTCCGTACTTGCAAGATATCTGAAGAATTGCCGAAAAGAATAAGCTGACAGCAAAAAGGGACTTGAAATAGATAGGCTTCGTTCAGGCTTAAGATCTTAATTTGAATGCTAATGGAAAGATAACATCATAAGTTCGGAGGGCAAAAGGCGTCCATGCATAATGCTCATAGGTGACGGGCTCTGCTGCTCATAATGGCGGGGTAAAATTTCGTAGGGTGACAGCAATAGGGTTTCCATTGTAATGAGAGCAGATAGGCGGTTCTGTGGTCGAAAACGAGACTCCCTGATGGTATGTTGCCTCCCAGGTGCTCTAGTCAGGGAGGTCACCGATCGGCTGCAGAGCATTCTAAAAGGGATGGGTGAAGAGCCACCTCTCGTGGTGCATTTAAGTACCAATGATATAAATAATAAATCGAGGCCCTGAAAGCAAAATTCAGGGAGCTCGGAGAGAAATTAAAGAGGAGGACATCAAAGGCAGTGATCTCAGTAATTCTACCAGTGCACGTGCTGCCCAGTGTAGAAATGAAAGAATAGGCATGATGAACAGGGAGCTTGAGGGATGTTGTAGGGGGAGGGGTACAGATTTGTGGTCTTTGGAACCGCTTCATGGGAAGCTGGAACTATTACAAATTGGATGGTCTACATCTGAACAGACTGGAACTAATGTCCTTGCGGGTGTTTATGCTACTGCTGTTGGGGTGGGTTTATACTGACCTGGAGGGGTGCGGGGAACCAGAAGGGAAAACTAGTGTACAGTGTGATGTGGATGCGTGAGACTGTATGAAACAGGATCTCGAAGTTAGCATTACCAAGGAGATAAATAGGGAAGCAACAGATGAACGCAATGGAATTGTTGGTCTGAAGTTCAAATTATTTCATGCAAGGAGTATAGTGAGTCAGGCAGACGAACCTAAGGTTTGCATTGGTGCCTGGGAGTATGACATTATTGCGATCAGTGACTTGATTGAGGGAAAGGCATGATTGGCAACTGAGTGCTCCAGGATAAAGGTACTTCAGACACGACAGGGAGGGAAATAAAAGGGAGGGAGGAGTTGGATTGCTGGTCAGGGATGATAATGGAGGACAATATGGAGGTCTTGAGCAGTGAGGCATTATGGGTTGTGCTGAGAAATAAGAAGTGAGCAGTCACATTGTTGGAGCTATTGTACAGTTCCACCAAGAGTGACAGTGATGTAGACGAACAATTAGGTAAACCGATTATGGAAAAAAATGTAGAGCCAATAGGGTGGTGTTGACGCCAGATTTTATTTTTCGAAGGTTGACTGGGATACAATTAATTTCAGAGGTCTGGATAGGTCAGAAGTTTGAAGAAGCATCCAGGAAAGTTTTCTCGATTAGTATGTCAATACTCCAACTCGGGAGAACGACATTTTGGAACTGGTGTTGGTGAATGAGCCAAGGTAAGTGGTAGAATTTGTAGTGGGTATTTCTATTGGAATCGTGACCACAGTTCGGTAAGTTGTAGAGTATTTGGAGACAAAGATGGGAGTGGTCCTACCGGAAGACTACTAAACTGGGGCAAGCCTAATTAAAACAAAACTCAGCAGGAGCTGGGAAATGTGGACTGGCGGCAGCTATTTGAATGGAAGAGAACATTTGATATGTGTGAGTCTTTCAAAATAGGTTGAAGATAGTGCAGAATAATCATGCCACTCTGAAAAGAAGCGACAGGAAAGGGATGATTTGTGCACCGTGCATGACAGGAGAAATTGTGCGACTGTTTAAAAAGGACGGTAAGGACAAGCCAGGGAACTATAGACCGTTGAGCCTGAACTCAGTCGTGGTCAAGTTCTTGGAAGGAATCCTGAGGGACACGATGGACATGTATTTAGAAAGGGAATGACTGATTAGGGATAGTCAACATGGCTTTGTGCGTGGGTGATATTTATCCCACAAACTTGACTGACTTTTTTGAAGAAGTAACATAGAAGATTGAAGAGGGCAGAACAGTAGATGTAATCTATATGGCTTCAGTAAGGCATTTTACAAGGGAGACTGATTAGCCCATGGGAGACTGATTAGCAAGGTTAGATATCATAGAATACAGGGGGGATCTAGTCAATTGGATACAGAACTGACTCAAAAGGAGAAGACAGAGTGTGGTGGTGGAGGGTTGTTTTCAGTCTGGAGGTCTGTGACTAGTGGAGTGCCACAAGGATCGGTGCTGGATTCCCTACTTTTTGTCATTTACATAAATGATTTGGATGCGAGCATAAAAATAGTTAGTATGTTTGCAGATGACACCAAAATTGCAGGTGTAGTGAACAGGGAAGAGGGTTCCCTCAGATTACAACAGGATCGAGATCAGATGGGCCAATGGGCTGGGAAGTGGCAGATGGAGTTTAATTCAGATAAATGCGAGGTGCTGCATTTTGGGAAAGCAAGCCTTAGCAGGACTTATACTCCTAATAGTAAGGTCCTAGGGGGTGTTGCTGAAAATAGAGATCCTGGAGTGCAGGTTCAAAGCTCCTTGAAAGTGGATAAGATAGGATAGTGAAGAAGGCGTTTGGTATGCTTTCCTTTATTGGTCAGAGTATTGAGTACAGGAGTTGGGAGGTCATGTTGCGGCTGTACAGGACATTGGTTAGGCCACTGTTGGAATATTGCGTGCAATTCTGGTCTCCTTCCTATCGGAAAGATGTTGTGAAACTTGAAAGGGTTCAGAAGAGATTTAAAAGGATGTTGCCTGAGTTGGAGGATCTGAGCCACAGGGAGAGGCTGAACAGGCAGGGGCTGTTTTCCCTGGAGTGTCGGAGGCTGAGGGGTGACCTTATAGAGGTTTATAAAATCACGAGGGGCATGGATAGGATAAATAGACAAAGTCTTTTCCCTGGGGTTGGGGAGTCCAGAACTCGCGTGCCTCGGTTTAGGGTGAGAGGGGAAAGATACAAAAGAGACGTAATGGGCAATGTTTTTACGCAGAGGGTGGTACATGTATGGAATGAGGTGCCAGAGGATGAGTTGGAGACTGGTACAATTGCAACATTTAAGAGACATTAGGAAGGGTATATGAATGGGAAGGGTTTGGAGGGACATAGGCCGGGTGCTGGCAGGTGGAACTAGATTGGGTTGGGATATCTGGTCGTCATGGACTGGTTGGAATGAAGGGTCTGTTTCCATGCTGTATATCTCTGTGACTTTATGACACTATAAGTTGAATGCTTGAACACGGATAGTGTCTCTCAATCATCCTGTGCTTTAGAAATATTCGATCAACACTGGTGTATCAGTTCACACTCACCTGCATCCCCGCCCTCAAGGAAACATCAGTAGATCGTTCCTCTCCATCCACTCACTCTCGATCAGAGATACACCTGTCCACTAACTCTCAGACAGATACCTGACGATGTTTGGTATCACTCAGTTAGCCCTCTTTCTCAGACGATATCTGTACACTGTCTGCAATTATTCAGTGCCATTACTCTCAGGGAACTGTTTCAGATGGTTTCGTGTTTGACTTACTCAATGTCAGGGACAATTCTTTGCAGTGACTGGAATCTCTCGGTCCCCTCTGTCTCTCAAGGAGAAATTTGCATACTGACTGCAGCCGATCAATCCCACCTCTCGCTCGGGCTGCGATCGATACAGGCACACATCTGCCTCTATCTAGGTAGATAATTGCACATTGACTGCTATCAGGCAGTCTCCTCTTTCTCAAGCAAAAATCTGAGCACAGACTGGTTTCTGTAAGTGCCCTCTCTTTGAGGGAGATATCTGGAAAATGACTCGTGTCCCTCATTCGTCCTCGTCTCAGACAGATATCTGTACACTGACTGGTGTCCCTTAGCCATCCCTCTCCATCCCACTGATATAGCTTTATAATGTGTCAAAAGATAGTCTTTTTTTGACTAAAAGCTGCTCCTTGGCTCAAGAAGACTGTCGTTGACGTTCTCAAGAGGGGCAGTTAACCGGTCCAGGCTGTGATCGATCTGTCCTACAGAGATACAACAATATTGAGAGGCTTTATTCAAACAAATGAGACTCCAGGCCAAAATTGTGAAGTTTTAAACGTAACCTGTGTAAAAAAAAGAGGAGTGGTCGACTGTCTAGTTAACTGAGCTGAGAAGTTTTAGTTCAGTCTTGAACCGGTTGGAAGCTCAACAGGGAGTTGTGTGGAAGCTCTCTGGTTCTCTTTCTGTCCTCCAATCTCAACCTGCAAACATGTGTTCCATTTATACTGCTTTTCAAAGGGTGTTTACTTCTTGGGACTGTAGTGTATATTTGCTTCAGCATAATTAAGTTAAGTTAAATAGTATGAACTTTGTAGGGATAATTTATTCTGTTCTTTATGTTTCATTGTGTAGTTTTCTGAACAAAATTTCGGTCTGTTTCAAAATCTAATAGTCAACTGAACTAACTTAATCCTGTGTCGTTCTACGCCTGTCAGCACCCACGCTCCCCCCACCTCCCCAACTCTCTCTTCATGCCCCCAATTTTTCTCAAGGGAGCTATGTGTATATTGACATGTGTTTCTCAGTCAACTTTATGTCATGGACATATTTCTACGGTGACTTGTGTCTTTCAGTCCCCTATATCTCTGAATGTGATACCTCTTGAGTTATTCTACTTTCTCTATTTTAGGGACTTGGAGAGAGTTCAGAAGAGAGTAACCAGGATGTTGCAGGGTATAGACGGTTTGAGTTAAAAATGAAGAGTGGTACGTTGCCCTTTTTTTCGCTGGAGCATATGATATTGATAAGCGACCAGACATAAGTTTATTGAATCAGATTTGTCTGAGGATAAAATGCCTGTGGACAAGTAATCAACAGTAAATATGTTAAAAGATGTGAAACCAGCCAGATAAGTTGCAGTTATTCGACACAACGTTTCAATGGCAATATGATTTTTAGAAAGAGCTGAAAACATGCTTTTCCAGAAAAAGCTGAAAATATGCAATTCAAAACTTGTTTTCCCCCTGAACCGGGTTAGAATATCGAACTGAAGCAAACTGCTCTGCACATAAACGTAAGCACTTTGATGTGCATAATCGCAAGGATTCCTTGTTTACCTGCATCACATTTCCCAATTTCTCTGCTTTTCAAAGAGATGTCTTGCAGAATGGCACATATCAGAAATCTCCTCAGCGAATACTGCATGTGAGTGCTCTTACTCATGGCTGGATATACTCAGCAGGTCCGAGCGAATAGCTGTAATCAAACATAATTAACGTTTCAAGCCGATGACGTTCAATCTCAACTAAAGACAGTTGTAAATGCAGTAGGGTAAGCCAGCAGTTAAGTGCGTGTGTGTGCACTTGGGAGCGGGAGGTGACTGGTGCTGGTATAATTTTCCTCATGTGTGTAAGGCAGGGAGCAGGGGAAGGGAGATGTCGTGATGCAAATGGAAATGTCACTTGTAATTCTTCTAAATTGAAGAGTCACAACACATACGCAGCCGATTTTATGATTCTATGCATTCCTGCCCAGAAGCAGCAAGAGGAAAAATGACTGTTTATTTTTGAACCTGATTCAGACCGTTTGTTGCACTTGTCTTTTCTGATGTTGATGTGATGTCGTTGGATGTGATGTCGGAGGAATGGTCAGCATTCTGGGCCTATTCTTAATTCTATCACTGAAAGTTTTGCTTTGCTACTGCATACGGCTCTTCATGCAACCCATAAAACCCCAGTATGAGTCTGTGTTCACATGTAACAGGAGTCACAAATATGTCAATGAGTAACTGGGTGCATTGAGCCATAATTTGTGACAATTGCATGGTTACCATTACTGAGTAAGTTGTATTTCTGATTTCCACCATCGACCGAAAACCATTGGATGAAACACAGAACGAAAGGAAGAACATGCTGTCTGTCCAGCATCAATGCTCAGTAGCAGTTGTACCATGCTCAAGATGCAATGCAACAACTCAACATGGCTCCTTTTGCACCAAAACATGAGTACCACCATCTAGAGGGACACGGCAGTAGTTACATGCGAAACCCATCTGTTGCAAGTTTCTATCCAAACTACTTAGCATCCTGACTTGCAGATGTATCACCATCCCCTGAGTATCAACGTGTGTGTACCTCCAAGATATGTACCACACGTTTTCATTTATATGAAAGTTTTTGTTGATTTGTGCAAAATATGTGTTTTATCTGCAAAATGTTTGAGACTTCAGGTTGGTATTTGTGTGCATTCGAAGTCAGTGAGCAGTCGAGGTTTAGGTATTTAAAAGGTAGATAGAGAAGCCCAGGTTAACCCATTATTATGTTCTTCCTTTCTCAATCACTACAATCCCAGACAGACATGGGAAGGCGCTGGCAGCTGATTGGATGACCTAAAATTTGGTGGAGAGGGGCTCTGAATGACTGACGAGGGCAGAGTACCTTAACCTGGCTCTTGCAGACATTATGCCTCTTACTGTGCGGATTGACCAGAGGTGAGCATCTATGAGTTTCTGTCTCAGTGTGTGAAAGATTGTGGGTAGTGCGTAGATCTGAATCGCAGATTTGATCGCTTAACTCCATGAAAGCAGCCATTCTGAAGCCTCTGAAGTATAATATGTCTCCAACTGGAGAGAGCGAGGGTGAGGCAGAGCTGTAAACAACTGGAATGGTGAACTTAGCCTCTTTAATACTTGTCTTTCCATGTATTTGCTTGCCTCGCATTTGTCTCATTTTTCCTCTTATCTGTGTCTCTTCGTCTCTACCTCTCTCTATCTTTTTCTCTGCCTTCACTTCTTTCTCACACCCTGTTCCAATTTGTAAAGCTAACTGTTTGGCACGCTGTCGATCTCTTCCCACCATCCTCTCACTGTGTTTCTCTCTGACATTATCTTTTCCTGTTCTCCCTCTATCTCTACGTAAACAGTCTCTCAGTCTTTGAGCCTGACTTTGCCCTCTATCGTTTCTCTCTCTCGCTCACACACTTTCTCTTGACGTTGCAGTTTGCCTGCACCGTAAAAAAATTGCAGCGCCCCACATTACTGTGCTAGCTTATTCTTGCACATCTGCATTTCCTTGCCAAAAACGTTACTTCACACTTCTCCAGATTGAGTTGTATTTGTCACTTTTTTTTTGCCTGACTAGCCATTTGAATTATATTATCCTACAGTTTACAGGTTTTTACCTCACTGGCAACGATCTGGCGAAATATATATATCATTTGTAAATTGCATTTTACATTGATAACTCCACATCAGTGGTATTTAACAGTGAAAGCATGTACGAATACTCAACACGAAGGAGGTCATGTGGAAGCAACTTCCTAATGACATCCACATTGCCAATGAGGATGAACAACTCGTCAAGACCTTCCCGCATCTCTACTTCTAGATTTACATCAAGTACCAAACCTTAAACAGGTCATGATTTGTAGCAAACGTCCTTCACCCATGATCTAATCTTGCAATCTTATTTTCGAGACATCTTGTATCTTTGTTGTTCCTTAAATGAGTGGTTAATTTACTAACCAGCCAATCACGTTGGAGCAGAAATCACAGATAACGCTCAGCACAGAGAGACGCCACTTCTCCAAGTGTTCTGGCGACAGTAAGGCCCAACAATTATTGCCAAATCCCTGGAGAGAGGAAGTGACCTTTAGGTTTTTCCTCTCTAATGCTCAGCCTGCTGAGGAATTTCCGTCAATCACACTCAACACCTTTCCAAAATCTAGTCGCTCAAATTCAGTATCATCTCCATTGCGATCAGACTGGATCTTGTAAAGAAAGTCAGTCATGTTCGTCAAATACAAACTTTCCTTAACAAACCACGTGGAATGTCTTAGAGTAATCGGCCTCACTCTCAGTGATCATTGAAAATGTCTCAGAGATTTTTTTTTTGCAATCCCATCCCAACCCTGGAAATGATATAGCAGCCGGTTCCCACTCTTATTATATCTCCCTGACACCATCCAACACAAGGGGAATAATTATTGTCTAATGACTCCATCTCTCTGACCCAGGAACTTCACTGCTGTACAGATCAATGACTACTACTGGCCGCAAGTAAGATTTGCAGCAAACTCACAGACATGCGCAGAGTCTCTCCGGTTTAATAAAGCAGCTCATGTGATTAAGCAGATTTTTTTCTGTGCATTCGGTACACAATTAGATTAAAAAAAAATTACGTATCATAAAGAATGTTGTTTAGAAATTCGTGAACTTATTCATTTGCACCATGCCGGTGCTGTGCAGTACTTGCTCAAACAACTCTGGATTTAGCTGTCAGCGGATGAAAAATATAATTTGAAACGTAAATGAAGGACTCGAGAATTCTGGCCGTTTAGAAGCTCCAGATTGCAAAACTGTATTTTAAGCTTTCATAGCCTGATGCGTAAACCCACCTCTCCCTGTCTCCACTGAAGTTTTTGGAAACATCGAACTACTTTTTCAGTTTCCAGGGAGAGCAGATTCTAACTGTTTTTGCAACAATCAATTGTTTAATAAGAAATAGGAATTGGAGGAGAGAAATATGCTCAGAGACTCAGAATAATTCTGATCCAGCTCCACACTGCATTTCATGAAAAAAAATCATTATCACAAAGAAGGCACAACGTATGTGGGAGTTCAGAGGCGAATGAAATCTTATACAATGAAACTGTATTCATTTTCTGAGTGAAGTCGACGAGCGATTAAATTCATTTAGCAGTGATAGGTCGGACTGTGTAGCTCAAACCAACCTGTAAGTGTTCCTTGGACCTCATGAGTTTAACGTTCCTAACCGGTCTGATGTATTAGACAAGAATATCACAGAATGTTCACGGAACAGAGTGAGAACATGAATTCCATCGTCTCTGCATCTGCCAAAGAGACACATTAACTGTGATTCCCGCGATTGTAAACAGGGTAATTGTAATATTCAGTCTCATGTTCTCTTATCTAAACTTTGAAAGTTGGAATATTTGAAATGGATATTAATGTGCAACCTTTCCCCAAAAATTCAAACAATAAAGAAAACGGTCAAAAAAGGATCCGAGGGCCAAGAGAGAAAGATAGAAATTAGAAGCAGTTTTATCTCCTTCTGGCAAAAGCAGGAACAGCACCAATTGTTTCACTGATATATTGAAGGAAGAGCTATGAGTGGATACCCAACCTGTCCAAAAGGTACAGATACAATTTGGACCAGTGCAGGGAGTCAGAACCATATCTTTGAGTTGAAGAAAGTAAGACAAGTTAAAAAAAATTGCAAATGGGCTCAGCCTGGTGAAAGTGGATTATGTTGGCTGTGGACTGCTCATGTCTCTTGTTTGTAGAAGAAGCAGAGTACTTTCAGATTATTCTGATGGTATAAGGATATGCAGAGCAATTGCAAATCCATGGTAAAGAGGAGGCAGCTAGGGCCAAAGGAAACAACCAGAGATTGTGCAAATAACGTAAAACCTCAGTGGATTTGTGAATGTTAAGTGTTGCTTCCAATTACTTTCGATTTCAATAAACCATTGCGCTCCCAGACAATCATTTAACCCTACACCTTGACTTTCAACTCATCGACCGCCAGTTCTGAGATGCCACAGCGAGAAACCGTAATTACCTTCTCAAGAGACAGACACGAGCTGCAACAGGCAGGGAATCCTTTATTGTGCAGTTATTACCAGGAGCCGAAAAACTATGTCATGTTCTTCGTAGCCTGAAACACATTACCAATGAGGATGAACAACTCGTCAAGACCTTCCCCGTATCTCTACTTCTAGCCTTACATTAACTTCCAAACCTTAAACAGGTCATGATTTGTAGCAATGTGCCCAGCGTTCGGGACAATGACACCATACCACAATGTCACAGCAGCTGCTGCAAGACGTGTTAGAGAATCGACATGGGTAACACCATTACACGTGAGGACACCTCCCATCAAGCACGCGGCAGGTAATCTTATGATTCGGCCTGTTTGGTCTGTCTTATGTGCTGCAGGCAATGATGCCCTGAGGCATGTTACATTGGCCAGACCGAGCAAATACCATGTCAATGGATGAATGGACACTGCACAACAATCACCAGGTCGGACTGCTCCCTCACAGTCAGGGTTGGGCTATCCACCAAGGCAGACATTTGGAGAAGCATCAACCGAAGAGTGGCTGATCAGAAGCTAATAGCGAAGTTCCCCACTAATGGTAACGAGGTTAACCGGGACCTTGGGGCCATGTCACACTGGAGGCGACCCCACTGCACAATGCTCTCTCTCTCTCTCTCTCTCTCTCTCTCTCTCTCTCACACACACACACACACAAGCACACAAACACATGCATACACAGAAACACGCACACACAACCATCCACGCAGACACACTCCGTCATACACAATATAAATTTTGCGAACATGTTCTTAACCTCCACAACCACCTGAAGAAGGAGCGGCACTCTGAAAGTTAGTGCTTCCAAATAAACACGTTGTACACTCACCTGGTGTTGTGTGTGTTTTTTAACAATCTGCAGCAATTTTGTTCTATTTAATTTATTCAGCACGTTCTAAAATATTAGTTCTTCTGTCTTCACATTTATTGCGTGACTTGCATTTTCCCACGATTTTCTCTTTTTGTTTTAAAGTTCCATCATCAGCAAATTAACAACTAAGTCTCGGAACACAGACAGACCTATTAGGAGTAAGAACAGTAGCAACTTTTTGAATCGCCTCCATATTACTGGAAGTTTGAAAGTGCGAGACCAGCTGGGAGAGCAGGAATATCGTTAATTCTCCAGATAATAAAAGAATGGGCATGAAGCAAATGGCATGTTTTAAAACTGGTGTGTACGGGGTGGGGGGGGGGGGGGGAGTTGGCTGATGTCAGCAGAAGTAAATCAAGGATATTTTTGATGATGTGAATATATTGCTCAATTTACTTTGCTAAAATTCATATGCTACTTGATGAAGAAGCAGTTCTCTGAAAGCTGGTATTTCCAAATTAATTACGGTTTCTCGCTGTTGGACTATAACATGATGTTGTGTGATTTTTGACTTTGTCCACGCCAGTCCAACAACGGCA
Organism: Chiloscyllium plagiosum; assembly: GCF_037043375.1. Lineage (NCBI taxonomy): Eukaryota > Metazoa > Chordata > Chondrichthyes > Orectolobiformes > Hemiscylliidae > Chiloscyllium > Chiloscyllium plagiosum. The sequence goes on from NW_028270175.1 coordinate 83,782,662, forward strand.
ATTCAAATCATAGTTTACTTTGAGTATGGCACTGTTGTTTTGAGTGATCTGTTTTTGCACGTGACAGTTGCAGGAGAGCTTGGACCCAGATATTTGGGACACAGGTATTGAGTTTTTAACCTAGAAAGAAGATTCCTGATGAAGGGCTTATGCCCTAAACGTCGATTTTCCTTCTTCTTGGATGCTGCCTGACCTGCTGTGCTTTTCAAGCACCACTCTAATCTGGAGACTGAAGGCAGCTGATTTCATCTTTTAGGGTTAACAGAGGATATTTCTGCTGATTCAGTCCTGGATGTCGCAGATATCAGGAGGGAGTGAAAATTGGAAGAAACGCAAAAGTGAGTGTCCACATACATACTCGTAATCTCTCTCTTTTGCCTTTACGTTACTCATGTTGCAATTTGGTTCATCCTGCTGTGTGCATTCAGACTGCGGTGACACTTTCCTTTCCTGATGGGCGTTAATGAACCAAACACATCTTCACTACATTCTGACAGGTTCTCTCAATGCCAGCCCAACATTGCCAATGTTGATTCAGCTCAATGTGAGTCTTCGTGATTTTGTAGCAGTTCCATCACTCGTTTTTTTTCTGTTTTAAAGCAGGTGCCAAAGGAGGCGAAATTACAGCCGGGACAGCGGTTCAAAATCTGATCGAGGGTTCTTTTTTTTACAGCAAGAATGTCATTAGTTTTTGAACAGAGAGGGAAAGAGCACAGTTCACTGTGAAGAAAAAAACATGCACGTGTTCTGTGGCTGGACAAGGCTTCAGCTGATTATTTGGCCTTGACACACAAGTGCTATCACCTCGGAGAAAAGCCATGGAAATGTGGGGATTGAAGCAAGTTATGCCGTAACCACTCTGAGGTGGAAATTTACCAACGCTGTCACATTAAGGAAAGACCATGAAGATATTGGGATTGTGATGAAACATTCAAGTACTTGCCTGATCTGGACAACGGTCCGCACATTCAGAATGGGAAGAGGCCATTCACATGTTTCAATTGGCGGAAGAGATTTATTCACGCTACCCACTTTGCAACCAACTGGCAGATTCACTCTGGGAAGAGAACTTTTAAATACTCAGATGGCATGATTCCTGGAAATAGTTCTGGGAACTGCAGTCCCATCAACAGTTTCATTCTGAGGAGAGACTGCTCAGAAAATAAAAGTGTTCAAGACGTCATCTGAATTTACTGTCCTCTAGTCCACCTGCAGTCTGCGTGTGAAATGATTTAGTTGGTCATCCCAACTCACAATATACCTTTGAATCCGCATTGAGGAGGGAACATTTAAATGCTGAGTCTGCAGGATGTGTTTTAAAAGTTCGAGAGAACTGATGAGCATTCGATATGGTAAAACTGATGAGACTCTGTACATGCTCTCCCTGTGGGATTGTTATCAAAATATCGTCTCATATCTCTGCACATCAGCGAATTCACATCGAGGAGAGGCCATGCTACTCCAGTGAGTACACACTGAGGAGAAACATTTCAATTGATCCAATCTGTGTGAAATGCTTTAAAAATTTGCATCATGTAAAGATCTTATTAACATGTTCACACTGCGGAGAGAGAATTTAATTGCTTAGGCTGCAGGAGGTATTGGAAGAAATTTGGCTATCTGATGATTCATCAATGTGTTACAACTCAAGAGAGCCATGTTCGATGCTCGCTCTAGCAATCATCCTATCCACAATGCACCAGAGAGTTCAGAATTAGAAGAGGACAATCACCTGTATTGAGTGTGGGAATGCTCTCATGTTTAGTTCACAGAAAACTACAGAAGTTGAAAGTTGCTGTTGGTCACATCCAGAACTAACTGCATGTTCATTGGCTCATACATCCCAGCTGTTTGAGTTGTTAATACTTTGGATTAAAAAATATTAAAATAGCTTAGTAATTCAATATTGTGTGTTTTTTTTCTAAAAAATACTCTGTAAACAACTTTTGTTTGAGGCGGACAGTCCCCTCTTTCTCCTCTATCATCACGTTCAACACCAAGTGTAAGAATCACATGGAACGTCTTTCTCATTGAGAGTCAGGCACTCGGATTAGTCGCCTCTGCTGCTGCCATCCCTTCCGCTACCTCATTGGGTAACATGTGGTGGCATAGTGAATCAGTGGTCAGAAATGCTGCATCCCAAGGAGGAATGGAAACTTGCATGGAGTTTGCACATTGTTCTGTGTCTGCGTGGGCTTCCTCTTGGTGCTCTGCTTTCCTCCAAATCTCCAAGGACGCGCGGATTAGGTGGACTTGTCATGCTAAATTCTCCATAGTGTCCAGTCTCTGCCAGTCTCTTCCTTCAGCATTTCTGATTTTAAACACACTTCTCTAATTTTGTCTCTCTTCTTTCTCATACCATTTGTTGTTTCTCTGCCTCTCCATTTCTATTCTTGTGCATGTTTTTTTATTCACTCCCACTCTGTCTTCACCTCTTCATCTCTCTCCAGAACACTACTCTCCCAGGTATTTGTCTGTCTCGACTATGCCTTATTGTCAGGCCGTCTGTTTTCTGACACCCATATTCTTTTGTTCGCCTTTTTATTCCTTGCTCTTTTTAGTGTCCCTTTCTTTCGCGTGTCTCTTTATCATGTGCACTGTTTCTTTGTTCCCCGTCTCTGTCTTCCCCAGTCTATCTCCTTTCCTGTACCTCTGCAGACCCCGCCGCCAGATTTTTCAGGCCCTCCAAAATGATGCAGCCCCAGTATAATTTGTAAGCCTCAAACTCCCCCTACTTTTGTACCGGAGCGCTCAGTTATAGGGGAAACTATCAAAGCCGAATTAAAGTAGAAGAGAAGAGTGCAGAATTCAGGAAAGATTGTTAAAATCTCCAGTGTATGTACAAATAGGACAGAATTTATGGAAAGGATTAACAATCAAACATCAAGGACAATGGGCAAACAAATGATAATGAGTGAAGACAGTATGAAGCGACTATATCTGACTGCAAGCAGTATAAGAAGGAGGTAAATGAGCTCGTGGCATGGATTGACATTGGAATGTTGACGTTTTGGGAATCACGGAGACGTGGCTGGAAGCGGTTCAGGATTCGTAGCTGGATTGGTTTCAAGGACATGCATCCTACTGAAATGATAGTCAAGTGAGCAGTGGGAATGGGGTTACCTTATTAGTACGAAATAAAATTAAATCATTGTTAAGAAATGAAGTAGGGTCCGATGGTGTAGAATATGCGTGGGTAGAATTGAGGAAATGCAAAGTCTAAAAGTAACCTCAAGTTGCCTCCAAAGAGTACTCAGGAACTGGGGCACAAGATAAACCAGGAGATAGAAAAGATGTATTGGAACGGCAGGTTGGTAGTGTGGGAACCTTTAAGAGGCAGTGTACAGAATTCTATTAAATTTACTGTGCAATTTGAAAGGAAGAAGATGAATCAGAGATAATCCTGTTTAATCTGAGTGAAGTAATGATGGAGTCACGATCTGGATAGAATTGACTGAGAGAGGTATAGAACACGAAAGACAGTGGAACAAAAATTGTAGGAGTTTCTACTATTAATTCAAGAGACACAGCAGAGATTCATTCTGAGCAAAAAATAATAGGGAGGATGAGGCAACCATTGTTGAGCAAGGAAGTCAGGCACGGCATTAAGCAAAAGAGAAAACATTTCATATCGCGAAATGTAGTGGGAAACCAGAGCATGGCGAAACTTGCAATGACCAAGAGAGGGTACCAAAAACGAAATAAGGGAGAGAAGAATAAACATGAGAGTAACCTCACCAGTAATTTCAAGGAAGACTCAGAGTCATCCTTGAAAAAAGGGCAAAAGAAAGCAAAATTAGACTTTGGGCCGCTGGAAAATGACGCTGAAAAGACAGTTGATGGAAACAGAAAAGACTGAGGAATGAATTACATTGTGTTTGTGGATGACATATGTAATACAAGAATACAAATCTGTGAAGGGACAGAGCTGAGTATGTCGGTCATCACTAAGGAGACGGTGCATGTAAAGCTAACTGGTCTGAAGGTGAGTAAATCAGATGGAACATATGGACTACAACCCAGAGTTGTAAGGGAGATAGGTGAAGAGATCGTAAAGATGTTAGTGATGATTTTTCGGGTATCACTAGAGTCAGGGAGGCTCTCAGCAGAATAGAAGATTGCTATTATGACACTCCTGTTAAAATTGGAGTAAGTAAAAAGACGGAATTAGCCTAAATTCGCTTAGGTAAGATCGTGGAATCCGTTGTGAAGGATGCGATTTCTGAATTCTTGAAAGTATATGGTAAAATAGGACAACGTCAGCATGGCTTCATCAAGGGGAGGTCATGCCTGACAAATCTATTAGAATTCTTTGAGGAAGTATCGAGCAGGTTCGGCCAAGGAGAGAGAACGGATGTTGTAGAACATATATAGAACATAGAACAGTACAGCGCATAACAGGCCCTTCGGCCCTCGATGATGTGCCGACCTGTGAACTATTGTCAGCTCGTCCCCTTGCATTATCCCATCTTCATCCATGTGCTTATCCAAGGATTGCTTAAATCTCCCTAATTGTGATTAAAGTGTTAGAAAAGGTTCTAAGGGATCGTATTTATACTCAATACGATAGGGATTAGTTCATTAGAGAAAGTCAGTATGGTTTTGTGAAGAGTATTTTGTGCCTCAGAAAACGTATTGAGTTCTTTGAGAAGGTAACCAAACGGATGGATGAGGGTAAATCCGTTCATGATGTGAATTTGGATTTCAGTAACGCGTTTGACAAGGTTTCCCATGGTAGGCCACTGCAGAAAATACTGAGGCATGGGATTCAGGAATATTTAGTGGTTTAGATCAGAAGTTGGCTTCCTGAAAGAAGACAGATTGTGTTGCATGATGAGAAATGTTCATCATGGAATTCACTTCCCAGTGGCGTATGGAAAGATTGTGATTTGGGTCCACTGCTGCTTGTCATTTTTATAAACGATATGAATGAGCTCATAGAAGGATGGGTTCGTAAATTTGCGGACGACAGAAAGATCGGTACTGTTGTGGATAGTGCCAAAGAATGTTGTAGTGTGCAGAGGGACATAAATGAGTTACAGAACCTGAACAAAGGAGTTCATAACAGAAATAAATGTGAGCTGGATTCACTTGGAAGAAGTAACAGGAATGCAGAGTAGGGAGCAAATGGCAGATTCCTGATAGTGCAGGTGAGCAGAGAGATTCAATGTCCAAGTACATAGATCGCTCATAGTTGCCACTCAGTTTGAAATGGCTGTTCAGAAGGCAGACAGTCTGTTAGCTTTTACAGTAGAGTGATCGAGTTTCGCAACCATGAGGCCTTGCGGCAGCTGTAAAAAAGTATTCTGTTGTGGCCGTAATTGGAGTATTGCATCCAGTTCTGGTCGCCGCATGATATGAAGGATGGAGGAGGTTTGGAGATACTTCTGAGAAGATTTATAAAGATGGAAAGTTTTACGGGAACGTTTGAGGGACTTGAGGCTGTTTTCGTTAGAGAGAAGAAGGTTGACTTAACTGACACATACAAGATAATCAGAGGATTAGGTCATGTGGAGAGTGAGAGCCTTTTTCCTCGGATGGTGATGGTAACACGAGGGACAAAGCTTCAAATTGAGGGGTGATCGATATAAGACAGATATCAGAGGTAGTTTTTTTTACTAAGAGAGCGGTAGTGTCGGGAACGCACTGCCTGCAACAGTTGTAGTTTCGCCAACTTTGCAGGCATTTTCATGGTTACTGGATAGGCATATGAACGAGAATGGAATAGTATTGGTTCGATGGGCTTCAGATTGGTTTCACATGGCGACGCAACATTGAGGGCAGAAGGGCCTGTACTGAGCTGTAATGGTCTCTGTTCTATGCTTTAATGGAATTGCCAAAGGAGCAAGCTATGCTATATCTGCTCCTCTGCAGTGATACCTGAACAAGTAATGAACTCAATTAGGGATCCTCTTGGAAGAACTGTTCACTGCATGCATGAATTTAGAATACAGACAGAGTGTGAGAAAAGAAATCCTAATCCAGGTTCCAGTACGTGTACAAGGGGGACTACAATATAATGAGAGAGGATCTGGCTAAAGTCGACTGGAAACATAAGATTTATGCTGGGACAGTTGACAAGCAGTGGATAAGTTTCAAATAAGTTTTTCAAAAGTGATCAGCAAGAGGATATTCCAGTGAAAAAGGAAGGAATTACGCAAAGGTTATTCTGCCCTGGATGTCTAAGAAAATAAGAGAGGTTGTTAAATTGAAAGAGAAAGCATGCAAAGTGGTAAAACAGCATGGAACTGGAAGAATGGGAAAACTTTAATCTCCCCCCAAAAAGCCACCAAAAGAGCTGTAAAGAAAAGTAGGAAATAGCATAAGAAATACAAGCACATAATCTAAACGTTTCTACAAAACATAAAACGAAAAAAAATGTTCGAAGTAAATGTTGTCCCTTCAGAGGATGAGAAGGGACATTTAGCTTTGGGATATAATGAAATAGCTGAGACATTTTACATCGGTCTTCACAGTGAAGGTCGCTGCTAACATGCCAATAATTGCCAAAGAGATGAAGGTAGGTGACGACCCGGGGAAAAAAATCATTATTACAGAAGAGCTCGTGTTGGATTGTCACAGCCAATGCAGTAAGGATAGTTAAGTCTCCCGGCCCTGATGAAATTCATCACAGGGTACTAAAAGAGATGGTGGGAGAAAGATCAAGTGCACTGGCGGTAATTTTCCAATATTCGTTGGTCTGGAACAGTCCCAGCAGACAGAAAAACAAAAAGATTGACACCCCTACTTAAAACGTGAGGCAGACAAAAGATGGGGGATTTGGGATCAGTTTGCTTAACCTCTGTAATGTGAAAGTTTCTTGAGTTTATTATCAGGAAATAAATAGCACGGCATTTCGATAGAATGTGGACAGAAGCACATGGGTTCAGGTTATGTTTGAAAAATCTTTTCGAATTCTGCAAAGATATTACGAGCATGATGGGCAATGGAGACCCAGTGAATGTGGTGCACCTAGATTTCCACAAGGCCTTCGACAAGGTGACACACATGGGCTGCTGCATAAGGATGCATGCTGTTAAGGGTAGAATATTACCATGGATAGAGAATTGGTTGACCAGCAGGAAGGAATGAGTGGGGATAAATGAGTGTTTTCCTGGTTTGCAATCAGTGACACGTGGTGTGCCTCAGGGATCGGTTTTGTGACCGCAGTTATTTACAATTCATGTCGATGATTTGGAGTTTGGGGCGACATGCAGCGTGTCAAGGTTTCCAGATGACACACAAATGAGTGGCAGAGCAAAATGAAAGCAGAGGAATATGAAACTTTGCAGAGGGAAACAGAAACGTTGAGTGAGTGGGCAAGGATCTAGGAGATGGAATGCAATGTTAATACATGTGAAATCATACATTTTGATAGGAGTAAAAGTAAAAAAAAACGATTATTACTTGAATGGTAAAACTTTGCAACATGCTGCTATGCAGAAACACCTGGGGGTCTTTGTACATGAATCACAAAAGGTTGGTCTTCAGCTGCGAAAAACAATTAGCAATCAATGGATTTTTGTTTTTCATTGCGAAAGGGATTGAGTTTAAAAGCAGAACAATTACTTTCCAGCTCTACAAGGTGCTGGTGAGACTACCCTGCTGTAAATGTGCAGTTATAATGTCCTTATGTAACAAAGGAATGTACTGGAACTGGAGGAGGGTCACGAGGTTGATTCCGGCATTGAGTGGGTTGACTGATGAGTGGCGACTGAGTAGATTTGGATACTATTCATTGGAATTCAGAAGAATGAGGGTGTATTATACAGAAGCAGTTAATATTATGATGTGAATACATAAGATAGAAGTAGAGAGGATGCTTCCACTGGCGGGTGAAGTTAGGACAAGTGGGTATCGCATCAAAGTTAAAGGGAGCAGATTTAGGATTGAATTGAGAATGAATTTCTTCAACCAGAGGGTTGCTTATCTATAGAACTGCTTGCCCAGCGAGGTACTAGCTGCTACTTCAGTAAATGTTTTAAACATATGGGTGATTTTTGTTTGAACAATAAAGGAATTAAAGAATATGTTGAGAGGGCGGATAAGTGGATGCGAGTCCATGGAAAGATCAGCCATGTTTTTACTAAACGGCGGAGCAGGGCGTACGGTCTACTCTTGCTCCTAGTCCTCATGTTATATGAATATACGTGTCACATCTTCAGTGACTGCAGGGGAAGATTCCACGGGGCGTGGGGAGATATGTTGGGATTGAAGGCAGAGCGCACCAGGGTGCCCCGAATGGAATGCTCTTTAAGAAATCGGAAAGGGAGGGGAGAAGAATACATGTTTCGTAATTGTATTTCGCTGGAGGTGGTGGAATAAAAAACATCGTTGATCACTTGAAGCATCACAACACATAAGGCTCGAGACAAAGGTTTGGAAAATTGGATGAGAGTGGATAGGTGCTTGGTGACTGACATTGGCAAGATGTGCCAGAACTCCTCTTTCAGTGCTATAAAAGTCTCAGTCTCTTTGAGAAACTAACCACCAGCCACAACAGTGGCCACAGCAGCAGGTCATAATCTGGGATTTTCTTGACTCGCTAAAGCCTGTCTATCACATGGCCTGCCATTACACACCGCCTGTGGCTAGTCAGCAGCAGTGTCCATTAACAGTTATTCACTCTCCTATCCAGATCGTTATACACTCCTTGGTCCAACTGTTCTTCTCTTTCTTTGTGTTCTTTCACGACCTGCCTTCTGCCCCTTTACAATACAGAAATGAGAAACATGATGGGATACTTCCTGCTTGCCAGGATGAGTGCAGTGTTAAAGATGTATTGCACATGAGATGGACAGTATAATAGGCAGCATCTGAGTAGCAAGGGATATTTACTTCAAAACCATATTGAGGACTCCTGACTGCAGTTGCAACAATGCTGAAAAGCTCAACAACATCCAGAACAGAGCAGCTGAATTGATCAGCACCACAAGACTAACACAACATCGACAAACATCCGCACTCTTCAACACCAAACACTCAGACACACAGCCAGTACCACCCCCATGATGCACTGCAGAAATTCAACAAAGCTGCTTCAACAGTACCTATCAAACTCACGACTACATCCATCTAAAAAACATAATAGGGCAGTAGTTGAGAGGAAAACCCGCCAAACTACTAACCATCCTGATCTGGATACCATCCTCCCGTTCCTGCCGTTTGCCACTGGTCAAAACTGTGGATTTCACTCTCCTATAAATTTGATCTATTAACACCACATGACTAACTCCCTTTTAAGAAGGCAGCTTCGCATCATTTTGTCCAATCAAATTAGGAACGGTTTATAAATGCTGACCTTTTCTGGAATAACCACATCCGACGAAGAATGAAAATATATTTATTTTGGTGCTTTTAGAAGTTTTCTCTTACTAAGCATAAATGGAGGGATGGTGGAGATAAACTGTGGAAATGTGGTAACCGTGGAAACGATTACTGCAACCACAATGGGGGAGTCATTCAACTGTTGTGAGAGTGGGAAAGGATTTGCTCAGTTATCTACACTGCTGATACACCACTGGTTTCACACGGAGGAGACAGAATTTAATTGTCCAGAGTATGGTAAACGCTTTAAAATTTCTCAGGAACCGATGTGCTAAGAATGTGTTCACACTGATGAGAAACCATTCAAGTATTCTCGCAGTGGGAGTGGGGTCAGGCTATCATTTGATCTAACTTTACATCTGCGAACTCACTGGAGACAGGCCATTCACATGCTCTAAGTGTGGGAAAGGAATCATTCAGGCATTCATTCTGCTGAGACACCAGTGAGTTCACACAGAGGATAGACCATTCATCTCCTGTGTTTTTGAAGATATTAATTGATTCCAGCAACTTGCTGACACAGCTGCGAATTCCCATTGGCAAGAGGCCATTCACATTCCGAATTTGGGAAAGGATGCACTGTCGTCATCCATCCTCCTGATACACCAACGGGTTCACAGTGGCAAGGAACTGTTTAAATACCAGAGAATGCGAAGTGCTTTACAAGTTACCAGGAACTGAAGTCTCATCAACATGTTCACACTGATAAGAAACCAATATTCTGCTCTCACTGTGGGACTGATTTCCCGCTATGCATCGGCACAATTTCGCGCCTGTAGCTCAGACAAAAGGGATTGCACTTCACAAGGACATTAGTTGCTGTGAATCACATTCAGAAATCCTGATTGTTAAATTATATTTTAAAAGTACAAATCAAGCTTTAACAATGAAGAAAATGCCCAAGAACATGGCGGTAAATTGATATCTATCAGTGTCCGCTCATTGGATAGAACTCAGCGGAAAAAAGCTGTATATTTGATGTGATTGATAAACGAACAATTAAATACCACATCAGTTAAAGAGCTTATTCATATCCAATGACGTAAACGCCTGCTGACAGTATTAACACAGTTTAGTTCTAGAGGAAATAACAACAGAACACAATCATCTGCGACTTCACTGGAACGTGTTTGCCATCATAGTCTTGCCAGACCATAGGTGCTGCTCCCTTCAAAAGAGAAAGAAGTTTCTGGCGGTGATTTAACAAGAGGGCCACTAGATCAAAGTTGGGGGAAGAGATTGTAAAGGAGAGCCTTTATAGTAACCGCAAAACAGCGATGGGAATTGAATCCACGCTATTAACATCAGACTCTTTTGAAAACCATCATTGCAGCTAACTGAGCTGAAGCTATTTCACCTGATTCGCCTGTCGCAGGTATAAATGAATGATTGAATCCCTTGGTGCACAATGTGCAGGTGAAGTGCATCTCCCAACAATGTGGGACAGTGTTTCGCACTGCTGCCTCAGAGCAACAAGAACCGGGTTTGATTCCAGCCTTAGGCATCTCTCTGTTTGGAGTTTGCATATTCGCCCTGTGTTTGCGTGGGTGTCCTCGAGTTTCCTCCCTCAATCCAAAAGATGCACAATTTAGGTGTATTGCCCATGCTAAATTGCCCGTAGTATAGGTTATTAGTCGGGGTAAATGTAAGATAGGGCAATTGGTCTGGGTGTTCTTTGGAGATTTCGTGTGGACTTGTTCGGCCGAAGCACCTGTTTCTGCACTGCAGGGATTTAAATTCCAATGTGCTTTCTGGTATTTCATCAACTCATCGCTACTCCTAAAGCTGTATTCAAAGTCAGAGCATTAAAATTTTCTCTGATTGGTGTGAACAAGCACACGTCTGCTGAGACTGGAGAATCAAATGAATCTCTTCCCACACAAGGCGCAAGTGAAACTTTCTCCCTCGTGTGAATACACTGGTTCTCTCTGAGAGGAGATGACCAAGTTAATCCTTTTCCACACTCAGTGCAGGCCTGTCTACTGTATGGCCACGCTTGTGTATCCGAAGCTTTGTTGATTTAATAAATGTCTTCTCATATACAGAGCAGACGAATGGTCTCTCTCCATTATCAACGCGACTGGGTGACATTAGACGGGACTGTGAATGTTATCCCTTTCCAAACAGAGTTGACAAAGCTTCTCTCCCGCTGATGAACATGTTTGTGTGACATTAGGTTGGATACCCAGGTGAACACCTTCCCGCAAATGGAACAGCGGAATGACTCCTCCAGATGTGAAGAGGATGATGTTGAATTAAGATCTTTGAATTTAAGACCTTTACGGGTATTAAAATTTGTTTCTTTTCCCCTCAGTCAGAGGAAAAATCTCTTGTCACTGTCAATCCACTGGTGTTACAGGAAGCTGGATGACAAAGTAAATCCTTTCCGACAAACAAAGCATGTAAAAAGTCCCTCCTCAGAATGTCTCTCTTGATTAGCGTCCAGCTGGCCTGCGTATTTGTAACTCTTCCCACAATCCAGTCATTTCATGGTGCCGATCTCCTCACATACCTCTAAGTTGAATGATCTGTTGAATATTTACCCATAAACACAACACAGATATGGTTTGTCTGTCCATAGATTTTTCTTTGGAATGTTAACTGGATAATGTTGCATCATTTTTGCAGTCAGTTCACTGGAACTCTCCCACTTGTGTGTGTGTGCGTCTGTGTGTGTGTGTGTTGGCGATTTACCACTCACGCTGTGGTTTGAAAGCTTTTCCCACAGACCTTCCAGGGAAACATGCTTCCAACATGTGGTGATGAATTGAGTGACTCTATTGGATCATCATCGCATGTTTGATTTAGACTCATTCATCTTCAATTCTTTCCATCTATTACTCTGTCAAATGAGATACAAATATTATCACTGTCCTAACAGCGTACAGTCTCAAAACAAATAATTCCAATTTCAGAACGACATCTGTGCTTTATTACACACTCCCTCACAAGCAAAGGATCCAATCATACTGAATGATGCAAAAGACACTGTCAAAAGCAGTTTGTTCCCCCCAGCGTCTATGGGGCATTCTACGTCCTGAGGTGCAAACCTGGTTAGGGGACGTACTGAGCTAACTGATGGATACCAGAAACTCCCCAACCAGAATAATGTTACACAAGATATGATACTCTTCGCTGTTACTGGGGAAGTGATTGATTAGGAAAAGTGGTTGACAATCAAAGGTGGTGTTTTGTTCCAGATGTTGACACGTTACTGGTGTTGTTGAAGCAGCATTCAACCAGGCAAGTGGAGAGGATTTCATATCACATATAGCTTATGTCTTGTAAATGGTGGGCAGTCATAACGTGAGTTGAGCGTTGTTAGATATTTAGCATTTGCTCTGATCTTGCACCAGCTGCATTTATATATTTCGTCCTTTTTCAGTGTCCAGTCAACAGTACACGACCAAAATGTTGCTCATGGAGGATTCAGCAAATATATTGCTCTTGAATGTCAAAAAGGGATACTTGGATTTTCTCTTATTGAAGATGGTCATTGCCAGGCAGCTATGTGATATGACTGTTACTTGATATTTATGGGAATTTTAGATGCTGCACACGTTTTGCAACATATGGATGAGATTTTGAGCAGGGTCTTAGCCCAGGTTGAGGGTCACATTGTAAATTTGTTCTCCGTATGAACAAACTAGCGATCTCAGCAAGCAAACTTACAACGTGAACACATGAATGTGAGGTAAATCGGTATCTGAGCACATGAACGCCATGCTGAATAATGTACAATCGTCAACTAAGAACCACACTTCAAAAGGGAAAATAATTGACAAAGCAGCTGAAACAATTTGGCTCAAGGACGTGACTCCGAGGAATTCACTGTGACTGAGAACGCTTGGATTCTGAAGCCCCACGTGCTTCACAAGTGTGAGATAACACGTCTGATGAGTTTGATTAAAAATGCTTCATGCAGAAAAATCCAAGCTTTCAAGGAGGCTGCTTTTTCTCATAAATATCACCTGTGTGCGAAGCTGCAAAAAAAGTTGTCGCACAGGACACTGCGCAACACCGGCAATGATTTCTGAAGATGATGCACACAGGGATGGTAGTGTTAATTGTTTCTCTGTCCAAGTGTAATGCCAGACCTGCTGACTACCTCCAGCTATTCCTGTTTTAGTCTCAGATTTTCGATAGCTTCATGAAGCGTCCTCAAGCTCCGCCCATTACTATTTCGTCACCTTTCCGCCCGCGCATGCTTTCAGATCCCATGGCAAGATGGTGGCTGTTCAACTTGGAGCTGCAAAATATGTTTCCACAATTTATTTTTCAAGTGCACTAATGTCGCTGAAAGGGTTTATAAAGGATATTGACTCCATCCCTCCCTCTAGGTCCTGAAGCCTTACCGTCACGAAAAGCATGTCTCCCCATTTACCACAGAGATGAAATCAAAACTGCGAATTCACCTCCCTCTCCTCGATGAGTACAGTGGACACCACGGGAATGCTGGGTAGTTTCCCGCCATTTAATTCAATTTTTACAGACAATTATTTCTATTAATTCATATTTTTCTATTTCCTGCATTATAAGCTTCTGTGATCCAAATAAAAATTGAAAGAGCAAAATTGGCATATGTCAAGACACCTTACAATTCGATGCATCCATCAAATCTCTCAAACCCTCTCTGCAATATAATCTTGTTATTAAAATACTTGATCACTCAAATCATTTTGTAAATTTAAATTCTGAACTGATTGTGATGTATTTTAGAAACACCTTTAGCAGGTGGATGTTGAGCACTAAAACAAAGAGATATGTCAGTTTCTTCTGAGTATCTCTGAACACACTTATTTTGTCAACTCATTTTACAAAGAATCGGAAGATAGTAAACTGAAGTGTTTCTCTGATTCCAGTTCTGTGCTATCCTTTGAGCTACAAAGTCCAGCAGGAGAGTTTCCATTGAAGTATGATGGAATTGTTTCAGCGGTGAATATCATTTAGCATTCATCTATAATTCAATACCCAACTTGCACTGCTGTGGTTCATAGGTCAGGCTCTGGTGTGATCCCTTTCCTGTGGATCTGAATCCATGAACATCCATTGCTCTGTTTCATCACTGTCCTCCACGATTATCTCTTTGCCACTGTCCAACCAGTGCTTCCTCTAATAATGAATATTTTAACCTGATGTGTTAGTGTTTCGTTATTTCGTCAGTCTTGTTCAAATGAGGGTTTCATCAAGGCAGCTCCCTAATTTATGTGCTGCTAACCTAGTCCACTCCTTTACGTGGGCCTCCTTCACATTCATCACTCGGACTCTACTATGGCCCTGATTGCGTTTATTAGTCGTGCTCCCTCTTACACACACTACATTTTCCCCTGCTCTTACATGCCCGCACCCAGTTCGTTTTTTCTCTTTCATCATTGAGTGGCCAGACGCTTTTGCAGGTCCAGGCCCTTCCTTAATAGATAATTTTAAAAGACTTACGTAGAACATGAAAAAAAAACAACAACGCAGGAACTGGCCCACGATGTTTGCTGAGTATGACGCCAAATTCAACTCATCCCTTCTGCGTGCCCATGTTCCATTCCCGCTATATTTCGTGTAGTCACGTGCACACCTAAACGCCATCTAGAATTCCGCGTCTTGTCTGTGTCCACCACCATCCCTGACAACATGCCTCACACTCCTTCCACGCTCTGTGCAAAAATCTTGCCCCTCACATCTTCATACTCTTCTGTGTGAGCAACCCTACCTATATCTTTCACCTTGACTGAACTCCAAACTTCACAATCACTTTCACCTCCTTCAGACATTCCAACCCTCCCTATCGCTGTCACCTCCTCCAGTCACGCGAACCTCCTTGTCGTTGTCACCTCCTCCAGATACTCCAACCCTTCCTATCGATGCTGGAATGGGACAGCTTGGCTCGAGATGTGGAAATCACTGGAGCTAAATCACAACTTCCAGTCTTTCCAGCCATTTCTTGACATCTTATGGAATGAATAGAATTGCCTCAAGATTCGTGTCTGTGATGTTGGGGCGCACTGAACGAGGCTGATATGGATCATCTGCTCATCCCTTCTGGCTGAAGATTGTTACAAACGCAGCAGATTTATTTTCCCCTTGATGTGATGTGGAGGAGATAGAAGCTTGTGAAAGTGATAGCATTAAAATATACTGGCTTTATCCCATGTTATTCAGGTACATAACCCTTCATCCTCTTTGGGGACACGTTTTCGGGTGTCAGTAGGTGTGTTACTCACTGCAGAATCCGTAGCGTCTTTTCTGTTCTTGAAGACAGTTGTATTTATGTGGCTACTTGAGGGCAATTTCTTGTCAGAGATAACACATAAATTGCTGACAAACACCGAGTTGGGGACTCAGTGGTGATCGTATTATTAAAAATCAACAAAATTCTTCATTATTGTATTTGTCCAGAATTTGTTTGGCGTGAATATTATTTGCTATTTTTGAGACTAAACCTGAATTTTTCCAGATCGTGTTGCATTTCAACATGATTTTTTTTTTCAGTATCTGGGGAATGGTATAATCAGTTAGCATTCCCACGTCTGACCTTGTGATGGAGAGAGGATCAATGCAGCATCTGAACATGTTTGAGCCTCTTTGTTGCTGAATGGCTGGCGATGCCGTGGAGTTCAATTCACTGACACTAACAACAACCTTGTTATTTACTCGTGATTACTCCAACCAGCGGAGTGTTTCCTATTCTCACACACTATACAATGGTGCCTTGTTGTTAAGACTAATTAGTCTCACTGCCCCTTCGAATTTCCACTATTTTGAACGAAGCTTGCAGTTGGTTTAGGATCTGAGTGAGCCTGACGGGACACTAACTGAACATCGCTGAGCAGGTTAGGGCTGAATGAGCACATTGTTGCTGACACCTTCCTTCACATTTATATGATAGACCGTACTCTGATGTGTCAGTGACTGGCTGCAAAGCAAATATCCTACTTTTTGTTTACATGGCATACTTGAGACATTCATCATATTGTTGGTGGATGTTTGTGGGCTTGCTGGAATGGGACAGCTTGGCTCGAGATGTGGAAATCACTGGAGCTAAATCACAACTTCCAGTCTTTCCAGCCATTTCTTGACATCTTATGGAATGAATAGAATTGCCTCAAGATTCGTGTCTGTGATGTTGGGGCGCACTGAACGAGGCTGATATGGATCATCTGCTCATCCCTTCTGGCTGAAGATTGTTACAAACGCAGCAGATTTATTTTCCCCTTGATGTGCTGTGCTCTCTATAATTGGGGATTTCATTGTTGGACAGCAGAAGCGTCCTCCTCCAATGGCCTCTTTCGTTGTCCACTATCTTTTATTACTACATGTGGCTGGAACGCAGAGGTGGGTCTGAACAATTGATTATGGGATCAATGACATTTGTCCATTACTTGCTGCTTATGCAATTTCGCGTGCAAGTTTTTCTGTTTTGTGCAATAGGAGTTTCTCCAGTTTGTCCCCACATGTCTAGCTCTGGCTGGTGCTGCTCCTGACATGACTTTCTGTGTTCTTCATTGAACCAGGGTGGACCTTGGCTTGATTTTTGCTGTAGCGTGGGACGGATGCCAGGCCGTGAGGTTGCAGACTGTATGAGTTATCCATTGCAACTCATGGACATCTCCCTGAAGATTGAACAGACTTCTGCATGGGCACATATTGGTGTGCAGCATATTTATTAAATCATACTATGTTGGAAAGTAGTGATGTATATAAAACACACGCTGTCCTTGTCTTTAAGCTGCTGACGTCTAACATAGAGATGCAGTAAGCTATTTGGAATGCCACTGGGATGGTAACTTTCTTGCTCCAGTTGAACAGGAACTTGGCCAGACTGCATTTGGAGGAGTGTGTAGTCTTGACTCTTTATCTCACGAAACAAATTATTGCTACAGAGAGACGGTAAAGAAGGTTCAATAGAATTCTTCCAAGGAAAATGCTATCAAAAAGGGCCATGACAAACTCGATCTGTGCTCTCTGGTGTTTCAAAGAATGAGAATTAATTTCATTGCAAGTTACAAAATATTGATTGGATACTTGTTTCTTAATTATTTCTGGCTCTCAGTGCAGCATATATAAATTGCTTGAAGCAGTCAGTTGCATTCCGAACTGTGTGTGACTTCAATGGGAGATTGCTTGTTGTTCCGACGAACAAGGGAACAATCGTCCACTTGATATCGTAAGGCATAGGAACAACAGTATGCCCACCAACTCACCGATTGTGCTCTGCCTTTCAGTTCAGTGATGTTCGTTCTGATCATCCGCAACTCCGCCTTCGTGCATTTTCCCCGTCACATTTGATTCACTGACGGCTTAAGAATATGTGTCTCAACCTTTTTGATACAAAATGGTTCAAGCTCAAAAGCTTCCAAAATGTTCTAAAATGTTTCGCTTTCACTGATGTGGGACTTGGTAGTCTTTAATTCCCTCGTTTATTTCTAACAGGCTTTCCTGAACCCACATTAGATGGCGTGCTGCATTATGGCACCAGCTCTTTGGCCAAAACAAAAGTAAGAAAAAAAGTTCACAGCCTGTAATTTGATTCCGTCATCTCTCACATCGGTTTACATACAAATCATCCATGTCTGGGCATGTGTCCGCTCTTTTTTTCTAACAAAACTTCCAATTCTTCCTTATTCTCTCTATAAATGTGCTCAAGGTTCACACGGTCATTCGAACTGAATCCAGTAAATGTTTTTCCAAACTGAATGCCGATACGAAAAAAAAATGTGTTTGACATATTCTGTGGCTCCGTGCACAGATTGTCTCCATGATTCCCTGATAGTCGCCTTTCTTTCCCCTGTTAACCTCTTCCATTTGGCATACTGATAAAATGTCTTCGGCCTCTTGCTGCTAAATCTTACTCACTAATGCTGCATCACGCCCCCTTTTTGCTCTTCTACTGAATTTCTTTGAAGCTGCATGAAGATTCTCTTTACGTTGTTCTTGCTTTCTGAATATTTTAGATTTTGAACGTTCTCTGATCGTATTTTACTGCATTTGCTCGCATATTGTAACATGTTGGGCCCATATGCTCATCCATTCCATTTTGAGCATGAGCTCCCCTCCCACATCTCACACCACACGGTTTTCCTTCAGCTTTACCAAGAACTAACTGTACTCAGAAGTCTTTGGGCATTACCTGTCTTCTTTTTAAATAAATTCTCTATAGGTAATACAAAAAAATGTCAGTTTGAAGATATTTTGTCTTTTCCTTGACAAAATTAAGGGTATGATGTTATGTTCACTGGGCCTTTAATGCTCTGCCAATTCCGCCTGGAACGTCTGCCTGGCTTGAAGCCCCACAATGAGGCCCAGAACGGCACCGTTTCTTGTTGTATATTCTTCATGTTGAAATAAAATGCTCTCAAGAATACATTTTTACACATTTGTCACCTCTTAAAATCACATGCCTGCTCTAATAAGTGTTGAGAATTGAAACGCCTGTGTAGAATGTACGACTTATTAATTGTGCACACTACAGTGATTGGTTACAAATCTGATCCTGTACTTTCATTTAACTGGGGTCTACTGTATGCACCTACCAATATATCTGTCATCGTTTTTATTCCAAACTCTAACCACGAAGCCTCAGTTGTAAGCACTTCCAAGATATCATCCCTGCTTACTGCAGTAATGACTCCTTAGTTACGAAAAATGACATTGTCTCCTGCACGTCTGTACGAACTCTGTACGAACAAGTGAGGACTGCAGATGCTGGACATCGAAGCAGAGAGTGTGTTGCTGGTAAAGCAGAACAGGTCAGGAAACAACAGAGCAGCATGAGAATTGACATTTCGGGCGTCAGCCCTTCATCAGGAATGAATCTGATGAAGGGCTTTTTTCAAGAAATGTCGATTCTCCTGCTCCTCGGATGCTGCCTGACCTGCTCTGCTTTTCCAGCGCCAAATCTGGACTATCGTTCTAATACCACAGAATATTGAGCTGCCAAACCTGATCTCCTTCACCCATGTTTCTGATGGCAAACATATCACAGTTGCACCTGTCAATCTATTCTGTTATCACATCTGTCTGACGTATAATAGACCCAGCATTAAGTAAAGGATATCCAGCCTGGAATATAACACCAGGAACAGTCTATTACTCGGAGTTCTACACTTATTCACTGTTGCTAATAAAACCGCACAAAAGTGTAACTCTTGAGATTGCCAAAAGCAATATATGTGAACCATTATTTCTTTTAAAGTGATTCATAAAATAAAACATTCCCGAACCGAATGATCACCTCCACATATCATGATTTTCTGGTGATTATTTGCCAGCGTAGTGATCAGACGGGACACCCCTAAGTAATGGTTGCGTTGCTTGTGCCTTTCCACAAATGCATGTGCTCCTAGTGATGCTACTGCTCTGTGCAGGTTCGACATTTGGCTGACCCATTGTGAGAAATTAACATTCTCCCCCAGTAATTCAAACCTTCTTCTCACCAGATGGAGTTTCACATATGGAAATTGTTCATCTAATCCCACGTTTCCTCTTCCATGATCCACAGGACATTGCGAACCGTACTTGCTCAGGAAGGTAGCACCTTATATAACCCTGAAAAAGTCAAGGAGCCAGTCAGTGGGTTTAACAGGGCATTATGGATGGGGGCAACCTGAGGTGAAGCATGCACTGTTTGACCCAACTGGTGCATTCTCATTAACTGATTAATTTGTGAGGGAGTGAGGTCAGGAATCTGGGAACGTTCGAGAGGACAAGACCTCCAGTTATGGTGCACATTGTTACATTCAATTTAGTGTCAGTACAATATGTGTGTGCTTACGTATATCAGACAGAATCCACCAAATTCAGATATTAAACTAAATTTTGGCTTGTCATTAACTGCTGTTTTCTCCAGATGCACTCTGCAGGAATTATCCCTACATCAACCCAGTGAAAAGTATGTTGGGTTACCCATGCATGATATTCCAGCGATCCACACAGAAGTACAATTTTATTTTGACACTGATGAATGTGCAAGTGACAGATACTGGATCTGGTTTTATAATACTCACTGTGAGACACAAGACACGACAGGAGACTATCAAATTGCTTCATTCTGGATCTTGTCCATGGTGCAGATATATGGAGGCTTGGAGGCAAGTCAGATGTCATCACCATAAGCGGCTTGTGAGGTATGATTCTGACATTCCTTGTCCTTAAATCTCCCCGCTGGGCCAGACCGACACTGAAGATTAATTTGCAGGGCCGGGTTTTTGGCTAGGTATTGGTGTCTATTTTGGACAGCATTTATACCTACACTGAGACGTGATAATGAACACCTATTGGCTAGTCTCTACCCCCTCACCCCGACTCAAGGTGAATGTCTGCTGTGACCCAGGATGGAAGATCTTTGCCCAGGTTTAGGTACACGGCCAGCACCACAGGTAGCTGTGAGATCCAGTCGTACTGTGCCTGAATCCAGGTCTTTTGGAATCCATTTAAATGGAGGTCGCGATTGCAAGGGATCAGTTTCCAGATTCGCACAAAAATGTGATATTTATGGTGTTTTCTGAATTGCGTAGTAGTAAGATGTGAACTCTGACTATTTCAAAAACAACGTTTGCATTATACCTGATAAGAAGTACATTGTTAATATATTTATGGAATTACAATGTAAATTTATGATAACACGTTATGATACAAAAATAAATACGTTGTATTTCATACACAACATGAAACTTAGGTGAAAAAATACTTAATTTCAGTCACTTATGGTTGTTAAATGTAAAGTGAACGGAATGTCTCTAAAGATTGTTAAAGGGGTTCTAGGGTTTGAAGATGCTTAGCAAACATGACAACGAACTTCATAAAGACCATGGAACGATATCCATTTTAGAATTAATAAGCAGGCTAGAATTGGCTTCAATCAGAGAGAAAAGGAAAGGTGAAAGTGTAATAGACTTGGTCAAGCACTTAGGTGTATCAGAGAAGCAGACAAGGACAGTGCAAGTGAAAACCTTAAATTGCGAATGAGGCAACTGAACTTAAAAGACAAAGAAAGGAAGAAAGGTTGTTAGCTGAGCAAAATGGAAAAGACAATAAAGAGAAAACAGCGAGAAGAAACAGAGAGAGAGATGGAAAAACAAAGGGAGAGAGCATTGTCAGCTGAGCAGAAAGAGAGAAAGAAAGAGAAAGAGCCAGAGAAGAAACAGAGAGGAAAAATAAAAGCGAGAAAAGGGTATTGGCCAAGCAAAATAAAGAAGAGAGAGAGAGAGAGAATTTGAACTTACGAAGTTGCGAAGTTGTCAGGAAATTGAAGGTAACAGGATGGAGATGAAGGGAAATGTAGGTATTAAAAAAAAACACATCGAAGAGTTGCCACATTTCGGCGAAAAGTATGTCGAAGCCTTTCTTATTTTATTTGAATGCAAAGGCTGGCCAGATGGACTCGCCAAAGAACTTGTGGGCACTTCCAATTCAGACTAAGCTGGTAGGCAGAACTGATGAGGTATTTGCAGCTCGATGAGATGAGGGGTCAAGAAATTATGCAGATGCCAAATAGGCTATTATGCATGTTTATGAATAACTATCAGAAGAGTATAGCCAGCGGCTCAGAAACATAGCATAACAACCAGGTGAGACTTAGTTTGTGTTTGAAATAATGAGATAAATCAATTTTGATCGGTCAGTGCCTATCTTAAAAATAGACAAACGCATGAGGCTCGAAGAGTGATTATTCTACTGGATGAGTTCAAAATATCACTGCTATAGATGATAAGAATTCATGTTGAAAATCAGAACGTTCAGAAAGTAGAGGAGTGACAGAAATGGCAGATGAATATGCAACAGTGCATAATTGGAAATTTGCATTCCAACAGCAATTTCATCCTTGGAGCGATAGAAGTTGGGAAAACGGGAAATCCTACACTACAAAACGAAGAGGAGAGACTACTGGAGATAATTTAGCGGAGGTGAAAAACAGAAACCCAAAGAAGTGCAAGGCCTAAGGTTTTTCAACTGCGCTAAATTGGGAGCCGGAAAGTCGCAGTGCTGGGCATTGAAGAACGGCACTGTGTGAAAAGAGGTGTAAAGAGGCTAAGTCAGGGTAATTAGAGAAAGTAGGAAAGGAAACACAGAGAAACGTTGTGGAAATTAAGACAATTTGCAGCCTGAGTAGGGGCTGGGTATTGGGTTCGTGCCCGATTTCTGTGAGGATGTCACGTCTGTGGGTAATTTTACTCAGGAAAAATAAGGGGAGAAGGGAAATAAGTTATAATTTAAAGCCATATGGCATCTAGTCAGTCTCTGATGGTAAATGATGAAATTATTTTCACTTTTCCTGACATGTTATCTGAGAGCGTTGTAACTTGTGGAATAGATGGGCAGAACTTTAGCATTCCCCTGTGTAAGGTCAGGTTGGAGAGCTAAGTCAAGAGTGGGGATGTAACAGTGGCAGTGATTGACAGAGTGTCAGTACCAGGAATGCAGCTTGTTCTTGGGATCCAAGGTGTCACCTTCTTTTGGAAAAGTCAAACTGAGGAATTAAAAGAAAAGTAGTGTGGAACTTTTCTGGAATGTTTCATAACTATATCTAACTGTCATAAGTCACAGAAAGAAAGAAAAACTAATCAGAAAGATGAATGAGTTGAGCTTCAGTTAGCAGACGCCCTGGCTTATGTAATAATGCAAGAAAACCTGAACAGACAGAGGGTCAGGCAGAGGTGTTTATTTCCCAAAGGCTAATGAACGTACAACAGACAGATGAGCCAATATGTATTCCTGAGGGTTATGATCTTAAAGATAGAATCTTAAAACAACAATGGAGACCGCGGCAGGTTCGTCAGGAAGAAAAATTGGCGGAAGTACCCTGGAATGTGTTGCCAGTCACATACAGACATTGCCCATTACGAGTAGCACATGAATCACGATTAGGAGGTCACCTGGGTGTGAGGAAGGCTCCGTCTAAGTCACAAAGGCGTTTAGTTTCGCCTGGACTGCACGTCAACAGCGTGTTAAGAGCATACTGTCAAGATGACCACAATGATGACGATAAAGTTTTCCCACTCATATCATTTTTAGTTGAAACTGCGCCAAACGAATCGACTCAGTTTACTTGCATGAATGGAGAGGGCCTTTGAAACTAATTAAAGAAATGAAAATGAGGACTGTACTCAGAGATCTCACACTTGGATTGTGTGTCTGAGGTGAGGTTACGATTAAAATTTGCAGGTGCGTTAGCGAAGCAGCACGTGACGAGGGCACAACAGAGACAGAAGCAGGTGGCAGATTTAAAAATCTAATGTTTGGATGTATCCCAAGGGGATGACGCATTAGCATTGCGACCCGTGGTAGGAGATCCCTTTAATGAAAGGCTATCGAATGGAGAAAAAAATCAGGTAATCTGAATGGTAAAGATGTCGGACAGAAAATACAACCTATATCGGGAATGTTATGTGAACATGGTGAAATCTTATCATAATGGAGACAGTAAGGTGGGAAACAAAATGTTGTTAGTTGCTGCCCTGAAAAGTGAGGAATTAAATCCACAGAAAATAGAAGATTACAGTGCAATGCAGGCGTTTTAGCTCACGATGTCTTGCGGAGCTGTGGAAACAATCTGAAGCCTATCTATCCTCCACTGTTCCATTTTAATTCAAAGGTTTATCCAATTACCAGTTCCATGGCTGTAAATTTGACGGGTCTACTACTGTTACAGGCAGGCGCTCCGCACCCCTACTGCTCCCGGACATCCTCTGACATCTGTCTTATATCTACCACTTGTCAGTTTAAAGCCATGTCCCCTGTGCTAGAAATCACCATCTGAGAAATAAGATTCTTAATGTCTCCCCTCTCGAATCCACTGATTACCTTATGTGCCTCAATCCAGTCACCTCTAAACCTTCTCTCCAACGAAAATAGCCTCAGGTCCCTCAGCCTTTCGTCCATTCCAGGCAACATCCTAGTTAATCTCCTCTGCACTCTTTTCAAAGCTTCCATATCCTTCCTTTAATACGCAATATTCCTAGTGCAGCTGCACCAGATTATGGTGTTGCTGCAACACGACCTTGTGGCTCCGAAACTCAATTCATCTACCAATAAAAGCTGACACACCTAATGTCTTCTTAACTACCATATCAACCTGGGTGGCAATTTTCAGGGATCTATGTATTATTTACACTGCCAAGAATCTCACGTTTAGTGCAAATGTGTTGAAGTGAAACACCTCACAAAGTAAACTCAATTTGCCAGGTCTGATCTCAGCTGTGCAGGTTATCTATATCCATCTGTAACCTACAAGATCCTTTGGTACTTTACACAAGTTCAACGACCTTAGTCTCACTCACAAATTTACGAACCCATCGTTGTACTCCCTCATCCAAGTCATTTACAAAAGTAACAAGTATCAGTGGACACACAACAGAAGCTTGCGACGCCCCACTGGTACTTGAACTCGGAATGAACATTTCCCATCAATCATCATCCTCTGTCTTCTTTCAGCGAAGCAAGTTCTGATCGAAACCGATAATCACCCTCAAGCTGATGCCGCCATGTTTTCTGCAATAGTCTACATGGGGAACCTGATCAAACGCCTTACCAAAATCTATATACACCATATCAAACGTTTAATCCTCAACCACCTGCGTGGTTACCTTCTCAAAGATCTCTGTAAGGATTGTGAGGCACGACCTACCCTTCACAAAACCGCGTTCATGATCTCTAATCAACTTATTCCTTTCTGGATGATCCTGTTGCCTGCAACCTTTTCCAACACTTTAAGTAAGGCTCACTGGTCTATAATTAACTGGGTTGTCTCTATTCTCCTTCATGAACAAGGGAGCAATATTTGCTATCCTCCAGTCTTCAGACAGTATTCCTGTAGACAATGACGACATAAAGATCAAACCCAAAGTCTCAACCATCTCCTCACTGGCTCCCAGTGAATCCTTGGATAAATCTGCACCGTCCCAGGGAACGAAAATACTTTCCCACTTTCCAGAATTGTTAACAACTCCTCCGTGTGAACCTCAGTCCCATCTGGTCTAGTCGCCTTTATCTCGGTATTCTGGTCAACATTAATGTCTT
This sequence comes from Chiloscyllium plagiosum, assembly GCF_037043375.1. Taxonomy (NCBI): domain Eukaryota; kingdom Metazoa; phylum Chordata; class Chondrichthyes; order Orectolobiformes; family Hemiscylliidae; genus Chiloscyllium; species Chiloscyllium plagiosum. Next base: position 83,807,997 of record NW_028270175.1, read on the forward strand.
TTTCCAGTGTGAACATCGACGAAAAATATTCATTTAGAACTTCATCTATCTCCTTGGACTCTACACACTAATTCCCATTACTGTCGTTGATCGGCGCAAATCTTATTGTAGTCGTATTTTCCCCGCCCTGATGTACTGATAAAACGTTTTCTGGTTTTCCTTGATCCTGTCTGCGAAGGACTTCTCATATCCCCGCCTGGCGATTCTTGGTTCTCTCTTTGTGTCTTTTCTGGCTAACTTGTAAATCTCAAGCGCTCGAACTGAGCCTTCATGTCTCATTCCATCATAAGCCTTCTTCTTCTTTCAAGAGAATAAACTTCTTTAGTAAGCCACGGTTGTCTCAACTGACCGCCTCATCCTTGCCTGACAGTTACCTACTTATCAAGAGCAAACCATAGCTCCACATATAGCTCCTTGAATAACCTCAATATTTCAATTATGCCTATCCCATGCAATTTCCTTCCCCATCCTGTGCATCATAAATCTTCTCAAGTCGCCCCCTGTTGGCCGTCTCCTTACTGTGTCAGGAAACTCTCCTGCACACATTGGACAAATATTAGCCCATCAAAAGTACTCAAAGTATAGTATTTCCAGTCAGTATTTGGCAAATTAAAGTCCCCATAACCACTACACTGTCAGTCTTACTCCTCCAGAGTCATCTTTGCTCTCCTTTCCCCTCCATGTCTGGATCGATTCTGAGGCTGAGAGAATACTCCCAACACGGTGACCTCTCCTGTTCTGTTTCTAACCTCAGCCCATACTACCTCAGTAGACGAGTCGTCAAATTCTCTTACTGCCTGGGTAATACTGTACTTGAGTAACGTTGTCACACCACCCCCTCCTTTACCATAATCTCTGTTCTTACTGAAGCGTTTAAATCCTGGAACCTGCAATAACCAAATCCTGTTCCTGCTCTATCCATGTCTCTAAAATAGCTATAACATCGAAATCCTTTGTGTCAATACATGCTGCAAGTTTCACCCACCATATTCCGGATGTGCCTCGCGTTGAATTAGAGACACGAGAAACCACCTTCCCGTTTGCAGGTGATCTCTTGCAACCTGGAAACCATATTTCTTACCTTACTACTCCATCCTGTTTTTACAGGTCCCACCTGCCCCAGAATGAGCTGCAATCCTCCAGAAACCCAAAACCCTTTCTCTCTGCAACATCTCTGTGCCACGTGTTCAACTCCTCTCTCCTTCTATTCTTCGCCTCATTGTGGTACAAGCAACAAACAAGTGATAACAGCTCTGTTTCTTCTCGCTCCAGGCTTCCACCCTTGCTCCTTGAATTTCTGCCTTAAATCCCCATGCCTCTTTCTAACTATGTCGTTTGTGCCCATGAAGACCACGACTTGGGACTGCTCCCCCTCCCCCTCAAGTATCCAAAAGCATGATCAGAGACATCACGAAACCTGACACCTGGGAGGAAACACACCAAACGTGAGTCTAAGTAGTTCTCACAGAATATCCTATCTGTCCCACTAACTATGGAGTCCCCAACGACAAATGTTCTTCTGCTCTTCCCACTTCCCGTCTGATCAACAGTTACAGAATCTGTGCTCGAGATCTGTACGCCATGGTGTCCCTCTGATAATTTGCTTCCCAAACTGTATGCAAAACGGTATACTTGTTATGGCCACAGGTGATCCCTTCAAAGCCTGCTTGTTCCCTTTCCGTCCCCTGAGTGTAACCCATCTGCCTTGTTCTTGTTCCAGAGATGTGACTACCTCCCGTTAACTCCTCTCAATGACCCCACCCCGAATGGTGAGAAGTTCATTCAGCTCCAGTTCCAGTTCCCTTTCAAGGTTTTGAGGAGATTGATTTGAGTGCTCTTCCCGCAGATGAAGTCAGCAGGGATACCAAAAGTGGACCTACCCTCCTGCATTCTGCAGGAGAAACATTGAACTGCCCGAAACTCCATTCCCACTGAACGAAATTCCCAAAGCGACTGTTGAGAAATAAAAAAGGTATTTTAGGATGTGATTTTATAATCGAGCGCACAGAACCTTTTCTGTTTGGCGAGAGGAGGAGAATGGGTGGGATACACGACATAAGAAGTGCTTCGGGTAACGTAACTGGCCAAATATATTACTTCACTTACTCAGCACTCTCGTGTCCGCATCTGCTCAGCGTGAGTTCCGGCTTCTCACGAGGAAAAGTTTTAAATCAGTGATTTACCTTCCCGGCAGCCACTCTCCCTGTCTCCTCGCTGCTGCCTCAAAATGACAGCATGGAGCCCGAGTTTTCTCTTTCAAGTGAGAAAACTTCCTCCTGGCAGTCAGCGCTCCTGCTTCCCTCTCTCTTCTTTGCTCCCGATAAATGGACGTTTGACGCTCGATATCATGGAGATTGATGTGCCTCAAAGTACGTCAACTAATGAGGAGGTCCGTGAAGATTTGAATAGGACAGTTCGGTATCTGTGTCAGGAGCAACTAACCGAGGTTCAAAGTTTATTGCAGCAGTATGAGGACATATACAGGAATAAGATGAGAAGGATTAATTCTATTGTGCACATAATGCAGTTCGTAATGCTGTTCTGGTATACAACAGAATTTGTTTTGCACTCCGTAGTTTCCCATAATTTTGAGCAAATTAATAAGTTCCCATAATAGTATTTCCTGTTCCATGAAATGTCCTATTTTTTTCATCCTTCCCTTTACCTCAATCCCTGATTCTAGTTATCATTTCAATTAGTTGCAGTGTTATTGCTACTCTTCGACAAGTAACGTATTGTGTGTGTATCTGTTTGTGTGTGTGTGTGCGCGTGTGTTTGTTCATATGTGTGTTGTGAATAATCCTCTGAAAGTGGAATGAAATTAAAGAATGAGATGCAATTACATTCCAATACGACTGAGAAAATGAGCAACGTTTCCAAGTGTTCTGATCTCAAAGCAGATGTAAAAATATATTTCAATCATGCATGGGGAAAGTGAACAAATGAAGTTCATGGAACAAACAAAAATCGTTTATTGGATATTAACTGTGATAATTGAACGACCATATATATATATATATATTTCTGCTGAGAATTTAAATTTAGCTTTCTTCAATTCTGAGATGTAGAAATTCCGAATAATAGGTGGTCATCATTGATGATATATCCAGTAGTTGCTGGAAATGCTCAGTAGTTTTGGCTGTATCTGTTGTGAGAAAGCAGGATCAACAAAGAGTACAGAAGGTGGATAAATCCCCAGGACCTGATCAGGTGTCCCCGAGAACTCTGTGGGAAGCTAGAGAAGTGATTGCTGGACCTCTTGCTGAGATATTTGTCTCATCGATAGTCACAGGTGAGGTGCCGGAATGCTGGAGGTTGTCAAATTTGGTTCTACTTGTTAAGAAGGGCGGTAAATACAAGCCAGTGAAATATAGACCGGTGAGCCTGACCTCGGTGGTAGGCACGTTGTTGGAGGGAATCCTGAGGGACAGGATGTTCATGTTTTGGAAAGGGAAGGACTGATACGGGATAGTCAACATGGCTTTGTGCGTGGGAAATCATGTTGCACAAACGGGCAGAAAACATAAGCTGATTATACTGAACACTTCCCCGAATAGACAGAAACCAAAATAATGTTGAAAGTAAATGTTGGCCTTCCAGAGGACAAAATGGCGAGTTAATAATGGGAAAGTCAGAAATGGCAGAGGCATATCCAACACTTGCTGTTTTCACAGTGGAAGGTAATTTCTTTCCAACATTTACAAAAAAAAACTGTGTCTTGGAAAATTAACAAAGTTGACATTGACTGTGAAATTTGACGGGAATAATTTCCTGGATTGAATTCTTTGTTGAACTTTGCAAACGCTTTGCTGAATTCTGTAGATCAGACAGCTTGGCTTTGCAGAACTTTGCAAACATTCAACTTGTCCCTGTGAGCACTTGAATTCAGAAAAGAAGCTAAGGGACACCTAAAGACACAAGCAAATATATTCATGGCAAAGGAATGAGAAAACAAGGGGCCCGAATGTTTCCCTGCTCTTGTCTTTGAGCGTCTGATAAGAATAACATAAAAACAGTATGCAAAATTTGTTCAGGGTCCTTACCCAAGGCGTTTTTGCCTATGTATTGGTCCCCTGCATGCAGAGATGAAAAATAAAACTTTTTTTCTTTGCACTTGCTAGCAGCTGAGACGATCAATTGAATTTCCTCGACAGTAAGTTTGGGGGCTCGTCCGGGAACCCACGATTGGGTGAGATTCTGAAGATTCCCAGGAGGCGCAGGCGCCAGCGCCTTGAAGGTCTTTCATTTCAACCCGAGCGCTGCATTGGCCCCTTTGCGTGAGAGGACTGAGAGTCTGTGGATGGCCCCAGCGCCGGGTTTCGAATCGAATAGGGTCCGGGTGAGAGTAGTGGCTTAAGTATTCCTACGTAGAGATTCATTCTAAGAATAAATGAATCAGGAAGAGAGTTTCGTAAGCTATTGCGCGAACCTTTTCCAATAACTTTGAAAATGGGTTCCAGCGAGAGCAAACAAAAAGAGGACCCATAGAGGATTTGGAATGATCACCAAAAAATACAATACATGCTAAACTAGCAACTCAAGGGAAAGGATTGCCGTCTCTCGAATGTTTAAGTGACAGCAAGTTTAAGGGCGGTTTTAGACTTGGAGCCACCACTGTCTGAGTTGGACTCGCCAAAGACGTACCGTGTATGAGGTTTCTTGGTTTACAAAAACCAAGGCATTGAGGCGGACACGCTCAGTGCGAGAACCAACCTTCAGAAGTAAAAGCATGTTAAAGCGAAAAGGTAACTGTACCCCGCCAGAGAGAGAGGGAGCTGAACACTTTTCCAGTAACTTCAAAAATTGGCTCCGGCAAGAACAAACAATAAGAGGGCCCACAGAGGACTTGGAATGGCAACCAAAGAAGTCCAATACATGCTAAAGAATTACGGCCCGAAATCTGTAAATGTGTAAGAATTGTGGATCAAGGAATATGGTTGTCCGTAGAGAGGAAGGTTAAATAAAAGGCAGTTGGTTCTATTGAGGTCAAGGTTTGAGGACAGAGAGCAGGAGAAACGGAAAGGAAAAATAGAACCGTTGAAATTGAATGATTATAGCATGTGGAAAGCTGAGGAGGATATTAGAGAAAGGAAATTCCAATTAAAAGATAGAACAAATAACGTGAACAAACACTAGCGCACATTCGGATGTGAGCAGAAAACAACTTAATGAAACTACGCAGTGTCTTAAGATTGTTCCAGATCCTGACCTTGATGACTCTCCTCTCTTACCTACAGCCCCTCTTCGAGATCCGCCTGGCGAAGATTGCAAGTCAGCGGCCGCAACCTCAGAGTCTGCTGAAACACTGAGCACACCATACCCGCAACCAATTGAAGCAAGAAGCCCAAAAGAAAGACGGCCGCTCCAAGACGGAAAGCCATCCAGTTTCTGTCCACAAACAGACGGCGAGAGTACTGGCGTACCAGGTAGTTCTGCAAGCACCAAAGGTTGAAGTTGCAGGACCGGAAGGATATCCAGTCCTGCTCGACCAGCCATAGACCATGAAGAATTTGGTAAGTGCCTATGGGCAGTTGCCTAACCATGCGAGGTTGGAGGTAATAAATTTGCCGAACAAGTGACAAAGTTCTGTACAGAGTTCCGTCCCATGTCACATGATATGAAATGTTTCTTGGGACTAAAACTAGATGCCGATGTCACTAAAATCAAGTATAACTGGTCAGCCGCAAACGTCCATGCCAGAGTAGCCAATCCGCAATTGGACCAGAACTGAGACTTTAATGCTTTTGTTTCAGTGCTGGAAAGCGCCTGTTGGGATGCATTCTCGGTGCGAATGGACATGACCAAAATTGTAATGTGTACACAACGAGAAGGTGAGACAGTGCCCCATACATTACGTGACTCATTGAACTCCATAACGCTCATGGACTGAGACCACCCGAGAATATAACGGCGTCACAAAGCACAACATATGAAGCACACCTGAGGAACAGCTTAACCAATGGAATGAAGGACGATATGGAGAAAAAAGTAAAAGAAACATATCTTACCTGGAACACGAGTAAGCAGAATTTGGTGGAACAGCATGCGAGACATATTCAAAAATTGCTGACCCAAGAGAAGGATGAGCGGAAACTATGGATGTAACAGCAAGCACATGAAACTCAGCTTACTGTGATGAAAATGGTCCGCGACGTCCACCACTGCCTTTCTCTTTTTCTGCTGCCGTTTGACGCAGGTGCAGCAGAAAAAGAGAAAGGCAGTGGTGGACGTTGCGGAAGAGGAAGAAGTTGCGAAAGAGGCGCTGGCAGAGGTAGATGTGGCGGGTGCTTTGCTTGCGGAACAATGGACCACAATGGACCACTGGGCAAGACAATGCTCTTGAGGACAGCATCAATTGGCCCTGGAGACTGGTCAGCAGGATGATTAAGAGGGGAAAGCTGAGGTGGAGGTGGGTAGCTCAGAAGTTACAGGTGAGCCTCTTTCGCTGAGGCTTGGCAATGAATGCACGCTTATGATAATCTCTTCTCCTAACCTTACGGGCACTGAGACATGCTCCACCTCCATACTGAGCACTGAGATTGCGAAGTGTGGATAATGTGTTCAATATGATCGTGATGCGTATAGGTCGATGCCTATCTCTATGCTACATGTGAAAGGTACACCAGTTAGCTTCTTGGAAGATAGAGACAGCATAATCTATCCTCAAATCAAGCCAGTTCAGACGGTCAACGCCAATAAAGCTGAGTGTATTGTTCCTGAGCTCAATCAGTGTATCAGGAGTCTTGAACGAAAGGGAATTCCCGCAACCCAATTGTGCGAATCGAGTAATGGGGAAACAATCCAATTCACATTTTCGCTATTGGAATTATGTCCTTTAAACCTCACAGGGGAGAACCCCCATTTTTCCAATCAAAAAGGCAAACATTCCAGGTGAACAGGTGGAATGGAGGTTTGTTCAGGACCTGCAGGTAGTCAATAACACTGTTCTCCTGCGCCCCTTATGTTCCTAACCCCTATGCGATATTTGCTCAAATTCCTCCGAAGCGCAAATGGTTCTCTGTTGTGGATTTAGCAAGTGCATTCTTTGGTATACCAGTACACTCAGATAGTCAGTTTTAGTTCACTTTTTCATTCAAAGGGAAATCTTATACATTCACTTTGTCAAGGTTTTTTTGTCTCCTCCAACATTTCTAATGAGGCTCTACACAGGAGTCTTGAGACTTGTTCTCACCCCGGGGTCAACGCTTCTTCAGTGTGTAGACGATTGCCTCTCAGCAGCACTGACAGAAGAATAATGTGAGGAGGATACCATTGCGTTGCTCTGCCATCGAGAAAGGTAAGGACACAAAGCCAGTCTTTCAAAGCTACATTTTTTGCAAAAAACAGGTGAAGTTCTTATGTCAATTAATATCTGAACAATGGAACGCCATTGGTCAAGATAGAGTTCAAGCAATCCAGCAAATTCAAAAGCCTCAAACGAAGAAACAATTATTTCATTTCTAGGCATGTGCTCCTACTGAAGAATGTTTATCCTAAAGTACGCAACCCTTGAGGCACCCCTCAGTGACAGAGCCCAGAAAAGGAGCTGCAGAACCAGAGTCCGTTGCAATGGACCCCAGAGGCCGAGAGTGCCTTTGTTGAATTGAAAAAAGTATTCCACACTACACCGACACTGGAGATTCCGAATCCAAACAAGCCTTTTTTACAAACAGTAGATGAGAAGCATGGCTGCATGACATCTGTGCTGGTATAGGACCATGGGGGAAAATTTAGGCCCGTCGCCTTTTTTTGGCAAATGTTGACCCCGTAGTGGCAGGATTGTCTAAATGCCTAAGAGACGTGGCGGCGCCTGAGAAGGCTTGTTTACCTTCCAGGCATATAATCGGCTATGGCGAATTAACGTAAATGGTCGCACATGCTGTACACTTACTGATTTTCGAGAAAGGACCGCATACATGTCGGCTGCACATTGGCTCAGATACAATATTGTGTTATTGGAGATGCCTAACCTTACAATAAAGCGATGTAACCTCCTTAATCCTTCTAGCGCTCTCCCGACAGAAGGAGACGGAGACCCATATGATTGCATCTCTGTAACAAATGAAATTTGCAGCCTCAGGTCAGACTTGCACTATTCGCCCCTTCAGAATCCAGACATGAAGACTTTGCTGAATGGGTCAGAAAAGGAAACAGAGCAAGGAAACAGGCCAGAATTCTATTGGGTATGCTGTAGTGACTACCCACGAGGTAGTCAAAGGGTGGACACTCTCTTCTCAACTGTCAGCGCAAGCAGCAGAGCTGATTTCCTTGATTAAGGCATGTATATTGGCCAAGAGAAAGACAGTGAATATTTACACAGACAGCAGATATGCATTCCAGGTTGCACCTGATTTTAGAACCCTGTGGAAACATAGGGGCTTCTTGACCTCAACGGGAAAGCCCATGACACACCGTGGCATGATTTCTGACCTCCTGGAAGCAGTCCTACTGCGTAAATCAATCGTTGTGTGTAAATGTGAAGCCCACAAGAAAAATAACGATTCTATTTCTCAAGGCAATGTGAGGGCAGACTCAGTGACAAGAACGGCAGTCCAGCAGCCACCAAGTGATCAGATTGACATATGTATTACAAAACATTGTACCTCAACAGCAGACGTAACGGGTTACAGTCAGGCCACAACGTAAGAAAAGCATGGGTGGACGAAAGCAAAGTGCAGTGTGAGAAGTGGTATGGTGTGGCCTCATTGGTAAACACTGTTTAGCGCGATCGTTATTTCCAAACTATGCCAAACTGACACACAGTAATGTCCATGTGTCAAAAGTGGGGATATCCGACATTAGTTTGGCACACTGGTTACCTTAGGGATTTACTCATTACTCCCAGAAATATTGTGAACGATGTGTTATCTGTGCACTAATAATGTGGGGAGGGAAATACAGATGAGGAAGGCAGCACACCCCCAACCCCAAAGACACTTTGAACATTCATGATGGATTTTATCGAACTAAAACCCAGCGAAGAGAAAAATTATTATCTGGTAATAGTTGTTTCGTTTTCCAAATAGTTGGAAGCGGTCCGCACGTCTACAGGATGTCAATGCAGTAGCCAAGCCTTTGGTCACTGAAATAAGTCGGAGATGGGCAAACCTGCAAGGCTTATTAGTGACAATAGGACACCATTTGTCAATAATGCCTTACAACAGTTCAGAAATTATTTGAGAATAAACCTGAGACAACACCGTGCCTACCATCCAGCGAGCGGTGGTGCAGTGGAAAGAGAAAATGCTACACTAAAAAAAATGACAAAATGTGCTGAGGAACTAGGGATGACATGGACAAAGGCAGTTCCGAATGTGCTAATGTATATGAGATCTAGGTGGAGAGGAAGAGCTAATCTTAGCACGTTTGTGCTTTTGTTTGGTCGGCCGCCCAACACAGGAATTGGCCAAAGATCTAAGGTAAGACAGATAACAGGCCACTGGGAAGATGAGATGTTGGGTTACTCTATAAAACATTCTACACTTTTGCCTCAAATATAGAATCAAGTTAAAGCAGCACTATCCCAACCAGCAGAAGGGGAGCTGCATGATCTAGAAACTGGAGACTGAGTGGTGTTGAAGACTACAGGAGGAAAAACTGGAAGGCGAAGAGGTGGCAGGGACCATTTTCAAATGTTCCTTGCAACACAGACAACTGTTAAGATCGTTGGGTTTTAGCTGTCTGGCTGTGCATATATTTTATTTAATCTGGCACTTTATTTGTGTGTTTCCCTTGTTATCATAAAATGACCAAAAGGGGGAAAACGTAATGGAATATTAACAAAGTTGACATTTACTATGACATCTGAAGGGGAATACGTTGCTGGATTTAATACTTTTCTGAACTTTACAAAGACTTTGCTGACTTCTGCAGTAGAGACAGCTTGGCTTGCTGAACTTTGCAAACATTCAACCTGTCCTTGCGAGCAGTTGAACTCAGAAAATAAGCTAAGGGAAACCCAAAAACAAAAAGCAATTATTTCCACGGCAAGGGACTGAGAAAACAAGAAGCTCGAATATTTCCCTGCTCTTTTCCTTGAGCGTGTGATAAGAATAATATAAACAGAATATGCGAAATTTGTTCGGGGCCCTGACACAAGGCGTTCATGCCAAGTGTATTAGTTCCCTGAATGCAGAGGTTAAAAATGAAGCTTTTGCTTTGATGTTGCTAGCAGTTGATTCGATTGGATTTAATTTTCACGACAATCTGCAAAGGATCTCGATGGAAGTACGATGACAAGGAAGAAGGTACTAAATGAATTAAGGCCTTTAGGCCTGATAGTCTGCACTCAACGGTATTAAAGGAGGGAACAGCGGAGATAGTGGACGCGTTATCGTTAATATATTCAAAAAAATTCCTTGCATTCTTGAACGTGTCAAAATATTGGAAAATTATTAATGCGACACCAGTAGGGAATACAGGAGATAAGCAAGAAGTTGGAAAATATAGACCAGCGCAAGTTTCACTTCTGCAGTGCGGAAGTTGCTGCAGTCAATCGTAAATTCGGAAATACCTAAACACTTTGAAAAACAAAGATCAATTCACCAGTGCCAGCACAGTTTCGTGACGGACATGTTGTGCTTGGACAAACCTGTTGGAGTTCCTTGAGAATGCAACCAGCTCTCCAGCAAATGCGGTACATCAAAACTTCAGATGCCATTTGAAAAGGTGCAACATAAAGGACTCATATCTGCCAGGGGGTTAAGGCGAGGGTATGGAATTGGATAGTCGTTTGGCTGACTAACAGAAAGCACAGTACACAGAAAAATGGTCATTCTCAGGAGAACCGAAACTTGTGAGGTGTTGCGAGTTTCAGCTGTCATACTTCAATTGTTTACTATCTATCCAAATGACCTGGAAGGAGAGACAGAGTCTGGCGACTAAATCCACCGATGGTACTACAATAGATGGTAAAATAGCTGTGATGTGGAGGTAAGGAGTCTGCAGATGAATATTGATAAGCTTGGAGAATGGGACTACACCTGATAGCTAGTGTTTAATGAAGATAGCTGCGAGGTTTAATTTCCTACTGCCACTCCAACTTGCTTTGTTCATACACCCACTCCTTCTTCCTATGTTCTTTTATTGTTCCAATTGCGGTTTTCAACGCTGACAGTTGGAGTTGCAGTAGTCGAGGCGTGTGGTTGAGAGAAATGCAGTTTGGTTTGTACATAATTAATATTGAACTAGATTTCGGTGCCTTTCCCTGCAACGTATGTGTATTACATGGACTTGCATAGTGTTCTTTGTAACATTGCCTGAAATAGTCAGAGCTGAAGGAATCTTTGGTCTGTAGAATGGACACAGACTCAGAATTTTATTTGAAAAAGCTAGAGTGATTAGGATAAAGTTTCAATTAAATCTACTTTTTGGCCCACGACTGGACGTCAAGTCACATCGTCAAGTCTACCTTGAACTGTGAAAAAATAATTAGAGCATACGCCCACTGTTCTTCATATTGTCGGAAAAGCGTTTCAAAAAGTATTGTTGGAACAGTATGCATCTTACAGCTTCTCCTGGGATGGCAGACATATATAAAGATTAATATAGTTATTTTGAAGTTAATGTCGTCATGAGTGTTCATTAATATAAGGTCTATTCCCATTTGCGTTTATTAGAATTCGAACACAAACAAAAAGAAAACAAAAAATCGCGATTGTTTCTTCAAACAATTTTTTTTGAAAATAACGAACGTACATTTTAAAGGTCGTCTGCGAGGAAACTAGAAAGGTGTGTACATGTTCTAAAATGTTTATTTTTTAAGAATGTAATGTCTTTTTTTTCGAAACACTAGGCAGCTGTCTTTTTAAAAAATAAAGGAGTTGCGCCTTCATTTTGGAGAGTCCTATACAAGTTCAGTTCTGTTGAAGACATTGTTCTTCGAGGAATTTATTCAACTGCAATCGTTTTTATTGAGTTAAATAGCAAAATGCTTGATTTTATTTATTTTTCATATATTTGGTGTGTGTATATATAAAATGTGTGTGTGTGTGTGTGTGTGGTGTGTACGTGTGTGTTTGTAAAGTATTCAATTTAATATTATTTTCTGTAAGTAATGATAAGTAACAAATATACAAGGCATTATGAAACAAGTTGTTTTTCTGCATCATGTTATGACTGTCATAAACGGTGCAGAGAGCGATAGCTAGAATATTTAGAAAAGTTATTATTGAGTAAAATCAGTCAGACAGATGGGTGACTATCAGAAAAGGTAAATATATTATTCACAAGTTTCCACTAGCTATGAATCGATCAAACAGATTGTTTTTGAACTGTTAATGGGGATAGTCTCTCCGAGGAATATGGAAGAGCCGTCTCTTATTGGACACTTCGAAATGTTCTTATGTTAGGCAGCGTTTGACAAGATTTAGTAGAATTGTTGCTACTGGGGACTCTGCTGTGTTGGGTTTAAACAGGAGAGTCTGCGGCAGTGAGTATCAATTTTAATGGTTTGTTGCTTTCCCGGTGCACGGATTAACAATGCCTTTAACCGTTCGAAGCATATAGCTAATGGTGAGATTGAGAAGTCAAAAATTATTGTACTTATTGGAAACAATTAAGATTTTTAGCGAAACTATTACAGCAGTACAAAGTGAATTTATGAGCTGAGGTAGAAGATTAAAACAAACAACCTTAAAAGTCGCAATTTCTGGTTTACCCGCAAATCTAAACTCAACTGGTGAAGCAATAAAGGTTAAAGGAGGAAAATCAATGCCTGAAGAGATGGTGTGTTATTCAAGAATTCAAGCTCTTGGGAGATTGGAATGTCTTTTGAAATGGAAAAGGTCTTTTCAAAAAGGATTGGAACAACATGTTCAAAAGAGAGAGAGTAGAATATCATAGAATCCCTACTGCGTGGAAAGAGTCTTTTCGACCCAACATGTTCACACAGACACTTTGGAGAGTCACGCACCCGGAACCATTTCCCTCGTGACTAATGCACCAACCCACATATTCCTGAACGAAATGGCCAATTTAGCGTGGCAAAGTCAGCTCAAGTGCACATCTCTGGAGAGTGGGAAGAAACCGCAGTTTCCTGAAGAATCCCATGCAGACGTTTGGAGATTGTTGAAACTCCACACAGACAGTCACCAGAGGCTAAAAGCGAAACCGGCTCCCCGTTGCTGTTCGGCAGCAGTACTAACCACTCAGCCACCTTGCTGCCGCACTCAGATAGGGAGAATATATATTGATATCCATAGTGGAAGTATTCTAAGCAGCAGTGCAATTAGTCGGATGGATGAAGAAGTTTCTGAATGTGATGAGAGCACATCAATTAAAAAAAAAGACGAGAGAGTCAGAGTATACAATTATTCTGGAGAATCAACTTGTATCTTTTTTCAATGATAGGGGTCTTGGAGGGAATCCTGATGCACTGGGGCATTTTTAAAAATATGAGATTTGGACATGATGGCTGTTGCAAAAACATGGCACAGAGATATTTAAGAGTGGTAATTCAAAGTTTCGTGTATTAAGTGTATACAAAGGATAGAAAAGAACATGTGGATTGGCCAGTCGTTTTTGATGACAAAATAAATTATTGCTGTAATTTAGGGAGCTATTTCTGAAAAAGCGTCCAGTGAAAATACATGGGAAAATTATAAATAAGACAGGAAAGAAAAGGATTGTACTACATGCACTCCAACGGTAGGAAAGGAATTGAGAAACAAATATGCAGGGAGATCTCATATAAATGTAAGCATAATAAGATTGGAATACAAAAGGTTTCCGGGGGGGGGGGGAGTGGGGGGAGGGTTAAGTTTCCAAACATTGACAGGGATTACGAAAATGCTAAAAGTTTGAATGATGAAGAATTTGTCACGTGTCCAACAAAATGTTCTTTATCAAATGCGGATGCTCTTACAAAAGAAGGATCAATTCTAGACATTCTTCTGGCAATACGACAGGGCAGGTGACTGGAGTAGTATTTGGTGAACACTTTGGTTCTGGCGATAGGAACTCCATTCGTTTCAAAATCGTATTGGATACGAATAGGCTTTCCATAGGTATGATGCTTTTAATTGAAATACCACATTTGTTTTGGCATGAAATAAGTTTGGTGTTGATTGTTAGCAGCCTGACAAGTGGGTAGGGTTCAACATTGTGACAAGAGTGTTTGCAGGCATTATATTCCTCTCAGAATGAAGCGTAAGGCTGGTTAGATTAAGGTACAATGGATGAATAAAGTTAGCGAGTTTCAACTCAGCAATAAGAAAAGTATCGTACTTTCAATATAAACAACTTGTTCGAATAGAATTTGTTTATCAAAATAAATAATGTGGGACATTCGTGAGAAATTAGGAAGCCAAAAAGGGGATATGAGATATCATTGACAGAAAAGGTTAAGGATAATCTAAAGGGACTTTACAACGACTTTAAGAACAAGAGAGTAACTCGGGAGAGGATAAAACATCTTAAAGATCAAGGAGGACACATTTGTGTTGAACAACAGGAGATGTGGAATTGTCTGCACCGGGCTTTTATCTAGATTCAACTCGATCTCGTATATGCCACCGTATTAGCCAATTTGATCAAGGTCTTTTTTTAAATATCAGAAAAGCTTCTTTACTGTCCACTGTACCAACAATTTTGTTGTCATCCACAAACTTACTAAGTCTGCCTTCTGTATTCCCATCCAATTCACTTATAGGAAATAACAAACAATGACAATTCAGAACCAATCTCGGTGGAACAATGCTGGTAACAGGCTTCCATTTCAAAAAGCAAACCTCCACCATGACTGTCTGTCTCGTGCCATTGCGCCAATTGAAAATGCTGGAGAGAAACTCAGCAGTATTAGAGCAGAGAAGAAAAGAATTAAAATTTTGAGTCTAACCTGATTTTCATAAAAGCTTCAGATGAGACTCGATATGTTAACTCTGTTTCTCTCTCCAGATACTGCCTCATCTGTTGCATTCCTCCACGATTTTGTGCTTGCATTTCAGATTTGAATTATCTTTAATATGTTGCTTTTCTTGATGGGTCCAGGCGTTGAACCTAATTATATTTGGACCACATGCTCCATTCCTGGTGCAACTACTTGTGCTGGTGACTCTTGCATCACACTGGACTCTGTTTCTTCTTTAAGTATAAAAAAAAGACTTTTGCCAATATCCTCTTAAATACACAAATCTCAGAAAACTTATTTTGATTTAATCCGCGTTTCAGAGACAGTGCCACTTTCTAAAACAAAAATGAATAGATTAGTAATTATGAGGTTGTCTGTGCCCTTTATAAATAACTTGTCTCCTGAGGATCTCGTAGCGTTCAATACGTTTCTCAGAATAATTAAAGGAAAATGGTGGTTACGCAGCCCATTGTCTGTCCAGCAGCTCGGAATGAGCTCTGTCCCCACTGTTACTCACTGTCACATTACATATTTTGTTATTTGCTTCTGTTTTAATTCTGGATATCCAGTCGAGATGTAAACAAACTTATCAACCTGGATTACATGTGATCAAACATTCTGTTCACATTGTCGTTCAGCATTCCGCCTCCCAAATGTTGTCTGCTGACTTGGTCTGCAATGCATTTCATCCCATTTGTCATAAAGTTTGATGGTTGGTTAGTCGTGATAGGGAGGTATGACTGTCATCCCCTCGAGTCTCTTCAGCCATGAAACCCAATCCTCTCTGTCTCCTATTCAATATCATATTCATTCCATCCCTGACTCGTTAATTCATGGGTTTTAATGAACATGGTTATTGTACATTGTTATGGACAAGAGCTGATTCCTCAAAACATTTTTCAGCAAGTCGCCCAGAAAGTACCATGTCATTGGGGTGGCGTAGTGGTTGAGTGGTGGGCAGTGCTGCGTACCAGTACCAGGGAAACGAGTTCGATCACCGCCATCCCAACCTGCCAGCCAGCTGTCTGTGTGGAGTTTGTATATTCTCCCCTTGCCTCCATGCGTTTGCTCTGGTTTCTCCTGCAATGCTAAAAAAAACAGTTTAGGTGAATTGGCCATGCTAAATTGCCCATAGTCGTGACGGATGCGTAGATTAGGTGCATTAGTCTGGATTAAATGTGGAGGAGTAAGGGCATGGGTCTGTGTGTGGTACTCCTCGGAGGTTCAGAGTGGACTTGTTCGGCCGAATGGCCTTTGACCACACTGCAGGCATTCTATTTCTTGAAGCTAAGTGTATAGTGGTTATTCCTGGAGTGAGTTAGCTGGTCAGACTGCCTAGTTATCAACAAATATAACTACATTCAAAATTACGGAATGAAACAGAACGATCCAAAAATAGAAAACCCAAATAATGTATCCTATCCGAGGAGGTGGACAGGCGATCACGACTTAATGATGCTGTTCCAAAATATGTATGACAATCCCAATAAGTAAATCACTTAGCACAAAGAGTGAAAATGACGCAAACATTATAGGTTACAAAGTCAGAAATGCAGAAAGTAGGGGCTGCCATCCACTTTCAACTGTCACCCAGACTCAAATAACCCTAGAACTTAACTGACCCGCGCAGCTCCAGACGTGGCCAATCCCCCTTGATTACACCTTGTTATTTTAAAGACTGGGAAGCCCTCTACCTGAGTCATTTTCTGATAGGTAAAGGCATAAAGGGACCCAATAAACCATTCAAACGTCAGACATTTTGGAACCTTGTATGATTTAGAATCCCTCTTAAAAAATCGAGGACACCTAACCAGCTTTCTGACACGTCCCCTTTAAAAAAAAATAATTTTCAATGATGGTTTCGTTTTTCAAAACCTGAAAAAAGTTGTTAGTACTCCAGTACTAACGTATATCCACTGACTATAAACATGCAAACATAAAAGTGTATAAGGAGTTAGTCTGTTGCTCATACAGTACCAAACCTCCCAATTAGATTCTCTACGGTATGGAAACAGGCCCTTTGTCCTAACAAGTCCACACCGCCCCTCTGAAGAGTAAACCAATCAGACCCATTCCCCTACCCCATATTTACCCCGTTTTTTCCACATATCTCCTCATTTGATTGTAATAACTCTTTTAGGTCATTTCTATTTTACTTAAGACGGTAACTCAATAATTTACCCCTGACTAATGCACTTAACATTATGGTCAATGTAGCATGGCTAATTAACCTGACCAGCACATATTTGAATTGTGGGAGGAAACTGGAGCACCCGAAGAGAACCCACGCACACACGGGGAGAACGTGCAAACTCCACACGGACAGTCACCTGAGACTGGAATTGAATCAAGTCCCTGGTGCTGTGAGACAGCAGTGTTAACCACTGAGCCAACGTGTCTCATTGAAGTCTTAATAATGCATCGGCAAGCACGTTTTCAAGAACTTCCACATCCACAACTTCCAAACTGAATGAATGCAGCAACAGGCTTCACCGAAACAGTTTGACAGTTTTGACCTTAAGTTATGCTACAAACTTCAATGAGTGATGACTAGTGCATAGAATGATCAATTTTGTCATACCAACACCAAGATCGATGTCTCTTTCTCAAATGTGGACTATTTCTGCTGATGAACGTTCAACGTTTTGGGGAAATAGCTATTAGGTTTTTCTATCTTCTCGTCTTCTTCCCGCAGGAGCACAGCACCGATACCCATATCACTGGAATTGATAGCCAAATTGAAAGACTTTGCGCAATCAGATGAAGCTAACATCGGGACAGTGGTCAACATCGTTTTCAGGAAGTCAAATGCCTTCTAACAATCTGCCATCGAATGAAACTTCATGCCTTTCTTTAGCAAATCGTCAGTCGAGCAGCCAAACTGCTAAAATCCGGAACAAACTTTCGCTAAAGTCAGTTCAATCCGAGTAAAAGAAGTACTACTTTGTCGATGGCATGGGGAATTCCCCAATTACCTTTGTGTATCGCATCCTAGCCACCTGTCCGTGTCCAATACCGTAGCCCAGGAACTTGGGTGATGGCAAATTAATTTTCAGTTATGTTTATCATCAAACGGTATTTTCAAAGTTGATCGAACACATTCAATAAATGTGGGAAATGTTCCTAAAATGAGCGTCTAAAAATTAACAGGTCATCAATGTATGCAACACAATTGGTTTAACCGGAAATGATATTACTGGTTAGTTTCTGAAATGTTCCTGGGGCATTTTTCGTACCAAAAGGTTAGTCTTTGAACTGATGCAGTGCATTCGGTTTTACAAAAGCCGAAATTGCCTTTACTTTTCTTACAAAGACACCTACCAGTCGCCTCTGAGCAAGTCCAAATTAAAAATTTATGTTGTTTCACCTCGGTTTTCAACACAGTCTTCCAAGAGCGGAATTGGATATGCATCAGTCTTTTTAACTGCATGGACGTTGCGATAGAACACACATGACAATTGGTAACATCTGATTTTGGCAACATCACTATTGCCGAGCTCTAGTCACCCGATTTCATTTCGATTACGTCGTCTTGGAGCATGTGCTCAATTTCCTTCTGAACCTGTACCAAGTATCATGCCCAGAAGAATATTGCTTAAGCGGAACAGCATCTTCTATATCTCCAACACGAATAATTCATTTATTAATTCGCTGTTTATTTCCACATATCTCCCATTTTGATTGCAATATCTCTTTCAGGTCATTTAGATTTTACTCAAAAGGTAACTCAATGATTTATACCCATTTTTGGCAACTTCCCCACTATCCAATTAAATTGGAGCAATGCCCAATTCCGTATCCCTTGAACTTGGTTCTTCCTTTTGTGCTGTACTTATTAACACCTTCGGCTCTTCCTTTCCTTTCCTGTCAAAATATCATTTGAGTATATTCCCATGACACACCCTGTGAGATTTCTTCAGTTCGGGAGTTCTTGTCAAGTAGTTGACCTCACTGAATTTCCTGTAAATTTGATAAGGTTCACTAAACATTACTTTGAAGGATTCACCAATTACTGGAAGTAACAGTGATACCTTATCCCCGATTGCAAAATTATATTTTCATTATTTCTTGCGAACCACCTCTTTCATTGCATGCTGAGATTCTTTTATATGCTTTCTCGCCAACTCTCCAGATCGATTTAGTCATTCCCTAAAATTTGACTTTGTCCAAATGTGTCGTCACTGAATTCTGACTTACTGATTTTTCCTTAATGAATTTTAATTGTCTTCTCACTTCATGCCGACAAACTAATTCGAAAGGACTGAATTTGATCGATTGATTTTGTATATCTTTAATTGCAAAAAGAACAAACGGAATTCGCATATCCCAATGATGTGGTATTATTGACTTTAAGCCGTCAAAATGGTCTTTAATGTTTGATGCCTCCTTTCTAGCGGTTGCTGCGAGTCTGGATGTATGCAGTTGATTTTACTTGTTTCCTTCTTAATCTGTCGGTAAATTGCCTGAATAGTTTGGATGTGAAGTTTGAAACTTGTTCGTTCGTATCGACTGAAAAAAATGAATACTGCATCTCCAATCCAATTAGCTGTGATATTGTGGAATGAGATGATCTCTGGAAATCTCGTCGATACATCCATTATTGTTAACGAATAGTGATTCCCACTTTTTGTTTGAGATAGGGCCTATGCAATGAAATTAGACTATTTGAAAGGTTCCTCAAAAGCAGGGATATGTATTAAAGGTGAAGTTTTATTACCGCCTGTGGTTTTCCATTTACCTGACGTGAACGACACGTCTGCCAAAATTCAACAATATCCTTGTCCTCTCCAGGCTAGTAGTAATGTCTTTGTATATTATCCTGTACTTTCCTCACTCCGAAATGACCTCCAAGTGGTAGTACAAGCGTCACCCACAAAACCTCTCCTCTAAACCCACTGAAAAAACTTTGTAATGAATTTCTGTACATTTGTCATCTGCCTGGATATGTGATCGTCTCCATTTCCTAAATAAGGTATCTTTTTTAAAAAAGGTAATGCCACTCACTGATACATTCAGATTCCTTTCCTTTTCAAGCCTTTTGGTACAGGTGTGGTAAATTTTACGTTTTCATACGTCTGCGGGAACTCAATTAGTTTAGCTGAGCATAAAAATATTTGCTCCTGTTTTGTCTCAATTATCTGACTGGACAAACTCTCTGCTAATGCTGCTCCAGCTTCTTCATCTGTATCCTGTCAGCTCTCCTGTTGTAACTGGTGACGATGTGCTCGCATCACCCCACAACCAGGAAACATTGCAGGACAAGAACCCTGCATTCCTTCAATAGCCTACGTCTCCACTGGCCTTTCAAACACAGAAGGCAACATTCTTAGCAGTGAATCCTATATATATATATATATATATATATATATATATAATTTGCAAGGACGAGTTGTATTCCTAGAGTTTATCCAGTGCTCTGAACAGAAATTTTCCACTCTTTTCTGGGCACTCTAAACTCACTTTACATATTTGAGTGCTTTTTGTCTTAACGTTAACGGTAGATTTCTGACATAGTCAGTCAGGAGTACATATCTCTTCATCTTTCAATATGACAGACTGTTACGATCATGTGTCCATTAATAGTGATACCGTTTTACCTTCTATTCCTGGACCATGTGAATAAACCGTACCTTTGCAGGTATATTTACTAAGCAGATTCGGTACTTCCTTAAATCAACCTCCGATTCGCTTGTGCACTCTGATGTGGCTCCTTAGCTACCACTGTGTTTTCTGTTGCAATTACAACAAAAATCACAGATTTATCCTGTTTTCCTACATCTGGCGTTTTTCCTAGTCCACCAAAACTGTGATTCTGTGATTTATTGCAATGAAAACAACACACCTTTGAACTTCATTATCCACTTCAAGTATTTTACCATTGTGGTAAGATTTCCTTATGCTCGTCACCGAGATCTGCCTTTCCCCTTCCACGTGAGGATTTCTCTTTGCCCAAATTTCTATCCCTCATGGGCTGAAATGTATTCAGGAAAACAAAGGTGCTTTAGATATCAACCCATAATCTTCAATAATTTCAGCTGTTAATCTTACCATTTTCACACTCGGTTCTTCCATATGAGTTCGCACTACTTCAGGCAGTGAATTTTTGAACTGTTACAAAATATATTTTTTCGAAGAATATTGAACGGTTCCTCTATTTTTAAATCTCTTATCCATCAATGAAAATTACTTTGTTTTATATTTTCAAATTCAACATTGGTTTGAAAAAGATCCATCCTTCGATTCCTGAAACCTGTCTGAAGGCTCCTGGTTAAATCTCATATGCTATTAAAATAGCTTTCTTCTCCTCCTCATACTCACTACTTCTGATATTGTTGCGAATAACGCACCAGTCTACCGATACCTTTTATTTGGATCAACAAAACCCACTTGGTCCCAGGACACTGCATCGGTTTGTCCAATTTTTCAAATGAAAAAGGCTTCCACATCATTTTAATCCAATTTTGCAAGGCGTGAATATATTTAAACAATTTCTCACAGGCTATTAGTTACCATGCGTTTGCTCATTCTCACCCTGTTCCTCACTAGACATACCTTTAGGCTTCGTTTCCATCCTTTTAACCTGAATTTATTTTCTAAGTGGCCATTTCTGAAGCCCAAAGGGTCTCCCGTTTTCTTTTCTTCAGCGAAAGCAATTCGATCTTTTCCTCTTTCCTCTGCCAAACTAATTGTTCCCTTTCTTTCTCTTCTGATATTAATCGTAATTCAAACTGTTTCATTTCTGCTTCGACATCTAGCTGCAGAATCTGCAAGTGATGTTTAGCCAGCTCTTCAGTCCTTATGGGGTTTCCAGAAAATTTAAATGCTGCGCTATTGTTGCAATCATCTCATTTTTCCTCACGTTAGGAGATATCCTCAATTCCAGCTTTTCTACTTATTC
Source organism: Chiloscyllium plagiosum (assembly GCF_037043375.1). Taxonomy (NCBI): domain Eukaryota; kingdom Metazoa; phylum Chordata; class Chondrichthyes; order Orectolobiformes; family Hemiscylliidae; genus Chiloscyllium; species Chiloscyllium plagiosum. The sequence goes on from NW_028270175.1 coordinate 83,829,743, forward strand.
CTGCAGCTTGATTTTATGTACATTTTGTAAAACCCCCAAGGTCACTTCTTCCACCTTTGAAAATATCCCTGGTGACTGAAAGAGCCATTGCTTACTGAAGTTCTGTGAACCCAAACAAATCAACACGCGAAATAAATTATACTAACATCAGTCACTCGCTGTGTAAACCTCACAACGGACCCCTGATCCCGACCAGGCCCGATCACACAAAATACTATTAAGCAGGTAGCTCAGACAGTAACTTTGCTGTTTGTTGAATGGATATGCACAATGAATATTCCCGCAATGAATGCGCTGGTCAGACTGCATACATTAAAAGAAACAGATTTATGTTTTAAATTACAAACCGAAACACAACGAACTGAAAACATAAACCCGAATAGCTTATCCTGTCAAAATCTGAAAAGCTATCCCGACTTAATGACGCTGTTCCAAAATACTTGCAACAATCCCAGTGAATAAGCCCCACATTGCAAAGAGTAAAAATGACACAAAGATCTTACAGGTTATGAGGACAGAAGGGGAGAAAAGAACGGTGGGCGAATTGTGTAGAGCATCCAGTTTCAACTGTATCCCTGTCTCAATTAAACATCGCAGTGAACTGACCTGCACAACGCCAGAGCTGGCCACGGTCTCTGCATAGTACCAAATTAAAAATCATGCAACACCAGGTAATATTCCAAAATGTTTATTTGGAAGCACGAGGTTTTGGAGTTCGGCTTCTTGGTCAAGTACTGTCAAGTCCAATTCCGGCAATGCCAAGTCATGTTGATTACAGAGGAACCTCGATTATCCAAAGGAGATGGGCGGGCACTATTTCGTTCAGATAATTGATTATTTGTTAAATTGATTTCCTCTTGGTATCGGAGTTTTCTGTGAAGACTCCTCCACCTTCAAGGGACTATGCAAAGGCACGTTACGCTCGATACCCCGTCACCATTAGCTCCACACAAATTCTCCGCCCAGGCCCCAGCAATGTACGATCCCACCCGCCCGCCTGCCCGTCCGCAACCCCGTTCAACATCGAACCCTATCGGTCCCCATCCGCCCTCAACCCCGCAGCCCCAATACCGCTCCCCCATCGCAGCAACACGACCATGCCCACCCACCTTCCGAACCCCGTCCGCAGCCCCGCCCTCGTCCAACTAGCCCCTATCTGTCCCCTACTTCCGGGTAGCCTGACTGCACAGCAAAAGTAAGGCTGCTGCTTCCTTTGAGGGTAAGTCTCCAAATAGCGCAAACGCGGTCCACACACACACACACACACACACACAAACACACACACACACACACACACACACACACACACACCCATGCACACACACACATCCTTTTGAGAGGTTCCACCTCTGCCCTGTGCAGAACTATGTCAGAGAGATGACCTGGGGAAGGGGGGCGTTTAGGACTCACCCCACTGCAGAACTCCAGGGAAAGTATGTGGAGAGAGAGAGAGAGAGGGCGTGCGGTCAGTCATTTAGAGTCGGTACCTGGACTGTCCAGGATTATTCTTGGTTCATTTCAGTGAGGTGAGATTGTTTTTAATCATTGTACCTATAACTAAAGACTCGATCAGGGTTGAAATAACTCTTTGGCGTAATGTTTCTACTGGTACATTGAGATTCCCTTCGGGTAATCCGATATTTGGATAACTGATATTCGGATAAATTAAGTTCCTCGTTCTTTTTCTGAAACAATTGAACGTCCTCTGCCCGAGGCATTATCTGTTATTTATAAACAAAATATTCCCAATCAACAATTTACTCCTCAGGCATTTGAGAACATTGGATTGTTTAGAAACTCTCTGAAAAACATCAAGGACAACATGGCCTTGTAAAGGGACCAGCTTTGTGACAGAATGCCACGTTTGGCTTTCGATTGAAGTTAAAAAAATGAATGTTTTACGTATTTGAAGCATATTGAGGTGTTTGCGAGTTGATGTAATAATGCTGAAGTGCATTGTGTGTTGAAGATGCAACATTGCTTTCTTAGATCAATGAGAGGAATGTTCAAACAAATCTACACTTTCTGTGTATGGTCAGTGCAAATACGCCCACTGATTATCTATTGTATGACGCATTTTGTGGAGGAAGAGAGACCAGAACAGCAACATTAACTTGGGGGGAGTTGTGGAGTGGAGAGCGTCAAGTGGTAACAACATTGCAAACGGACAGCAAAGAAGTATCATCTCGCCTGGAAAAACAAAACATCCATCACTTTGCCTCACGACTGCCTTCGTTAGAGCAATGGATGATTGGCGATAAGATTCATAGCCAGCGATGTCAGCAACCAATCCAGTCCACATATCATTGTGAACTGTAATAACCATACCAAAAAGAGTTAAGTGGAGTCCTTTGTTCAGTGGCTGTGATTGATGCCAGTCTCCATGGAACCTAGCCGTGTCACTGGAGGTTTTCCATTTTCTATTATTTAAGGACTTCTTGCCATGATTTATCCCATTCTAGGAGCAGATGCGTCACCTTCGACACGAACAGCGATCACCAGCTGCAGAAACAGGGAAAGGAGAGATCAAAACATGAAAATAGACTGGAATGTTGCAACAATGGATCAGAACCTGAGAAAATTATACTGGAATTTTACAACAATGGATCAGAATGTAAGAACACTAGATCGGGATGTTACAACAATGCATTACAATCAGGCAACAGTAGACTGGAATGTAACAACAATAGATCAGAAGCTGAGAACAGCAGACTGGAATGCTGCAACAATGGACAGGAGCTTATCCTCGGGTATTTCATATCTTTCCTCGTCTCGGTCGACATTGTCTTATCGGATACTAGGTGCAGTGATGATTATACAGGCGGGCTACTATCCTTTCCTTGCTATTGTTGGTGTTCCAAGTAAGTGTCTCAATCTCAATTCATTTATTAATATCATAAACCGTGATTTACTTCATTGCTATTTCTATTATGTACATTGGGCAAAGACAGAAACTATTGTCTTCAGTTTCAACTGCGATCGCCATTCATTACCGAAAGACCTGCCCACATCCCAGCCCCCACTTCCATATGAAAACAAGACTATTCACAATACTGAAGTCGTAATTTGCCGTGAAGTGATTCTCTCCATCACCCCAACCTATGTACTAGCATGCGATAATATCCCCAGTCCTTAACTAGACGTCAGTGCTGATGCATAACAAACCATTAATTATGCCTTGGAAAAAATAAGATTTCATGGTACCAGCTTGTTTTTGACAATCTTGTTCTAGTAGTGTAGTAGTGTTGTTTGAAAAATGATTGAGAGGCAAATGTTCCTTCACGGACAACATTGTTTCAAACCGACCACAGACGATGTCCGAATGTGAACTCAAATGACCACGTAGTCAGTGTTTAGTTCCAGCCAGTTTCATTTTTCTGAGACTTTGCAGTGATCGATATAACCGAGCGGCTGTGTTGGTGATTTCAAAGGGCAATTGAGACTCAATCACATTGTTGTTGGTCTGGAGTCACACGTGACCGTGACCAAGTCAAGATTGTAGATTTCATTCTATGATTTTTCTTTTCCACTGGCAATCGACAATGGTTTCGTGCTTTCATTTATTTCTTAATTCCTGATAATTTTATGAATTGAAATTCCACTATCTGCTGTAGCGGGGTTCAATGCCAGGTTCTGTGACATTACCTGGGTCCCTGGGTTAATATTCTGGAAATAATACCACGAGACCATTGCGTCCCCAGAATCTCCCATGATATCCAGTAGCATTATTAATGTTGCTGTTGGCGTGTATATGCTTGAAGTAGAGCGTTTCACAAGGCAAAGAAATAATTTCTCAAAACATACAACCTTTCTCATTTTGCATTTATTAGATGGTGAGAAGATGTGAAGTGATCTTGGTGAAAAAGATCTGGGTGTCCCTGGTCGTAAGTCACGAGCACAAATCATATCGAGCAGCAATTAATCAGCAAAATAACGTGCCTGCTGACTTTCATTGCAAAATAATTAAAGTACAGGAGTGCAGACGACGTCCTGCAGTTGTTGTGTGTTGTTGAGTTCGTACTTGAGGCACTGTGTACAGATTTTCTCTCGTTTATAAGGAATGCTGTTCCTACAACAATGAGACAGTGTAAAAACATTTCACCAGACTAAACCCTGCGGTGATCGTACCATGAGGAGAGTATGAAGGAAATGAGTATTTAATTTGGAACGCTACAAATAAATAAAAGGTGATGGCATTAAAACTTGAGTGTTACAGACCAACACTCATTATTTACAAAACAAAACATAGATAGCGTCAAATATAACATGTGATTTCCCACGATACATGATTTCCCATTTTCAAACATATATCGTTAGGAAAGTCTTGGAAGGATATGGGAAAATTTCACGGAAATGGGGTTAGCATAGGTAGACATTTTGGTCGGCATAGAACAGCTTCGGCTGAAGGGCCTGTCTTCGTGCTGTAGGACTCCATGTGACTCTATGATAGTTTATATACCTCTATGAGTCCCCATGTTGTTTGACACGGAGCTGTTAATTCTGAATGATCTCTCACCGCCTCAATGTACGGTTGGTGTGTCACCCTGTACTGAAAGTCATGTTGTTCGCAAATCTGTCAGCAGCCAAACTGAAAGAGTTCGCCAAGCACACTAGGATCAGTACTCTACAAAGAACACTAGTGTAGGTTCTTGGAGTTGGAAGATGCCTTCATGAGACTTGACAGAAGCCATCTCCCGTCGCTCCTTACCATCAGCAAACTACAGTATTGTTAACGTAAAACATGTACCTTCAGCAATGGAGCCAGGAGTAACAACATGGAAGCATGTCTGTACAGTCTCTGCTTCATTGCTTTGACATGTTACAGGATCAATGACATCCTCCAGTTTCTGTGTTAAAGGCTGGAGGGGCTGAATGGCCACTTCTCTTCAGGTATTCGTGCCTTGAGGGTCTGATTGTCTTCCACCTGTTCCCAGGGAAGAGGCCCAATGACGTTATTGGACAATGCAAGTTTCATGTTTACCAGCGCCATATGCGGACAGGGCTCTGTGTCTTCCTGTCTCATCGTAGTCAACATTTAAGATATAACCGTTTTTCAGTCCTGGGAGTGTAGATAGGGGGACCTGCAGCTAAAGAGGGAAGGGGGTTGGTTGGGGTGAGAAGAGCAGCAGAATGATGAAGACGGGATACATGGACAAAAGTGTTGGTGCAACGAAGTTGGTCGATGGGAGGGATGAATTCGCTTGGTACCAGGAAGACAGGGTCGTTAGGTGGAATGTAAGGAAGGAGGTGGAGCTGGAGAGGGAGGATGAACATGGCTGTGATGGCTGTTTTAAATCGGAAAACTTATTGTTGAGTCATCCGGGTTGTAGTTTTCCGACATGGAAGATAAGGTGGCATTCCTCGTTTTTGTGGTTTGACTCACGGTAGCACGGGAGGACGTCCAGGATGGCCATTTCGGAAATCGAATGGAAGGGCATTGAAATTAGTGGAGACTGGGAAATTGGGTCAGCCCTGCCGGCCCGGTTGTGATGCTCAGCGAAATGTGCCCTTATTTTAGTTTTTGTCACCCTGATCTGAAAAAGACCACATTGAGGGCACCTGAATTATGTTGGGAGAGAGCCAGGTGAAATGTTGTTTGACAAGGGAGGACTGTTTGCGGCCCTGGACGCAGGTGAGGAAGTTGGTGTGCCAGCACGGGATGCATCTTTTGCGGTTGCTGGAGAAGTTACCTTGGAGGGGGATGGGAGGGATTAATGGGGAGTGCGGTAAGATCCAAAGATTAGTGGAGGAAACTGTCCTTGTGGAATATGTGGCAGGTAGTGCTATCCAATCTAGTTTACTGCATCTGGTGCTGCCGATGTCATCTTCTCTACATCGGGGAAAACAAACGTAAACTAAGGGAATGTATTGCTGAGCATCCCACCTGGACACTTAAGGGCTGACTTGACTGCACAGTAATCGCCTTTTCCAATTCTCCCTCCCAGTTCCGCTGGGACATGGCCATCCTTGGCCTCCTCCGTTGCCATAACGAACCAACTTGCAAATTGGATGAACAACAACCTCCTTCTGCCGAGGCAGACGACAGCCTATGAGGATTCAATATTGAGTTATCTATTTTCAAATGACCTCCATTTTAATACCCCAACCTCCTTACCAGCCCCTCCCCTCCCTTCAGTCCTCTGATCAACCCTTCCTCCAGCTACCAAACAGATTCATTCCTCCCATCGACTAAACCGCTGGTATCCTCTACCTCCGTTCATATAATCGCATCCCCCCCAGTCCGCCTCTTCATTTGCAACTCCTTTTAACCTTACTACCAGTCTTGAAGAAGGGTTATACGCAAGGCGTTGACTTCTCCACCTCCTGATGCTGCCTGGCGTATTGTGTTCATTCTGTTTTCCTGTGTTTCGACTTTGGATTACAACGCTTTTAATAATTCTCTTCTGGTGTTGATTCGGAGAGTGAATTATTTGTGCCTCTTCTAATCCAACAGTTTAGATTGGTTTGATGACTTTCTGACATTCATTTGAAACCAGCTTGAGATGCTGAATGAACTCGCTTTTTTTCTGTGTAAGTGAGCAGTATCGAGCATTACTGTAAAGGTATGTGACCAATACGGTCGCACACAATCATAAGTGTTGTCCAGAGTTTGATACTTGAGCACGTGAGAGGGTGATGGACTGTTCTGAACACTGTGTGGTATTTCCTGAATATCCACACTTCTGATCGTATGAAGGAAAGAAATGATTTGGAGATGCCAGTGTTGGACTGGGTTGTACAAAGTTAAAAATCACATGACATCAGGTTATAGTCTAACAGTTTTAATTGGAAGCACACTAGCTTTCGGAGCGTCGCTCCTTCATCAGGTGGAAGGAAAGAAAGATATTGATGGATCAGCTGACTCTGCTGTCCCGAGGAATCTACACCGAGGATCACCACAGAGATATCAAGAGACTGAGAGGATTGATCCCCACCAGACACATTGTATTCTGAATGACCGACCTAGTTTACATCTGATATCCCATAAATTTGAAATTGCTTAGGCTCCTTCACACCTTGCTCAATCAAATACTGTCATGGTATCAGGGACAGTCACTCTACTGTTGTGTTCATATTTTTGTTCACGTAAATTAGCCAAAAGTATACGTATGCAGAGTCTTTCCTTCTCTCAGATTTTAGCGACATTTTGGGTTTCTCTGTCCCAGATAGTTAGGGAAGATACTTCCCTGAAATGTTTGGGTGGAGAGAGGGTGTCAACCATTTTGACACACAAAAGAGTTGAGGACGAGATCGAATTGGACATGGAAGAGAAATTAAGGTCCACAAAAGTCCTGCCCTGATGAAGGGAAACCGCAGGCTTCAGGCGCTAAACAGCCTCTTGTTATTCCAGTGTACCCCATACCACAGTGACGTTTTGGCATCTTCCATTTCCTGTGTTACTGACTTGAAGAGGCTGAATGGACTCATCCTGTTTCTGTGTAACAGAGTACTGGTGTTGCATGATTTACTCTAGGTCCAGCGTTCTCGACCTCCTCCTGTAATTTGTGGTGCTGGAATAACACAGCAGGCCAGGCAGGATCCAAGGAGTAGGAGAATCGACGTTTCGGCATAAGCCCTTCTTCAAGAATGAAGAAGAGCTTATGCCCGAAGCTTCGATTCTCCTGCTCCTTGGATCCTGCCTGGCTTGCTGTGTTATTCCAGCACCACATTTTTCAACTCTTGTCTCCAGCATTTGCATTCCTCATTTTCTCCTCCTGTTACTGTTTGCTGTGGTTCTGTTTATCAGGCTACAGCGCTAAACAGTCTCATCCTGTTCTGGTGCAATTGAAATTCATGCTGAAAAAATCGACGAACTCAGGAGAAAGCGAAAACTGCAGACGCTGGAGATTAAATCCTGAACGAACTTAACAGCCTCCAACCGAACTAAGTCGAACTCAGATAGTCCCAGTCGATATGAAGAAAATTAAGGTCCACTGTGATGACAAAACTATATAATTTGCAAATGTCCACTTTCTCCCTCGGTACTTGTTCCTCTAATTCCCGTTCACTTTTTATCGACCTATTGTCCAAAGCCAATAGCGTCACCATCCCCCCTTATTTATTAGCTCCACCCACAACACTTCGCTGGATGATCCTTCACTTAGTTCATCTCTCATTAAAGCTGTGATACTCACCTTAATCAAAAATGCCAATTCCCCCTTCACCTCCCTTCTGCCGAAGCATCTATACTCTGGCACATGAAGCTGCCACTTCTGTCACTGCCTTAGACATATTTTTTTCTGTAATGACTAAAATATCTCAGTCCCACTTATATTTCCACCCCCCGAATGTTCATTGGCCTTACCTGTCAGCCCTCTTGCATTTGAAATATATGTAAATTCTTTGAGCAGGCATTCTTTGCTGCTTGTCACATTCCAGCCTGACCTGTCTCTCCAAATTACTATTTTTGACTCCTGTATCTCCTTCTGCTCTCACACTTTTCTTCCTGTTGGTGAGAATCCCACTCCTTGGCCAATCCAGTCTTAACCTTGCAGGACGAGCAAATCTGACTGCCATGTTATTGGTCCATCTCCAGTTCAGGAACCGACTAACCCAGAATGAAAAAGTCTGAACCCCTGGACCACACCAATTCTTTCGTTATGAATTTATGTGTATAATCCTCCTGCTCTGACCTACACTGGCACGCGACACTGGAAGGAATCTGGAGATTACCACTGCCGGGGTTATGGTTTTTCACGTTTTTCCCAGCTCTCGATAAGAACTTCGCAGGCTCTCATTCCTATTTCTATATGTCATTTGTGCCAACTTGCACAATGACGTCTTGCCGCTTAATCTCCTCTTGAGAACGATCTGCAGCCACTCTGAGACATCCTGCACCCTGGCACCTGGGAAGCAAGACACCATCCTGGTTTTCCGATTGCGGTCACAAAATGTCCTCTCTGTCCCTCGAAGTATCGAGTCTCCAATCCCTGAGGACCTCTTTATCTTTTCCCGTTCCGGCAGTGCCCCTGAGCCACTTGCAGCGCAACTGAACTGGTGACTGTTTCTGTTCCTGAATGGTCATTCCCCCTCCCCTAAATATTATCCAAAATCGTATGCGTGTATGATTTCCTTGAATTCGTTGTTTGTACTTCGAACTGTGTCTCACTCTGGAGGGAAAGAGGTTGAGGTTCCAGTGAATGAAGGGGTATTGGAAAAAGAAAACCATTAGTGAGAGGTGCAACAGTATGACCATCCGCTCAATAAGTCTGCTTTTCCGTTCAGTTAGGTTGTACATATTTTGATAATCCACCATTCCAATTTCCTGCGTTTTCCCTGTAACCCTTGTTTAAAAATAAGGCTCTCTCTCTCTCTCTCTCTCTCTCTCAGACTAGAAAATATTCAATCACCAACTTCAAAAGCATTCAGAACTTATGGCAATCTTTCCCTGCCACTGATATGAAACTTGGTGGTCTTTAGCCGCTGAATTATTTCTAACACTCTTTTTGAAACTTGAACTGACATTAAATATTGTCCTGTACTATCATACCATGTCTGAGGCATTTCAGTTTCAAAATGAATGATACTTACTGTGAAAAATTAGTGAGTGGAAAAAACGATGAACATATTATCATTAGCAAGGTTAGATCTCACTGAATACAGGGAGGACTAGCTATTTGGATACAGAACTGGCTCAAATGTAGAAGAGAGAGATTGGTGGTGGAGGGGTGTTTTTCAGACTGGAGGCCTGTCACCAGTTGAAAGCCGAGTCGGTGCTGGGTCCTCTACGTTTTGTCACTTACATAAATGATTTGGATGCGAGCATAAAGAGGTTCAGTTAGAAAATTTGCAGGCAACACCAACATTGGAGGTGAAGTGGACAGCGAAGAGGGTTACCTCACATTACAACAGAGTCTGTCTAAATGCGCCAATCGGCTGAGAATTGGTAGATGGAGTTTCATTCAGATAAATGCAAGGTGCTGCATTTTGGTAAAGCAAATATGAGCAGGGCGGATACACTAAATGGTAAGGTCCTAGGGAGTATTGGTAAACGAAGATACATTGGAGTGGAGGTTCGTAGCTCTTTGAAAGTGGGATCACAGGCAGATAAGATAGTGAAGAAGACGTTTGGGATCCTTTCCTTTCTTGGTCACAGTATTGAGTACAGGAGTTGGGAGGTCATGTTGCGGCTGTACAGGACATTGGCTGGGCCACTGCTGGAATATTGCGTGCAATTCTGGTCTCCTTCCTTTCGGAAAGATGTTGTGAAACTTGAAACGCTTGAGAAAATATTTACACGGATGTTTCCAAGGGTTGGAGGATTTGAGCTATAGGGAGAGGCTGAACAGGCTGGGTCCGTTTTCCCTGGAGCGTCGGAGGCTGAAGAGTGACCTCATAGAGGCTAACACAATTATGAGGGGTTTGGATAGGGGAAATAGGTAAGGTCTTTTCACTGCGTTCGGGTTGTCCAGAACTAAAGGGCATAGGTTCAGGGTGAGAGGGGAAAGGTATAAAAGAGACATAAGGCCCAGCTTTTTCACGCTAAGGGTGGTACGTGTATGGAATGAGCTGCCAGAAGAAGTGATGGAGCCTGGTAAAATTGCATTATTTAAGAGGCATTTGGATGGGCACATAAATAAGAAGGGTTTGGAGGGATATGGGCCAGCTGCTCTTTGAAATTGGGAGATAACACAATCGCTTTACCAGAGCCTGGCTGACGGTATAACCCAGTATTGTGACGAAACGTCTGAAAATGAACTTTCCAGCTCAGCGAGCAAACTTACATTCAGAAATAGATGCAAATTTTCGTATCCTTCCTTTAGCTAAAACCTTCATTCCAGATATCATTCTGTTATTTATAAGGTTGCTGGTATTTTTTCCAAAGTAATGTGCTGACTATCTGTCTGTCTGTCTGTGTGAAAATGTGTGTGTGTGTGAGTGTGTGTGTGAGAGAGAGAGAGAGAGAGAGAGAGAGCGAGAGAACAATCCTCTGTAAACTCTGGATTATGCCCGTGGTAGTTGGTAAAGAGGAAAGGATTAGGAAGATCCTAATCCTTGGAATCCTTATCCTCAGATCATTTGAATCTCTTCCAGTATCGGTGAGACCAATGAAAACATTACACGTTGCCTGTTCCCTGAAGGAACAACAACATCCTTGGTATGACGTTTCTGTGTTCAAGTCACGTGAATTCAATTTAATAAAGCAGTAGAGTGTGCAACGAAGCAATTCGCCAGAAACTGAGCAGACGTTAGAGGTGAATAGGACAACAGGCCAAACCAGTCTAATGGCCATACTGACGGAAGGAATCATATAAGCGGCATTGTGGCTCAGTTGTTCGCACTACTGCTTCACAGCACCAGTGACCCAGATTTGATATCTTCTTAGGTGACTGTCGGCGTGGAGTCTGTACAATTTCCCCGTATGTGTATGGGTTTTCTCTCACAATCAAAAGATGTGCTGGTTAGTTGATTTGGCGAAACAAAGTTACCCATATTGTTGGCGGGCATGAATGAAAGGTAAATATAGGATAGTGGTTTGGGTAGGTTACGCTTCTGAGGGTTGTGTGGTGTTCTTGGTCCAAAGAGTCTGTTTCAACACGGTAGTGAATCTAATCTAGTCTCCATACCACTGATATAAAACTCACGAGTCTGTAACTTCCAGGACTATATCTGTTGATTTTCCTGTTGTGGCATGGTGGCTCAGTGGTTCGCATTGCAACCTCATATTGCCAGGGATACTGTTTTGATTCCAATTCGGGTAACTGTCTGTTTGGAGTTTGCACATTCGCCCCTTGTCTGTGTGGCTTTTTCCCGTTTGCTCCGAGCTTCCTCCCACTCTCAAAAGATGGGCAGGTTAGGTGAATTGGCTATGCTAAATTGTTCACAGTGTTCAGGGATGTATAGGTTACGTGCTTTAGTTAGGAGAATTGTAGGTTAAAGGGTATGGGTGTGATAATCTTCAGAGGGGCGGTGAGGACTTATTGGACCGAAGGCCTGTTCCCACACTGAGAATTCAAATTCCAATTTACATTCTAAAAAGTTCAAAATGTGAGTTGGAAGTTGGAATGAATGACAGAGATGAGACACAGGTTTATTAAGAATTAAGGATGAAGAGAGTTGGGGATTGTGAGGAAGGGAGGTCTGTGTGATCAGGATACCAGTGCACAAGAAAATATTAAAGGTGAAAGAGGATGGGGTGGAGTGGGATGGTGAATGTTGTAATAGAAAACTGGCAGGATAAGACTAGAAAACCTATTGTTTGTCGAAACGAATGCCTGGGAATGAATTTATTATGTTTCACAGAAGTTGACGTTAATAGTGGGAAGTTTCTATTATAATGAAGGAAATGCTCAATTTGGAGCCTTCCGGGGAGAAGGCAATTCTGGATCTGGTATTGTGCAACGAGCCAGAATTGATCAGGCACCTCGAAGTGAAGGAATAATTAGGAAGTAGCGACCATAATACAATAAGCTTCAATCTACAATTTGAGAGGGAGAGGGTACAATCAGAAGTGACAATATTTCAGTTGAATCAAGGGAACTGTGGAGGTATGAAGGAGGAGCTGGCCAAATTTCAATGGTGCAACACCTTAGCAGGGATGACAGTGGAGGAACAATGGCAGATATTTCTGTGTATAATGCAGAAGTTGCAGGATCCGTTCATTCCAAAAAGGAAGAAAGGTCCTAGCAGGAGGCATGGGTGGCCGTAGCTGACGAGGGAAGTTAAGAAACATATGAAGTTAAAAGAGAAAATGTATAACATAGCAAAGATAAGTGGGAAAACGGAGGACTGGGAAGCTTTTAAACAAAAACAGAGGATTACTAAGAATTAAATACGCAGAGAAAAAATGAGGTACGAAGGTAAACTGGCCAAAAGTATAAAGGAGGATAGTAAACGTTTTTAGGTATGTGAAAGGCAAACAAATGGTTAAGACGAAAATTGGGCCATTAAAGACAGGGGAACAAAGAAATGGCAGAAGAATTGCACTGGCACTTCAGATCTGTGTTCACTGTGGAAGACACAAGCTATCTCCCTGAGGTAACAGTGGATGAAGGGCCTGAACAGAAGGGAATTTATATTTGCCAGGAATTGGTGTTGGAGAGACTGTTAGTTCTGAAGGTTGACAAGTCCCCGGGGCCTGATGGTCTACATCCCAGGGTATTGAAGCAGGTGACTCGAGAAATCGTGGATGCGTTGGTGATTATTTTCCAGAGTTCGATAGATTCGGGATCAGTTCCTGCGGATTGGAGGGTGGCTGATGTTGTACCACTTTTTAAGAAAGGTGAGAGAGCGAAAGCAGGAAATTATAGACCAGTTAGTCTGACCTCAGTGGTGGGAAAAATGCTGGGGTCTATTATAAAGAACGAAATTACGACACATCTGGATAGTAGTAACAAGATAGGTCCGAGTCAGCATGGGTTTATGAAGGGGAAGTCATGCTTGACTATTCTTCTGCAATTTTTTGAGGATATAACTCTGAAGATGGACGAGGGAGATTCAGTAGATGTAGTGTACCTGGACTTTCGGAAAGCTTTTGATAAAACCCCACATAGGAGGTTAGTGAGCAAAATTAGGGCGCATGGTATTGGGGGCAAAGTACCAACTTGGATTGAAAGTTGGTTGGCTGAAAGGAAGCAAAGAGGAGTGATAAACGGCTCCATTTTTGAATGGCAGGCAGTGATCAGTGGAGTATCGCAGGGATCAGTGCTGGGATCGCAGCTTTTTACACGTTATATTGATGATATAGAAGATGGTATTAATAATAACATTAACAGGTTTGCTGATGATACTAAGCTGGGTGGCAGGGTGAAATGTGAGAAGGATATTTGGAGATTACAGGGTGAGCTGGACAGGGTAGGTGAGTGGTCAGATGCATGGCAGATGCAGTTTAATGTGGATAAATGTAAGGTTATCCACTTTGGTGGCAAGAACAGGAAGACAGATAACTACCTAAATAGAATCAATTTATGTAAAGGGGCAGTACAGAGATATCTGGGTGTTCTTGTACACCAGTCAATGTAGGTAAGCATGCAGGTACAGCAGGTAGTGAAGAAGGCTAATAGCATGCTGACCTTCATAACAAGAGGGATTGAATATCGAAGCAAAGTGGTTCATCTGCAGCTATGCAGGGCCCTGGTGAGACCACACCTGGAGTATTGTGTGCAGTTCTTGTCTCCAAATTTGAGGAAAGACATTCTGGCTATTGAGGGAGTGCAGCGTAGGTTCACGAGGTCAATTCCTGGAATGGCAGGACTACCTTACGCTGAAAGACTGGAGCGACTGAGCGTGTATATCCTGAGTTTAGAAGACTGAGAGGGGAACTAATTGAGACATATAAGATTATTAAAGGATTGGCACTCTAGAGGCTGGGAACATCTTTCCACTGATGGGTGAGTGCCGAACCAGAGGACACAGCTTTAAAATACGGGTAGACCATTTCGGACAGAGATGAGGAGAATCTTCTTCACCCAGAGAGTGGTGGCTATGTGGAATGCTCTTCCCCAAAGGGCATTGGAGGCCCAGTCTCTAGATTCATTTAAGTAAGAGTTGGATAGAGCTCTCAAGGATAGTGGAATCAAGGGTTATGGAGATAAGGCAGGAACAGGATACTGATTAAGGATGATCAGCCATGATCATACTGAATGGTGGTGCAGGCCTGAAGGGCAGAATGGACTACTCATGTACCTATTGTCTATTGTCTTTTGTCTATTGTCAATCCATGTTATTGCTGTAATTGAAATAATAATGGTAATCTTCTGGCACAGTGCTCGAGCTGCTGTTGGACAATACTTGCACTGAGCAAGTAAATCATCCTGGATGTTCCCAGAGATTGCTGTGCTGCCCTATGTTGAGTAAGTGTGGATACTGTATGAGATGATGCTAGTTTGTTACATCGCCACTTACTAAGTATAGGTAAAGAAACAACCCAGCAAGTACCTTTGGATAATGCTTCAGAATATATCAGAGTATGCATGATAGCCACCACATCGAATGATGCAATGAAATTGAGGCCTACCGAGTCTGCACCATAACGTGCATATCCAAAGGCTTTAAAAAACATTGATGAGGTTAACTGCCTCAAACACCCTCCTAGGTAGTGCATTCCAGTCAAAAAACACTCTCTCTGTTCAACACACATTACGCAAATCCTCTTTCATTCTCCTGTCTTTCACTTGAAACTTGTGAACCATTGATTTTGATGCTTTGACTGAGGCGAACAGTTGTTGCCTGTTCATCCTGTCCCTACACCGATGCTGTCGTACACTTGTGCGATTTTCCCTTTTCAACGTTGCCTGTTGCAAAGAAATAAACCAAGCAAATTTAGCCACTGCCCCATTATTAGTTAAGTACTCACTTGTCTTGTTACTTCAGATGTGCATTCTCTAACTTTTATCACTGTTAAATTTCATCAGCCCTTGATCTGGCTATCTAAGTATTCCGTTGATATCCTCCTGGGAACTAAAACGTTCCCCTTGATTGTCAACCACCCAGCCAATCATTGTGTCATACAACATTATTTATCAACCACTGCCCTCCGTTTTCCACATTCTCATCATCATCATTTATGAATGTAACACAGAAACCATAATTTCCTCAAAGTTTGTGCGAAGATTTGTAGCTCGGGTGCTCGTTGTTGTGGTTCTGTTCGCCGAGCTGGAAGTTTTTGTTGCAAACGTTTCGTCCCCTGGCTAGGCGACATCATCAGTGCTTGGGAGCCTCCTGCGAAGCGCTTCTTTGTTGTTTCCTCCGGTGTTTATAGTGGTCTGTCCCTGCCGCTGCCGGTTGTCAGTTTCAGCTGTCCGCTGGAGTGGTTGGTATATTGGGTCCAGATCGATGTGCTTGTTGATGGAGTTTGTGGATGAATTCCATGCCTCTAGGAATTCCCTGGCTGTTCTCTGTCTGGCTTGCCCTATGATAGTAGTGTTGTCCCAGTCGAATTCATGTTGCTTGTTGTCTGCGTGTGTGGCTACTATGGATAGCTGGTCGTGTCCTTTCGTGGCTCGTTGATGTTCATGTATGCGTATTGTTAGCTGTCTTCCTGTTTGTCCTATATAGTGTTTAGTGCAGTCCTTGCATGGTATTTTGTACACTACATTCGTCTTGCTCATGTTGGGTGTCGGGTCCTTCGTTCTGGTGAGTTGTTGTCTGAGCGTGGCTGTTGGTTTGTGTGCCGTTATGAGTCCTAGGGGTCGCAGTAGTCTGGCAGTCAGTTCCGAGATGCTCCTGATGTATGGTAGTGTTGCTAGTCCTTTTGGTTGTGGTCGGTCCTCGTTCCGTGGTCTTTCTCTTCGGCATCTGCTGATGAAGTTGCGCGGGTATCCGTTTTTAGCGAATACCTTGTATAGGTGTTCCTCTTCTTTTTTTTGCAGTCCTGGTGTACTGCAGTGTGTTGTGGCCCTTTTGAATAGTGTCCTGATGCAGCTTCGTTTGTGTGTGTTCACGAGAGAAGAAGAAAAGGATAGCCAACTCCCATTCCTAGACGTGATGGTACAGAGAACACCAGACGGAGAATTCACTACAAGAGTACACAGGAAAGCCACACACACAGACCAAGTCCTAAACTATGAAAGTAACCACCCCAACACACACAAACGAAGCTGCATCAGGACACTATTCAAAAGGGCCACAACACACTGCAGTACACCAGGACTGCAAAAAGAAGAAGAGGAACACCTATACAAGGTATTCACCAAAAACGGATACCCGCGCAACTTCATCAGCAGATGCATAAGAGAAAGACCACGGAACGAGGACATACCACAACCAAAAGGATTAGCAACACTACCATACATCAGGAGCATCTCTGAACTGACTGCCAGACTACTGCGACCCCTAGGACTCATAACGGCACACAAACCAACAGCCACGCTCAGACAACAACTCACCAGAACGAAGGACCCGACACCCAACATGAGCAAGACGAATGTAGTGTACAAAATACCATGCAAGGACTGCACTAAACACTATATAGGACAAACAGGAAGACAGCTAACAATCCGCATACATGAACATCAACGAGCCACGAAACGACAAGCTATCCTTAGTAGCCACACACGCAGACAACAAGCAACATGAATTCGACTGGGACAACACTACTATCATAGGGCAAGCCAGACAGAGAACAGCCAGGGAATTCCTAGAGGCATGGAATTTATCCACAAACTCCATCAACAAACACATAGATCTGGACCCAATATACCAACCACTACAGCGGACAGCTGAAACTGACAACCGGAAGCGGCAGGGACAGACCACTATAAACACCGGAGGAAACAACAAAGAAGCGCTTCGTGGGAGGCTCCCAAGCACTGATGATGTCGCCTAGCCAGGGGACGAAACGTTTGCAACAAAAACTTCCAGCTCGGCGAACAGAACCACAACAACCATAATTTCCTTCCTATTCTCCAGATGTTACTTCCAGATGAAGAACTAAGAATTCCCTTCTCTTGCACTTCTTACTTTCGTCAATTTACAGAGTAATGTCGTTAAGATCTTTTATGAGTTTGCCACAAATAGCATTTCCTATACCCAACGTAACTCATCTTTTACACTCTGCCCCCTACATGTTTTATTTATACAGCTCGTAAATAATTTAGGATGGACTATGGTTAGGCATCTTGCACTGCAACACGTGCATTTACTTCGAACTTTTCTTTGTATTATTCCCTGCAATAGGCAGAGCTGAATGAATTTTTTTTCGCAATATGGACACAGAATTGTGAATAATTTGTCTGAAAAAGCGAATGTGGTGAGAATACATATTTCACGAAATAATTCACGAAACAGATGATTTTTTTCACTTTGGTCTAAAGTCTCAGAAAAGCCAGGTCTTACTGGCTGAGAGTCACTCTGGTGAAATCAGGATATTACAATATGATTATAATCCCAATTGTTTTCACTCAGAGTTACTTTCTGAGGACTAATATGCGATGTTGGTGCCACTGCGCACAACATTTGCTCTGTCCAATAGCAGCACATCCCATTGGCTGGAGGCTGCATTACTACACAATTCTGGTTTATCATCTGGCTCATTCGCATAGCTAACGAGAACATTTTCCCTTCCCTTTCAGGCATCAAGGCCCACTAGATGCAGTAATTTATCGTTACTGATAACCCTCTGAAACCTTTCTCCCCTCCCCTCTCCTACCCTGCCTCTGATTCCACCCCCTCACCCAACCCCACCTCGTGTCGTATATTTACCATCCCGCCTAACATTCCACTCTCTGATACTGAATGTTCTGGATTTGGAAAAGGTCCCAACTTTATCCATCTGCACCGGCACTTTAATGAATTTCTGGCACAACGTGACGTTGAACTCTTTTTTCCAAACTTTATGCCTCCGAGCCTATTTCTTTGAGCAAGAGTCACCTGTAAGTCTCACAAACCGCTTTACCCAACTCCAACTCTCTCACTCCAATTAGACCCGTCGCTCTGGCCTTTTTACCTGACTCGATATGTTCATTTCGGACAGTCAATGTGATCATGGTCACCTCAATTTCTCTGCATCCTCTCGCCCATTCCAAGATATCACCCTCCGATAGTTCTGCGCTTCATGCATTTAGATGAAATCCTTAGTGTCATTCAGCCTGCTGATAAGGTTGGTGTTACTGCAGTTTTGTGGACGGACCTCTACATTGCAGAGGCTGGGTGTCAGGTCTCAGATACATACTCCGATTTCCCCTTGACATTGACCCTGACCACGGTACATCAGGCCATTGTATCAATTACGATATCTCATCTCAATTCATCTGCTCATGCCCGCTTCCACCCAACGGCCCCAAGCTGATGCTCATCTGGTATTACTTCCATCTCTTCCCGCAAATCCACAAACAGAGCTGCACCGGCAGACCCATTGTTTCAGACTTTTCCTGTTGCAAGGAACTCATCTCTTCTTACCTTGACACAATCTCTATTTCACGCTGCCCACTGCATCCGTGATTCTGATAATTTGCACCAGCCTCGGAATTTCAATTTTGCGGGGTCCAGCCGTTTCCTCTTTACCATGGATGTATTATCCCTTGAACCATCCATCCCCAACAGAGAGGTACCAGGGCTGTCAGGATGTTATTGGAGCTAAGTTTTAAACTGCACCCAGCCAGCATCACCCTCCTCTGCCTGGCGAGTTCATCCTCATGCTGAACCTTTGTATTTAACATCGCTTACTTTCTTCAGGTCGGGATGGGGAGTATGGCAGAGGATGGGAACGAATGTGGGCCCCAGTTACCTCGGCTCTTCATTTGACATTCCACAATTTCATTTTCTTGCAATACACTTCCAACACAATTTTCCAATTTCACAAACATATTTAAATTCTCCATAATCACTGCACGTTTGATATTCCTACACATCTTTCCATGTTCTGGTGTATCGTGTGCCCGAGCTCCTAATTACTGTTTCGATGTCTGTACGTAACTCCAACATTGTTTACCTTTATTTTTTTTCCTCAATTCTAATCACACATATTTTACAACATCTGGCCTTACTTAGTTTCTTACTATCGATTTACCCTCATTTGCTACTAATAACATAACCCCACTCGCTCTAACTAGCTGCCTATCTTTTCAAGAGGATGTATCGCCTTGAACTTCCAGCTCCCATTCCTGATCCATGCAGCCACGTCTCCGGGATGACCAACACGTCCTAACTGTCAATTTCGGTCTGCACCACGTGTTCCTTTACCTTATTTCTCATATTTCCTGCATTCAGGTGTAAAACCTCCAGTCTCTTATTAACCATCCCTCTTCTCATTGTCATTTGTTTGTCCAGTGTGCTTGAAGTTTGACTGCTAACCCTTTCCACACACTGTTCTTTTTCTGTCTGTGCTGGCGAATTTAATAACCTCTGCCGACGTCTGCGTCCTTACTTCCTCTTTTAATTCAGTTTTCGAATTTTCGCTATAACTGAATTCCTCCCCCACCCAGCCCCCATTTGGTTTAAAGTCTTGTCTACAGCCCGAGTTTTGTGATTCGCTGGTCTCAGAACGGTTCAAATGACGACTGCCCCATCAGAACAAGTCCCTGCTTCGCCATTCCTGTTGCCAATGCCCCTTGAATATAACCCAATTTCTCCAACACTCATGCTGAGCCATGCATCTACCTGCCTAATGATGTTGACTCTGTACCAAATAGATCGTGGCTCAGGTAGTAATCCACAGATTATTACCTTTATTGTTATGCTTTCTAATTCAACTCACAGCTGTTCATATCCCATAGCAGACGCTCTTTCCTCGTTTTATCTATGTCATTGGACCACAGTCGCTGGATGGTTACCTTCGCATTCCTCTGTGCCCCAGATGGCATATCCCAAACCCGAACACCAAACAAGTAACACATCATTCAGGTCTCACGTTCCTGGTCCTGAGTATGTCTCTAAATATATTATCCCCAAATCCAATAACAATTCTGTTTCTTCACCCTCCGGAATCGCACCCTGCACCACTGTGCTGTGTTCAGTCGGCACATCCTCACTGCAGGGACTCTGCCGTGTCCACATAGGGCGCAAAACGCTTCAACCTGTTGGACAAGGATAGGGACTGATGCTTCTGTAACTCTACCTATTGGATCCCTCTAAATACCTCACTCACAAACATACCCGCTTGTTCCTCACCACTGGCTGCATTTGGGTTAGTTAGTCTAAGCGATGTGAGTGTCCCCGAAACACAGCGTCCAAGGTAATTCTCCCCCTCCCTGATGTGTTGCAATATTCAAAGCTCAGACTCCAGCTCATCGAATCCTAGCTGGAGCTCTTCGAGAAAAGAACGTTTATTGCAGACATTGCTACCGGCAACCACTTTGATGTAAACTAGCTCCCACCAAAGGCAGAAAAAACACCTCACCTGATTCTCCAACTTTATTTCAGTTAGCCACTTTTTAACGATACTTTCTCTTTAAGAGAATTGTCCGTGTCTCTCTGCTCATGCAGATTGTAAACTGTAAATAAATTGCAACCAATGAATGAAGAAGCTGTAATTGAACACAGATTCAACTTTAGATGACTCCCTATTGACTAATCAAATCAAAGTCCTCTTTTGTCAAACCTGCTCATTATCTTCGCAGAGTATTCTGACTCTCTGGTCACGCAGGACCTCTCCTTGACGTGGTAATGCTGACTCAGCCCCATTTTACCATACACCTCCAAGTACTCTGCCATCGCATTTTCAATAATGGACTCAAATATCGTACTACCAGCCGATAACAGGAAAACTGTCCAGTACTTCCCTAACCTTTTTCTCTCTTCCTTCCTTCCTTCCGCCGAGATTTTACATTATTTATTTTCCAGTCATTTGGGTCTGTCCTTGATGTCAGTTATTCCTAATGCCTCCACAATGTTTTTCGTTATCTCCTTTCGAAACTTGGTTTGTCATCCGCATGATTTAGCCATTTTCAAGCAGTGCAGCGTCCCCAGCACTTCCACCTCAGTGCAGATCTCAGCACGTATCTCTCGGCTCTTTAATCTCTTGGAAGTTCTGGAATGCCACTGGAGCCTTCCATTGTGAAGACTGATGCAAAATACCTATGCAGCTCATCCTCAAGTTATTCTTTCTTCGTTTCTCTATAGCCAGTATTGTTCTCTCGTGGTAGAATGTTAACTCTTATCTCAGGACGGATGTACTGTCCCTTGAGCGTGTTCAGAGTAGATTGTCGAGAATGGCCCAAGGAATGAAAATCTTAACATATGACGTACATTTTAGTGACAAAGGTCTATATTTGATGGACCTTAGAACGATGTGGGGGGCTCTACGTGAAACTCACATAGTACTGAATGACCTGGACAGAGTGGATGTTTGGAGGATATTTCCATTCATCGGAGACACGAAGACTGGAGGGCACAGAGTAAAAAGAATATCTTTTCGAACAGAAATAAGGAAAGCTTCTTCATCGAAAGAAAGGTGAATCTATTGAATTCACTGCTACAGAAGGGTTAGAGGCCAGGTCATTCACTATGTTCAAGGTTGAAGTAGATCGGAAAATGAATCAAGAATTACTGGTAGAAAACGGGAGAATGGGGTGCAGAAGCATCACAGCCACGATTGAATGGCGGAGCAGACGTACTGGGCTGAATGGCCAAAATTCTGATCCTATGTTTTTGGTCTTATCGTTACTATTGGTCCTGCCCTTCATTATTTAAGTGTATCCTTGTTTCTGATCTTCAAATGATTTAGAAAGAGTAACGTTCTAATACTGATGACGGGATGATATCATATTCCCTCCCTCCAGTCTCATCATAAATTTCCTCCAATTCTCTCTGCTTTCTGTCTACTCACCAAGGTCTTAATCACACTGTAATTGAAGTCCAGTGAGTGGTACTTCATCATAATTTATTGACATCGATAACATTAAAAGCATGACACACACAAGGGGTTAACTGGAGCTATTTATTCGGTGAATGTAATTAATGTAAATGCCCGTGAATTGCGATTTTCCCAGTGGAGGGTTTCCATCTTTGAACAGTAAATGTGTCCTGTTCACTGTGTTATCCCGTGGTATGAGCGGGAGAATATCCGACAGCAATAAAAGTGATCAGCAGCTCCTGGGAGAGGGGAGGAGAGATCAGAATCTGAGAATATTAGACAGAAATGCTATTATACCAGACAGGGGTTTATCATATGTTCGTTACTGGTTATATCAGCCTTGGATATCATGAGCCTCGCGGATCCAAGATATCCTTTGAGTTATTCAATGTGGTTACTATCCCATCCTCGCTGATCCTGTGTTGCTAGTAAGTCATTCTATTTGGCTATCAAACCCTGAAGGTATTTAGGGTCCTGGGATGGAAAGAAATATCGGAAAAGACGGATCAGTTAAAGTGAGTCTTACCGTCCACTGAACATTGTTTTTTTCTCGGTTGGACGTGGATGCGACGGAATCTCCATTCAATTCACTTTAGTCATCACCAACTCTGCCAGTGTCTTACCCATTTCAGTTGGGGGGGGGGGGGGAATTTGATGGAATGCATGTCGATCCCTCCAAGAACTGACTTGGTCCTTTCTGAACTACTATCGAGTGGTTCTCCTGGAATGAGATAAAGGGTGGGAGGGAGTTAATGTGGGAGTGGTTAGGCTTCCTGTTAGTGCTGGTTTAATTGAAGGTAGGACGCGAAAGATGAGGTGTCTGGAGTGAATCCGTCCACAGTGTTGAATTAATGCAGTGCTATTACTATCGAGGGAGGAAGGGAAGGGGAAGGTGAGCAGGTAATAGTGAGATTATTGGAGCATCACCCTGGTTCTGGGAACAATCTTACAAAAGACGTACAGTGAGCACAGAGAATACGATGACACTTATTCTGGCAGAGCGGGGGCGGTTATTGATGCTTGTCCTGAATTGATGAACACTTCTTCAGATCATCTCAACGTCGAGCCGATGCTCCCCCAATGTATTGTCCAAGTTTATCTCGAATACCGTAAGAGATCATATCTCTCCGATTCCACAGAATCAGTTTGAATGGAGCTTACAAAGAGCAAGGAGAAGCAAACATTAGTGTGTTATATATCTGAATCAAAACCGTCGAAGAGAAGCAATGGATGGAATGCATTTCGATTTTCAGAACGATTTGTGATAAAGTCCCAAGCTTAGTGTGCAAAAAGAAATCTTGTGGAATTGAAGGTTATATATGGACATCGTTTTTGAATGGGAGAGTTGACAGGAAAAAGAGAGTAAAACCATTAAAAAAGTTTTTTTGTAGGTGAAGGCACATAGGAAGTCGTAGGAATTTGTGCTTGGATGTCAGCTATTCACAATGATTAGCAATCATTTGGTTGAAGGAATCATTTGGTTGAAGGAATATTCCCATGCCTGCTGACGGCACGAAACGATGTCGGATGGTGTGTGAGAGTGGAGACTGTAAACAAGCTCCAAGGTGATTGCAACAATTGGAGTGAATGTGCAAATACGTAGCAGGTGGAGACCAATGCAGGTAGATGTGATGATGTGATGGCAGCCACCCATTTGAAAAGGTATGGTTAAAGAAATGTTGACATATAAAGGGATATATACTCCTTGTTGTTGTTTCCTTCTACCTACGAGGTCAATGCAGAGCAGTACTATGTGAAGCCAGAAGACAATACTGGGAATGGCATTGGCGCACTCAGAAGTGTACATAAACACAGAGAAATGAGGACTGCAGATGCTGAGTATCAGAGTTGAAGTGTGTAGTGATGGAAAACAACAGCCAGTCTGGCGGAATAAGAGAAACAGGAGAATCGTTGTTTCGGGTGCACGCCGGTCCTCAGGAAAGAGGCACGGTGGCCAATTTGGCTCAGAGATAAATGGGAGGATTTTGAGGCCGGGAGCAATGTCTGTGGAAATGCATGAGGTAGATGAAGGTGTGAGTAAAGTTGATAGTCAGTGAGCAGTGTGGACAAGATAGGTGGGAAGGAAGATGGACAGGTAAGACAGTTCAAGAAGATCGTTCCGAGTTGGAAGGTTGGAACTGGCATAACGTGGCGGGAGTGGAAATGAGGGAAGTGGTGAAAGTCTCATTTTCTCCTGTGTTGCTGGAAGGTCGCAAGGCGGAAGATGAGGCATTTTCCCTCCAGGCATTGAATGGTTAGGGTTTTGCGATGGAGGAGGCCCAGGACCTGGATGCCTTTCCCGGAATGCGAGGGGAGTTAAAGTGTTCACCAACAAGGTGATGGGGTTGTTTAGTGTGGGTGTCCCATAGATGTTCTCTGAAACAATCTGCAAGCTGCTGTCCTTTCTCCCCGACGGACAGGAGACAACATCGGGTGCAACGGATACAATAGATGGTGCTTATGGAAGTACTGGAAAATCTCTGTCAGATGTGGAAATATACTTTTGGGACTTGGAAGAATATGAGCAGTGAAGTGTAGGTGCATGTATTGCACTTTTTGCTGTGGCAGGGGAAGCTGCTGGGAGTGAAGAGAGGGTTAGTGGGACCTGTGAGGGAATGGTGTCTTCGGAGCTCAGATGAGGGGCGGGGAATGTATCTCTGGTGGTAGAGCCTGTCGGTGATGGAAGTGGCGGACAATAATAGATTATTCCGGACACTTGGCAGAAGCTGAGGTTCGGAGAGATCTGTCGTTGTTGTGATTGGAGGGAAGTGCAATAAAGTCACAGTTGCAGCAAGTGGTGGGGATGTACTGGATGGCAGCTGCGACTAAGTGGCGGGGGGGGGGGAAATTCCAGTCACGGATGAAGGAGGTCATCTAGATGACCATTGATCCTCCTGAGATTGGAGGAGGAGAGGAAATGGGAATAAGTGATGGCGTTTATACATAAACCAACAAAACAAATCTAACCGCACGGGATCAATGCAGATTTCAGCAGGTTCCTCATGTGCACTCCACCCACCTTAATGCAATACCAAGCTTCCAACTCGGTTTCTTCCTGTTGAAGATAGCACTGCACCTCTATTACAAGCTTCCCAAGATCAGCACCACCGTCCTGTTCGACCAATCAATTTCATCCCACCTTCGTCTCCGTCTCGTGTTCTCAGCCAACCTTTTCTCCATCCCCAGCCCTCTCTCATTAATCTCTCAGCACCCTTGTACACAATTTTAACTCCTCGTGAAACGCCTATGCCCAGAAAGTCGATGTTTCAGCTCCTCAGATGCTGCCTCAATAACTCTGCTTTTCTGGCAACACACTCTTTGACAATGCAGATAAACACGCCAGGTGGGTCGCCGTAATTTTGAAAAATATTCATGTATTGACAGTCTTTGAAAGCAACATGGCAGTAACAGAAAACAGGTGAGAAGGTAAATGATGTGGTGGCTTTATTTCAACGGTATTTGAGTCTCAGTGCCAGGGTGCCTTGATGCAGCTGTATTAAGCCTTGATGAGAATTCATCTGGAACATTGTGCAGTGCTGTGCGCAGCTTTCGTCTACATATCTAATAAAAGACAGCGACGTGAGGAAGTGCAGCGAAGAATGACCAGACTGCTGTCTGGCATGACAGAATTATATGTGGTAGGAGATTTTGGGACGACTGCACCTCTATTACAAGTGCTTTATGGAAATGAGTAAATATCTCAATGAAATATATAAAACGCTGACTGGGTGAGATTGATTGGAAGCAGAGTTGATAATTCCCCTGACTGGGATGTCGAAAATAAGGGTCTAAATTATTGGTTTACGTCAAGTTACTCTGCACTGAGATGAGAAATATTGTTTGCGCTCAGAGATTGGTGATTGTGAGGAATTATCTCCTACATAAGGTTGTGGAAGCTAAGGAACTGAATATACGTACGAATTTCTAGACACTAACGGGATGGAGAAAGAGCGGGAGTCTGGTATGGAGATCCAGGACCAGCCACAATTATATTGCAATGGGTAGAATATTCTTTGGACCGAAGAACTACTGCAATTAAAATTTAATATTGTTTTCTAATGTTTAATCAAATGTAGGGAAGAGGACATTGCGTGGGAAAAGTGCATTGACATGCTCAGTCATGAACGAGAGTGTGGGGGAGTCAATGTGCTGAATGGCGTATTCCTTTCCGGATGTTTCGGTGCAGAAGGTGAGAAGGCTCTGTAAATTGTCACAAGCTCTTAGCTGCTAGGAACGAGGTATCTGCATTGTCGACAGGTCTGTGTATCTAATTCCCTTTTCCGAGTCTGGTGCGGGTGTTGTGCCCAGTTTTCACCTTTCGGATCTGGGAGCATTTGTTACAGTTGAGTGCCTTGCTTGGCCATTTCAGAGACCATTGAAGAGTACATTACGTGTCTGGAGTCACTTTACGTCAGATCAGGAAAGAAAGGGTGATTTGCTTCGTGAAAGGACACTGGGGAAAGACAATGGTATTTACAATCAGCAATGATTTCCAGATCACTATTACTGACAGGAGCTATTCGATTTTGATATCTTATTAACTATCTTTAACTTCCACCAGCTGCCAGAACATTAGTCTTGCCTGGATTAGCAATACAAAGACATTTCCACAACAACATCCTCTCCACATGGGAACCTACCGAAAACCACACTGTGTTGCTTGACAGCTCTGTCAAAAGGAACACCCACCAATTTGACTATGGTGAAGGAACCGAGGGTGTGGCAGTTGGTGAGATTTTAATTATTTTCCTCTTCGGCGACTGGACATAATTGTTTAGTTTCCTGCATTGTCAGGGAGATGTGAAAATTGGACCTTCAGTCCTCTTGTAGGAATGGTGTTAGGACTCATTGCCTTTGCTGTATGGAGAGTTTAAACTATTTCTCGATGTCACGTGCAGCGAATAAAATTGGTGTCTGTGATTCTGTGGGCATCATGATGATAGTGAGGTGAATCATCGTCTGAACACTTCTGACTCAGGATGGTACAGTTACGACATCCTTGTCTTTTGTACTGACATGCAGGATTCTTCCATTGTTGAGGATACGGATATTTATGGAGCCCTCTGCATTAGTTTGTTGTTTAATCGTATATCACGATGTTTGATCGGATGGGGCAGAACTGCAGTGCTCAGATATG
This sequence comes from Chiloscyllium plagiosum, assembly GCF_037043375.1. Classification (NCBI taxonomy): domain Eukaryota; kingdom Metazoa; phylum Chordata; class Chondrichthyes; order Orectolobiformes; family Hemiscylliidae; genus Chiloscyllium; species Chiloscyllium plagiosum. The sequence goes on from NW_028270175.1 coordinate 83,857,111, forward strand.
GTCTGTTGATCTTGCGATATTTTCTCACTGTCAGCCGTATTTATTCATAGTTCCTGCCTTATAGCATTGTAATTCGACCTCCCAAAAATACGTACAACTCTATACCATCTGCTCAAGTCCCTCTCTATGATGAGAGTAGCGGTCAGGGAGCTATGATCCATATCATCACAATGCCCTCGCACCAATAGATCCGACACCTGTTCTATTTTGTTCCCAAGCACCAAATGCCATGATGCGTCACGTCTAACCATCCTATCTGGATGCTGAGTCAGGAACCCTTCCTGGAAACACCTAACAAACACTACTGCATCCAAATTATTTGAATTGAAGATGTTCCAATTAAATTAGGGAAGTTAAAGTCGTCCATGACAATAACCCTGTAATTTCAGCACCATTCCAAAATCTGCTTCGCAATCTGTTCCGCCGTTTATGTGTTGCTACTGGTGCGTCTGTTGCAATCCCCCAATAAAGTGACTGTTCCTTTCCTGTTTCTGCGTTCGACCCATAATGACTCAGTCAAGAAACCCTCTTGGCAACGTGTTTCTGCAGCTAATATATTATCCCTTATTAGCAAGGTCTTTAATTTCCCTCTTTTTCTGGTTTTGATCGTATAAACTTTGCAACATGCAACAACCATTTCTACACCTGAGGTTTACAAGATTCCGTAATGGCCACAACATCACAGATCCAAGCACTGATCTGTGTTCTAAATTCATCCCCCTTATTCCAGATATTAATTGTACGAACTAAGACACACTTCAACCCATCACACTGACTGCAACTTTGTCCTATGAAGTGCCTATCACCCCTCACAGACTCTCCATAACCGAGATCTGACTTTTCATTATCTAGTGTATCATCTGACCTGCAGCTACAGTTGCCAACCCCTGCCAAACCTGTTTACCTCCGACCGAAGAATAGGATTAGATTTCCTACAGTGGGGAAACAGACCCTGCGGCACATCAAGTCTACACCTAACCTGGGAAGAGTCACCCACCCAGACCCCGTTCCGTCTGACTAATGCACCTAACGCTATCGGCAATTTTGCATGGCCAATTCACCTTACATGCACATCTTTGGATTGTGGGAGGAAGCAGGAGCACCCGGAAGAAACCCACGCAGAGAGGGGAGGAATGTACACACGGGTAATTGGTCGAGGCTGGAATCGAAACTGGGACCCTGGTGCTGTGAGACAACAGTATTAACCACTGAGATACCATGCCGCCTCAGCATCTCTGATCAAACCTCACGCCCAATGATATTATTATTCCTCCAGTTCAGATGCAACCCGTCCTATTTGTGCAGGTTCGATATTCCCCACAATTATCCCAATGATCGCCATATCTGAAGCCCTTACCCCTACACCAGATCTGCAGCCTCGTGTTCATCTGCAGTCGCTCTCTATTCCTCGTGTCACTAGTCCGCCACACCAGTAGCATTCCTGAGATTACTGCTCTGATCGTTCCATCTTATAGCTTCCAACCTAACTCTCGATATTCTCTTTTCATTGCCTCCACATATGTCACTAGTACTGCGGTGTACCATGACGTTTGCCTGCTTTCTCTCACCCTGATGAATCCTGTAGACTCGATCTGAGACATACCCGACCCTGGCGCCCAGAGGCAACAAATACTATTGAGGTTTTGTTATCGACCACAGTATCTCCTGTCTGTTCCTCTCTCCATTAAACCTCCTACCACAATCGCTCTGTTATTCTCCGCCCACCCACCCCCATCACTTCTGAGCCACATATCCAGGCTCAGAGCCAGAGAACTGGCTGTTGTGGCTTTCCCCTGCTGTTGCAGGTCGTAACCCCCAACAGTATCCTAAATGGTGTACTTATCATTTTCAGCCGTGGGAGTGATGATCGGTTACCATGGGGCTGCGAAGAACGTTAACTTTCCCTCTTAAAGATTTACGGAATGAAATGTCAACAGGAATGGACGCGGACACCGGGATTTCTGGGTACGTGAGCTGATATATTCGTGCTGTGGCTGAACAGGAGACACTGAACGTGTAGTGTCTTCCACCAGTCCTCGTCCTCTCACCAAAAAAAAAAACGTGTGCAGAGGCTTGGTGAGGGAATGTTTTGTGATTTTTCTCCATCTCTCTTGGTAAATTAAAGGAGAGGGGATGGAGGCTCGGGCAGTTGCATTTTCCTCTTGCAGAATGTGGGAGGTAAGAATCACTACTGGTATCCCTTCTGACTTCGTCTGCGAGACGTGCACACAACTTCAGATCTTCACAGGCAGCGTTCTTGAACTGGAGTTGGAGTTGGATGAACTTCAGATCATTCGGCACGCTTCGGGGATGATAGAGAGCGACGATAGAAACTGACTGGCCCTCAGGAGAAGGAAAGTGAATAGGCAGATAGTGACACGACCCTCTGTGGCCGTTTCCTTCACTAATAAAGATTAAGATACGGCCCATCTACGCTATAGAGAAGAACTTGGTTATTTAACTTATCCATGCTCCTCATGATTTAATAAATCTCGATAAGGTTACCCATCAGCCTCCAATGCAAGACAGCAAAATCCCAACCTATTCCTAAACCTCAAAGCCTTCAGTCTCATTTCCAATATTATTGCACGTTGTCCAGTTTATTAACATCCTTCCCAAAGGAAGGGAATCAATAGTGCACACATTACCACAACTGGTACATCACCATTCTCTCGTACAACCATATCACGGTCTCTAAATGGCTGTAGTCACTGCTCTGATTCGAAAGGAAAACATTTCTCATACATTCTTTTCTGTCCGGTCCATTCTCCATTGCTAATTAGCCTACTATTGGGAACCATGTTGAAGGCCTTTCTGAAGTCTCTTATGACAACGGGTAACACTCTTCTTTCATCTATCTCTTGGTCACCATATAAAAAACACAATCATGTTTGTGAAAGATGATTTCCCCATAGAAAAACAACACTGACTATACAAATCAAAAATTCCCTTTCCAAATTCATGTTAAGCCGGACTCTCAGAATCAACTCAAACAACATGTCCACCGCTGACGCCTGGATCAGCAGTCTGTTATTCCCTGTCTTTCCCTTGAAGCCTTTCTTAATTAATGGCGCAACATTCGACACCCTCCAGTCTTTCAGCACATCACATATGGCTGTCAATGATGCAAATATCTCTGCTCGGGCCCCACAATATCTTACCGTGCTTCCCATAAAGTCCTGAGATACATTTATCAAATACACGGGATTAATCCAAATGCCCGCATTTCAAGATATCCAGTGTTTCCTCTTCTGTAATGTGAACTCCTGTCAAAACATCACTGTTTATTTTTCCAATGTTTCCCAGCTGCCATGTCTTTTTCCAAAGTGCGTACTGGTTCAAAATATTCGTTTAATATCTCACCTGCTTAAGATTTGTTTGAGATCTCTTCTGTTTCGACATGTATCTTGAATAAGGGGCTCAATTCTCTTCATGGTTCCTCCTTTACCAGTAGATAATCGCAGATTACATTTGGATTCTCCTTTAAATTATCGGATTAATCTATTTTATACTTCATCCTACACCTAATCATTTCCAACTATGCGCCTCAAGGTATTGACTGATCACACGGCCTATTCCTGACATATACTTCCTCATGTTTGTTTTTTCTTGACCAAACCCTCAATATCTCTAATCATCCAGTGCTCACCAATTTTGCCAGTCTTGCTCTTCATAGTAACAGGAGCATCTAGATCCTGAACTCTCGTTATGTCGTTATTTGTGTGTGTATTGTGACACTTCAATGCACAATTTCAACGGTTCCAGATGCAAAAACAGTCAAAATTGTTTATGTGTACATGAGAATGTGGAACTCCAACATTACCATAGCACGGAGGGGCACATACGCACATAAATACACTCAGAGACACACAAACGCATACTCACATACAGACACACACATGCTCACATGGGCGCGCGCGCGCACACACACACACACACACACACACACACACAAGCACAGAAGTGGACACCCACACACAACACACACACACATACACAGACAACCGAACGCTCACATGGGCGCACACACACTCAGAACATCTAGACAGACACGCACATTCACACGCAGACACAGAAACACCCATAACACACACAGAAACACACTCACAAGCACGCATACGCACACTTTCTTGATGTGGAGAGGGTTGTAACTGTAAAGAGAGTCCTTCGTTTCGAACATGTTCATGTGGGAAAATGTCTGTGCTCCATCGACAATGTGAAGCTAATTTGTATTTGAGCAATATTCCTGACACACAGTATACACATTAAAGCGTGTTCCCAGTGCAATTATATAATGGCAAAGCTGAATGAACCATTTTGTATGGTGATAAGATGATATTTTAACACTTTTTATAAACTTGCAGTCCTTCGCGCTTTTTCCTGCCAAGAGATAGTTTTGAACTCAAACAGGACAGCCAAAATGTCCAGGTATATGTCAGACGTGGATCAATGCAGACCCATGCGATCTGATTCACTGTGGTAAGATGAACAGTGAAAAAATACATAAAACAGTCTGTACCGTTCTCAGGTGGGGTGCAGGACCTGAGGGCACTTGGTGTACTTAAGCACAGATTGTTGAATATGTCAGGAAAATTGGGGAGAACATTGATTATCACAGATTGGTTTCAGTATCTGAGCTGTTTGCAGAAGAAGTTGTGGGAGGGAGCCTCCATGCTCTCTTCCTGTGAACTGGTAGAGATGATGTGTTTGAAGCCCATATTCCAGTCTTGCGAGACCGTAGAGATTCCATTTGTACCGATTCCACACAAAAGAGAGCTGGCGTCCGGGGCACGGCTTTAAGTTTTGCCGGGGGCAACGGAATTGACAGTGGTCTGAAAGGGAGAATTGCCCTTCACTGAACATTGTTCCTTCCTCGGCTATTGGAATACAGGTGCTTTAAAACATCCACACTCGTTTTCCTCATTCTGTTTGTTTCGGGCCACAGCCCTTTGTACTTGGAGGAGTGAAGTGGTGAGGGAACGGATACCTGGTACTTTCTACCTTATGACAGACTGTTTCTCCTGGAATGGGAGAAATGGAGAGAGGGTGAGAGTGAGTGGCCATGCTTTTCATGCTGGCGTCGGATTGGGGGTGCAATGCTGTGGTGTCCAGAAGGAGTTGGTCCACAATGTTGAATCCAAGTAGTGGTGTGGGTATGGGGGTGTAGTGGAGTTTCAGAGCGAAGGTGTTGTAAACATTCGTGAGAGTGGTGGAGCATGCGCCTTTTTCGGGTGTAGGTCCTATAACAGATATAAAGTGAGTGTGAAGGAGCAGAGACGTGGTGACCCTTATCCTGACAGAGCGAGGAATGTTTGTTCTGCATTGCTGGACATTTCTTCAGATCGCAGTTAGTACACTGTGCTGGGTAGTAAGTTCAGACAATGCTCGGTGGTTCTGGTTTTGTGGTCTCTTCTGGGAAGAGATTGGTCCTCCTCTGCACTTTCTTATCCATCAGGACCTTCCTGCCATGTTGACAAATCACTGTGTAATTGCCGCTTATCTGCCATGCTTATGGTAAACTGTGCACTGTAGCTCTGAACTGAGAAATCACAAAAGTGTCCACATTGATCTTTTGAAGATGTCACAAGTGCCAGGAATCACGGAAGTTGTAGAGACGTCTGGACGATGGTGAGTGCCCCCAATCATGATGGATGGGGTAGTTGGGCTGCATTGAATGAGACAGGCACAATGGTGTGGTGTGGGTATTTAATGAGGTGACTTCGATAAGATAGTAGCAGGAAACCAGCTCTGCCTCATACAGCCGAACCCTCTGTTACACTCAATACGTCGAAATCTCAGCTGACCCAACTCCCAATTACAAAGCTGTAGCACAAATGCTCTTCCAAAGCTCACTGTCACTTGAACTCCCAACAATATTCAGATCAACCATCATTTCTACAAAGACCGTGTCAGGTTGCCGGTCGGTATCAAAATGAATTCATTCCTGCATTCATAAAAACTTGAGCACACATCCTTCAGAACATTTCTCTCAATCTGCCCTCTCTGCCATTGTATAAAACTCTTTGCATTTGGTGGTATTTAAACTGATGCCCTCCCCATCTCTCTCTGGCAGTCACTACCACATCCACAGCACCCCTTGTCATGACACACCGGATATATGAAGCTGCAAATGCACATCCTCTGACTTCCAGCATGGGATGCAAGTTATCCCACACTCTAGTTTGGCACTTAGCCAAACTGTGGAAAAGACGTTAACTTTTCACCCTTTCAATCCTCCTCATGAATTCATAAGTTTCTTTAAGATCTCATCTCATTCTTCGAAACTCCAGAGAGTATAGGCCAGGACATTTGAAATTACCTTGATAAGGCAAAATCCTCATCTCTGGAGTCAGTCTGGTGAACATCTTCTGAAATGCCTCCAATACAATTATATCCCACCTCCAGTATGACACGAAAACTGTACAGGGTGCTTTAATTCCAGTCTCACCAATGCCCTGAATATTGCAGCAGCACCTCTCTGCATTTATTCGTTTCTCTTTCAGAAATAAATGCGGAAATTGCAGTTACCTTGCTCTTTACCTGCTCTGTCTGCATCGGAATTTTCTTTAATTCGTACAAGCACGCCCAGATCCCTCTGCATGTAAGCATTTCGAAGTTTTTCCCTATATAGTTAATATGTTGCCTTTTTTCTTCACTGAGCACAATGGACAGCCTCATACTTTTCTTCGTTCAATTTCAACTGCCGAATGTTAGCCCGAATTATCCAATTCCTTTTTCAAATTCCTTATATCTTCATTGCAATTTCTTGCCTGAAAATTTGATTATAGCAAGTTCCATCCCGCTCAACTGATTAATGGTATAAGTTGCAAATAATTGAGACCTGAGGACTGAGCATTTTGGCGAAGAGAAAATTATGATTTTATTACATCTCACTGCATATTATTCTTCGCCAATTCTGTATCCAAGCTATTAAATTACTTCTAACCTGGATGTGAGTTTGCTTGCTGAACTGGAAGGTTCGTTTTCAGATGTTTTGTCCACATGCGAGGTAATGTCATCAAAGAGCCTCTGGATGAAACACTGGTGGCATTCCCCGCTTTATATTTACGTGTTTAGGTTTTCTTGGGTTGGTGGTGACATTTTCTGTGGTGCCGCCATTTTCTGTGTTGAAGTAATTTCCTTTTCCCTTTCTCGGGGTTGTAAATGGGATCCAAGTCAATGTGTTTGTTGATAGAGTTCTGGTTGGAATGCCATGCTTCGAGTTACTCTGCTGCGTGTCTCTGTTTGGCTTGATCTTGAATGGATGTGTTGTCCCAGTCGAAGTGGTATCCTTTCTCATCTCTATGTAAGGATACTTGTGACAGTGGGTCATGTATTTTTGTGGCTTGTTGATGTTAATGCATCCAGGTGGCTAGTGTTCTGCCTATTTGCCCAAAGTTACGTTTGTTATAGTTCTTGCAAGGTATTTTGTAAATTACATTAATTTTACTTCTTGTCAGTATAGGGATTTTTCGTTCATAAGCAGCTGATTTAGTGTGTTGACGGGTTTGTGGGATACGATGCTGCCAAGAGGTTTGAGTAGTGTGGCAGACATTTCCGAGATGTCTTTAATGTAGAGGAAGGTGGCTCTTGTTTCTGGACGTGTTTTGTCTGCTTCTTGGGCTTTGTTGCTCGGAAATCGATGGACTGTGTTCATTGCATGCCTTTTTTAAATGCACTGTATATTTGATTTTCATCTGTTCTGTGTCGTTCCTCTGTGCTGCAGTATGTGGCGGTTCATCGAAACAATGTTCTAATGCAGCTTTTTTTGTGCGTATTGTAATGATTACTTCTCTCGGGCATCATGATAGGGTGAGGTGGATCTTAGGCTGAACAATTACGCTGAGGAATGTGCAAATACTACATCGTTGCCTTTTACTCTGATGTTAAGCGCTGCTCCATTGTTCAGAATGGGAATATTTGTGAAGCCATCTCCTCCAGTAAGATGTTTAATCATCCAAAATCATTTATTACTGAATGTGACAAGATAGTTTGTCTGTTGATATTTAGATCATTTCTCCCTCTCTATCAGTTATTATTTCTGCTGTTTGAAGTGTAAACAGACAGATTTGATAGCCTTAATGGGTATTTGGTACACATGGTTCTGACCCTCGCATGTTAACCCACACTTCTCACTGAACAATTGATCGAATTTATGGTATGTGTAGACGGGGGGATAATCCAGACAAAGTGTTACAGATTGTGCTTGAAAATAATACTGCTTCGGCTACTGCTGTGGTTTTAGCACCACACCAATATCAGGACTGATTTATTCAAGAAAGTTCAGAGAGCTGGGTCATTGAATGTATTGCCAGAGGATTTCTGAACTGGAAATGAATTGAATGCAGTGAATACTTGGTGATGAAAGAGGGGTGATCGAGTCATCGACAATTGGAATCATACAATATGCAAACAGGAACTTCCGTCCAACTCGTCCATGCTCACCAAATTGCCGAAGCTAAACTAATCCTATTTTTGTGCTTTTGACCCATACCCCTCCAAACTTTTCGTATTCTGTACCCATCCAATCCTCTTTTAAATGTTGCAATTGTGCTCACCTCTAACACCAATTCTGACAACTCGTTACATATGCAAAGCACGCTCTCCGAAAATCATCAGCCTCTTAGATCCCTTTTGAATCTCTTACCTTACACGTTAAACCTATACCTTGTCGTGTTGGGTATCCACATCCAGAAGAATATACCTTGGCGAGTCACCCCGTTCACGCCCCTCAAGATTTCGTTAACCTCTATAACGTCACCCCTCAGACACCTACGCAAAAGGAACAAAATTCCAGCCCATCATTCTATGTCAAAACCTACAGTCTCTGTCAAACCAGTATTAATATTATTTTCATTCAGGGCGGCACGGTAGCTCAGTGGTTAGCACTGCAGCCTCACAGAACCAGGGATCCACGTTCAATACCAGCCACAGATAACTGTCTGGGTGGAGTTTGCATGTTCTCCCCAAGTCTGCGTTGGTTTCCTCCTGGTTTTCCCCCACCGTCCAAAGATGTGCAGGTTAAGTGAATTGGCCATACTATTAGGTGCATTAATCAGAAGGAGATGAGTCTGGGTGGGTCATTCTTCGGAGGGTCGCTGTGGATTTGTTGGGCCGAACGGCCTGTTTTCACACTGTAGGATATGAAATCTAATCTAATCTTTTCCAGTTAGAACATATTTTCAAGAGCAGGGCGACAGGAATTGCACTCCAAATGTGACATTACCATTCTGTTGTACAGCCACAAATGTATTCAGAAATCCTATACTCAATTCTCTGACTAATGAAGGTAAGCGTGCTTAATGCCTTCTTCACTGCCCTGTCTAACTGCGACTCTACTTTCAGGGATATATCTACCTGCAGCCATGGGCCTGTCTGTTCCTTAACACCCGTAAGGGATCGACCGTTAACTGTGTTAATCCTGAAATTGTTTGTCTAACAAAATGAAACAGCTCACATTCTTCTGCAGAAGCTCCATCTGCCATTTCTTGGCCAATAGTCGAGTTGAGCACATCTCATTTTCGTTTCAAACGACCTTTTCCACTGTCCCCAATAACACCAATTTTTGTTTCATCTTAAAATGTACTGTCCATGGTTCCGATATTCTCATTTATATCATTTATTTAAAAAATGACGAGCAACAGTAGACTGGTCCTTGTAGCACACCGCTGGTCATATGCCTCCAGTGGGAACAACAAATCTCTACCACCATACTCTGTCTCTGCCTGTCAAACCAGTGTTGTGTCTAATGGACAATCTATCCCTAATTCCCTGCAATCTTAACCTATTAACCAGGCTACCTAATGCTGAGCCATGTTGTGCCTCACTATGGTCCGGATAGACAACTTGTATTGCTTTACCTTTATCTGCCTTCTTAGTTACTTCTTGAAAACTTGCAATCAATTTTGAGAAACACGTTTTACCACTCACACAGCCATGCAGTCTATCGCTAATCAATTCTTGCCTTTCTTAATGCATATAAATCCTCACTCTCAGATTTTCCTCTGAACTCAAACACACTCTGACACCAGACTAACCAGTCTGTTGTTCGCTGGCTTTTTCTGGCAGCAACATTAAAAATAATGTCACAACATTAGTTGTCTTCCAGTCCTCCAGCACCTCAACCTTGGCTGTCAATGATACAAATAAAAATTGAAAGAACTAAATATTCTGGAAATCAGAAGCAGGCGTTACTGGAAAATCTCAGCAGGTTTGGCAGCATCTGTGCAGAGAAATCAGAGTTCACGTTTTGGATCCAGTGACCCATCTTCAGAACGCGAAGGAATGCTGCAAATATCTCAGTCGGGGGCAATGCAATTTCTTCCCCAGCTTCCAACAATGACCTGAGATACACTTGAAGATGTCCCATGTATTTATCTATCGTTATTAATTTCAAGACCTCCAGCACTTCCTTTTCTGTATTATGGTCTCGTTTCAAAATAGTACTTCTTCTGTTTTTCAGGGTTCCCTCGTTTCCATATATTTCTCCATTATAAATACTCATGGAAAATATTTATATGGGCTATCACCTATGGAGCAGCAACAGGTTGTAAGTCAGCGGAGTTGGGGAGACCGAGTGCATGTGAGGAGTGTGAAACCAACATGGCCACGCGCCAATGAACGGAGCAGTTGAACTGTTAAATGTGTTTTTTTTCCTGCTTTTATGGGAATGGCTGTAATATTTTCCGTCTAAATTCTTTTGTTCCTTATTTCTCCGCTTTGCACCGAGGTTCCGCACCTGGGTAGAGTGGGAGGGTGGGTACTTTTATCCCTAAGGTTGGGTCACATGTGGCGACTTGTTAACTTTTCACTATCCTATGTGACTACATGTGACAATAAACATAATACACCTAATTCATCTCCTGTGGTTCCAGACAAAGATGACTATTTGAGTTTTAAGGGACCCCATTTTTCCCTCGCTTTTCTTTTGCCCTTAATAACCTTGTAGAATCCCTTTCGAGTCTCCTTAACCTTATTAGCCAACACCACCTCATGCCCTCCTTTTTCCCTCCTAATTTTCCTGACATATGTATTCTTGACTCCTGTATAGTCGTCGAAGAATTCACTTGATCCCCGCTGCTGATATCTGACAACTCCTGCCAAAGCCTCAATGTACCCTGTTATGTCCTCTGCCCTACTCTAGCTAGATTTGTCCTTCACTGCAACAGGAACTCTCGTTATCTTGCATTTAAAAGGTCCCCACGTGCCATATGTCCCTCCACATGTCAACAGCTTCCCCCAGTCATTTTTTTGAAAATGCCTGCGTAATACCATCACAATTGGCCTTGCCCCAATTTATAATTTCAAATTTTGGACCAGGCCTATCTTTTTCCGGAACAACTTCAAAGTAATAGAGTTATGGTCACTGGTCGCACATTAGTCTCACTCTAACAGCTCAGTTATTTACCCTGCCGTATGACCCAAGAGGAAGTGAAGCTGAGGCCTTTGTCCGATCAGCTATGAACTTATTTAATGGCAAGGCAAGATTGAGGGGTCGAATGACTGGATACAACTGTGAGTTTATTGCTGTGCATTGGTATTTCCCTGTGGTTTTTTTTTGTGTGCCTTCACTGTATAAATGTGTGATCTGCATCTACATCCCTGATCGCTTGGTTTCTTTGTTTTCGAATGAAACATTGACATGAGGATAAAGATGTCCCTCCACACTCTCAAACACTCTGTCTGCCTGTCTCCCCCTCTTGTGTTTAAAATGCTGTAATACTCATTTTTCTGGCTTTTCTGCACAAGTACACCAGCTCTGTTTGGAAAAGGCATCAAAGACAGTCACAGCCTCAGATTAGAACTGAATTGGCTTTATTGTCGCTTGCACTGAATTGAGTTCAGTGAAAAACGTGCAATGTCCATTCTTATGTCACCATGAAGGATGGTGTAGGTTACAGAGAGACAAAGATAGGCTGCAGAGCTGGTTTGAGAGGTGGCAAATGGAGTTCAAAGCGGACAAGTGTGAGGTGATTCACTTTGGTCGGAGTAACCGGAATGCAAAGTACTGGGCTAATGCAAAGTCAGATTCTTAGTAGTGTAGATGAGCAGAGAGATCTCGGTGTGCAGGTACACAGATCCTTGAAAGTTGCCACACATTTGGCAGGGTTGTCAAGAAGGCCTTCAGTGTTTTAGCTTTTATTAATACAGGGATCGAGCTCCGGAATCATGAGGTTATGTTACAGCTGTACAAAACTCAAGTGCGGCTCCACTTGGAATATTGTGTACACTTCTAGTCACCAAATTATAAGAATGATGTGGAAACTTTTAAAAGGGTGCAGAGGAGATTTACTGGGATGCTGCCTGGTATGGAGGGAAGGTCTTACGAGGAAAGGCTGAGGGACTTGAGACTGTTTTCGTTTGAGAGAAGGTTGAGAGTTGACTTATTAGGGACATATAAGGTAATCAGAGGGATAGATAGAGTGGACAGGGAGAGACTTTTTCTAGGAATGGTGACGGTGAGCACGAGGGGGCACAGGTTTAAATTGAGGGATGATAGATATAGGACAGATGTCAGAGATAGTTTCTTCACTTAGAGAGGAGTAAGGGTATGGAATGCTTTGCCTTCAATGGTAGTAGATTCGCCAAATTTAAGTACATCTCAGTCGTCATTGGACAAGCATATGGACGTACATGGAATAGTGTAGGTTAGATGGGCTTCAGATTGGTATGACAGGTCGGCTCAACATCGAGGGCCGAAGGGCCTGTACTGCCTATGTTCCATGTTCTATGTTCTATGTTAGGTACAAGACCCCGAGGTTCAGATAGTTAAATACTTCGTGCAAAATTGGAAGAATACTACATGAAGGCCAGCGGAAGTATAAAAATGAAAAAGGAAATCGACTAGATGTGCAATTTTTAAACTTCAGACTGCCAGCACCGAGTCTGCAGACCTACCGGGCCCAGTCTCCGGATTGGACAGTGTCCAGTCTGCAGACAGCACTGGGCTCAGTCTCCAGCCTACACCGAGCAAATTCTCCAGACTATTACTGGCCCGGGCCCCAGCCCGCATCGAGCAACGTCTCGAGACTGCAATGGGTTGAGTCTTCAGACCCTGCCAGAATTAGTTTCCAGAACTTTCTGGCCCACTTTCCAGTCCACACAGAACTGAGTCTCCATACTGCACCGTGTCCAGTCTCCAGACTCAAACTGACATTTTCTCCAGACAGTTACAGTCCCAGTCTCCAGACTGCATGGAATCAAGCCTCTAAGCTGCAACGATCTGAGTCTTCAGACCACACCAGGACTTGTCTCAAGACCGCGCTAGGCCCAGCTTCGGATTAGAGCACAACTCTTCAGGTCCAAACATTCCCAGTCTCTAGACCACATTGGGTCGCCTCTCCGGAACACATTGGCTCCTGACTCCATACCGCATTACGCCCAGTTTCCAGAATGTGTTTTGCCCAGTTTCCAGTCTGCACTGAGCCCAGTCTCCAGACCTCACCGCAACTAGACTCCAGACCAAAACCGGCCCGGTGTCCAGACTCCACTGGGCCAATTCTACGCACCACACTTGGTCCTGTCTCCAGTTCGCAATGGGCCAGTCTCCACTACATACCGACCTAAGTCTCGAGACAGCACTGCAACAAATTTCCAGATCGCCCCTGTCGCAGACTTCAGACGGCACCAGGCCCAGTGTCCGGGCCTTGTCGGGCCCAGTCTCCAGAGTGCACAAGGCCCAGTCTCCCAACAACACTAAGGATAGTGTCATGGGCGCACCAGGCTCAGACTTGAAACCACAGCAGGCCCAGGCTCCAGACTGCACCGCGCCCAGTCTTCGGGCCACACCAGACTGAGTCCCCAGACAACACCAGGTGCACTCCCCAGACCAAATTGAGCCTAGCTTCCAGACCGCACCAGGCCATGTCTCCAGACCATACCGGGCCTTGACTCCAGACTGTACCACGTCGATTCACCAGGCCACACTTGGTCCAGTCTCCAGACCGCACTGGGCTGAGACTCCAGGCTGCTCATTTTAAAAAAAATCGAGCCTCACCATCCTGCGGCAGCCTTTGGTCTGTTACTTGCTTCCTTCCTTTCAGTCCGATTAATTTTTAAAAGCTAAGCATTTGGTGTGAAAATTAAAATCCAGACAACAGGGAAAAAATGAAAATCCAGAGTCGAGGATCTTTAGCCTGAACATTCCCGCTGTCCCGCCATTTTAACACATTTCTCGACTGTTTATTCAGAGAATGACTTTGGAGACTCAGAGCAGGTTGTCCGAATCCTCGCAATGCTGTTCTTGAGATATTAACAGAGGAGATGAACATGCCATTGCTTGCCCATCTGCTGTGATTAGCATTGTTTCAGGACTTTCCAATCCATTCGCACTGTAATTTCCAAGAGTACATAAAAAACATAAAAAGTTGGAGGAAGTGCAATAAAAGTCATGTTAAACTCTTTAAATGCGCTTCGTTCAGAGTGTGAAAATACTTGTAATACTATGGTCTGCATAACTCCTGTGTCTGGACAGATATATAGAACCGAGTTGAGAGATGAATGCGTGGCTGTGGTAAGCACGGTGTTGCACTCTGCGTCATTTGCCGGGTTGGAGAATGCATAGCTGGGTCTGACTAATGGTCTCTGGTTAAAACATGCCAGGTGTGGTTTCATGGTATCTGGGCTGGTTCTGTGAGGTGAATTGAGTATGTTATATAACTGACTATTTCAGCTGATCTGACAATGTTTTAATTTTATATTCTCTTTCTTGTGATTGCCCCCTCCGTTTCTCACTCCATTACTGTTACAGTGTTCCCATGCACAGTACATCTTATTGGTGAATAAACACTATCCCGGCTGCAGAAAAAGCCTCGGCATTCAGGATCAGTCAGCTGTTCCCATTGACTTCAGTACTCCACATAGAAGAAAGGATGGTCTCTGATAAAGACCTCCTTTTGATGCACTACTTAAAATGACTTCCCCCACACCACTCCTCACCAGCAACCAAACGCATCAAAATATCCAGTATGTACGGAGGACAACGGGGCCACTGGGAGCATAAAGAAGCAGATCAATAGGGGGATGGAATAACAGGTCTGATGTCTGAACGGGTCAGAGTGAACCTCCAGTACACACTGTGTCACTAAGCCCTATAATGTCTCTCCATGTATGGAATATACAGCCATTTAATTTTCATGAAAAATTCAAACTTTCACTGTTACCCACGTTATATTCCATCTGACAAATTGTTTTATATTGCCTATACATTTTCACATTCTCTACCTCATCGTGATAACTTAATGTGATGTCTGTCTTAATTAGAATGCATTTCTTCCATTTATCTAAAACGTGGATAATTGTTGTAAATATTTGAAGACTCAGTACTGTTCAGTATGTCACTGTAGTCATTAATGCGTGATAAACTGATAAAGACTAATTAATTGCTAATTTATTCCTGCTTCCGACTCAGTAACCAGTTATTCTTGTATTAGTATGCGGCAGCATTTAAAGGCAGAATACCCCCTTTCGATTTCCTGCGTAACAGCCAGGGGAGATTAAATCATTAGTCCATTTGCTGAGTAACAACCTCGAATGGCTGAATGGTCTCATTCTGTTCCTGTTTAAAACGCTTGATGGGCTGAATATACTGCTTCAGAATTGGTGCAATTTTGAATGGTGATGGATATTTTGGAACCCTCAGTGACTAAACCAGTGGTGACTTTATGATGAACGGAAGGACATTGATGCTGCAGCTGCTGATGGCCCACAGTGCCTTATTCATGCCCAGTTTCCATTTGTTCAGCCCTTTTAAAATATGTCCTACTTTGCAGGATTTAATGCCATATATCACAGTGGGCGGTACCTTCAATATGAAACTGAAATTTTCCCACCACGATAACTGTGTGCTGGATGCTCCGACAGATACTGTGAAGGACCGATACATCCCTGACAAGGAGTTTGGTAAGAATGTTTGACTCTTGTTGGTTCCCCGGTCCTTTCTCACAGACTGGTGCTGTGCATTTGAAGCCTCGAGCTTCTCTTTCAATCGTGGGTCTGTGCATACACTTTTGACGATGGACATTGAAGTACCACACCCAGAGTCCATTCTGTGTCCTTATAACCCTCAGTGCTTCATCAAATTTCATTTCACCATCGAGGGAAACGGAGTTATCACCGAGGAGCGATGTGGAGTGTCCATCATCACGCAATTTCCTGGACCATCTCTGACTAGTTACCATGAGATTTTCTGGGTTCTGAAATCAATGTTGGGAAATTCCAGATAACTCTCTTCCTGACTGTATCCCACGGTGCCGCCATCACTGGGTCTGTCCGACATGTGCTGCAGCATATACTTAGGGATGGTAATTGCGATTTATGAATCATTACCCGTCAGATCTGATTCTTTGCACATGACGATTCTTGACCAGCCAATATGAGGAATTACGGTGACAATGGTTCTCGCTACAGAGTGACCAATTTTGGCAACTGAATATCCAAGACATTTCACAGTTGGGTGTGATTTGCAGAATCAAAAAGAAGGTGGGGGAAATCTCGGAATAACAGATGCCATCTTTTGTGTCCTAAAAAGGATGTTACATGAAATGGCCGTGATATTGTCTCCACTCCATTGTTTTCGTTGCAAAGCGCCAGTTGAGTTTCGGGAGAGATTCCCACCGCGAGAATGAGTTGGTCTCACCAAAACTAATTGGCAAAAGGGCCTTTCTGATTTGGGTCTTTATGACTTCATCACATACTATACCCAACATTCCACGGAACATTCTATACCAGACAATGCCCAGAACATTCTGTCCCCGACATTTAATAGAACATTCTATGCATGACATTTCCAGGATCATTCTATACACCACATTCTCCGGAACATTGTATATTCGAATGTCCCTGGTACATTCTATAACCGACATTTTCCAGAAAATTATCTTACCGAAATCCAACACAACATTCCATACCTGATATTCCTCAGAATATTCTATAGCCAACATTCCATTGAACGTCCTGTGCACGACAGTTCTCTGGAACATTTCTGAAGAAGGGTTCATGTCCGAAACGTCGATTCTCCTGCTCCTTGGATGCTGCCTGACCTGCTGCGCTTTTCCAGCAACACATTTTCAGTTCTCTGGAGCATTCCATACTCGACTTTCCCGAGAACACTCTCTCAAGGACGTTCCCCAGAACATTCAGCATCCGACATTCCCTGAGACATCATAAGATCGCCAATCCCCGGAGCATTTTGTCAACAACATCCCACTGAAAATTCTTTAACTGACGCTCCCCAGAACATTCTAAAACCGACAATCTCCAGAACGCTCTAATACAGAGATTCTCTGGAACATTCCACAACTGATATTCCCTGTAACATTCTATCACCAATATTCACAGGAAAATTCTATAATTAACATTTCCCGGAACATTCTGTCCCCGACATTCCTGGGAGGATTCTTTTCTCAACATTCCCCACAACATTCAAGAATCGATGTTCCCTGCGACATTCTGTACCCAACATTCCCTAGAAGACCGCATAAATGGCATTCCCCAGAACATACCATAAATGACGTTGTCCAGAATGTTCAATAACTGACATTACCTGGAATTCCTATCCATTTCACCTATTTATGAACGGACAAACGAAAGTGAATTGAACTGAAGATAAGATCACGCGGGAACAGATCGCGCATCAGGGAGAACGAGAATCTGTTTCAAAGTCACCTCAGGCAGGTAAACGGGTGAATACGTTTACCCTGCATCTATATTTCCTCATGAAAAAAGATTGCCAATAATGTATACGAGAGGACATAAATGTCAAACCTCCATTTGTGTTCAAGAAAGTGGAATTGAAGCCTTCAGCACGGCAATATTTGCACTTACCATATTTGGAACTCTAAAGAAGTGACTTGTGTCTGCTCTCGAGTGATTGGGAATGTTCTAGAAACCATCTGTTTTGATGGATGTATGTCTGTGTGTTTGGGGAGGGAGGATTTCCTGTGGAGTTTGACACATTTTGGTCATTAATTCAGTCCCTCCCATTTGCTAATTCAACCCCAATTATTTCAGCAAACCTCTGAATGCAGTGTCACATTTGAAAATCTCACTCTATCTTCAATCAAACTGGTCACATTGCCTCCACACTGATGCATAATGTGTTTGTTTTCCTTCCTCACAGTTAACGTAGCGACAATCTACGTCCTGCTTTATAAAGATTGTGGATTGTCTCCATGTGTCAGACGATACCTGGAGGCCA
Organism: Chiloscyllium plagiosum; assembly: GCF_037043375.1. NCBI lineage: Eukaryota > Metazoa > Chordata > Chondrichthyes > Orectolobiformes > Hemiscylliidae > Chiloscyllium > Chiloscyllium plagiosum. The sequence goes on from NW_028270175.1 coordinate 83,875,307, forward strand.
TGGCACTGGCAGATCTACTGGTCATTATCATCGATCTGATATTGAGACACATTCCCATTGTTTATAACGATCACTTTTATTTCCTGGAGTCCATCCCGGTGTGTAATATACACGCAGTCCTGCTTTATGCAGCCACTGACTGTTCTGTCTGGTTCACCGTCACATTCACTTTTGATCGATTTGTGGCCATTTGTTGCCAGAAACTGAAAAGTAAATATTGCACTGAGAAAACAGCGGCTGTGGTTCTGGGAACAGTGGCAGTGCTGAGCTGTTTAAAGAACATTTTCTGGTATTTTATGTTCTCTGCTCGCTATTGGCTGATGAACTTCCCCTGGTTTTGTAAGGTTACACGGGATATTTATTACTCCCGTGTCTGGATCACAATCGAGTTCCTCCATCACACTCTAACCCCGGCTATTGCATTTCTCCTGATTTTGCTGTTCAATGCTTTCACCGTCAGACGTATTTTAGTGACCAGCAGAGCCCGCAGGAGACGAAAGGCTCACACAAATAGGGACCCTCAGACTGACACAGAAATGAGAAATCGAAAAAATACCATCATTTTACTGTTTCTGATCTCGGTGAATTTCATTCTGTTATGGTCAACGTTAATGGTGTATTCTTTATGGAACAGGATGTTTTGGATTGTTGATACCCCTGTGTTTCTAGATTGGTATATGCAGCACTTGGGCTTCATGCTGCAGCTCCTCAGTTGTTGCACAAACATTGCGATTTATGCTGTGACGCAAACTAATTTCAGGCAGCAGCTGAGGAATGTGCTGAAATATCCCTTTACCCAAATTCATCAATCAATCACATTAACTCATTCATCAATCCATCCTTGATTTTCTTATGTCAGTTCAAAGCTTCAGCAATGAAGCCGCCTATTGCTATGGTAACTGACTGAGGGTAGAGAGGTTTTGCCCATCCTCAACTCACAGGTGTTACAAGGAAACTTTTCAACGTTTCTCTCAACACAAATTCCAGAGAGAAAAGGTAGCATCCAAATGACTGCATTGTCACTTCAATTTGAAAACAATAAAAATTATCGTTAAAAAGTTCCAAGCAGCGGCGTGAATGACATTGATGTTTGTGTGTTGAAGAAGCTGAGCTAGGGAGAGACAGACTCAACTGGAAGACCTTCTCCTCAGGGAAGGGGTGGAGGATGGGGTCGTAGTCAGGAAAAGGTTTCAAGTCACCATGTCCTCGCTTTCACCCATGTGTCCCCGATTCCTATCTAGAATTCAACTCTTTACCTTGTCTCACCCATCTCCACTCAAACTTATGCATGTCTCTGTCTTTCACTCACATCCCTCAGTATTCCTCTTGCCCCTCCCCCTCTCTTGCACGGCCTCCCCATTACTTATCCCGCATTTCGTTTTCCTCATTTTTCTCCCTCTCTTTCTTCTCACGATGTCTTTCTCACACCACTCCCTTTCAAATTCACTCTTCCCGCAATTCACTCTCTCACGCCTGGTTGCTCCACCCGTTGAGCGCATCTTTCTCTCCCTCGCATTCTATCCCTTGCTGTCTCTGTCTCTCTCACGCGTTTTTATCTCTCCCGTATTTTCTCTTTCTTCCAACTTTCCCCACATCTCTCTATCATCTCTCGCCCTTCAGCATCTCAAACGCAGCCCCCATTTCTGAGAGAGAGTGTGTCAGTTCGAGGTGGAGTGACGCAACCAGAGAGACTCAGCCAGAGGCCAAAAGCGGGATAGACGAAAAAGAGAGGGAGACCGGGCCAGAGCCACTGGGAAAATGAAGTTCGGAGTGCGGGAGAGAAACTGAGAGTCGGAGGGAGAGACTGAGTCAGACAGAGGGAGAGGCAACGAACGAGCAGCCGATAGATCTAAACAGATGAAGAGGGAGGGAAGGAGACAGAGGAAGGGAGAGTCAGACATGGGGAGAGGGAGGGAGAGAAAGCGAAAATCTGACAAATGCACTGAAGGAACCAAAGAGAAAGAATCAGCCGGCGAGAGAGGAAATGACGGAGCCCAAGAGAGAGAGTCAGATGGAGTGAGATGGATGGACAGAATCAGATAGAGGTGGAGAGACATATAGCTGCATAGAGAGAAACGGAGGAACAGAGGGTGGGAGACTGGTCAGGTGTGATAGAAGGAGGGAAGCAAAGACAGACAAAGGAAGGAGGAATGTTACGAGAGACAGTGAGAAGGACAGTTAGAGGGTGGCATCGAGAAAGACAGGGCGAGAGGAAGAGAAAGAGAGAGTGCCGAGAAGAGAGAGAAAGAATGTTGCGGATATCGAGGTAGTGGGGGGAAAGAGTTGAACGGGAGGAAAAGAGAGTATGGGGAGAGACAGAGGGAGAGAGAGAGAGAGAGATTGGAGAGAGGGAGAGGTAAGGGGAGAAAGATAGATAGTGTAGGGGTGTTTGACAGATAGTGAGGCAGAGTGGAAGGGGAAGACAGATGGAGTGTGGGGGGAGAGACAGAGAGTGGGAGGGAACATTAAGTTGTTTTGGGGTAAAGTGAGAGTGGGGGTTAAAGACAGTGGGAGTCTTTTAGAGAGAGAGGTTATGTGGTCGAGCGAGAGCGCAGGGTCGGAGTAAAGAGAGTGGGCGCGGGACAGAGAAGGAGGGAGAGTGAGAGACGGGGTTAGAAAGAGATTGAGGGGTGAAGGGAGATGGGGAGTGAGCAAGAGTTTGGGGGGGCGAGTGTGTGAGAGCACGATTGTCGGGAGGTACAGAGATAGAGCAACAGAGAGAAAAAGAGAGAGGGGAAAGAAAGAGAGGTGAGAGAGAGAGTTGGACTGGTGGCGAGAGAGAGTAGTGGGTTGAGAGACAAAGAAAGAGAGGGAGAGAGAAGGAGTTTTAGTGTGATTGATTGTAAAGAGAGATTTGGAGAGAGGGGAAGAGAGAGAAAATCAGAATGGGAGAGAGTGAGAGACAGTGAGAGGCTGACTCGCAGGATGCAGAGAGAGAGGACGAGTGGAGGTGACAGAGAAATAGAGTATGAGTGGAGAATAAGACAGAGAGAATAGGGTGGGGGAGCGAGAGTAGGGGAGAGATAGAGAGGCAAAGAGTATCACTGAGAATATGGAGAGAGCGGGAGCTGGTGAGAGAGAATTGGAAAGGGGAGAGAGAAATTGAGAGTGGGGGAGAGAGAGAGGTAGGGATTGAGAGAGAAAGAGTGGGATTGAGAAAATGAGAGAGAGACTGGGAGGGGAAGAGAGAGAATGGGAGATGGGGAGAGAAGGAGGGTGAGAGTGGGCGAGTTGAGAGAGTGGGAGTGGCTTGATAGACGGAATGGGAGGGAGAGAGAGAGCGAAAGGAGGGGAAACAGCGTGGGAGAGGGAAATAGAGTCAGATGGCTGAGTCAGTTGGGCAAAGAGATAACGTGAATAGGCGAATGAGATTGGGAAGGAGTGAGACAAGGAGGAGTGAGATCGCGACGGAGACAGTGTGTGGGGAGTCTCATTGAGAGAGAGAGAGAGAGAGAGAGAGTCTGATGGGGAGACGGCGAGACAGAGACGTAGGGGTAAAGGGAGAAGAGAGAGAGAGAGCCGAAGAGAGAGAGAGCGTGTTGGGGTCCTGGGGACTGAAAGAAAGTGAAAGAGGTGTGTGAGAAAGAGTGAGACGTGCAGAGACAGGTTTTGATGGGGGGAGAAATGGTGGGAGAGGCTGAGCAGGATGGAGACAGAGAAAGAATCGGGGGTTAAGAGAGACTGAGAGAGAATGGGAGGGGCGGGGAGAGTCAATGAGGAGCGCGAGAGAGCTGCAACTGATGAGACAGAGAATGTGGGAGGAGCGAGAGACAAATGTAGGGTTGTGAGAGTGTGTGCCAGGAGGAGAGAGAGTGCGAGGTTATAGAGAGAGAGTGGGAGGTCGTGGGAAGAAAGGGACCGTGTGGAAATGATTCGGATTCAGAGAAAGCTTTCTGGTTTAGTCCCAATTCTAAACTCAACTGCGGAAGGAACAAAACGTTAAAGGAGAAAATTCAATAGCTGAAGAGCTGGTGTGTTATTCAAGAATTTAGGAATTTGGCACATTGGAATATCTTTTGGAATGGAATAGAACTTTCTAAAAGGGATTGGTCGAATCCAAACTGGAAAGAGACCAATATCTTAACAGGGAGACAGAATAGAATATCATAGAATCCCGAACTTGTGGAAACAGGCACTTTGACCCAATGTATCCACACTCACCGTTCGAAGAATAACCGCCCAGAACCATTTCCCTCTTGTCCTATATTTATTCCTGACTGATGCACCTGGCCTACATAGTCCTGAGCGCTGTTGGCAACTTAACATGGCAAAGTCAACTAAACTGCACATCGTCGGACTGTGGGAGAAAACCGGAGCGCCTGGAATAAATCCATGCAAACGTGAGGAGAATGTGCCATCTCCACACAGACAGTCACTGGTGCTGAGAAGCGAACCCGGATCCCTGTTGTTACTTTTCAGAGGTTCAGAGTAGAATGTCGGGCCGAACTGGCTGGTCAGACTGCCTACTCTTATTCAGGAAGAACTTATTTCCAAAATTATGGAATGAAACCGAATGAACCGTAAATACAATACCTAAATAATGTAAGATATCTGAAATGGATAGACCATTCCTTCTTAATGATGCTGTTCCAAAACACATGCATCAATCACAAAATATATATCACATAGCACAAAGTGTAAAAAAATGTAAAAATGCATGTTACGAAGTCCGATGGGTACAAGGAGGGGAGAGAATTCATTATCAACTGTCAACTTGACTCAGCTAAACCCCGGACTTTACTGACCTGCGCAGCTAGAGAGATGGCCAAGCCCACTTGATAACACCAGTTTTTGAAAACACTTGAAAGCCTTCTCCATAATGCATTACCTGAAAAGTTAAATAAAATCGGGCCACAATAAATTTTCAAACTTCAGACATTTTGGAACCTTGTATCGTTTGGAATCATTCTTAAAAAGATCGATGACACTTCACCAGCTTTGCGATTCCTCCACTTAAAAAAAAATGTACGATCAATTTCCAAAGATGACTTCATTTCTCAATCCCCCCAAAAGTTAATTAGTACTCCAGAACTAACAAATATTCACTGACTATAAGCATGAAATTATTTACAACTGCATCCGCATTCAGGCTGTTTTTCTCCCAACAAGAAACATTCTCAATTGCTGATTGAAGTCTCGACAAATGCATCGGAATCACGTTTTCACGACCTTCCTCGTACACAATGTTAAACCTGAATGGATGTAACAACAGTCTCCATCAAAATAGTCTGGCATTTTGTCCTAAAATTACTCCACAAACTTCAATGGGCTCTAACCGGTGTATATGTTTGTCTCGGACGTGTTGCTGGTAATATAAACACTGAAATCTAGTAATGCCAACAAGAAGCTCAAAGTCTCTTTATCACATGTCAGCTCTTTCTACTGATGAACGTTCAAACCTCTGGGGAAATACCCAATAGTGTTTTTTTGCTATCTTCTCGTTGTCTTCCTGAAGGAGCACAGCACAGACCCGGACATCACTGGAATAGATTACCATCTTGAAAGGCCTTGCGTCATCAGGTGTGGCTAATAAAGGGAAAAGTCGGTTACCATGTTTTTGGTCTGTCAAATACCTTATTTCAATCCACAATCCAATGAAACTGCTTGCCTTTCTTTAGCAATTCAGTGGATGGAGCAGCCAAACTGCTAAAGTTCGGCACAAACTTTCGATAAAACCCATTTCATCTTTTATTTTCCTTTTTGTTGATGCCATGGGAAATTTTTCAATTATCTTTCGTTTCGCAACGCATGGTGCCACTTTTTCGTGTCCAATAACATGACCCAGGAACGTGACTTGCGCTATTGCAAATTAAGTTTTATCTAGGTGTCTGAACAGGGCGGCCTTCCAAAGTCAATCAAACAAATCCGACAGATGTTGTAAATGTTCCTGAAATGATTGATTAAATATCACCAGATCATCAATGTACACAACACAGTTGGGTGAGCCAAGAATGATATTATTGGTTAGTCTCTGGAACGTGCCTGGAACACTTTTCGTATCAATTTATTAGACTTTAACTAATACATTACATTCGGCGTTACGAAAGCCTATTTTCTTTTATTTTCTGACAAAGGCACCTGCCAGTAGCCTCTGAGCAAGTCCAAATTAAAAAGGTAATTTGCTTGTCCCAGATTTTCAATGCAGTCTTCCAAGCACGAAATTGTACATGCATCAGTCTTTGTAAATTTGACTTTGTGATAATCCAAGCATAACCGTTGGGTAACAACTGGATTTGCCAACATTACATTGGTTGAGCTCCAGTCACTGCAACTCACATTGATTATATAGTCTTGGAGCATATGCTCAATCTCCTTCTGAACCTGTATCCACATGAGACGGTTATGCCTCTAAGAATGTGTTTAATCGGAATAGCATCTCCAACAACTGCAACACGAAAAATTAGTTTACTGCATCCCATTTTATTTCCAAATATCATCCCATGTGATGGTAAAAAAACTCTTTCAGGTCATTTCGATTTTTCTCAGGAGGATAACACAATCATTCATTCCAATTCTTGAGCTTCATGATTGTCCAGTTTAACATGGGGAATTCCCAATTCAGAATGGCCTGAACTTGGTTATTCCTTCTGTATTATTAACGCCTTCTCCTCCTTCTTTCCTTCCCCATCAAAATGCCTTGCGAGCACATTCACTTGACACATTCTGTGATATTTATTCCTATCTGGTATCCTTGTCAAGTAGTTCATCTCACTGGATTTACTGTCTATTTGATAAGGTCCACTAAACCTTCCATTTAAGGGTTCACATATTACTGAAAGTATCATGAATACTGTATTACCGATAACAACATTGCATTTACATTATTACTTGTCCACTTCTTCTTTCATTTCATGCTGAGCTTCTTTTAAATGCTGTCTGGCCAACTCCCCAGCTCTATTTAATTGTTCCCTAAAATTTGCAAGACAGTTCAAATGTGTGGTCTCTGAATTCTTCCTTATTAATTTCTCCTTACTCGATTTTAACGCTCCTCTCATTTCCTACCAACAATCTAATTGAAAGCAACTGAATTTGGACAATTCATTTGGTATATGTCTAATCGCAAAAAGCACAAACGAAATTCGCATATCCCTATGACAGAGATAGTCTTGAATTTAAGCCCTCAACATGTTATGTAATGTTTGTTGACTCCTTTATGGCGCTCGCTGCAATTCTAGATGTACACAGTTGATTTGAGCTGGTTCATTCCTAAACTGTCAAAACTTCCCCTAATAGTTTGGATTTCGTTCGTATCTAGTGAAAAAAAGAGTGATTCCTCTTCAATCATTTTAGCTGCGGTATTGTGTAATGCGAAGGCCGATGCAACCATTATTGTTAACAAATGATGATGCCTACGTTTTGTTTATGGTTGGGGACCGGCATAATCAATTAAGACTGTTGTTCAAGGTTGCACAAACGCTGGGATCGGTATTAAATATGTTGTTTTTATTACTGCCTGTTTCATTTTTTTCCAAATACCTGACATGGATGACACATCAGGAAAAATTCAACTATATCCTTGTGCACTTCAGGCCACTAGTAATGTCTTTGTACATAATATTGTGTTTCCCTCACACCCAAATGAACTCTAAGTTGTAGTACACGCACCTCGTGTAACTCCTCCCTTCTGTACCCCACTGGCAAAACAGTTCACTGAATTTCTGTCCATTTGTCAGATGCCTGAATATGAGATAGTTTGCACTATCTCATCAAGACATCATTTTTAAGATATTGGCACTCACGGATACATTCAGAATAATTTCCCTTGTATATCTTTTGATAATACTGCTTTAAATTTTAAAGTTTCATATTTCTGCCGTAACTCAATTAATTTAGTTGAGCAAAAATTGTTAGCATAATCAGCAATTTGCTCCTGTTTTTTCTCAATTTTCTGAATGAACAATGTCTCTGCTAATACCCTTCAGCTTCCTTATCTGTACTTCTGAACTTGCCTGTTTCAACTGGTGACTATGTGACCGCGTCACCCCATGATCAGGAAAGGTTGCAGGGCAAGAGTCCTGCATTGCTTCAGTAGCCAGCGTCTCCATTGGCTTTTCAACAACAGTTGGCAGCACTACTACCAGTGTATCATTTATATCATTCACAAGGACACATTTTCTTCTTGTAGTATGTCCAGTACTACTACCAGAAAATCTCAAATCTTTTCTGCATTCTCTAATCTCACTTTGCACAATTGACTGCCTTTTGTTTCAACATTACCAGTAGATTTCTGGCAATAGTCCTTCAGGAGTGCAGACTGCTCATTTTTCAACATGACAGACTGTTAGGATCGTGTGTCCCTTGATAGCGCAACCATAGTATGGCTACTCTTGGCCAATGCGAATAAACCTTACATTTGTTGGTATATTTTCTAAGCGGATCTCATACTTCCTCCTCAATCAACTTCCGATGAGCTTATACACTCTGATGTGGCTTTCTCGCCTCCACTGCGCTTTCTGTTACCACTTCCACAATACTCACAGGCTTATCCTGTTTTCCTTGATCTGGCATTTTTCCGAGCCCACCAACATTGTGATTCCATGTGACCCATTTTATTGCAATGAAAATACTCTTTAACTTGTTTATCCGCTCCATGGGCGTTGAATGCTGTGCTAAGTATTCCCTATGATCGTCACCAACATCTGTTTTACACGTGAGGATTTCGCTTTCCACTTTTTTTTATCCCTCACAGACTGAAATAAACTCTGGAAACCAAATCGTGTTTTCTACACCAACTCATAATTAAAGTCACTTCAACTGTTAACCTTACCGTTTTCAATCTCTCTTCTTTCACCAGAGTTCGCAAAACCTCAGGCAGTGAATTTTTGAACAGTTGCAAAACACTTATCTCGAAGAGCACTTTAAGTTTGCTCTATTTTTAAAGTTATTATCTATCTATCAATAATACTTTATTTGATCCATTCAAATTCAGTACAGGTTTGACCAGGATCCCTCCTTAGATTACGGAAACGTTGTCTGAAGTCTTCTGGTCAAAGCTCATGTACTCTTAAAATAACTTTCTTCACCTCCTCATACTCCCTCGATACTACCTCTGATAGTGTTGCGAATAACGCACCACACTCCCTAAAAATTTTGTTTGCATCAACAAACTCCACATGGTCACTAGCCACTGCGTTTGTTTATCCACTATTTCAAATAAAATGAAAAATGTATCCACATCCTTCTCATCAAATTTAAGTAAGGCGCGAATGTATTTAAAGAGATTCTCTCCAGTCAATTTAGTACCATGGGTTGGCTCCTTCTAATTCTCTTCCTCAAGAAGCCTTCATTCAGCCTTCGTCTCCATCCTTTTAAGGTGAGTTTCATTCATAAGTGTCCATTTCTGAAGTTCAAACGTTCTCTCTTTTCCTTTTACTTCTTCTAAAGCAATTCGTTCCCTTTTTTCTCATAATCGTAAGTCGAACAGTTTCATTTCTGCTTCTAACTCCACTTTCTCAATCTGCAACTGATATTTAGCCATCACTACAGATCCTGATGAGATTTCCAGCAAATTTCAACACTGAGCTACTGCTGAAATCATCGCCACTTTGCTCACGTTATTAGGTCGGCCCAAATACAGCTGTTTTACTAATTCCTGCGGCTTGAACTTATGTGCATTTTTTTTTAAACCCGAGGGTCTCCAGTCACATAAAAAGCCTTCTACCACCCACTCTGCCTTCTGCCACTCAGGAAATAGAAGGCACTAACATATTGGATGCAGCTTATTAATTTCTTCCGATACCATGTGATTTTACTTTCTTGTACAGGTTCCCGTTTGTCTCTTTTTCAAAGACTTTGCTGAAACACTTATAAACGACATCCTTGAAATAAAAAAATACAATAAAATTGATTAGGTGTGACTTCGGTCTCATAATGTCATGCTGACGATCCCTGGTCAAATATTCCCTCTCCGGATGGATACCAACTTTCTCCCTCCCTGTTTTCTTCACTGGTTTCACTCACACTGATCTGTTACTCACTGGTCTATAGTTCCCTGGCTTAGCTCCGCCACCTTTCCTGCAAACTGGAACTACATTTCTGTTCTTCAGTCCTCTGGCAACTTCCCTGAGGCAAGAGTCATTTAAATAAGCAGTTTCATTTGATCTGATGTCTTATATTTTGTTAACCATTATTGAGCCAGCTTTCCATTTTGTTGTTGTCATCATGCAGGGATAAATGTATGCTGTATACCTTGCCATGTTTCCATAAATAACACACATTTTCTGTCTTGTAAAATATCATTTTCATGTACTTTTCCAATTCCCTGAAGCAAACTTGCCGTCACATCTCCATGATTCAGGTTTAGCACATAAAACATTGCTGCGCTGTACAGTCCCTTCGGCCTTTGATGTTGCGCAGACCTGTGGAACCATTCTGAATCCCATGTAACCTACACTATTCCATTCTTGTCCATATGCCTATTCTGTCACCATTTACAAACATAATTACAAAATCTTTCTTGTACTCAAACATTGTTTTAAAATCATCAATTCATTATGATCAGCATTCCCGAAAGCTCCTTCACAGCAAAGCTTTCATTTCGTTCTTCTGATCACAAAACACCAATTCCAAATGAGCTTGATATAGAGCTTGGTTGTCAACATACGGATAAAGCAATCCAACTCATACATGCTCATGAAATCCATTTCCCCCAACTAGCATTGTTTTAACTTAATTCCATTTCGATGTAACCAGAATTTGTGACTTGAATTATCATAACACCAGACACAAACGTTTGTGTCTAATTTCCTGTTTTATAACATGCCCAACACTTGTACTGCATATTTCACTTTGATATATAACCCCGATCAATATTTGCTGCTTCTAAGTTCCACCTTACCAAATTCTGTAGAATCTGATTGACACGGGCTGTGGAGAGATAAACAGAAGATTGAGATGAGAAAATTGGCGAGACTTATTTTGACCTGTTGTGAGATCAGCCCGCTACATCTTGTCTGTTCTTGTCAAATGGCAGTTTGATATTTTCAACAGATATCCCTTTATGTTAGTTATGCTACAAATTCCACACAGTGTATAAACAGGCCCTCCGGGTCCAACCAATCCACACCGACCCTCCGAAAGGTAACCCACCAGACGCATTGCCCTATCTGTTGACCCCGGATTTCAGCTCCGAAAACTATGCGCAATTTAACATGGCTAATTAAACATTTTGGGCTTTGCATATCATTGGATTGCGGGCGGAAACCGGAGCACGCGGAAGTGACCCTCGAAGACACGGAGAGAGCGCACAATCTCCAGAGAGACAGTTGTCCGAGGTGGGAATCGAACGCATACCGTGGGCACAGTGAGGTAGCAGTGCGAACCACTGAGCCACCTTGCCGCCCATACTTTGCAATAATGCTGTGCATTCTTCCAGGCAGCTGAGACTGATCTAATCTGGGCTGGAAACTGAAAACAGGCTGGCAAAGTATTGCTGCTGCTGCTGCTGCTCAGGATCTTCGTGACATCACGTCTGGAGCAGTGTGTACCGTTTCAATCTCCGCACTGAAGAAAGAATGTTGTTGCATTTGAAGCTCAGTTGGCTCTTTCAACTGATTGCTGCAATGAAGGTCTGCATTTATAAGGAAAGTATTATTCGGTTGAGCCAATAGTCAGTAGAGTTTACAAACATTAAAGGTGATTTGATTTTTACACAGAATACCGGAAGGGGTCAGCAACAGAAGCAAATTACCAGCAAATGGAGAAATCCATTCCACATCTCAAGTCTGTTGCACAGAAACAAAGAAGTATATTAAGGCATACGACTTGTTACACCAGAACAGGACGAGGCTATTCAGCCTCTGGAAGCTGAAATGCAGTTACAGGAGGACACCAATCTGCTCCTTGAGTCTACAACATTGGGACCAGAGTAGGCCAAAAAGCACCAGTATCTTATTACACAGTAATAGGATAAGTCATTTCAAACTGGTCAAGTCTGCAACACAGGAACTTGAAGATATCACATAGTGACTGGAGATGGTTACACTGGAATAAAGTTTGATCGAAGTTTGTAAATTATTGAGAGTTTCGATAGAGGTAACGGTAGCTACCTTTTCCCCAGGAAGGTGATTTCAAATCTAGATGGTACATACCTAAGGTGTAAAGAGAGATATTTTTAAAAACGTTAGTGGCATTTTTTGACAGTGGGTGAACTACGTGTGCAATTAACTTCCTGAGGAAGTGATGGAGGAGGGTACAATTACAGCATTTTAGGGTATTTGCACAGTTACATGAATAAGAAAGAATCAGTGGGATTAAAATAAAACTATTCATTCATTTATTGCCCGGAGGGCAGTTAAGAGTCAACCACGACATTATTGCTCCAAACTCACATGTAAGCCAGACCAGATAAGTATGGCAGTTTACTTCCCGAACTGGCGTATGTGAATCAGAATATTGTTTGCAACAACTGATTCAGGGTCATCATTGGGCGCTTCGTTTCCAGGTACTTATGGAATTCAAATTCCACCATCTGCCAAAATATCACATGGACTTTGAGATTAACACTACAGTATTAATACCACAAGGACATGATCAACTCTCAGCGAATACCAGGAGTGGGCAGATGGGAATAATTTAGTCTGGCATTATGTTCAGCCTGGACTGATGAACGAAGGGCCTGGTTGCATGCTGTATAACTCTATGACCTTGACGCTTTGTAACACGTAGCTCGTTGAGATTAACAACAACATTGACAGCATAACCAAACACCTGCTGGGATATGTAATTTTGCTAGTGATTCCGGAGGTTGTTTTGCTCAGTGATCCCAAAATATCACATGGACTTTGAGATTAACACTACAGTATTAATACCACAAGGACATGATCAACTCTCAGCGAATACCAGGAGTGGGCAGATGGGAATAATTTAGTCTGGCATTATGTTCAGCCTGGACTGATGAACGAAGGGCCTGGTTGCATGCTGTATAACTCTATGACCTTGACGCTTTGTAACACGTAGCTCGTTGAGATTAACAACAACATTGACAGCATAACCAAACACCTGCTGGGATATGTAATTTTGCTAGTGATTCCGGAGGTTGTTTTGCTCAGTGATCCCTTCCCACACACAGGATTTCTGAAGGACCACTCTCCAGCATGACTAAAAAAATGAGTTTCCACCTCAGCTGGGATTGAATCCCTTCCAGCTGTCCCCGCATTGCCCTGGTTTCTCTTTGTTGTCAGTGTCCTTTTATCTATCCAGAGTCAACGACCAGTTCAAATCGTGCCCACACTGGCACAAGTCCCGTTTTCCCTGTTGTGAATGTCTTTTTGTTATTCCTCATTCTTCCATAGAATGTGTGTATCGCTGGTTAGGACAGCGCTTGTTGTTCATCCCAAAATCGTCGCTGCCTCGCTGCCCCAGAAAAAAATGGTTTTGACCCAGGTTTTGAGCGATTGTCTGTGGACAATTTTCACGTTTTGTGTGTGTTCGCGTGGGCTCCCTCCCACAGTCCAAAGATGTGCAGGTTACGTGGATGAGCGATTGGAAATGCTGGATAATGGAATAGGTTATGGGCTTTGGGTCTGGTAGGGATGCACTTCACCGGATCGTTGTGGAACCGAAAGACCGAATGGCCTGATTCCCCACAAAGTAGGGATTCTAGGAATGAGGATTAGCTACGTTGTGCTGGCCATGGAATCACAAGTACGCAGGATTGAGTAAAAATGGCAGAATCCCCTCCCGAACGGTCAGGAAATTAAAGAAATAATCTCTATTCCTGAGTTCATTTTTGCATTCCAGGTTTTATTCATCGAAATTAAACGACACCAGTTCTGTGTCCCAATGCCCAAGGATGACTAGTTGAGTGAATCACCATAACACCAACGTTTCCAGTTTCAAGTACTTACTGGAAACAAGAAGCAGGTTCTGAGGCGACGCGACAAACAGCAGCTGCTACTGCTGATGTCAGAAACACCAACCTTAACAGCAAAATCTAAGTTTGAACCCGCTCCCGCAAAATTAAGCGTTTAACATGCTCCAGTTGCAGCACTCAGCTGTCTCAGCAAAGTCCACTGTTGATTGCGATGATATTATAAACGGGGACAAGTCTTCTCTTCTCCCTGAATTTGACCAGGATCATTCCTAACCCTAGCAATTCAAGCGCCTTTATAACGTTTTAGAATGACCAAGCGCTCACTGATTGCATCACTGTAGCCACAGAGTGGTTTCGCGAGCTCATTACCCTCCCCCTTTCCAGTTGGATCATCGTAGCTGCGCCACCGTTTTTCTAATACCGGGTCTGGGGACAGGGACTGGGACGATATGTGATCGTCTGCAGCAGAGTGTCCTGCGTTTGTGGGGATACTGGTGATGTAGCCGATGTGAAACGATATTGATTTTGAAGCATACATTTCAACATTATCCTGAACTTTCTCCTGAGACTTTTATGTTTTGTAAAAGACTATCAATATCAGTCTTAGTTCGAATCTAATTCATGGCAATACATGCTCTAGACATTTTACTTTATGTGAAACACGATAAGAAGTTGATTTTTTTTAATTTGGCAACATTCTCTGAGATGATCACACTTACCAGCGGGTGGTTGGTATCTGGAACTCACTGGCTGTAAGGGTGGGAAAGCAGAAACAATCATCGACTGAAGAAATATTCAGATGTGAATTTGTGATACCAAGGTTATTGGCTAAAAGATGGAAAATGGGATTCGGATTGTTCGGTGGTTGTTTTTCAAGGGGTTTCTTCAACACTGTTGTCCTCCTTCGTCTCGTGTCCCCGCTTCTCCCGCGGGAGACTGGAGCTCAATTCCGCCTTGAGGACAGTTTAAGTGCTTTAAAACTGTCACTCCATTCCCAAGTGCGGATTATTAATGCATGACTCCACTATTGATGAGGCATATCAAAGGAACGACGGTGATGTCTGAACGAGCGTGGGGAAGGTTTGAAAGCTCACGGGGAGACAGTGACAGTGAAACGGCAAACAAGTGATCTCAGTAAGCTGCACCTTGTGTCCATGTTGAAATGAAAATGATTTGATACATTTGTTCCGCATTGAAGTGTTTATGAGAAACAGGAAGCTGAACAAGAAACGGTCTATACCAATTCAGATGCGTCTGCTGAAAAATATCCCGCAGCACGAATGAGATCGTGCTGCACAGAGTAACGTTTCGAAACATTGAATACAGGCTGATGGACGCAACTTACTTTCACTGGGTTACCAGGCAATGATGACACGGGTAGTGCTCACTGTGATGGTACATTGGCTCAGTGGCTATTCCTGCTGTTAGGTTTGTAGGTTGGGTGGCTTGGCTATTTTAAATTGCCATCTCGTATCCACGGAATTTTTAGATAACCGTGGTTAACGCAGGGATAAGGTCAGAAGTTACACGACATCAGGTTATACTCCAGCAGGTTTATTTGAAATCACAACCCAGTTGGCTGTCCCTTCTTCAGTTTAAATATACGGGGAAAGGGAGGGAAGCTAGTACTGGTTGGGATGCTGTTCAGAGGATGGCTACAGACACGATTGCCTGATTTGCTGTTTCTGCACTGGAGGGGTTCTGTGATTGTATTGGAGAGGACACTGATGGCGTTTCCTTGGGTACAAAGACATTAGAAATGATGCTGATGGTGTTTAACAGGGATGTGATTTTGTTCTCTTTGTGTTTTGGAAAATTTGGAACTGTTATCCCTGAACTAAGGAAGATCAAATGGAGGTTTTTCAGCTTATGTGAGGTTTAGAGAGAGTAAGTACGTGAAAAATTCCCTCCTTCAACGAAGTCAACGTTTAGATTTCAGGTACTCAAATCCATCGATGAAGGACAAAGAAATGATGGCAGCAGAGATGTGGACGTGCCAGTGTTGGACTGGGGTGGTGTTGAAAGTCAAACATCACAAACCTCCATGTTATAGTCCAAAGCAAGCTTTCAGAGCGCTGCTGCTTGTTCGGGTAGCTACTGGGGCAGAACCATAGGAAATAGAATTAATACTAAAAGATCAAAGTGACATACAACGGATGCAATGTATTGAACACACTTATATCGCTTTTAAGTCTTTAATCACTTAGAATGGGTTTTACGTTTCGAATCATTTACATGTAAATCCCAGAACTCTTTTCTAGTCACATTCCAGAGATATCTTAAAGATTTAATTTTGGAAAGAAGATATATTAGCTCCGACAATGCATTAAAGGAGTAAGGTTAGAGTCTGGCTGTTTTTAAACCCTTGAGTCAGACCGTTTCTGTTTCCAAAACCGGAATTAATGAAACGTTACACGGACTGACTGCCAACAGATTATCTGCTTATCGAAGACATATAATATATAAGCAAATGCAAATCTGCAAATGCAAATTCACCCCAATAGATATATATATCTATATTTGTGCGCATTGGAGTGAGAGAGCGTGAGAGTTTGAGCGTGTGTGTGTGAAGGTGAGGGAAAAGGAAATAGTGTGAGTGTGCACTGTATGGGGTTGTGACGTAGTAGATGCCTGTGAAAGTGTGTTGCCACGAGTTTGTTTATGAGTGTATGAGTGTACCTGAGAGAGAGAGAGCGAACCTCTTTCATGCACACGCTCTCTCTCAGACTCATACACTCCCACGTCACACTCACTCACACATCTACTCACGGACATCTACTCCATCACAACCGTGCACACACGCACTCACACACTGTGTGGACTGTGGACTGTGTGGCGGTTATGGGAGATTACAAAACAACAAGTGCCATGCCACTGATTTAAGAAAAGATAGACAAGAAACGGTCACTATTGTTGAGTTAGCTTAACTTCAGTAGTGAGGAAGTACTTGGGTCTATCAGGGAAGAGAGAGAGAGAGATATCTTGATGAAATTTTTACATTTTGCAGATACATCATGGTTTCATGAAAGGTAGTTCGCGTTTAGTCGAATCACAGCAATTCTTTGAGGGTATTGTGAGTGCAGTGGACCACAGCAAAACGATGGATGTTGTGTTTCTGGGTTGCCAGAAAGCATTGGACAACCTGCTGCACAAAAAATCTGGCTGAATAAGATTAATGTGCATAATGTTTTGGGTAATTTGACAGCATGGTTAATGAACAGAAATCAAAAACTGGGAATAAAGCTGTATTTTTCAGGTTTGCCATCAGTGGTTATTGATATTCCTCAGAGATCATTGTTGGGACACCAATTTGCTGCATTTCAAAGGGCTGCCTTGAATTTGGGGACAACGTGTTAAAGTTCACAGTAGACACGAAAATGATCTCATTCACGATGCTGAGTAGTGAGTTGTAATCAGATGGTCACACGGAAACTGCAGTTAGAGAGTAGCTGCGTGACCACCAGGAAAGGCAAAGGGTGTAAGTGGACAGTGCAGGAAACTCGTGTGGTCAATTCCCTCGTAAACAAGTAGCCCGCTTTGGATAATATAGGGGAGATTTCCATTCAGGGGAATCAGCAATAGCCAAGTCAGTGGCACTATGACGAGTTCCAGGGCACAGCAGTCAATGATAAAGTTAAACAGACCCTTCGCAATAAGAGCCTGGATAGTTTGGGGGAGAGAATGGAGATTCTGTGTTCGCAGACAGGAATCAAGGATCGCATTTCCTCCCAGGTGCCAGGGTTCAGGATAGCATGGAGACGTTGAAACATGTACTCTGTGGCGATGTTGAGCAGCCAGGAGGCATTATGCACGTTTGCACAAATGACACAGGTCATTTTCGGCATGCTTTAAACCAGTGAGGCAGGGGTTGGGAACCAGAGCTACGGATCAGATGATGGACTCGGTAGTGAACAGCCAGAAAGAGCGTGTGGCATGTCTGTGAGAAGCTAAAGGCACTTGATAGCTCAAAGGTACATTCAGTGTGATGGATTCAAGTCTGTCTATTTTAACAGTAGACGTATCAGGATAAGGGTGACGAACGTAGAGCATGGACCAGTATTTAGAACTGTGATTTCTTGACCATTACAAAGACCAGGTTATCACAGGAATAGTAACAGTTCTTGGATGTTCCAGGGTTTAGATGTTTCAAATGGAATGGGGATGTGGATGTATAAGAGTTTAAGGAGTGGTATTGCTAATTCGGCAAAGTCTGACAGCTACAGAAAGGGATATTTTCTGCAGAGGCAGCAGTCGTGCAAGTTGGAAACTGTCAATGTATTGGTAGCTTTCTACAGTTCGCCTAATCGGAACAGAGGCACGGATGAGCAGATTGGAAAGCAGTTTGCAAAGTCGCAGAATTAACAAAGTTGTTGTAATATGTGATTTTAATTTCCCTCATAATCATTGGAACCTACTTAGTTAAAATATTTTGGAAAGAGCGGTTTCTGTCAGGTGTGTCTAGGAAGTTACCCAGACACATGGTAGGCCGAATACTGTGGAGTCCTTTATGGATTCAGTGTTTAGCAACGTACCATGCCAGGTGTCAGATCTCTCGGTATGATAGCATTTCGGTTATAGGGATCACAACTCTATGGCCTTTATTATACGCGTGTAGAGGGATGGGAGCAGACAGTATGGCAAATTATTTAATTGGAGGGAGAGGAAATTGCAATGCTATAAGTCTGGAACCGGGGCGCGTATAGTGGGAGCAAATGTTGTCAGGCAAATGTTCTAAGGGAAATGCACGACTAGAAATGTGGAGTTTGTGTCGGAAGCGCGTACTTTTTCTGCTGTACAGGTTGGTCCCAATGAGGCAAACAAAGTTTCTTTGCTTGAAAAATGCTTCATTGACAAGGAATGTGGAAAAACTAGTAAAGAGGAAGAACGAAAGATTGCAGAGACAGTGATCAGACACGGCTTCAGAGGGTTACAAGTTATCCAGGAAGGAACTTAAGAATGGACTTATGTGAGATGGAAAAGCGCACAAGAAAGCTTTAGCGGAGAGCATTAAAGAGAATTCTAAGCACTTCTAAACTTACGTGAAAAACATGAAGTTGGCCAGAGTGACGGTAGGATCGATCAGGGTTCATGGAGTTAACTTGCGCCTCGAGTCCGAGGAAGGAGGGGCGATCCTGATTGGATATTTTGTCTCAGTATTCACTACTGAGAAGAACCTTGAAGTTTGAAGTATGTCTACTTCAACGGCAGGAGCATCCTGAATAAAATGTTTGTAATTGCAACACGGGTTCGGACCAGGGAATTCGTCGTTGTGGTCACTTCGGAGACATGGAAAGAACAGGGACAAGAATGTTTTTTGCACGTTCCGAGGTTTGGATATTTAAGTGAGAGCAGAGAAGATGGTCAAAGAGGGGGGGCTATGGCATTATTAGTCAAGGACAATATTACGGTAGCAGAGCTAAGTTTAGAAATAGGAAAAGAGAGATCACCCAGTTTGAAGTTTTCTGTGGGAATCCAAATAGGTCTGGAGTTGTAGAGGAAAGCATAGGTCGTTCTGGATGAAAGAGAGAGTAAAAGGGAAATTGTCATGAGGGCATTAACTTTCCAAGTGTTGACGGGAAATACAAAACTTTGAGTACTTCAGAGGGAGCAGTTTTTGACCAATGTGTGCTGGATGTTTTCGTGGCACAGTATGTGAACAGGCAAACAAGGAGCGACGCAACTTTGGATTTAGTACTGGGTAATAAATCTGGCTCGGTGTTAGATTTGGAGGTCGCTGAGCACTTCGGTGATAGTGACCACAATTGGTTTACCCTTAAGTTAGCGATGGAAATAGATAGCTATATACCACACGGCAGGAGTTATTACTGGGAGAAATGCACTTATAATGCGATTAGGCAAGATTTAGGATACATGGGATGGATTATGGATACTGCAGAGGCGGTGCACAATTGAAACGTGGAGCTCATTTAAGGAACAGCTACTGCGTGTCTTTGATATGTATATCCCTGTCAGGCAAGGAGGAAGTGGTCGGCAGCTTGAGATTTACACATTAGCAGGGAAAGGCCGAAAGAAAGAGTTAAGAACAGCCAGGAGCGGCATGAGAATTGTTGGAATATAGGATCAAGGAAATGCCAAAAGCTTTCTACACGCGCGGCACGGTGGCACAGTGGTTAACACTGCTGCCTCACAACACCAGAGACCCGGGTTCCATTCCCGCCTCAGGAGACTCTCTGTGTGGAGTTTGCGCATTCTCCCCGTGTCTGTGTGGGCTTGCTCCGGTTTCCTCCCACAATCCAAAAATGTGCAGGTTAGGTGAATTGGCCATGCTAAATTGCCCGTAGCGTGAGGTGAAGAGGTAAATGTAGGGGAATGGGTCTGGGTGTGTTGCGCTTCGGCGGGTCGGTGTGGACTTGTTGGGCCGAAGGGCCTGTTTCCACACAGTTTTACAAAGAAAATGTATAAAAGGAATAAAAGAATGACTGGAGAAAGAGTAGGGCCAATCAATGATTGTAATGAGAATTTGTGAATGGAGTCCCAGGAGACAGGGGAGGCGCGAAACGAATAGTGTTAATTAGTACTCGCACTTGAAAAGCGACAATGTTGTCGTGGAGAATACTGAGATACAGTTTACTGGATGAGGTGGCATCGAACTTCACAAGGAGGAAGTATTCGAAATTCTGCCAAGGCTGAAAATAAATAAGTCCCCTGGGACAAATGGAATTTATCCTAGGATTGATGGGAAGCCAGCGAGGAGACTGCAGATACTGCTTTCATGTTTCTCCTATTACTGTCAAAATGATTAGTGCCAGAATCTTGAGGCTAGCAAATGTTAGTCTCTTCTTCAGGAAGTGGAGTAGAGACAACCCTAATAATAATAGGCCAGTGAGCCTTACATTGCTTGTCGAAAGTTTTTGAAAAGTTTATATGTGATAGAACTTATAATAATCTAGAGAGGAATAAGTTGATTCGAGACAGTCAGCATGGGTTGCTATTCTGTCGGTCGTGCCTCACAAACCTTCTTGTGATCTTTCAGAAGGTGACCAGTTTGATGAGGGTAAAACTATTGATGTGGTGTATATGGATTTCAGGAAGGCTTTTGATAAGTTTTCCCCAGGAAATCATGGCACCAAATACGGAGGCATGGGATTGAGTGTGATTTAACTTTTTGGATCAGGAATTGGCGAGCTGAAAGATGGTTGATGGGAAATGTTCATCCTGGAGTTCAATTTTTAGTCGGATATCTCAAGGATCGCCTTTGGGGCCAGTGTTGTTTGTCAGTTTCATAAATTACCTAGATGATGGCGTAGAATGATGCGTTCGTAAAATTGCTGACGACGCTAAGGTTGGTGGAATCGTGTGGAGTGCTGTAGGATGTTGCAGGCTACCGAGGGATATATGTACGCTGCAGGACTGGGCTAAGAGGTGTGAAATGGAGTTTAATGTGGAAAAGTATGAGATGATTCACTTTGGAAGGGGCAACAAGAATAAAGAGTATTGGACTAATTGTAAGATTCTTCGTGTAGATGCCAGAGAAATCTCGCTTCCAAAGTACATAGGCGCTGAAAGATTCTACCCAGGATGATAGGGTTGTTAAGAAGGCAAACGGCTTGTTAGCTTTTAGTGGGAGGTGGATTGTGTTTCGGAGCCACGAGGTCATACAACCGCCTTATAAAACTCTCATGCAGCTTCACTTGGAGTATTTTGTAGAGTACTAGTCTCGCCCACTTTTCGGAAGGACGTGGAAGTATTGTAAATAGCGCAGGAGCGATTTACGAGGATGTTGCTTGGTATAGAACGAAGATCTTCAGAGCAAAGGTTGAGGCTATTTTCTTTAGTGAGAAGAAAGTTGAGAAATGACTTAATACAGAGATACAAGATCACCAGAGGATTATACAGGGTAGACAGTTTTCATTGGATGGTGATGGATAGCACGAGGGCATGTAGCATCAAATTGAGGTTTCATAGATATTGGACAGATGGCAGAGGTAGGTCCATTACTCAGAGCGTAGTAAAGTCGTGCACGTCCTGCCTGCAACAGTAGTAGACTCGCCAACGTTTGGGGTATTAAAATGGCGATTGAATAAACAAATGGATGATAATCGAATGGTGTAGATCAGATTGGCTTTAAAGTCATTGCAAAGATCGATGTAAATTCGATTGGCCGAAGGACCTGTACTGCGCTGTAATATTTCGCGCTCTATGTTCTACGTTCTATGTCTTCAAACAATAAGTTGAAACCACTAATCCGCTGACGCTAAGCCAGTGCAGGAATCAATCTCCACTTGAAAACATTAAACAGTTCAGATTGAAGGTTTATTTTGAAAGGAAGACAAACCTTGGTCAGTAGAGAGGTTCGTGGAGGGGTAAGTGACTTTAGAAGATATGAGTTGAAAGCATGGCCTTTTTAAGAAAGTATCTTATACATTGTAGAACATACTTCGGCATTCACACTTAATGGACATATGCACATAACCACCAACATCCCCTTCAATACCTCGCAACCCCCAAAATGAACACTTTTAAATTTGCTGTCTGATAAGTCACTTTATTCCTGGGAGAACACAGTCACTGCCCTCTCATCATTCGTTTCAAAGATTTTGCCTTCTCTCTCCTTGTTCATATTGATGTGTGTCACTCCGAGGGATAGATTCAAAGACCAATCGAGTCTTACAGCACGCGACATGCCCTTTGACACATACTGGTCCATGCCAAATAAAATGTCTATTCACCCACCCCATGTACTTCATCTATATCTTCCGAGAACCTTTCTATCCATATATTTGTCCAAATGCATTTTACACGTTATTAATGTACTCACCTCACATCTTCTGCAGCTGCTCATTCCATATGCATATACGTTGCACTTCAGATTTCTTTTCTTTCCCCCTCACGTTAAACCCGATGCTATCCCGTCAAGATTACCCAACTCTGGGGAAAAGATTGAGTGCATTCAACCGATCTATGGTTCCAGTGACCTTTAAGGGTTTTTTTATAAGATCCCTCGTCAGTCTCCTGTGCACTGAAGAAAACGTCCCAGCTTGTCCAAGCTCTCCCTATGACTCAGACACCTGACCTGGCGACATCCTTTTCAATTCCGTCTGCGTTCTTTCCAGTTTAATAACACCGATTTTATAGCAAGTTGTTCAAAACTGAACATACTCGAATTGTGGACTCACCAACGTCCTGTACAAATGCAACATAACTTCCCAACCTCGATATTCATTACCCTGACTGATGAAAGCGTCATTTACTGCTCTGTCTACTTCTTACTGCAATTTCAGAGAACCGTACACCCATACTCCAAGGTTCTTCTGTTTTATTACACTCCTTAAGGCACTACCATTCACGATGAATGTCCGAAATTGGTATGATTTCCCGAAGTGCAACAGTTCACACTCGTCTATATTACGCTGCATTTGCAATTTCTCGGCCCAATTGAGCAAGGTTCTACTACAGTTTCAGATAACCTCCCAGACTTTCGAAGGTACTGCCTGCTTTAGTGTAACTTACAAACACATGAATCATGCCGTGCATATTTTCATCCAAGTCATTGATGTGGATAACAAACATCAATGGTCCAGCATCAACACCTGAAGCATTCCACTTCTCACATGCTTCCAGTCCGGCAAGCATCCTTCTATTACTAGCCTCTGCTTCGTACCAACAAGACAATTATGTATCCAGTTTGCCAGCTCCCCTGAATTGCAAGCCATCTAACCTCCAGAGCAGCTTTTGTTGTGGATCCTTATCAACGGCCTTAAAGACATCCAGGCAAACTACGTCTACCAACCTGCTCACGTCACCTTCATGGCCACTTCATCAAAAAAATGTAACAATTTTTGAGGTATAATCTCCCAAGTACAATACCATGCTGTCTATTCCCGACCAAATATTGTCTTTCAAAATGCATGTTAATCTTATCTCAGAATCCTCTCATGAAACATACAAACCACACATGTTAGGCTTACTGGTTTAAAGTTATCAGATTTAACTTTGCAGCTCTTCTTGAATAGTGTGCAACATTCGGCACATTCCAGTCGTGTGAAACCTCACCAGTGGCTAAGGATGTTGAAAAAATCGAGGTCCCCCGCAATTTCTTCAGCAGCATCTTGCAAGTGTTCTTGGAAATGTCTGACCAGGTGCAGGACATACATCCAATTACAACTATTCTAATACATTCAACAATTCATCTCCTGTGATATGGACTGTCACTAAGCTGTAACCACTTCCTTTCCCAAGTTGCTAAGTCTTCATATTTGTGTCCATGATAAACACAGAGGAGAAATATTCATTAAGGATCTCGCGAATCTCCTGAAATTCGACACATATATGCCAAGTTTAGTTCTGGAAGGGTCATATTTCTCTTGTTAATCTACTTTATTTTTCACTAATATACTTCTGATTAACCCTTATCTTCTCAGCCAAGGCTATCTCGTGACCGTTTTTGCGTTCCTGATTTCCTTTTTCAGTAAAGTTCTGTGTCTCTTCTTTACCTGCAGTGATTCTAGCTGCATGTTCCCGAGCCACACCTCCTTCTTTTGTTCTCCTCAAAGCCTCAAAATGTCCTATCGTCCATGGTTCCATATTGCTGTCAACCATGGCTATCACCCTCACACAACATATATCCCATGAACTCTTGCGATTTCCCACTCAACAGCTGTCCTTTTGCCTGCAATTTAACTACTCCAATAAATTCCTACAAGTGCATGTCTATTTTCATGGAAAAATGTCTTTACTGAATTTAGAACTTGAATGTGTGTACCAGTTTTATCCCTGTCCATAAATATTTTTAAATTAATAGAACTGGTCATTGGTCCTAACGTGCCACGCCACTATCTCCTCCATCACCTTTCCAGCTCTTCTTCCCAAGTGTATGACGAGAATTTCCCCTTCTCCAGGCGTATTTCTGTATACTGCTAGAGGAACCATCCCTGAAATGCACTGAATGAATTTCATCCGATCTAATCCCTTAACGCTTTATACTCTCAGTGTATGTTGTAAAGTTAAAATCCCTTACTACGACAACTTCTTTGTTGCTGCAATTCCCCCCAATTTCGCTGGATATTGTTCATCTAAACCCCCTTGTTCATTTAATTCCCTTTGGGTATTTGCGTGTCCTATAGAATGGCAATAATAACGTCATCATGCCCTTAATTATTAGCTCCATCCACAATGCCTCACAGGATGACTCTGGTCATTTCATCAGGGATAACTACTGGGATACCCGCCTTAATCAGAAATATAACTCCCTCTCCGTCTTTGCAATAGGTCTGTACCGCCAAAAGCAGCTGTACCTTGCTACTTTAAAATGCCAATCCTGTCCTTCACTCAGAAATGTTTCTCTAATAGAGTCATAGAGTCATAGCCTCCTACAGCACAGAGATAGTCCTTTGGCGCAAACTGTTCCAAGACGATCAAACTTTCATCCACCTGGCCCCTGCACCAATTCTTTCGCCATGCATTCATCTTCCATATTTCCCTGTACTGAGCCCATATCCTTCTGATCCTTTCCTATCCGTGTACATTTTCAAATGCAATTTTAATATTATTAACCTATCCGCCTACACCACTTCTGCTGGCAGCTCTTTCCATATTCCTACCATAGTCAGAGTAAACAACGTGGCCCTCAGCTTTCCTTTTATTATTTCTCCTCAAACCATACACTGACGCTGTCTGCTCCTCGATTCACCAAACCAGGGAAAACTACTGAGTGAATTCAACATATCCATGCCTCTCATGATCCCACGCACCTCTATTGAAGTCCACCCTCAATTTTTTTTTATGATAAGAAAAATCTGACTTGTCCAACCTCTCCCTATAACTCAGACCCTTGACTCCTGCAACATGCTTGTCAATTAGTTCTGCACTCTTTCGGTTTTAATCGTTTCTGTAGAAAATTAATCAAAACGGAATATGATACTCCGGTTGGGGCCTCACCAAAGTCCTTTACAACTGCAAGTTTACTTCCCAAATTCTGTACTCAATGTCATGTCTGATGAAGTGCAGTATGCCAAATGGCTTCTTCACTGCCCTGTGTACCTGTGACTCCCCTTTCAAAGAAATGTGAACCTGATCTCCTAGATTACTTTGTTCCACTACACTCCCTCAGGATCTGCCATTCACCATGAAATTCCAACCTTGGTTTGACTTTCCAAAATGCCATACCTCATAATTATCTATATAAACTGCATATAAAAACGATAAACCCAAATTCATTGTCCTCAGCAAACTTACTGATCAGACCTTGCACATTCTCCTCCAAATTACTGATATGGAAAACAAACAATAGTATGCCAACACTGACCTCTGGGACACTCCACTCGGCACAAGCCTCCAGTCTGAAAGCATCATTCCAGTATTGCCATCTGCTTGTTACCATCGAGCCAATTTTGTATACAATTTGCCAGCTCCTTCTGGATTACATGTGATCTAACCTTCCAAAGCAGCACACCATGTGGACCATTATCAAAGGTCTTACTGAACACCACACAGACTAAGTCTAACGCCCTGCCCTCGTCAACGTTGCTGTTAGTTTCTTTAAAATCTCTCATAAATTTGTGGAACACGATCTCCCACTCACAAAGCCATACTGACTAACCATAATCAACCGATGTCTTTCCATATATATAAATATAGATATACACACTGTCCCTCCAGCCTCGTACTAGTCTCTTTGTTGTTCAGAATCACAACCCATGCCATTCGAATTTAAACCGTCCTTTGCAACACTAGCTAATTTCACCACCAAGGTATTGGTTCCCCTCCACTTCAGGCGTACCATGTTCCTCTTGAACAGTTCGCCTCTGCCTCAGACAGCGCCTCAATAATCTAAAAATCTGAATACCTGTCCCCTGCACCAATTCTTTCGTCATGCATTCATCTGCCATATTCTCCTGGATTGAATCTCATGAATACATGACACCAGAAGTAATTCAAATGTTATCACCAACAGGATACTGGTTTTAAAGATTTTTCCTGGCTGTTTGTAAACACACTGCAGGATCTCATCCCTACTTCTAACTATGTCATCCTTACCAACATGCCCATTGACTTCGTTCAGCTCACCCTCTCCCGTGAGAATGCTCTGCCACCTCTCAAAGAAATTCTGACCCTCTTCTGCAACGCACCATCATGGACTCTGGTTTGCGCTAAAAGACCATCTCATCTGTCCCTCCAACTATCGAGTCTCCTGTCACTAATGTCCTGTTTACTTTTACTCTTTAGTGCCGTGCTCCAGAGACAGTCGTAATGCCACCCACATTGCGACTGCTGCTTTCAGTAAATGATCATCCCGCCCCCAGCAGTATGCTGTGTCCTTGCATCGGATGAGAATGTCCACTTTGGATTCTTGCATTCTCTACCATTTCCGTTTGCCTTTCCAGTGGCCACCCAGTTCCTTTCTTCCAGTGACTTCGCTGTGACTACCTTACTAAAACTCGTATCTATGAAGCAATCAGCATCTCGGATAATCTTGAGTGCATCCAGCTTCAACGCCGAAACACGGTTTACCAATCAATTCAACTGTGTGCACTTCACACAGGTGCAGTCATCAGGGACAATGGATGTCTCCGACAGCTCCCACATACTGCTGGAGAAGCTTGCGACTGCCCCAATTGCCACCACAACTGCTGTAAGGCTAAAAACAAAGTTAAAATGACGTTACCTGTTATATGTGTACTTTTGTTTTGAAACGCTGCTTTCCAAAGCCTCCCAAGCCAAAACGTTACTTTTTGTATGCTGCCTTCCAATTTTGCAATGACACATCTGTCGAACTTCCTATTTTTTTCAGATGAAAATGGAAGGAAAGGAAACACTACAGTAATATACCGTTTAGGCCTTGCGTATTCCTTGCCACCAAGTCCTCGATTACCTACTCTTTAGTCCAGGTGATTGCTTGTCCCCGGAGAGTGTCTTACTGAGGTCTTCCTTCTGCTCGTGGGGACTTCGTCAGTGCAACTATTCAACCCAACAGCCATTCCCCTTTTTCACTGCCTTCTGCTGCTCTATGTGGATATCACTCCGGTGTTACATGTGAATGGTATTCTGCTTCATACAATCGACACTGTTCTGTTTTGTTCACGGTGAAATTATTCTTCAATAAATTTATAACCTGTTTTGACAGAAAATGAAAAAAAGGGAGGTTATTATCCTGCCAACATTTTGCTCGGCTTCGGAAACATCTTCTGGTAGTTTATATATGATCCTGGAGAGATAGTTGATAAATATCATGGTTCTGCGAACAAAATTCAAGCTTGTAGAAAGAAATGGCATTTCACTGGCTAACCGCCATTATAAACCGTTTATCCCATTCCTGTTAACTCGGTAATCAACACTCTGATATATTTTAATAGTCAGTCATGTCCTTAATGAAATATGAGTTTTGGGCATGAAACAAGATTGTCATGAGATAAAGGAAGTTGATTATACAAAATTCAAAATATCTAACAGCTTCATTGAATCCGTAGAGTGTGGAAAGAAGTCAATTCTGCCCAACAATTCCACACCAACTCAGCGAAGAGCATCCCCGACCCTTCTCTTCAATCCAACATTTCCCATAGCTAATACACTGAACGAAACACATCCCTGAACTCGATTGGCAAGCTAGCACGGCGAATTTACCGACCCTGCACAGGTTTGGGCCGTGGGTGGAAACCACATCTCTAGGCGGAAACCCAGAAAGATATGGGGGCAAGTCAAACCCCACACAAGCAGTAAGCCGAGGGAGGAAGCGATTTTGCGACACTCATATTGTGAGGGAGCAGTGATAACCACTGCATCACCGTGCCGTCCTTCATCCCCCTTTGATCATTGAATGTTACATTTTATTTTTATATGGCATAACATCAATGAGCGGATCACTAGGATTGTACGATTTCTGAACTTATTTTCGAAAAGCTCAGAGTTGTGCACGGGAATTTTCGTTACTGCACCACGCGTTGTTTTGAAGTGATACAAACCAAGGTTTCAGTGCAGATCAAACGAGTAGTAAACGACCCAGTTTGATAAAGTAGCCATTTCACGAGTAAACAAAATAACGCACTACAGTCCAGATTGAGGTCAGATATCAGGGAGCTTTGCCCCTTCACTGAATTACACCTCGTATGTTTTTTTCCGCTCAGCCTTTCTCTGTCACTTAGTGAGGCACCTCGAATTTCAGTGTGACACCACTATAAATGATATCTTGACAAAGAAACTAAAATTGGCTCACGCTTTGCTTTTCAATTCGACTGAAATAGATTGCCTGTGTCATATTGCCTGATGAAATCATAAACCTCGATATGTGATGGGATGGCCAGCAGAGAAAAAACACCATGTTTCAAATGCAGAGCAACGGTAGAGCTTTCTTTCCAGATCATCAAGAGGTGTCAAGGTCAACCATGGCAGAGACTTCAACAAAGCCATGAACTTTCAGCTTGCTGCTTCAGAACTGTTTTAGAGATATATTTTAATTGATGTTATTTCTGTCTTTCATCATCCATCGGGTTCTGCATACGTTTGTTCTATTTTACCGTTGTTCGTGGATATATTTTGAATGAACGTTCACCATCTATGTTACTAAATGAGCAAATAGCCGAACTACAACTTCTTCATGAACGTCAGTACCATTCCAGCAACGGAATTCCATTTCTGATGCAACTGAAATTGGTTTACATGCACTTCATCATGAGCACCTCACATTTTGTGTTTTGCTTTTCCCCACCATCGTGCTGAAGAGTATTTTCTCCAGCTCATTTCCAAAAAAACTCTTCCAGTACATTTCTAGCTTTTTGTGGGAAGTTTTCTGGACCAAATTATTTCCCCATTGTCCGTTCACGCTCACTGGCACCGATTATACATTTATCCCACTCCATTTTTTCCGACTGCAAAAAAACAGTGTAAGACATATTTCCATGAATAGTGGTTCTTGAAATGTATAATCTTAATTTGAATCTCAGATATTCTGTGAATATTCGAAGTAGACCCATTATTTGTGCATTTTAAAAAATCGAATCCACGGCCGAGGAAAAGGCACAATGAACTAGAGAGTTCAATATTTGTATAGTAATTACTGAATGACCATATTCTCATAAGGATTTCTCCGAAGCAGCATGAGACATAAGGGTGCATCTATTGGTGCTGAATGATTTATACCCTGGTTGGGACATTGCAATTAAAACAAAACAAATAAGTTTGGGAGAAGATTTGTAGCTCGGGTGCTTGTTGCTGTGGTTCTGTTCGCCGAGCTGGAAGTTTTCGTTGCAAACATTTCGTCCCCTGTCTAGGTGACATCCTCAGTGCTTGGGAGCCTCCTGTGAAGCGCTTCTGTGGTGTTTCCTCCGGCATTTATAGTGGCCTGTCCCTACCGCTTCCGGTTGTCAGTGTCAGCTGTCCGCTGTAGTGGCCGGTATATTGGGTCCAGGTCGATGTGTTTGTTGATGGAGTTTGTGGATGAGTGCCATGCTTCTCGGAATTCCCTGGCTGTTCTTTGTTTCGCTTGCCCTATAATGGTAGTGTTGTCCCAGTCAAATTCATGTTTCTTGTCGTCTACGTATGTATTGACTGCTTAGCTTTCACATTGTCACCTGCTGCAATTTGTTATCGTGATCAAACAGCATACATTTTGAAACCTCTGAGATTCTACAGAATCAGCGTTTAACATTGTGAGGTTGTCTCCATCAACAAAAGAGAAAATTGAGGCAGCAATGTATTATCGAATCTAAATTTGCTGAAAATCTATTGTAATACATTTGCTGTTACTGGCATCACCAGTAAGTGAGTCATAAACTATCAAACTTCCAGAAAATTGTTTTGCATTCTGTGACGTAGTCGAAATAATAAATGGACATTTTTAGATGAAATTGTTTTTCTGAGTTTACGTTACAGCAAACACTGCCAATGTATTTAACAGCGAAGTGACAGGCTGTTCCAAAATTGGTTGATAAATGAGTACCTGTGTTTTGGTTGCTGTTTTGAAAACAATTTGACTAATTTATTCAAAACAAACTCTCAGCCCTTCAAATCCAATCCAATTTCAAATATGATTACGTTGAGAGCCTGAAACCAATCAGACGATAACAATTTCTGTTATAATCTAGATAACGAAGTGAGGGCATTTGAAAATTGGTCACAGCAATTACCATCGAATATGAGAGCACATTTCAAAGGGACTACCTAAAATAATTCTCTCAGGATTCAGGATCTATCGCAGGTAACTTTTCGAGTAAAAACAGTTCAAAAAAAATCAGAATACGACACAGAGAGAAGACAGCAGATTCAGAATGACAGATGGAAGCAACACATTCAGAAGACTGGTAGGAACAGTGCGCACGAGACTGAATGGACTTCAGGAGATTAAGCAGACATATTTGCTAATATTTGTGTTATTAAACAGGCAGTTAAATACAGTTGGGTTCAGGCAGTGATTATGTAACAAAAAGAGATTCAGATTTGTTAATAGAATTTTGTTTATTGCTCACTGCTAGTGTTAGGAAATAAGATTTTTGTTTCTGTGAACAGTGGAAATCGGGCGTTTTCTACCACTCACTCACACTTTTAGCAGATTACGATGCAAGACGAGCTGCACTGGGTTATTAGTTTTAATTAACAGGAGAGTTCATCCTCTGTGTATTAACACTTCTGTGCTGGGTACGATTGCATCCTGTTCTAATATTTAACGTTATACGGGAATTAAAAAAATGACATTGCTTTGTGGAGAAATTTATAGTGATTTTATTTTGGTATTTGATATTGTGCAATCAAAAATGAACATTTGTTTTCAGCTCAGCGGCCACATGAATCATTTAGAAACTACTTGTCCTGAAATTCCACAAGCGCTTGAAGCAGCCTTCCGTAGAAGCAAACAGTCCGATAGTAGAAATTGCGACAGGATTAGTGTCGGTTAAGTTGTATGAACTGGATATCACTAACATGCACAGTTTACCTAATGAAATTGGCGTACGCGAATGCGAAATCTCTGCCATCAGCAATGCACTAACTAGATCACGAATAAGTAATATGCACCTGACACAGAAAGTACATTTTATTTGAACTAATTGTCACTGAAGCATTTTCTCGAATTTGGATTACGAACGGTAATTAAACATTTATATTTCCAAATAAAGTTTAGGTATTCACAGTCAATGCAAATGCCTCTGCATGTCCCATATTAGAAAAAAAAATTGCAGAGATAAACATTTCTTTTGATTAACAATACTGAGAGAAACACATTTTATGTCTGCAGCTGTATCAAGGAAGCATGTTCAGGATTAAATGATAGATAAGCAAATGGATAGTAGTGCTATCGTGTTGACCTTCAGCTTTGGGTGAAAGTCTGAGATGAGATGGCGTTGTGCCATTGACACCTGGACCGAGATTTCCAGTTGCAGATTGCAGAGATAATCATCTCCAGCATGGAATACTGGGTTTGTACCCTTGCTTATATCCACTCGTTAGAATGATCCATCAAATCACATAAGTAAAATTGTCCATACCACAGGCTCGCAAAAAGTAGGCACTGCCTCAGTCTATCAAGAATTTTCGATAACATAAGTGACTTTTCCCTCGTGAACTTGGAGTTGCTCTGAAATTGCTGACTTACAATTCCGGTCTTGTCAGTTCACCATCTCTGTCTAGTTTGACGAAGCTATCCTCAGGGCATTGTTTGGCAGACCGTGACATCAGTGACAGATCAGTCAGCATTCACGATCTTGGACTTGCACATAACTAAATCACAATTTGAAATTGTTTCATTTTACTTTGTTAATTCGTGATTTCTGCAGATTCCTCTCCTTCATCTGAGATTCGAGAATGTGTAAGTTCTAATCAAACAAAGCCAAGCAAACATGTTGAAGCAGTGTCGCGTTAAACGGTTTAACACACATTTATTTTGTTGTGCTGTTTCACCTACAGTAAATATAGTGGCGGTATTCATCCAGTCCAATAGAAATTGTGGGCGTTCAACCTGCATCACCCGTTACGTGCTGGCTCTGTGAATGTCAGGTCAACTATTTGTTATCACAGAAGTCATTCCGTCCCAGCTAACTTATTATTATTTCGCATTATCTTTCTTTCTCATTGCACCTGTGTGTAGTATTATCCATGCCTTGCAGTGAGCAACAATATTATGATTAGTCTGATTGAACATTAAATTTTCCTTTGATCCGTTTATAGACATTTATTGTCAGTGTCTAAGTGTAAAATATTGCACTGAGGGAACAGCAGTTCTGGGTATAATAACGACCAGTGTTCTCCTCTGTTTTACAAAAACATATCTCCCTACGTTATACAGGAACCTGGAGAGGTAATAGACAATGTGCGCCATGCTGTTCTCCAGATCCTGCTTGGCTGTTATTTCATGATTTTGACATGCTTTTATCACCATTGCTCACATTCGTTTTAATTTTTTTTGTGCACAGTCTGACCATTGGATACATATTCGTCAATTGTTTTATTTTGAGAGACTGAGAGGTCAGAGCACCAAAGATATTTTAAATAACACAGAAATGAAGAGCAAGTGGAAGATTGTGATTTAACTCTTCAGCATATCCAGAAGCTTCTTTCTTTTGTCGAGGAAGCGTATTATGTATTTATTAAATCATAGTATTACAGGAACAAATACAAGGGATCATAAAAATTCCGGACTAATATTGTAAAGATCGGTTTCATGCTGCCCAAGATACGTTTTTGCACAAATCCGTTCATATATGGACCACGTTTGTAGAGCAGATCAAGGCTACAATGGAATATCTCATCAAATCAATGCCTCGACCATTTAATAAACGGGGCAACTGAGAGCATGGAAGATATTTTTTCCCAGTGTTTTTAGTGCTTTAACGTCAAATACCCTGCAGATTCCCAAATAAATCTTGTGACATCTTGAAAAATGTCCAGATTACAGAGGAGGAAGTGCTGGATGTCTTCAAACGGTTAAAGGTGGATAAATCCCCAGGACCTGATCAAGTGTACCCGAGAACTCTGGAAGCTAGAGAAGTGATTGCTGGGCCTCGTACTGAGATATTTGTATCATTGATAGTCACAGGTGAGGTGCCGGAGACTGGAGGTTGGCAAACGTGGTGCCACTGTTTAAGAAGGGCAGTAAAGAAAAGCCAGGGAACTACAGACCGTTGAACCTGGCCTCGGTGGTGGGCAAGTTGTTGGAGGGAATACTGAGGGACAGGATGTACATGTAGTTGGAAAGGCAAGGACTGATTCAGGATAGTCAATATGGCTTTGTGCGTGGGAAATCATTTCTCACATACTTGATTGATTTTTTTGAAGAACTAACAAAGAAGGTCGATGAGGGCAGACCAGTAGATGTGATCTATATGGACTTCAGTAAGGCGTTCGACAAGGTTCCCCATGGGAGACTGATTAGCAAGGTTAGGTCTCATGGAATACAGGGAGAACTAGCCAGTCGGATACAGAACTGGCTCAAAGGTAGAAGACTGAGGGTGGTGGTAGAGGGTTGTTTTCAGACTGGAGGCCAGTGACAAGTGAAGTGCCACAAGGATCGGTGCTGGGTCCTATACTTTCTTTCATTTACATAAATGATTTGGGTACGAGCATAAGAGGTACAGTTAGTAAGTTTGCAGATGACACCAAAATTGTTGGTGTAGTGGACAGCGAAGAGGCTTATCTCAGATTACAATAGGATCTGGACAGATGGGCCAATGAGCTGAGAAGTGGCAGATGGAGTTTAATCCAGATAAATGTGAGGTGCTGCATTTTGGGAAAGCAAATTTCGCAAGACTTATACACTGAATGGTAAGGTCCTAGGGTGTGTTGCTGAACAAAAAGACCTTGGAGTGCAGGTTCATAGCTCCATGAAAGTGGAGTCGCATGTGGATAGAATAGTTAAGAGGCGTTTGGCATGCTTCCTATATTGGTCAGAGTATTGAGTACAGGAGTTTGGAGGTCATGTTGCGGCTATATAGGACATTGGTTAGGCCACTGTTGGAATATTGTTTGCAATTCTGGCCTCCTTACGATCGGAAAGATGCTGTGAAACTTGAAAGGATTCAGAAAAGATTTACAAGGATGTTGCCAGGGTTGGAGGATCTGAGCTACAGGGAGAGGCTGAACAGGCTGGGTTGTTTTCCCTGGAGCGTCAAAGTTATGAGCAGCATGGATAGGATAAATAGACAAAGTCTTTTCCCTGCTGTCGGGGAGTCCAGAACTAGAAGGCATAGGTTTAGGGTAAGAGGGGAAAGATATTAAAGAGACCTAAGGGGCAACTTTTTTACGTAGAGGGTGGTACATGTATGGAATGAGCTGCCAGAGGATGTGGTGAAGACTGGTACAGTTGCAACATTTACGAGGCATTTCGATGGGTTTATGAACAAGAAGGGTTTGGAGGGATATGAGCCGGGAGCTGGCAGATGGGACTAGATTGGATTGGGATATCTGGTCGGCATGGACAGGTTGCATGGAAGGGTCTGTTTCCATGCTGTCCATCTCTATTACTCTAAATATGTGACAAAGAGTTACTCAAGCCATCAAAAACGGGTGAACAGCACATCAACACTGTTAACAGCATCATGCCTTTCGATTACCACTTTCGAAAACTTCAGCAACGTTGTTATATAAGAATTAAATTTTGGAAATCAATTGATTTTATTTAAGCTGTCGTAATCCATGGGATGAACAATTATATCCCTCAAGATTCATCTCAGCTTCTCAATTTAGTTAAACTGCCTCGCCTTAGTCTTTCGTTTTACCATTGCAATTGTCCTTGATGAAGGCATTTGCAATATTAAAATCGATAATTGCTGTGCTGGAAAAGCACTGCTGGTCAGGCAGTACCGACGAGCAGGGGAATTGACGTTTTGTAATCAGCCCTTCATAAGAAATCAAGCGTATCCACCACAACACTTTTTGACTCTAATCTGTAGTATCTACAAACGCGACTTTCTCCTTCCCCGCTCCTTGGATGCTGCCCGACTGGCTGTGTTTTCCAACCAACACATTCTTCGACTCTGATCACTGGCATCTGCAGTCCTCGCTTTTTCCTAGTTGCAATATTACAGTCTTCCATGTCCAGTGCTCTGAGAACCCTTATTCTCTCAAAACCGTTTAATGCATTTCATCCAGACTCCGTCTGTTGTCAAACTTACACCAACCATCTTATCTAACAATTTTCAGACCTTCTTTATGCATAGATTTCGACAGTCACCATGGTCTAACTATCGTCTCCCTCTTTGGTAAACGGTCGCCTTCATATGAATGCAATACGAAAACTAACGAAAACTTTCCTTACATTCAAACTGAACTTCTCAAATATTGAGATATCCCATTCATATGAGTGTATGAGCCTAACACTAAAGCTGCCCCTTACGAATAGCTGTTAGCTGTCGTTAAAATGTAAATCCACCCTGAAAGCAAGCCTAGATGTAAATTAAACATAAAAACGATTCAAACTAAAATCCCAAATGGGAAACCTCGTTCCAATTATATCCTGTCCCTCAGATTAATATTTTCTTCATCCACCTGTCAACTTTAAATTCATTTCGAACATACCTCGAACAGAACTCCATCCTTTCATGTCCTGTCAACGCCAACCTTCTCCCTTTATTTGTCACTCTCTCAGGGAATTACCGTGTGTTGCATGTATTTCTATCTGCATAATTTATCAGTGGAAGTGACCAAGATAAATGTCATTTGTGTGCAACAAAGAGGGCAAAAAGGGGTGACGGTCCTCATTGAAAGTATTCTGAATAGACCAACTCTCCATATTTCATCATAAATAGAACTTTTTGGAAGTCGCAATCACAGAGATTTAAGTCGATTGCGGAGCTGTTAGGCTGGTGCCTAAGTAAGTTAGAGATTTTACTTGGACGTCTGAGAGTCCGCTGTTGAAGCAATAGCTCTCCTTATTATAGTTAATTTACTTGCAATGGGGGGCAAATAATTTATATTTCCTCTCTTCCCATGAGTCTGCTCTGGTCAAGTGATTATGTCCAAAGGATCTAGTTCCACGGCAAAACTTAATATGACGTCATATTGTCTTATTTCAGAGCAAACAAAAAACTGGAAAAGTATATTATGAAGGTATTCTAGATCGTAAACATTCATCATTTTTCTTCAAATGTACGTGTCCGACATTATTTTCCAATTGCTGGGTAATTTTATCTACACCTGCAATGGTTCGGTCTCCCTTCTTTCTATGGCCTTGGATATGGCAGAATTTTTCAGGACAGTTCAGGAGGGTTTCTTCACACAGGATGTTAAACTTACAACCAGGGATGCCGTTATACTGGACTTGGGTTTGGGAAGTGAACTCGACCAGGTGTGTGAAATTTCAATGGGGGAGAATTTCGAGAAAGTGATCATAATATCGTGTGTTTTAAAGTACTCTTCGATAGTTATATTTGCAGTCTTTGTATTAAGATCAAGGACAGGCAAATGCATCAACGTTAGGCAAGAACTGGAGAATTTTCATTGCAGGCGTTTGTTTCAGGGTAAATTCTCAGTGGACATCTGAGAGTGTTTCAATGGGCAGTTGTAAGACTTGAATAGAGGCACACGCTTGCGGGAATGATCGAAAAATACGGCAAGTTACGTGAACATTGGATGAGGAGTTTGTGGGTCATGATGCGGCTGTACAGGACATTGGTTAAACCATGTTTGGAATATTGCTTGCAATTCTGCTCTCCTTCTTAAAAAAAGATGTTGCTAAACCTCAAACAGTTGAGAAAAGACTTACACGGATGTTGCCAGGGTTGGAGCGTTTCAGCTATGGGGAGAGGCTGAATAGGCTGTGGCTTTTTACCTGCAGCTACGAACGCGAAGAGTGACCGGCACAGATTCATAAAATCATGAGAGGCATGGATAGTCATAATAAACAAGGTTATAACAGGGGGAGGGGGAACAGAGTCCAGAACGCGAAGGCATAGTGTCAGTGCGATAGGGGAAAGATAAAAAAGGGACATAAGGGGCAATGTTTTCACGCAGACAGTTTTCGTATACGGAATAAACTGTGAGAGCGTGTGATGGAGTCTGGCACAATTACAGAATTAAAACAATCTGGATGGGTAAATGAATAGGAAGGATTTAGACAGATATGTGCCAAGTGCCGGTAAATGGGACTGGATTAGCTTAGGAAATCTGGTCGACATTGACGAGTTGGAGAGAAGTGTCTGTTTCCATGGTGTACATCTCTCTGACTCGATGACACTCTGACTTGGGCTGTTATGAACTTGGTTAACAAGGAAAGTGAAACTTATGGAATGTCCAGAATGATATAATAGTATATAATAGGTATAAGAAGAAGATGGTAGCTTTGGAAAGCATTGGCCCACTGAAAGATGAAGGAGGAACATATGTATGGAACCAGAAGAGGTAGGTGAGGTCCTCAACATAAACTTTGCGTTGGGATTCATCAAAGAGACGGAATTCGGGAAAGATGATCTCAGGGAATTGTGTATCGAACTTCAAAGTCAAGTTTTGCTTGAAATAGAAGAGATGTTAAACATCCTGACAAAAAATAATATAAATACGTCCCTTGGTCCTGATGGGAGCTATTCCGGAAAATTGAGGATGACAAGAGATCAAATTTCTGGCGCAATCACAGCCCTCTTTGTGTACATTTTGGCCGTAGGTGAAGTCCCGGAGAACTGGACAATGTCAATTGCAGTCCCATTGTTTCAGAAGGTTAGCAGGAAGAATTGGGAAATTACAGGTGATAGGAAAATTATTGGAGCTGATTATGAGGGACACGCTGTTATGCACTCAGAAGCAAATGGACTTACTACCGAGACAGAGCACGGTTTTGAACTGGGAAGGCTTGCCTCAATAATAGATACGGTGTGTGAGCAGGTCATGAAAACGATTGATGAGGCCAAGGCGATTCATGTTGTCGACATGGACTTCAGCAAAGACTTTGACAAATTCTTTCATTGCTTACTGGTTCAAAAGTTGAAGTGCTGCATTTGGAAATTCAAGTAAAAGTGCAAATTACATATGGAATGGCAGAACCCTCAGGATTATTGATCAGCAGAGTGATCTGTGTGTGCAGTTCCACGGATCACAAAAGGTGGGAGCACAGGTTGATAAGGTAGTTAAAAAGAGCCACAGCACGCTTGTCTCCACGAGAAGTGGCATTGAACATAAGTCCGACCAAGCTATGCTGCAGTTTTATGGAATTATGGTTTGGCCACACTTGGAATATTGTGTACAGTTCCGGTCACCACATTACCAGATGGATTTGAATTCTTTGGACAGCGTAGAGAAAATATTTATCAGAATGTTGAGTTTGCCTGTGATGGAGATTTCAGTTAAGAAGTAGGGTTGGATAGACCGGGGTTGCTTTCACTAGAATGAAGAATGGGGAGGTTCTACCAGATAGATCTTTATGAGATTCGAAACCGCATGA
Source organism: Chiloscyllium plagiosum (assembly GCF_037043375.1). Taxonomy (NCBI): domain Eukaryota; kingdom Metazoa; phylum Chordata; class Chondrichthyes; order Orectolobiformes; family Hemiscylliidae; genus Chiloscyllium; species Chiloscyllium plagiosum. The sequence goes on from NW_028270175.1 coordinate 83,914,429, forward strand.
GTAGAGTGAGAGCATGAGGTTGGTACCCATTGTGATTAGGTAAATTGGAGGAGACACATTTTTGCGGGGGTGGGGCAGCTTAAAAAAAAGATGTAGTGTAAGTTTTTTTCACTCTAAAGGTGGTGAATGTTTGGAACGGGCTGCCAAAAGTAATGTTGGAAGCAGGCACAATAGAAACATTCAAGAAACATGTACGTGGACGAATGTATGAATAACAAGGGATTAGAGAAAATGGAAAACACCTTTCGTAGGGAAGGGCAAAATGTGTCAGAGCAGATTTGTAGAGCTCACGGGTCTGATCCTGTGTTATATTAAACTTCAATACAAGATAATGTATCATATTATCACAAATTATCTATTTTTGCAATGTATTCAGCATTCCATAAACACACCCTTGTTAGGCAAATAGCGAGAAACAATCTGCCCCTTTTTAATTGAAAGACGAAGTGTCCCTAGCGAAGCAACAGGGAACTCCAGGAGTCAGCTCCAAAAGCTAGCAAAAATCACCAACTCACTGAAAGCAAATGGCCCCTTTGGATCTGCGTGAAGCTGACCTGACCTCCCACAGTCCAAAAATGTGCAGGTTAGGTGAATTGGCCACACTAAATTGCCCGTAGTGTTAGGTAAGGGGTAAATGCAGGGGTATGGGTGGGTTGCGCTTCGGCGGGGCGGTGTGGACTTGTTGGGCCAAAGGGCCTGTTTCCACACTGTAAGTAATCTAAAAAAAAAAAAAAATCTAAAAAAAAATCTTATGATTCTTCTATCTTACTTTAAAAATCACCCATGGAGAACTCAAAACTATTTAAGAATGCATATCTGAAGGAAACAAAAAAAAATCTGCACCACTGACAGAATGTGCTCCTGCAACACACACAAAACCGAACACAACTCGAGAAGGCACAGTATTGTCACAATTCTAGGAAGTCACAGTGGGAGTGTTTACTGATGGGGATTGAAAAAGAACACGGCTTCGAATGGAGAGAAAAATAATACACTGTCTTTCAAGTGTGTGACATTCCTGGAAACATTTACAATATTTTTTTCTGGGCCTTCGTTTTTCCTTGGAAGTAAAATCTTGACTTTGGTCTCAGAGACAGAGATCAGCAAAATTGGACTGAAGGGGGATAAAATGGTAACATATTAGTGCTGTCATTTTTTCCTATTTCGCTCAGGATGTTGCAAATGTTCAGTCCTCAGCCTGTTAGAGAATGCGATTGAAAAACGTGTGGACACTGAAAGCTTTAAGGTAATTGTTTTAGCTTCATTCGAACAGTCATACATAACATCGACATGAATGAAATCCACACAGAATTTAAGTGCACTGTCAAATATTTTTGAGGTACAATTATTTTCGTAATAGAGGTATCATGGTTTCAAATGTGGACAACAGGGACTCCCAAACCAAAGCATTAAGCCAACAAAGAGACCCATTACGTTCCTGTTCAGGTAATGTTAATTTAGCGCTATTTGCACGTGAAACCATCAGTGAGAACATCACTCATTCCCTCTGGTGTGACTTCGAGATGTTTGATGTGATTTGATTTATTTGACTTGATTTCTTGTAGTCAAGTGTATCTAACTGAAGTGAAAAGGATTTTTTTGTGAGCAGTACAGGCAGACCAAAGCAAGCAAGCACAGATAGATCATAGAGTGCTTAGACAAAATGGAACTCGCAGGTTACATTGCACAGGAAATGCGCAAAGCAAGTTCTACATGAACAAGGTCACATAATTTGAAGTTAAGGACTCCTTTCATCAGTCATGTGGCAGCACCGAAAAGGTTGTTCTCGAAACTGTTGGTGGGTTTGTTTTAAGCTTCTGTATTTTTGCCTGGTGGAAGAGGTTATACGAGAACATTACCAGCGTGTCATGGGTATTTGATGATGTTGGCAACCTTTCCATCGGAACGTGAAGTGTGAATCATGTCCATGTTGGTTTCCGTAATGCTTGGGCTGCACACAAAATTTTTCAGTAGGTTCTTGCTAATCTGGGTAGAGTCATTGTCAGATCCAGCCGGTCTGCAGCCAGACAGTATGCTTTCCATTCTGAATCTGTAAACCTGGCCAAGGGTCCTTGTGGACATGCCGAATTTCCGAAACCACCAGAGAAAGATAATGGCTGGTTATGCTTTCTTGATCATCACATCTATGTGAGAGGTCCAAGACAGGATGTTGGTTATCATCAGTCTGTGGAACTTGACGCTGTCCAACCTGTCAACGTCAGTTTCATTGATGTAGATGGAGGCATGCTCACCCCACCTTCTTCATGAAGTAAATTATAAGTTATTTTGTTTCTGCCGACATTCAGAGAAACCTTATTATTGCACCCCGACGCCAAGCCTTTATCGCCTTTCTGTATTCGAACGGATCTAGATTGATCCTTGATGGCGTCAACAACATTTTAAATGGCGTCGTTCGGAATTGTCTGCACAGTCATGGGAATGCAAATATTACAGGAGCGGGCAGTGAATGCATCGCTGGGAACGGGTCTCCATTGACAGAATCTCTGCATTCTGAAAACAGGAACTATTAACCAACAATCCACACCCAACCTCCAAAATGAAAGCCACCCAGGCCTATGACCCTAATACTCTACATTTACCCCAGACTAATGCACAGAACGTATACATCCGTGAACACAATGGATACTTCAACGTGGCCAATTTACCTAAAGTGCACATCATTTATTGTGCGAGGAAACTGGAGCGCCAAAGAAAACCCAGGCAGACACGGTGAGAATGTGCAAACTCCATACAGAAGTCGCCAGAGGCAGGAAGCGAACCCGAATCCTTGGCACTGTGAGATGGCAATGGTAACCATTGAGCCACCTTGTCACCCCCACTGTTAGTGATTACTGTTTAGGAAGTACAGTTGACTATTTTCACTGATTGTTGTCTGTGCAACAGGAAGCTGACAATCCAGCTACAGATGGCAGAACAAAGACTTTAATCTCGGTGTTTAGAGGTTAATATTTGGTGTATAATGGTTTGACGGCTTAGTTGCAATCAATGATTCGGATTCTTGCTGACCAAATGTTCCAAGGAAAGTTCAGTGCGAGGGAAATGGTGATTTCTGTGTACCGATACATTGGTAATCCAAATGCAGGGGATTGAGGCAGGCTGGATGACACGAATTGTTGTGAGCCCAAACCAGCCTTTATAAGCAGATAATGATTATACAGATCCGAGTCACTGGTTGGTAGTAAATCCGACGTTTTATCAAAGTTGGATGATGCTCATGCATTTATTGCCAACTGAATTTCATTTGGCTGGCATCTCAAAATTATCATTTCACTGCAGTTTTAGTGCGTTGTTAAGTTTCAACCACAAATGAAAGATGATGAGTTCATTGATGCCAGCAATGTGGACAGGTAAGACCTAACTGAGCGAGATTAATTCGTGAGTTTGACGAAGTGTCGCAAGTTTTGTCTCAGACATTAATCTGTGCCATTGAACGGTGCAGGGGTTTCCGAATGTCTCAACAACACACGTTCTCCCCCATCGATAAAATCTCTGAAATATCAAAGGAGTAGCATATGGAAAACAACATTTTGACAGTTAAGTTCATAAGTTACCATCAAAAACAAGTGGCACCAGTGCTCCAAAATGGTTTTCTTTTATTGAAAGGCCGCTAAAGGGATTGAGAGCACGCTAAATAGGATGAAAGAGCAATTGCTCAGCTTTCAACACCACACAACAGAATGCACTGACGCTAATGATAAGTTAGCAACGTTTTCCAATGTTAATGATCGAGGAAGATCAAAATTCATGAACTATTTTCCAGCTTCAGGCTCTAACACGAAGTAGCTGCCGGAATCACGCTGGGTTTTTTGAACAGAATCTAGTAGAATCAAAGGATATCTCTGAGAGACGAGTTGGCAGATCCAATAATGATGCAACGAAGGGATAAGACACGAAAGGATATTCATTTATTTTGTGATTTTGAAGAATACGCTGCGGTTTATTTGTTCAAAATATTAAATCGTCGGAAATGAATTAGTTTTGCCCCGTTGGAAATGCGAGGATAGAATGAGCTGCTGGAAAAGTGGTCGACCTTTCTTAAGATTACTTACAGTGTAGAAACAGGCCCTTCAGCCAAACAAGTTCACACCGAAGAGCAACCCACCCAGGCCCATTCCCCTACTTTTAACCCTTCACCTAACACTACGCGCAATTTAGAACGGCCAATTCACCTAACTTGTACATGTTTGGACTGTGGGACGAAACCCACGCAGACACGAGGAGAATGTATAAACTCCACACAGTCAGACGCCTGAGGCAAGAATTAAAACCGGATCTCTAGCGTTGTGAGGCAGCAGTGCTAAACACTGTACCACTGTGCCGCCCATATATATAAAAGGCACCTGGATTCGTACTTTTCAAACACAATGAATCTTCCCCGTCTTATATATTCAATTATTTCCGAGAATCATATTATAGCAAGCAGTTCTTTGGCCTATCAAGTCTGTCGTGCAATGCTGCCGATCCAAGTCCAAACTCCTGGCATATGGCATTGAATGTCGTCACATATATTAGTCATTACAAGAATTGTTTCATATCCGTGAGCTTTTGCACATGAACAATCCTCCAATGAAGTGAATCCCAGAGCCCCACCACACTCTTGTTGAAAACAAATGTCTCAAGTCAGGAAGACTCAAGAATTAGCTCTGCTTCTACCTAAAACGCCAGTTTCCGTTATTACTTGTAAAATTATAATCACCTCAGAATTTCCTAAATTGGAGAAATCTAAACCTGGATAATTGTCATTACAGTCCCCCGTCAATAACCCCTTTTGTCATGCTATCATTCTGATGATTCTCCATTGAAATCGAAAGGACACGGACTCCCATTTCCACACTCTGTCTTCCGTTTTCAAAATTATAATATAGATATCCATGATGTGCCGATGTCAAATGGCGACACTGATTAATCCAGCAGTAATACAAAACAAATTTGACTTCCCTCGTACTGAAATTTCTCATGTTAGCGAAACGTCAATAAACATAAATTCTATCTATTCATCTAATTAGTTTATAACTTCTGCCAGGTCACCTCTCTACCTCCTATGTTCCAGTGACAAGAAGACGATTACTAACTTATGCAACCTTTCTATATAACTCAAAAATCGGAAACAGCAATATCACCAACGATCTCTTCCAACTCTCTCCATCTTGATAATAGCTGTACTGTAAGTGGGCGACCCTCATTGGATACAATATTCAAGAAGAGGCATACTCACGAATATTCTGTAGGAACTTACCATAGTGTCCCAACTCTTGTACTCAAAGTGCTGAGCAACGAAGACAAACGTGCCGAACGGCCTTTTTAAAAAAATCAATCCTGTCGACAGACAAAACACAGATTGAAGGTGATTCAATGAAAAGCAGCAGTTCAAAGAGTCGGTTCAATATTACCTACTCAGCAGCAAGTTGCGACAGAAATTAAATGTTGGCCAAGCCAATGATGCCTGCGGCACAGAAGGCAACTTAAACAAAAAGAAAGTGTTTTCTGAAGCAAAGAACATTTGATGGAGCATCTGGGGAGACAACGAATTGTGTGGATTTCAGTTCCAGTGACCCTTCAGGAGAACAAGTACTAAGTAGAGAATCACTACGTTTTCGTGTGCATGCATGTGTGTGTGTGCGTGGGCAGCTATATTTATACCTCGATATGTGTGCGTATAAATACATATATGTATTTCTATGCATGTATATGTGTTATACACATATGTGCATGCACACACATGCACATACACACATATCTTTTGCATTTGTCTATGCAATGAATGACAAACTAGTTGGAGATGAAGTGCAGTGAGATGAAAGCCCATTAGCTAAGCCAAGTGTTAGATAATGGTCTGCCAGGGAAAGGAAAAAAAATCAGACAATGAGTTCACTAATTAAATGAGAGCATGCAACCCTCTTAACCTGTCAATGGACAGGGACTATTACATATTCCAAAGATTCCAATCAGGCCTGAAAAAACAAAGTGATTCCCATTGTCCACACTGATTTAGCATCATAAGAAGGACTAATCTCTGATTCAGTCAGCGATTCAAATGGAAATCAATATCTGTTCTTCGCACACAGAAACCCGTACCGCTTGGAAAGCATAATAAATGCGGGAGAGAAGTATTCCTGGCCAACCAGTCTTGAGGTATATAATAGATGGACAATGGGAGCTCAATGGAAAGAAAGGGATAGCATGAGATGGAGTGAGACATTGAAAGAGATTGAGAAAAAAATAAGAGTGTAAGGGGAGAGCTGGTGATGGAAGTTCAAAAGGAGAAAAATTAACAAAAGAAAATAACGGATTGAGGAAGGGAGGCAGTGATATTACTGCACGAAGAGTATAATGGACTGAAAGGAAAGGAAGAGGGCATAATAGTGAGAGTTACGTAGATAATGAGAGAATTCAGAGAGATGTAGAGAAGTTGGGATGTTTTCTGTCGGTTGAATAGGTGGATAATGAAATTAGGAGGCTAGGAATTGAAAGAGGAAGAAAGTTGAAGGCAAGAAAAGCAGAAAGTAGACAGGAGGTCTATAAAAAGTGGAATGGAAGTACGCAGACAAACCAACGCAGCAAGATGAATTTTTGCTGAGGCCATCTATAAGTGTGAATAACTAGAGGCAAAAGCAAAAATGGAGTTGCATAAAGCCACCTCCTGAGCTCAGTCATGCCCCTCTCTGTATCAAGGATGAGCAGATTTGGGGCAGACTCTGTCTTCCTCGAACTCAGCTTCCCAACCTCAAAGGAAAACCAATTATTTATCTGCGGTATTTACCACTTTACAATGGTTTCGTTTTTTTGTAAAAAAAAATCACATTGAGTTTGTACATTGTATATTTTGTATATTTTATTAAATTATGCTTGCATTACTTTGAGTGGTGTCAGTGAAAGAGAATGTTAGACGTGCCGTTGTATCCTCTACTAGTGGCGAATATTCTTGCACTACTACTCGTTGTTTACAGTGCGGTCATGGTGCGTAACAGCTACATTTTGAATTGAAATGCAATGATCTTGACTTTATTCGTTATTTGGTAAACTTTATAGACTGATTAATTTGAGAGAAAGGATGTTTCAGCACATTATAAAGCTGCTGTCTGAACTTCTTCTGAACTACAGCATAAATTGCAGTGTTTGTACAGCAGCCAAGGAGCTGCAACATGAAGCCCAATTCCATGACAAAGTCTTGGAGGTACAGGGACCGATATCCAAAACTGTACAACCGTTTCCATATTGAATATATCATTGCCGTTGACCATAGCAAGATGAAATTGGCCGAGATGACAAAAAGTAAAACGATGGACTTTCTTCGGCTCTCCATTTCAGTGTCTTTGTGAGTCTGTTCACTTCTTCTGGCCCAAAGTCTCCTGCGGGCTCTGCTGGTCAATACTATGTGTCTGACAGTAAACATATTGAGCAGAAGAATCAAGATAAATGGAAGGATTGGTGTTAAAATCTGGTGGAGGAACTCAATAATGACCCATAGAGGCGAGTAATAAACATTGTTTATGATAAAACAAAACCAGGGAACGTTCATCAGAGTATACCTATATGAGTACATATAATACCAAAAAATGTTCTTAACGCAGCTCAGCGCAGTTACTGTGCCCAACACCACACCTGCCGTTTGCTCTCTGCAATAATTACGTTTCAGCTTCTGGCAACAAATGGCTACAAATCGATCAATGGTAAACGTGACTGTGAACCAGACGGAACAATCAGTAGCTGCATACAGTAGGATGGCATGGATATTACAGACACGAACGTAAAACAGGAAATAAAACTGTTCTCTATACACAATCGGAATGTGCCTCAATACCAAATCGAAGATAATAACCAGTAGATCCGCCGATGCCATAGCTGACAGGTAACGACTGACACATGGAGACAATCCACAATTTTTACAAAGCAGGACGAAGATCATTACAGCGTTAACTGTGAAGAAGGAAACAAAACAAAAAAAGAAATTAGTTTCAGTGAAAAGTTTCCAGGTCTGTTGATGACCGACTAAAATTTCCAAATGAATCAAATAATCGGAGCTAAAATAACAAATAAAACGATCTCTTTTTTTTAAAATACGCAATATAACTCAGAAGAAAAGCACCTTCTCAAACATACAAACACGCATGCATTAGACCAGAAAAACTCTCCAAAATTCACATGCACTTGATCAGTCCAGAGCAGACATTGGGCCTAAGAGGGAGACCGAACAATTTTGATGTCCCGAAGGATTCTCTCCGTAATTTGAAGCAAGTCTGAGGGTATAAATTTCAGTCATTCAGACCAAGCTGTGACCGTTCCCTCTACGTTGTATTAATGCAAAATTAGGGAACTCCTTTTTACCCTTTTACCAGCCTGATGAGACTTTAAAACAATGCCTCTTTCCGAAAAAAATAAAATATATTGTCTTTGGGTCTGACTTCTTACCAATCAACCGACGTTGCGAGGATATTCTGGAGAATGTGCCAAAAAATGTGTATCAGGATAAGGTCAATCACATTGAATTGACCACATACCCCATCAACATACTACCCTCCCCAACGGCACTTCACGGTTCTCACCTACAATATCTTTGACATGAAGAGGAACAGGGTCGGTTGTTCCAAACAGTATCGTAGGGATAAGATGAACCTTTCTGTCATCATTGCTTCAAACCTGCACTGTCTTTCAAAGGCTGACCTGATTGCATCCCGAACTCTATATTGCAACCCACTCACCTATATGCCTTGACTCAGTTGTTGTTCATGTGTTTCGATGTCTGTGCCTTCATGATAATCAATGGGTCTGTCTTCACCGTTCTGTGCGTAAGATTGTTCCAAGGACTCACAGCACTAAGAGAAAGAAAATAGTCCTCCTCATCGGAATAAGAAATCGTGGACATTTTTCTTCAGAAACAAAGAGTGTGTCGTGCGTGTTGCATCAGCGTTTGGCTTTATTCTGAGAAATCAACTTTGAGGGAAAGAAGTGTTGTTGCGGCTGAACCCATTCCTACTGCAACTACATGGGGGGTTTCCGTTGAAAACTTCGGAATTTTTGGCTAAGACAGTAGATAATTATATTCGATGCAGTCCTGAAACATTTTACTCCATCAGTGCTTGAAGGAAGGTTTAATCCTATGTGGAAAGATAGGACGGTTTGGGCTTAAAACACTTCGAATTTAGGTGAGTGAGAGCTGTATTACTGAGATATTACAGACCCTGAGATAACTTGACAGGGTGATCGATGAGAGGATATATCTTTATGTGCTGGTGAGATAAGGAGGTATAAAGAAACGTCTTCCACAGAGGTCAGCGAAGACTTCATAATTTTAGATGTTTGTTTGCTGAGAAAGTCAACAGTTATGATGGAAAGGTTAGAGGAGCTGCAAGGTCAACAATTGTTTGTTCTGTGACATAAAAATGAAGTGGTATGGTGTGAAGGGTCATTCTTTAAAATTAACGGTATTCCCAGTGAAGTTGGAAATCAGTCTTTTTCTTTACGCTGAACGCTGCGCTGTTTGTTGGCTTTCATCTATTCTGGGAGCAGTGAAGTTTACTGAAGATTTCCAAAGTTGTGCCTGATATACCTTCGCTGGGCCTGTGAATCGGAACAGAAAGGGCATGGTTGTTCGGCCACAATTTCATCAACCAGGATGTTTCCAAATTGTGGACTTGGCTCGAACGATCGAATCATCCGTGGCCGCTCACACCTCAGTCATATTGTCTCACTCAACCGCTTGAGGCTGTTGTTCAGGCACAAGAAGATATCATCCGAGCGGTCCAGACCATTAGAATGACAGAAAGAAGATGATTCAGATACTCCAAGTAGTTCGACAAAAATGGAAGAGACCTTTCAACTCTTCTTAGCTTCTCCATCGGAAGACGGAGACCAGGTTAGCAACCAGTCAAAAAAGGATGTAAATTGTTAAATTGTGACGGGTTGATGTAACTATTAGATACTCTCCTAAGAATGGATCATCACCTATTTACCGTCTGTGAGGACAAAATGCGGAGTGCTGATGCTGGAGACCAGAGTTGAAATGTGTGGTGCTTGAAAACCGCAGCAGGCCAGGCAGCATCCGAGGAGCAGGAGAATCGACGTTTCGGGCATAAGCCCTTCTTCAGGAATGAGGCTGGTGTGCCAAGCGGGCTGAGATATAAGGTAGAAGGGGAGATTGGGGGAGGGGCGCTAGGAATACGATAGGTGGAAGGAGGTGATGGTGAGCGTGATAGGCCGGAGAGGGAGTTGGGGGCGAAGAGCTCGGGAAGAAGACTGCAGGTCAAGAGGGCGATGCTGAATCCGGGGGTTGTGACTGAGATAAGGTGGGGGAGGGGAAATGTGAAAGCTGGAGAAATCTATATTCATCCCGTGTGGTTGGAGGGTTCCTCGGTGGAAGATGAGGCGCTCTTCCTCCAAGCGTCGTGTGGCCAGGGTCTGGCGATGGAAGAGGCCAACGATCTGAATGTCCATGGTGGAGTGGGAGGGGGGTTAAAGTGTTCAGCCACGGAGCGGTTTGGTTCATTGGTGCGGGTGTCCCAAAGATGTTCCCTGAAACGTTCCGCAAGTAGGCAGCCTGTCTCCCCAAAGTAAAGGAGATCATATCGGGTGCAGCAGACACAGTAAATGATGTGTGTGGAAGTGCCAGTGAATATGCGACGGATATGGAAGGATCAACGGGGGCCTTGGAGGGAGGTGAGTGGGAGGTGTGGGCGCAAGTTTTGCACTTCTTGCGGTTGCAAGGGAAGGTGCCAGGTGTGGAGGTTGGGTTGGTGGGGGGTGTGGACCTGATGAGGGAGTCGCGGAGGGAGTAGTCTCTCCGGAACGCTCATAGGGAGTAGTCTGTCCGGAACGATGTATCTGGAGGTTGGTGCGTTGGAAGGTGAGGACCAGTGGGGTTCTGTCCTGGTAGCGATTGGAGGGACGAGGCTCAAGTGCGGAGGTGCGGGAAGTGGAGGAGATGCAGTGACAGCATCGTCGACCACGTCGGAGGGGAAATTGCGTTCTTTGAAGAAAGAGGCCATTTGGGCTATTCCATTGTGGAATTGGTCTTCCTGGGAGCAGATGCGGCAGAGGCGAAGGAATTGGGAATATGAGATGGCGTTTTTATAGGGGGCAGCATGGGAGGAGGTGTAATCTGGGTAGCTGTGGGAGTCGGCCGGTTTGTAGTAAATGCCTGTGTTCAGTCGGTCGCCCAAGATAGAAATGGAGAGGTCGAGGAAGGGGAGGGAGGAGTCTGAGACGGTCCCGGTAAATTTGAGGTCGGGGTGGAAGGTGTTAGTAAAGTGGATGAATTGTTTAACCTCCTCGTGAGATCACGAGGTCGCGCCGATACAGTCATCGATGTAGCGGAGGAAAAGGTGGGGGATGGTGCCAGTGTAGCGGCGGAAGACGGACTGTTCCACATATCCGATGAAGAGGCAGGCATAGCTGGGGCCCATGCGGGTGCCCATGGCTACTCCTTTGGTTTGGAGGAAGTGGGAGGATTGGATGCAGAAGTTGTTAAGAGTGAGGACCAGTTCAATCAGTCGAAGGAGGGTGTCAGTGGAAGGGTATTGGTTGGGTCGGCGTGAGAGGAAGTTAACCGAATGTAGATATGCGAGAATGAACCCCCCGCCCCACAGGCAAAATCTTATCCGAAATTATTAATTTTCTAATACCTTTCGTGACAATCTGACATTATTCGTTTTGTCAGTACTTTGTCTTTACTTCGACAAACAGCTTCAAATAATCACTGTATGGAATTTTCATGCCTGTGCTTGTACTGGCACGTGTGTCTGTGCGTGTGTGCGTGTGTGTACCTGTGTGTGCGTGTCTCGTTTAGGGTGCCTGTTTGTATCAGTATGTCTGTGTTTGTCTCTATCTCTGTCTAACGTCAAACCAAGGACTGCAGAAAACAGATTCTGGATTAGAGTGGTTCTGGAAAAGCACAGCAGTTCAGGAAGCATCCGAGGAGCAGGAAAATCGACGTTTCGGGCAAAAGCCCTTCATCAGGAAGAGAGGCAAAGTGCCTGCATGATGGAGAGATAAATGAGAGGAGAGTGGGGATGGGGAGTAAGTAGCATCGAGAACAGTCGGTGAATGGGAGTGGGGATGAAGGTCAAAGGTCAGGGAGAAGGGTGGGGACGGTCGCAAAGAGTACAATGGGTGAATGGGGTGGGATGAAGGTGATAGATCAAAGAGGAGGGTGGATGGCTAGGTGGAAAGGAAGATAGGCAGGTAGGACAAGTCATGGGGACAGTGCTGAGCGAGAAGTTTGGAACTGGGTTGACGTGAGGGAAGGGGAAATGAGGAAACTGGTGAAGTGTACATTGATGCCCTGGTGTCAAAGTGGTCCGAGGCGGACGATGAGGCGTTCTTCCTCCAGAGACGGGTGGTGAAGGAGGCTCAGGACCTCCATGTCCTTGGCTGAGTGGGAGGGGTAGTTGAAATGTTGGACCACAGGGTGGTGTGGTTGATTGGTGAGGGTGTCCCAGAAATGTTCCCTAAAGCGCTCTGCTCGGAGGCTTCCAGTCTCCCCAATGTAGAGGAGACCACATCGGGAACAACGGATATAATAAATGATATTGGTGGATGTGCAGGTAATACTTTGATGGATGTGGAAGGCCCATTTGGGGCCTTGGATGGAGGTGAGGGAAGAAGTGTTGGTGCAGGTTATACAATTCCTGTGGTGGCAGGGAAAGGTGCCAGGATGGGAGGGTGGGTTGTTCGGGGGAGGGGGGGCGTGGACCTGACCAGGTAGTCACGGAGGGAAAGCTCTTTATGGAAGATGGAAAGGGGTGGGAATGGGAAATATATCCCTGGTGGTGGGGTCCGTTTGGAGGTCGTGGAAATGTCGTCGGATGATTTGGTTTATGAGAAGTTTGGTAGGGTGGAACGTGCGCACCGGGGGGGTTCTGTCCTTGTTACTGTTGGATGGGTGGAGTCTGACGGCAGAGGTTCGGTATGCATTGGAGGAATCTTTACACATGTGTGAAGGGAAATTGCGGTCTCTAAAGAAGGAAGCCATCTGCTGCGTTCTGTGGTGGAACTGGCCCTCCTGGGAGCAGATACGGCAGAGGCAGAGGAATCGGGAATACGGGATGGTATTTTTGCCGGAGGTAGTATGGGAAGAGGTGTAATCCAAGTCGCTGTCGTAGTTGGTGGCAGTGTAAAAAATGTCGGTGTCATGTCGGTCGTCATTAATGGGGATGGAGAGGTCCAGGAAGGGGAGGGAGGTGTCAGAGATGGTCCAGGTAAATTTAAGGTCAGGGTGGAATATATTAGTGAAGTTGATGATTTGCTCAACCTCCTCACGGGAGCACGAGGTGGCGCCAATGCAGTCATCAATGTAGCAGAGGAAGAGGTGTGGAGTGGTGCCCGTGTAACGACAGAAGATGGATTGTTCTACGTAAGCAACAAAGAGACAGGCATAGCTGTGGTCCATACTGGTGCCCATGGCTATCCCTTTTGTCTGGAGGAAGTGGGAATATTCGAATGAGAAATTGTTAAGGGTGAGCACCAGTTCGGCGAAGCGAATGAGAGTGTCGATGGAAGGGTACTGCTGGAGACGTCGGGAGTGGAAGAAACGGGTGTCCTGGAGGCCCTTGTCATGGCGAATGGAGGTATAGATGGATTTGATATCCATGATGAAGAGGAGGCGTTGGGGGCTGGGGAAACGGAAGACTTGGAAGATTTGTAGGGCATGGGTATGTATGTGGGGAGGTCCTGGACTGGGGTGTTAGACAGATTCAAGGTACGTACAGATGAGTTCAATGGGGCAGGAGCATGCTGAGACAATGGTTTAGCGACGGTGGTCATGCTTGTAGATCTTGGGAAGGAGGTAGAACTGGACAGTGTGGTGTTCCCGGACAATGAGTTTGGAAGCTTTGGGTGGGAGATCTCCTGAGGTGATGAGATTCTGTATAGTCTGGGAGGTGATGGTTTGGTGATGAGTGGGGTCATGGTCGAGGGGGCGGTAGGAGGAGGTGTCCTCGAGTTGGCGTCTGGTTTCAGCGGTGTAGAGGTCAGTGGGCCAGACGTTTCACTGCACCCCCTTTATCTGCTGGCTTGATGGTGATGTTGGGATTGGAGCAGAGGGAGTGGAGGACTGCGCGTTGCGAGGGTGAGAGGTTGGAGTTGGGGAGGGGGTAGAAAGTTTTGGGTGGTTAATGTCCCAGCGACAGTTGGAAATGAAGAGATCGAGTGCGGGTAATAGGCCAGCAAGGGATATCCAGGTGGATGGCTTGCGTTGGAGACGGGCGAAGGGATCCTCAGAAAGTGGTCAGGAGTCCTGATTGTGAAAGTAACCTTGGAGGCGCCGGCGGCAGAAGAAGTGTTCGACTTCCCGGCGTGTATTAAATTCATTGATGCGTGGGTGGAGGGGGATGAAAATGAGTCCTTTGCTAAGGATTGATCATTCGTACTCAGTCAGGAGGAGGTCTTGTGGGATGGTGAAAACACGTCAGGGCTGGGAGCAGAAAACCAGTGTGGATGCAGATGTGGGAGTGGAGGCGGAGCTTGTAACTTGAGTGGGTGTGGTGGTGGGGGAAAGCGGGGGAGTCAAGAGCAGGGATTTTGCTCCCCTCATGGTTCTGGGGGGCGGGGATGGTAACAGTGGGATCTGCGGGGTCGTGTCAGCAGATTGCAGGCGAGTGGCGTTGATGGTGTCAGAAGTGGTGGCAACGACGGCAGTAGTGGGGGGAAACACAGCGTGTGACATCACCGATTATGTGAGGGACGGAAGTGATTTCACGTGTGGTGCATGACGAATTGTGAGGGGCGGAAGTGGCGTCATCGATCCCCGTTGGGGGTGGTAGTTGCACCAGCCATATGCTCATGGCGCCGGAGCAGTTCCAGAGGCCGGGGAATCTCGTGGAATGTTTGAAGAATGCTGGATATGGAGGTGGGTAGATAAACGTTTGTTGTACTTACAGTGTTTGATGTTTGAGACGGTGTTGAAATCGTGTTTGTTGGGAGTATGAATTCTCCTCAGGATATAGTAAAGGAGGGGTCCTTTGCAATTCTGACAGATTGTGGCCCTCAGCTGTGGCAGGGCTGACTGTAGAGGGGTTAGGTGCCGGTGCATTGCTGCGAGTTTGGAGTGGAGGGTCTTGAAGGAGAACCGTTGCTGGTGTTTTTGAATCTGTACTCTGTACTGTTTGTCCTGTTTGTCTGGTTTAAAGGTGGTTAAAGTCCTTGTAGGATGAGTTGGTTATGGAGGCAGGCACTGAGCAAGCAAATGTGGCTGTGGTAGCGAGTCTGTTTCAGGACATGGTTGAAGAGCTTCAGAGCAGAGGAAATAACCTGGGATTTGCAGTGAGAGAGGGACTCCCTGAAAGGTTCTATTCCTGATGAAGGGATTTTGCCCGAAACATCGAATTTCCTGTTCCTCGGATGCTACCTGAACTGCTGTGCTTTTCCAGAAACACTCTAATCCAGAATCCATCTATGCCAAAGTGCGTTAATGTGCTTGTGTGTGTCTATTCGTGCATGTGTATCTGTGCCACTGTGTGTGTGTGTGTGTGTGTGTGTGTGTGTGCTTGTGTCATATCGACCGTTTCCAATGAACAGATCGAGTGCAGGTAAAATGGCCAGCGGGTGTGGTCGAGCTGGAGTGAGAGAGTTGGAGCTGAATGAATGGACTTGTGGGATCGACAGACGACTCTTGCGCAAAGAAGTAGGCGTGGAGGCGAAAATTCTGGACGAAGAATTCAACATCATTTCGTGCCCGAAGTTCATTAAGGCGAGGTAGCAGAAGGATAAAGTTGAGGTCTTTGCCACGCCCAGAACATTCATCATCAGACAGTGTAAGATTAGGACGAATGGTGAACATACGACCGGAAGTGGGTTTGGGGAATGGGATAAAATCAGAGGACAGGGCACGGTATGGGAGGATGTTTACAGAGGGTCATCTGTAAGTATAAGTTAAAAACAATGACTGCAGATGCTGGAAACCAGATTCTGGATCAATGGTGCTGGAAGAGCACGGCAGTTTAGGCAGCATCCGAGGAGCTTCAGCAAAATCGACGTTTCGGGCAAAAGGTAAGTATAAGTTACTGTATCTTTTGGACGTTGACGTCTCCATGGAAGAGGAAAATGTTCTAGTTTGCAAGCCGAATAAACCAAATGATAAAACAGAATTGTGGAGTATTGCAGCCTTGAGGCAATGGGATGTTCTGCTGATGGACAGAGAAAATATTGACCACACTGGCACTGAGATCGCATGATCAGATCTCAGAAAGTAAATCTGACCGAAAACTTTCGGAATTGTAATCATTTTGTTATATGCTGATTCCACTGGGGTGATACTCAACTGGCAAGGTCTCGCTTTTTTGAGACTGTAGACCAAAACGTAAAAAAAAACATGAAAAAGCACAGTACATTTGTCATCCCCAACAGCTCTGAGAAGAAGAAACTGAGCTGTTTTCGTTAACTGCCTCTGTTCAAGACGTGCGGATACACACAAAGATATAAGGGCATTCCAAGATTTTTAACAATTGATCGTCAAAGAACAACATTTTAGTCCCGAGTGATAATGGTATGTTACTTGGAAGACAACGTGCAGGGATAGGTTTTTCTATTGTTCAGTAAGGACATTACAAGGACAGAATTTCGTCCGATTCCTATTGACCATAGTTCGGTCATATTCATTGATTCCACATGAGGTAAACGCGGCTTTGATGACAAGGAATTTCGCTCTGAATTCACTTCAAATAACATTGGAGCATTAGTTAGAATAATAAAGGGCAAAAGTACATAACGTGGCTTGTTTGGAACATGTGTTCACTATCGTCACAACGGTCAACTGAAAACTGCGGCAAGGAATTCTGACAAGGAGGAGACATTTGTCCTATTTGTGATGAAGTCATTTGCTTAAGCACTGTGACAGAGAGACAGAAGGAAGTTCCACTCTGTACCATGGGGAACAAAACCACCGCTTTCACGGTGCATCAGACAGTGACAAACACGCACAATTTTCTGTTTTTAAGGACTTGGATCATCTCAATGTCATCATTCACTAATGACCAATAGCAACACTGAAGCCAGAAGATTGCAACATCCCAGTTGAAAAACTAAAAGGGAAAAGGATGGACACGGGAAGTGGCAGTAAAATGGGGAAATGGTGAAACTTGCAGTGGGAGTGGCAGAATAAAGGTGTAAAGGGAGGTCGTCAGTGGGAGAGCATGTAGCAGCAGAAGGAATGATGCAACGTAAGTAGTAATATAAGGAGAACGTACGAAGGAGGTGGAAGTCTGGAAGATGATGTTTTTAATGACAGTGAAAAGCTTGTTTTTGGAGAAATGAGATTGGTTGAGAAAGCATCATTATTAAGGCATGTCGGGATCACTTCATTCTTGTTCATATTGTACACTCACCCTGTATTTCTGTATCTTCAACAAGTGCAAGAGACATGTTTTTTCCCCTCCCATAGTGTGGTATCTCGTCATCACTAAACCTTTTTTTATAGTGTTTACAACAGTTGGGGTTTGTTCTTAGATCTCGACGGAGACATGAGAATAAGACATGATCTCCTGCAGTGTGTTGATAATGCACAATTTAATTGAATATTCTTCCTCATCACATTCGCTCTTTCAAACAATCAATTAACTAGTCTGTGCCCATCCTGCAGATGAAAAAGATATTTTACCTGTGAGTATTACAGGGAATGTTACAAAGAGCAGTGCGAAGTAAATTACACGTGTTGCAGTGCAAATGCCAAATAAAACATACAGAGGGCCAGAGTATAAAAGGTCAGTTCAGCTGTGGGTTGGAAATTCTCTTTGTAGCACCCTCATAAAAGATGTTAACTACAGCATTCCGTAAATTCACCGAAGTAAGAAGAGCGGTACAATGGAATTCTCAGTTCTTCCTCTGTGAATAACATCTGGAGAACAAGAAGGAAATCATGGTTTAGACGTGATATTCATGAAGGATGATGGTGAGAATGTGGAAGACGCAGGGCAGTGGAATGATAAATAATGTTGCGTATGAAACAATGATTAGCCGTGTGGTTGACAATGAGGGGGGACGTTTTAGTTTACAGGAATATATAAACAGAATACTTAGATAGCCAGATCATGGGCCGATGAAATTCAACAGTAATAAATGTGAGGGAATGCACATTTAAAGTAACAAGACAAGTGAGTATGTAAAATATGAAGGATGTTGGCTAAATTTGTTTCTTCTTTGTAGCAAGCAACGTTTAGCTGGGAAACTCAGACAGGGTGTACAAGGGCATTAGGGTAGGGACAAGATGAACAAAGAAGAGCACTTCTCCACAGTCGAAACGTCAAAAGCAAAGGGATGAACGTTAAAAGTGAAAGACAGGGGATTGAGAGAAGATTTGTGTAATCTGTTTTGAACAGATGTTTATGTGTCTGGCGTGCACTGCCTGGGCGTGCGATGGATGCCGGTAACTTCTGATGGTGCAGACTCAATAGGCATTTTTTCATTGCATGATTCGATGTGGTGGCAATCATAAATACTCTGATATATTCTGAAGCATTAGCCAAAGGCACGAGGTGGGATGTTCCTTTAACTGTACTCGGTAAGTGGGTATATTACAAAAAAAAACATCTCAAGCTGTATCAGCTGTTACTCAGCAAAACGATGTCCACAATCTCTGTGAACATTCTGTATGATTTGTATGGTCAGTGCAAGTATTTTCTAACAGTAGCACGATCAATATTCCAGGTGTTTTCCATCATTATTTCAATACAGCGATAGCATGGATAGAGTTTATCCTTCATTGTAATACAAACTTCAAGCTACTAAATTCAATTTTTCTGAAGCATATTAATTTCATTCCCAGCCATTCGCTTTGACAAACAGCAGGTTTTGTGGTGTTTTCCTGACAATGTTCAATCACAACAGTCACAACACCCCTCCACCAATCCTCTTTCTCCTTTAACATGTTCTTGTGCACTTGTTTACTGATCACACAGACCTCACTCCCTCACATTCCCTCACTCTCACCATCCTTATGCTTTTTTTTAAATTTCTTGATAAACCTGATCATCATCACTACCATTATTTCCAATTTCTAACTCACATTTTGAATTTATAAAAATGAGAATTCGAGTTCGAATTCCTACAGTGTGGAAACAGGCCTTCGGCCCAATAAGTCCACACTGCCCCTCCGAAGAGTACAACTCACACAGGCCCATTACCCTACATTCCCCCTGACCTTGCACCTAACCTATAAATCCCTGAAAATTATGGACAATTTAACATGGCCAATTCACTAAACATGCACAGCTTTCGACTATGGGAGGAAACCAGTGCACTCGGAGGAAAGCCACGCAGACAAAAGGAGAATGTACAAATTCCAAACAGGCAGTCGCCCGAAGCTGTGTCCCTGGCGCTGTGAGGCAGCAGTGTGAAGCGCTGAAGCACTGAACAACCCGAAGAATGGCAATATATCCAGTCCAGGTGAGTTTTATAGAGACTAGATGAGATTACCGAAAGTGCGGAACAGACCCTTTGGTCTAACAAGTCCACACCGACACTCCGAAGTGTAACCAACCAAAGCCGTTCCCTGACACTAAATTTACCCTGGACTAATGCACTTATCACAAGGGACAATTTTATATGGCCAATTCACATAAGCTGCACATCTTTGGACTGTAGGAGGAAACTGGATCACCGAGAGGAAACCCACACAGACAGGGGGGCAATGTGTAATCTCCAAAGAGACAGTCGCCCAAAGCTTGGGCCCTGACGTTCTTCGGCAGCAGTGCTCACCACTGAGCCACATTACCACGTATGTGATTTCTTAATTCAACATACTCATTAGACTGTGTCGTACCTGATTTCCTATTCATGTTACCTTCTTCTCAGTTTCTGGCGTGCTGCTTTGTTTCACATTCCCTTGCTCTATTAGTTTAAATCCAGCTGACTTTCAACAGTGAACGTCATTTAAGGATGGTAGTGTTACTCCAGTTAAGAGGCAGAATGTCCTCTTTGTAGAGGTCCCACCTATCCTGGAAGAGATTTCAATGAACTAAAAATCTGAAACCCTCATCTCTGAAGTGAGATTTTAACGGTATGTTAAGATAGTTTAACTTCCTAATTTTTGCCTTCGTTTCCACATGGTACGGACGTAATCCAGACATTACAAAGGATAGCTCTTTCTCCTACACACAAAGGCATTTTCAGATACACACACTTAGACAGACTGATAGACAGCACATTACTTTGCCTAAGACTACCAGTAACATTATAAATAATCAGAATGATAACTGTACTGAAGGATTTAGTTAAAGGAAGGATGAGAAAAAAAAGTCTTATTCTGGATGTTAGGTTGTTCGCTGAGCTGGAATGCTTGTTTTCAGACGTTTCATCACCATGCTGGGTAACATTATCAGTCCTCCTCCAGAAAAGCACTCGCGATATATCCCACTTTCAAATCTTGTGTTCATGTTTCCTGGGGAAGATGAGCGAGGATGGGCCGAGCGGGTGATGGGGAGGGACTAGATTATCAAAATGGAATTGATGAGAGTGTCGAGCCATCATGTTATGCTGAAAATGATATTGAGGAAAACAAGCCACAGAACGTTCGATGTCTACAATTATTCAGAAGCAAAACAAATACGGAACAAGAAGCTGAAAGTAGGTCTAAGTGAGCAGGTCAATTGACGTACTGAAAGAGTATAGAAAATGTGAAGCGAATTTAAATAAAGTAAATGGAAGAGCCAGTTAGCGGTCGTGACACAATATTCAAAACATGTTCAGCAAGATTCCAAAGACATTTTACCAGCGTATTTAGAAGAAGATAATAAAAATGGCAAGAATGGGGAGTTTTAGGGACGAAGGAGACAGCCTGCGCACGGAAAACAGAATATGTTTAAAAAGGACGTCCAATCGGTCTTCATTTTGTGGAAGCAATTCCTGGATTAAGGGAGAGTATTAGTGTCATCCTTGAACAGTGTGATCCGAAGGAGAGGAAGAATTTGATGGCGGTAAAAGAGATCACAATTCTCCAGATCTGTGGGATATGAGGGAGGACATTCGAGGCTCTTAAATAATTTTTTAAAAAATCTTATTTGTTGTACCTCTGCCACAGATGCGGTGTGATAGTACAGGACAAGAAGAGTTGAAATGTTGGGCCACAGGGCGGTGTGATTGATTGGTGCGGGTGTCCCAGAGATGTTCCCTAAAGCGCGCTGCTAGGAGGCGTCCAGTCTCCCCAATGTCGAGGAGACCGCTTCGGGAGCAAAGGATGCAATAAATGATATTAGTGGATGTGCAGGTAAAACTTTAATATTCGTGCAAGGCTCCGTAAGGGCCTTGGATGGAGGTGAGGGAGGAGGTGTGGGCACAGGTTTTGCAATACGAGCGGTGGCAGGGGAAGGTGCCAGGATGGGAGGGTGGGTTGTCGGTGGGCGTGGACCTGACCACGTAGTCACGGAGGGAACGGTCTTTGCGGAAGGCGGAAAGGGGTGGGGAGGGAAATATATCCCTGGTGGTGGGGTCTGTTTGGAGGTGGCGGAAATGTCGGCGGATGATTGGGTTTATGCGAAGGTTGGTGGGGTCGAAGGTGAGCACCGGGGTGTTCTGTCATTTTTACGGTTTGAGACGTGGGATCTGAGGGCGGAGGTGCGGGATGTGGATGAGATGCGTTGGAGGGCATCTTTAACCACGTGGGAAGGTAAATTGCAGTCTCCAGTAAAGGAATCCATCTGGTGTATTCTGTCGTGCAACTGGTCCTCCTGGAAGCAGATGCGGCGGAGGAATCGGGAATACGGGATGGTATTTTTGCAGGACGTAGGGTGGGCTGAGGTGAAATCCAGGTAGCTGTGGGAGTTGGTGGGTTTGTAAAAAATGTCGGTGTCAAGTCGGTCATCATTAATGGAGATGGAGAGGTCCAGGAAGGGGAGGGAGGTGTCAGAGATGGTCCAGGTAAATTTAAGGTCAGGGTGGAATGTGTTGGTGAAGTTGATGAATTGCTCAACCCCCTCGCGGGAGCACGAGGTGGCGGCAATGCTGTCATCAATGTGGCAGAGGAAGAGGTGGGGACTGTGCCGGTGTGATTACAGAAGATCGACTGTTCTACGTAGCCAACAAAAAAACAGGCATAGCTAGGGCCCATACGGGAGCCCATGGCTTCCCCTTTGGTCTGGAGGAAATGGGAAGATTCGAAGGAGAGATTGCTAAGGGTGAGGACCAGTTCGGCCAAACGAATGAGACTGTCGGTGGAAGAGTACTGTTGGGGAGGTCGGGAAAGGAAGAAACGGAGGGCTTGGAGGCCCTGGTCATGGTGGATGGAGGTGTAGAGGGATTGGATATCCATGGTGAATATGAGGCGTTGAGGGGTGGGGAAACGGTAGTCTTGGAGGAGGTGGTGGGCGTGAGGAGTTCTTGGACTAGGGGGATAGGACAGTGTCGAGGTAGGTAGAAAAGAGTTCAGTGGTGCAGGAGCCTGTCAAACGAATGAGAGTGTCGGTAGAAGGGTACTGTTGGGGAGGTCGGGAGAAGAAGAAATAGAGGGTTTGGAGACCCTCCAAAGGAGGCATTGGATATCCATGGGGAGAATGAGGCATTGGGGGCCGGGGAAACGGAAGTCTTGGGCAGGTGGAGGGCGTGGGTTGTGTCAAGAACGGATGTGTGGAGTTCCTGGACCAGGGGGGGATAGGACAGTGTCGAGGTAGGTGGAATTTCAACATTTCAACTCCCTCTCCCACTTTGCCAAGGACATGAAGGTCCTGGGACTCCTTCACCGCCACTTCCTCACCACTACGCGCCTGGAGGAAGAACGCCTCATCTTCCGCCTCGGAACACTTCAATCACAGGGCATCAATGTAGACTTCAACAGTTTCTTCATTTCCCCTTCCCATGCCTCAACCCTGTCCCAAACCTCCAGCTCAGCACTGCCCCCATGACCTGTCCTACCTGCCTATCTTCTTTTCCAGCTATCCACTCAAACTCACCCCCCGGACCTATCACCTTCAACCTCCTCCCCCACTCTCCTATTGTACTCTATGCTACTTTCTCCCCATCCCCACCCTCCTCTCACTTATCTCTCCACCCGTCAGGCTCTCTGCCTGTATTCCTGATGAAGGGCTTTTAACTGAAATGTCGATTTTGTTGCCTGAACTGCTGTGCTCTTCCAGCACCACTAATACAGAGCATGCAACCTAAGTTCAAATTGCAAACAGGCTAGAAATAAACCATGAGATTAAAGACCACCAAGTCTCATATCAGTGGTAGTGAAAGGTTGTAGAAAATTCTGAGTGACGTTGAGACTGATAATTAAGTATCTTCTTGTCTGAAAAAGTTGACAAGCTACTAGAACTACCTGACATTGCATAAAATGTTTTGAACAAGTTAGCAATGTCACATTTGATCGAACAGCTTAATTAACTGGGTTGCCTGGATACTGAAACACATTCGAATCCGGCCAATCATTTTAAATTATCTATCAAAATAGCAAACTCCAATTAGGTTTGAATTTGGAATTTTTACAATATTTTAACCAATGAAAGAATCCGATATTTTTGGTTTCAATATCAGCCATTTTGAAGAATTACCGAGAACGGCAAAGACCGTCAAAGAGAACTGCTAAAAGGCCAACAGATGTAGACTGACAGGAAACAATCTCTGAGACGTAACTGGCTGGAGAAGAATTTTGCACAAGAAAAGATATTGACACCGACCTGGAAACAAAATCGACAGAACAAAATGCAAAGAGAAGACTTGACAAATGGCTGGTTTTGAAACATGACTTTTTCGTTATCTTTATGTCTGGGAGGTACCTGTCTCGAGACAGTCAAAAACAACAACGCCGACCTGGACAGCAAATTTACAGAAGAAGATTCAAAAAGAAGATTCGACAAATGGCTGGTTTTGAAACTTGATTAATATTTTAAGGTCTTACAAGAGTTTATTTTTCGTCAGACAAGTATAATAGAGGGGAAGGCAAAAGATAGTTTGAAAGAAAGGAGTTGCAAATAGGTGATAGTTACCCATTCTCTGTTAGACTTAAGAAAGGATTTTGACTTTAAATAGTGACTGTTCCGATAGTTCTTTGCCTCTTGAATTTTCACAGGTTACAGCACGGCCTGAACCATTTCGAATTTAATGGTTGAAATTTGCGGGATTAACCTCTGTCGTAACAAGTCATGCAGAGAAAGGGCGAGGAGAGGACTTCGACAACGTGGATTGGCTATCGGAATGAAGATTTGCATTGGTGCAGTCACCGCTACCAGAAGGAACACATTGGCACGGTACACTCCAAGGGCAAGCATTAATCTGCGCTGTAGAATCTGTTGTCATGGTTCTGGTGTTAAGTATCGTCAACTCGGTCAAAGACGCTCTTTGGTCTGTCCGAATCCTATTGATCTTCCAGCTGAAGGAGCTGACCCCGACTGAGTGTTGCAGACTCGCAATTCCAAGGTCCAGGACTATGTGCTGAGGGATGCGTTGAAGCTTGGAGCAGCTGCTGTCAAGGCGCGGTGGATCACCGTGTAACGTCTGCCTGCCAAAGTTGAACAGGGGGCCCACTCAGTAAGTGGGCTCCGCTGAAGCCTCACATAAATATACGAATGATCAACGTACAGATATGTATATACAAATGATTAATTCTGATCTGTGTATTTGAAGAAATGCAAGGTGCGCCATCAATCTTGTAGATCATCAAAATAGTTTATGAAGAAAGTATATTTTTCAAATAAAATAAATGCTTAATGTCTTCCCATCTTCAGTAAACTTATAAACATTTAAACTTGGAGAGCTCGAGAGTCGTGCAGTTGCAACATGACTTGGTAGCAGAGTACATCATATGGCAATGCCTTGAGAGGCTTCAGACAGCAGCGGTGCAGCGAAACATGTGCATGTAAGGTCCAGTAAAGTCGTGTTAACTTTCCTGTTCATTCTTACAGCAACTGAGAAGCCACTTAGAGTAGTCGCACGTTCCACCTGCATGACGTGGGAGATCGGGTAGAGTTCCATCGTCTCTGATGATTGCACGTGTGGGAAGCCACCGCTCCTGGGAGACCATGTTAGTGAGCTGGAGCCTGATGCACTCAAGATTATCAAAGATGTTGAGCCCTGCATAGTTAAGACCTTTAGTTTGGAGGTCACATCCAAGTCACCCGTTTAAACGTATATCTGTAACGACTAAAAAATCCCAGTTCCAGGTACCGATCCATGCCCCCTGTTCATGGGCATAACCCATCGGTGCACTTGCTGCAAGTTCATGTCATAGCCATTCCGTGCCCGCTGTCGTTTTTCAAGCTGGGAGTAGCTGCTTGACCATCAGGAAAGGCAAACGGAATAGGCAGAGAGGCCAGAGTTCCCTGTAACCGTTCCTCTTGAAAACAAGTATGCCATTTTGGATATTGTTTTGCGGAGTTGGGAATGACCATTCAGGGGACTGGACAGAAGGAGTTACCAGTTCGATGGCACTACAGTGGCTCTAGTACACGGCGAGAAAGGGATTGGTAAAGGGGTCCTTCGAGATAGTGAACTCCATAGTTAGAGTGATAGGAAGGAGATTCTGTGACAGCAAACGGGGAATCAGGATGGTATGTTACTTCCCAGCTGTTAGGGTCCTGGATGTCTCAGATTCGCTGCAGATCCTTCTCAAGAAGCGACTAAGTAACAAGAAGTCAGTATGCAAGTTTTCACAAATGATATATAGATATACGAATGAGGGTCTGCAGAGTGATATTAGAGAGGAAGGAAAAATGTTCAAAACCAAGGGGCAAAATTGAGGACTGCAGATGCTGGAAATCAGAGTCGAGGTTAGAGTGATGTCAGGCAGCATCCGAGGAGCAAGAAACTCGACGTTTCGTTACTGGGGTAAGGTGATGGAAGGAGAAATGTGGACTTCACCAGTTTCCTCATTTCCCCTCCCCCAGCTTACCCCAGTTTTATTCCTATAACTCAGCACCATCCTCATGAACTGTCCTGCTTCCAATCTCCATTCCCATCTATCCGCTCCATCCTCCTCTCTGACTTATCACCATCAACCCCACCCCCATCCACCTATCGTACACTTTGTTATATTCCCCCACCCTCCTCTCTGAATTATCATCTTCATCAGCACCCCGACCACCTAATGTAGTCTTTCCTATCTTCTCCCCAGCCCCATCCCGTCCTATTTATCTCTCCACCCTGGAGGCTCGCTGCCTTCATTCCTGATGAAGGGCATTTGCCCGAAACGTCGATTTTCCTGGTCCTCGGATTCTACCTGACCTGCTGTGCTTTTCCAGCACCACTCCATTCTAGTATTAATCTTGCGATATCTTCCAGTGTCACGTGTTAGTTTGGTTAAGAGCAGGAGAATTTGGCAAGTAAATGCGTAACTAAAGGACGAGTGCGGGGCCAGGGATTCAGATTTTTAAATCATTGAGATCATTCTGGGGCAGAGGCGACACTTCAAAAGGGGCAGGCTGTACGTGAACTGAAGGGGACCAAAAACACGGAAGCCAAATTTGCTCGTCCTGCAAGGGAGGATTTAAATTAGATTGGCAGAGGAATGGGAAACATAACAGCAGGGAGAAATGACTGAGACTGCAAGGACATACAGGATTCAGAAATAATAATTTGGAGAGACATTTCGGTCAGGAACGTGAGAGGGAGCAAGGAATGCCTTTTCAGTTAATTTGTATTTATTTAAATGAAGAAGGCTGACAAGTAAGGCCAATGAACTTAGGGCATGAATGAATACGTGGGACTGGGCTATTATACCAATTACAGAAATATGTCTAAGTGAGTGACCGCGGTGGCAGCTTCATGTGACAGATTATGCACACTGCGGCAGGAGAGAGGTGGAGAGGGATTTGCCTTTTTAATTAAGGTAAGTATCACAGCCTTAATCCGAAATGAAATAACTGAAGGATCATCTAGTGAGGCGTAGTGGATGTAATTAAAAATTAAGAAAGGGCAGAGCAAGTTATTGTTGTTGGCCTATAGGCCACTAAATATTGGACGGTAATTAGAGGAACAAGCATCGAAGAAGAAAGTGGAAAGTTGCAGGATATATAGTCCTGTCATCAGATGGGATTTCAGTTTTCTTAATATACGCTGGGACTATCAGAGCATTCAGGGCTTAGTTCGGATAGAGTCTGTGAAGTGAGTTCAGGAAAGTTGTGAATCTCATCTCCAGCGTCCGAAGTTCTCACTTTCTCCGAGGGCAGTAGATTTAGACTGTAAAGATTTCACGTACACCATAACACGGTAAGGTTGTTCAGCCATGGAGCCTGATATACAGTTACTGGAGGAGACCAATCAAAATCTCAAGCCTAGAACACTGGACTTAGAATAGATCATGCAGCACCAATATTCTGTTACACAGCAACAGTATCAGTCCATTCCGCCATTCAGTAACACTTGAAATATAAGAGGCCAAAAAGTCACTGGATTAAAAGGTACACTGGAATGACAGGAGGAGATTTAACTCCTCAAGCCTGCGTATCGATTCAGTACAATCAGGGCGGACCTGCTGTGGACCTCACTTTCCCTTTGATGTCCAATTATAACTCGTCCTCAACTCTTTGATGTGTCAAAATGCTTTGAAACCCACCGCCGAACCCAAACATTTCAGTGATGTATCTTGGACAGTGAGACCCAATAATCGCTAACTTCTGAGAGAAGGAAAGCGTGTGCATACTTATACATTGGCAGGTTGACATGAACAAAAAAAATGAACACAATAAAAGAGTGACTGGCCCTGATATCATGGCAGTATTTGATTGAGCAAGGTGTCAAAAAGCCTAAACAACATTTAACTTTATATAAATCAGGTGTAAACTGGCTGAGTCATTCAGTATACAAAGTGGCTGGTGGGGATCAATCCTCTCAATCTCTAGATAACTCTGTGGATTACCCTCAAGGGAGCTTCATCGACACAAACATCGGCAGCTGCGACACCAATGTCTTCCCCCCTTCATTAAATCAAAAGTGTTGGCATTCAATTAATGTCACGCAATGTTAAGAACAATCTTTTCCCCTCTCAGGTAATAGAATATCAAGTCTTGACAGCATTTCAGCTTGTGTGACAACATGTAGGTCACATTCATTGACGGTACTGCTAGACACTGCACATTTACACAGAAAGAAATAGTGCTGAAAATGTGTTGCTGGAAAAGCGCAGCAGGTCAGGCAGCATCCAGGGAACAGGAGAATCGACGTTTCGGGCATAAGCCCTTCTTCAGGAATTATGCCCGAAACGTCGATTCTCCTGTTCCCTGGATGCTGCCTGACCTGCTGCGCTTTTCCAGCAACACATTTTCAGCTCTGATCTCCAGCATCTGCAGTCCTCACTTTCTCCCCACAGAAAAAAATAGTGTTTATTCAGCATCTCAAGCTGGTTTCACATGAATGCAAGGAAGCCATTGAGCCGATCGAACCCGTTGTATAAGAAGCTGCACAAACGATCCACACTCTCAAATTACGCAAAAAGAGATTCCTTTTCTTTAAAAAAAAATGTTGCATTCCAAATGGGAAACGCAGGAAGAAGAAAAAACACAACACGTTCGGCAACATCATAAGGTGGAAAATTCAAAGCCTTAGGTATAACCCTTCTTCAGGACTTGGGTAGGATAAGGTGAGCTGCACATAAAGAAGCGGGGTGGAATCCTGCGAATCGGTGAATAGGGGTTGAGAGTAGAGCGGGTTTGTCAATGAGATGAATGAATCCTGACGGAAACTGGAAGAAGGGTTGTTCAGTGGAATGGAAGGGAGAGTGTGGGCTGGGAAGTCAGTTGAGGTATTAAATGGAAGGTTATTTGAAATTGAAAAATTCAATGTTGAATCCTTCGGGCCGTCGGATGTCAAGGCGGAAAATGATGTGTTGTTCTTCCAATTTGCGATTTGGTCCTTTGTGGCATTGGCGGAGGCTGATAGTTATGAGCCACGAGTTGCCCAATAAAGCTATTCTACATCTTCCCTGGGGCCAATTGGAGGACATTCAGCCCCTTAAGGTACTAACACATGAAGAGAAGGGCTCCATTCAGCCCCTCCAGACGTTAACACAGAAATAGTAGAATGTCATTGATACTGAAACATGGCAAACCAAAGAAGCAGAGGCTGCACAGGCACTGCTCCATGTTGTTCCTTCTGCTTCGATTGCTCAAGGTACGCACGTTTTACATTAACGATATGGAGGTTTGTTGGTGATGAGAAGGGACAGTAGACGTTCTGTGCCAAGTCTTAGGGATCATCTTCCATCTCCGGATATATAGACCAGTGTTCTGTGTGGAGGTCAAAAGCTCGTGGGAATGGCGAACTCTTTCAGTGTGGCTGCCGCCAGACTTGTGAATAACATGACTTTCAGTGCACAGTGAAATACCAAAGACACATTGAGGAGGAGAGAGTTCATTCAGAACCAAGAGCTCCGTCTCAAACAGCATATGGACTCCACAGAGACACATAAACTATCATACAGGCATCGAGTCCTACGGTGCGGAAACAGGTCCTTCAGTCCAAACTGTTCTGTGTCAACGGAAATGTCCACGCATGCTAACTCTATTTCGAGTATTTAGCTCATATCCTTCCAAACGTTTCCTAACGATATATTTGTCTAAATTTGAAGTCATGTATCGCGAGAAAACACGTTATGTTACACGCTATGAATATTCTGCTTTATAAATCATGAGTGTTGGTCGATAACCCTTACGTTTTAATGAAATTCTCTTTTATTCTTTTGTGGCCTTCCAGATTAAACACTCATTTTAGTATCTTCTCCTCATAGTATCTTCACCGCAGGGTTTAGTCTGGTGAAACACCTGGTCACTTTCTCATTGTGCCAAGGAGATTGTTCCTTATAACAGAGAGGAAATGTGTACACAGTTCCTCCAGTACTGACTCAACTACAATCTACAACTGCAGGAAGGTACGTTCACGCCTATGCTTCCGCCATTTTGCAATGCAGGAGGCAAGACAATTTGTTGTGCTAATCACTTGCTGCTCCGTATGATTTCTGTTACTGACTCATGTCCAAGGAGATCCACCTGTTTTTCGCCAAGAACACTTTCCATCCACTCACCAACTAATAAATTCAAAATGTGAAGGATTGTATGATTTGACAAATTATTTATTTACTTGTAAAACCTACGCTTCAAGCACATCAACACCACTAATGCCAATAGAGAAGGTTTGAGATTCTTGGGAGGCGGTAGCCCACTGGTATTTTTTTTCCAGACTATTATTCCAGGGACAGAGCCCGGATTCGAATCCCACCATGGCAGATGGTGGAATTTGAATTTGAAAAAAAAATCAGGAAATAAGAATCCAATGAAACCATGACAGATTGCAAGCAAATTCTTTCGGGCACGCTAATGTTCTTCAGGGAAGGAAATCTACCATCTTCACCTAGTCATGATTACGTATGACTCCAGACTCACAACAGCGTGCTTGACTTTCAACTGGCCTTTGTGGTGGCCTAGCCAGGTACCTCAAAGTCTCATGGAAATGAACTTGGCCGAACCTAAGCACTAACTACTTCTTACCCATGGACTGCATTGCATCAGCATAGATCACCCACACCTTCTCGGGGGTAATGGGTAAAGACAATTGGATGCTGGGCCATCATCACATTGATAACTAAAAGAAGATGATCACATATAGGGAATGGAGACAAAGGGACATAACTCACCGTAAACTGGGACTGAGATGTATACTGTCCATTGGCATGATATGCAGGAACATGGGAACAGGAAAGAAATTAGTAAGATTAATCTCGTTTCTTACTTTGCCTCTGAATACATGTCCAGCGACATTACTACTCTGACACAATGTCTCTTTTATAAATTCACTTCCGTGATAAAAACAAGATTGTGATCGAACTTGTTGCAATTGAAAGAGTGCTTTGAATCGAGCTGGGACCATGAAGTCTGAATTTTACAAAGGCGTAGGTAATGGTTTCTTAAGTGTAAGCATTGGCGTCAAGGTGAGGAATGCGGATATTATTAAGCTGGTAGGAGATTGATTTAGTGATGGAGAGAATGCCGAAACATAAATTAATTCAGGGCAAACATGGACTTCGGTATTGTGAATAGTCCTCTTTTCAGATGTTTGTGAGCTCGGGGATGTGGGCGGTTCTGTGGGTAGGGAATACCATTGAAACTGAAGACAAAGTTACACTCTTTGCCAATTACAGATAACAGAAGTAACAATTAAGTAAATTCTGATTTATGAGATGAATAATTGGATAAATATGGAGAGACTTACTCGGAACACCAACAATAGCAAGGATGGGATAGTAGCCCGCCTGAATAATCATCAGTGCACCTAATATCCGATATGGTAATGTCGACCGGGACCAGGAAAAGTAGAAAATACCCAAGGATAAGCTCTTTTCCATTTTTGCAGCATTCCAGTCTGCTGTCCTCAGATCCTGATCTATTGTTGAAACATTACAGTCGACTGTTCTTAGATTCTGATCCATAGGTGTAACATTCCAGTCTAATGTTCTTAGAATCCTCAGACAATCTTAGACTGTAATGCTGTGACATTACAGTCTAATATTCGCAGATTCTGATCCATGGTTGCAATATTCCAGTCTACTTCGAGTTTATGATCTCTCATTTTCCTGCCTTTGCAGCTGCCGGTCCCTGTTAGTGTCAACGATGATACATCTGTTCCTACAAGTGAATGAAGTATGGCAAGAAGCCATTAAATAATAGAAGGCAGAAACTCTCCAATGACATAGTTAGGATACATTGAGACTGACATCATTCACAGTCACTGAACAAACAATTCTAGTTAAATACTTCAAGTCTGATTATTTCAGGAAACAATAATAACTGGACTGGATTGGATGTTGACATCGCTGGCGATTGACCTTAACTCCCATCATCCATTGCTCTAACGAAGCCAGCAGTCAAGCAACGTCATGGATGTTTGGTTTTCACAGGCTAGATAATACTGCTGAATTGTCAGTTTGCAATGATGTAACTTGTTGAAGCCCTCCCTCCCCACTCCTCATCCCCAAAACGACCATAAACAAGATGTTGTAACTATGTTGATCTTTCTCGTCCAGAACACGTGCCAACGAACAGATGATCAGTTGGCATATTGCTCTGACCATACACAGAAAGTGTAGATTTGTCTGGGCATTCCTCTCATTTATCTAATAAGTCAATGTTGTATCTTCAACACACAATGCATGTCAGCAATCTTTATGTCAAGTCACAAACATCTCAATAGAGTTTATCGATTTAAATAGTTAAAACTTAAATATTTTAAAATTCAGTCCAAAGTCAAACGTAGAATGTTCTCACAAAGCTGGTCCTATTTCAAGGTTTATTTCAGAGAGGTTGCAAGGGACCGAAGTTTCCATAATGTCTGAGGATTCAAGTGTTCATTGAATCCCTTTTGCTCATAAATAACACATCAGGCAGAAGGCTTTCAAGTGTT
The DNA here is from genome assembly GCF_037043375.1 of Chiloscyllium plagiosum. Lineage (NCBI taxonomy): Eukaryota > Metazoa > Chordata > Chondrichthyes > Orectolobiformes > Hemiscylliidae > Chiloscyllium > Chiloscyllium plagiosum. Next base: position 83,946,751 of record NW_028270175.1, read on the forward strand.
TTAGGAAAGAAAACTGGCATAGTCAACATGACATGGTGGTGCCAGTGATGGACTGAGGTGAACAAAGTAAAAAATAACACACCACCAGGTAATAGTCCAACAAAGTTTATTTGGAAGCAATAGGATTCAGAGCACTGCTCCTTCATCGCCTAGTCAAGGAGCAGCGCTCAGTAACGTAATGCTTCCAAAGAAACCTGTTGGAATTCGATGAGATTGTCGTAGTTCCGGAGGGGGGGAGTAGATGAAGGAGTTTATAGAGAATGAAGATGCTGGAGGAAACTGCAGCGATTGGCAGGGGTATTGATGCTAAAGGATAGCCAGAAGTGTAGATGCTGGTGGAAATAGGTGTGCACACCCCAGAGGAGATAGCAGAGTGCTGTGGCAGGAGAATGTTAAAGAGATAGGGAAGTCTACTGGGGACGGAGGAGGAGGTTTATTATAAAAGGGAAGGATGCAGATGCTCGACAATGTTACAGAGACAGGGAGAATTGCTAGACCCGGAGGAAAATGCATCGTTTGGGAGAATTGTAGCTAGTGGTGTATGGCAGACAGACGGTGTATTTAACTGAAAGTGCTGGGGGATGTTAGAGAGATTGGCAGATTTGTAGGGGATGGAGAAACTTACAGCGATAAGAATGGTTGGAATATATAGTAGAGGTTACAGAAATGGGGAGGGGCAATGGAGCAGAACTCAGTCATATAGATCGGGCAGAGTGAAATATGTGGGTATACATTGCAGAAATAACGCGTGTGGAGGAGCTACATCATATTACAGAAATTAGTAGGGGTATCCGGGCTTGAATTCTTAATATAGGGCCAACAAACTGAAGTCTGGATGTGCTTACACGGATTGGAAGATTTCAGGTGCTTGAGGAGGTTACAGATAATAAAGAGGCATGTATATGCTGGTGGGGTAACAGAGATACGGAGCTGTGTAGGTTTTGGAGGAGTACCAAAGATAGGGAGGGAAGAGTTGGAGAATGTTACAGAATTAGGGAGGGGTATACATTCTGGAAACGTTCACAGTTGTAGGAAGGGATGTAGATGCTGGAGAATGTTTCAGGGATAGAGATGTTTGTACGTGCGGGAGAAGGTTAAGTGTTAAGGAGGAGTGTTGGTGTTGGAGAATATCACAGGGAGCGAGAGGAGTATCAGTGCTGGAGAATATCACATGGAAAAGGCGGGGCGTAGAACCTGGAGAATTTTATAGGAATAGGGAGTGGGTGAAGGTGCTATAGAAGGTTACAGAAATGTGGAATGTTGAAGGGGCCGGAAGGGATCCAAATTGGAGTATAAACTGGAGCAGTTTACAGAGAGAAGATTGGTACGGGGAAGGAGGGGACGACAGATTTTTTCAGCAGTGAGAATGATGGAGGAAGTTGCAGAAATAGGGAGATTTGAAAACTGGAGGAGATAATCGTGGTTTGACGGGCTGGAGAATGCAACAGGAATAAGAAAACAAGGCTGAACATGTAACATAGATCTCAAGATCTGTGCATGCTGGAACAGGCTATTGAATGTTTTTTATTCATTCACAGGATATGGGGAGTGATGTCACAGCTGGAGGTTGGAGAGATAGAGGGTGTGTAGGGGAGGCATGTGGTTAGTGCAATGGGGAGGGATGGAAATGTGTTGCTGGAAAAGCGCAGCAGGTCAGGCAGCATCTAGGGAACATGTGAATCGACGTTTCGGGCATTAGCCCTTCTTCAGGATTCCTGAAGAAGGGCTAATGCCCGAAACGTCGATTCTCCTGTTCCCTAGATGCTGCCTGACCTGCTGCGCTTTTCCAGCAACACATTTCCATCTCTGATCTCCAGCATCTGCAGACCTCACTTTCTCCTCAATGGGGAGGGATGTAGGAGATGCAGGTAGTTCGACAGATAGGAAGCTTTTCAGGGACTGCGTGAGGTTAGAGGGATGGGGAGGGGTGTATGGCATGGAGATAGTTAGAGTGATGAGAATGCATGTGGCGGTTGGAGGTGGTTAGAGTGATGGGGAGGAATTATGGATTGGAGAAGGTTAGAGTGATAGAGTGGGCTGAAGCGGGTTAGAGAGATGGGGGAGAAAGAGCCGAAGGAGGGAAGAAGGATTGTAAAGGGAGAAGGGGCTGCAGGTGTTTCAAGAGATAGGGAGGGAGAAGGAGATTGAGGAGGTTAGAGAGATAGAACTGGGAGTGGAGACTGGAGGTGGTTCGAGAGATAGGGAGGAAGAAGGATCTGGGGAGGTTCAAGAGATAGGGAGGTCTAAAGGAGGTTGTAGAGATAATGAGTGAGAAGGGGCAGAAGAAGGTTAAAGAGATAGGCAGCGGAGTTGGGAGCTGGAGGTTGTTCGAGTGATAGATAGGCCTGCAGTAGCTCATGAAAATAGTGGAGTTACGGTGGGCTACTGAGATAGAGATGGATTTAGCATTTGGAGGAGATGAGAGGAAGAGATACAGGGACAGGTGGACAAATTATAAATTGTATTATGCAATGGTTTACTAGAGAACACATTGTCCAAAACTGTGCAATGGACAAGCAACTAACGCATTAAGTGAAAACTTAGTAGGTCCAATCACAGGAGCCATAGAGTCAGTGCCATGCAACACAAGGAGGCTTCTCTGTTAACTGCAACATACATAAGAAAAATATCCGGCAGATCCTGAAAAGTCCTCCTACCTAACGTCTGGAAGCGAGGGCCAGAATTGGGAGAACTGTTCTACAACGGCTCAGCATGAACGTGACATAACGAAGCCTTATGGTGTCAGATCAAACATCGAAAAGGAAATCTCCCACTGACTCCCCTCCGTCAAAATTATGGTGTCAGATCAAACATTGACGAGAAAAGTTCCTAGAGTCGCGGTGGCTCAGTGGTTCGTACTGCTGCTGCACAATACCCGGCTCTTTGGTTCGACCACAATACCCGGCTCTTTGGTTCGTCGTGCTACACTCTGTATGGAGTTCGCACATTTTCCTCATGTCTCTACGTTTCCTTTTGCTGTGCGGGTTTGCTGAACTGACCAGGCTATATTGCACATGCTGTACAAGGATGTGTCGACTCGGTACGTCAGTTCGGGTAAATGTGGAACAATAGAGGTTGGGGTGTGGGCCAAAGGTCCTATTTCCGCACTACAGGCATTCTAAGATTGACCAGTAAGAGGAGTGCGACCGCAATATTATGATCGAGATGGTCGGATTGGGAGGAAACGAAAAAGAGAAGGAACATATTTGACCTCATCTTCACAACTCTGCCAGCTGCAGAAACATTGATTAGTAACTAAATTGAAATAAGTAGATACCACATGCAAGATTTCTTTGACATTGTGAATACCTTCTCTGTGTAAGTGTGTGTGAGTGTGTGTGTGTGTGTGAGAGAGAGAGAGAGAGAGAGACAGGCACACAGAGACAGGGAGCGAGAGCATCACTGTGACAAATGTGGCAGATTTCAAATAGATGCTGGAATTCAGTACTGATTGTTTGAAGTTATTCGGATCATTCCCATCAGCTGAAGAATTGTACCACAGCACAAATTTCTCTAACTCTGCCTGGTGTATGTTCCACTTTACGTTGACAGTCAAGTCAGGAAACAAACTCTTGCTCAATGGAGAATACAGGAGGCCCTACCAGAAGCAGCACCAGGTGCACCTCAAAATGGGATGAAGTTACCAAACTGAATCTATTATTCACCAAATAGCGTAAGCTACAAGTGAAATATAAATGGACCTAACGAATCAGACTGATCTGTGCAATCTTTTCGCATGCAGTCAGGGTGAATGGCGTTGCACAATCAAACAACTCACTGGTGGAGGTGTATCCACAAGTATTGCCCACTTTAGTGATGGAGGGGCACAGTGCAACAACAGTAAAGGTAAGGCTGAGACTTTCACAAAAACGTTCAGACAAAAGTGTCGATGACCTATTTTAGTTATCTCCAGATGGCAGTCTTCAGCTGAATCGATTCATGACGTGTGTCATCTACAAGCGGATGGGCGTAATGAGAATGCAATGCAATACACCTGAGGAATAATGGGACGCTCAACCACCGACTCTCTTATGCCTCAGATGTTGCCTGACCTGCTGAGCTTTGCTAGAGCCCCACCTTCCAAACCATATAAACTCATTGGCGACGAAAACATATCAGTGGCGAGGAATCCTGCCGAAACGGCTTACCTCATGATTTCTGAAAGCCTGCCCACCATGTATCAGACACATGTTGACTGTATGTGTGATAAAACACCCACCAATTGCCTGGGTGAGTATAATTTCAACCCTAATCAACTGACAGTTAATAGCAGCAATGCTGACAATTTACACGACTCTCTGCAGAAATTAAGCAGAGTACGTCTGAAAACATAAACATCAAAAAAAAGAACAGGATAGCAGATGCATGTTCATCGTCTTTTCCAAGCCACCCATCATCATGATTTGGAAATATCCTGCTGCTCCTTCAGTGTCACTGTTTTAACTTCTCTCCGAATGTTATTGTCACTCTCGCGACAGCAAGTGGACTGCATCGGTTCAATGTGGCTGTTCATCTCCACCTTCTCAGGGGCAACACCGATGGGCAATAAATAATCGCCCAATCACATTCCATGAATAAATTAGAATGAAAAATATTGTCCAAACATGCCCATACCTGGACACTGAGTTTTGTGTTTTGTGAGAGCGGGCTGGTTGAGTCCAATCAGCTTGTGGTGAACAGTTGAAGCAAGCTGTTTGAAACAAACTGGCAGGTTTTCAGAGGCATGGCCGATGTACCTGGCAGAAAAAAGGCACTGACATTCTGATACAACATTACTGAGCTGTGAGTTAGACAGAAAAAAATGAAAATGATACTCATCTCTGACTGCAGAATGTTTAGACGCATAGTGATACTGTTGCCATGAAAATGATTATGCGTGAATATTACCATAAAATAATAGTATAAGGGAAAATGTCTATATTTTCGAAGGCGTTTGTTCTTGGATACGGTAACAAGACTCTCCATTTCAAAGCTCCTTACTGAGTTTTCTGCTCTGTTTTCATCATATTGTTGTCATAAATATGAACGAAAGAAATGGATAGATCTTCTGCTTATTTCACAACCAAAAATTGTCTATTTTCCAAGAATGTCGGAAATGCAGCAAAGAGAATTTGCTGTTAATGGTTCGATCAATGTGGAAAACATTTGCATGGATATTTATATTCTGAGTCAGATACTATGACGTTGGTCTGGGATGATGCGTACCATCAATGTAGTGTTAAGTTCTGTTTGGATACTGATGCCATGTGTTGCAGGTGTCCATCACCTTCATAACACCTTCATTCGGGATCTGGTCAACGGTACAAACACATCGTGTTGAGGCGGCACAACAGAAGGGAAAATGTTGCAAAACATGATTGAGCTCAGGTGAATTTTACAAATGTTGGATTGCGCTTGGAACAGTACCTCGGCCTGTGCTAGTACATTTGCCAGTCTCCCCCACACATTTCCCTGTTGTTCAGTACATCTGTAACCGGTCTGTTGTGAGGGCATGTGTGAATAACTATCCAGTTTCAGTTTGGAGATTCTCTGGACACATATTAAACATGGTCATTGGTTTGGAGGTAGTGGTGAGGACCAGTAGCACTGTGTCTGAGTCCAGGACTTTTTCAAAGTTGTTTTAATAGATTTGGTGTGTGCAAGATGGTGTGTTCACTGATTTGAACATGAATCAGCTGTTTCCTGAAGTCACTGAATTATGTAACAATTAGATGTGTAGTCTGGCAAATTAATTATTGACCACTTCAATTGTTTTCAACTGAAATGGAATAACGTTTGATTTATTTTAAAATATGTAAGAAATGCAGTGATATTAATTTTTCATTGTATAAAATCTAAAAGTGACCTGTTGTATATTTCCCTAAAACTAATCAAGCATCAGTCAAACATTGTATGGAAAGCTGGATTCTGTGTGCAGGATTATGGCCCTGGCAACATTACCATTCTATCTGGTCTGTGTTGTTCCACTACCACACACAGCCAGGGAGAGGGGGAGCTTTTTGTTTAATTACAATGTGATGCTCAGCATTGATACTGAATACCGCCGCTGCAAGACTGCTCTGGGGCAGGTTATGAGTGAATAAATGTAAGAGAAACACATAATTTACCCCATTGCCATCAATCCACCTGCTGCACATACACATTTCCTTTTAATACAAGAGTATGAGTGGATAACGCACAGTCCTTGTCGGGAGGAAGGGCCATGTTCACATTTTGTGGTCCCATCATGATGTTAAATAGACCGCTCTGTGCTGAATGGGACAGACTTTAAAGAGAGCCAAGGTTAGAGTGGTGCTAGAAAAGCACAATAGATCAGGCACCATTCGTGGACCAGGAAAATCGACGTTTCGGGTAAAATACTTTCAAAACGAATCAGGTACGAAACCGCAAGGGAGAAGAGATAGATTTCAGGATTGTTGAGCTGGGGAGAAGATAGCTCAGAATACACAGGTGGATGGAAGTGCGGATGAATGTGATAGGTCACAGAGGAGGGTGGAGCGGATAGGTGGGAAGGAAGATTGGCAGGTCGGACAGGCCATGAAGATGGGGCTGAGCTGGCAGGTTGGGTAAGGTTGGGGCAGAGGAAATGAGGAAACTTGTGAAGTCTACATTGATGCCCTGGCGTTGACGATTTCCGAGACTGAAAATGCTAATCACTTCCACAAACATCCATCCACTTCAAGACTGAAGTTCAGCAGTAGTGGTATGTACAGTCGACAAGATGAATTGCATCGGGATTATTAGACAGGACCTAACAAATCTATGGCCGTCGACCAGACAAAAACAGCAGGTACATGGGAACATCACGCATTTTCAAGCTCCATCTTTCATAGGGTCCGATAAAATCAAGTTTGGTCATGATTTTACAATTCCCATCTCCTCAGATCACAAAATCATTCCATGTCCAAATGCAGCAGGACATGGCCAACAACCAGGCATGAGCTGACAACTGGCAAGTAAAATTCGTACTACACAAATACTAGACAAAAAACTATCATAAACTATGTCACCATCACCATTTGACATCCAATGACATTCACTTTACTGTAATCTTTGGCACTACCGTTCTCAGTTTTATCGAAGACCATATTGTTGCTGTGATTAGCACATAAGTTCAGAAGCTCGTAATCCTGTAGTCTGGCCAAAGCCTCTCCACTATCTCTGAGTCTTAATTCATGAACATTATGGAATAATCTCCACTTGTCTGAATGGGTTCAGGTCCACGGCGCTCAAACAGTTTGACAGAGAAGAAAGAACTCACTTGATTGGTCCCGATCCACAATGACTGTCTTCCTCCACCACCGACTCTCTTCAGCATGTGTGAAAACAATGGTACAACATTTACCACACTCATACTCGCTGCCATCTGGAAGAAAAAGGGCAGCATCTGGAGAATAATGATCATAATTAATTTGACTCTGCCATAAGTCTTGTAAAGGACAATACTGGACGAAGAGTTCGATATTTATTATGAATCGGTCTAACTTTAATAATCTGAGAAGTGATGCCGTTTACGTGAATTGGAAACAAAACCGATATGATAATCAGAATCGGAACAGTGTCAGGTATTTTGAGGGAAGATTAAAGTGGCTCTGATGAAACGTTTACCGAAAGTAAAAAGGGTGAGGCTGCTAATTCAGAGCTCCCAGGAAGTCAACGAGCTTGCAGAAAGGAAATGGCCCGCTAATGTCAGGCAGTGTGGAATATGAAGGTGCGAGTACTGAAAGGAAAGTAGACAGCGAACAATGCGTGAAAAATGAAGCTGGCAAGAAATATCAAGCAATCTTTAGCAGATTTCTTTTTAATAAAGAGAACGAAATTATGTGAAGTGCAGAAAATAAAAGGCAAACAACAGGAACCACAAATAGATATAAAAGGTTTGTATCTGGTTCTGAACTTGAATTGAAGCCTAAAGGGATCTCAACTATGTAAGCTATTGTGATGAATCTGGAAGAATTGTCTGATAACCCCATCCAAACCTTCCCGATGTTACTGCGTTTAGGAAAATCTGACCTGGTCATCGCAGCGGGTTGGTAAAGATGACAATATTTGGAAAACCTTGCTGACAGTTGTGAGATTACTCACAACGGTAAACGAGGAACATCTAAGAGATTGGAAACTGAAGACAGAGACCTTAAAAGCATTTACAAAACACAGGAAAAACGTAAGCAGGCAGTTAGGATGGCTGAAAAGTCATCATGAATATCTTGTGGAAGCAGCATTAAGGAAAGTCCCAAATTAGTTATCAGGATTAAGCGAGGTGCAGGGAAATAGTAGGTCAACTCAAGGACAAATGAGGAAGTTAATGCATAGTGCTGGAGGAAGTGGATGAGGTCATGAATAAATACTTTGCATTGCTGTACTCAATGGAAGAGGACATGTTGGATGGTGACTCCGGCGACCGATATGTCAATGTTCTAGAGCATTTCAAAATAAAATACAAAGACGATATTCTGGGGTGTTTTGAAAAGCATTAAGGCAGGCAAATCAACAGGACATAATGGGATCAATGCCAGTATACTGAAGCAAGCGAGAGAGTATATTGCTGGGACCTTGTGAACACTCTTTATATGCTCATCAGTCAAAGGAGAGGTTGCAGAGAACTGGAGTATAGATAAAGCTGTTCCTTCGTTGAAAGTGGGCAAAAGGAGTAATCTAAGAAATTTCAGCTTGCTGAGCGTTCGGTCGTTGGTTAAAAAAAAACTTATTGGAGAAGATTCTTAGAGATATGCTATACTCACATTTAGAAAAGTTATGGACTTACTGGCGATAGACAACATGGCTTTCTAGGGGGAAGATCGTATCTCACATGCTTGATTGAATAGGGAAGTGGCAGACGTAATTTCGTCATGCCAATTGGGAGATAATGCATTTCAGAATGTCTAACGCAGGAGTGAAGTATACAGTAATAGGAAAATCTATCAGTCGCATCAACATCAGAAGGGACCTAGGTTCACAGTTCCCTGAAAGTGAAAAGACGGGTGTATAGAATGGTCAAGAAGACGTTGATACATCTATTATAGCATACAGAATAAAATGAAGGCAGGTCATGTTGCAGCTGCTTGAGAGGTCAAGGATGAGCAGTGTGTACATTAATTAGTATCATAACAGTATCAATCCCATCCTGTATACACAATGGTACTTCGCTGTGTTGGCCTATTTATCCTTCCTTGTGAAAAACATTGAATACCTAGTTCTCAGCCTGGTCATATTGTAGCCAAAATCTCTGCAATGACAGCTACATCTGACCTGTTTCAAACTATTTCTGCTGGCTTATCATTCGTCTTGTTCAAAAGTCTGGAAGATATTCAGGGATGGCAGCAAAAGCCAGATATCAAGACGGCTGTAGTGTCTAGAGAAAGTCATATTGAGAGTAACGTGTGTGAAATCTGGGAATATTACATGGACATGGATCTTTCCAGGGACAACAGAATAAAACACCAGGACGCAGGATATGGCTCGGGTGATTGGATATACACACATGTAGCCCAGACTGTGACAGGTGGACTGAATTGCTATCTACACAAATTATGGCCAAAGTTGCAGATTCAGTTCACACCAGCTGAAACGCATTTTGTTCTCACGATAATAGTTACAATTGTAACATTTCAGGACGTGAGAACTTTTCTGATTTGAGGTTCTGTTGAGCTGACCACTGATCAAGAACTGATACCTGAGAGTTATTACTGCGGGCAGACATTTCTGTTCTAACAGTTTGAGGTTGGAGTCCCATCAAGACATAAGCATAAAAGATACTTAACTACAGAACGGAACACATTCCAGTGTATTAGGTAGTTAAATTACTCGTATCAGTTATGGAAATAAGCCTCAAAATGAGTTCACGACGATCCCAGGCTCCATCTCTTGCCTGAACACGATCGGCTGCTCTCACTTAGCCCTGAACTGAGGTCACAAATTCAGAAAGAAAAATAAACAGGCCCTCTCCAGAGCCTGTGCAGAGGCAGTTGCCGGCACACATTCCATTTGGAGTCCCACCGTCAGAATAGGAAGGTCCCAGGTTTAATAATGGGACTATGCATTTGCAGCTCAATTACGTCTTTTTTTAAAATCCAGAGACAACCAGGAACATCCCAGATTCTTTCCTCTATGGCTCCGAATTCTCAGTCTTTGTCAGATCCTCCATGTTTTATAACTCTCCCCAACTCTGTAAAACCTCTATTTCTGTGGACATTCGTACTTTTTAAGATTCTCTAAACCCACAAGAATCTACCGTTTTGATAACCTCTCCTCATCATGGACAAGACCACACATGGACTGGTGGTTTAGATTTTGGAAGAATTTAACGTTTGCAAGTACGTTCTAGGTGGAGAAATTTGAAATCGAGAGCTTGCAGGAATCAGAAACCAAATCTTGTATTGGCACTGCAGGAGACTTATTAGAGCAGATTTTACTGAAAATAATATTACATATTTTGGAGGATTCTACAGAGATAGATGAGGGTTGCAGCAGTAAGAAGCGATTGTGGAGACACGTGCATTTATAGGGGCTAATAAAGGTTGGAGATATGTGGGAGTTTGAACATTTGGTAGAGATTTCAGAGACAGGATCGGCTGGAGGTATTTTCACAGAGAAGTAGAGAATTAGAATTTGGAATTTGCAGAAATAGGAAACTGTGTAGGGGCAGATGGTTGTTGCAGAATCGGGAAACCTGTCGGGACCTCTGGATGTTTCACAGCTGGTCAGACATTGGACTGAGTTGCAAAACAGGCAAAATTATAGGGGCTGGAGTAAGTTAACGAGGTGTGAAGAGCTTTAGGTGCTGGAGAAAATTTCTGATATGCTGAACGCTGCAATGGCTGGAGGGGGTTTTGGAGACAATGAAATTTGCCAGGGCAGAAGGCAGTTAGTGATATTGATGGTGTTGTGGACTGGAGGATATTCCAAAGATTGGCAGATTTCTGTGGATTGGAGTATTTACAGAGAAAGGGAGAGCTGTGATGTCTTGACAACTATAACAGATATAGGGAGAATTGTCGGGTCTGGAGGAGATTCTACATTGTTTCGGTATATGTTGGGCTGCATTTTGTTTTTAGAAATATAGCCTCCACCATCGATGAGATGACAGAGATAGGACATTATTGGAATTGGAGGACCCTGAAGACATCACTCTTGAACCATGCAGACAATTTTTAGCAGCGAAAGATGTCATTGATCCATTATGTTTGTACAAGCTCTTCAACTGAACTCACGACTGAGTAATAATCTCCTGCTGACCTCCATATCCTGACACACTTGTTTTAATCACAATAATTATCCAAACCCGTCTTGAACGTTTCCATTGAACATACATCTACACCACATTCAAATGTATATCAACTACTTGCTGAGTGAAAATGTTCTTGTCTATATCAATAGTTCTTCTTTTCTATATCTCCTGATACCTGTGCCCTTACATTTTTGTTATTTTTTATAAGCCGGAGCAAATCTATCAGATCTATTCAATTCAGTATGTCTATGAATTTTTAAAAAATCAATAGATTTCCTTTTCGTCCACTTCTCTCTATCTTATTCACTCTAACTGCATACAAACGTTTCTCCTCCGTGGAAGCAGTCGTGTAAATCACATCTTCATCGTTTCAAAGGTGTATACATACGTCCTATCATGTGACATTTTGAAAAGTTTACAGTTGTGGTCTGACATGCGTTTAATATAAGTTCAACCTCCTTGCTCTTATATTCTGTCCCAATCTTGTGAAAACAGGAATACAGTATGATTTTCTTATGCTTAATGTCCTACTAACTTCAATAATCTGCATAAAAATTTCACCTATTCCTTCGCCCCTGTAGTCCTTCAGATTTGACATTCTATTTTATATATTCTTTTAAAGTTCTTGCCCGTATTGTCTCATGATTCTCTGCGCCCAACTTCATCTATCATCTCTCCGCTCACTGCACCAAGTTGTCAATGTATTTTTGGTACTGTCGAATTTCTTTAAGTTGTGTGTCGATGGCGAGCTTTGAAATGGGTCGCTGCACACCAGATGTACATCGTTCATACATATCAAAACCAAAAAGGGTCCTAAAACTGTCTCTTGCAGAACTTCACCGAAACTCTTCCTCCGGCCTGAAAAAAAACTATTGACCATTCCTGCTGGAACTCAATTTTGGATCCATATCGATACAGTCATTTTTATTCCATCAATAAATTATTTTATTGTCATGAATATCGAGGAAAATACAGTGAATCGTGTTTGTCGCCTATTCCATACATGTCTTCCTCATCAATTGTGTACCTTCCAAGGGACAGAGTTTCCTCTGCTCCTTCTTTACAGTATAAGTACTATTTCTAGTGTTCAACCAGCCTTACTCCAATTTTGAACACGCTCACTATGATGTGTCCAAAGACGATTCTGGGACAGTTGTCAGTTTGCTCTTAGTTTTCGCATAACTCCCCCCAGTCTACCATCTGTCCTCTGAACCTTCAGCATTCCTCCTGGTTACCAATCCGATTCTCTACCTGACACCGATTCTATTGGTCTTCTCTGTCATCCAGGGAACGTTGGATTTGATTATTCTTCATTTTCTATTTGTGGAACCATTTCCTGACTGGAAACAAAGGACCTCCTCTGTGAACAGAGCCATTTGTTCAGTTTTACGTATTATGGACAAACTGGTGTTCCAGTAAATCCATCCCAGCCTGATTCTTGCCCCATCGAACATTGTTTCTAGTAAATTGATCTTTCTTATGTTCCATTATTGCATTCCATTCTCACCCATAATCCTGAAATTTAAGGTAAAATAATCACTGTGTCCTGGAATGTTCATGACGGATACGGGATCCATGTTCTCGATCTTTTTCGAATGACCAGCTCCAAACATTACACTTTTTTTTTCAGATGAACACATACTCATGCAAGACGCTCTCCTCCCTGTGATCCACGGAAAACCTTCTCTCACTCTCCTGACATTATCAGTGTCCCAAACCATGTCTGCATAACTGAAGTTTCCCAATATCATTACATTACATTACAGTGTGGAAACAGGCCCTTCGGCCCAACAAGTCCACAGCGACCCGCCGAAGCGCAACCCACCCATACCCCTACATTTACCCCTTACCTAACACTACGGGGAATTTAGCATGGCCAATTCATCTGACCTGCACATCTTTGGACTGTGGGAGGAAACCGGAGCACCCGGAGGAAACCCACGCAGGCACAGGGAGAACGTGCAAACTCCACACAGTCAGTCGCCTGAGGCGGGAATTGAACCCAGGTCTCTGGCGCTGTGAGGCAGCAGTGCTAACCACTGTGTCACCGTGCCGTGCCATAACCTCTCTTATTGTTTCCATCGTTCTCAACTGTCCCCGCATACATATTCTCTCCACACTTTCCAGTATTTGGCAGCACATAGACGTTACTCACAGTGTAACTGCAGACAATTTTGTCTGTCGTTCCAGGCAAATTCATTCTCGGAGAAATCCCCTTTCTCTGGTTATGATGAATGGACGTTAAATCAATACTTCTAATCTTGCATCATTTCGTTTCTTTCCTGGTGCATCGGAATACTTCATAGCCAGCACTATGAAACACTCAACCCTGCCATTCCTTGAGCCAGCACTTGGCAGCATTACATCACCGGAGTTTGTACACACTTATCTGCATCTCTCGCTTTCCAAACTATATTTATTCACATCCATGCAGTGTGCACACAATTTGGATTTTTTTTCTCTCTGTCTGCATCGCTCCCTCCCAAACTTCTTGTTGTAGATTAGCACCAGCTGCGCATTCAGGTATTGTGAGAATCATGGTAGTCTCGAGTTTTATTTCTTTTTGGTTCCCATATTCCCACCAATATAGTTTAAATGCCTCCCAAATGCCCCACAAACAACTCACTCTCATATCTATCATTTGCAACCCGGTCCACCTTGCAGAGTTGTTGTCTAACCTCGAACCCATCCCATCGTCCCATGAATCTGAAGCCCTTCTGCAGCATCATCCTTTCAGTCATACTTTGATCTATTGAGCACTCCTTTATGCGCTGCCTTGTAAACGGCGCTGAGAGTATTCCAGTGATTACTACTTTTCTGTTCCATCTTTCTCGGACTCAGTCCTAAATTCTGATTCGCAGACGACTTCACCCTTCCAAACAATGTCAATCCAACCAACATGGCCATAACGTTTCAACACTCAGTACCGCCCACATGAATGTCCTGCACACACGGTGATATGCTTGACCCCACCATTCTGGAGGTATTTTGTCAGTCACAGAACCACATGCACCTTCCTCACCATAGTCACTTCCATTGCTCTTCCTTCATTTACCCTCTCCTCATGTATAGTCCGGCCTCATGTGGTGCCAGAAAGCTTGCTTTGACTGCACACCCCTCAGCAGTCAGCTCCTTCAACAGCTTCTGAAAGGATAATCTCATTTTAACTGAGTCCATAGGCTATTCATGTATATATTGACTGTTTCTGTTGGACTCACTAATCACCCATTCTAATCACTTTCCTTTCCCCGCTGTTAAGACTGCAGTGTGATCAGCTCTCTGAATGTGCTATCCACCTCACGCTCAGAGTCGCAGATGTACCACAAAGCCTCGTCGTTGTCTGAGTTCCAAATCTGACCTTCGTCTATGACACCAACAGGGCTGTGACTTTGCAGTGAAACAGAACACATTTTCCATTTGATGGACCTGTAAAATGATGTCTTCAATGAAATTGAACTAGGTTTACATCATAAGTTTTAGGGTTATTGCCTTATCAAACTGTCGCTCATTGTTATTACTTTCTCGTGTTGGCTCGGACTTTCACTTGTTCCTTGTATTTCTGAGTTAAAATATTCTTTCAAAGAAGAAAAAATTAAGGGGCTGAGCTATAGCAGTTCAAAGACAGTCAGAGTAGGAGTTTATCCGAAAAAGAACTGACAATTTTTCTGTGATGCTCCTCGTGCTTCATTCAACTTAAATGCAGGCAAGACTCAGCAGCAGAAATGTGTCCACGTGACTCCCAGGTACATGTAATCCTCGAGTCAGCTCTCCACTCTTCTCCCTCAAACGTTCACCGTCTCTGAGACTCCCAGGTACATGTAATGCTCCATTTCCCACTCCACTCTGCTATCGAGTCACTTCACCATCTCTGTCATTCCGAGGTAAGTGTAAACCCCCGGCTCCCACTCCATTCTGCTCCCTGTCAGATGCACTGTCTCTGTGACTCCCAGGAACTTGTCATACTCCAACTACACCTTCACTCTACTCGCTCACAGAGTCACCATCTCTGTGTCTGCCGGTACGTTTTAAACTCCAGCTCCCGCTGCAGTCTGCTCCCTCATGGGGTCACCGTCTCTATGTCTCCCAGGTACATGTCATTCTCCAGCTCTCACCCTTCTATGCACCCTCACAGTGTCACCGTCTCTGTGTCTCCCATATAATCTTCCAGTTCATAGTTCACTCTGCTTCCTCTAAGGATCACTGTCTCTGTGACTCCCAGGTTCATGTAGACTACGAGCTCCCACTCCACTCTGCTCACTGATCGGAGTTCTGTCTCTGACTGCAAGGTACGTCTAAGCCTCAATCCTCATGCTAATTCACATCCTCCCACTTTGTTGCCTCGATAACTCCCAATTGTGAGTTGGCCTCAAGCTCCTGCTCCACGTTTGCTCTCTCTGTGCTGATTTAGAGCCTCCTGCTCTGCAACTTTTCCAACTTCAAGTCCCAGTCTGCCTCGATACTCGCTGCTGTTTTGCACTGTCCCACTCAGTGCTGCTCACTGTCAGGTTATCTGCCTTTTCACTCCCAGGTCATATTCGATCTCAAGCTTCAGCTTAGACTTATGACGTTCCATTCCGCAGCGCTGTCTTTGTACATGGAAGAAAGCAGGAAAGACGAGGAGAATTTAATGGCACAGAGTCTGTTACAGTGATTGAGAGCACTGTCGAGAGATAACGAGTAAAATGGAGTGGTACAGAGCCCTGCAGGGCCTGAAGCAGACGACTGGAAAATGTAAACAGAGATGCCAGAACTGAAGAGACAAAGGAAATAGATGATAGCTTGTTGGTGCTGAAAGTTGTTACTCGATTTAGAGCTCTGTAAAGTCTAAAAGGCTTGTAGTAAGATGTTCACACAAATATGAACACTTGACCAAAGGAAACAATGACAGACTGGCAGCTTTGGAGGTACTAGAATCTTGATCTTGTGGATGTTTGAATTAAGTGATTTGTAATGACTGGCGGGTGTAAAGTTTAAGGGGGCCCTGTCGAAGCTGCTGGTGTTCAAGGGCACTCAGTGCAGGAAGAGGTACAGAGTAAGGGAGCAGTGTCAGGGATGGATGAGACCATAGATACAGGATGAGTGGTCGGGGTTTGAAGACGAGACACAGACAAGGAGGGTGTTAGTCCCTGAAATAGCTTTCTCACCATTGGACACGTTCACCACCTGCAATCATTCAGGATTCAGGAATGGGATAATGTGCTGTGGTAGCCAAGGAGGGAGGAGGAACTGCAGGGGTTCACTCAGATAGGGAAGATTGAAGGGATTGGAGCATTTACAGAGAAAGGGAAATTTTAGGGACAGAAACAGGGAACTGTCATGGAAAGATGCAGAGTTGCAGAGAAGGTTTGCTAATGATGCTGGGAGAGTTATAGGGAGTGGAGGAGCAAACACAGATTGTGGTCGGCCTGTTGATGCAGCTGGAGAGGGTTACAAACTGTCGGAAGTGTTGCAGCACTTGAGAGAGCTTGATAGACAGTGGACCACAAAGTCTGTAGGGACTGCATTAGGGCTGACAGATGGGGAGCCATATTTGAGTTTGAGGAATGTACAGACACAGAGAGTGTTGCAAGGAATGGAGGAGTTCACAGATGGAAGGAGGGCTGCGCAGATTGGTGTAAGTTGTGGAGAAAGTAAGGGCTGATAAACTAAAAAGGATCAACAGGCAGGGAGGTGGTAGGATCAGGAAAGGGCAAGAGAGATAGAGAAGATTAAGAAGAGTTGTCAGTGTGTGCAATAAGGTTGCAGAGACGTTGGGTTATAGGGAATGGAGAAGATCACAAAAGTAGGGACGCTGCAGGATATGATGTTACAGAGATAGGGGATGTTCCAGCAACTAAAGGAAGTTACAAAGATAGGGAGGGTTTTGGCCCGAAGGAGGAAACATTGTGAGGAGATTGTGTTGGTTAAACAGATGGGGACGTCAGTCGTGACTGCAGAAAATCGTGGAGACAGAGTGTTGCACAGAAGTGCATGTGTAGGCCATTCAGTTCCAAGAGCCTACGAACTGTCGGATACAATCAGGACTGATCATCTGACTCGGTACTCTGTTTCCACATTCACCACATTCCTTTTGACATAGCCATGACTGGAAGAAGTTCAGTATGAGGCAGGGTTGGAATGACTGGAGGAGGCGATAACAATCAGGATGGTTGGACTGACTGGAGGAGGTAATGTGGAGAGAGAGGCCTGGCGTGACTGCAGAAGGTGACAACGATAGGAAGGTTGGAGTAATCGCAGGAGGTGACAGAAATTGGGAAGATTGGAGTGCCTTGAAGGAGGTGACCGCGATAGGCAGTGTTGGTGGAGTGACTGGAGGATGTCACACAGAGAGGGAGGGCTGTGCAGTCCAGTGAAGGTGAAAGATATAGGGAGCGTTTCTCAGACAGAAGATTATGAGGATGTGAGAGGCAAGTTTAATGCACAGAGCGTGAAAGCAGTTTGGAGCATGCTGTCAAGAGTGGTTGTGGAGGCAGACACGACAGGGCATGTTAGGTGTATTTTAGAAGAGCACATGATTACACAAGTAAATAAGAGAAATAGAACAAGGACACGCACAAGGGATGACTTAAAGTTTGCCTCATGCTCAGTACAACATCCTGGGCCCGTTCCTATGCTGTATTGTTCTAAGAAACTCTTTTACCATTATCCATCAATGATAAACCTGGGCCGACAAAAGAGTCTGACCTCTCAGGGATGAAAGTGAGAGAAATGGGCATGCGGAGTGTGGTGGGTAAAGTCCAAGGAAGGGAGTAGACTGTGTAAGAGGGAGCACGAGGAATAAAAGCAAATTGAAGCATAGGAGAGTCTGAGTCATGTTTGGAGGGAGGACACGTACACGAGTGGAATAAATTAACAGCAGATTGCTGAGCGACGATGAAACCCTCATTTGAACGTGACTGGAAAAAGTCACTATACACTGTATCATACAATTAAAATACTCATTACTAGAGGGAACGCAGGGTAGACAATGGCAAAGAGATAATCAGGGAAGAGAGTGATGACACACAGCAGTGAATGAACATGGATTCAGATCCACAGGAAAAGCACGACACCACGGCCTCGCGCATGGACGACAGCAAAGGAAGTTAATTTTTTAATTATAGACTAATGCTAAATAATATTCACCTCTGATACAATTTCATCGCAACTCAGTGTAAACTGTCCAACTGAACCGTGTTACTGAAAAGATAGCGCACAACTGGAATCAGAGAAACACTTCAGATTTCATATCTTGCGCTTCTCTGCAAAATGAGATGATAAAAAATTTGAGTGATATTCAGAAGAAACAAATATATTTCTTGGTTTGAGTACTAAACATCCAATGGTAAATGGTTTTCCAAAATCCATAACGACCAGTTCAGGATGGGAATTTACAAAATTAATTGTGTTATCAAGTATGTTAATGACAAGCTCATGTTGTAGAGAGGGCATGAGTGATTTGATGAATCATGTATTTTGACAATGTCTTTCCGTCCGCCAATTTTATTCGAACAAATATTGTTTGAATCACAAAAGTTTGTAATGCACGAAAGAGGAAATTAATAATGGATAGAAATAACCTTCTGTCACAATTGAATTCAATGGCGGGTAAGTACCCAGAATTCCTTGCAACAATGAGTGTCCTCCATACTCATTGCAGGAGCACATTCGAAGTGTCGGCGTCATCTGCTTGGTAAAAGGCAACAGACACGCTTTTCGAGACGGTCGGGCTTCAGAAGATAGAATTAAGGATGAAGACCGAGAGCATCTACGAACGCTATAAGCGACAAGTGTCCACCTTGAAAAATAACTTGTGTGGAAATTCTTTGTAGTTCCGATGTGAACAGCCGCCATCTTGGCCAGGGATCGGGACGGATGCACAGGCGGACCGTGACGTCATAGTACAGCGCGGAGCCTGAGGGTGCTTCATGCAGATGCTGAAAATCTGAGACTGAAACAGGAAGCGCTTGAGGAAGTCACCAGATCTGGCAGTACAAGTGGACAGAGATTCAGATTTAACAATTCCAGTCCAGTGTG
Organism: Chiloscyllium plagiosum; assembly: GCF_037043375.1. Classification (NCBI taxonomy): domain Eukaryota; kingdom Metazoa; phylum Chordata; class Chondrichthyes; order Orectolobiformes; family Hemiscylliidae; genus Chiloscyllium; species Chiloscyllium plagiosum. The sequence continues at coordinate 83,965,994 of NW_028270175.1, forward strand.
TATCTTCTGCAGAACTCATTGTCCGGGTTATACAGTGTATTGGGCGACAGCATTTTTAGCAGCATCACCCACAAGTAATATTTGTAACATGCAGCATTCTCCTTGACCGTTTTAGTGCATTTGGCATTTCCAATCAAACTGTTGAAATGTGTTATCTCACACTTGCGAGCAGGTGTGGCTTGGGATTCCAGGCCTTCTTAGTCAGAGTGGAGTTCTTTATATTTGAGTCCTTGGTCCAGCCATCTTCAGCTGCTTTTTTCAAAGACCTTCCCTTCGGAAGTAGGGTTATTGATCGTCGATTGTACAATATTCGCCAGCATTTTCATCTGCACAGACACTGATCTACCGCACATCCGCATGTACAGGTTATAAGTTCTCTTGTTGAGCTGGCAGGCTTGTCTCATTGGGAACAAATTTATAACATGAACCTCAACCTAGGCTAAAGGTCTTCGGAAAAATCGCGTAGTCAGATGTAGCAAGACCTGGAAAGCATCTAAAATTTGCACATTTAGCAAGTAGCAGTCATATCACATCTTTGACAAGAGAATCTGAATGACCCTTTATAACAGTCAACAGCAATATCATTGCTGAAGCCTCCCACGAGCAGCATGTTTGTTGTGTACAACTTACTAGAAATTTAACACGACTAGCCATACAGATACAGCTGATGCAAGACAGGGCTGAAGATGTGTTGCTGGAAAAGCGCAGCAGGTCAGGCAGCATCCAGGGAACAGGAGAATCGACTTTTCGGGCATAAGCCCTTCTTCAGGAATTAAGGAACAGTTGAGGAATCCGGAGTGTGGGGGTAAGTACATGGAAGATTTTGGGACTTACTGTCTTTAATTTCCGATATGGCTAGGAAGAACTGTTTGTTTAGTTTATGGATCCTTCTGTGGATGAAGAACAGTAGAGGTCCTTTGCAGGTCTGTGAGAGTGTTGTCCTGAGCTGGGGTAGGTCGAGTTGCAGGGAATGTAGGTAGCGGCGCATGGCTGCAAGCGTGGAGCGGAGGATTCGGAGGGAGGTCTGTTGCTGGAGGCTTTGGATTTGTTGTAGGTATTGGTTGTCCTGGTTGGGTCCAAATTTTATTGGTCGGAATGTAGTCCGGAGTCCGTGCAGGATCAGTCAGTTCCGTAGGCAGGTGCTGAGGAAGGAGATATGGCTGTGGTAGCGACTCTGTTTGAGAATGTGGCTGAAGAGCTTCTGTGCAGAGGAGATGACCTGGGGGTGCAGTGAGAGAGGGACTCACTGAAATCTTTGTAAAGGGAGGAAGAGAGCTTCTTCAAGGAAGGCATCCTTGTAAGAGGATTCGCAGTACGTTAAAATCTTTGAGGAGAAAGTGAGGTCTGCAGATGCTGGAGATCGGAGCTTAAAATGTGTTGCTGGAAAAGCGCAGCAGGTCAGGCAGCATCCAAGGAACAGGAGAATCGATGATTCGGGCATAAGCCCTTTTTTCAGGAAACTGATTGCTTCAGGGCTTAGTTTCTTCAGGGAACTAAGCCCTGAAGAAGGGCTTATGCCCGAAACGTCGATTGTCCTGTTCCCTGGATGCTGCCTGACCTGCTGCGCTTTTCCAGCAATACATTTTCAGCTCTGATCTCCAGCATCTGCAGACCTGATGCAAGACAGGGCACTGGCAAAAGATCTTGCAGCGCTCAACTCACCTTCTAACTGCGCGTCATTTGCAAGACATAAGCATTATGTGATATGGAATGCTCTCCATTTGCCTGTTTGAATGCTGCTTCAACAACACAAGCAACTTGCCAATATCTGGGACAAAACAGCACTTTGCCAACCACCTTCACCATTCACTTTCTGGCCCATTGGCGTACAGTAGCATCAAAGACTTTTATCCCTTGTGTAAAATTCTTCTGGACGGGGAGCTTTTGCTGTTCACCAGTCGGTTATTTACATCCCAGAAATAGGTTCGCACCTCAGGACGTACAATGCCTCATAGACGCTGGGAGCAACAAAGAACAAATGACAAAAAGTCTTAACAACCCAGTAACAAGCCCTTCGTCCCTCCAATCCTGTGCCAATTCACATCCACTGTCTGAACCTATTACCCAATCCGTAAAGATCTGTATCCCTCTGCTCCCCAACTACTCACGCATCGATCCAGACGGACCTTAAATGACTCTACCATGTCTGCGTCTACTACTTCGGCTGCCAACGCGTTCCAGGCATCTACCACCTTCGGTGTGAAGTATCTTCCGCGTGTACCCCTTTATCTTTTCACCTCTTCCCTTGAATGCATCAGCTCTCGTTATTCACACTGGGAAAAAAAAAAGCTTATCGCCATCCACCTTGTCTATAGCCTTCATGAGTTCGTTGACCTCAATTAGATCCCCCAATGTCCTTTTTTCGAATGAAAACAATCCTCACCTGTTCAACTTCTCTTCATAGCTTCCATAACAGGCAACATTGTCATAAACCTTCCACGCATCCTCTCCAAAGTCGCCACATCCTCTTGGGTAATGTGGCGACCAGAACTCCACACAGTATTCTAAATGCGGCCGAACCAAAGTCTTGTACAATTTTAACATGACCTGCCAGCTTTTATACTCAATTCCCCGACCGATGAACTCAAGCAGCCATATGCTTTCTCGACCACTCTATCCACCTATGCAGCAACCTTCAGTGTAATGGACCGGAACTCCCAGATCCCATTGCTCATCAATTTTTTTCCAAGGCACTTCTGATCACATCATACAACTTGCTTTATTCAGGAATGTTCCTTTTTGCTTTTGTTAGAGCCTTTTGTATCTTTCGATATGAATGGATCATTCATTTCTGAGGGGGTGTGTAATAGTGTGAAGATGTCTTTATGAAATTAGATTTGATTGTTTTGAGATTTGACAGTGTATGGTTTGCATTTGTATCTCATTTCCTGGAGTAATAGATTGAAAGAATTGAACATTATTGAGTCAAATCAAACATGAGATAATGATCCATCAGAGTCACTTAGTCCATCAGTCCATGAAGGTAACACCTTTATCTGGAATGTCTGTGGCAAAAAAACTTTCAAACCGCAGTGTGAGTATAAAAGCACACCACCACCACCCCCACCGCCCCCTGTGCACACACGAATTTGAATGTTTCAGTGAACTGAATGCAGCAAAAAATATTTAACATTATCCAGGTAACAATCGAAAAAAAAAATCCATAGAAGAGAAGCATACCTATGTTGTGTTTGTGCGTATAGATTAACAGATCATTCAACTTGGAGGTTTGTGAGGAGATCAGCACCATGGAAATGTCTGGATTGTGGAAAGAATTGCAAATACCCAGGCCAGTTGGAGGCTCATCATCAAAGACACTCCTGGGAGAGAATGTTGATCTGCTCCATTTGTGTGAAGGGATTTACTCGGTCATCCAGCTTCCTGTAACACCAGTGGGTTAACACTGACAAGAGACCTTTCCCCTGACTGTGGGAAACAATCTTTATTATCTGTAAATGTCTTAAATTCAATGGTCTTAATTGAATATCAAAATGTTCACAGAGGGAGAAATCATTCAACTGTTCCATGTGTGGGAAGGTATTCACTTGGGTATCCAAACTAATGTCACACAAACGTCTTCACTGTTGGGAGAGAAGCTTTGTCTGCTCTGCTTGGGAAGGGATAAACTTCATGGTCTCGACTAATGTCACCCAGTCGAGTTCATACTGCTGAGAGGTCATTAGTCTGTTCTGTGTATGAGGAGAGAGTTATTAAATCAGCAAAGCTTCACACATTCAAGCATAGCCATACTGTACAGGGACCTGCACTGAGTGTGGGAATGGATTGACTTGGTCATCTCTTCTCAGTGAGCATCAGCATATTCACACTAGGGAGAAACGTTTACTTGCTCCTTGTGTGGGAAAGGAACCACTCGATTCTCCAATCTCAGCAGATATGGGCTTGTTCACACTATTAACAGAAACTTTTAATGACTTTGAGAAGGGCTCTAGGAGCAGCAACGTTTTGATTAAAAAGCAGAAAACATATGGGAATTAGAATCAGAGCATAAACATTCCAATGAGAACCCACATATATTCCTCTACCCCATATTTACCCAGACTAATAGCCAACCCTCTGGGCAATTTAGCAAGGCCAATTCACCTAAACAGTGAACCTTTTGGATTGTGGGACTAAACCTGAGGAACCCCATGCAGAAATAGAGAAAAGTAAAAACTTCTCACAGATAGCTGTCCAAGGCTGGAATCAAACCTGGTCATTGGTTCTCTGAAGCTTAACACTGCACCACCATACCACATTGTGGGCGAGGCACATCATCTGCACTGTGGGTAGCAAGAGAATCAATGATTGATCCGCAAATGTGAGAGGCCAGTGAGCTGGAATCGGTTTAGTTCAGTCGGCTGGATTGTTATATTACTAACTCGTTTGATATTAGGCATGTGGGTTCGATTCCCATCACTGGTACGAGATTGCCATTAAGGCTGTTCTACGCAACCTCTTCCACCAGCTGAGATGTGGTGGCTGTCTGGTTAAATCATTACCAGTCACTTCTTTCTCTAAATAAATCAGTAGTCCCTATGATCTGGTAAGATTATGGTAGCACACACATTACAGTGATTGTGATCTGCTGTTACTACGTCCAGAGCTGAACTGCGTTCATTCTGTTAGCCGGGGTTTACGTAAGTGGATATGAATGATATCTTCAATTGACCTGGGGGTTCAGTGTTCAGGTGTCAATCACATCAGATACGTAGCTTTAGTTTCCGTTGACTTATCTCCAATTAGAGGAGACTGGTAGACATACATTTACTGCCCTGTTTTTGGTCCTTTTCTTCATTGTTCTGGCTTGATTTGTATTTTAAAAATATTTTCCCACATTCAGGATTTCTGAATGTGCTACACAGCTACTGAACTCCGTATGAAGTGTTGCCCTTTTGTCAGAGGTACAGGAGCTAAAATGCGCCGATGGACAGTTGGAAACACAGTCAAATAGTGAAAGCACAAGATTGGTTTCTCATCAGTGTGAACATGTTGATGGGACTTCAGTTTCTGATCACGTATATAGCATTTCCCACTCTCTGGCATTTGAACAGTTTCATGTTACTGTGAACCCGTTGGCATATCAGGAGCATGGATGACTTAAGTGCATTCTTTCCGAAATTCGGAACACATGAATAACCTCTTGACAATATAAATTTGTTGTAGTCTCAGCAATTTGCTGGAATCAATTATTTCTTTTAAAAAATACAGCAGATACATGGTCTCTCCTCTGTGTGAACTCGCTGGTGTCTCAGAAGAATGAATTATTGAATGAATCCGTTCCCACACTTAGAGAAGTTGAACAGCCGCTCTCCAGTGAGTTCGCAGATGGAAAGTGAGATCAGATGATGGCCTGACTCCACTACGACTGTGCTAACACTTGAATGGTTTCTCATCAGTGTGAACACATTGGTAGTACACCAGTTCCTGAGAACTTTTAAATCTATTCCTATACTCTGCACAATTATATTGTCTCTCTTCCATGTGAACTCACTGGTGCATCAGCAGTTTAGATAACTGAGCAAATTCCTTCTCACACTCACAACAGTTGAATGGCTTTTCCACAGTGTGTTTGCACTGATGAATGTTCAGGGCAGACAAGTAATTGAATCGTTTCCACAGTCAACATATTTCCAGGATTTCTATCCAGCATCCATCCATTTATCTGTCGAAATTCCAGATGATTGGCTGAAGCCTTGCCCACAGATAGAACACGTGAATCATTCCACTGTGACTGTCACTTTCTCCTTTCATTTTCAAAGGCTGATAAGTTTCAGGTTACATTAAACAGAGCAGCTTCATCATATTCTGATATGATACTTCGTATCGGTTTCCCAACAGCAAATCTTCATATTTAATACCACTGAAATTAAAATAGAAACAGCTCAGTAAAAGAGAACTTCCAAAAACATCAAAGCATAGAATTTTCATTCTTCCTCGGATGTGGCTATTGTCTAAAATATCAGCATTTATAGTTCATTATTAATTTGACTGGACAAGGTGATGATGAGCTGCCTTCTTGAACCACTGTTTCCATGTGCTGTCGGTTGACCAAAATTATAGTGAAATCCACAATTTTGACCCAGTAACACTGGAGGAACGGCAGTATATTTACAGATCCCGATGGTAAGTAGTTTTTAGGATGTTCCTATCTATCCACTGCCCTATTACTTTTAGATTGAAGTCGTTGTGAATTTGATAGGTACTGTTTAAGGAGCCCTGTTGAATTTCTGCAGTGCGTCTTATGGATGTTACAGATTGCCTATCTGAATGTTTGGTGGTGGAAGATGTGGATGTTTGTCGATGTTGCGTCAGTGTCATGTGGTGCTGATCAAGTCAGCTGCTCTGTTCTGGATGTGTTCAGCTTTTCAGCATTGTTGCAACTGCAATCAGGAGTCGTCAAGGAGGTTATGACTTAACTGTCTCTTGTTCCTCAGATGCTGCTGAATCTGCTGTCCTTCTGCGCATTACTGATTTAACACTGCACTCATCCAGGCAAGCAGGAACCATCCCATCATGTATCCTATTTCTCTTTTGTAAAGGACTAAACGGTAGGTCGGTAAAGAATACAAAGAAAGAGAAGAACAGTTTCAGAAACGAATGGATAACGACCTGGCTCGGAGAGTGAACAGCTGTTAATGGAGCTACTGACTAACCACAGCTGTTAGAAAATGGCAGGCTATGTGATAGACAGGCTTTAGCGAGTCAAGAATATCCCAGAATATGACCTGATCTTATGGACACTGTGTTTAACCGGCTGGCGAAGTTAGTTTCTCATAGAGATTGAGACTTCTGCAGCACTGAAAGAGAACGTTTGACCCTCCTTGCCATTGTCAATCATCAAGCATCCACTATCATCTTATTTTCCAGAACTTGGTCTGAAGCCGTATGCGCTCCGGTTCTTCAAGTGATCAACGAAATTCTTTATATTCCACCATCTCCAGTGAAATGCAATTACACCACAGGTATTCTCCTCCCTCCCTTGTCCAATTTCGGCAGGGACCATTCCCTCCTAGACAACCGGGTGCACACTGCGTTCACTCGCAACACCTCTACCAACAGTATCATGGAATCTTCCCCTGCAATCACTGAAGATGTGACAAATGCATTCATCGAATAGAAGAACTATGAGCAAGAGACGGCCGTCCGGATCATCAAGCCTGCTCAGCCATTCAATAAAATCACGGCTGATATTTCCATGGACTCAAATCCACTTACCCGTCCACTCAACCTATTCCTCAAGTCATTTATTGTTCAAATGCAAATCAAACTTAGCTTTGTAAATATTTACTGAAGTAGCATCAACCACTTCGCTGGGCAAGCAGCTCCATAGATTTGCAACCCTCTGGTTGAAGAAATTCCGTCTTAATTTAGTACTAAATCTGCTACATCTAATTTTGGTACTATGCTCACTTGTCCTCGTTTCACCCGCTAGAGGAAGCATACTCTCTACGTCTCTCGTATGTATTCACTTCATAGTTTCATATGTTTCTGTATGATTCTCCTCATTCTTCTGAATTCCAATGAATAGAATTCCAACATACTCCGTCTCCGCTCAACAGCCAACACCCTCAATGCCAGACTCAACCTCGTAAACCTTATCCAGTTCCACTATATCCTTTCATTAAGTAAGGATATCAAAATTGCACATATTACCACAGGGGTATCCTCACCAGCACATTGTACAGCTGCAAAAAACCTCTCTGCTTTTAAACTCAATTCCTTTAACAATGACAGACAAAATTCCATTTAATTGCTAATTACTAGCACCTGAAGATCAACCTCCTGTGATTTATGCACAACGACACCCAGGTGACTCTTCGCAGCAGCATGCTGCAATCTTTTACCATTCAAGTAATAAACATTTTTTTACTATTACTCCGACCAAAACGTATGATTTCAAATTTAATGACAATTTGTTTCATTTGCCAGAACTTTGTCCAATCACTCAATGTTTCTGTGTTCCTCTGCAAAGTTTTACAGTGCTCTGCATACTTTTGTCTGCCACTCATTCTCGTGTCATCTGCCAAAAATTAAACGCTACAAGTGACCCCAAATTCCAAATCATCTGTAGAAATTGTAAATATTTGCGGTCCGAAAACCAATCCCAGAGGGGCACCACTGGTCACAATTTCTCTCCACTCTTTTATCCCTATTGGTCAACCAATCCTCTATCCATGCTAATACTCTATCCTTAACAGCATGTATACTTATGAAGCAGCCCCCTTGTGTGTCACGTAATCTGAAGCCTTTTGAAAATGTAGGTACTCCACATTCACGAAGTCGTCAATGTACACCACGCCCGTAATGTCTTTGTAGAATTCCAAAAGATTTTTCAAGCATGATCTGCCCTTCATGGACTCACGGTGCGCCTGTCCAATTTCTGTTGAGATGCCCTGCTAGTTCTTCCTTGAAAATAGACTCAAACAACTTCCCCACTATAAAGGTTAAGCGAAATGATCTGCAATTCCCATTCTTTTCTCTGCCTCACTTTTTAAACAGTGGCTTCACATTATTTCCGTTCTGCAGGGACTGTCCCAGAGACCAACGAATTTGGGAAAATTACCGCCAGCGCATTTGCTTTGTTCTCCCACCATCTGTTTTAGTACTCTGAGATGCATTCCATCAAGACCAGCAGACTTATCCATCCTTTGCTGTGTTAGATCCAACAATCCAACACTAGCTCTTGTGTATTTTTTTTCGGATCGTCACCTGCCTCCAAATCTTTGTTAATTACTGGCATGATATTAGTGTCCTCCACTGTGAAAACTGATGCGAAATACCTGTTCAATGCCTCAGCTACTTCATCATATCCCATAACTAAATGCCCCTTCTCATTCTCTGAACCAACAACGTTTCTTTCAGCTACTCTTTTTCCTTTTATATATTTTTTTCTAGAAAAATTTGTGGGTCTTTATATGTTATGTTTTTTGTGTGTTCTTTCTTTTCTTTACAGCTCTGTGTGTGGCTTTCTTTTGACGATTAAAGTTTTCCCAGCCTTCCAGTTTCATGCCTTTTTGCCATTTTATTTGACTTCTCTTTTAATTTGGCAGCCTCTCTTATTTCCTTAGACACCTGTGTCAGAATAACGATCTTTTTTCAGTCCTTCCTTTTTCACTGGAATATATTTTGCTGAGTTCTTGAAAAAATTCGTTGATACTCCTCCTCTGCTCGCCAACTGTCCCCCCTGACACCTTCTTTTCCGGTCGACTTTCGCCATGTCGTCCCTCATTCTATTTTAGTCCCCTTTTCCACAAGTTCTGGACCCTGGCTTTGGATACTGTCTTCACACTCTCTATCTGTATTCTAAATTCATGCATTTATTGAACACTTCTTCGAAGAGGATCCATAAATATAAGTGTAATACAGAGGACAGGATCGAGGATAGCTTGCTTCCTCGCCAGTTCCATAAAACGTCGATTACAGAATACGACAGCGCAGTACAGCTACTTCAGCCCTGTGAAACCAACCTGAAGCCCGTCTGACCTACACTATTCCATTCTCGCCCATATGACTATCCATTGACTATTTACGTGTGTGTAAAGTTGGCGCATCTACAACTGTTGCTGGCACTATCTTCTGCGCCCCTGCTGATCACTGAGTAAAGAAACTGTGTCTCTGACGTCTATCCTATATCTATCCACCCTGAATTTGATGCTATACCCCCTCATACTATACATTACCATCCTTCGGAAAAAGGTTCTCTGTGTCCACCCCACCTAACGCTCTGGTTATCTTGTATGTGTTAATTGAGTAACATCTCAACCTTCTTCTCTCGAACGAAAACAGCCTCTAGACGCTCAATCTTTCTCGGATGTCCGCCCCTCCATACCAGACAACATCCCAGTAAATCTTCTCAGAACCCTCTCCAAAGCTTCCACATCCTTCATGATTGAGCAGAACAGCACACTATACTCCAATTGCGGTCGCAACAGAGTTTTGTACAGCTACGAAATGACCTCATGATTCCGAAACTCGATCGTTCCAACAATAAAAGCAAACAATCAGTATGTCTTCTTAGCAGCCATTCAAACCGGGTGGCAATTGAGGGAACTATGTAAATGGACATTGAGATCTCTTTGCTCATCTACACGAACGAGAATTTTACCAGTACTCTGCGTTCTTGTTGCTCCTTCCAAAGTGAATCAACTCACACTTTTATGCATTCATTTCCATTTGCCACCCATACAGCTTATCTGTGTCCCTCTGACACCTACAACATCTTTCAGCAGTATCCAGACCTGTACCAACCTTCGTGTCGTCCGGAAATGTACGAACCCATCCATCCACGACCTCAATCAGGTAATTTATAAAAATGGAGGTTGTTTATCCAGGAATCTTCCATGATTGTGTATTAATGTGATCGTAGAGTCACAAGCAGAGATCAAAAGACACTGATAAGAAAGCTGAAATAGCATATTTTTTGCCAGATACGTGGGACGCAGCCAGAGCCAAATTTCGAAACATGCAAGTATCTTTAGCTCTGCTAAGCTTATTGAGTTGCAGCACAAAGATGAAAACTTAAAATAGTTGTACAAAAAGGCATATACATGGAAGGAAAGTGAATGCATCCCTGTGTGTTATTACTTAACAAATGATGTCTTAATGAGGAAATGGAGAACATCACACATTCAAGCAGATGAGAAATGGGCACAGATTCATCAATTTGTTTTGCCAGTAGGTAAAGAAAAGACGTGCTGCGAGTGGAGCATGTGCTACTAATTGAAGGAAATTTAATCGTGAGGACAACATAGGCTAAAATACAACGACATTTTTACGGGCCTGGACTGCACAAGAATGTAGTTGAATTTTGCCAGACATGTCATACGTGTCAGCTAATTGTAAAACTACGGTCAGTAATAAAGCCTGCACATTTCATACCTATTCCAGCCTTAGGGAAATCATTCTCAAGAGTATTGGTTGATTACGTAGGTCCCCTAACAGAAACACAAAGTGGGAATAAGTATTTATTACCAATAATGGATGTATCGACCAGATTTGCAGAGGTGCTCAATTACACATAATTGCAGTTAGAATGATTGCAGAAGAATTACTCTCTTTTTTTCTAAGAATAGTACCACCAACAGAGATGCAATCAGATCAGGTATCAAATTCCACTTCCAATCTATTAAAGGAGGATATGCATAGCTGTGGAGTAAAAACAATTCACATCTACTGCGTATCATCCAAAATTACATGGTGCGCTATAAAGTTGGCATCAAACATGAAAGACTATGTTGAGGGTTTATGCTTAGGAGTATGCAAATGATTATGATAGAGAGTCCCGCTTCGTGCTTCTTCTGATCAGAAATGCACCAAATTATTCGACCAAATTCAGTCCATTTCATTCAATTTCTGGGCATAAATTAAGAGGACCGATAAAATTGATTAAAGACAAATTAATAAGTCAGATTTCAGAGACCACCCATTTGCATTATGTGTCCAATTTTAGAGATCGACTAAATAGAGCGAGGCTGTTGGCGAGACAGGATTTAAAAGTATCGCAGCATAAAATGAAACAGGAAGTGAATAAGAAATCAAAAATTCTCAATTTTGCCACAGTGGATGATGCATGGGTGTTTCTTTCAGTAATAGGTGAATCTTTAAAAGCATGGTTTAGTGGACCTTATCAAATTGAGAGGAAATTCAGTGAGATGAACGACTTGACAGGGATTCCAGAAATGAAGAACTGTCATGTTATGTATGCTCAAAAGGTATTTTGGCAGCGAACGAAATCAAGGGGTGTCTGTTTCATAATTGTCTGGTTTGCATAAGTGAGTTCTGTGGGTATTCTATATTTCGTTCTTCGTGTTTCATTCAGTCATTTTGTGAATAACTTTTTTGTTGATTTTAAAATATTGTCGTCAACCTCGCTAACTTATTCTGGTTAATCGTCACTGTGCACTTACCAAAACAAATAGCACAGTTACGGTCTCGGCTGTCTGGTTAAGAATGATTTGAGTGGTCTGGCTTCGTCCATAAGAGGGGTTGTTTTTCTTACTACAGAGGAGATTGCAAAGAAATATGTTTAAGATGTATAAAATTATGTGGGATATGGCAAGGGTAGGCTGAAGGAAACATTTCCTCTTGATTTGTCATCGGGGGGTGCAGATTTGATATAAGAGGCAGAAAGGTTTGAGTAGATATGCAGAAGACTTTACCTGTCAGCGGGTGGTAGAGTCTGGAATTCTGAATCACAGAGGCTGAAACCGACACAATGATCAGCAGTATTTCGATTTGAATTTGTGATGCTAAAGCAGGCAAGGCAAAGTGATGGAAAATGGGATGAGGATAGTCAAGCTGTTGTTTCTGACAATAGAACGTACAAGGAGAATGAGGGTTATCACCTCACCCATGCACTCACCTCGGGTCGTCATCCCTGCTTTTGCAAAGGTTAGGATTGTCCACATTTACCACCGTGGTCCGAATTTGATTCTGGTTTTATTTTGTTTCAGACAGCGACAACTGCAAAAGCAAAGCGTCTGCCTCGGATCGAGTACAGAAGAGTCAATATTCCAGCCTCTTCAAAAAAGAACAGGTGCCTCAATAGTCCCTGCTCATTCGGTCAGCTCACCCTTTATGCACTTCTGATGACGCTTCCGAAAACGTTTCCAAGGATTTTCAAAGCTGAGACTGGGCTATTTATCTACTTTCCTTACCATTTCCAGGAGCCGCAGTGATTGGATCAGTGGTTATGAGAAATGGAAAGGTGCCAATGAGCAGAGTGGGAGAATATTTCAACTTCCACTCCAGTGATGATCAGAATCTCGAAAAACAGTTGGCAAATGCACCAAGAGTCTGCGTTACCCTACCTAGTAGGGATCAAACCAACAATATCCTGACAGGTAGTCAGGTGTGTTATTCATTGCGTCGCTGGCCCCTGCATGTATGCGTTCTCCAGAGTTGTAGTGTTAACACGGACATGAACAATAGCAGTCTTGTTCACAAGTTGAACAACCAATAAGGATATTCACCGTTACTGTTTCAGTCCAATATTCTCCAATTTGCAAAACGGCCAGTTTCCTGAATAAAACACATTAGGTCTCATGACGCTTCAAGTCTCCATCTGTCTGCTCATCCATTCAGTTGGATGACAGATGATCTGATGAATTTAAATTCCACTTACCTGCGTTTCATCCATAACTCGAAGTAAACTCGAGCCGAATCACACCAACGTATACTTCTGTTTATTCTTGGAGGTTTAGAATACTTTAAGGACGTGTGCGAGATTGAAAAACAATGAATACTATGAAACGAACTAACAATCACTTCATGCAATTTAACCCAGTGCAGAGTCAGCCATGTAAGAACTGTCTGATAGCGAAAACTTTGCGCCTGCTTCTCTCTGTATAGGTGATCCTACACGAGTTAAATCTTTGCAGGATTTTTCTTAAAAGTTGCGAAGTTTCCCTGGGACAGATGCTCCCACAGTTCACAAACATGTGTCCTGCTAAAATAAAAGCGACTTTACATCAGCTGATTATCCTTTTCCCAGCCTGAGGTCCCAATGTTCCCTGCTCCATGTCAACCGAAGCTTGTCCACGTGAAGATGGAGTTGCCAGCCTGATGCCCCAATGCTCCCTGCTCCGAGTGAGGTTGGAGTGGATCTATTGTGGAATATTCGTTTTTAAATATAAGAAAAGCCTGCCGGCCATTCTCTTCAACCAGGTCGAAGTCGAACCGACAATCGCATGGTCTGTAATCCGGGACAGTTTTGATTGTAACACAGTCCTCGCGGATGCTTGAGGCAGGACGCTGCAGATTTCTGATGATAACATAGACGTCGGCAACCGCACTCACGTTCACAAGTTGAACATTCAGTAAAATTAATCACCGTTACTGCTTTGTTCCAATGGTTCCAACTTTCTGAAAAGGCGAGTTTAATTAAGAATATGTTGTCTTCATGAAGTTTCCATTCACCCTTTGTCTTTCAGCCATCGAATGGGATCATCAATTAACTGATACATTTCAAATTCATTTCACTGCTTTGGCTCCATCACTGGAGGTAATCTCGAGCCTAATCACAACATCGTATATTCCCGTTAATTTTCGAAGATTTAGATTAGTTTAACGACCTGTGCAAGTTTGCAGGAAATCCCATAATATAAAACTAGGTAAACGTCCCTTCTTGCAATGTAACCCAGAGCAGAGTTAGCCATATGAGAGAGGTCAGAGAGCGAAAACATTACCTCCACTTCTTTCTGCAGAGATCCTCCTCCAGGAGTGGAAACGTTTCAGGATTTTTCTTTATAAAGGAAACATTCCGCTGGGACAGATAAACTCTCAAATAGCAACATGTATCTTGGTAAACACTATTTCACTTCAGTTTAAAATAGCTGAATACCCCCTCTCCCAGCCTGATGTCCCAATGCTCCCTGCTCCACGACAACAGAAGCTGCTCTAGCTGAGGTTGGAACTGCCTGCCTGATGTCTCTCTGCTCCCTGCTTCATGTCGAAAGAAGGTGATCCAGGTGAGTTTGAAGCACCCTGCCTGATGTCCCAAAACTCCCTGCTCCATGTCTATAGAGGCTCCTCCAGGTGTGGCTGGAGCTCCAAACCTGACGTTCTCGTGGTCCCTGCACCAAGTCAATAGAATCTCCTTCAGATGAGGTTGGAACTCCCAGCTCCATCATTTCATGCGCCGCTCATGTCAGAGAAAGACATCGCACTCCTCGATTGCATCTCTGGAGCCTCATCCGCGTGCTCATCCCCATCCTCATTTCCAGTTTAATATTCGCTGCTACGCCACTCAGTTTCTCTGATTCCGGGCTCGGGAACTGAGATTATATGATATTACGCAGCAGTATTTACTTGCTTGTGTTAGGAAATTAGTGTAGTAACTGACGCTCAACTCTATTGTTATTGGGAAATGCATTTCAACAATACCTTGCAGTATCCCCTGACTCTTCCATCTTTTGGAGAAATCTATCAATCTCAGCCTTCAACAAATTCAATGATGAAATCTCCACAGCCTCTCGGGCCATCGAAGTTGAAGTTACAGACCAATCTGTGTTCGGACGTCTCAGCCAGTGTTTGGCAAGTATTTCTGCTGTGCATGGGTGCTATTGCTAACATATCATCTGTCATTATTCTTATTGCTTTTCGCATCACGCCTTTCCATGGTTCCTGGATCGTGCAGTGCGTAACGCTTTGCGTTGTGGCTGCAGACAGATCAGCTCGAATTTGACTCACAGGAATGGACACCTTTTTTTTCCATTTTACGCCACGTAATACGCACTTCGCAAACGCGGGAAGGAATCAATCATTTTTTACATGTAAAGAATTCTTCGAGGTGCGGATTTTGCACCGTCAGGCACCCACTATCTCACATCTCTGCGTTTCACATATAAGGATTCAAACTCACCCATTCTCGGAGATTTTTCTCCCTCCCAAAATCAGTCACCCTCCTTTAACGTCCCTCCTCGCATTTCACGAAAGCCTTTGACAATCCAAAACTCACATTGACATCGTTCAATCTGTGCTGCTGTCGCTCACTGTTGTTTGGTGAACGTGACCCAACCCACCATGGAAACCATTAAACAAGTCGATCCATTTAGATGCGTCTGTTGTGAAATCTTTCTGCATGTAGCAATTTTTACTGACATGGACAGAGATTATTGCAGCATCAGACTCAGGAAAAGGATACCGCGCAGGACTTAGCAAAAAATACTTTATTGGAAAGGAGGCATTTCTGTGGTCCTCTGCGTCATTTGTTTCATCTGTTCATTCGGCCCCGGATAGCATATTGTGAAATGTGCTGCAATTAACAATTTAGCAGAAATGTGATACTTGTGGAATCGATGCAGAACTGACTTATCAGACATTGTTTGGTTGATGAGTTATGAAGACGTCTTGGACAGACTCGGGTTGATTTTAATGGAGGGGCGATTGTTTGTAAACATGATTGAAACGTACACACTCAGACTTTCCTCGTAAGACCTTCGCTCCATGCCAGGCAACATCTTCATACATCTTTTCCAAACCCTTCCCGAAGATCCACATTCTTCCTATAATACGATGAACCGAACTGCATGCAATACGCCAAGTGCGGCCACATCAGAGTTTTGTACAGCTGCAACATGACCTCTTGGCCCCAAAACTTATTCCTCCAGCAAAAAAAACTAACACACCATATTCTTTCTAAACAACCCGATCAACCTTGGTGGCAACAATCAGGATCCATCTCCATGGACACTGACACCTCTCTGCTCATGTTAACTGCGAAGAAACCTACCATTAGCCAAGAACAGTATCTTCCTGTTGGTACTTGCAAAGTTTTTCAACTCACACTTTTCCACACTAAACTGCATTTGCCACCTCTCAGCCTAGCTCCTCAGCTTATCTATGTTCCTGTGTCATCTGCAACATCCTGCTGCACTGTCCACACATCCATCGACCTTAGTGTAATCGGCAAATTTACTAAACCTTCTACCAACTCATCCGCGCTTTAAAGAAAATTGACAATTAGCAGTGGACCCAAAACAGATACTTGCGGTGCATCACTAGTAACTGAACCCCAGGATGAATATTTCCCACCAACCACCACCCTCGGTCTTCTTTCAGTTAGCTACTTTCAGATCCAAACCACTAAATAAAACTCAATTCCATACCTCCATATTGTGTTCAATAGCCTACCGTGCGGAACCGTATGAAATGCCTTACTACAACCTATATATAAACTACAGCAACCGCTTTACCCTCATCCACCTGTTTGTTCACATTCTCAAAGAAATCAGTAAGACATTTCTCATGGCCCAACGTACCCTTCAGAAAACAGTGTTGGCTATCCCTAATCAACTTATTCTTTCTAGATGATTATAAACCCTATCTCTGAAAGCTTTTCAACACTTAACCTACAATCGTTGTAAGGTTCACTGTTCTACAATTAGCAGGGCTGTCTCTATACCACTCTTGAACAAGGGTGCAACTTCTTCTATTCCTGTAAACAATGGTGACATAAAGATCATAGTCAAATACTCTCAAATGTCCTCCTTGTCTTCTGAGAGAATCCTAGGTTAAATCCCATCAGGTCTAGAGAACATATCTGTGTTCACACTTTAATGAATTGCTAATATCTCCTCTTATGAAACTCAATTCCGCCCAGTTTAATAGGTCGTATCTCTATATTTTCCTCGACACCTTTGTATTTTTTCATGGGTGAATAAAGGCGGGAAATATTTCTTTAGCAATTCTCCTTTTCTTGGACATCTCGGACAACTTCCCAGTATTTTCCATCATGGGCCACTATCTTACTGGAATCATTCGTGACATACCTACAGAAATAGGATAGCACCTGCCAAGGACATTTCATGTCCCCTCCTGGTCCTTCCCGGCTAACGTTTCACTCTCAAGCGCCCGAACCGAGGCTTCACGTCTCATCTTTACATGAGCCTCCTTCTTCCCCTTGACAAGTGATGCAACATCTTTAGTAATCCACGGCTCTCTCTCTCAACCACTTCCTCCCTGCATAATTTGCACATACGAATCAAGGACTTGCAGTAGCTTCACATTTCAATTGAGCCCATCCTTGAAGTTACTTTCCCCATTCTATGCAAAACCTATCTTTCCTAGTCGCATCATAATTGCCTTTTACCCTACCTATAACTTTTGCCCTATGGGGTATACATATCCCTACCTATGGCAAAACTGAACATAACCGAATTGTAGTCACTATCACCAAAGTGCTCACCTACCTCCAAATCTAATTCCTGGCTCTGTTCATTTCCCAATATCAAATCCAGTGAGGCCTCGCATCTTGTTGACGTATCTACATACTGTGTTAGGATACTCTCCTGCACATATTGGAATAAAAATGACTGGTCTAAGTACTCGAACTATTGATTGTTCAGTCAATATTGGTAAGTTAGAATTCCCCATAACAAGTGCAAGTTACTTTTCGCTTCTATCCAGAATAATATTAGCAATCCTTTCCTCCACATCTCTAAATTGCTTGGATGGTCTGAAGAAAACTCCCAACAGAGTAACGTCTCCTTTCCTATTTCTATCATCACCCCATATTACCTTAGTATCCGAGGCCTCATCAAATGCCCTTGCCGCCACTGGCATACTGTCCTTGAATAACAATACCACACGTCTGCCTCCTTTCCCCTTTTCCTGTTCTTACTGAAACTGCAACAATTCATTTCCCACTCTGCGTGGTTATCTGAAATGGCTACGACACCGCAGTGTCAGGTACCAACACAAGCTGCAAGTTCACTCAACTTATTCAGGATGCTCCTGGTGTTGAAGTAGACATACTATAAACCACCTTCCTGATTGTCAGTACGCTTTTCCGACCTTCAAACCTTGGGAAGGGAAATTGCGGTCTCTAAAGAAGGCGGCCATCTGGTGTATTTTGCTGTGGAACTGGTCCTCTTGGGATCAGATACGGCGGTGGCGAAGGGATTCGGATACGGGATGGCATTTTTACAGGAGGTAGGGTGGAAGAGGTGTAATCCAGGTAGCTATGGGTGTCGGTGTGTTTGGAAAAAATGTCGGTGTCAAGTCGGTCGTCATTAATTGAGATGGAGAGGTCCAGGAAGGGGAGGGAGGTGACAGAGATGGTCCAGGAAAATTTAAGGTCAGGGTGGAATGCGTTGGTGAAGTTGATGAATTGGACAAACCCCTCACGGGAGCACGAAGTGGCGCCAATGCAGTCATCAATGTCACGGAGGAAGAGGTGGAAAGTGGTGCCGGTGTAATTACAGAAGATCGGGTCCCATACAGGTGTCCATGGCTACCCCTTTGGTCTGGGGGAAGTGGGAGGATTCGAAGGAGAAATTGTTAAGGTTGAGGACCAGTTCGGCCAAACGAATGAGAGTGTCGTTGGAAGGGTACTGTTGGGGACGTCGTGAGAGGAAGAAACGGAGGGCTTCAAGGCGCTGCTCATGGCGGATGGAGGTGTAGGGGGATTGGATATCCACCGTGAAGATGTGGCGTTGGGGGCCGGGGAAACGGATGTCTTGGAGGAGGTGGAGAGCGAGGGTGGTGTCTCGAACGTATGTGGAGAGTTCCTGGACGAGGGTGGATAGGATAGTGTCGATGTAGGTAGACATGCGTTCAGTGGGGCATGGGTATGCTGAGATAATGGGTCGGCCAGGGTGGTCAGGCATGTGGATCTTGGGAAAGATGAAGGACCAGGCAGTGCAGGGTTCCCGGACTATGAGGTTGGAAGCTGTGGGAGGGAAATCTCCTGAGGTGATGAGGTTATGTATGGTCTGGAGATGATGGTTTGGTGAAGGGATGTGATCATGGTCGAGGGGGCAGTAGGAAGAGGTGTCCTCGAGTTGGCTTTTGGCTTCAACAGTGTAGAGGTCAGTGTGCCAGACTACCACTGCGCCCCCTTTATCTGCTGGCTTGATAGTGAGGTCGGGATTGGAGCAGAGGGATTCGAGGACGGCGTGTTGTCCCGTATTCTAAATTCCTTCGCCTCCGCCGTGTCTGCTCCCAGGAGGACCAGTTACACCACAGAATACACCAGATGGTCTCCTTCTTTCGAGACCGCAATTTCCCTTCCCACATGATTACAGATGCCCTCCAACGCATCTCGTCCACATACCCTCCAAAGCATCTCGTCCACAACCCGAAACCCCGCCCTCAGACGCCACCCCTCCAACCGTAACAAGGACAGAACGCACCTGGTGCTCACCTTCCACCCTACCAACCTTCCCATAAACCAGATTATCCGACGACATTTCCGCCACCTCCAAACAGACCCCACCACAAGGGATACATTTACCTTCCCAGCCCTTTCTGCCTTCCGCAAAGACCGTTCGCTCCATGACTACCTCGTCATGTCCACGAGCCCCGACAACCCACCCTCCCATCCTGGCACCTTCCCCTGCCACTGCAGGAATTACAAAACCAGCGCCAACACCTCCTCCATCCAAACTCACCTCCATCCAACGCCCTGTAGGAGCATTCCACATCCATCAAAGTTTTACTTGCACATCCACCAATATCATTTATTGTATCCGTTGCTCCCGATGCCGTCTCCTCTACATTGGAGAGATTGGACGCCTCCTAGTAAAGAGCTTTAGGGAACATCTCTGGGACAAGCGCACCAATCAACCACACCATCCTATCGCCCAACATTTCAACTTCCCCTCCCACTCTGCCAAGGACATGGAGGTCCTGGGCCTCCTTCACAGCCGCTACCTCACCACCAGACGCCTGGAGGAAGAACGCCTCATCTTCCGCCTCGGAACACTTCAACCCCAGGGCATCAATGTGGACTTCAACAGTTTCCTCATTTCCCCTTCCCCCACCTCACCCCAGTTCCAAACCTCCAGCGCAGCACTGACCCATGACTGATCCTACCTGCCTGTCTTCTTTTCCACCTATCCACTCACCCCTTCCCCGAACTATCACCTTCATCCCCTCCCCCACTCACCTATTGTACTCTATGCTACTTTCTCCCCACCCCCACCCTCCTCTCACTTATCTCTCCACCGTTCAGGCTCTCTGCCTCCATTCCTGATGAAGATCTTTTGCCCGAAACTTCGATTTTACTGCTCCTCGGATGTCTGCCTGAACTGCTGTGATTTTCCAGCAGCACTCTAATCTAGACCCTTACCTACGGTAAGTCATTCCCCCAACATTATACCAAAATGTATACTTCGTATCGAGGGGAATGGACACAGGGGAGCACTGCTCTGCCTGTCGATTCCCGTTTCATCCCGTGACTGTAACCCACCTACATTTCCCTTTTACCTGAGCTGTCACTGGTTCCCCATAAATCCTCTCAATTACCTCCTCAGTCCCCCGAAATATCCGACGTTTTTTGAGGTGCAACTCCAGTACACTTGCACACTTTCTGAGGAGCGAGCATTGTGTGCAGATACCGTACATGGGCACTATTCGTCTACAGGAGGAACATTGAACACATCTACGATCCATTGCAACAGTTCATATTTCTGAAACACACTATATATTTCAATTAAAAAGATGCAAAACTATGTTGAATGAAACAGCATTAAATCTGAAAGTTCAGTTATTGATTTTGTGAAGCGTTCTGTCCTTGGGAAATACCTCAATTATTAGCGAACATCCACAAATATTCTCCAGGTGAATATCCAACTCCGGATCGAGAAACAGAGGTGACGTTTGAGCTCGAAGGCATTTCTCATCAAACTGACAGCGCGCTGTGTAAAATTCTGTGAAAGCCTTTTTTTAGCTCATTTCAAATTATTGCATTTGGTACAAACCAGCACATGTCATTAAACCAATTCGAAATGAAATAGATCTATCTCATTGGTCAGTTTGAATGTTCTAAGGAGTACCTGGTATCAAAACGATTAAGAATATTTAAAGTACTGCTGTGAAGAGCAGAGTGGTAAAGCAGGAATGATTTTCGAGTCTTGTCTCTGAATTTCTTGGGTGTACATCAGTGAGTGTTAAATGGGCTCACTACCTCCTCTGGTGCTTGCGGTGAAATGCTCATGCAACAGATGACAATAAAATTGGTGTGTTACATCGACAAGTCAATTCCTACTAACTGTGGTAAAAATTCACTTTAAAGGGATGTTCGTGTCGCCATATTTTTACGGATCAGGTGAGCAGGGAGACTATGATCCTTTTGGTCAACTGAGATGGTGCGAGAATTAATCCCACACTCTTGGTGTCACTTTATATGGTAGGCCAGTTATGCTCCGGACATAATTAACCGGCTTCCCTTCGTTACAGAGCAAAACCAAACTGCTCAGTTCTTTTACAATTGATAATAGTTAACTGATAACAGGCTGATTGAACTTTCAGAAACACCAGCTTGTTTGTACACTTAGTCTTACGATATTCTGCAATTTCTTTCCAATTAACATTAACGGACGAGAGAATGTGCACATTCCTCCTCCCCATCCCGGCAGCCCAGACTCCCTGTCCCTGTTAAATTCACTTCTGTATGCCTGTACGCGTTTTAATTAACATATTCTGGAATCAGCTTCTGAAACTGTTTTCTTTTATGAAAATGTAATTTCCAATAAATTAAACTGGCTGAATGAAAATAAAAGTGCTCCAATATTGTCTTTCTCATTCATCAATGGTTTTGAAATTCTAAACACGAGTTATAGATCCACATCAATGAAGGAAGTTCCCTCCTATTTGTGTCACCAAATTCACATCATCTGGTAAACCTACAGGCGGACACCACTCAGTTGTTCCTGTTTTCACCCCACGTGATCTATTCATTTTTTCCCACCTTGTATTTTTCTAATGGCTTTATCTACCAGTAAGCCTCCTTGCTTCCTTTCGAATGTTTTTTGCATCCAAATAAATCCTGTTTGTTCATTCCTCTCGTCTTTATTTTTCAGTGAACCACACCCCATGTCTTTAATCATATCTTTACATCCCAGTAAATTCCGTCTTGAGAAAGGGTGCTGCGTCCAATTCAACACAGGAAATGTCGCTACCATGCTGTACAATCTCAAGACCAGTGTAAGGAGAGGTGAGAGCTGATTCAGTCAGAGCTGAATCAGTTGATTGTCGCAACAAAGGATTAAGTACCTGATAGAAAATGGTTATTTTTCCGCGCTTTTCCTGCATCTCCTAACGTGCTAAATTAACACAGTAAGGGAACATCGAATGCACCAGTGCGGGACAGAGCAGCTGAGGGAAGAACAATGACCCATTTTAAACTTGCATTCCGTGGTGGACAGTCTGTATTCCCTCAGCTCACGGTAGTGAGCATAACTCCAGTTGAGTGAAGATTTCACTCGGATTCTCCTCATTTGGGACAGTTGGGATTCACGTGTTACCTGATGTCCGACAGCAACAAATAAACTGAGGCTCGCTTTTCAGTGGGTGTTCTGCAGGATTGTTGGGCAAAGACAAGTTCTGAACAGCAAACAGTGTGCATACAAGAAAGCTCATATTATTGGACCTGGTGAACAGTCTCCAGTGACCATTTCGCTCTTTGCTTCCAGCTCAGGAACTTTGTATCCTTCGGAGAACAGACATTTGAATAAATTCCAATTCCTGCACATTCGTGTAACTGACTTCTCCCACACCAAGTGATTGAGAGGGAGCAGATGGGCGAATGGGCTTTGCCCTCCCTCCTTACAGCTTGCAAGTTGGTACAAAATGATTTCATTAGAAACCAGTGGACAGAGTGCGGTCCTCGGCGACAGGACAAGAAGCAGCACCCTGGGAGCAGGGAGATCGAACAAAAAGCAAATGTTCTGGAAATTCTTTGCTCCATGGAATCCCTGGATAAGTATCAAATGAATTTCATGCTAACCGATTCTCAGCTCATTCAGCAGCATGTGTTGCGGCTGGTCTGTGGTTCGTTTGTCTTCGGGTCTGATTCTCGTTTCGGTTATTGCACAAGTCCTCACTTCAGATCTTGACTTTGGCAAAAAGGCCTGATACGTTTTTTCACAAAGCAACGTTAAACTAGATCTGTCTAACTGAATTAAGGAGGGGACAGACCTACCATTTCAGTGAAAACGACAACGAGAATCACTTGTTCAAAATGAAAACATTTGTTTCAGATTTTTCACCACGCAACCAGACTCTGAATGATTCAAATCACCTACCTATTGCACAATTCTCAGTGTGAAGCGTCAGGAAGCAAGGAAGTGAGTAGAGACATCCCTTAACAGTTTTGCACCCTCTTTTCCTTCCGCCTACCCCTGTAGTCTTACAGGGGCACACTATGTTTGTCCTCGCTTCGAGGACCGCGCTCTGTCCACTGGTTTCTAATGAAGTCATTTTGTTTCAACTTGCAAGCTGTACGGAGAGAGGGAAAAGCCCATTCGTCCATCTGCTCCCTCTCAATCACTTGCAGTTGGAGAAGTCAGTTACACAAATGTGCAGGAAATGGACTTAAAGTCCTTCCATTTTCCAGCCGAACTTTTCCTGCAAACATCTACCCCCAGTCAACTTCTAAAAGTTATTTCCCAATACTTTCAAAATTTGCCTTTATCCAATTTAGAACTTTAAATTTTCGATCGAGTCTAATCTTTTCCACCACTATTTTCAAACTAATGAAATTTCTTTGACTGCTCCTCCACTGAAATCTCCCCATAAACCGAAGAATAAAAGTGTGTGCCTGTAGATAGAGGTGTCCAATATTAATACAATGCTATTAACACTGACAGATCACTAACTGCTCAAATCAGCTGCCCAGAGGTAGGAGGCTGTGTGTTGAAATCCCATTATGATCAGTTTATGTTTTACTGTTCACGCTGGGGGTGCGGAAAATTTACCCAATCAGTGGGGACAACACATTCCTGACATATCTTTCCCGAACAAAACTGACAGTAAATTTTCACGTTCCTACCCTTCCCCCAATTGTAAAACCTACCCTGTTGCACGCACCTATCTCTCTCCATAACCAAGGTGAAAGTCACAGAATTGTGGTCACCATCACCAAAATGTTCACCAACTAATAAGCCCATAACTTGTCCCGGTTCGTTACCAAGTAACAAATCCAATATGGCCTCCCCTCTGGTCGGGCAATCTACATACTGAGTTAGAAAAGCTTCCTGGACACACTGCCCAAACAATCTACTTGATCTAAAGAGCTTCCAATCAATGTTTGGGAAGTTGAAATCACCCATAACTACTACCCCGTGGCTTCTGGACCTTTCCAAAATCTGTTTCCCAATCTGTTTCTCCACATCTCTGCTGCTATTGGAGGGCCTATAGTAAACACCCAACAAGGTGACTGCACCTTTCCTATTTCTGACTTCAGCCCATACCACCTCCAAAAGCAGATCCCCCTCGAACTGCCTTTCTGCAGCAGTTATACCATTTCTAATTAGCAACGCCACCACCCACTCCTTTTTTACCACCCTCCCGAATCTTACTGAAACGAGTAGATCACACCCACTCAAATATCAATCACTTACCTTCCCGAACAGCTCTGCGCTCCAACTTCACTTCCGCCCAGCTCGCGCCGCTCTCTGCTGTGAAAAGACCGTTGGCGTCGAGGTAAGTTCTTAAATATCAATCACTTACCTTCCCGACTAGCTCTGTGCTCCAACTTCACTTCCGCGCAGCTCACGCCGCTCTCTGCTGTGAAAAGGAAAGATTAGGTCAGTGGTCAGAAAGATTATTTTGATCAATAAATGTACACCGAGACCAAAGTGTAACGATGTAAAACCAACGAAATTGAGATTTTTTGAGCTTTGTGAACCTGGCACGATATAAGCATGCAAACACCTGATCGGAAATCAGATGCGCTACCGTTGCTCCACAAGCCCATCACCCGGAGTTCCCTACTGGACTTGATTAAGAGTTGTGATTATACTGCAATCACTTTAAATTATGACTCGTAATGGAGTTCAGAAGTTCTTGCCTGTCCTGTCTCTCTCCCACTCTTTTCCTCTGCCTCTCAAGAACCTCCCCTCTGTCTGTCTCATTCCTCCATTCCCCAATTCATTGTTTCAATTTCCGCCTTTCCCTTCCTTCTCCATACATTCGGTTCTCAACTTGCATCTGGGGAGACAGACTCCACTCTGTACGTGGAGAAAGTGAGGTCTGCAGATGCTGGAGATCAGAGCTGAAAATATGTTTCTGGAACAGCGCAGCAGGTCAGGCAGCATCCAGGGAACAGGAGAATCGACGTTTCGGGCATAAGCCCTTCTTCAGGAATTCCTGAAATCCTGGACCATTGAATGGTCCAGTACCACGTCATCCATGACTAATGTATATTCATGTTTCATCATAATAGCTGCAGACCATCACAGTGCATGACTTTACTGTGTTGCTGGAAGTCCCAAAGGCAGATGTTAAAGAAACTTCCCTGACGGTCACTTTACATGAGGATACATCTTTGCATTAAATGGCCTTGGAGCAAACTCCCCACAGTCCTCCTTAAAGTTCAAGATCTATCAAATGAAAATTCCTCAGGAATGATTTGAAACATTTCTTCCAGATGTTGGCAAATTAGTTCTGTGCACATTTGTTTAAAATTTGAACATGGTGAGAAACAATGTCGGCAAAATTTGTGCCCATTGACCTTGGAAGTCAGAGCCTGGCCGAGTTGACCAATATTTAAAACAATAACTTGCAATAAAACTGCAGCCCTGATTACAACAGAGAATGACTACATTCACCTCTAGCTGTTTATGTTTCCAAAGAGAGGCGTAAGTGACACTGCAATTGAAACGGATTAAATGGCAAACGGGTTGCGGGTTCACTTTGTATGTATCCACAGATAGAACTGGTTGCTGGTGATATGGATGTATTTGCAGTTACAGGGATCCGAATGTCCCAAGTCTGTCCACAATCGACGTCACAGGCTGTATTTCTGAAGAGTAACACTGATAATAACAATTGGTATTGCTATTCATAATTGATATTGCAGTCTGATGCTTGAACTAAATGATTCATGGATAACGGGATTTTACCGATTTTTAACACCTCAGTCTCTTGTGCATTTCGTCAGCACATTTCGCTGTTTACCGAATTATTCGTGAGTTGATGTGGCCCGTAATCTCAGAATGAGGAATATTCCATGCCAGGTGTATGTTCGGAAGCACTTCCACGCAGAAAGTTTGTCAGATGTTTGGAACTCTCTTGCACAAGTGCCAGCGGACACAGGGTCATTTGTTAACTTTAAGTGTGAGTTAGAGTTTTTTGTTCAGCGAAAGGATGAAGGGGTATGGGCCAAAGACAGGAAAAAAGAGGTAAGTCTCAGATCAGCAATGGTTTCTCTGCACGACGAAACAGGCTGCAGCTGAATCATCGACTCCTGATCCTTTAATTCTTATAATCTTTACTGTTTCATTATCGCACATTTTTTGGCGTGTCAATGGAGATACTGCCTGCAAAGAATCATCTCCAACTATTGACTGTTCCGGGAATATCTAGGACAGATACATCCTGGCGTATTGTACCCATATTCTTATAAATATAATCACAAAACAAACTGCCTTCCCACACCGAAATCATTAGACGCCTGATAGTCTTGGTGTCTCAAACCCGATAATGGATCGTTTTCCTGAACTCGAAATGGAACAACACAGGGAAAAACAGAGAAGCAGCAATGTTCCATTTCTACGCTATCCAATAATTTGCTGTCAGTAAAAAGCAACAAGGCAGCTTCAGTTCGAGTCTAATGCAAATCCTTGAGATGTGAGATTGTGCAAACCGGGTCAAACCTCCCAATTCACTGAGCACAGGCTCAGAACAGCAGAGTGAGATTATGTCCGGATCACAAAACCTCGGACTACCTTTTCAAAGGCCAAAGCAAGTCACCCATCAAAGTCAATCAACAACTTTCTCAAAGTTCTGTACTGCTCATTTCAAATATTTGATTTAACGACTGGCCTTTGTGAATCGAAATGTGACGACTGGAGATGTGTGTTAGTGAGTGACTCATTTTCCGTTCTTTGACAATTTTGTTGAAATAGAAGTGAATTTGCTTTCAAAAGAACAGCACAACAGAGACAAAAACATTACATTCATGAAGAGATACGATGAAACTCGATGTCAGTGTTAAGAAGGAAGCAAAGCTGGAGTGGAATCTCAATGATTTCATTGAACTTGCAGCAGAAAGCACTGGCGCCATCGGCCTCTTTTCTTCAATTTACTACATTGAATGTATTTTAAGCAATTACGTGGCCTTGATAGGAGATGTGGTTCTTGCCTGAATGTACGTTCATTTATGACAGTTACCGTGGTAGTGTGTTTAATGCGCTCATTTGACAACGTTCCTTTCAAGGATTGCATTTTTTGTTGAACATTGACTCTTCATTGCACTTGCAGCGCCATCATAGTCGAAGAGTGTTTCTCCCCTGTTCGGATTGTTAATTTCCCAGCTGTTGGTTTACAAGTCCAAACTCTAGTGAAAAGTCGACCAGTTTGTTAGTGTGCCTTAACGTGCACTGAGCAGTATCACATTAAAGTTGACAGATTCTGCTCATGTCCTGAGGTCAATAAGTGAGGTAATCACAGAGTTCGAGTGACCAAGTGTTAGCGGAATCAAAAGCCACACACCCATACCAAAGCACAGTCAAACGAAAAGGGTATGATTCATCTCTGCTCCGTCTTCTGAATGTGATAAACGAATTCACATGTGTGCAGTCACAAGAGCTCAGGCCAGAGGACAAAATCAGGGATTTAAAGAAATGGCCAAGACTTACAACCATGATCAGAAAGGAGCTCACATTATCTCTAGGTCCCTTCCCCCGCTAAGAGAACATAAATCTAAATTAGGACTGTGTGAAAAATTAAAATAAACATGAAAATCCTTACTGTGCTCACAGACAGATTGCCTAGCTGTGGATGGGAGATTTAAGAGTGGAGAATCGAGGATGATAATTATGAAGCCAACCTGAAAATAATATTACTTTACTCTGACCTCTCCAACTGTAACATCCATTATCTTCACCCTGCCGAGAAGAAGGCCTTGGAATAAGCCGTGAAAAAAACCCATACATTTGAGACAATTCACTGTTTGATCATAGATTAGATTCCCCACACTGTGTTAACAGGCCATTTGGCCCAACAAGTCCAAAAGTTCGGAAGAGTAAGCCACCCAGAGCCATTCCTCTGACAAATGCTTCACGTAATGTGCACAATTATCATGGCCAATCCATTTGGCCCTCATATCTTTGGATAGCGGGAGGAAATCCACGCAGACGATGTGCAAACGCCAAGCATGCAATCGTCTGACGGTGCAAAATAATCCATGTTCCTGCCGCTGTGAGCTTGCAGTTCTAAGTACTCAGCCACTGTGCCGCCCTAACCGATTGTTCGCTGCAAACATCAAAGAATCACAACATTGCTTGGATGGCATGTACACAGATTGGAAACAGTTGACTTTAGCGCTGTTTAAATCTCCAGATCTTTCCACAGTCTGTTCACTGAAATACTCCCTATGAGTCAATATGTCGGTGTTTTTTGAGTAGGGTGGCATCGTGGTTAACACCGCTGCCCCACAACACCAAAGACGTGGACTCTCCCCAGATTTGGGTGACTATCAGAATGGAATTTGTTCATTCTCGTCACGTGTGTCTGTGTGGATTTCCTCCCACTGTCCAAAGTTGTATATATTTGGTGGATTCCACAGTGGCCGTGGATATTTGGGTAAGACATTGGAAATGCAGGATTATAGGGTCGAGGCGTGAGTCTTGGTGTGATGATGTCCAGGAAGTTTGATTGAATGGCCTGCTGGCATAACGTAGCGTTTCCATGACACTAAGTTTTGAATTTGTTTTTCAGATGGACATACTGGAGGTAAAATTCAGTTACTGCTGAATGGATGAACTTTCTCAGATCACAGTATGATGTCTGATTTAAGTTTCCAATTAGCAAATCTTCTCTTTCTCATCCTGTCGAAAACTAATTGATAAAATTCGGCTCCGAACAAATAGAATATACATTTTGAAAGGCAAATCCTATTCTGTCAATCATTTTTCCTGTAATGCCCCCCGTTATAAATCTATGCCCCACATCCTTCATCCTCTATCTGCCAGAATACAAATTCTACCTTGGACATACTTTCTTAAACATATTTTTAGTTTTAATTTCCATCCAGAGACAAAAATGCGTTTTATAAATAAATCTTTAGGCACAGAAAGAGATCATTCAACCCACTGTGTAAAGACGGTGTTACGACTACACTTTCTGACTTTGTCCCATTTGCCTGACTTCTCAGTGTAATCGGATACATTGTTTCTCATCAAATAATCATCAAATGCTCTTGATTAAATCTGCCTAATGCATTCCAGATGCAATTACACGCTGTGTTAAGTTTCGTTCTCACATCTCATTTCCTTCCCTTGTAATCTTTTTTAGATCTCCACTTTTATTCTCAATGCTTTTCAAGTGGGAAGCTTCTCACCATCTATTCTGTATGAAACCATTACGATTTTGAAAATCTATATTAAATTTCCTCTCAGGCTTCTCCAATCTAATGTGATGATTGAAATGTCTTGTTGCTGAAAGTTTTCGTGTCAAGATTGTTTCTCCTCACCTGCCAGTGTTGCCTTTCTTCAGAGTGGGTTGCTGAAAAGCACAGCAGGTCAGGCAGCATCCGAGGAGCAGAAGAATCGACATAATCCCTTCTTCAATGCTTCTCACTTTGCTTCAGTTCTCCCGCCAATACTCGCTCGCATCTGGAATCAGCCCCATGGTGCCTCGTGGTTTCTGATTTTCTTTATGTTGAAAAAGTAATTCGAAAGAATTCTGGGAAGGTTCAAGGTAGTGTTTCCAATCTTCCTTCCGTCCACCGTGTATCATAACCGACAGGTAATCCATAACTTTAGCAATAACTGCACAACCAGCCACCTCCAACAAAATGATCATCACCACCTCGATATTTGTTCTAAGCTACACAATGTCTCTACATTCAGTGCTGAATCTATACAAATTTGCTCCAATTTAATCTCAAACCTTGGAGCATTGTCTGTGCAAAAGAAATGTTTGGAAACACTTCTCCATAAATATGGCGGTAAAGACTTGGAACAGTGATCCAAAAGTGGCAGTTGACGCTCATGAGCTCGATATTAGATTTTATTCTCAAATAAACGTTTGTTAAGATATTCAGAAATATGGGGCAAAGGTAGTTATATGGAGTTCGACCTTGGCCACCTCGATATCAAATGACCCAAGTCACTCACTGTTTCAACCTCCCTATAACCTTCAGCTCGCCAACACTCCGCTGCCGCGTGGTCATTCTCATGGAGTCTTGTTCTTCTAACCCTGAGCTCACACCCCCGAAGAGTTTGCCCATTGGGAAAAAGCAACATTTGAAAATACAATTCTTGTCCATATTTGCACAAGATAGTGTCGTCAGGGAAATAGAGATGCGTTCTTGTTGCCAGAATTGTGTGTCCCGAAGAATACGTTGCCTATCCGACTTCAGGTTGTTTTTCCGGGCTGCAGAGCAACTTGGAGTGTGAAAGCAATGATCAAGTTGTTGATATAGTTAGAATGAAGAAAGTGTTTCTGCTGAAGGAATTTTGCTTGGAGCAAAAGTAGAAAAGAGAACCAAAAAGGTAAAATTCTGGAGTACTACATGATCCATAAATAGATTAGCAGAACGTCAGCAAGATTAACGAGGTAAACGTACGCCTAAAAGACAGGTGTGGGAGAAATGAACTCAATCTAATTGGCTATTGGCGTCAGAACGGGGGAAGGATGGAGCTGTTACGAATGGATAAGCGACACATGAATGATGCTGGGACCAGAGACCTGGGGTATCGAGAAAGGACGGTCTGTAGATAGGCCTTTAAACTAAATAATGTGGGTTGGTTTAAGTTACAAAGAAAATTCAGGAGTAAACTACAAGTAGGAGAAGGGTTCTGCAGAGATTCAACTTTTCCGAAACAAGTAATTGGACAGAAAGTGCGGAAAGTCTCAGGAATCTACTTCACACACAGCAGATAAGGGGCCAACTATAAGAAGATGTGCAGTCACGGCAGGGCTATTCGTGTTGTACCCCAATGCACGCAGTATATGAAACAAGTTAATGAGCT
Organism: Chiloscyllium plagiosum; assembly: GCF_037043375.1. NCBI lineage: Eukaryota > Metazoa > Chordata > Chondrichthyes > Orectolobiformes > Hemiscylliidae > Chiloscyllium > Chiloscyllium plagiosum. The sequence goes on from NW_028270175.1 coordinate 83,997,418, forward strand.
CAGAACGGGGATTCGAATGTGCAGGTATGTTATTGTAGCTATCGCAGAGACGGGGCTGCAAAGGGATCAGGGCTTGGAACTATATATCCAAGGTATACAAATCCAAGGGAAAGATAAGCAGATGGGCAGATACCGCTGGGTGCGCCTGTTAGTACAAATGAACTTAAATTGACAGCATGAAGGGGAAAAGAGTCGGATGGGTGAAGACTCAATATGGGAAGAGTAACGGAAGCACGAAGGAGAAAAAAAGATCGTGATGCACTCTGTGTACAAGCCTCTGAGCAGTCATCAGGATTTGGGAAGAAAATTAAAGGCATTGAAAAAGGGACTACTGCAATAATGATGGGGAACTACAATATGCACGTGGACTATGAAAATCAGGTTAGCAGCTGATCTCAAGGAAGATGTTTTGTGGAATGTTTGGGAAATTTTCTTTGGAGCAGATTGTCGTAGAGCCAACGAAGGAATAGGGATACATATTTAGTGATGCGTAATGAGATAGACTTGATGAGGGAGCTCAAGGGGAACGAACACCTAAAAGATATTAACCATAATATAATAGAGTTCATACTACAATTTGAGAGTGAGAAAACTGAATCAGTTGAAAAGTGATTATGATTAAGTAAAGTTGACTACAACGACATGTAATTGGAATTGGCCAGAGCTGATTAGAAGGGAGAAGCTGGCAGAGAAGATAGTGGTGTAGCAAAGGGAGGATTTTCTGAGGTATTTCAGGAGGCACTGCAGAAAATCTTCCCAAGGAAGAAGAAATACATTAATGGGAGTATGAGGCAACTGTGGCTTAGAAGGGAAGCCAGAGAGAAAATGCAAGCAATGGAAAAATCATACAATGTGGTGAATTTTCGTGGATACCAAAATATTTGGCTTCAAAATATTTTGAAGAGAGCACATGAGAACATCCAAAAAGGAGAAGTTTCTGGAAAGCTGCTGGTGTAAATTATATCAGAGAACGTCATGGACGACATCCCAGCCATCTGAAAGAGACAGCTGAGCAAATTGTCGAGGCATTCGTGATGACCTTCCTAAATCACTTTTGTCAGATGACTGGAAAATGACTGAAGTGAAAGCCCTTTGAAAAAGGGAGTAAGGCAAAAGTCAGAGAGTTAAAGGCCGATTCCCCAAACCTCGGTGGTGGATAACACCATGGAATCCATTCTGAATCATGCGATTTCTGAATACTTGGAAGTGCATGGTAACGTGGGACAGTGTTGGCACTGCTTCGTCAAGGGGGCGTCATGCTTGACAAATCTGTTAGATTTCATTGGGGAGGTAAAAAATAGCTTATACAAAGAAAATCTTGTGGACCTGATCTATTTGGGTTTCTGTAAAGTGTGTGATAAGATACTGCACAACAGGCTGCTAAATAATATATAGGCATGGTGTGAGTGGAAAGGTAGAGGATAGACTGTCTGGCAGAAGGCAGAGAGTCATTATAAAGGGGTCTTTTGCAGGATAGCAGCTGGTGACTTGTGCAATTCCACAGAGGCCAGCGTTGGGACCAGAACTGTTCAGGTTATGCGTCAACGTTCCTGACAATTGAAATGAGGACATTGTTGTCACCTTTGCAGACGTCACAAAGGCATCCTGTGCAGCCGGCTGTGTTGTGGGAGTGGGGAGAGTGAAGACCGATTTAGAAAATCTGGGACAGTGTGCAAAAAAGTAGCAGTTGGAACACAGTGTGGGAAAATCAGAGGTTATGCACTTTGGTCGAAGGAGTAACTGCGTAGATTATTTTCTGAAGAGTGAAAGGCTTCAGACATCTGAGGGGCAAAGGAACTTTGGGGTCCGAGTTCAGGGGAATTCTCTAATGATTAACATGCAGTTTCAGTTGACAGTTCAGAAGGCAAATGTCAAGGTGGTTATAATGCAAGAGCAGAGATGTACTGCTGAGGCTGTACCAGCTGTGTTCAGACTGCATTTGCAATATTGTGAACAGTTTTCGACCCTGTACACAAGAAAGAATGTGCAGGCGTTGGAAGAAGACCAGAGGAAGTTTGCAAGAATGATCCAAGGATGAAGACACTTTCAGCGAAATAAAAATCAATGGTGAGGACTCTGGGTCTGTATTCGATAGAGTTTAGAAAAATGAGGGAACATAGCAAGGATAGAAAGGGAGACAAAGGCAAGGAAGAGAGGTGTTTGCCAGTAAGGGAAATATTACTTATCTAAGAGTAGAAAGTATTTCTTACAAAGTGATCAAATGAAAATATACAGATTGATGGAAGAAAGGAATAATCAACTTGATGGAAATGTACTCTACGCAGCCCCCACAATTAGACAAGGAGAAACTGATTAAAAATATGTAGAGAAATCTCACATATGTAAGAATAGTTAGATTCCAAACTTTGACTGCGGCTATCATGATGCTAAAGGCTTGGATGGAGAAGAGATTATTAAATATTTTTCCAGAAAATTCCTTAATCAGCATGGCAGTGTTATACTCGAGACAGAACAATACGTGTTCTTCCCTTGGGTAATAAGGCAGAGCAAGTGACTGAACTGATAGTAGGGGAACACTTTAAGTCTAAGGATCATGATTCTATCAATTTTACACAATTATGGGAAAGGATAAGCCTTCCGTAAAAGATCACAGTTTTTCTTATTTGGAGTAAGGCAAGGTTGAATGGTGTGAGACATGAAATTTAAAGAGACATTGAAGTAGTCTGCTTAAGGTTAAACGGACGTCTGATAAGTTGCAAGCGTTCAAAGAAATATGATAACAAGAATTCATAACATTATCGGACCCTGAGAAGTACGAGCAGACATTAGGCCATTTGGCACAAACAATCGCCTCTCCCAGGCAATCATGAGTGATAGGTTTTTCAACACTGTTCTCCCGCTATCTCTTCAGAACCCCCTTGATCCACTTGACAACAAGAACCCATCTATTTCTGATTCAATTACTTAATGACCTGGTCTCCACAGCTTTCTGTGGCCAGGTGTTCCACAGATTCACCACTCACTGGCTCAAGACGTTTCTGCTTATCTCCGTTCGAAGTTGTCTTCGCTTCACTCGAAGACTGAGCCCTTGGGTCCCATCCTCTCCTGTTGATGGAAATAGTTTTCAAGTGTGCAATCTATATACACTCTGCGGCAGTCTGTACGTTTGAATTAGATTCCCACACATGATTTTAAACTCAATCGAGTATAGTCCTAAAGTGATCAGATGACCCTCAAATCTTAAGACTTTCATCCCTGCGATTATTTCTGTGAATCTCCTCTTCTGGACCCATTCCAGGGCCAGTACATCGCAGTGGGTGTAGGTTTGCTCGCTGAGCTGCAAGGTTCATTTCCAGACGTTTCGTTACCTTTCTAGGTAACATCTTCAATGGGCCTTAGACGAAGCAATGATGAAAACTTCTGCTTTCTATTTATACATTTAGGTTTCTTTGGTTTGGTGATGTTATTTCCTGTGGTTATATTATTTCCTGTGGTGAAGTCAATTCCTGTTCCTTTTCTCAGCGGGTGATAGATGGGGTCTCACCCAATGTGTTTGATAATAGAGTTCCCTTTGGAATGCCACGCTTCTAGGAATTCTCCTGCGTGACTTTGTTTGGCGTGTCCGACAATGGACGTGTTCTTCAAAGTGGTGTCCTTCCTCATCCGTATGTGAGGATACTAGTGAGAGAGAGAGAGTCCTGTCCTTTTGTGGCTAGTTGGTCTTCATGTATCCTGGTGGCTAGTTCTCTGCCTTTTTGTCCAATGTCGTGTTTGTTACAGTCCTTGTACGGTATTTCTAAATATCGTTTGTCTTGCCAGAATACATGAACACCAACGAATCACAAAAGTCCTGGGAATTGTAGTCCTATAAATCTGAGATTGGTGGTGGGCAGGTTGTTGGATGTGATTGTGAAAGATAGCATTTAGAGAGGGAAGGATCGATTAGGGATCGTCCGCGTGATTTTGTGAGATGGAAACTGTGTCTCTTATATTTGTTTGAATCTTTGATCAAATAATCAAGAAGCTTGATGAGGCCATATATTAGACATTAGGCTGGACTTAAGGACAACATTTGACAGGGTTCTGCAAGGTAAACTAATGAGTAAAGTTAAATCCCATGGGGTTCAGAGAGAGCTTGCCAGTTGGATACAAAATTAACTTAACAACCAGAGAAAGCATGTGGTCGTGGAGGGTGCGACCAGCTGTGTTCCAAAGTGATCAGTGTTGTCTCTTTTGTTTGTCATTTATAGAAATGATTTAGCTGAGAATTTCATGGCAGGGATAGACAGTTTGCAGAGAACACCTAAACTGGTGTTCGCATGTGGAATTAGACACTGGTGAAAGTGGTTGATGTGTGTACATAAAAAAATTTCATAGGCATTTCGACAAAGACATGGATAGGAAAGGATTAGAAAGATATGGGCCAAGTGCAGGGAAATGCAGTTAGTCTGGACAGGCATTTTGATCAGCATGAATCAATTTGGGCCAAAAGGACCAGTCTTTGTGCTATAGGAGAAAATGACTCTCCATGGTAGTAGAACACACAGGGAAGAAGGTGATCTATGTTTGAAAGATACATTGATCACTTCGGTCTATGCGTTGTGGACTAGCAGCTAGACATTAAAATGATTAAATATAAGGTTCTGCATTTTGGTAAAAAAAGAGGATGTAAGACGTGTACAATTAAAAGTACTGCTTTGAATAGTGCTGTAGAACGGAGAGACTTTGGGGTTCAGTGACCTAATTCTTTGAAATTTGGGCCACATGTAGTCTGGTTGGTTAAAAAGGCTGTTAGTGTGCTCACCTTCATTGCACAGGCTGTTTTGTGTTGGAATTATGACGACATGTTGAGGTTGTACAGGTTGTTGATGAGACCTCTTCTGAAGTATTGTGTCCAGTTCTGGCTGCCCTGTTTTGGGAACAGTACTATTAAGCTGGAGATAATTCTGAAGAGACTTTCCATGATTTTGCTCGGAATGGAGGGGATGAGTTATAAGCAGAGGCTGGATAGGCGGGGAGTTCTTTCACAGAAAGGTTGGGGTAGCCCGACAGCGGTAAAGAAAAAAATTCTGAAGGGTATGGATTATGTCAAGTGCAACTGTCTTTGCCTTCGGCTTGGGTATTCCATGTCAAGTGGGCATATGTTTAAGTTCAGAGGCGAAAGATTTATAAAAAGACAGTCGGGCACTTTTTACTTTACACAGTGCGTGTTTCCTGTGTGGAATGAATTTTTGTTTTACATCGTGATAGTTCTTTGCCTCTCGAATCTTAACAGATTGCTGCACGGGGTGTATCTTTTCTGTGTTGCGTGTTTAAATTAGCAAATGGAGTTACACCGTGTTGTAACATTTTGCGGCTCATCGCCAGGGTTTGAACAGTTTGAGTCTTAGTTTCGTGATTTGGACAGTTTCAAACAGATCCATTCTGAGATTTGGACAAATTTGAATCGATTTGGGGTACGAAAAAACTCAGAAGATTTTAACACTTGCAGATTAGTGTCTGAGATATTCATGTAAAACGTCACAAAACAATGTGTTTAATTTCGGTGACTTGTGGTTGGTTAAATTAGAAGAAGAGAAACGGCTCTGAAAATTGTGGAAGACTTTCCTGGATTTGAGGAAGATGCTCAAATTTGGCAAGCAAGTATAGAAGGAGAGAAAAAGACCATATTTTAGAATAAGCAAATAAGTTGGGTTTGCGTTAAACCAAGGACAAAAGTAAACCTGAAATTGTAATGGAGTTATAGAGACACAGAGTCATAAAGAAGAACAAGCACGGGAACACACACTTCGGTCCAACTCGTCCATGCTGACCAGATATCACACCCAAACTAGTCCCACCCGCCAGCACCTGACATGTAAACCTCCAAACCTTTCCTGTTCATATACTCGTCCAGATGCTTTTTAAATGTTGCAATTGTACTGGCCTCCATTACTTCCTCTGACAATTCAGTCCATACACCTACTACTCTCTGAGTGAAAAGTTGCCACTTTAGTTATTTTTATGTCTTTCCACTTTCACCCTAAACCTACGCTTTCTAGTTCTGGTCTCCACCACCCCAGAGAAAGGGCTTTGTCCATTTATCCTTTCCATGCCCCTCGTGTTTTTATAATCATCTATGAAGTCATCCCTCAGCTTCCGACGCTCCAGTGAAAACAGCCCTAGCCTATTCAACCTTTCCCTATTGATGAAATCCTCCAACCTTGGCAACATTCTTAAAAATCTTTTCTGATCCGTTTTAAGTTTGACAACATCTTTCCAATAGGAGAGAGACCAGAATTGCACACAATATTCCAAAACGTAGCCTAACCAATGTCCTATACAGCCTAAACATGACCGTCCAAATCCTGTACTCAATATTCTGACCAATAATGGAAAGCATACCAAACGCCTTCTTCGCTATCCTTCAAAATTCAAGGAGCTATGAACCTGAACTCCAAAGTCTCTTTGTTCAGCAACACGCCCTAGGACCTCACCAGTAAGACTATAATTTCTGCTATGGTTTGATTTCCCAAAATGAAGCAACTCACATTTATCTAGATTAAACTCTATCTGCCATTTCTCAACCCGTTGCCCCAGAGAAAGATCCCTTTGTAATCTAAGGTGAACTTCTTCGCTGTCCATTACACATCCAAGTTTGGTATCATCAGCAAAGTTACGATATATACTGTTTATGCTCACATCCATATCATTTATATAAATGATGAAAAGTAGCGGACCCTGCACCAGTCCATGTGGCACGTCACAGGTCACAGGCCTCAAGTCTGAAAAGCAACCCTCTGTCTTCTAGCTTTCAGCCAGTTCTGTATCCAAATGGCGAGTTCTCCCTGCATTCCTTGAGCTCTAACCTTGCTCACTAGTCTCCCATGGGGAACCTTGTCCAGCGCCTTACTGAAGTCCACATAGATCACATCTACCGCTCTGCCCTTATCAATCCTCTTTGTTACTCTTCAAAAATCTCAGTCAAGTTTGTGTGACATGATTTCCCACGCACAAAGTCACGTTGACTATCCATAATAAGTACTTGCCTTTTCAAATACATGCACACCCTGTCCTCAGGATTCCCTCCAAAAGCTTGCCGACCAAAGACGATAGGCTCATTTGTCTATAGTTCCCTGGTTTGTCCTTACCACCTTTCTTAAACAGTAACAACACGTTAGCCAACCTCCAGGCTTCCAGCACCACAACAGATTATTGATGATATAATTATTTCAGGAAGAGGCCCAGCAATCACTTCCCTAGCTTCCCACATAGTTCTACGGTACACCTGATCAGATCTTGGGGATGTGTCCACTTTTATGCGTTTCAAGACTCTATTTTCCAAAACTGTCTCATGTCCCCTTGTTGCCCTCCTGATTTCTCCCTTAAGTATAATCCTACTGTTTATTGTACACTTCTAAGGATTCACTCGATCTACCCTGTCTATACCATCAGATGCTTTCTTCGTTTTCTCAACCAAACCTAAATTTCTTTAGTCGACCAGCCTATACCTATTTCCCTATACCTACCAGCCTTTCCTTTCATCATAACACGAATATACTTTTTTCTGAACTCTCGTTGTAAAGGCTTCCATAGACGTAGAAATCTAAAGTAACAATTGAGGAAAATGGAGTTAGAAGATAACAAAGGGAAATACACAAAGAAAGAGAGGAGAAAGGGAGGCAGAAAAGAGACAGGGAGAGAGAAGTGAAAAACGAGCGAAGGTTATTAGCTGAGCAAGGAGAAAGAGAAGCAAGGGAGAGATAAAAAGAGAGAGGAATAAGAAAGAGAGAGAAGGTTCTTGGCGGAGCAAAAAAGCGAGATCGTTTGAACTTAAACATTTGCGTCTTAGTCAACAAAGTCCATTCAAAAGAATGGAGATTAGAAGAGAAGGTAGTGTGATATGTATAAATCTGTCAAATCGCTGCCACATTTCGATGAGAAAGATGTTGGCGCCTTCTCTTTTGAATTTGATAAAAAAAGACTACCCAGATGGAGCACCCAGGATTTTTAGGCAGACTAAACTGTCTGACAGAGTTAAAGAGATATCTGCCTCGCTGTTACATGATGGGCCAAGAGACTATGAAGATCTCTAATAGATTATTGGTCATGAATTGGTATGAGAAGCCTCGAGACAGCGGCTCCGAATCATAAAGACAGAACCACGTCAGACTTACGCTGAGTTCTAAAGAAATAAGCAGAGTCATTTTGATGGATGGGTGCGTCCTGTAAAGATATTTAGGACGTTTGAGACGCTTAGAAAGATTATTCTGCTGGAGGAGATTAAAAATATCACTTTCAGAGATCACGTGGATGAACAGAAACTTACGGACTTGAGGAAGGCAGCACAATCAGCAAACGAATGCAGGTTGTTGCACAAGCCACGATTTTGACCAGAATTTCGTCCTGTGAGGGACAGACGTTGGGAGGAGGGGAGATCCCACACCATGATGAACACTGGTAAGTGCCTACCAGAGGTTACGAAAAGTGTCCAGGAGAATGCAAAAGATGTCAAACGCTTCAGCTGTTTCAACTGTGATAAGTGGGGTATAAAAACTCACAGTGCTGGTTCTTAAAACAAGGCACTTTTGGAAAACATGTGGTAGAATAAGCTAAGCCAGTGACATGAGTGAAAGTACGAAAGAAACACCAAGAAGAGCCAAACAGTTGCAGGAGAGTAGTGCAAGCCTTTGCAGCGGATCGGCATGGAGTTACTATCTGACCTGTATAAAGAATTCGCCTCTGTGGCTAAGGTGTAATCAGACGGAACAAGGGGAGACGGAGAAGAAATTATAATTTTGAGAGACGCTGATAGTTAGAGATGAGCGAACGGACACTCTTACTGATTTGATACCCAAGAGTTTGGTAATTTTTTGGGTAGTTGGACAGAAATCTAGAACTCCCCTTTGTAAGATAGTTTTGGTATGCCAACTGAAGACTGTGAACGTATCAGTCGGAATAATTGACAGAATATCAGTTCCACGGATTCAGGTATTTTCTTGGGAATGTTTGGGCATGTTCCAAGGTGGGAATGGCACCCCTTCATGGGAAGAAGCACACAGAAGATCAAGAACCAGAGGAGTTAAAATATAATAAATGCTAATATCTTGTGAGGTCAATGCTGCCTCACAGCGCCTCACCCGGGTTCAATTCCCGCCTCAGGCGACTGACTGTATGGAGTTTGCACGTTCTCCCCGTGTCTGCGTGGGTTTCCTCCGGGTGCTCCGGTTTCCTCGCACAGTCCAAAAATGTGCAGGTCAGGTGAATTGGCCATGCTAAATTGCCCGTAGTGTTAGCTAAGGTGTAAATGTAGGGGTATTGGTAGGGTGCGCTTCGGCGGGTCGGTGTGGACTTGTTGGGCCGAAGGGCCTGTTTCCACGCTGGAATGTAATGTAATCGAATCAAATCTTCATAGACTACGACGTAAGCAAATCTCACTATCAGAAGTCACAGTACGAAGTAAGCACTAAAGAGAAAGATGAAGGAGTTGAGGTGCTGTTAGTGGACATCCTGTTTGACGTAACGTGCAGGAAATCCTGAAAGAGGCAAAGGGCCAGGCAGATGTATTTAATTATGAAAGGCGCAGGGAATTGCAAAAGGAATAAAAGAAGGTGAAAGTGTGTGTGTGTATCTGTGAAGGAGTCAGAGAATTTTCCTGAGATTGAAATGGAGACCACGGCAAGTTAGGTAATGTAATGAAGTGCACCAGATTGTGTTGCCTGTAGCAGAACAAACAGGAGGTGTAACGGATAGTACATCGACAAAGGTTCAGAAAGAGTTGGAGGCCATGCTCCACGAGGATATGATCAAACCGATCCTGAGCGAATGAAGTTCGCCGATCATCATAGTTCCCGGATGGGAATCAATGATTTTGCTTAGATTATCGAAGGTCAACAAAGGGACAAAGTCTGAATCATATTCACCTCCAAGACTAGAGCACTGTATCCAGAAAATTAGATGAGCCAGTTACATCACCAAGTTGGACTTACTGCTTGGTTAAAGGCAGATACCTTTATCAGAGATGGCGAAAGAAAGTGCTGCGTTTGTATTTCCAACTGGGCGATGTCAATTTAATTATTGCTCATTAGAATAAAGAACGCACCCGTGTGAAGTTTATTTGGACGTTGTAGCTGGCAGAGCTCTTTGAACCATTATGAGGATCAAAATTGGCAAGGAACTTAAACAAAAGTATTTTCGCGAAAACAGAGCTCACTTTTTTGGAACATAATATTGGTCAGGGAAGGTTCACGCCACTGGAAATCAAAGACGAAGAGCATTGAGGAATTTCCCCGACCAAGTTCGAAGAAAAAGGCACTTTGATTCTTTGGATGAAGCGTATTCTTTTGGAAGTTTGTTCCAAGCCTGAGCAGTGCAGTGGCACCGTTAATAGATTTTGTCAAGCATGACGCCCCCTTGACGAAGCAGTGCCAACACTGTCCCACTTTACCATGCACTTCCAAGTATTCAGAAATCGCATGATTCAGAATGGATTCCATGGTCTTATCCACCACCGAGGTTTGGGGAATCGGCCTTTAACTCTCTGACTTTTGCCTTACTCCCTTTTTCAAAGGGCTTTCACTTCAGTCATTTTCCAGTCATCTGACAAAAGAGATTTCGGAAGGTCATCACGAATGCCTCGACAATTTGCTCAGCTGTCTCCTTCAGAAGGCTGGGATGTCGTCCATGACGTTCTGCTGATATCATTTACACCTACAGCTTTCCAGCAACTTCTCCTTTTCAGATGTTGCCATGTGCTGCTCTTCAAAATATTTTGAAGCCAAATATTTTGGTATCCACGAAAATTCACCACATTGTATGATTTTTCCATTGCTTGCATTTTCTCTCTGGCTTCCCTTCTAAGCCACAGTTGCCTCATACTCCCATTAATGTATTTCTTCTTCCTTGGGAAGATTTTCTGCAGTGCCTCCTGAAATACCTCAGAAAATCCTCCCTTTGCTACACCACTATCTTCTCTGCCAGCTTCTCCCTTCTAATCAGCTCTGGCCAATTCCAATTACATGTCGTTGTAGTCAACTTTACTTAATCATAATCACTTTTCAACTGATTCAGTTTTCTCACTCTCAAATTGCAGTATGATCTCTATTATATTATGGTTAATATCTTTTAGGTTTTCGTTCCCCTTGAGCTCCCTCATCAAGTCTATCTCATTACACATCACTAAATACGTATCCCTATTCCTTCGTTGGCTCTACGACAATCTGGTCCAAAGAAAATTTCCCTAACATTCCACAAAAAATTTTCCTTGAAATCAGCTGCTAACCTGATTTTCATAGTCCACGTGCACATTGCAGTTCCCCATCATTATTGCAGTAGTCTCTTTTTTGGATGCCTTTTCTATCTCGTGATTAATTTTCTTCCCAAATCCTGATGCCTGCTCAGAGGCTTGTACACAGAGTGCATCAGGATCTTTTTTTTTCCTTCGTGCTTCCTTTACTTTCCCATATTGAGTCTTCACCCATGCGACTCTTTTCCTCTTCTTGCTGTCAATTTAATTTAATTTGTACTAACAGGCGCACCCCGCGGTATCTGCCCATCTGCTTATCTTTCCCTCGGATTTGTATACCTTGGAACTATAGTTCCAAGCTCTGATCCCTTTGCAGCCCCGTCTCTGCGATAGCTACAATAACATACCTGCACATTCGAATCCCCGTTCTGAGCTCATTAACTTGTTTCATATACTGCGTGCATTGGGGTACAACACGTATAGCCCTGCCGTGACTGCACATCTTCTTATAGTTGGCCCCTTATCTGCTGTGTGTGAAGTAGATTCATGAGACGTTCCGTACTTTCTGTCCAATTACTTGTTTCGGAAAATTGAATCTCTGCAGAACCCTCCTCCTACTTGTAGTTTATTCCTGAATTTTCTTTGTAACTTAAACCAACCCACATTATTTAGTTTAAAGGCCTATCTACAGACCATCCTTTCTAGATACCCCAGGTCTCTGGTTCCAGCATCATTCATGTGTAGCCTATCCATTCATAACAGCTCCATCCTTCCCCCGTTCTGACGCCAAAAGCCAATTAGATTGAGTTCATTTCTCCCACACCTGTCTTTTAGGCGTACGTTTACCTCGTTAATCTTGCTGACGTTCTGCTAATCTATTTATGGATTATGTAGTACTCCAGAATTTTACCTTTTTGGTTCTCTTTTCTACTTTTGCTCCAAGCAAAATTCCTTCAGCAGAAACACTTTCTTCATTATAACTATATCAACAACTTGATCATTGCTTTCACACTCCAAGCTGCTCTGCAGCCCGGAAAAACAACCTGAAGTCGGAAACGCAATGTATTCTTCGGGACACTCAATTCTGGCAACAAGAACGCATCTCTATTTCCCTGACGACACTATCACCAGTTGCACGTATATTTCTTTTTTCCCCCTCTTGAATTCCTGCCTCATTCACCATACTGTGGCAGTGTTCGGAGGTCAGGCTTCAGCACATCAATCTGAGCTGGAGTTCATCAAGTCATCAAACACTTGCTGTGGATGGAGTCACGATAAACCACAATGGGGTCCACCAGCTCCCAAATAATGTAGTTACAACATATAAACTGGCCAGTAATCTCCACTTAAATTACTAGCTCATTAGATTTTTAAAAATGTAGTGTTAGTATGCATATATGTCCACCGTCGGTCGAGAGATTAATTGACTGTGCTGAAGAGTTCGGAATTGGGCGAGTGCAGCTATTTTGAAGTATTATGTGGTTGGCAGAGATTACAGAGATATGGTTCGTCCACTATCATGGAAGGGTATTGCAAATATGGACAAGAATTGTATTTTCAAATGTTGCTTTTTCCCAACGGGCAAGCTCTTCAGGTGTTGAAACTTTATTGCTGGAACAGCACAGCAGGTCAGGCAGCATCCAGGGAACAGGAGATTCGACGTTTCGGGCACAGGCCCTTCTTCAGGAATGAGCAGAGAGTGTTCAGCAGGAGAAGATAAAAGGTAGGGAGGAGGGACTTGGAGGAGGGGAGTTGGAAATGTGATAGGTGGAAAGAGGTCAAGGTGAGGGTGATAGGTCGGAGTAGGGTGGAGGCGGAGAGGTCAAGAAGAAGACTGCAGGTCAGGAAGGCGGTGCCGGGCTTGAAGGATCCGGCTGAGACAAGGTGGGGGGAGGGGGGATGAAGAAACTGGTGAAGTCCAAGTTCATCCCCTGTGGTTGGAGGGTTCCCAGTCGGAAGATAAGACGCTCCTCCTCCGACCGTCGGGTTGTTGTGGTTTGGCGGTGGATGAGTCCAATGACCTGCATATCCTCGGTGGAGTGGGAGGGGGAGTTGAAATGCTGTGCCACAGGTTGGTTGGGTTGGTTCGTCCGGGTGGCCCAGAGGTGCTCTCTGAATCGCTCCGCAAGTAGGCGGCCTGTCTCCCCAATATAGAGGAGGCCACACCGGCTGCAGCGGATGCAGTAGATGATGTGGGTGGAGGTGCAGGTGAATCTGTGGCGGATATGGAAGTTTCCCTTGGGGCCTTGGAGAGAAGTGAGGGGGGAGGTGTGGGCGCAAGTGTTGCACCTCCTGCGGTTGCAAGGGAAGGTGCCGGGAGTGGTGGTTGGGTCGGTGGGGGGTGTGGATCTGACAAGGGAGTCGCGGAGGGAGTGGTCTCTACGGAAAGCTGATAGGGGAGGGGAGGGAAATATATCCTTGGTGCTGGGGTCTGTTTGGAGGTGGCGGAAGTGACGGCGGATGATGCGCTGTACATGGAGATTGGTGGGGTGGTAGGTGAGGACCAGTGGGGTTCTGTCCTGGTGGCGGTTGGAGGGGCGGGGCTCAAGGGCGGAGGAGCGGGAAGTGGAGGAGATGCGGTGGAGGGCACCGTCGACCACGTCGGGGGGGAAATTGCGGTCCTTGAAGAAGGAGGCCATCTGTGTTGTACGTATTTTGAACTGGTCCTCCTGGGAGCAGATGCGGCGGAGACGAAGGAATTGGGAGAATGGGATGGCGTTTTTACAGGGGGCAGGATGGGAGGAGGTGTAGTCCAGGTAGCTGTGGGAGTCGGTAGGTTTGTAGTAGATGTCCGTGTTGATTCGGTCGCCTGAGATAGAAACAGAAAGGTCTAGGAAGGGGAGGGAGGAGTCCGAGACTGTCCAGGTGAATTTGAGGTCGGGGTGGAAGGTGTTGGTGTAGTGGATGAACTGTTCAACCTCCTCGTGGGAGCACGAGGTAGCGCCGATACAGTCATCAATGTAGCGAAGAAAAAGATGGGGGGTGGGGCCAGTGTAGTTGCGGAAGATGGATTGTTCCACATGTGCTGTTCCAGCAATAAAGTTTCAACTTTGATCTCCAGCATCTGCAGACCTCACTTTCTCCTCGAAGCTCTTCAGGTGTGTGAGCTCAGGGTTAGAAGAACAAGACTCGATGTGAATGACCACACGGCAGCGGAGTGTTGGGCGAGCTGAAGTTTATAGGGAGGTTGAAACAGTGAGTGACTTGGGTCATTTGATATCGAGGTGACAAAGGTCGAACTCCATATAACGACCTTTGCCCCATATTTCTGAATATCTTAACAAACGTTTATTTGAGATTAAAATCTAATGTCGAGCTCATGAGCGTCAACTGCCACTTTTGGATCACTGTTCCAAGTTTTTACCGCCATATTTATGAAGAAGTGTTTCCAAACATTTCTTTTGCACAGACAATGCTCCAAAGTTTGAGATTAAATTGGAGCAAATTTGTACAGATTCAGCACTGAGTGTCTAGACATTGTGTAGCTTAGAACAAATATCGAGGTGGTGATGATCATTTTGTTGGAGGTGGCTGGTTGTGCAGTTATTGCTAAAGTTATGGATTACCTGTCGGTTTATGATACAGGGTGGACGGAAGGAAGATTGGAAACACTACCTTGAACCTTCCCAGAATTCTTTCGAATTACATTTTCAACATAAAGAAAATCAGAAACCACGAGGCACCATGGGGCTGATTCCAGATGCGAGCGAGTACTGGCGGGAGAACTGAAGCAAAGTGAGAAGCATTGAAGAAGGGATTATGTCGATTCTTCTGCTCCTCGGATGCTGCCTGACCTGCTGTGCTTTTCCAGCAACCCACTCTGAAGAAAGGCAACACTGGCAGGTTAGGAGAAACAATTTTGACACGAAAGGTTCCAGCAATAAGACATTTCAATCATGACATTAGATTGGAGAAGCCTGAGAGGAAAGTTAATACAGGTTTTCAAAATCGTAGTGGTTTCATACAGAATAGATGGTGGGAAGCTTCCCACTTGAAAAGCATTCAGAATAAAAGTGGAGATCTCAAAAAAAAAACTACAAGGGAAGGAAATGAGATGTGAGAACGAAACTTAACACAGCGAGTAATTTCATCTGGAATGTATTAGGCAGATTTAATCAAGAGCATTTGATGATTATTTGATGAGAAACATTGTATCCGATTACACTGAGAAGTCAGGCAAATGGGACAAAGTCAGAAAGTGTAGTCGTAACACCGTCTTTACACAGTGGGTTGAATGATCACTTTCTGTGCCTAAAGATTTATTTCTAAAACGCATTTTTGTCTCTGGATGGAAATGAAAACTAAAAATATGTTTAAGAAAGAATGTCCAAGGTAGAATTTGTATTCTGGCAGATGGAGGATGAAGGATGTGGGGCATAGATTTATAACGGGGGGCATTACAGGAAAAATGATTGACAGAACAGGATTTGCCTGTCAAAATGTATATTCTATTTGTTCGGAGCCGAATTTTATAAATTAGTTTTCGACAGGATTAGAAAGAGAAGATTTGCTAATGGGAAACTTAAATCAGACATCATACTGTGATCTGAGAAAGTTCATCCATTCATCAGGAACTGAATTTTACCTCCAGTATGTCCATTTGAAAAACAAATTCAAAACTTAGTGTCATGGAAACGCTACATTATGCCAACAGGCCATTCAATCAAATGTCCTGGACATCATCACACCAAGACTCACGCCTCCACACTATAATCCTGCATTTCCAATGCCTTACCCAAATATCCACGGCCACTGTGGAATCCACTAAATATATACAACTTTGGACAGTGGGAGGAAATCCTCACAGACACACGTGACGAGAATGAACAAATTCCATTCTGATAGTCACCCATACCTGGGGAGCGTCCACGTCTTTGGTGTTGTGTGGCAGCGGTGTTAACCACGATGCCACCGTACTCAAAAAAAAACACCGACATATTGACTCATAGGGAATATTTCAGTGAACAGACTGTGGAAAGTTCTGGAGATTTAAACAGTGCTAAAGTCAAATGTTTCCAATCTGTGTACATGCCATCCAAGCAATGTTGTAATTCTTTGATGTTTGCAGCGAACAATCGGTTAGGGCGGCACAGTGGCTGAGTACTTAGAACTGCGAGCTCACAGCGGCAGGAACATGGATTATATTGCACCGTCAGACGATTGCATGCTTGGCGTTTGCACATCGTCTGCGTGGATTTCCTCCCTCTATCCAAACATATGAGGGCCAAATGGATTGGCCATGATAATTTTGCACAGTATTGGAAGCATTTGTCAGAGGAATGGCTCTGGGTGGCTTACTCTTCCGAACGTCGGTTTGGACTTGTTGGGCCAAATGGCCTGTTAACACAGTGTGGGGAATCTAATCTATGATCAAACAGTGAATTGTCTCAAATGTATGGTTTTTTTTCACAGCTTATTCAAAGGCCTTCTTCTCAGCAGGGTGAAGATAATGGATGTTACAGTTGGAGAGGTCAGAGTAAAGTAATATTATTTTCAGGTTGGTTTCATAATTATCATCCTCGATTCTCCACTCTTATATCTCCCATCCACAGCAAGGCAATCTGTCTGTGAGCGTAGTAAGGATTTTCATGTTTCTTTTAATTTTTCACGCAGTCCTAATTTAGATTTATGTTCTCCTAGTAGGGGAAGGGACCTAGAGATAATGGGAGCTCCTTTCTGATCATGGTTGTAAGTCTTGGCCATTTCTTTAAATCCCTGAATTTGTCCTCTGGCCTGAGCTCTTGTGACTGCATACATGTGAATTCATTTATCACATTCAGAAGACGGAGCAGATTTGAATCATACCCTTTTCGTTTGACTGTGCTTTGGTATGGGTGTGTTGCTTTTGATTCCGCTAACACTTGGTCACTCGAATTCTGTGATTACCTCACTTATTGGCCTCAGGACATGAGCAGAATCTGTCAACTTTAATGTGATACTGCTCAGTGCACGTTAAAGCACACTAACAACCTGGTCGACTTTTCACTCCAGTTTGGACTTGTAAACCAACAGCTGAGAAATTAGCAATCCGAACAGGGGAGAAACACTCTTCGACTGTGATGGCGCTGCAAGTGCAATGAAGAGTCAATGTTCAACAAAAAATGCAATCCTTGAAAGGAGCGTTGTCAAATGAGGGTATCAAACACATCACCACGGTAACTGTCATAAATGAACGTCCATTCAGGCTATAACCACATCTCATATCAAGGCCACGTAATTGCTTAAAATACATTCAATGTAGTAAATTGAAGAAAAGAGGCCTATGGTGCCAGTGCTTTCTGCTGGAAATTCAATGAAATCATTGAGATTCCACTCCAGCTTTACTTCCTTCTTAACGCTGACATCGAGTTTCATCGTATCTCTTCATGAATGTAATGTTTTTGTCTCTGTTGTGCTGTTCTTTTGAAAGCAAATTCACTTCTATATCAACAAAATTGACAAACAACGGAAAATGAGTCACTCACTGACACACATCTCCAGTCGTCACATTTAGAGTCACAAAGGCCAGTCGTTAAATCAAATAATTGAAATGAGCAGTAGAGAACTTTAAGAAAGTTGGTTGATTGACTTTGATGGGTGACTTGCTTCGGCCTTTGAAAAGGTAGTCCGAGGTTTTGTGATCCGGACATAATCTCACTCTGCTGTTCTGAGCCTGTGCTCCGTGAATTGGGAGGTTTGACGCGGTTTGGACAATGTCACGTCTCAAGGATTTGCATTCGACCCGAACTGAAGCTGCCATGTTGCTTTTTACTGACAGCAAATGATTGGATAGCGTGGAAATGGAACATTGCTGCTTCTCTGTTTTTCCCAGTGTTGTTCCATTTCGAGTACAGGAAAGCGATCCATTATCGGGTTTGATTGACACCAAGACTATCAGGCGTCTAATGATTTAGGTGTGGAAAGACAGTCAGTTGTTTGTTTTTTGATTGTATTTATAAGAATATTGGTACAATACGACAGGATGTATCTGTCCTAGATATTCCCGGAACAGTCAATAGTTGGAGATGATTCTTTGCAGGCAGTATCTCCATTGACACGCCAAAAAATGTGCGATAATGAAACAGTAAAGATTATAAGAATTAAAGGATCAGGAGGAGACGATTCAGCTTCAGCCTGTTTCGTCGTGCAGAGAAACCATTGCTGATCTGAGACTTACCTCTTTTTTCCTGTCTTTTGCCCATACCCCTTCATCCTTTCGCTGAACAAAAACCTCTATCTCACACTGAAAGTTAACAAATGACCCTGTGTCCGCTGGCACTTGTGCAAGAGAGTTCCAAACATCTGACAAACTTTCTGCATGGAAGTGCTTCCGAACATAGACTGGCATGGTCTATTCCTCATTCTGAGATTACGGGCCACATCAACTCACGAATAATTAGGTAAACAGCGGAATGTGCTGACGAAATGCACAAGAGACTGAGGTGTTAAAAATCTGTAAATCCCGATATCCATGAATCATTTAGTTCAAGCATCAGACTGCAATATCAATTATGAATACCAATACCAATTGTTATTATCAGTGTTACTCTTCAGAAATACAGCCTGTGACGTCGATTGTGGACAGACTTGGGACATTCGGATCCCTGTAACTGCAAATACATCCATATCACCAGCAACCAGTTCTATCTGTGGATACATACAAAGTGAACTCCCAACCCGTTTGCCATTTAATCCGTTTCAATTGCAGTGTCACTTACACCTCTCTTTGGAAACATAAACAGCTAGAGGTGAATGGAATCATTTTCTGCTGTAATCAGGACTGCAGTTTTATTGCAAGTTATTGTTTTAAATATTGGTCGACTCGGCCAGGCTCTGACTTCCAGGGTCAATGGGCACAAATCTTGCCGACATTGTTTCCCTCCATGTTCAAACTTTCAACAAATGTGGACAGAACTAATTTGCCAACATCTGGAAGAAATGTTTCAAAACATTCCTGGGGAATTTTCATTTGATAGATCTTGAACTTTAAGGAGGACTGTGGGGAGTTTACTCCAAGGCCTTTTAATGTAAAGATGTATCCTCATGTAAAGTGACCGTCAGGGAAGTTTCTTTAACATCTGCCTTTGGGACTTTTAGCAACACAGTAACGTTATAGGACATACACTGTGGTGGTCTGCAGCTATTATGATGAAACATGAATATAAATTTGTCATGGGTGACGTGGTACTGGACCATTCAATGGTCCAGGAATTCAGGAGTTCCTGAAGAAGGGCTGATGCCCGAAACGTCGATTCTCCTGTTCCCTGGATGCTGCGTGACCTGCTGCGCTGTTCCAGCAACACATTTTCAGCTCTGATCTCCAGCATCTGCAGACCTCACTTTATCCACGTACAGAGTGGAGTCTGTCTCCCCAGATGCAAGTTGAGAACCGAATGTATGGAGAAGGAAGAGAAAGGCGGAAATTGAAACAATGAATCGGGAAATGGAGGAATGAGACAGACAGAGGGGAGGTTCTTGAGAGGCAGAGGAAAAGAGTGGGAGAAAGACAGGACAGGCAAGAACGTCTGAACTCCATTACGAGTCATGATTTAAAGTGATTGCAGTATAATCACAACTCTTAATCAAGTCCAGTAGGGAACGCCGGGTGATGGGCTTGTGGAGCAACGGTAGCGCATCTGATTTCCGAGCTGAGAATCGGTTAGCATGAAATTCATTTGACACTTATCCAGGAATTCCATGGAGCAAAGAATTTCCAGATCATTTGCTTCCTGTTCTATCTCCATGCTCCCAGGGTGCTGCTTCTTGTCCTGTCACCGAGGACCGCACTCTGTCCATTGGTTTCTAATGAAATCATTTTGTATCAACTTGCAAGCTGTAAGGAGGGAGGGCAAAGCCCATTCGCCCATCTGCTCCCTCTCAATCACTTGGTGTGGGAGAAGTCAGTTACACGGAAATGGAATTTATTCAAATGTCTGTTCTCCGAGAGGTACAAAGATGTTGATCTGGAAGCAAAGAGCGAAATGGTCACTGGAGACTGTTCCCCAGGTCCAATAATATGAGCTTTCTTGTATGCACTCTGTTTGTTGTTCAGAACTTCTCTTTGCCCAACAATCCTGCAGAACGCCCACTGAAAAGCGAGCCTCAGTTTATTTGTTGCTATCGGACATCAGGTAATCCCAACTGTCCCAAATGAAGAGAATCCGAGTGAAATCTTCACTCAACTAGAGTTATGCTCACTACCGTGAGCTGAGGGAATACAGACTGTCCACCACGGAATGCAAGTTTAAAATGGGTCTTTGTTCTTCCCTCAGCTGCTCTGTCCCAGAGACAGCTGGAGGGTCGGCATCATCATGTGGCATCATTCTCACACGGAATGAGATCAGCCCATAGGATCACCGTCGAATCTCTTTCGCTTTTATCTCTCTGAGGTCATTCCCAATCTGTGATACCTGTCCTGACAGTGGGGAACTGGGCATGTGTCATGTTGTTTTCGGCCACTTGTTGATCGTCTTGCCATTCACGTCTGAAGCAAGTGGCGAATTACTGCAGGGAAGTGACGAAACAGCAGGTAAAGCGTTTCACTTTCACCAGTTCATTCCTATCTCAGAGAAGGGATTTTGCGATTCAGTTCAGAGCAGAAATACAGAAAACAGTCTTGAAATGTGTGTCCTCAGCTGTGTAAATTTAGTCAGTGTATAAATATGAGATATTTAATTCAGATACATGAAACCACACGAAGCAGAAACGTGATCAAAAGGTAAAGTGCAGAACAAAGCATTACTTTAGGCCACATGTACATGTAGATATTAGCACAAGATGGCACCGAGACATGGACGGTGGGGTAATGAATAAACATGCTTCCGTTGAGCCACCCTGTTCCCTCGCAACGTCGCATTTCCAAGCACTTTCGTTTCGACCATTCCAATCAAGGACATACAGGTCATTGGGTGAAAATAAAAACTTGGGCAGAATATGACATTCAGGTTAATCTTCACAAGATGTACCCATGGATTGATCAACATTATTTCAGTGCAGACAATCCATTCATCAGCCGAATCGCGACAGGGATAAAGCTGATCTTGAACGAGCTGGTGTGTGTGTGTTCAAGCTTCTGTATCTTGATCTGACCTGGATTTCATCGAAATCATACCATCACAGTGAAAAACTGACCTGGATGCAATATGTCACAAATCATCTGCGAGTTGAAGGGGACATCTCACACTTTACTCAATCTACCTGAAATGAGAATCATAGCCAGAAAGAACGAGCCAGCACCATTGCCGTTACGTGAGCAATAGACCCGGTATGTTTTCTTGAAAAGTAAGGATATTTCTGTTGCTATGGGGACTGAATGAAGGACTGATTTTTCATATTTTTGTCCCATTCTGATTCCTGGCTTCAAGGAGGCTGTGATACCTTGCTTACCCCGGGACCGGGCTCTCCCCATTGGCAGCTGGACTAACCTATCTGCAGGCACAGGTGGGGGAGAGCAGCACGAGTAGGCTCTGCATCTCCCGATACAAACAGGCTTAATATTTTAAAATGATTTAGTTGTGAAGGACAGCAAATGATTCTCTCTGGTGTTTGTGAAATGATAATCAGCAGAGTATGGTTCCCAAACTATGGTCTAATCTTTGTGTCGCACTCCCACTGCGACACACTTCTCACGTGATCACAAAAACCGTAATTACTCAGTGACAAGATCTGTTGTGTGTCATTCTTTGAAGAGTGAAAGCCATTGGGATGAAAACCCCCCAAGACAGTGAAGACTAGAACACTCTCTGTGAGAGATTTCGGTTGTAGTACTCTGTAGACGGCACAGTACTCCCAAGAGGCAGTTTTCAGACCACCTCTCTTCTGGATAAATAAAATTACTTTTTGTACAGAGCAGACCACTTCAAACTCCTAACTGAAGTAAAATTCATAAATGAGCGCAACAACACAAAAACACGGCACTGGTATTGGACAAAAGTGTCTATCTCACTCATCACTTTCTGATATCTTCCTGTGCGTGAGGTGAGAATAACCACTGGACTACGTTAATAAAATCTACTCTGGGTGAGGGGTGATCTCAACTTCGGCATTTTACAAGTGTCTGTATGCTTCTTGTAATATTGCTGCAGCTGCAAAGTTGCACAGTCGCTCAGTGGTTAGCATTGCGATCTCACTGCACGGCGGAGACAGTCGGTAAGCTGTATAATTAGGGGCAAATGTGGAGTAATAGTGTAGTGGGATGTGTCTGGGAGGGTTCATGTTCCGAATGTTGGTGTGGACTTGTTGCATCAAATGGCATGTTTCCGCACTGTTGCATTCGATGTTCCCTTACTGTGTTAATTTAGCACGTTAGGAGATGCAGGAAAAGCGCGGAAAAATAACCATTTTCTATCAGGTACTTAATCCTTTGTTGCGACCATCAACTGATTCAGCTCTGACTGAAACAGCTCCCACCTGTCCTTACACTGGTCTTGAGATTGTACAGCATGGTAGCGACATTTCCTGTGTTGAATTGGACGCAGCACCCTTTCTCAAGACGGAATTTACTGGGATGTAAAGATATGATTAAAGACATGGGGTGTGGTTCACTGAAAAATAAAGACGAGAGGAATGAACAAACAGGATTTGTTTGGATGCAAAAACATTCGAAAGGAAGCAAGGAGGCTTACTGGGAGATAAAGCCATTACAAAAAAAGCAAGGCGGGAAAAAATGAATAGATCACGTGGGGTGAAAACTGGAACAACGGAGTGGTGTCCCCCTGTAGGTTTACCAGATGATGTGAATTTTGTGACAACAAATAGGAGGGAAATTCCTTCATTCATGTGGATCTATAACTCGTGTTTAGAATTTCAAAACCATTGGTGAATGAGAAAGACAATATTGGAGCACTTTTGTTTTCATTCAGCCAGTTTAAATTATTGGAAATGACATTTTCAGAAAAAAAAAGTTTCAGAAGCTGATTCCAGAATATGTCAAAAAAATACGCGTACAGGCATACAGAAGTGAATTTAACAGGGACAGGGAGTCTGGGCTGCCGGGATGGGGAGGGGTAATTCTCTCATCCGTTAATGTCAATTGGAAAGAAATTGCAGAACACCATAAGACTAAGTGTAAAAACGAGCTGGTCGTTTTGAAAGTTCGATCAGCCTGTTATCAGTTAACTATTATCAATTGTAAATGAACCGAGCTGTTTGTTTTTGCTCTGCAACGAAGGGAAGCCGGTTAGTTATGTCCACAGCATAACTGGCCTATCATATAAAGTGTCACCAAGAGTGTGGGATTAATCCTTGCACCGTCTCAGTTGACCAAAGGGATCGGAGTCTCCCTGCTCACCTGATCTGTAAAAATATGGCGACACGAACATCCCTTTAAAGGGAAATTTTACCACAGTTAGTAGAAATTGACTTGTCGATGTAACACACCAATTTGATTGTCATCTGTTGCATAAGCATTTCACCGCAAGCACCAGAGGAGGTAGTGAGCCCATTTAACACTCACTGATGTACACCCAAGAAATCCAGTGACAAGACTCGAAAATTATTCCTGCTTTACCACTCTGCTCTTCACAGCAGTACTTTAAATAATCTTAATCGTTTTGATACCAGTTACTCCTTAGAACATTCAAACTGACCAATGAGATAATTCTATTTCATTTCGGATTGGCTTAATGACATGTGCGAATTTGTAGCAAATGCAATAATTTGAAACGAGCTAAAATAAAAGCTTTTCACAGAATTTTTCACAGCGCACGGAGAAATGTCTTCGAGCTCAAACGTCACCTCTGTTTCTCGATCCAGAGTCGGATACTCACCTGGGGAATATTTGTGGATGTTCGCTAATAATTGAGGTATTTCCCGAGGACTGAACACTTCACAACATCAATAACTGGACTTTCAGATTTAATGCCGTTTCATTCAACATAGTTTTGCATCTTTTAAATAGAAATATATAGTGTGTTTTAGAAATAGGAACTGTCGCAATGGATGGTAGATCAGTTCAATGTTCCTCCTGTAGACCAATAGTGCCCTACGTACTGTATCTGCACACAATTCTCGCTCCTCAGAAAGTGTGCAAGTGTACTGGAGTTGTACCTCAATAAACGTCGGATAATTCGGCGGACTGAGGGGGTAATTGAGAGGATTTATGGGGAACCAGTAACAGCTCAGGTACAAGAGAAAGGGAGGTTGCTTACAGTCGCGGGATGAAACGGGAATCGACAGGCAGAGCAGTACTCCCGTGTGTCCATTCCCCTCGATAAGAAGTATACATTTTGGTATAATGTTGGGAGAATGACTTACCATAAGTAAGGGTCTAGATTAGAGTTGTGCTGGAAAAGCACAGCAGTTCAGGCAGACATCCGAGGAGCAGTAAAATCGACGTTTTGGGCAAAAGCCCTTCATCAGGAATACAGGCAGAGAGCCTGAGGTGTGGAGAGATAAGTGAGAGGAGGGTGGGGTGGGGTCAATGTAGCATAGAGTACAATAGGTGAGTGGGGGAGGGAATGACGGTGATAGTTCGGGGGGAAGGGGTGAGTGGATAGGTGGAAAAGAAGATAGGCAGGTAGGACAAGACATGGGGACAGTGCTGCGCTGGAAGTTTGGAACTGGGGTGAGGTGTGGGAAGGGGAAATGAAGAAACTGTTTAAGTCCACATTGATGTCCTGGCGTTGAAGTGTTCCGAGGTAGAAGATGAGGCGTTCTTCCTCCAAGCATGAAGTGGTGAGGGAGCGGCGGTGAAGGACGCCCAGGAACTCCATGTCCTCGGTAGAGTGGGAGGGGAAGTTGAAATATTAGGCCACAGGGCGGTGTGGTTGATTGGTGCGGGTGTCCCAGAGATGTTCCCTAAAGCTCTTTGCCAGGAGGCGTCGAATCTCCCCAATGTAGAGGAGACAGCATCGGGAGCAACGGATACAATAAATGATATTGGTGGATGTGCAAGTAAAACTTTGATGGATGTGGAAGGCTCCTTTAGGGCGTTGGATGGAGGTGAGGGAAGAGGTCTTGGCGCAGGTTTGGAATTCCTGCAGTGGCAGGGGAAAGTGCCAGGATGGGAGTGTGGGTTGTCGGGGCGCGTGGACCAGACCAGAGAGTCATGGAGGGAACGGTCTTTGCGGAAGGCGGAAAGGGCTGGGAAGGGAAATGTATCCCTTGTGTTGGGGTCTGTCTGGAGGTGGCGGAAATGTCGTCGGATGATGTGGTTTATGCAAAGGTTTGTAGGGTGGAAGGTGAGCACCAGGGGCGTTCTGTCCTTGTTGCGGTTGGAGGCGTGGCTTCTGAGGGCGGAGTTGCAGAATGTGGGCGAGATGCGTTGGAGGGCATCTGTAATCACGTGGGAAGGGAAATTGGGGACCCTAAAGAAGGAGGCCATCTGGTGTATTCTGTGGTGTAACTGGTCCTCCTGGGAGCAGACACGGCGGAGGCGGAGGAATTTGGAATACGGGACAACACGCCGTCCTCTAATCCCTCTGCTCTAATCCCGACCTCACTATTAATCCAGCAGATAAAGGGGGCGCAGTGGTAGTCTGGCGCACTGACCTCTACACTGTTGAAGCCAAAAGCCAACTCGAGGACACCTCTTCCTACAGCCCCCTCGACCATGACCCCACCACCTTCACCAAACCATCATCTCTCGACCATACACAACCTCATCACCTCAGGACATTTCCCACCCACAGGTTCCAACCTCATTGTCCGGGAAACCTGTACTGCCCGGTCCTTCCTCCTTCCCAAGATCCACAAGCCTGACCACCCTGGCCAACCCATTATCTCAGCATACTCATGCCCCACTGAACGCATGTCTACCTACATCGACACTGTCCTATCCACCCTAGTCCAGGGACTCTCCACATACGTTCGAGACACCACTCTCGCTCTCCACCTCCTCCAATATATCCGTTTCCCCGGCCCCCAACGCCACATCTTCACCATGGATGTCTAATCCGTCTACACCTCCATCCGCCATGAGCAGCGCCTTCAAGCCCTCCGTTTCATCCTCTCCCGTCGTCCCCAACAGTACCCTTCCAACGACACTCTCATTCATTTGGCCGAACTGGTCCTCAAACTTAACAATTTCTCCTTCGAATCCTCCCACATCCTCCAGACCAAAGGGGTAGCCATGGGCACCCGTATGGGCCCCACCTATGCCTGACTCTTTGGTTCGTACGTAGATCTTCTGTAATTACACCGGCACCACTCCCCACCTCTTCCTCCGTGACATTGATGACTGCATTGGCGCCACCTCGTGCTCCTGTGAGGAGGTTGTGCAATTCATCAACTTCACCACCGCATTCCATCCTGACTTTAAAATTACCTGGACCATCTCTGACACCTCCCTCCCCTTCCTGGACCTCTCCATCTCAATTAATGACGACCGACTTGACACTGACATTTTTCCCAAACCAACCGACACCCGCAGCTACCTGGATTACAACTCCTCCCACCTTATCTCCAGCAAAAATGCCATCCCGTATCCGAATCCCTCCGCCTCCGCCGTATCTTCTCCCAAGAGGACCAGTTCCACCACAGAATACACCACAAAGCCTCCTTCTTTCGAGACCACAATTTCCCTTCCCAAGGTTTGAAGGTCGCAAAAGCGTACTGACAAGCAGGAAGGTGGTTTAAAGTATGTCCACTTCAACAGCAGGAGCATCCTGAATAAGTTGAGTGAACTTGCAGCTTGTGTTGGTACCTGACACTGCGGTGTTGTAGCCATTTCAGATACACACGCAGAGCAGGAAATGAATTGTTGCAGTTTCCGAGGCCAGATGCTTCAGTAAGAGCAGGAAAATGGGAAAGGAGGGAGAGGTGTGCTATTGTTATTCAAGGACAGTATGACAGTGGTGGCAAGGGCATTTGGTGAGGCCTCGTCTCCTCATATAGTATGGGCTGATGATAGAAATAGGAAAGGAGCCGTTACTCTGTTGGGAGTTTTCTTCAGACCATCGAAGCAATTTAGAGATGTGGAGGAAAAGATTGCTAATATTATTCTGGATAGAAGCGAAAGTAACATGTACTTGTTATGGGGAATTCTAACTTACCAATATTGACTGAAAAAGCAATAGTTCGAGTACTTTAGACGAGTCACTTTCATTCCAATATGTGCAGTAGGGTTTCTAACACAGTATGTAGATCGGCCAACAAGATGCGAGGCCTCACTGGATTTGATATTGGGAAATGGACGGAGCCAGGAATTACATTTGGAGATAGGTGGGCACTTTGGTGATAGTGACGACAATTCGGTTATGTTCACTTTTGCCAGAGGTAGCGATACATATACACCACAGGACAAGAGTTTTAGGTGTGGTAAAAGTCAATTATGATGCGACTAGGAAAGACATATTTTGCACAGGATGGGGAAAGTAACTTCAAGGATGGGCTCAATTGAAATGTGAAACTTGTTCAAGGAACAGCTACTGCAAATCCTTGATTCGTATGTGCAAATTATGCAGGGAGGAAATGGTTGAGAGGGGGAGAGCCGTGGATTACTAAAGATCTTGCATCACTTGTCAAGGGGAAGAAGGAGGCTCATGTAAAGATGAGACGTGAAGCTTCGGTTCGGGCGCTTGAGAATGAAACGTTAGCCGGGAAGGACCAGGAGGGGACATGAAACATCTTTGGCAGGTGCGATCAAGCAAAACCTGAAAGCTTTCTGCAGATGTGTCACAAATAAAAGAATTACTCCAGTAAGATAATGGCCCATGATGGAACATACTGAGAAGTTGTGCATGAAGTCCGAGAAAAGGAGAGTTGCTAAAGGAATATTTCCCGCCTTTATTCACACATGAAAAAAGACAATGGTGTCGAGGAGAATTTAGAGATATGACCTATTGAACTGAGCGGAATTGAGTTTCATAAGAGGAGATGTTAGCAATTCTTTAAAGTGTGAAAATAGATATGTTCTCCAGACCTGATGGGATTTAACCTAGGATTCTCTCAGAAGACAAGGAGGACATTTGAGAGCCTTTGAATATGATCTTTATGTCACCATTGTTTTCAGGAATAGAAGATGTTGTCCCCTTGTTCAAGAGTGGAGTAGAGACAGCCCTGGTAATTGTAGAACAGTGAACCTTACATTTATATTGGGTTAAGTGTTGAAAAGCTTTCAGTGATTGGATTTATAATCATCCAGAAAGAATAAGTTGATTACGGATACCCAACACTGTTTTCTGAAGGGTACATTGGGCCATGAGAAATCTTACTGATTTCTTTGAGAATGTGAACAAACAGGTGGATGAGGGTTAAGTGGTTGCTGTGGTATATATAGGTTGTAGTAAGGCATTTCATAAGGTTCCCCACGGTAGGCTATTGAACATAATATGGAGGTATGGAAGTGAGTTTTATTTAGTGGTTTGGATCTGAAAGTAGCTAACTGAAAGAAGACCGAGGGTGGTGGTTGGTGGGGAATATTCATCCTGGAGTTCAGTTACTAGTGGTGCACCGCAAGTATCTGTTTTGGGTCCACTGCTAATTGTCAATTTTCTTTACGACTTGGATGAGTGGATAGAAGAATGATTTAGTAAATTTGGCGATTACACTAAGGTCGATGTATTTGTGGATAGTGTCGAAGGATGTTGCAGGAACATAGATAAGCTGTGGGACTAGCCTGAGAGGTGGCAAATGCAGTTTCGTGGGGAAAAGTGTGAGTTGAAAAACTTTGCAAGGACCAACAGGAGGACACAGTTCTTGGCTAATGGTAAGATTCTTCGCAGTTTACATGTGCAAAGAGATGTCAGTGTCCATGTAGATGGATGCCTGATTGTTGCCACCAAGGTTGATCGGGTTGTTAAGAAAGCATATGGTGTGTTAGTTTTTATTGCCAGTGGAATAAAGTTTTGGGGCCTAGAGGTCATGTTGCAGCTGTACAAAACTCTGATGTGGACGCACTTGGCATATTGCATGTGGTTCGGTACATTGTATTATAGGAAGAATGTGGAGCTTCGGGAAGGGTTTGGAAAAAATGTACGAAGATGTTGCCTGGCATGGTGCGAAAGTCTTACGAGAAAAGGCTGACGGATCTGAGGCTGTTTTCATGAGAGAGAGGAAGATTGCGACATGAACGATCATCAGAAGGTTAGATAGGATGGACAGTGGGGGTACTTTTCCTCAGATGGTGATAACTAGCACGAGGGGACATAGCTTTAAGTTGAGTGTTGATAGAAAGAGGACAGATGTCAGAGGTAGTATGTTTACACAGAGAGCAGTATGGGGAAGAGATGACACGCCCTGCATCCAACGGTGGTAGACTCGCTAACTTTAAGGGCAATTAAATTGTCATTGAATAAACATAATGATAAAAATGGAATAGTGTGCGATATATACGCTCCAGATTGGTTCCACAGCTCGGCGTAACATCAAGGGCTGAAGAGTTCTTACTGCGCTGTAATGCTCTGTGTCCTATGTTCAAAATTGTCTCGCTGAAAGAGTTTCGAGAGTGGTTGTTGATGGAAAATGTTTATCCCGGTGTGCAGTTACGAGTGGTGTAATGCAAGGATTAGTTTTGGGTCTAGTGCTCGCTTTCATGTTGATAAATGACCTGGATGATGTCATAGAGGGATTGCTTATTAAGTTTGCCGATGTCATCTAGAGTGGTGGAGTTGTGGACAGTGCAGAAGGATGTTACAGGTTACATTGGGGAAGAGATACATTGCAGAGCTGGGCTGAGAAGTGGCTAATGGATTTTAATGTGAATTGTGTGATGTGATTCATTTTTCAAGATGTAACAGGAATAGAGAGCACTCGGCGCATTGCAAGAATTTTGTTAGTGTGAATGAGCAGAGAGAGCTCGGTGTCCATGCACAAAGATCCCTCTAAGTTACCAACCACTTTGACACGATTGTTTAGCAGGCATCTGATTTATTAGCTATTGTTAGTAGAGGGATGCAGATTCAGAGAATGCTGTTGCTCTCGAAATCCTCTAGTGTGGCTGCCCTTGGAGTATTGACTACAGCTTTTTTTTTAGAAAGAGAAGAAGGCTGAGGAGAGACTTAATAGAGACGAACATGATGATCAGAGGATTAGATAATATGGCCGGTGAGGATCTTTTTCTTCAGGGGAAGATGGCTCACATGACGGGATATATTTTAAGTTGAGGGGTAGCAGCAAATTTATCAGAGGTAGGTTATTTGCACAGAGAGTCGGCAGAGTATGGCGCATCTTGCCTTCAACATTAGTAGGCTCACTTCTTTTCAGGGCAATTAAATGGTCACTGGATAACTTATGGGTTCTAACAGAAGAATTTACGTTAAATGGACATCAGATTGGTTTCACGGTTCAGTGCACGAATTGAGGACCGAAGACCATGTATTGCACTGTTATGTTCTTTATTCTACTTGTACCTCAATGTGATGTTCCAATCTTCCCTGGACCCTGTAAGTAAAAACTGCTTCAAGTGAGGATCAAACTCACAATGTTACCATTTCACGTAATGCTATATTGTCATATATGTAGCACACCCTGACTTGATATTAGGTGGTGCACGTTCACATTATCATCTTTATGATATTAAAACCTTCTGCCAGAAACAGCACAGACAGTGACGAACAGGATGACCCCATTCAACCCAACGTCCCTGCTCCGCCATTTGATATCTTCGTGGTTGACTGAACACGTCAATGTATTTTCCCAGACCATCCACATCAACCCGTCTTCCACTGGGAAACAGACATTTTACCAATCTCGACCTGAAATAGACAACGAAATTGTGCATGCGTGGGAGGGAAATGTTGTGTTTCGAAACAGTTGGGTGGGAAATGTTGTGTTTCAAGACAGTTGAATTTCTGCATGAACTTCACAGGTCTAGCAGGTGAGGAGACGATGCTGAACTGATCACGTTTCAAACCAATTGATTCCCTAAAAACTTGCCCTGAGAACGTGAGGGTGTTACCTGGTCAGCAGGAAGAAATCGAACTCCAGTCTGCAGGGATTGAAACGGAATCACAAGAAATTGATTGGTTCAGTCCAAACCTGAACTAAAACCCGACCCAGTTCCTTACTCAGCATTCTTTGTTCTTAGATAAACGACCCCAGCAGAGCTTGTATATCTTCACAGTGGGAATGGTTCACTCCAAGCAACATCCTGCTAAATATTGTGGGCGGCACGGTGGCACAGTGGTTAGCACTGCTGCCTCACAGCGCCTGAGACCCGGGTTCAAATCCCGCCTCAGGCGACTGACTGTGTTGAGTTTGCACGTTCTCCCCGTGTCTGCGTGGGTTTCCTCCGGGTGCTCCGGTTTCCTCCCACAGTCCAAAGATGTGCAGGGTCAGGTGAATTGGCCATGCTAAATTGCCCGTAGTGTTAGGTAAAGGGTAAATGTAGGGGTATGGGTGGGTTTCGCTTCGGCGGGTCGGTGTGGACTTGTTGGGCCGAAGGGCCTGTTTCCACACTGTAATGTAATCTAATCTAATCTTCTGAGCACCCGCTTGTCTAATCACATGTATCCTGCAGTCTGACAATCGGAATGGAATAATGTTATCCATAGAAAAGCAGGAATATTTGAGCAAACTCAGCAGGTCTAGTCCATCTGTGGAGAGAAAAGCGAGAAAATGTTTTGAGTCCAACGATACATCTTTAATACTGAAGGAACATATGGGTAGGTAAAGAAGATGGAGAAGACAGGGCAGGTACTGAAATTATTCAACTGGATGTTAAGTGCTGAATGCTGCATGGTCTCTCAGTAGAAAATGAGGTGCTGCTCTTCTAGCTTGTGCTGTGCGTTGCGCGCTCACTGCAGCAGACGAGATACTGAAATGGTGGTATGGGAACACCGTGGAATGTTCCACTGACAGAAAGCTTGAATCCCAGGGTTACTGTTTTTCTTGCAGGTGTTCGCAAAGTCGTCAAGACTTTATTTTCCTCTCCCTAGTTTCGAGAAGTCACCTTGTAAGCAGGATATACAGCTGATGAGATTGCCTGAAGTAGCAGAAAAATCAACGGAAGGTGTATCTGAAAGTTAAAATTTTGAGGAACGATGTCGTAATCCGGCAGGTGCCGTATCTTCTGTGATTTCACGGCTTGGGGAGGTGCTGGGAGTCAAGGAGTATTGGACCAGGGTGTCTGGAGAGATTTTCCTGCATACGGCTGGCAATGAGTGGTTTTCAGTGCGATGCAATATTGAGGTAAGTTGGTTGAAATGTACAGCTCTTTCAGTTTCCTGCTTCCAGTGAACACTTCAATTCGGAACAAACCTGTCAAAAAGTTTTCGTTCCAATACGGGCACAATTTGAAGCTTGCAGGTATCACGGGTTTCCACTTTTACTGACAAACTATTTTTCAAGGAGCTGTCGTCTTTCACCAGGTTGATTCAGACAGCACTGTCCTTCCTTTGACACGTCCCAACGCGACTGCAACAACAGATATTAATATCCCGCCCTGGGTAACGGAGTGGACAATTTCCAAACCTTATTTCATTTGTCCATTTGACTATGCTGGATATTGTGTGCAGTTGTGCAACTCATATAATAACAGGGATGTCAAAAACAGATGCAGAAAAAAAAACAAAAGACAAAATCTCACGGAGTCAGAAATAATTGAATCCCTATTGTACAAGGCGATTGAATCACACCGCACCACCGAAAAGATTCACACTCCCCGAACCTTTCTTTCCCGATCCGCAGTAAACTGCAAAAGTTGGAATTGCTGGAAAAGCTCAGCCGGTCTGACGGTCTGACGGAGAGAAATCAGAATTAATATTTCACTCGAGATCAGTTCTGCAGAAAGTTCCCTCGAGCTGAAATATTAACTGATGCTGTAATTCCTATTTCTAACACTGATTTGCAACACTTATATCAATTTTCGATGCCATCTACTTAACATTCACATCTTTGGATTGTGTGAAGATACCATAGCAACTGAAGAAAGCACACGCAGGAGAATACACAACCCCCGCAATGTCAATCACTCAAGGCCGGAATCGAACTGGGGTCTGAGCGCTGGGAAGCAACAGCGTTATGCACTGAGCCGCACCAGACGGCAAACACGATTGCTGATGAGCAACTGAACTTTGGACTGGTGCAGTGAGAGGCTGAGGTACCTACCAGGACTTCTGGAAAGAAAGAAGCCCCTCAGCTTCTGTGTCGGTACTGGACAATAATACTTTTTAAATCACTTTCCCCATAGCCTTGTCTAATTTGGCTTCACAAATACACATCTGAGGGCTTCTCACCCTTCCTGTGAGTTCAATGATTCCAAACACTCAGTGGGTGAAAACGTTTTTCCACACATCAACGCAAACCTTTCTGCATCTTAAATTAAATCTATGCCACGCCCGTGATTGATCTCTTCCTTAAGTTGAAACGTTTCTTTCAGTCTACCCTATCCGTATCTCTCATTCTTTCATACCTCTCAATCTTGTCTCCTTTCAATCCCCTCTTCTCTACGAAGAATAACACCAGTCTGCACAAACTCTCTTCGAACTGAAACTCTTCAGCCCAGACAAAATCCCGGCAGATCTCTTCGAAACTGGTTTCCGGTGTTATCACTTCCCTGCTATAATGTGCATTGCAGAACTGTGCACAATAATCTAGCTCGAGCCGAAGAAGAAATGAAATAAATCACGCAGAAAGCCTCAGAAACTTTTCCAACAACTCTCTTTGGCTCAATACTGCCCTGTGTCCTTTTCGTAGGATCAGAGCAAACCCGACAGCGTTGAATCCGGCCCTTTGGCCGAACAAGGTGCCAGCGACCCTCCGAAGTGTGACCCACCTAGTTCCATTCCTTACCTTATTATCCGACATATACCCCAGATAATGCACCTAACTTTCACAATCCTGAACATGATGGGCAATTTAGCATGGTCAATTCACCTAACCTGCACATCTGTGGATTTTCCTGATCCGTATGCTCCAATGATCTCTGCTGCATGATCGTTAAATTTGGCACATGTGCGTTGATCTCACAACCACGACATCTAAATGGATCAGCTGCTTTGAAGGTCCCGATGTGATATTGGGCATGTTTACACAGCAACAGTGAATGCAGCAACAATGACTGAACGGTGTCGATGCTAAATTGCGTGTTCTATTGTGCAGTGCCTCAGGGAATTGGGAGGAAAGTTACAAAAGGTGGTTAGTGATTGCAGCAGGAAAAAAAGGTCTCCAAAGAGTGGGTTTGACTCCTAATATATGTCAGGCAGTGACGTGCAAGAACGCAGTTTGAAGGAACAAGTCATCACCTTGGAGAATATTTTCATGTGAAAAAAATGAATTCCTTACTGCGTTTGTGTAGCACGTGTCACATGGTGTAAAATAGGGGAAACTATCACAACCGTAATTCGGATTCGAACAATATTTCTGCAGCCACAAGGCAAAAGGCTGACCACTGTGAAAGATCATCGCGCCACGCAAGCCAACACACTTTCAAAAATAAATTAATACAGTGGCAGAGGATATGTCAGAGGATGGAAGCTTGAACCCCAATCACACGGAATTTTTTTTTCCTGTCTTTGATGTGAATGTGGCTGAAAACATAGGTTATTGGCCGAAATCGTTGTTGTCTTCCAAGAGGGTATGTGCTTCTGGGAGACCCTTACGTTGGTATTTGTAACTGAGAAGGCTGCGAACGTGTTCCTGTGAACATCTCTGTCGCTGAGCTGGCTGCCAATGTGTCAGAGGCTGGGAGAATCGAGCGGGGAGTGGAAGGAGAGAACTGATCAGGATGGGGGTTCGTGTTGAAAATTAACGTTGTTGGTTGCCCACTCTCCACGAAACTCCCATCCCATTGTTCCTCTC
Source organism: Chiloscyllium plagiosum (assembly GCF_037043375.1). NCBI lineage: Eukaryota > Metazoa > Chordata > Chondrichthyes > Orectolobiformes > Hemiscylliidae > Chiloscyllium > Chiloscyllium plagiosum. Next base: position 84,032,261 of record NW_028270175.1, read on the forward strand.
AGTGATGCACTTCCCAACTCATCACATCCCATTGCAACCATCCCTCCCCCGAGTATCAGAAAAAATCTAATTATGTTTTCTTCTTTCCTACATGCTCTGTAGCTTTGGTCAGAACATTCAATAGTTTGATAACTGGCTTAAAAGCGAGAGATAGATCAGTCAGTGCAGCATATTTGCAAATTACTGTGTAACTTCTCGAGATGCTGCATTTCACGTGCTAAATTTGCTGAGGATTGATGTTTGGTAAGGTGTTGCAGGATTTTCATCTAGAAGTGATGATGGAGTGCTGATGTCTGTGTCAGTTGCAATCATTTTATTTTTATATTCATCCTTTAATGGAATAGCAATATAGAAAAATGGAACAAGTGTAGATTGTTGTGATGTTCGACGCTGCTTTACTCGTCAGTATGGTTATGGCTGATCATTCCGCCCAGCAGCCTGCTACCACATTAGACCTGTACCTTTTGATTCTTTTCGCCCTCAGAACGATAGGTGTCTTCATCTTGTAAACATTTCACTTTCCGGACTAACTGCGTTAAGTGACAGCAATTTCCACAGAGTCACCCTTCTTTAAGTAGGAAAATATCCTCATCTCAGTCTTAAATTGCCACCCCATGTACTTTATTTGTAACCCACCCTCACACCGCCCCCCAAACCCCACGGTGCTGGACTCCTTGGTCATTGAAAGCACGCTGCCAGCATTTCCCTCTTAGTTCCTTTTAGAACTTTAATCGTATCTGTGGTATCCTACTTCATCATTCTAAACTGGAGTGATTTTCATCATAACCAATCCATTCATTCCTCATAGGTCAGTCCTGCCATCCCCTGAATCAGTCTGGGAAATCTTTGTTGTGCAGTCACCAGATAGGTATTTTTTTTTTAAACAGATAAGGGTTCCAACACTGCACACAACAAGCCAGGCACGATCTCAACAAGACGTTATATATTTTCAGCAAATCATTCCTGCTCCTGTATTTAAATCCTGTCATTACAAAGGCCAACATACCGTTTGCGTTCCTCACGTCCTGCTACACCTGAATGCTTACTTTCAGCGATTTGTGCACAATGACTCCAGGTTTCGTTTCTCATTTCAGTTTCGTAAATAAATGCTGACTGATTCTGATCAATTTAGTTATTGTTTTCCAGTGTTAGCCTAACTGGTCCGTCACTCCATGATTTCTCTCTACCGCCGTTGATAAATAATGGGGTCATATCAACAGACCTCGAATCAAGAGAAATTGTCTCAACGTCGATAGAATATTGAAGTAAAACAATCAATTTACTCTATTTAGATTCAAGATTCTAGTTTCAGACTGCATCCGCTGTATCTAGGTTACCTGCAAGTACATTGCGTTGGGGCAAAAGCACAAGAGATCAGGCAGCGTCAGAGGGGCATGAGAATCGATGTTTTAGACATAAGCCCTTCATAAGGAATGAGACTTGAGGCCGGGTGCTGACAGTTATGTGGGAGTTAGGTTGGGGGATAGTGGCTGAGGAAGCGATAGGTGGATACAGGTGATGGAGGAGCTGATAGGTTGCAGGGAGTGATGGACAGATCAGGAGAGCGGAGCCGATTTGGAGGCTTGAGACTGTGGTGATGTGGTTGGAGGGGCGAGGAGGAAGCTGTTGAAATCCACATTTATCCTGAGTGGTTGCAGCGTTCCAAGGTGGAATATAATGCGTTCAACCTCCTGGCGTCGGGTGGTAACAATTTGGTGGTGGTGGAGGCCCAGGAAGTGCATGTCCTTGAGAGAGCAGGAGGGCGATTTGAGGTGTTCAGCGAGGGGCGGAAGGGGTTGATGGGTGCAGGTGTCCCAGAGATATTCTCTGAAACGATCTGCAAGAAAGCATCCTGTCTCCCCAATGCAGAGGAGACCGCATCGGGAGCAATGGCTGCAGCAGATGACATTGGTCGAGGTAGAGGTAAATTGCGGATGGATGAGGAAGGCTCTTTGGGGCTTTGGACAGAGGAGAGAGTAGTGGTGTGGGCGCAGGTTTTGCACTTTCTGCGATGGTAGGGAATAGTGCTAGGAGTGGGGTGTGGGTTGATGGAGGGTGTGGACATGACGAGGTCGCCGGAAAGGGAATGGTCTCTCAGGAACACTGATACGGATTGGGACAGAAATATATATTTGGTCTTGCGGTCCGTTTAGAGGTGGTAGAAGTGGTGGGGAATGAGTCAATGTATGTGGAGGTTGGTGAGCGGAAGGTGAGGACCAGGGCACCTTGTCGCGTTGGGAGGGGTGGTGTTCAAGGGCAGTGGCGTGGGAAGTGAAGGAGATGCGCTGCAGGGCATTGTCAAACACGTGGGAAGGGAAGTTGCGATCTTGGAAGAAAGAGGCAATGGCGACATTCTAAGATGGAATTGGACAGCCTGGGAACAGATGCGGCGGAGGCAGAGGAATTGGGAATAAGAGGTCGCGTTTTTACAGTAAGTTCGGTGGGAAGAGTTGTATTTTGGATAGTTATGGGAGTCCGTGGCCTTGTATTAGATGTCTATGGCTAGTTAGTCGCCGGAGACGGTGATTTAAAGTTCCAGGAAGGGGAATGAGGTGTCCCAGATGGACAAGGTGAATGTGAGGTTTAGGTGGAAGGTGCTTGTAAAGTTGATGAACTTTTCACCACGTGGGAACACGAGGGGGCGCTGATACAGTCATCGATTTGACAGAGGAACAGTTGGGCGTGGTGCTGGTGTAAGTGCAGATGATTGACTGTTCAATGCCGACAAACAGGCAGGCATAGCTGGGACGCATGAGGGTGCCCAATGCTACCCGTTTGGTTTGGAGGAAATGAAAGGATTGATAGGAGAATTGTTCAGGAAGTGTTCAGCCAGACGGATGAGGATATCATTAGAAGGGTACTAGATGGGACCGCGTGAGGAGAAGAAACGGAGGACTTGGAGACCTTCGTCGTGTCAGGTCGATATGTTCAGGGGCTGGAAGTCCCGTCTGAAGATGAGGTGTTGGGGGCGGTGAAACAAAAATCTTGGATGAGGTGATCGTCGTGGGTGTTTTCCCGAACGTAGGTGGGGATGTACTGGACAAAGGGGGATAGAACAGCTGAACAAAACAGTCCTGTTCACCTTACCAGGAATTGAACGCAGGCCGCAGTGGTAAAAGATGACGAAAAAACTGTATCAGTAATGATATTAGCGGATCACAAAGCAGACTCTAAGGACTAAGTGTGCAACTCATTTTTTGTTCGTATATGCCACGTGTTAATGCAGTGTTGTTTTCCTTGTGTGTTTGCATTGAGAAAAGGCTTCTGGCCAAGTGTCACGGAGCAGACAATCTTGATATGTTACTACCTTTAATTTGTGAGTCTCACGATCAGAATTAGAATATTTGAATACCTTCCGTGTGGAAGAAAGTTAATCAGCCCATTGAATCCACACCATTCCTGCACAATGCATCCAAAATAGTTACACAAACCAAGTTGTTCTACATTTCCCATGTCTAACACATCTACAATGTACACCATGGATATTACAGGAATTTAGCATGTCTAACCCACCTTCTGTACATTTTTTTTACTGTAGGAGGAAATCAGAGAACCCAGAAAAAAGCCATGCAGGCAGGGCAGAACATGCAAACTCCATATGGTCGCCTGATAATGCAATTGAATCGACATGTCTCGTGCGTGAAGCCGCTGTGTTTACCACAGTGTCACTGTGCGCCTTATCAAATATGGTGTAAATATTTTCAGGAAGAAAAATGTTTTTTCGAGTCCCAGTATTACAGAGACCCTTCTCTGAGGCTGACTTTTACTAGGATTTTACTATGAGGAGAAAGTGAGGACTGCAGATGCTGGAGATCAGAACTGAAAATGTGTTGCTGGAAAAGCGCAGCACGTCCAAGGAACAGGAGAATCGACGTTTCGGACATTGCCCCTTCTTCAGGAATGAGGAAAGTGTGTCCAGCAGGCTTAGATTAAAAGATGGGAGGAGGGACTTGGGGGAGGGGCGTTGGAAATGCGATAGGTGGAAGGAGATTAAGGTGAGGGTGATAGGCCGGAGTGGGGGGGTGGGGGGGGGGTGGGGTGGAGAATTCAGGAAGAAGATTGCAGGTTAGGAAGGCGGTGCTGAGTTCGAGGGATTTGACTGAGACAAGGGGAAATGAGGAAACTGGAGAAATCTGAGTTCATCCCTTGTGGTTGGAGGGTTCCTAGGCGGAAGATCAGTTGCTCGTCCTCCAGCCGTCGTGTTGCTATGATCTAGCGATGGAGGCGTCCAAGGACCTGCATGTCCTTGGTGGAGTGAGAGGGGGAGTTGAAGTGTTGAGCCACGGGGTGATTGGGTTGGTTGGTCCAGGCGTCCCAGAGGTGTTCTCTGAAACGTTCCACAAGTAGGCGTGGTGGAAGGTGAGGACCAGTGGGGTTCTGTCCTGGTGGCGATTGGAGGGGCGGGGCTCAAGGGCAGAGGAGCGGGAAGTGGAGAGGATGCAGTGGAGGACATCGTCAATCACGTCTGTGGGTAAATTGTGGTCTTTGAAGAAGGAGGCTATCTGAGTTGTACAGTATTGGAAATGGTCCTCATGGGAGCTCCTCCGCCCTTGAGCCCCGCCCCTCCAATCGCCACCAGGACAGAACCCCACTGGTCCACACCTTCCACCACGCCTACTTGTGGAACGTTTCAGAGAACACCTCTGGGACATCTGGACCAACCTACCACCCCACCAACTACCATATGCATCATATCATCCGTCGTCATTTCCGCCACCTCCAAACGGACCCCACCACCAGGGATATATTTCCCTTCCCTCCCCATCAGCGTTCCGAAAAGATCATTCCCTCTGTGACTCCCTCGTCAGATCCACAACCCGCCACCAAACCAACCTCCACTCCCGGCACCTTCCCCTGAAACCGCAAGAAATGCAAAACTTGCGCACACACCTCTCCCCGTACTTCCCTCCATGGCCCCAAGGGATCCTTCCATATCCGCCACAAATTCACCTGCACCTCTACACACATCATTTACTGCATCCACTGCACCCGATGTGGCCTCCTCTATACTGGGGAGACAGGCCGCCTACTTGCAGAACGTTTCAGAGAACAGCTCTGGGACACACGGACCAACCAACCCAATCACTCCGTGGCTCAACACTTCAACTCCCCTCCCACTTCACCAAGGACATGCAGGTCCTTAGACTCCTCCATCGCCAGACCATAGCAACACGACGGCTGGAGGAAGAGCACCTCATCTGCCGCCTAGGAACCCTCCAACCACAAGGGTTGAACTCAGATCTTTCCAGTTTCCTCATTTCCCCTCCCCCACCTTGTCACAGTCAAATCCCTCGAACTCAGCACCGCTTTCCTAACCTGCAATCTTCTTCCTGACCTCTCCGCCCCTACCCCCACTCCGGCCTATAACCCTCACCTTGACCTCCTTCCACCTATCACATTTCCAACGCCCCTCCCCCAAGTCCCTCCTCCTTACCTTTTATCTTACCGACTGGTCACACTTTCCTCATTCCTGAAGAAGGGCTCATGCCAGAAACGTCGGTTCTCCTGCTCCTTGGATGCTCCCTGACCTGCTGAGCTTCGCCAGCAACATATTTCAGCTAGGATTTTACTGTATTGGCTATCAATCTGGTGTTGTATAATATTGTGCATAACTGAGCCTAAAACAAATATGCGGAAGTCATGAAATACGGGGAAAGAACAATCAGATTGTTTTGGAAGCAACAAAGAGAACAGTATCGAGAACATGCAGGGACAGAAATTGATCGGTAAGATGACAGGTGCGGTGTGGAAACTGACCGAGCATGACCAGTAACAGATTTGGAAAGATCAAAGAATGAAAATATCACACAGACAGAATGGATAAAAACACAGGAAGAAGCAGTTGAATGTTTGAGAGGAGACTGTGTATTGCAAAGTTGAGTTGGAGGGCCAAATCCCAAACGTGAGTGTCTGAGAGAGGTTCACAGCGAGGGATGGAGAATAAATTGGAAGGACATGAAGAGAATAAATGTTACTGAGATGTTTGGAAGAAGCTGTGAATGTAATAACCCATGCACAATAATTCATGGGAAAATCTGTCTTTTGTTTCCTTTTACAATATCGTCTTATTGAGTTGATATTTCAAGTTGGCCTCACTTTATGCAGCTTTTTTCTCTTTCCGTATGTCAGTTTCTTTCATCAATGTGCCACTATTGAGAAGTTTAAATTGCATTTGTGACCAAGCTAGAACGGTTTTTCATAACCCACAACTTTGAAACTGAGCGGAAATAGATGTTGGACAGACAGAAATCGAGAAAGCACCAGTCTGATGGGCTGGAATGTAATTTCATTCCATACCAATCAGCTGTGTGGAATTATTTAACGTTGGTTATGTACCTCTGGTTACTTAGTCACGAACATCAAAGGCCAAGGAGATTAATGATTGATATAGATCTCGAACCATTTACTCGAAGTTCACTTTCATGAAACATTGCTGCAAAATAGCGCTTCACAGATTTCCCAATGTGGAACAAGTGCACACCGACCCACCGAAGAGTAACCCACCAGGACCCGTTTATCTACTCTGTTACTTTAGATTTACCACTGAATTTTTCACCTAATCTTCACATCCCTTAAAACTATGAACAACTTCGCTTGACCAATTCACCTGACGTGCACGTCTTTGGAATTTGAATGGAAAGACACTCAGACATGGTGAAAAAGTGCAAACTCCGAACAGGCTATCGCCGTAGGCTGCAGTTAAACCATGTTCCGTAGCGCTGTGTAGCAGCATTGCTAACCACTGAGCCACCACGCCACTAAGCTTGCTTTGCCTTACGTTGTAGGCTCACATGTTAGAAGTGCGGTAGCACTACAAATATCGTAATCTCAGAATATTTAATAATACTGAAAAAAAAAATCAAATCCATTCACAGCAGGTTAAATTTGAATTCATTGAAAAAAATTCACTTCATGGCGGATTTTCTCCTTGTTTCCTTTAGTGGAAGAAAGCAGTTGGCCGACATGTGACTCCGGAAGAGAAAAAATATAACACGAAATGCAGATGCTAAAATCCAAGGTAGAGAAGCAGGACGCTGAAAGAACAAAGCATGCTACGCAGCATCAGCAGATAGAGATGTCAACCTTTCTAGGTAACACTCATCTCGGCCTGGAGGTGGGTGTAAGTACACCTGCAGATTAAGGGGAGCCGTGGGAGACGGGAGCAGTATGATGAGTTAAGGACGGGTGAATTACAAGTGGAGGACATGACGCTGTAGCTCGTTGAGTAACAAGGCAATTGTTTGATTTCTGAAAGAAATTGTTGATTAGTCGAATGGATGGGAGATGTAGAGGCTTGGGACTGGTGTTGATGGATGGGAACGGAAGCTGTTTGAAAGTAGAAAATGCAATGTTGTGTCTCCGGGCTGTCATCTCCACAGGCGGAAGATGAGGTGGTCTTTCTCACAATATGTGGTCTGATTCGATGTGGCAAAGAACGAGGCTAAGGATGGTCATGTTGGAAAAGTAGTGTTAAAGCGAATTACAATGGACAGTGACTGGGAGATCAGGTCAGAACCTATAGGCCAGGCTAAGATGCTCAGCAAAATGTGGCCTCACTTAACGTTTTGTCGCAGCGATGTATCGAGATCACTGGATACAATAAACTACTTTGGAAGAATTACAGGTGAACATTTATCTCACCGGGAAGGACTTTCTGGGGCCAGGAATGGAGGTGAAGGAGTGGTGGTGCCAACAGGTTTTGATTGTCTTTTGGTCGTAGGGGATGGTTGCTTGAGCTTCGCGGGTGTTGGTTGGGCATATGGCTTGAAAGAAATGTGCAACAGAATGATACTTGTGTTATGCAGGATGAGGTGGAGAGAGCAAGATACTCTTTGTGGAGCGGTCTAATTAGAATTGGCAGAAGTGTCTTAGGATGATAGGTTAGATGCGGAGTCTGATCGGATGCTACGTGAGGACAAAGTTGAACTAATTTTTGTGGCGTTTAAAGGGAATTGAGAGTAGTAAATCGGGGTTTGGAGGAGGTGCGCTCGAAGGCTGTTTCGATGGCAGAGGGGTGAATAACACGTTAATCCAAATCGATGGACATCTGTAAAATTTGCAAGTGGAATGTCTCTTCATCCAAGTAGATGCCATGTAGGCCGAGGAATTGGGAGAATTCGGTGGGCTTCTTGCAGGGAAGAGGTGTTGTCAACGTAGCGATGAGAGTCTGTGGATTTACAGTTACCATCCGCCTGGAGACTGTACCCAAGATCCACTTGGAGATGTCAGGACACTGGGGTGTGTTTTCCGAGACAAACCAAGTGTGATCCCAGCAATATGCCTCATTGTAAACTGTCTGGAAAAATTTGTGCGGAACGAATAAAACCTGGCACATCATGATACTTCATGCATGAACTGTACATAAAATACTTGCATTCCCGTTTCAATGATTCTGAAAGACCTGCTTCTATCAAACTGTCTTCACCGCAGTTTCATAACCCTTCATTTTTTTAGAAACTGAAGGTTCGGTTCAAACGTGTTAGAATGTCTTAATTCAATTTTCGCATCCCTCATGCATTCTTGATTTGGAGATGCTGGTGTTGGACTGGGGTGTACAAATTTAAAAATCACACAACACCAGGTTACAGTCCAATAGGTTTAATTGGAGGCACACCAGCTTTCGGAGCGTCGCTCCTCCATTAGGTGATGGACTATCACCTAATGAAGGAGCGACGCTCCAAAAGCTAGTGTGCTTCCAAATAAACCTGTTGGACTATAACCTGGTGTTGCGTGATTTGTAACCTCATGCATTCTGTTTTGCATACCACAGCCTCTCGTTCTATTTAACATGTCAAAAGGAATCAATTGCCATCAGTCTTGACCAGCTTTTAAAGTGGCGCCAGATCTGATCTTGTACTGTTGGATACACTGATTAAGAAATCACATTGTCAGTTACATACTTCTCCGCATTTTAATTCAGCCATTCAAATAGATCCCATGCATTTTTAATCATTTACGGTACTGAGTAAATAAATGTTAAGCAATAATTTATCAAAGAATATTCGACAGAAATAATGACAAAAATATCGTCCTTTGTCAGAGAAGGGGCGGAAAATGATAACAATTTCAACCTAAATATTGTTAATTGTGTCCGTGACTATCCATATGGTCAGAAAGATCAAATTATGTTACTGTCTGTTTAAATTAACCTTCATTTAAGTGTTATCCTGTTCGCTGAAAGTGTTCTTTGATACTGTTGGATACACTCATTGATAAAACGTTTCATCCCTTCCTGACGCCACTTCATTCTACTTCAGCCATTCAAACAGATCTCGTGATTTGCTTTCTCGAGGAAATAAATGAAAAGTTATATTTCTTTTGTACCAAAGGAAATTTAATGTAAATGGTGCGCAAGTCATTTATTGCCTCTTTGAAGGTGCAGAAAACAAACAAATTGTCAAGCTGGATATGTTTATTGTGCCCTTGTCTTCGTGTCTGACCATAAATATCTGACATTATTTTTCTGTGACTTTCAGTTAAACTTAGTAGAGTTGTCATCCTGGCCCCTCGGCAACTGTTCTTTGGTTAAATGCATATTTCACTATATCCTGGTCTCTTTCACGCACCTTATACTGAGGTGGGTAGATGCAATTCGTTTCCGTGATTCATTCCTGCTAATTCCACCTGCTTGTTCTCTCACGACCAGCTTGAGCTTTGCAACCACCGTTGTATTTCTCTGGCTCACTGGGGCTGTCACCTGTGATCGATTTGTGGCCATTTAATGTGAGAAGCTCGAGAACAATGCACTGCACTGAAAAAAAAAACAACAGAGGTTACAAAATAGATCTGAAAGGATCACAGCGCAGTCCAGGCCCTTCAGCCCTCGATGTTGCGCCGACCTTTGAAACCCATCTAACCCACACTATTCCATTTGCCTTCATATATTTGCATCCAATGACCATTTAAACGCCCTTAAAATTGGGGAGTCGACTACTGTTGCTGGCAGTCCGTTACACGCCACAACTACTCTCCGAGTGAAGAAACTACCTCTGATATCTGTCCTACATCAATTTCCCCTTAATTTAAAGCTACGTCACCTCGTGCTCGCCACCACCATCGAAAGAGCAAGGCTCTCCCTGTCTACCCCAACTAACCCACTGGTCTTTTTATGTATCTGAATTAAGTCACCTCTCAACCTTCTTCAATCTCAGGACAATAGCCAAACGTCACTCAACCTTTCCTCGTCATATATTCTTCCATCCCAGGGAACATTCTTGGAAATCTCCTCTGAACACTTTCCAAAGCCTCCACATCCTTCCTGTAATACAGTCACCAGAAATGTACACAATACTCAAAGTGCGACCGCACCAGATTTTGCGTAGCTGCAGCATGACCTCATGGCTCTGAAACTCAATTACTCTCCCAATAAAAGCTAATACACCGTATGCTTTCTCAACTAGTCTATCAACTGGGCTGGCAACTTTCAGCGATCTATGTATCCACAGGTACATTAAAATCTCTCTGTTTATCTACACTGCCAAGAATCTTACCATGAAACCAGTACCCTGCATTCCGGTTACTCCTTCTAAAGTGAGTTAGGTCATATTTTTCCAAATTAACCTCCATTTGCCAAATCTCAGCCCAGGTATGCAGCTTATCTATCCTCCTCTTTTTCCTGCAACACTCTTCGGCGCTATCCACAACTTTACTGATCTTAGTCTCATCCGAAAATATACTAATCCACCCTTCTACGCTCTTATTCATATCATTTGTATAAAGGGCCAACCGCAGTGGCACCAAAGCAGATCATAAAGGTACATCACTACTAACCAAACTCCAGGATGAAGTCTTCCTATGAACCACAACTCTTTGTCTTCTTTCAACTAGGCAATTTCTAATCCAAGTATCTAAAGCACCCTCAATACCTCGCCGCCGTATTTTCTGGAATACCTTACCGTGGGGGATCTTATCAAACATCTTACTGAAGCCCATATACATCACATCAACCGTTTTACCCTCACCTAACAATTTGGTCACCTTCTCAAAGAATTCAATAAAGATTGTGAGGAACGACTCTATAAAACTGTGTTGACAATTGGTAATCAGCGTATTCCTTTCTTGATGATTAGAAATCCTACCTCTTATAATCTTTTCCAACACTTTACCCAAACAATAGAAAGGAACACCTTTCTATAATTTCCAGGGTGGTCTCCACTCCCCTTCTTGAACAAGTAATCAACATTTCCTATCCCACAGTGTTCCGTCATTAGTCCTGTGGACAACGACAACATTGTTCTTTCAAATGTGAGTGCACAGGGATGTTTGGTTTTATAGTTGGCAGTGTTCCCTTGGAATGAGACTGAAACTCATCTTTGTTGATTACGCGTCATGGACCGTAATTGTCACGTTTGATTTAATGTTAACTCCCCTGATCACGTTCTTTCTTGTTTTTCTGCTCAATGTTCTGACAGTCAGACGCATTGTAGATTATGACAGGGGCTCCAGCACTGAAGCGTTGCAGAAAATCGGAACGACCAAGATTGCAGAAGTGAAGCAGTTTGATTATTCTAATTTTTAGCATATTTGATACTTTCGTGGTTTTATTGGCGACTTCGATTGTTTCTAATATGTATTTCTGAATTGCAAATTTTGAACTTCATACCTCTGGCTCAGATCTCCACAATGTTGGAAAACGTGCTTCGGCCATGATACAGCTCTTCAGTATATTTGCCAACAATTCGTTTACACTGCAAGACAGCAACAATTCAGAAGTAAGCTCAATACAGTGTAAAACATTCACTGAAGTGCATTGTAAAATTAGTAACAGCTTGAGCTTGTTTATCTTGACAGCAGGAGAAAGTGAGGACTGCAGATGCTGGAGGCCAGAGCTGCAAATGTGTTGCTAGAAAAGCGCAGCATCTCAGGCAGCATCCAAGGAGCAGGAGAATCGACGTTTCTGGCATAAGCCCTTCTTCACGAAAGTATCTTGACAAGATTTGTAGCTCGGGTGTTCGTTGTTGTGGTTCTGTTCGCCGAGCTGGGAATTTGTGTTGCAGACGTTTCGTCCCCTGTCTAGGTGATATCCTTAGTGCTTGGGAGCCTCCTGTGAAACGCTTCTGTGATCTTTCCTCCGGCATTTTTAGTGGTTTAAATCTGCTGCTTCCGGTTGTCAGTTCCAGCTCTCCGTTGCAGTGGTCGGTATATTGGGTCCAGGTCGATGTGCTTATTGATTGAATCTGTGAATGAGTGCCATGCCACTAGCTATCCTTAGTAGCCACACACACAAATGGCAAGCAACATGAATTCGACTGGGACAACACTACTATGATAAGACAAGCCAAAGAGAGAACAGCCAGGGAATTCCCAGAAGCATGGCACTCATCCACAGATTCAATAATTAAGCACAGCGATCTGGACTCAATATATCGACCACTGCAACGGAGAGCTGGAACTGACAGCCGGAAGCGGCAGATTCAAACCACTACAAATTCCGGAGGAAAGATCACAGAAGCGCTTCACATGAGGCCCCCAAGCACTGAGGATGTCACCGAGACAGGGGACGAAACGTCTGCAACACAAATTCCCAGCTCGGCGAACAGAACCACAATAAGTATCTTGACAGTAGACTTGTTCCTGGCACGAATATGCTGACGGCAGCACTGAAATAATGTCCAGGACAGAAAAAAGCCTGAAGGTGAAAGAGCGTTCACATATCACCCCAATCATTAACTGCTGCATTTCCTAAGTGAGTGACAAGGATAAGTTGGTAAATACCTTGAACTCACAAGCTGTGAGTGGAACGCTGCCGAGTGGCTACACTACTGTATGTATGGTGCATTTACCTCCATTGTGTTATTGATTTCTTTTTAATATGAATACCATGCACACTCAAACAATGACTTATATCTTCATCTCTGTACACAACCAGCCAGTTAATAAAAAACTCATTTTCGACAATGCTATTTATTTCGTCGTTTCCTCTAACCCAGCAACAATTACATGAGTGAGAATTACATTTGAGGCTCGAGAAAAGTGGGATTCTGTATGGAAATGTGTGGAAGAGGCTGATATTCTCGAACAGTGTAATGTTGAAAAGGAAGATATGCTGGACATTTTGAAAAGCATGAGAATGGATAAATCCCGTGGGCCAGAGTGGTTACACTCTTGTTTCGAGGGAAAGTGAGGGAAGACATTGTTTTTTCGGCCATGATCTTTACTATCCACTGGAGTCGCAACAGATGATTGACTGTGGCAATAGACACCTTCAAGAAAGGAATAGGGATACCGCTGTGAATTACAAACAAGTCAGTGTTATGCCTTTTGTGGGCACAAGATTAGAGAGGAATCTGAGAGGAAGGATTTATGACTGTTCGTAAAAGCTTGGTTGGTGTAGAAATAGTCCGAATGGCTTTTGATTCGAAAGGTTTCACATTGGAAAGGCACTGCAGGTCAGGCCGCATCCGAGGAGCAGGGAAATCGACATTTCAGACATAGGCTGGTCATCAAGATTGTGTCAGGGAAGGGTGATGAGAGAGATGTCGGTCGGAGTGGGTGTTAATGTGAAGGTTGCTGGGAAGAAAATAGGTAGTTGCAGCAGGGAGTTGATCGTGATACATCGGAGCAGAAGGTGGAACGCATAGACGAGAAGGAACATGGGCAGGTAAAACATTGATGAGGACATGGCAAATTCTGCGTTGATGCCATGTCTTTGGATGTTGCAAGGTGGATGTTGAGGAATTCTTCCTCCAGGCAACGTATGGCAAACATTTGGAGAAGATGGACGTCCAGAACTTGCATGTGCTTTACGGTGTGGGAGTGGGAGATGAAGTGGTCGACTGCAGATCACTGGGGTTGTTTGTTGCTTGTTTTCCAAGATGATATCTAAAGCATTCCGCCAGTTCGAGAATATCAGCCTCATTCACTCCCCTCCATACAGAATCGCGCTTTTCACGAGCCTCAAATGTAGTACTCCCAAAGGACAAGCCACCATATCGCGATCAATGGACACAGCAGATGAGATATTTGGGTGTGCAAGAAAATGTCTGCTGACTGTGAAAGGATATAGGGACTTGGAAAGAGGTGATGGCGTGGTGTGGGCACAGGTTTTCTATCTCTTGCAGCCGGAAGGGAAATTAACTAGAGTGGAGTGTGGCATTTTGGGGACCGTGGACCAAACGAGAGAGTCGCAGAACGAATGGTCTGTGATTAATGCTGAGAGTGGGGATGGAAATATATCGCTGTTGGTGGGGTCTGACAGTCGGTGTGGAAATGGCAGAGGAGAACACTTTTTATTGAATTTTCTTTGTAACTTAAACCAACCCACATTATTTAGTTTAAAGGCCTATCTACAGACCATCCTTTCTAGATACCCCAGGTCTCTGGTTCCAGCATCATTCATGTGTAGCCTATCCATTCATAACAGCTCCATCCTTCCCCCGTTCTGACGCCAAAAGCCAATTAGATTGAGTTCATTTCTCCCACACCTGTCTTTTAGGCGTACGTTTACCTCGTTAATCTTGCTGACGTTCTGCTAATCTATTTATGGATTATGTAGTACTCCAGAATTTTACCTTTTTGGTTCTCTTTTCTACTTTTGCTCCAAGCAAAATTCCTTCAGCAGAAACACTTTCTTCATTATAACTATATCAACAACTTGATCATTGCTTTCACACTCCAAGCTGCTCTGCAGCCTGGAAAAACAACCTGAAGTCGGAAACGCAATGTATTCTTCGGGACACTCAATTCTGGCAACAAGAACGCATCTCTATTTCCCTGACGACACTATCACCAGTTGCACGTATATTTCTTTTTTCCCCCTCTTGAATTCCTGCCTCATTCACCATACTGTGGCAGTGTTCGGAGGTCAGGCTTCAGCACATCAATCTGAGCTGGAGTTCATCAAGTCATCAAACACTTGCTGTGGATGGAGTCACGATAAACCACAATGGGGTCCACCAGCTCCCAAATAATGTAGTTACAACATATAAACTGGCCAGTAATCTCCACTTAAATTACTAGCTCATTAGATTTTTAAAAATGTAGTGTTAGTATGCATATATGTCCACCGTCGGTCGAGAGATTAATTGACTGTGCTGAAGAGTTCGGAATTGGGCGAGTGCAGCTATTTTGAAGTATTATGTGGTTGGCAGAGATTACAGAGATATGGTTCGTCCACTATCATGGAAGGGTATTGCAAATATGGACAAGAATTGTATTTTCAAATGTTGCTTTTTCCCAACGGGCAAGCTCTTCAGGTGTTGAAACTTTATTGCTGGAACAGCACAGCAGGTCAGGCAGCATCCAGGGAACAGGAGATTCGACGTTTCGGGCACAGGCCCTTCTTCAGGAATGAGCAGAGAGTGTTCAGCAGGAGAAGATAAAAGGTAGGGAGGAGGGACTTGGAGGAGGGGAGTTGGAAATGTGATAGGTGGAAAGAGGTCAAGGTGAGGGTGATAGGTCGGAGTAGGGTGGAGGCGGAGAGGTCAAGAAGAAGACTGCAGGTCAGGAAGGCGGTGCCGGGCTTGAAGGATCCGGCTGAGACAAGGTGGGGGGAGGGGGGATGAAGAAACTGGTGAAGTCCAAGTTCATCCCCTGTGGTTGGAGGGTTCCCAGTCGGAAGATAAGACGCTCCTCCTCCGACCGTCGGGTTGTTGTGGTTTGGCGGTGGATGAGTCCAATGACCTGCATATCCTCGGTGGAGTGGGAGGGGGAGTTGAAATGCTGTGCCACAGGTTGGTTGGGTTGGTTCGTCCGGGTGGCCCAGAGGTGCTCTCTGAATCGCTCCGCAAGTAGGCGGCCTGTCTCCCCAATATAGAGGAGGCCACACCGGCTGCAGCGGATGCAGTAGATGATGTGGGTGGAGGTGCAGGTGAATCTGTGGCGGATATGGAAGTTTCCCTTGGGGCCTTGGAGAGAAGTGAGGGGGGAGGTGTGGGCGCAAGTGTTGCACCTCCTGCGGTTGCAAGGGAAGGTGCCGGGAGTGGTGGTTGGGTCGGTGGGGGGTGTGGATCTGACAAGGGAGTCGCGGAGGGAGTGGTCTCTACGGAAAGCTGATAGGGGAGGGGAGGGAAATATATCCTTGGTGCTGGGGTCTGTTTGGAGGTGGCGGAAGTGACGGCGGATGATGCGCTGTACATGGAGATTGGTGGGGTGGTAGGTGAGGACCAGTGGGGTTCTGTCCTGGTGGCGGTTGGAGGGGCGGGGCTCAAGGGCGGAGGAGCGGGAAGTGGAGGAGATGCGGTGGAGGGCACCGTCGACCACGTCGGGGGGGAAATTGCGGTCCTTGAAGAAGGAGGCCATCTGTGTTGTACGTATTTTGAACTGGTCCTCCTGGGAGCAGATGCGGCGGAGACGAAGGAATTGGGAGAATGGGATGGCGTTTTTACAGGGGGCAGGATGGGAGGAGGTGTAGTCCAGGTAGCTGTGGGAGTCGGTAGGTTTGTAGTAGATGTCCGTGTTGATTCGGTCGCCTGAGATAGAAACAGAAAGGTCTAGGAAGGGGAGGGAGGAGTCCGAGACTGTCCAGGTGAATTTGAGGTCGGGGTGGAAGGTGTTGGTGTAGTGGATGAACTGTTCAACCTCCTCGTGGGAGCACGAGGTAGCGCCGATACAGTCATCAATGTAGCGAAGAAAAAGATGGGGGGTGGGGCCAGTGTAGTTGCGGAAGATGGATTGTTCCACATGTGCTGTTCCAGCAATAAAGTTTCAACTTTGATCTCCAGCATCTGCAGACCTCACTTTCTCCTCGAAGCTCTTCAGGTGTGTGAGCTCAGGGTTAGAAGAACAAGACTCGATGTGAATGACCACACGGCAGCGGAGTGTTGGGCGAGCTGAAGTTTATAGGGAGGTTGAAACAGTGAGTGACTTGGGTCATTTGATATCGAGGTGACAAAGGTCGAACTCCATATAACGACCTTTGCCCCATATTTCTGAATATCTTAACAAACGTTTATTTGAGATTAAAATCTAATGTCGAGCTCATGAGCGTCAACTGCCACTTTTGGATCACTGTTCCAAGTTTTTACCGCCATATTTATGAAGAAGTGTTTCCAAACATTTCTTTTGCACAGACAATGCTCCAAAGTTTGAGATTAAATTGGAGCAAATTTGTACAGATTCAGCACTGAGTGTCTAGACATTGTGTAGCTTAGAACAAATATCGAGGTGGTGATGATCATTTTGTTGGAGGTGGCTGGTTGTGCAGTTATTGCTAAAGTTATGGATTACCTGTCGGTTTATGATACAGGGTGGACGGAAGGAAGATTGGAAACACTAC
This sequence comes from Chiloscyllium plagiosum, assembly GCF_037043375.1. Classification (NCBI taxonomy): domain Eukaryota; kingdom Metazoa; phylum Chordata; class Chondrichthyes; order Orectolobiformes; family Hemiscylliidae; genus Chiloscyllium; species Chiloscyllium plagiosum. The sequence continues at coordinate 84,049,476 of NW_028270175.1, forward strand.
CTTGAACCTTCCCAGAATTCTTTCGAATTACATTTTCAACATAAAGAAAATCAGAAAACACGAGGCACCATGGGGCTGATTCCAGATGCGAGCGAGTACTGGCGGGAGAACTGAAGCAAAGTGAGAAGCATTGAAGAAGGGATTATGTCGATTCTTCTGCTCCTCGGATGCTGCCTGACCTGCTGTGCTTTTCCAGCAACCCACTCTGAAGAAAGGCAACACTGGCAGGTTAGGAGAAACAATTTTGACACGAAAGGTTCCAGCAATAAGACATTTCAATCATGACATTAGATTGGAGAAGCCTGAGAGGAAAGTTAATACAGGTTTTCAAAATCGTAGTGGTTTCATACAGAATAGATGGTGGGAAGCTTCCCACTTGAAAAGCATTCAGAATAAAAGTGGAGATCTCAAAAAAAAACTACAAGGGAAGGAAATGAGATGTGAGAACGAAACTTAACACAGCGAGTAATTTCATCTGGAATGTATTAGGCAGATTTAATCAAGAGCATTTGATGATTATTTGATGAGAAACATTGTATCCGATTACACTGAGAAGTCAGGCAAATGGGACAAAGTCAGAAAGTGTAGTCGTAACACCGTCTTTACACAGTGGGTTGAATGATCACTTTCTGTGCCTAAAGATTTATTTCTAAAACGCATTTTTGTCTCTGGATGGAAATGAAAACTAAAAATATGTTTAAGAAAGAATGTCCAAGGTAGAATTTGTATTCTGGCAGATGGAGGATGAAGGATGTGGGGCATAGATTTATAACGGGGGGCATTACAGGAAAAATGATTGACAGAACAGGATTTGCCTGTCAAAATGTATATTCTATTTGTTCGGAGCCGAATTTTATAAATTAGTTTTCGACAGGATTAGAAAGAGAAGATTTGCTAATGGGAAACTTAAATCAGACATCATACTGTGATCTGAGAAAGTTCATCCATTCATCAGGAACTGAATTTTACCTCCAGTATGTCCATTTGAAAAACAAATTCAAAACTTAGTGTCATGGAAACGCTACATTATGCCAACAGGCCATTCAATCAAATGTCCTGGACATCATCACACCAAGACTCACGCCTCCACACTATAATCCTGCATTTCCAATGCCTTACCCAAATATCCACGGCCACTGTGGAATCCACTAAATATATACAACTTTGGACAGTGGGAGGAAATCCTCACAGACACACGTGACGAGAATGAACAAATTCCATTCTGATAGTCACCCATACCTGGGGAGCGTCCACGTCTTTGGTGTTGTGTGGCAGCGGTGTTAACCACGATGCCACCGTACTCAAAAAAAACACCGACATATTGACTCATAGGGAATATTTCAGTGAACAGACTGTGGAAAGTTCTGGAGATTTAAACAGTGCTAAAGTCAAATGTTTCCAATCTGTGTACATGCCATCCAAGCAATGTTGTAATTCTTTGATGTTTGCAGCGAACAATCGGTTAGGGCGGCACAGTGGCTGAGTACTTAGAACTGCGAGCTCACAGCGGCAGGAACATGGATTATATTGCACCGTCAGACGATTGCATGCTTGGCGTTTGCACATCGTCTGCGTGGATTTCCTCCCTCTATCCAAACATATGAGGGCCAAATGGATTGGCCATGATAATTTTGCACAGTATTGGAAGCATTTGTCAGAGGAATGGCTCTGGGTGGCTTACTCTTCCGAACGTCGGTTTGGACTTGTTGGGCCAAATGGCCTGTTAACACAGTGTGGGGAATCTAATCTATGATCAAACAGTGAATTGTCTCAAATGTATGGTTTTTTTTCACAGCTTATTCAAAGGCCTTCTTCTCAGCAGGGTGAAGATAATGGATGTTACAGTTGGAGAGGTCAGAGTAAAGTAATATTATTTTCAGGTTGGTTTCATAATTATCATCCTCGATTCTCCACTCTTATATCTCCCATCCACAGCAAGGCAATCTGTCTGTGAGCGTAGTAAGGATTTTCATGTTTCTTTTAATTTTTCACGCAGTCCTAATTTAGATTTATGTTCTCCTAGTAGGGGAAGGGACCTAGAGATAATGGGAGCTCCTTTCTGATCATGGTTGTAAGTCTTGGCCATTTCTTTAAATCCCTGAATTTGTCCTCTGGCCTGAGCTCTTGTGACTGCATACATGTGAATTCATTTATCACATTCAGAAGACGGAGCAGATTTGAATCATACCCTTTTCGTTTGACTGTGCTTTGGTATGGGTGTGTTGCTTTTGATTCCGCTAACACTTGGTCACTCGAATTCTGTGATTACCTCACTTATTGGCCTCAGGACATGAGCAGAATCTGTCAACTTTAATGTGATACTGCTCAGTGCACGTTAAAGCACACTAACAACCTGGTCGACTTTTCACTCCAGTTTGGACTTGTAAACCAACAGCTGAGAAATTAGCAATCCGAACAGGGGAGAAACACTCTTCGACTGTGATGGCGCTGCAAGTGCAATGAAGAGTCAATGTTCAACAAAAAATGCAATCCTTGAAAGGAGCGTTGTCAAATGAGGGTATCAAACACATCACCACGGTAACTGTCATAAATGAACGTCCATTCAGGCTATAACCACATCTCATATCAAGGCCACGTAATTGCTTAAAATACATTCAATGTAGTAAATTGAAGAAAAGAGGCCTATGGTGCCAGTGCTTTCTGCTGGAAATTCAATGAAATCATTGAGATTCCACTCCAGCTTTACTTCCTTCTTAACGCTGACATCGAGTTTCATCGTATCTCTTCATGAATGTAATGTTTTTGTCTCTGTTGTGCTGTTCTTTTGAAAGCAAATTCACTTCTATATCAACAAAATTGACAAACAACGGAAAATGAGTCACTCACTGACACACATCTCCAGTCGTCACATTTAGAGTCACAAAGGCCAGTCGTTAAATCAAATAATTGAAATGAGCAGTAGAGAACTTTAAGAAAGTTGGTTGATTGACTTTGATGGGTGACTTGCTTCGGCCTTTGAAAAGGTAGTCCGAGGTTTTGTGATCCGGACATAATCTCACTCTGCTGTTCTGAGCCTGTGCTCCGTGAATTGGGAGGTTTGACGCGGTTTGGACAATGTCACGTCTCAAGGATTTGCATTCGACCCGAACTGAAGCTGCCATGTTGCTTTTTACTGACAGCAAATGATTGGATAGCGTGGAAATGGAACATTGCTGCTTCTCTGTTTTTCCCAGTGTTGTTCCATTTCGAGTACAGGAAAGCGATCCATTATCGGGTTTGATTGACACCAAGACTATCAGGCGTCTAATGATTTAGGTGTGGAAAGACAGTCAGTTGTTTGTTTTTTGATTGTATTTATAAGAATATTGGTACAATACGACAGGATGTATCTGTCCTAGATATTCCCGGAACAGTCAATAGTTGGAGATGATTCTTTGCAGGCAGTATCTCCATTGACACGCCAAAAAATGTGCGATAATGAAACAGTAAAGATTATAAGAATTAAAGGATCAGGAGGAGACGATTCAGCTTCAGCCTGTTTCGTCGTGCAGAGAAACCATTGCTGATCTGAGACTTACCTCTTTTTTCCTGTCTTTTGCCCATACCCCTTCATCCTTTCGCTGAACAAAAACCTCTATCTCACACTGAAAGTTAACAAATGACCCTGTGTCCGCTGGCACTTGTGCAAGAGAGTTCCAAACATCTGACAAACTTTCTGCATGGAAGTGCTTCCGAACATAGACTGGCATGGTCTATTCCTCATTCTGAGATTACGGGCCACACCAACTCACGAATAATTAGGTAAACAGCGGAATGTGCTGACGAAATGCACAAGAGACTGAGGTGTTAAAAATCTGTAAATCCCGATATCCATGAATCATTTAGTTCAAGCATCAGACTGCAATATCAATTATGAATACCAATACCAATTGTTATTATCAGTGTTACTCTTCAGAAATACAGCCTGTGACGTCGATTGTGGACAGACTTGGGACATTCGGATCCCTGTAACTGCAAATACATCCATATCACCAGCAACCAGTTCTATCTGTGGATACATATAAAGTGAACTCCCAACCCGTTTGCCATTTAATCCGTTTCAATTGCAGTGTCACTTACACCTCTCTTTGGAAACATAAACAGCTAGAGGTGAATGGAATCATTTTCTGCTGTAATCAGGACTGCAGTTTTATTGCAAGTTATTGTTTTAAATATTGGTCGACTCGGCCAGGCTCTGACTTCCAGGGTCAATGGGCACAAATCTTGCCGACATTGTTTCCCTCCATGTTCAAACTTTCAACAAATGTGGACAGAACTAATTTGCCAACATCTGGAAGAAATGTTTCAAAACATTCCTGGGGAATTTTCATTTGATAGATCTTGAACTTTAAGGAGGACTGTGGGGAGTTTACTCCAAGGCCTTTTAATGTAAAGATGTATCCTCATGTAAAGTGACCGTCAGGGAAGTTTCTTTAACATCTGCCTTTGGGACTTTTAGCAACACAGTAACGTTATAGGACATACACTGTGGTGGTCTGCAGCTATTATGATGAAACATGAATATAAATTTGTCATGGGTGACGTGGTACTGGACCATTCAATGGTCCAGGAATTCAGGAGTTCCTGAAGAAGGGCTGATGCCCGAAACGTCGATTCTCCTGTTCCCTGGATGCTGCGTGACCTGCTGCGCTGTTCCAGCAACACATTTTCAGCTCTGATCTCCAGCATCTGCAGACCTCACTTTATCCACGTACAGAGTGGAGTCTGTCTCCCCAGATGCAAGTTGAGAACCGAATGTATGGAGAAGGAAGAGAAAGGCGGAAATTGAAACAATGAATCGGGAAATGGAGGAATGAGACAGACAGAGGGGAGGTTCTTGAGAGGCAGAGGAAAAGAGTGGGAGAAAGACAGGACAGGCAAGAACGTCTGAACTCCATTACGAGTCATGATTTAAAGTGATTGCAGTATAATCACAACTCTTAATCAAGTCCAGTAGGGAACGCCGGGTGATGGGCTTGTGGAGCAACGGTAGCGCATCTGATTTCCGAGCTGAGAATCGGTTAGCATGAAATTCATTTGACACTTATCCAGGAATTCCATGGAGCAAAGAATTTCCAGATCATTTGCTTCCTGTTCTATCTCCATGCTCCCAGGGTGCTGCTTCTTGTCCTGTCACCGAGGACCGCACTCTGTCCATTGGTTTCTAATGAAATCATTTTGTATCAACTTGCAAGCTGTAAGGAGGGAGGGCAAAGCCCATTCGCCCATCTGCTCCCTCTCAATCACTTGGTGTGGGAGAAGTCAGTTACACGGAAATGGAATTTATTCAAATGTCTGTTCTCCGAGAGGTACAAAGATGTTGATCTGGAAGCAAAGAGCGAAATGGTCACTGGAGACTGTTCCCCAGGTCCAATAATATGAGCTTTCTTGTATGCACTCTGTTTGTTGTTCAGAACTTCTCTTTGCCCAACAATCCTGCAGAACGCCCACTGAAAAGCGAGCCTCAGTTTATTTGTTGCTATCGGACATCAGGTAATCCCAACTGTCCCAAATGAAGAGAATCCGAGTGAAATCTTCACTCAACTAGAGTTATGCTCACTACCGTGAGCTGAGGGAATACAGACTGTCCACCACGGAATGCAAGTTTAAAATGGGTCTTTGTTCTTCCCTCAGCTGCTCTGTCCCAGAGACAGCTGGAGGGTCGGCATCATCATGTGGCATCATTCTCACACGGAATGAGATCAGCCCATAGGATCACCGTCGAATCTCTTTCGCTTTTATCTCTCTGAGGTCATTCCCAATCTGTGATACCTGTCCTGACAGTGGGGAACTGGGCATGTGTCATGTTGTTTTCGGCCACTTGTTGATCGTCTTGCCATTCACGTCTGAAGCAAGTGGCGAATTACTGCAGGGAAGTGACGAAACAGCAGGTAAAGCGTTTCACTTTCACCAGTTCATTCCTATCTCAGAGAAGGGATTTTGCGATTCAGTTCAGAGCAGAAATACAGAAAACAGTCTTGAAATGTGTGTCCTCAGCTGTGTAAATTTAGTCAGTGTATAAATATGAGATATTTAATTCAGATACATGAAACCACACGAAGCAGAAACGTGATCAAAAGGTAAAGTGCAGAACAAAGCATTACTTTAGGCCACATGTACATGTAGATATTAGCACAAGATGGCACCGAGACATGGACGGTGGGGTAATGAATAAACATGCTTCCGTTGAGCCACCCTGTTCCCTCGCAACGTCGCATTTCCAAGCACTTTCGTTTCGACCATTCCAATCAAGGACATACAGGTCATTGGGTGAAAATAAAAACTTGGGCAGAATATGACATTCAGGTTAATCTTCACAAGATGTACCCATGGATTGATCAACATTATTTCAGTGCAGACAATCCATTCATCAGCCGAATCGCGACAGGGATAAAGCTGATCTTGAACGAGCTGGTGTGTGTGTGTTCAAGCTTCTGTATCTTGATCTGACCTGGATTTCATCGAAATCATACCATCACAGTGAAAAACTGACCTGGATGCAATATGTCACAAATCATCTGCGAGTTGAAGGGGACATCTCACACTTTACTCAATCTACCTGAAATGAGAATCATAGCCAGAAAGAACGAGCCAGCACCATTGCCGTTACGTGAGCAATAGACCCGGTATGTTTTCTTGAAAAGTAAGGATATTTCTGTTGCTATGGGGACTGAATGAAGGACTGATTTTTCATATTTTTGTCCCATTCTGATTCCTGGCTTCAAGGAGGCTGTGATACCTTGCTTACCCCGGGACCGGGCTCTCCCCATTGGCAGCTGGACTAACCTATCTGCAGGCACAGGTGGGGGAGAGCAGCACGAGTAGGCTCTGCATCTCCCGATACAAACAGGCTTAATATTTTAAAATGATTTAGTTGTGAAGGACAGCAAATGATTCTCTCTGGTGTTTGTGAAATGATAATCAGCAGAGTATGGTTCCCAAACTATGGTCTAATCTTTGTGTCGCACTCCCACTGCGACACACTTCTCACGTGATCACAAAAACCGTAATTACTCAGTGACAAGATCTGTTGTGTGTCATTCTTTGAAGAGTGAAAGCCATTGGGATGAAAACCCCCCAAGACAGTGAAGACTAGAACACTCTCTGTGAGAGATTTCGGTTGTAGTACTCTGTAGACGGCACAGTACTCCCAAGAGGCAGTTTTCAGACCACCTCTCTTCTGGATAAATAAAATTACTTTTTGTACAGAGCAGACCACTTCAAACTCCTAACTGAAGTAAAATTCATAAATGAGCGCAACAACACAAAAACACGGCACTGGTATTGGACAAAAGTGTCTATCTCACTCATCACTTTCTGATATCTTCCTGTGCGTGAGGTGAGAATAACCACTGGACTACGTTAATAAAATCTACTCTGGGTGAGGGGTGATCTCAACTTCGGCATTTTACAAGTGTCTGTATGCTTCTTGTAATATTGCTGCAGCTGCAAAGTTGCACAGTCGCTCAGTGGTTAGCATTGCGATCTCACTGCACGGCGGAGACAGTCGGTAAGCTGTATAATTAGGGGCAAATGTGGAGTAATAGTGTAGTGGGATGTGTCTGGGAGGGTTCATGTTCCGAATGTTGGTGTGGACTTGTTGCATCAAATGGCATGTTTCCGCACTGTTGCATTCGATGTTCCCTTACTGTGTTAATTTAGCACGTTAGGAGATGCAGGAAAAGCGCGGAAAAATAACCATTTTCTATCAGGTACTTAATCCTTTGTTGCGACCATCAACTGATTCAGCTCTGACTGAAACAGCTCCCACCTGTCCTTACACTGGTCTTGAGATTGTACAGCATGGTAGCGACATTTCCTGTGTTGAATTGGACGCAGCACCCTTTCTCAAGACGGAATTTACTGGGATGTAAAGATATGATTAAAGACATGGGGTGTGGTTCACTGAAAAATAAAGACGAGAGGAATGAACAAACAGGATTTGTTTGGATGCAAAAACATTCGAAAGGAAGCAAGGAGGCTTACTGGGAGATAAAGCCATTACAAAAAAAGCAAGGCGGGAAAAAATGAATAGATCACGTGGGGTGAAAACTGGAACAACGGAGTGGTGTCCCCCTGTAGGTTTACCAGATGATGTGAATTTTGTGACAACAAATAGGAGGGAAATTCCTTCATTCATGTGGATCTATAACTCGTGTTTAGAATTTCAAAACCATTGGTGAATGAGAAAGACAATATTGGAGCACTTTTGTTTTCATTCAGCCAGTTTAAATTATTGGAAATGACATTTTCAGAAAAAAAAAGTTTCAGAAGCTGATTCCAGAATATGTCAAAAAAATACGCGTACAGGCATACAGAAGTGAATTTAACAGGGACAGGGAGTCTGGGCTGCCGGGATGGGGAGGGGTAATTCTCTCATCCGTTAATGTCAATTGGAAAGAAATTGCAGAACACCATAAGACTAAGTGTAAAAACGAGCTGGTCGTTTTGAAAGTTCGATCAGCCTGTTATCAGTTAACTATTATCAATTGTAAATGAACCGAGCTGTTTGTTTTTGCTCTGCAACGAAGGGAAGCCGGTTAGTTATGTCCGCAGCATAACTGGCCTATCATATAAAGTGTCACCAAGAGTGTGGGATTAATCCTTGCACCGTCTCAGTTGACCAAAGGGATCGGAGTCTCCCTGCTCACCTGATCTGTAAAAATATGGCGACACGAACATCCCTTTAAAGGGAAATTTTACCACAGTTAGTAGAAATTGACTTGTCGATGTAACACACCAATTTGATTGTCATCTGTTGCATAAGCATTTCACCGCAAGCACCAGAGGAGGTAGTGAGCCCATTTAACACTCACTGATGTACACCCAAGAAATCCAGTGACAAGACTCGAAAATTATTCCTGCTTTACCACTCTGCTCTTCACAGCAGTACTTTAAATAATCTTAATCGTTTTGATACCAGTTACTCCTTAGAACATTCAAACTGACCAATGAGATAATTCTATTTCATTTCGGATTGGCTTAATGACATGTGCGAATTTGTAGCAAATGCAATAATTTGAAACGAGCTAAAATAAAAGCTTTTCACAGAATTTTTCACAGCGCACGGAGAAATGTCTTCGAGCTCAAACGTCACCTCTGTTTCTCGATCCAGAGTCGGATACTCACCTGGGGAATATTTGTGGATGTTCGCTAATAATTGAGGTATTTCCCGAGGACTGAACACTTCACAACATCAATAACTGGACTTTCAGATTTAATGCCGTTTCATTCAACATAGTTTTGCATCTTTTAAATAGAAATATATAGTGTGTTTTAGAAATAGGAACTGTCGCAATGGATGGTAGATCAGTTCAATGTTCCTCCTGTAGACCAATAGTGCCCTACGTACTGTATCTGCACACAATTCTCGCTCCTCAGAAAGTGTGCAAGTGTACTGGAGTTGTACCTCAATAAACGTCGGATAATTCGGCGGACTGAGGGGGTAATTGAGAGGATTTATGGGGAACCAGTAACAGCTCAGGTACAAGAGAAAGGGAGGTTGCTTACAGTCGCGGGATGAAACGGGAATCGACAGGCAGAGCAGTACTCCCGTGTGTCCATTCCCCTCGATAAGAAGTATACATTTTGGTATAATGTTGGGAGAATGACTTACCATAAGTAAGGGTCTAGATTAGAGTTGTGCTGGAAAAGCACAGCAGTTCAGGCAGACATCCGAGGAGCAGTAAAATCGACGTTTTGGGCAAAAGCCCTTCATCAGGAATACAGGCAGAGAGCCTGAGGTGTGGAGAGATAAGTGAGAGGAGGGTGGGGTGGGGTCAATGTAGCATAGAGTACAATAGGTGAGTGGGGGAGGGAATGACGGTGATAGTTCGGGGGGAAGGGGTGAGTGGATAGGTGGAAAAGAAGATAGGCAGGTAGGACAAGACATGGGGACAGTGCTGCGCTGGAAGTTTGGAACTGGGGTGAGGTGTGGGAAGGGGAAATGAAGAAACTGTTTAAGTCCACATTGATGTCCTGGCGTTGAAGTGTTCCGAGGTAGAAGATGAGGCGTTCTTCCTCCAAGCATGAAGTGGTGAGGGAGCGGCGGTGAAGGACGCCCAGGAACTCCATGTCCTCGGTAGAGTGGGAGGGGAAGTTGAAATATTAGGCCACAGGGCGGTGTGGTTGATTGGTGCGGGTGTCCCAGAGATGTTCCCTAAAGCTCTTTGCCAGGAGGCGTCGAATCTCCCCAATGTAGAGGAGACAGCATCGGGAGCAACGGATACAATAAATGATATTGGTGGATGTGCAAGTAAAACTTTGATGGATGTGGAAGGCTCCTTTAGGGCGTTGGATGGAGGTGAGGGAAGAGGTCTTGGCGCAGGTTTGGAATTCCTGCAGTGGCAGGGGAAAGTGCCAGGATGGGAGTGTGGGTTGTCGGGGCGCGTGGACCAGACCAGAGAGTCATGGAGGGAACGGTCTTTGCGGAAGGCGGAAAGGGCTGGGAAGGGAAATGTATCCCTTGTGTTGGGGTCTGTCTGGAGGTGGCGGAAATGTCGTCGGATGATGTGGTTTATGCAAAGGTTTGTAGGGTGGAAGGTGAGCACCAGGGGCGTTCTGTCCTTGTTGCGGTTGGAGGTGTGGCTTCTGAGGGCGGAGTTGCAGAATGTGGGCGAGATGCGTTGGAGGGCATCTGTAATCACGTGGGAAGGGAAATTGGGGACCCTAAAGAAGGAGGCCATCTGGTGTATTCTGTGGTGTAACTGGTCCTCCTGGGAGCAGACACGGCGGAGGCGGAGGAATTTGGAATACGGGACAACACGCCGTCCTCTAATCCCTCTGCTCTAATCCCGACCTCACTATTAATCCAGCAGATAAAGGGGGCGCAGTGGTAGTCTGGCGCACTGACCTCTACACTGTTGAAGCCAAAAGCCAACTCGAGGACACCTCTTCCTACAGCCCCCTGAACCATGACCCCACCACCTTCACCAAACCATCATCTCTCGACCATACACAACCTCATCACCTCAGGACATTTCCCACCCACAGGTTCCAACCTCATTGTCCGGGAAACCTGTACTGCCCGGTCCTTCCTCCTTCCCAAGATCCACAAGCCTGACCACCCTGGCCAACCCATTATCTCAGCATACTCATGCCCCACTGAACGCATGTCTACCTACATCGACACTGTCCTATCCACCCTAGTCCAGGGACTCTCCACATACGTTCGAGACACCACTCTCGCTCTCCACCTCCTCCAATATATCCGTTTCCCCGGCCCCCAACGCCACATCTTCACCATGGATGTCTAATCCGTCTACACCTCCATCCGCCATGAGCAGCGCCTTCAAGCCCTCCGTTTCATCCTCTCCCGTCGTCCCCAACAGTACCCTTCCAACGACACTCTCATTCATTTGGCCGAACTGGTCCTCAAACTTAACAATTTCTCCTTCGAATCCTCCCACATCCTCCAGACCAAAGGGGTAGCCATGGGCACCCGTATGGGCCCCACCTATGCCTGACTCTTTGGTTCGTACGTAGATCTTCTGTAATTACACCAGCACCACTCCCCACCTCTTCCTCCGTGACATTGATGACTGCATTGGCGCCACCTCGTGCTCCTGTGAGGAGGTTGTGCAATTCATCAACTTCACCACCGCATTCCATCCTGACTTTAAAATTACCTGGACCATCTCTGACACCTCCCTCCCATTTCCTGGACCTCTCCATCTCAATTAATGACGACCGACTTGACACTGACATTTTTCCCAAACCAACCGACACCCGCAGCTACCTGGATTACAACTCCTCCCACCTTATCTCCAGCAAAAATGCCATCCCGTATCCGAATCCCTCCGCCTCCGCCGTATCTTCTCCCAAGAGGACCAGTTCCACCACAGAATACACCACAAAGCCTCCTTCTTTCGAGACCACAATTTCCCTTCCCAAGGTTTGAAGGTCGCAAAAGCGTACTGACAAGCAGGAAGGTGGTTTAAAGTATGTCCACTTCAACAGCAGGAGCATCCTGAATAAGTTGAGTGAACTTGCAGCTTGTGTTGGTACCTGACACTGCGGTGTTGTAGCCATTTCAGATACACACGCAGAGCAGGAAATGAATTGTTGCAGTTTCCGAGGCCAGATGCTTCAGTAAGAGCAGGAAAATGGGAAAGGAGGGAGAGGTGTGCTATTGTTATTCAAGGACAGTATGACAGTGGTGGCAAGGGCATTTGGTGAGGCCTCGTCTCCTCATATAGTATGGGCTGATGATAGAAATAGGAAAGGAGCCGTTACTCTGTTGGGAGTTTTCTTCAGACCATCGAAGCAATTTAGAGATGTGGAGGAAAAGATTGCTAATATTATTCTGGATAGAAGCGAAAGTAACATGTACTTGTTATGGGGAATTCTAACTTACCAATATTGACTGAAAAAGCAATAGTTCGAGTACTTTAGACGAGTCACTTTCATTCCAATATGTGCAGTAGGGTTTCTAACACAGTATGTAGATCGGCCAACAAGATGCGAGGCCTCACTGGATTTGATATTGGGAAATGGACGGAGCCAGGAATTACATTTGGAGATAGGTGGGCACTTTGGTGATAGTGACGACAATTCGGTTATGTTCACTTTTGCCAGAGGTAGCGATACATATACACCACAGGACAAGAGTTTTAGGTGTGGTAAAAGTCAATTATGATGCGACTAGGAAAGACATATTTTGCACAGGATGGGGAAAGTAACTTCAAGGATGGGCTCAATTGAAATGTGAAACTTGTTCAAGGAACAGCTACTGCAAATCCTTGATTCGTATGTGCAAATTATGCAGGGAGGAAATGGTTGAGAGGGGGAGAGCCGTGGATTACTAAAGATCTTGCATCACTTGTCAAGGGGAAGAAGGAGGCTCATGTAAAGATGAGACGTGAAGCTTCGGTTCGGGCGCTTGAGAATGAAACGTTAGCCGGGAAGGACCAGGAGGGGACATGAAACATCTTTGGCAGGTGCGATCAAGCAAAACCTGAAAGCTTTCTGCAGATGTGTCACAACTAAAAGAATTACTCCAGTAAGATAATGGCCCATGATGGAACATACTGAGAAGTTGTGCATGAAGTCCGAGAAAAGGAGAGTTGCTAAAGGAATATTTCCCGCCTTTATTCACACATGAAAAAAGACAATGGTGTCGAGGAGAATTTAGAGATATGACCTATTGAACTGAGCGGAATTGAGTTTCATAAGAGGAGATGTTAGCAATTCTTTAAAGTGTGAAAATAGATATGTTCTCCAGACCTGATGGGATTTAACCTAGGATTCTCTCAGAAGACAAGGAGGACATTTGAGAGCCTTTGAATATGATCTTTATGTCACCATTGTTTTCAGGAATAGAAGATGTTGTCCCCTTGTTCAAGAGTGGAGTAGAGACAGCCCTGGTAATTGTAGAACAGTGAACCTTACATTTATATTGGGTTAAGTGTTGAAAAGCTTTCAGTGATTGGATTTATAATCATCCAGAAAGAATAAGTTGATTACGGATACCCAACACTGTTTTCTGAAGGGTACATTGGGCCATGAGAAATCTTACTGATTTCTTTGAGAATGTGAACAAACAGGTGGATGAGGGTTAAGTGGTTGCTGTGGTATATATAGGTTGTAGTAAGGCATTTCATAAGGTTCCCCACGGTAGGCTATTGAACATAATATGGAGGTATGGAAGTGAGTTTTATTTAGTGGTTTGGATCTGAAAGTAGCTAACTGAAAGAAGACCGAGGGTGGTGGTTGGTGGGGAATATTCATCCTGGAGTTCAGTTACTAGTGGTGCACCGCAAGTATCTGTTTTGGGTCCACTGCTAATTGTCAATTTTCTTTACGACTTGGATGAGTGGATAGAAGAATGATTTAGTAAATTTGGCGATTACACTAAGGTCGATGTATTTGTGGATAGTGTCGAAGGATGTTGCAGGAACATAGATAAGCTGTGGGACTAGCCTGAGAGGTGGCAAATGCAGTTTCGTGGGGAAAAGTGTGAGTTGAAAAACTTTGCAAGGACCAACAGGAGGACACAGTTCTTGGCTAATGGTAAGATTCTTCGCAGTTTACATGTGCAAAGAGATGTCAGTGTCCATGTAGATGGATGCCTGATTGTTGCCACCAAGGTTGATCGGGTTGTTAAGAAAGCATATGGTGTGTTAGTTTTTATTGCCAGTGGAATAAAGTTTTGGGGCCTAGAGGTCATGTTGCAGCTGTACAAAACTCTGATGTGGACGCACTTGGCATATTGCATGTGGTTCGGTACATTGTATTATAGGAAGAATGTGGAGCTTCGGGAAGGGTTTGGAAAAAATGTACGAAGATGTTGCCTGGCATGGTGCGAAAGTCTTACGAGAAAAGGCTGACGGATCTGAGGCTGTTTTCATGAGAGAGAGGAAGATTGCGACATGAACGATCATCAGAAGGTTAGATAGGATGGACAGTGGGGGTACTTTTCCTCAGATGGTGATAACTAGCACGAGGGGACATAGCTTTAAGTTGAGTGTTGATAGAAAGAGGACAGATGTCAGAGGTAGTATGTTTACACAGAGAGCAGTATGGGGAAGAGATGACACGCCCTGCATCCAACGGTGGTAGACTCGCTAACTTTAAGGGCAATTAAATTGTCATTGAATAAACATAATGATAAAAATGGAATAGTGTGCGATATATACGCTCCAGATTGGTTCCACAGCTCGGCGTAACATCAAGGGCTGAAGAGTTCTTACTGCGCTGTAATGCTCTGTGTCCTATGTTCAAAATTGTCTCGCTGAAAGAGTTTCGAGAGTGGTTGTTGATGGAAAATGTTTATCCCGGTGTGCAGTTACGAGTGGTGTAATGCAAGGATTAGTTTTGGGTCTAGTGCTCGCTTTCATGTTGATAAATGACCTGGATGATGTCATAGAGGGATTGCTTATTAAGTTTGCCGATGTCATCTAGAGTGGTGGAGTTGTGGACAGTGCAGAAGGATGTTACAGGTTACATTGGGGAAGAGATACATTGCAGAGCTGGGCTGAGAAGTGGCTAATGGATTTTAATGTGAATTGTGTGATGTGATTCATTTTTCAAGATGTAACAGGAATAGAGAGCACTCGGCGCATTGCAAGAATTTTGTTAGTGTGAATGAGCAGAGAGAGCTCGGTGTCCATGCACAAAGATCCCTCTAAGTTACCAACCACTTTGACACGATTGTTTAGCAGGCATCTGATTTATTAGCTATTGTTAGTAGAGGGATGCAGATTCAGAGAATGCTGTTGCTCTCGAAATCCTCTAGTGTGGCTGCCCTTGGAGTATTGACTACAGCTTTTTTTTTTTAGAAAGAGAAGAAGGCTGAGGAGAGACTTAATAGAGACGAACATGATGATCAGAGGATTAGATAATATGGCCGGTGAGGATCTTTTTCTTCAGGGGAAGATGGCTCACATGACGGGATATATTTTAAGTTGAGGGGTAGCAGCAAATTTATCAGAGGTAGGTTATTTGCACAGAGAGTCGGCAGAGTATGGCGCATCTTGCCTTCAACATTAGTAGGCTCACTTGTTTTCAGGGCAATTAAATGGTCACTGGATAACTTATGGGTTCTAACAGAAGAATTTACGTTAAATGGACATCAGATTGGTTTCACGGTTCAGTGCACGAATTGAGGACCGAAGACCATGTATTGCACTGTTATGTTCTTTATTCTACTTGTACCTCAATGTGATGTTCCAATCTTCCCTGGACCCTGTAAGTAAAAACTGCTTCAAGTGAGGATCAAACTCACAATGTTACCATTTCACGTAATGCTATATTGTCATATATGTAGCACACCCTGACTTGATATTAGGTGGTGCACGTTCACATTATCATCTTTATGATATTAAAACCTTCTGCCAGAAACAGCACAGACAGTGACGAACAGGATGACCCCATTCAACCCAACGTCCCTGCTCCGCCATTTGATATCTTCGTGGTTGACTGAACACGTCAATGTATTTTCCCAGACCATCCACATCAACCCGTCTTCCACTGGGAAACAGACATTTTACCAATCTCGACCTGAAATAGACAACGAAATTGTGCATGCGTGGGAGGGAAATGTTGTGTTTCGAAACAGTTGGGTGGGAAATGTTGTGTTTCAAGACAGTTGAATTTCTGCATGAACTTCACAGGTCTAGCAGGTGAGGAGACGATGCTGAACTGATCACGTTTCAAACCAATTGATTCCCTAAAAACTTGCCCTGAGAACGTGAGGGTGTTACCTGGTCAGCAGGAAGAAATCGAACTCCAGTCTGCAGGGATTGAAACGGAATCACAAGAAATTGATTGGTTCAGTCCAAACCTGAACTAAAACCCGACCCAGTTCCTTACTCAGCATTCTTTGTTCTTAGATAAACGACCCCAGCAGAGCTTGTATATCTTCACAGTGGGAATGGTTCACTCCAAGCAACATCCTGCTAAATATTGTGGGCGGCACGGTGGCACAGTGGTTAGCACTGCTGCCTCACAGCGCCTGAGACCCGGGTTCAAATCCCGCCTCAGGCGACTGACTGTGTGGAGTTTGCACGTTCTCCCCGTGTCTGCGTGGGTTTCCTCCGGGTGCTCCGGTTTCCTCCCACAGTCCAAAGATGTGCAGGGTCAGGTGAATTGGCCATGCTAAATTGCCCGTAGTGTTAGGTAAAGGGTAAATGTAGGGGTATGGGTGGGTTTCGCTTCGGCGGGTCGGTGTGGACTTGTTGGGCCGAAGGGCCTGTTTCCACACTGTAATGTAATCTAATCTAATCTTCTGAGCACCCGCTTGTCTAATCACATGTATCCTGCAGTCTGACAATCGGAATGGAATAATGTTATCCATAGAAAAGCAGGAATATTTGAGCAAACTCAGCAGGTCTAGTCCATCTGTGGAGAGAAAAGCGAGAAAATGTTTTGAGTCCAACGATACATCTTTAATACTGAAGGAACATATGGGTAGGTAAAGAAGATGGAGAAGACAGGGCAGGTACTGAAATTATTCAACTGGATGTTAAGTGCTGAATGCTGCATGGTCTCTCAGTAGAAAATGAGGTGCTGCTCTTCTAGCTTGTGCTGTGCGTTGCGCGCTCACTGCAGCAGACGAGATACTGAAATGGTGGTATGGGAACACCGTGGAATGTTCCACTGACAGAAAGCTTGAATCCCAGGGTTACTGTTTTTCTTGCAGGTGTTCGCAAAGTCGTCAAGACTTTATTTTCCTCTCCCTAGTTTCGAGAAGTCACCTTGTAAGCAGGATATACAGCTGATGAGATTGCCTGAAGTAGCAGAAAAATCAACGGAAGGTGTATCTGAAAGTTAAAATTTTGAGGAACGATGTCGTAATCCGGCAGGTGCCGTATCTTCTGTGATTTCACGGCTTGGGGAGGTGCTGGGAGTCAAGGAGTATTGGACCAGGGTGTCTGGAGAGATTTTCCTGCATACGGCTGGCAATGAGTGGTTTTCAGTGCGATGCAATATTGAGGTAAGTTGGTTGAAATGTACAGCTCTTTCAGTTTCCTGCTTCCAGTGAACACTTCAATTCGGAACAAACCTGTCAAAAAGTTTTCGTTCCAATACGGGCACAATTTGAAGCTTGCAGGTATCACGGGTTTCCACTTTTACTGACAAACTATTTTTCCAGGAGCTGTCGTCTTTCACCAGGTTGATTCAGACAGCACTGTCCTTCCTTTGACACGTCCCAACGCGACTGCAACAACAGATATTAATATCCCGCCCTGGGTAACGGAGTGGACAATTTCCAAACCTTATTTCATTTGTCCATTTGACTATGCTGGATATTGTGTGCAGTTGTGCAACTCATATAATAACAGGGATGTCAAAAACAGATGCAGAAAAAAAAACAAAAGACAAAATCTCACGGAGTCAGAAATAATTGAATCCCTATTGTACAAGGCGATTGAATCACACCGCACCACCGAAAAGATTCACACTCCCCGAACCTTTCTTTCCCGATCCGCAGTAAACTGCAAAAGTTGGAATTGCTGGAAAAGCTCAGCCGGTCTGACGGTCTGACGGAGAGAAATCAGAATTAATATTTCACTCGAGATCAGTTCTGCAGAAAGTTCCCTCGAGCTGAAATATTAACTGATGCTGTAATTCCTATTTCTAACACTGATTTGCAACACTTATATCAATTTTCGATGCCATCTACTTAACATTCACATCTTTGGATTGTGTGAAGATACCATAGCAACTGAAGAAAGCACACGCAGGAGAATACACA
This sequence comes from Chiloscyllium plagiosum, assembly GCF_037043375.1. Classification (NCBI taxonomy): domain Eukaryota; kingdom Metazoa; phylum Chordata; class Chondrichthyes; order Orectolobiformes; family Hemiscylliidae; genus Chiloscyllium; species Chiloscyllium plagiosum. The sequence continues at coordinate 84,067,672 of NW_028270175.1, forward strand.
ACCCCCGCAATGTCAATCACTCAAGGCCGGAATCGAACTGGGGTCTGAGCGCTGGGAAGCAACAGCGTTATGCACTGAGCCGCACCAGACGGCAAACACGATTGCTGATGAGCAACCGAACTTTGGACTGGTGCAGTGAGAGGCTGAGGTACCTACCAGGACTTCTGGAAAGAAAGAAGCCCCTCAGCTTCTGTGTCGGTACTGGACAATAATACTTTTTAAATCACTTTCCCCATAGCCTTGTCTAATTTGGCTTCACAAATACACATCTGAGGGCTTCTCACCCTTCCTGTGAGTTCAATGATTCCAAACACTCAGTGGGTGAAAACGTTTTTCCACACATCAACGCAAACCTTTCTGCATCTTAAATTAAATCTATGCCACGCCCGTGATTGATCTCTTCCTTAAGTTGAAACGTTTCTTTCAGTCTACCCTATCCGTATCTCTCATTCTTTCATACCTCTCAATCTTGTCTCCTTTCAATCCCCTCTTCTCTACGAAGAATAACACCAGTCTGCACAAACTCTCTTCGAACTGAAACTCTTCAGCCCAGACAAAATCCCGGCAGATCTCTTCGAAACTGGTTTCCGGTGTTATCACTTCCCTGCTATAATGTGCATTGCAGAACTGTGCACAATAATCTAGCTCGAGCCGAAGAAGAAATGAAATAAATCACGCAGAAAGCCTCAGAAACTTTTCCAACAACTCTCTTTGGCTCAATACTGCCCTGTGTCCTTTTCGTAGGATCAGAGCAAACCCGACAGCGTTGAATCCGGCCCTTTGGCCGAACAAGGTGCCAGCGACCCTCCGAAGTGTGACCCACCTAGTTCCATTCCTTACCTTATTATCCGACATATACCCCAGATAATGCACCTAACTTTCACAATCCTGAACATGATGGGCAATTTAGCATGGTCAATTCACCTAACCTGCACATCTGTGGATTTTCCTGATCCGTATGCTCCAATGATCTCTGCTGCATGATCGTTAAATTTGGCACATGTGCGTTGATCTCACAACCACGACATCTAAATGGATCAGCTGCTTTGAAGGTCCCGATGTGATATTGGGCATGTTTACACAGCAACAGTGAATGCAGCAACAATGACTGAACGGTGTCGATGCTAAATTGCGTGTTCTATTGTGCAGTGCCTCAGGGAATTGGGAGGAAAGTTACAAAAGGTGGTTAGTGATTGCAGCAGGAAAAAAAGGTCTCCAAAGAGTGGGTTTGACTCCTAATATATGTCAGGCAGTGACGTGCAAGAACGCAGTTTGAAGGAACAAGTCATCACCTTGGAGAATATTTTCATGTGAAAAAAATGAATTCCTTACTGCGTTTGTGTAGCACGTGTCACATGGTGTAAAATAGGGGAAACTATCACAACCGTAATTCGGATTCGAACAATATTTCTGCAGCCACAAGGCAAAAGGCTGACCACTGTGAAAGATCATCGCGCCACGCAAGCCAACACATTTTCAAAAATAAATTAATACAGTGGCAGAGGATATGTCAGAGGATGGAAGCTTGAACCCCAATCACACGGAATTTTTTTTTCCTGTCTTTGATGTGAATGTGGCTGAAAACATAGGTTATTGGCCGAAATCGTTGTTGTCTTCCAAGAGGGTATGTGCTTCTGGGAGACCCTTACGTTGGTATTTGTAACTGAGAAGGCTGCGAACGTGTTCCTGTGAACATCTCTGTCGCTGAGCTGGCTGCCAATGTGTCAGAGGCTGGGAGAATCGAGCGGGGAGTGGAAGGAGAGAACTGATCAGGATGGGGGTTCGTGTTGAAAATTAACGTTGTTGGTTGCCCACTCTCCACGAAACTCCCATCCCATTGTTCCTCTCAGTGATGCACTTCCCAACTCATCACATCCCATTGCAACCATCCCTCCCCCGAGTATCAGAAAAAATCTAATTATGTTTTCTTCTTTCCTACATGCTCTGTAGCTTTGGTCAGAACATTCAATAGTTTGATAACTGGCTTAAAAGCGAGAGATAGATCAGTCAGTGCAGCATATTTGCAAATTACTGTGTAACTTCTCGAGATGCTGCATTTCACGTGCTAAATTTGCTGAGGATTGATGTTTGGTAAGGTGTTGCAGGATTTTCATCTAGAAGTGATGATGGAGTGCTGATGTCTGTGTCAGTTGCAATCATTTTATTTTTATATTCATCCTTTAATGGAATAGCAATATAGAAAAATGGAACAAGTGTAGATTGTTGTGATGTTCGACGCTGCTTTACTCGTCAGTATGGTTATGGCTGATCATTCCGCCCAGCAGCCTGCTACCACATTAGACCTGTACCTTTTGATTCTTTTCGCCCTCAGAACGATAGGTGTCTTCATCTTGTAAACATTTCACTTTCCGGACTAACTGCGTTAAGTGACAGCAATTTCCACAGAGTCACCCTTCTTTAAGTAGGAAAATATCCTCATCTCAGTCTTAAATTGCCACCCCATGTACTTTATTTGTAACCCACCCTCACACCGCCCCCCAAACCCCACGGTGCTGGACTCCTTGGTCATTGAAAGCACGCTGCCAGCATTTCCCTCTTAGTTCCTTTTAGAACTTTAATCGTATCTGTGGTATCCTACTTCATCATTCTAAACTGGAGTGATTTTCATCATAACCAATCCATTCATTCCTCATAGGTCAGTCCTGCCATCCCCTGAATCAGTCTGGGAAATCTTTGTTGTGCAGTCACCAGATAGGTAATTTTTTTTTAAACAGATAAGGGTTCCAACACTGCACACAACAAGCCAGGCACGATCTCAACAAGACGTTATATATTTTCAGCAAATCATTCCTGCTCCTGTATTTAAATCCTGTCATTACAAAGGCCAACATACCGTTTGCGTTCCTCACGTCCTGCTACACCTGAATGCTTACTTTCAGCGATTTGTGCACAATGACTCCAGGTTTCGTTTCTCATTTCAGTTTCGTAAATAAATGCTGACTGATTCTGATCAATTTAGTTATTGTTTTCCAGTGTTAGCCTAACTGGTCCGTCACTCCATGATTTCTCTCTACCGCCGTTGATAAATAATGGGGTCATATCAACAGACCTCGAATCAAGAGAAATTGTCTCAACGTCGATAGAATATTGAAGTAAAACAATCAATTTACTCTATTTAGATTCAAGATTCTAGTTTCAGACTGCATCCGCTGTATCTAGGTTACCTGCAAGTACATTGCGTTGGGGCAAAAGCACAAGAGATCAGGCAGCGTCAGAGGGGCATGAGAATCGATGTTTTAGACATAAGCCCTTCATAAGGAATGAGACTTGAGGCCGGGTGCTGACAGTTATGTGGGAGTTAGGTTGGGGGATAGTGGCTGAGGAAGCGATAGGTGGATACAGGTGATGGAGGAGCTGATAGGTTGCAGGGAGTGATGGACAGATCAGGAGAGCGGAGCCGATTTGGAGGCTTGAGACTGTGGTGATGTGGTTGGAGGGGCGAGGAGGAAGCTGTTGAAATCCACATTTATCCTGAGTGGTTGCAGCGTTCCAAGGTGGAATATAATGCGTTCAACCTCCTGGCGTCGGGTGGTAACAATTTGGTGGTGGTGGAGGCCCAGGAAGTGCATGTCCTTGAGAGAGCAGGAGGGCGATTTGAGGTGTTCAGCGAGGGGCGGAAGGGGTTGATGGGTGCAGGTGTCCCAGAGATATTCTCTGAAACGATCTGCAAGAAAGCATCCTGTCTCCCCAATGCAGAGGAGACCGCATCGGGTGCAATGGCTGCAGCAGATGACATTGGTCGAGGTAGAGGTAAATTGCGGATGGATGAGGAAGGCTCTTTGGGGCTTTGGACGGAGGAGAGAGTAGTGGTGTGGGCGCAGGTTTTGCACTTTCTGCGATGGTAGGGAATAGTGCTAGGAGTGGGGTGTGGGTTGATGGAGGGTGTGGACATGACGAGGTCGCCGGAAAGGGAATGGTCTCTCAGGAACACTGATACGGATTGGGACAGAAATATATATTTGGTCTTGCGGTCCGTTTAGAGGTGGTGAAGTGGTGGGGAATGAGTCAATGTATGTGGAGGTTGGTGAGCGGAAGGTGAGGACCAGGGCACCTTGTCGCGTTGGGAGGGGTGGTGTTCAAGGGCAGTGGCGTGGGAAGTGAAGGAGATGCGCTGCAGGGCATTGTCAAACACGTGGGAAGGGAAGTTGCGATCTTGGAAGAAAGAGGCAATGGCGACATTCTAAGATGGAATTGGACAGCCTGGGAACAGATGCGGCGGAGGCAGAGGAATTGGGAATAAGAGGTCGCGTTTTTACAGTAAGTTCGGTGGGAAGAGTTGTATTTTGGATAGTTATGGGAGTCCGTGGCCTTGTATTAGATGTCTATGGCTAGTTAGTCGCCGGAGACGGTGATTTAAAGTTCCAGGAAGGGGAATGAGGTGTCCCAGATGGACAAGGTGAATGTGAGGTTTAGGTGGAAGGTGCTTGTAAAGTTGATGAACTTTTCACCACGTGGGAACACGAGGGGGCGCTGATACAGTCATCGATTTGACAGAGGAACAGTTGGGCGTGGTGCTGGTGTAAGTGCAGATGATTGACTGTTCAATGCCGACAAACAGGCAGGCATAGCTGGGACGCATGAGGGTGCCCAATGCTACCCGTTTGGTTTGGAGGAAATGAAAGGATTGATAGGAGAATTGTTCAGGAAGTGTTCAGCCAGACGGATGAGGATATCATTAGAAGGGTACTAGATGGGACCGCGTGAGGAGAAGAAACGGAGGACTTGGAGACCTTCGTCGTGTCAGGTCGATATGTTCAGGGGCTGGAAGTCCCGTCTGAAGATGAGGTGTTGGGGGCGGTGAAACAAAAATCTTGGATGAGGTGATCGTCGTGGGTGTTTTCCCGAACGTAGGTGGGGATGTACTGGACAAAGGGGGATAGAACAGCTGAACAAAACAGTCCTGTTCACCTTACCAGGAATTGAACGCAGGCCGCAGTGGTAAAAGATGACGAAAAAACTGTATCAGTAATGATATTAGCGGATCACAAAGCAGACTCTAAGGACTAAGTGTGCAACTCATTTTTTGTTCGTATATGCCACGTGTTAATGCAGTGTTGTTTTCCTTGTGTGTTTGCATTGAGAAAAGGCTTCTGGCCAAGTGTCACGGAGCAGACAATCTTGATATGTTACTACCTTTAATTTGTGAGTCTCACGATCAGAATTAGAATATTTGAATACCTTCCGTGTGGAAGAAAGTTAATCAGCCCATTGAATCCACACCATTCCTGCACAATGCATCCAAAATAGTTACACAAACCAAGTTGTTCTACATTTCCCATGTCTAACACATCTACAATGTACACCATGGATATTACAGGAATTTAGCATGTCTAACCCACCTTCTGTACATTTTTTTTACTGTAGGAGGAAATCAGAGAACCCAGAAAAAAGCCATGCAGGCAGGGCAGAACATGCAAACTCCATATGGTCGCCTGATAATGCAATTGAATCGACATGTCTCGTGCGTGAAGCCGCTGTGTTTACCACAGTGTCACTGTGCGCCTTATCAAATATGGTGTAAATATTTTCAGGAAGAAAAATGTTTTTTCGAGTCCCAGTATTACAGAGACCCTTCTCTGAGGCTGACTTTTACTAGGATTTTACTATGAGGAGAAAGTGAGGACTGCAGATGCTGGAGATCAGAACTGAAAATGTGTTGCTGGAAAAGCGCAGCACGTCCAAGGAACAGGAGAATCGACGTTTCGGACATTGCCCCTTCTTCAGGAATGAGGAAAGTGTGTCCAGCAGGCTTAGATTAAAAGATGGGAGGAGGGACTTGGGGGAGGGGCGTTGGAAATGCGATAGGTGGAAGGAGATTAAGGTGAGGGTGATAGGCCGGAGTGGGGGGGTGGGGGGGGGGGGTGGGGTGGAGAATTCAGGAAGAAGATTGCAGGTTAGGAAGGCGGTGCTGAGTTCGAGGGATTTGACTGAGACAAGGGGAAATGAGGAAACTGGAGAAATCTGAGTTCATCCCTTGTGGTTGGAGGGTTCCTAGGCGGAAGATCAGTTGCTCGTCCTCCAGCCGTCGTGTTGCTATGATCTAGCGATGGAGGCGTCCAAGGACCTGCATGTCCTTGGTGGAGTGAGAGGGGGAGTTGAAGTGTTGAGCCACGGGGTGATTGGGTTGGTTGGTCCAGGCGTCCCAGAGGTGTTCTCTGAAACGTTCCACAAGTAGGCGTGGTGGAAGGTGAGGACCAGTGGGGTTCTGTCCTGGTGGCGATTGGAGGGGCGGGGCTCAAGGGCAGAGGAGCGGGAAGTGGAGAGGATGCAGTGGAGGACATCGTCAATCACGTCTGTGGGTAAATTGTGGTCTTTGAAGAAGGAGGCTATCTGAGTTGTACAGTATTGGAAATGGTCCTCATGGGAGCTCCTCCGCCCTTGAGCCCCGCCCCTCCAATCGCCACCAGGACAGAACCCCACTGGTCCACACCTTCCACCACGCCTACTTGTGGAACGTTTCAGAGAACACCTCTGGGACATCTGGACCAACCTACCACCCCACCAACTACCATATGCATCATATCATCCGTCGTCATTTCCGCCACCTCCAAACGGACCCCACCACCAGGGATATATTTCCCTTCCCTCCCCATCAGCGTTCCGAAAAGATCATTCCCTCTGTGACTCCCTCGTCAGATCCACAACCCGCCACCAAACCAACCTCCACTCCCGGCACCTTCCCCTGAAACCGCAAGAAATGCAAAACTTGCGCACACACCTCTCCCCGTACTTCCCTCCATGGCCCCAAGGGATCCTTCCATATCCGCCACAAATTCACCTGCACCTCTACACACATCATTTACTGCATCCACTGCACCCGATGTGGCCTCCTCTATACTGGGGAGACAGGCCGCCTACTTGCAGAACGTTTCAGAGAACAGCTCTGGGACACACGGACCAACCAACCCAATCACTCCGTGGCTCAACACTTCAACTCCCCTCCCACTTCACCAAGGACATGCAGGTCCTTAGACTCCTCCATCGCCAGACCATAGCAACACGACGGCTGGAGGAAGAGCACCTCATCTGCCGCCTAGGAACCCTCCAACCACAAGGGTTGAACTCAGATCTTTCCAGTTTCCTCATTTCCCCTCCCCCACCTTGTCACAGTCAAATCCCTCGAACTCAGCACCGCTTTCCTAACCTGCAATCTTCTTCCTGACCTCTCCGCCCCTACCCCCACTCCGGCCTATAACCCTCACCTTGACCTCCTTCCACCTATCACATTTCCAACGCCCCTCCCCCAAGTCCCTCCTCCTTACCTTTTATCTTACCGACTGGTCACACTTTCCTCATTCCTGAAGAAGGGCTCATGCCAGAAACGTCGGTTCTCCTGCTCCTTGGATGCTCCCTGACCTGCTGAGCTTCGCCAGCAACATATTTCAGCTAGGATTTTACTGTATTGGCTATCAATCTGGTGTTGTATAATATTGTGCATAACTGAGCCTAAAACAAATATGCGGAAGTCATGAAATACGGGGAAAGAACAATCAGATTGTTTTGGAAGCAACAAAGAGAACAGTATCGAGAACATGCAGGGACAGAAATTGATCGGTAAGATGACAGGTGCGGTGTGGAAACTGACCGAGCATGACCAGTAACAGATTTGGAAAGATCAAAGAATGAAAATATCACACAGACAGAATGGATAAAAACACAGGAAGAAGCAGTTGAATGTTTGAGAGGAGACTGTGTATTGCAAAGTTGAGTTGGAGGGCCAAATCCCAAACGTGAGTGTCTGAGAGAGGTTCACAGCGAGGGATGGAGAATAAATTGGAAGGACATGAAGAGAATAAATGTTACTGAGATGTTTGGAAGAAGCTGTGAATGTAATAACCCATGCACAATAATTCATGGGAAAATCTGTCTTTTGTTTCCTTTTACAATATCGTCTTATTGAGTTGATATTTCAAGTTGGCCTCACTTTATGCAGCTTTTTTCTCTTTCCGTATGTCAGTTTCTTTCATCAATGTGCCACTATTGAGAAGTTTAAATTGCATTTGTGACCAAGCTAGAACGGTTTTTCATAACCCACAACTTTGAAACTGAGCGGAAATAGATGTTGGACAGACAGAAATCGAGAAAGCACCAGTCTGATGGGCTGGAATGTAATTTCATTCCATACCAATCAGCTGTGTGGAATTATTTAACGTTGGTTATGTACCTCTGGTTACTTAGTCACGAACATCAAAGGCCAAGGAGATTAATGATTGATATAGATCTCGAACCATTTACTCGAAGTTCACTTTCATGAAACATTGCTGCAAAATAGCGCTTCACAGATTTCCCAATGTGGAACAAGTGCACACCGACCCACCGAAGAGTAACCCACCAGGACCCGTTTATCTACTCTGTTACTTTAGATTTACCACTGAATTTTTCACCTAATCTTCACATCCCTTAAAACTATGAACAACTTCGCTTGACCAATTCACCTGACGTGCACGTCTTTGGAATTTGAATGGAAAGACACTCAGACATGGTGAAAAAGTGCAAACTCCGAACAGGCTATCGCCGTAGGCTGCAGTTAAACCATGTTCCGTAGCGCTGTGTAGCAGCATTGCTAACCACTGAGCCACCACGCCACTAAGCTTGCTTTGCCTTACGTTGTAGGCTCACATGTTAGAAGTGCGGTAGCACTACAAATATCGTAATCTCAGAATATTTAATAATACTGAAAAAAAAAATCAAATCCATTCACAGCAGGTTAAATTTGAATTCATTGAAAAAAATTCACTTCATGGCGGATTTTCTCCTTGTTTCCTTTAGTGGAAGAAAGCAGTTGGCCGACATGTGACTCCGGAAGAGAAAAAATATAACACGAAATGCAGATGCTAAAATCCAAGGTAGAGAAGCAGGACGCTGAAAGAACAAAGCATGCTACGCAGCATCAGCAGATAGAGATGTCAACCTTTCTAGGTAACACTCATCTCGGCCTGGAGGTGGGTGTAAGTACACCTGCAGATTAAGGGGAGCCGTGGGAGACGGGAGCAGTATGATGAGTTAAGGACGGGTGAATTACAAGTGGAGGACATGACGCTGTAGCTCGTTGAGTAACAAGGCAATTGTTTGATTTCTGAAAGAAATTGTTGATTAGTCGAATGGATGGGAGATGTAGAGGCTTGGGACTGGTGTTGATGGATGGGAACGGAAGCTGTTTGAAAGTAGAAAATGCAATGTTGTGTCTCCGGGCTGTCATCTCCACAGGCGGAAGATGAGGTGGTCTTTCTCACAATATGTGGTCTGATTCGATGTGGCAAAGAACGAGGCTAAGGATGGTCATGTTGGAAAAGTAGTGTTAAAGCGAATTACAATGGACAGTGACTGGGAGATCAGGTCAGAACCTATAGGCCAGGCTAAGATGCTCAGCAAAATGTGGCCTCACTTAACGTTTTGTCGCAGCGATGTATCGAGATCACTGGATACAATAAACTACTTTGGAAGAATTACAGGTGAACATTTATCTCACCGGGAAGGACTTTCTGGGGCCAGGAATGGAGGTGAAGGAGTGGTGGTGCCAACAGGTTTTGATTGTCTTTTGGTCGTAGGGGATGGTTGCTTGAGCTTCGCGGGTGTTGGTTGGGCATATGGCTTGAAAGAAATGTGCAACAGAATGATACTTGTGTTATGCAGGATGAGGTGGAGAGAGCAAGATACTCTTTGTGGAGCGGTCTAATTAGAATTGGCAGAAGTGTCTTAGGATGATAGGTTAGATGCGGAGTCTGGTCGGATGCTACGTGAGGACAAAGTTGAACTAATTTTTGTGGCGTTTAAAGGGAATTGAGAGTAGTAAATCGGGGTTTGGAGGAGGTGCGCTCGAAGGCTGTTTCGATGGCAGAGGGGTGAATAACACGTTAATCCAAATCGATGGACATCTGTAAAATTTGCAAGTGGAATGTCTCTTCATCCAAGTAGATGCCATGTAGGCCGAGGAATTGGGAGAATTCGGTGGGCTTCTTGCAGGGAAGAGGTGTTGTCAACGTAGCGATGAGAGTCTGTGGATTTACAGTTACCATCCGCCTGGAGACTGTACCCAAGATCCACTTGGAGATGTCAGGACACTGGGGTGTGTTTTCCGAGACAAACCAAGTGTGATCCCAGCAATATGCCTCATTGTAAACTGTCTGGAAAAATTTGTGCGGAACGAATAAAACCTGGCACATCATGATACTTCATGCATGAACTGTACATAAAATACTTGCATTCCCGTTTCAATGATTCTGAAAGACCTGCTTCTATCAAACTGTCTTCACCGCAGTTTCATAACCCTTCATTTTTTTAGAAACTGAAGGTTCGGTTCAAACGTGTTAGAATGTCTTAATTCAATTTTCGCATCCCTCATGCATTCTTGATTTGGAGATGCTGGTGTTGGACTGGGGTGTACAAATTTAAAAATCACACAACACCAGGTTACAGTCCAATAGGTTTAATTGGAGGCACACCAGCTTTCGGAGCGTCGCTCCTCCATTAGGTGATGGACTATCACCTAATGAAGGAGCGACGCTCCAAAAGCTAGTGTGCTTCCAAATAAACCTGTTGGACTATAACCTGGTGTTGCGTGATTTGTAACCTCATGCATTCTGTTTTGCATACCACAGCCTCTCGTTCTATTTAACATGTCAAAAGGAATCAATTGCCATCAGTCTTGACCAGCTTTTAAAGTGGCGCCAGATCTGATCTTGTACTGTTGGATACACTGATTAAGAAATCACATTGTCAGTTACATACTTCTCCGCATTTTAATTCAGCCATTCAAATAGATCCCATGCATTTTTAATCATTTACGGTACTGAGTAAATAAATGTTAAGCAATAATTTATCAAAGAATATTCGACAGAAATAATGACAAAAATATCGTCCTTTGTCAGAGAAGGGGCGGAAAATGATAACAATTTCAACCTAAATATTGTTAATTGTGTCCGTGACTATCCATATGGTCAGAAAGATCAAATTATGTTACTGTCTGTTTAAATTAACCTTCATTTAAGTGTTATCCTGTTCGCTGAAAGTGTTCTTTGATACTGTTGGATACACTCATTGATAAAACGTTTCATCCCTTCCTGACGCCACTTCATTCTACTTCAGCCATTCAAACAGATCTCGTGATTTGCTTTCTCGAGGAAATAAATGAAAAGTTATATTTCTTTTGTACCAAAGGAAATTTAATGTAAATGGTGCGCAAGTCATTTATTGCCTCTTTGAAGGTGCAGAAAACAAACAAATTGTCAAGCTGGATATGTTTATTGTGCCCTTGTCTTCGTGTCTGACCATAAATATCTGACATTATTTTTCTGTGACTTTCAGTTAAACTTAGTAGAGTTGTCATCCTGGCCCCTCGGCAACTGTTCTTTGGTTAAATGCATATTTCACTATATCCTGGTCTCTTTCACGCACCTTATACTGAGGTGGGTAGATGCAATTCGTTTCCGTGATTCATTCCTGCTAATTCCACCTGCTTGTTCTCTCACGACCAGCTTGAGCTTTGCAACCACCGTTGTATTTCTCTGGCTCACTGGGGCTGTCACCTGTGATCGATTTGTGGCCATTTAATGTGAGAAGCTCGAGAACAATGCACTGCACTGAAAAAAAAAACAACAGAGGTTACAAAATAGATCTGAAAGGATCACAGCGCAGTCCAGGCCCTTCAGCCCTCGATGTTGCGCCGACCTTTGAAACCCATCTAACCCACACTATTCCATTTGCCTTCATATATTTGCATCCAATGACCATTTAAACGCCCTTAAAATTGGGGAGTCGACTACTGTTGCTGGCAGTCCGTTACACGCCACAACTACTCTCCGAGTGAAGAAACTACCTCTGATATCTGTCCTACATCAATTTCCCCTTAATTTAAAGCTACGTCACCTCGTGCTCGCCACCACCATCGAAAGAGCAAGGCTCTCCCTGTCTACCCCAACTAACCCACTGGTCTTTTTATGTATCTGAATTAAGTCACCTCTCAACCTTCTTCAATCTCAGGACAATAGCCAAACGTCACTCAACCTTTCCTCGTCATATATTCTTCCATCCCAGGGAACATTTTGGAAATCTCCTCTGAACACTTTCCAAAGCCTCCACATCCTTCCTGTAATACAGTCACCAGAAATGTACACAATACTCAAAGTGCGACCGCACCAGATTTTGCGTAGCTGCAGCATGACCTCATGGCTCTGAAACTCAATTACTCTCCCAATAAAAGCTAATACACCGTATGCTTTCTCAACTAGTCTATCAACTGGGCTGGCAACTTTCAGCGATCTATGTATCCACAGGTACATTAAAATCTCTCTGTTTATCTACACTGCCAAGAATCTTACCATGAAACCAGTACCCTGCATTCCGGTTACTCCTTCTAAAGTGAGTTAGGTCATATTTTTCCAAATTAACCTCCATTTGCCAAATCTCAGCCCAGGTATGCAGCTTATCTATCCTCCTCTTTTTCCTGCAACACTCTTCGGCGCTATCCACAACTTTACTGATCTTAGTCTCATCCGAAAATATACTAATCCACCCTTCTACGCTCTTATTCATATCATTTGTATAAAGGGCCAACCGCAGTGGCACCAAAGCAGATCATAAAGGTACATCACTACTAACCAAACTCCAGGATGAAGTCTTCCTATGAACCACAACTCTTTGTCTTCTTTCAACTAGGCAATTTCTAATCCAAGTATCTAAAGCACCCTCAATACCTCGCCGCCGTATTTTCTGGAATACCTTACCGTGGGGGATCTTATCAAACATCTTACTGAAGCCCATATACATCACATCAACCGTTTTACCCTCACCTAACAATTTGGTCACCTTCTCAAAGAATTCAATAAAGATTGTGAGGAACGACTCTATAAAACTGTGTTGACAATTGGTAATCAGCGTATTCCTTTCTTGATGATTAGAAATCCTACCTCTTATAATCTTTTCCAACACTTTACCCAAACAATAGAAAGGAACACCTTTCTATAATTTCCAGGGTGGTCTCCACTCCCCTTCTTGAACAAGTAATCAACATTTCCTATCCCACAGTGTTCCGTCATTAGTCCTGTGGACAACGACAACATTGTTCTTTCAAATGTGAGTGCACAGGGATGTTTGGTTTTATAGTTGGCAGTGTTCCCTTGGAATGAGACTGAAACTCATCTTTGTTGATTACGCGTCATGGACCGTAATTGTCACGTTTGATTTAATGTTAACTCCCCTGATCACGTTCTTTCTTGTTTTTCTGCTCAATGTTCTGACAGTCAGACGCATTGTAGATTATGACAGGGGCTCCAGCACTGAAGCGTTGCAGAAAATCGGAACGACCAAGATTGCAGAAGTGAAGCAGTTTGATTATTCTAATTTTTAGCATATTTGATACTTTCGTGGTTTTATTGGCGACTTCGATTGTTTCTAATATGTATTTCTGAATTGCAAATTTTGAACTTCATACCTCTGGCTCAGATCTCCACAATGTTGGAAAACGTGCTTCGGCCATGATACAGCTCTTCAGTATATTTGCCAACAATTCGTTTACACTGCAAGACAGCAACAATTCAGAAGTAAGCTCAATACAGTGTAAAACATTCACTGAAGTGCATTGTAAAATTAGTAACAGCTTGAGCTTGTTTATCTTGACAGCAGGAGAAAGTGAGGACTGCAGATGCTGGAGGCCAGAGCTGCAAATGTGTTGCTAGAAAAGCGCAGCATCTCAGGCAGCATCCAAGGAGCAGGAGAATCGACGTTTCTGGCATAAGCCCTTCTTCACGAAAGTATCTTGACAAGATTTGTAGCTCGGGTGTTCGTTGTTGTGGTTCTGTTCGCCGAGCTGGGAATTTGTGTTGCAGACGTTTCGTCCCCTGTCTAGGTGATATCCTTAGTGCTTGGGAGCCTCCTGTGAAACGCTTCTGTGATCTTTCCTCCGGCATTTTTAGTGGTTTAAATCTGCTGCTTCCGGTTGTCAGTTCCAGCTCTCCGTTGCAGTGGTCGGTATATTGGGTCCAGGTCGATGTGCTTATTGATTGAATCTGTGAATGAGTGCCATGCCACTAGCTATCCTTAGTAGCCACACACACAAATGGCAAGCAACATGAATTCGACTGGGACAACACTACTATGATAAGACAAGCCAAAGAGAGAACAGCCAGGGAATTCCCAGAAGCATGGCACTCATCCACAGATTCAATAATTAAGCACAGCGATCTGGACTCAATATATCGACCACTGCAACGGAGAGCTGGAACTGACAGCCGGAAGCGGCAGATTCAAACCACTACAAATTCCGGAGGAAAGATCACAGAAGCGCTTCACATGAGGCCCCCAAGCACTGAGGATGTCACCGAGACAGGGGACGAAACGTCTGCAACACAAATTCCCAGCTCGGCGAACAGAACCACAATAAGTATCTTGACAGTAGACTTGTTCCTGGCACGAATATGCTGACGGCAGCACTGAAATAATGTCCAGGACAGAAAAAAGCCTGAAGGTGAAAGAGCGTTCACATATCACCCCAATCATTAACTGCTGCATTTCCTAAGTGAGTGACAAGGATAAGTTGGTAAATACCTTGAACTCACAAGCTGTGAGTGGAACGCTGCCGAGTGGCTACACTACTGTATGTATGGTGCATTTACCTCCATTGTGTTATTGATTTCTTTTTAATATGAATACCATGCACACTCAAACAATGACTTATATCTTCATCTCTGTACACAACCAGCCAGTTAATAAAAAACTCATTTTCGACAATGCTATTTATTTCGTCGTTTCCTCTAACCCAGCAACAATTACATGAGTGAGAATTACATTTGAGGCTCGAGAAAAGTGGGATTCTGTATGGAAATGTGTGGAAGAGGCTGATATTCTCGAACAGTGTAATGTTGAAAAGGAAGATATGCTGGACATTTTGAAAAGCATGAGAATGGATAAATCCCGTGGGCCAGAGTGGTTACACTCTTGTTTCGAGGGAAAGTGAGGGAAGACATTGTTTTTTCGGCCATGATCTTTACTATCCACTGGAGTCGCAACAGATGATTGACTGTGGCAATAGACACCTTCAAGAAAGGAATAGGGATACCGCTGTGAATTACAAACAAGTCAGTGTTATGCCTTTTGTGGGCACAAGATTAGAGAGGAATCTGAGAGGAAGGATTTATGACTGTTCGTAAAAGCTTGGTTGGTGTAGAAATAGTCCGAATGGCTTTTGATTCGAAAGGTTTCACATTGGAAAGGCACTGCAGGTCAGGCCGCATCCGAGGAGCAGGGAAATCGACATTTCAGACATAGGCTGGTCATCAAGATTGTGTCAGGGAAGGGTGATGAGAGAGATGTCGGTCGGAGTGGGTGTTAATGTGAAGGTTGCTGGGAAGAAAATAGGTAGTTGCAGCAGGGAGTTGATCGTGATACATCGGAGCAGAAGGTGGAACGCATAGACGAGAAGGAACATGGGCAGGTAAAACATTGATGAGGACATGGCAAATTCTGCGTTGATGCCATGTCTTTGGATGTTGCAAGGTGGATGTTGAGGAATTCTTCCTCCAGGCAACGTATGGCAAACATTTGGAGAAGATGGACGTCCAGAACTTGCATGTGCTTTACGGTGTGGGAATGGGAGATGAAGTGGTCGACTGCAGATCACTGGGGTTGTTTGTTGCTTGTTTTCCAAGATGATATCTAAAGCATTCCGCCAGTTCGAGAATATCAGCCTCATTCACTCCCCTCCATACAGAATCGCGCTTTTCACGAGCCTCAAATGTAGTACTCCCAAAGGACAAGCCACCATATCGCGATCAATGGACACAGCAGATGAGATATTTGGGTGTGCAAGAAAATGTCTGCTGACTGTGAAAGGATATAGGGACTTGGAAAGAGGTGATGGCGTGGTGTGGGCACAGGTTTTCTATCTCTTGCAGCCGGAAGGGAAATTAACTAGAGTGGAGTGTGGCATTTTGGGGACCGTGGACCAAACGAGAGAGTCGCAGAACGAATGGTCTGTGATTAATGCTGAGAGTGGGGATGGAAATATATCGCTGTTGGTGGGGTCTGACAGTCGGTGTGGAAATGGCAGAGGAGAACACTTTTTATTGGTAAATTGGGGAGATGGAAAGTGAGGACAATGGGCGGTTTTCTATTGCGTTTAGAGGGTTGGGTTCATGGGTGAGGTAGGGAAGTCTGGAGGGTACTGTTGCCCCCGTAGAAAGTGGAAGTTGTTCTCCTTGAAATAGGAGGCCATTTGAGATGTTCGGGCACGGAAGTGCTCCATCTGGGAGCAAACGTGGTCAGGGCAGAGGAATTGGGATTAAGGCATAGCATTTTCACAGGAGGGGGTGTGGGATGATGAGCAGTTCAAGTAGATGTGGGAGTGGGTAGGATTGAAGTTGATCTCCATTTTGCTGGAAATGGAAATTGAAATGTCCAGGAAAGGGAGAGACGTGGCTGTGAAGGTAAGGATGAACTGGAGGTCAGGGCTGTGAAGTTGATGATGTGTTAAAGTCTCCTCATGAAGCAGAAGCAGGCCCCCAGGAAGTCACCAATACAGTGGGGGAGGAAAATTTGGGGATTGGTGAAACGTTAACTACTGAAGATGTATTGTTCCACATATCTGCTGAACACGCAGGCATGGCAGGGTAACACATTGGAGCTCATGTCTCCTCTTTTGATCTGAACAAAACGGCAGGATTCGAAGAAGACGTTGCTGAGGGTGAAGACAAGTTCTGCCACTTGAATGAGTGTGCCGTTGGTGGGGGACTGGAAAGGGTTGGTGGGAGATGAAGAAACTGATGGCTTGCATGATTTCACCATGATGGATGGATCTGTGTAGGGAACGGTTGTCCGTGGTGAAGATGAGGCAATGAACACTGCGAAAAGGAAAGTCATGGAGGAGGGAGAGGGTGTGGGTGGTGACGCGGAGTTATAAGACCAAGCGGCTATGGATGCTGTCAAGATATGAGAAAATAGGTTCGGTGTGGCAAGAGCAGACACGGACGCTGCATGAACTGGAGCAGTCACGTTTGTGAGTTTTGGGCAAGAGGTAGAACCATCTGGTGTGGGATTTCGGGACAATGAGGTGGGAGGCTGTGGATGGGATATCCCTTGAAATGATAAGGTTAGAACTGTCTGCAAGATCATAGTTTGGTGATAGAGGTTGAGGTCGTGCTCTGGAGAGCAGTCCGAGGAGGATTTCATGGGAATGCATCTGACATCAGCGGTGTAGAGGTCTGACCACCATACTATCACTGTGCTCTTCTTTGTCCCTTGGTTTGATGGTTAATTTGGGTTTGCAGCGGAAGGGGTTAAGGATTGCGCATAGTGAGTATGAGAGGTTGGAGTGTGTGAAAGGAGTAGACAGGTTGAGGAGCTCAATTTAATGTCGGCAGTCGGAGATGAAGTGGGCGTGGCGGCTAACACACCAGCATAGGGTGTTCAGTGGATGGAGTGTATTGGAGGCAGGAGAATGGATCCTCCGAAGGTGTGTGGGAGTCTTGATGGTCAAAGTAAGCACAGAGACAGAGACAGCAGAAGAAAAAAATTATGCTGGAACAAGTGTGGAATACGTTGACTCTGGACCATGGTGCAAGAAGATCCGACTTCCACTGAGGACTGAACGAACACTCTCAGTAAGGTGGAGATCTGGGGATGATAAAGAAAAAGTCGACAAAGCGGCAGTTAAGCTGCTAGTAGCGTGATGCAGTTGGGAATGGGACGGAGACTGCCTCAGGAGCGGTCGTGGTCATGGTATCATTTGAGCTGTCATCAAAGGATGTGCTGTTAACGGTAGTGATCGTGGACAGAAGTTGCATTCCCGGCGACGGACTGGATCTTACGTTGTCTTTGGTGGTGGCTGTGGTGATTGTCTTCAGTGGTAGTGGGAATATCTCGGTCGGCAGCAATCAATTAGGCGGAAATGGCGTTATGGGTAGCCTTGGTGGTGTCTTCAGCTTTAGGCGGTGGGCCAACCCGCCTAAAATAATATATATCGCATTCCTACAGTGTGATTGAATTTAGGTCACAGAACTCCCTCCTGATTGGAACTGTGGCTGCTCCAACAGCACATAAAAAGCAACAGTTCAATGAGGCAGCTTGCAACCACCTTATTACGGAGCTATTCAGGAGAGGCAACTAATCCTCTCCAGCCCAGAAGAATAACAGATTGCACCCACAAACAAGTACCTGACAGTACATTGTAAACTTGAGACTCGTATATGTTTTGACAATTGTCTGATAAGCGAGCTTTTCAACTGAATTTGGTGTCATTTAACTGTATTCTCCCATTTTCTGAACTTTTCTTTTAACGATTACACCGGATTTCTCAATCCCTTTATCAGTTCAATATCTTCCGCCTCTTCCAGGTCTCGAGCAGTAACACGCTTCCCACCCCGCTCGCAGAGCTCTCTCGTTCTCATCTGAATTCATACGTATCTGGTCCTGCCCCAGATCCACTCTTCTGCGAACCATGTCCCCAATCCCATTCTTACACTTCTATTCCAAAACGTTCCCCATCCTGTCCTGCATACCCTTGTCCTTGTCAAGTCTGCAGCGTTGTCCGGTGTTGAAGACTTGTCCACCTTCCTTCCTCATTATTACAGTAGCCTCCTGGTGTGTGATTTTTAATTTTGTACAAGCCTGTCCAACAGCAGCACCTCCAAAGTATGGCTACCTCAAGTATAGGATGAGTCCACGCTGAACACCAGTGAACACCGGAAGGCTGAGTAAGCGAGTTAATATATTGGAGTGGTTGCTTTACCCGAAGCACTATTTATGTAGTGGTTCCCGCCCATCGTCCTCCTTTCACAGATACTGAGCTCTCTGTGCGCCAAATTGGAATAGGTTACTAGTCTATAATTTTCAGTCGTATCTTTGGGAATACAGGAGAGTGGGAATGGTTGTTGGGGCAGTTGATTGCTCCTTCTGTAGAATGGGAGAGGTAAGGATCGCCACTGGTGTCCCCTTTGACTTCAACGGCGGGACGTGCACCCAACACCAGCTTCTTGGAATCTGCTTGAGGCAACTGGTGCTGGAGCTAGATGACGTTTTGATCATTCGGGAGGCTGAGGGGGGAATTGAGATGAGTTACAGGGAGGTATTCACACCTCCGGAACAGGAAAAAGGTACATAGATTACAGTCAGGGGACGGAAAAGGAAAAGGCAGGCGATGCAGGAATCCCCTGTGGACTTCCCCCTCAGAAACAAGTATACCATTTTGTACGCATTTGAGAAGACGATTGACCAGGGGTACCATGCAGCTCAGGTCTCTGGCAGGCAAGCTGTCTCTGCTGCTCGGAAAAGCAGGGTGAGAGAAAGAGACCATTGCTATCTTGGAGTACATAATGTGGGGGACAGATCGGAGATTATGTCGGAACGAGAGTGACTCACATTTTGTGTGATGCCTCCCAGGTCCCAGTGTTTGTGATGTCTCGGATCATCTTTTCAGGACTTTAAGGGGAAGGGGAAAGAAGCCCCATGCTTTGTTCTACACATACACTGACAAAGTAGGTAGGGAATGTGCAGGGGATATAAGACAAGATTTTAAGGAAGTTCGCGTGGAAGCTTGGAGCGGGAACAAACTTAGTTTTTATCTCTACTTTGGTACCCATGCCAAGTGCGAGGTAGGCGCGGGATAGAGTGATCCGTTGAGCACGTGGCGACAGGGATGCTGCAGGACGGAAGGTTTTGTATACCTGGATAACTGGAGCTCAACCTGGGCTCAGTGGGACCTCTACAAACCCGATACACTACATCTGAACAGGAATGGTACCAATAACCTCTTGGGGGAAATAGCAAATACTCTTCTGAACAGTTTACGCGAATGCAGCAGGAGGATGGGAATTTGAATTGCAGATCCAGTGCCAAAGAGGTTAGAAGTAGTAAGGTCATAAATATGTTTTTAAGGTGGCTGGAGTGTACCAGCAAGGAGGAAGATGGATTGAGGAATGTATACTTCAATGCCTGGAGCATTTGGAAACAAGTGGGCGAACCTGCAGCATCGGATGGGACGTGGTATATCGAAATTCTGCCGTTTCGGAACTTGGATAACCCCAGGTTCAGGAGCGGTTGTTGGAGGGTCAGGGGTGTACATGTTTAAGAAGGTGCAGAGAAGGTGATATTGGAAGTTGAGCTTCGGCATTGTTAGTCAAGAAGAGTATTACTGCGGTAATATAGTCTGAGATTAGAAACAGGAAAGGAAAGGTGAAACTGTTTCGAGTTTACTATAGGGTTTTAAAAAGTTATAGAGATTTACAGGAAAGAATTGGAATGATGATCCTGGATCGAAGTAAACGTAACAGCGTGGTTGTTATGGAGACTTCAACTGGCAAATGTTGACTGGAAACGGTATTCTTCGAGTACAGTTTTTATTTCAGTGTGTTCTGGAGGGTTTCCTGACAAAGTATATAGGTCGGCAGGCAACAGCCGAAGCCACATTCGACATGGTACTGGATAATGATCCCAGCCACGAGTTAGATTTGGACGTAGCTGAGGACTTTGGTGAAAGCGACCACCATTCGGTTACGTTTATTTGTGCGATTGAAATGGAAAGGTATACACCTTTCCATTTACATATTAGCCAGGAAGGACCTAAGCAGAGCACGAATAATAGCAAGAGGGCACATGAGTAGCGTTTTGCAGGTAGAATCAATGAAAACCCTCAAGCTTTCTTTAGTATGTCAGAAATAAAAGAATGACGGGAGGAAGATTACAACCAGCCAAGGACAGTTGGTGGAAGATGTGTACGGAGTGCGAGGAGCGAGAAGAGTAGCTAAATGAATATTTTTCGTTGGCATTAACGCAGGAAAAAGACAATTGATATCGAGGAGAACGCTGAGATAGAGGTTTCAGCTGACACGGGATTGAAGTTCACAAGGAGGAAGTGTTTGCAATTCTGGAAAGTATAAATATATTTAAATTTCCTGTGCCAGGTGGGATTTATCCTTGAATTCTCTGGGAAGCTAGGCAAAGAAACACAAGGCTTTGCGTTTATATTTATTTCGTCATCATCTCCACGAATAGTGCCAGAAGACTGGAGGATAGCAAATGTTATTCCCTTGTTTAAGAAGTGGGGTGGAGTCAACCCTGGTAATCATCGATAAGTGAACCTCACATCAGTTGCTGATAAAGTGTTGGATGATCGATAGCATGGTTTTGTAAAGCACAGTTCGTGCCTCACAAAACATATTGAGTTCTTTGAGAAGGTGACAAAACAGGTGGATTAGAGTAAAGCGGTTGATGTGTGGAATTTAATTTCACTTCAGGGTTTGAAAAGGTGGCCCATGATAGGCCATTGCAGAAAATCTGGAGGTATGGAATTGAAGGTGATTTAGCTGTTTGGATAAGATATTGTCTGGCTGTACGAAGACAGAGAGTGGTGGTTGGTGTTGAAATGCCCATGTTGGAGTTCAGTTACCCGTGGTGTACTGCAAGGCTGTATTTTCAGACTACTGCTGTTGTCATTGTTATAAATGCCCAGGATGAGGCGAAAGAAGGATTGATGAGGACATTTGCGTACGATACGAACGTTGTGGACAGTGCAGAAGGATTTTGCAGGTTGCAGTTGGACAAAGATGTGACAAATGGATTTTAATGCGGAATATTGCGACATTATTCACTTTGGAAGGAGTAATCCGAATACAGAGTACAAGGTTAATGGTCAGTTTATTGGTAACGTAGAAGTGCACAGAGATCTCGTTGTCCAAGTGTAATTATCCCTGACAGTTGCACACCCAGATTGATAGTGTTGTTAAGAAGGCATATGGTGTGTTTGTTTTATTGATAGAGAGGTTGAGTTTCGGAGTCAGGAGGTCATGTGCAGATGTATTAAACTCTGGTTTGGCCGCACTTGGAGAATTGCATCCATTTCTGGTCGTCGAATTAAATGAAGGATACGGAAGAATTGGGAAGTGTGTTATGAATAGAGTGGCCAGGATGTTACCTGCAATGGAGGGAAGGTCTTATAAGAAAGGCTGAGTGACTTGAGAATGTTTTCATTCGAGAGAGGCATATAAGATCATCAGATAATCAGATAGTGGAGTCATTGGCAGCCTTTTCCCTCGGATTGTGATTGGTGGTTCAAGGGGACATAACTTAAAATTGATGGGAGATAGAAATGGAGAGATGTCAGAAGTGTTTTTTTACTCAGAGAGTAGAAAGTGCATGAAATGACCTGTTTGCAACACTGGCGCACTCGCCAACATTAAGGTCATTTAAAAAGTCATTGTATAAATATACGTATGGTAATGGAATAGTGTGGATGAGAATGACTCCGATTAGTTTCACAGGTCAGCACAACATCAAAGGCCGAAGGGCGTGCATTCTTCTCCAAGCACGAGTAAATCAGGTTTTGTTAGAAACGTCTCCAAGACTTTTCTTACAACTGATGGCTTATGTCTTGCAATTCGTGTATTAAGAAATGACATTGGCTTCAACCGAATGTATTGTTTTCCTTTTTCCATCGAATACTATTGAAATTAGATGTCCAATAATTTAGAAATTTGGCTAGAGGGAAGTCTTATCTCTTCTATTAACTTGGTAAAACGTTTAGAATTATGGTCACTGCTCCCAAACTGCTCCCTCAATGAATCTTGGAAAAGTTGGCCAAGTTCATTCTTCAATAAAAGGCCTCGACCAGCCTCTTCCCTGGTTGGAATCTCACATTTTATTTCAAGCATCCATCCTGTATTAATCTGACCCATTCCACATTTAAGCGGAATGAGGGAGTTATAATTAAATAGCATGTAAATTAAAATCACATACGAGAATACGCTGCATATGTTTTGTTCTGACTGCTTTCCATGATTTGCATACATAACTGTCCACTGCTGACTGAGATTTTAATGGTATAACGCCATCAGAAGACTGTAAGACACAGGAGCAAAAATTAGACCATTCTACCCATCAAGTCTCCTCCACCATTTTATCATGTCTAATAATTTTCTTAACCCTATTCTCCCGCTTTCTCCACATTACAACTGAAGGCCTGAAGAAGTAAGGACTTGCCTCTGTCTATCTTAAATGCACTCAATGACCTGTCCTCTACAGTCTTCTGTGGCAGGGAATCCAGTTGTTACACCATTCTCTGGCTTATCCTTATCTCTGTTCAAAAATGTCTTGTAGTTACTCGAAGGTGGTGCCCTCGAGTCGTAGTCTCTATGATGAATGGAAGCATCCTCCAGCATCCATTCTGTCCAGGGTTTTCAATGTTCTGTGAGTTTCAAGTAGTTCCGCTTCATCCTTCTAAACTCAATCCAGTATTAACGTCCCTCATCTGTTAGCCTTGTCGTTCAAGGGACCATTATTGTGAATGTGCCATACATTGTTTCTGAGGTATAGAGCGCAAACATGCGCACAATACACCAAATGTGGTCCGATCAGCGCCTTATAGATACCCCAAATTACTTCGCTGCTTTAAAATTCAATTCCTGTCGAAATAAATGCCATCATTGCATTTTCCTTCCAAAATATTGATTCAAGCAGTAGGTTATCCCTGAGAGAATCCTGGAAGAGAACGCCCAAGTCTCTTTGCACTTCGGATTTCTGAATTATCTCCCCATTCAGAAAATAGCCTCTATTTTTCCCAACTAGTCGTATAATCTCACACTTCCCCAAAATGTCCTCCTCTGCCATTCTTTGCACGCCCTGCACAATAATCCAAATCCTTCTGCAGTCTCCACGCCTCCTCAATGCTACTTGACCTTATACCTATTATTGAATCATCTGCAAACTTATGCAGAATGCCCTCACTTCCTTCATCTACATCGTTCATGTATAAAGCGAAAACATTGTTTTCCCAAGAGTCAGCCTTGTGTAACACTAACTGTGAAGAGCTGAAATTCTGAGAATGACCATTTTCTCCCAACTCTTTTCTTTCTGACAGACAGCCAAGCTTCTGTTCATGCTCGAACTTCGCTTCTTAAGTCATGGTCCTTAACCTTCCTCAGTAGCCTCCTTTGTAGCTCTTTACTAAGCCCACTTTGAATTTCTTAAATATTACATCCAGTGATTTTTCTTGTTTTAATCTGCTCGTTAATTCCACAAAGAATGCTTGAAGATTTTTCAAGCATGATCTAACTTGATGAAAACATGCGGATTCTGCCTGAGTTTCGCATCAACTTCCAAGTATTCAGAAATTACATCCTTCTGCATGGATTCCACGACCATACCCGCGTACAAATTTGGGCTAATTGGCATATAATTTGCCATCGTCTGCCATACTCAAATTTTAAACAGGGTTGTTAAGTTACCAATTTTCCAGGCTTCTGGAACCCTTTCTGCTTCTACTGATTCCTGAAAAATTACCACTAAACCGTCCATTGTCTCATCAGCTGTCCGACATGGGAATCACGCGCGTAATCCATCTTGTTCGGGAGAATTATCCGCATTCAGGTCATTCAGTTTTCCCAGCACTTTCTTCTTGGTGATGGCTGCCAAACTCAGCTCTGCCTCTTTACCCTCTAAGACATTTTGGGAAATTTCTTCTGCCTTCGACTGTGAAGACAGAAGCATTTTTTTTCCATTTCTTCAGACTTTTCGCTTTTCCTGAATACTATTTCTCCCGTGCAATTTTTCAGCAGCCCAATACCCATTTCGGCCTCTTCTTAGCCCTTTATACACCGAAAGCAACAGCCTTTCTATTACTGACTGATTCGCTCACATCTTTAACCTTCTCCCTCCTTCAATATTTGCTTTTTATTTTTTTTGGCCTCTCTTGGCGCATATGTATGCATTTGTGTCTATATTTATCCACGTGAGTTTATGTGTATATATGTGCGCATGCACATATTTGTCTGTGTACTTTATGAACAGCATGCAATAATGTAGGTGTAGGTGCCTGAATTCGGTATATTTCTGCACGTTTATAAGTATGCATGTGAATATTGATAAGTAGATATGTGTCTACACGGACGTGTGCACGTGAATTTTTGTATGCATGAGTGTGTGTTCACAGGTGCATGCATGTCCATGTGTATTTGGAGGTTTTTTTTTGAAATTGTGTGCGTGTATGTTTGTGTGTGTGTGGGTCCCTGTGTACTTACTGGCCTGCATGCATGTATGGATGAATTTCTGCAGTGCCTCTTCCACATTGCACGTGCTGCCACTAATGAGTAGAAGAAGTGGCTCTACAGTATACCGGGAAATGATGCCAATCACTCAGTCCGTTTTTCTCTGGAGGATGAGGATGAAGTACTACATTCATTGTAATCATAACATTAGAGGAAGGATGCATCTGAGTATATATGTGTTTCATTTAGTGTGCTGAATGTACTTGTATGTTTGTGAGAACGTGTGCATGCGTTACTAAGTGAGTGCATGTGTGCTACTGAATACAAATGTATGTGATGCAAACATGTGTAAATCTAAATAGAGCTAGTGATGTATTGCCATCACGATCAGGGGATGTACCTGGGGCGTTGAGAACGTGAAGAAAGCCATCTTCAGTGCATATGACCTTGTGCCAGAAGATTCCAGACAACATTTTAGCAATCTAATACGGGACACTCGTCAAAACTCCATTGTGTTTGAAAGGATCAAACAAAGTAATTTTGAAAGGGAGGCAAGCGCAGTGAAAATTGGAGGAAAGCTACGATACTGTTGGAGAAACAATTATTTTGGAGGAATTCAAAAATTCACTTCCTGAATTACTGTTAAATCATATGGAAGAGCAGAAAGCTAACACGACCAGATTAGCAGCTGAAATGGTTGATGGTTATAAGTTGGACTAGAAAACGAAGAAATCGAATTTGATGAAATGACAAATCTTCACGTGGAAAAGGAAAGGTATATCTCGGTGAAGATCACATGGATGAGATACAACAGCATAAAATAAGAAACCCTTCGTAGGGGTCAGAGAAGTTAAGAATCTCCAGTGTTTTCACTGCAATAAAATAGGCCCATGAAAGCACAATGTTTGTCAGTGGGGAAATGCAGTGGAACACGAGATGTAGGGAAACAGGATGAGCCACTGAATTTTCCCAGAGTTGTAAGAAATAGCGCAGAAGATGCTATATCAGAATGTACAGGCTGGTCAGGGGTTGTCTCAGAAGGAAGTGACAGATCTTCTTAAACAATGTACCTGCAAAAGTAATGTTCATTCGCATAGGCCAGGGGCAGCGAGTAAAGACATTATATTATTCAGAGACACGGGCTCCTCTCAGTCTGTGACTTTGAAAGATGAAAGAATATGCACCTCTGAAATAATATTTCCAGAAAAGGTAGGAATAACCGGAATTCACGCTGAGACAAAAAGGTCTCAGTTATGCAATATGGGGTCAGAGTGTCTGCGGAAGAATGGAGAATTCGTCGTACGAGTAGTAGGCAAACTGTCAGCTCCAGAAATGTTATTTGTCCCTGCTAGTGATATCGCTGATTTACTTGTAGTTGTGCAACCGACTGAAAATCACATGGATACTAATGCAAGTGAACTACTTCAGGACACATATCATGAAATCTTTACTGACTGTGTGGTACGAAGTCAACAAAGACTTTATTTGAAACAGGAGATATCAAAAAGTACAAATAAGTACTTTGAAATGGACTTAACAGAGAACCAGTTTGATCAAATGATTGAGACAAGGCAGAAGCAGATACATTACAATGCAAACATCTTTTGCTACGATAAGTTGACAGAGTTGCAGTGGAAATATGAAAATTTAAATAACTTGTATCCGGAGGCATGCACAGGAAACGAATTAGAATATATATCTGAATGTTATTACCTTATAATTAATCACTTCGTGAGAAAATGGAGAACATCACATATCCAGGCAGATGAGAAAAGATCAGAAGTTCATCAAATCGTATTGCCAGTAGAGTATAGGAAGGAAGTGTTGTGAGTATAGCCTGAGCTATTACTTGGGGTCGTATTGCAGTGAGGAAAACACAAGCTAAAAGACAAAACATTCGTACTAACTTGAACTGCGCAAGGATATAGGTGAATTGCAGCTTGAACTAATTTCGTTGAATTTGCTCCATTTTTTCTCAACATTTCAAAGGCTGTTTTCAAGATTCTGCCCAGTGAAAATTTCCAAAACATTACAAGTAAAAGGAATGGAATGCACCAGTTATTGTTAGTTTTAAATACTGAGTTTGCTGATCTTGTGGAGTATGACTTGCGTCAAGTAATTGGAAAACACAGACGATAATTGTCGCCCCACATTTAACGCCTATTCCTGCATTTGAGAAAACCTCTACAAGCGTCTTAACTGATTTCGCAGATCCCGAACATCAAAAATGTGGGAAACATGTATTCTTAAAAATGATTGATGCGTTGACTAGATCTCCAGAGACTGTCCCATTAAACAACATCAGAGCTGGAGTGGACATACTCAATTTTTTAAACTAGATACAGACTACTGACAGAGATATATTCCGATCAATCGTCAAACGTCACATCAACATTCATAAATGAAGTTATGGACAGCTTAGTAATAAAACAATTCATTTCTCCAGTAGCCCATCCAGATTCGTAGGGAGCACGCGAAAGGTGGCGCTAAACATTGAAGACCATATTGAGGGCTGAGAGCCAAGAGTATGCAGATGGTTGGGGGAACAGAATTCCGTTTGTGCTTTTTGGAAACAGACATGCATCAAACGAATCGATCAAATCCAGTCAATTCGAACCAATTTGGGGGCATGAAGTGAGAGGACCGTTAAAATGGATGAAGGAGAAATTGCTAATTCAGAGTTTAAAGAAAACATATAATTGAGCTATGTGTCAACTGTGAGAGTTCAATTGAATAGTGTTGGAGAGTTGGATGGTCAGCATTTAAAAGTATACAACATACAGTGAAAAAGGAAGCAGACAAGAAATCAAAAATTGGCAATTTTCGCTCTCGGGAATAAGGAAGTTTTACTTCCAGTGATAAGTGAAACCTTAAAAGCAAGATTTGGTGGTTTGCATCCAGTTGAAAGAAAAATAAGTGAAGTGGTGTAACTGATGGGGACTCCAGGCAGAAGGAATCGCTCAGAGGGTGTCATGTCAATATGTTCCAAAGGGAAGGAAAACAAGAGGAGAATCTATTATTTATTACAACACAGAGGGAAGAACCAAATTCAGAGGATTCTGAATTGGGCATTCGTCAATTCAATATGGAAAATGACGACATTCTCAAAATTTAGGGTACATATTGAGTTATCTTACAGAAGAAAACCGAAATGAACTGAAAAAACTGTTTTACTATTGCATTGGGAGGTTAGTGATTAAGCTTTGAAGTACTAACATAATTGTGCAGGATGTAGACACAGGAGATATTGCTCCAATTAAGCAATATTCTAATGGGCATAACCCTCTAATGTTGACGCAGTTTAAAGGAGATTGAATGCATGTTCCAACTCGACGTTTCGAAGTGAATTACAGTGACTGGAGCTCACCCATCATTATGGCTGTCAAAACGAAATGGTTACCAACGGTTATGTTCGAACTATCGAAAAGTCATCGCAGTTACAGAGACTGGCGGATCTCTGATTCCACGTTTGGAAGACCCGCGTTGAGAAGGTCAGACAAGAAACTTAGACTTGTAAGTTGGGTTTGCTCAGAACATACTGGCAGGTATATTTGTCAGGAAGAACAAAGGTAATTTCGGCTCTTGCAAAACTGAATGAACGGCATCAGTTTAAAGTTGTGCCATTTGCCATCAGAAATAGGCCAATCATAGTTCAGAGACTAACGAATAAGTTCACTGATGGATTCACCCATTTATCAGACTTGTTCACTCGACTTCGAAAGGTAGGCTTGGTGATAAACCTAGCCAAACGTTAATTTGCCAAATTGTAACTCACTTTCCTGGTGAATGCTATTGGACATAGACAAACAGCCCCACGGGATCCAAAAACAAAGTAAATCGGGTAGTTTCCCAAAATATCAGCAAATAGAGCTCTACTACGGTTCCCGTCATTGAGTGGACTTTTATCGAAAAACTGCCCCAAATTTTAGTAGTGTGGCTGCTCCAGGCACTGAATTGTTCAGGAAAGGCAACACGTATCAGTGCACAGCAGACTGTCAGAAGGCATTTGACAACCTGGAAGTTCTCTTATGCATTCTCCCAGTTTCAGCCGTACCGAAAGACATAAAGTTGTTCAAGGTGGCTATCAATGCAAGTGTTGTGGGCGTCAATGCTGTGTTCTTGCAGGTAGATGACGAGAAGATAGAAAGAACTATCGGGTATTTCATTGGAAGATAAACATTCAGCAGCAGGAATAGTCGAACTTTGAGAAGGAGATTTTGAGCTTGGTATTGGCACTACAATATTGCAGTGCTTATGTTACTGGTAATGTATATGAGGCAGTGATATGCACCGATCATAACCCATTGCAGTTTGAGGAAAGTCATAAGGACAAAAATGTCAGACTGATTGGTTGGAGCATGTATTTGGACGCGTTCAATTTGAAAATTGTGTATGTGGAAGGACAGGAAAACGTGATTGCCAACGCATTGTCGAAACTCTAATGAGAAACAGAGGCATTTAGTGGCAGTAGCAGTATCTCAACGTTTGAGATAGGTCATCCTTGGTGTGAGGGAAACGGGTAGAGGTGACCATCAAGAAGTTAGTGACAATATTCAATGAAGCGTTCAATAATTAGTTAACTTCACTGCAGTGTCTCGGATTAATGTAATTTTCGGGTCAACTTTAGGCTGAAGTTTGGGTCACGAATAATTTTACTGTTTCACTGACAATGTCTGTTGCAGTTAACATTGGACTTGGATGAGGATTGTGTCAATTAAAGATTAGCAGTTGCGTAAAATAAGAGGGAACAGAGAGAAAAGAAAATTGCAGCACAGGAACAGCCCCTTTGTCCCTCCAGACCTGCGCTGATTCACGTTCTCTGTGTAATGTCATCGTCTACTTTCTGGAGATTTGTATCCCTCCACACGCTGCCCATTCATGCATCTGTCGAGATGTATCTTAAAAGACGCTATAGCGCCCGCCTCTAGTATACCCTTTGGAAAGCGTTCCAGGTACCTACCAGTCTGTGTGTAAAAACCTTTCGACGTGTATCTCCCTTTAAACTTTCCCCGATAACCTTAAACTCATGATCCCTCATAATTTAGTTCACCACTCTGGGGGAAAAATGTTTTTTTCTATCCATCCTGTGTATATATCTCATGCTTTTGCAGAATTCAATCAGACCCCACTCAATCTCCGTCTTTCTAATGAAAATAAACTTAATCTACTCAACCTTTCTTCATGAGTAGCACCTTCCGTACGAGTCAACATCCTGCTGAATATCCTCTGTACACTCTATAAATCAATCACATTCTTTTGGTAAAGTGACGACCAGAACTGTCCACTGAACCAATGTCTCATGCAATTGTAACATTGCCTATCAATTCCAGTACTCAATACACCATTCGATGAAGGAAAACATGCCATGTGCCTGCTTGACCACTCTGTATACTTCCATTGCCACATTCAGTGTGCAATGGACGTTAACAATCTCTCTGTATATCACCTTGCATTTGCTCGGATTGACCCCATTAACCATTTCTCCGTCTAACTATCCAATTGATCCGTATTTTGCTGTATTTTCTGAAAGTTCCCTTCACTGTCTGCTCCTCCACCAATCTTAGTGTAATCTGCAAACCTGCTAATCAGACCACGTGCATCTTCCACTAAATCAGTGATATGACTATCACAAACAAGGCTGTTCCCAGAACGCAACCCAGTAGAACACAATTGGAGCTGAAAAGTGTGTTGCTGGAAAAGCGCAGCTGGTCAGGCAGCATCAAAGGAGCAGGAGAATCGACGTTTCGGGCATTAGCCCTTCTTCAGGAATGGCTTATGCCCTAAAGGTTAAGCCCTTCTTTAAGCCATTCCTGAAGTAGGGCTTATGCCCGAAATGTCAAATCTCCTCCTCCTTTGATGCTGCCTGACCTGCTGTGATTTTCCATCAACACATTTTTCAGCTCTGATCTACAGCATCTGGAGTCTTCACTTTCTCCTAGAACACAACTGGACACAATTTTCCATTTAGAGAAACTCATTACTACTACTAAACTCTGTCTTCTGTTGCCCCAACCAGTGCTGAATCCAACTTGCTATTGTAAATTGCACTCCATGTAACTTCATTTTCTCCATCAGCACAAAATAAGGCACTTGCCAAGTGCCTTACTGAAAACCATGCAATTGACAGCTGCAGCCCTTCCATCATCAATCAACTTAGTCAATTCCTCAAATAATTCTATCAGCTTGGTAAGATACGACCTTCCCTGAAAAGAAAACGTGTTGCCTATCATTGATAAGTTCATTTTCATCCAAATGGAAATAGATCGGATCCCTTTGCATCTTCTCCAGCTGCATACCCTCCGCTGATGTCAGGCTCACCAGTCTATATTTATCTGGAATATTCGTGCTACACGTCAGAAATAAGGAGACAACATTAATAACTCTCCAGTCCTCTGGGTCCCTGTTGAAGTCTGCTGCAAAAATGTCTATTAATACCTCAACTATTTCCTCTCTCGCTCCTCTCTGAAACCAGGGATACATCCCATCCGGACCTGGGGGCTTGGGATACTGTAATGTATTTTAGCATACTCAACACTTCCTCCGTCCATTCCTTAATGTTATACTTAACTTCCCTGATACATTTAATAATTTAACAGAGTCAGCTTAACCATGCATGCTGATGCAGCAGGCAGTGATGACAGCCAAAGGTATGCTGGCCTGTAAAGCGGGACGATTTTCTGTGTCAGAGTAAAGACATCTTGCTGCAATTAAAGAGGGACTTCATGAAGCCACACGTTAAGTATTTGATATTCTTGTGTGTTGAAGAATATTCTTGCAATTGAGGAAGACAAGCGAATGTTCACAAGGCTGATTCCCAAGTTGGCAGGACTCATATATGACAAAAAACTAGATCGACTGGGCTTGTACTAACTAGAACTTAGTAGAATGAGGAGGGATCTCATTGAAACATATAACATGCTGATGATACTGAGCAGGTCCGGGGAGTCCAGGACGATGTGCCATGGATTAGGAATAAGGGATATTCCATTAAATGGGTATACGAGGAAGATTTTCTTCACTTAGAGTTTTGCGAATCTGTAGAATTCTCTCCTACAGGAAGCTGGTGATTGAATATTGTCGGGGGGAGGGGGATTGTGTATGTTTGCTCAAGTGGGTGCATCCACATACTGAATCAGAATTTTTCTTGTACACACTTAACAAATTTCCTCTTTAAATTCCTGTATAACTCTGTGTATTCTCCCTTCAGAATCTCAACCCTTTCCCTTCCAATGTCATTTTTGCCAATGAGGACAATGGCCTCATGCTGGTTTGTCTCCCCCTTGAGATCATTCCGCACCCTCTCTGAGACATTCTTGTTCCTGGTACCAGGGAAACCACACACAATTCTGATTTTTCGCTGCTGGCCACAGAAATGTCTGTCTGTACCTCGGACTAGAGAATCGCCTAACACAATTGATCTCTTGAAACCCGACGTAACCCTCGTTGCATTAGAGTCAGTCTCAATACCAGAAACTTGGCTGTTCGTGCTATGTTTCCCTGAGAATCAATCAACCCCTACATTTTCCAAACAGCATACTTGTTTGAACTGAGTATAGCAACAGAAGGATTCTGCACTAGCTGCCTAACTCTCTTACTTTCCTGGAGTTAACCCATCAATGTGACCGTATCTGAAACTTTCCCCCCTTCTTATAACTGCCATCCATCACATAACATTGCTGTTGCAAATTCCTCATTGCGTCTAATTGTCTCTCTAACCGATCCATTCGATCTTATAAGATTCGCAACCAACAGCATTTATTGCAGATATAATCCGCAGTAACCCTCAAACTCTCTTTCACCTCACACATCTAACTAAAAGCGTATGTCACTCTACAAAAGGCCATTTTTGCTCCATCACAACCTACTGACCCAGAAAAAATCACGGTCTTATTCCTCAAAACAAACATTGCTCCAGTTTAAATTAATAGTTATGGCTTATATTTTTAGTTTAATCAAGAGACATATCGCAACAAAAAACATATAATCAAGAAAGAACCCTGCATACTCACTACTACAAACTTTCTGTCGATCTCACTTAAAATAATACACTTACCTGATTCTGTGCTGAGAACCTCACCCAAACAGTTCCTCCAAGATCAGTTGTGAATTTCGCTGTTTGTTAATTTTCCCAGATGCACTCCAAAGTCCAGCGATCCATGAAGTTTAACAGCAAAGGCAGTAACTGTGCATGTCACTGTCAGTTACTTTCTCTCTCTCTCTCCTGCACTGACCTCACCATGTGCTTCCTTTGCGTGTCCTTCCCTCTTTTAAAACTGCTGTTGCTTTGACTGTATTTTTCCCAAAGTTCCAAAACAATGAAACAGCATATAAAACTGTTGTGGTTCTATTCGCTGAGCTGGAAATTTTTGTTGCAAACGTTTCGTCCCCTGTCAAGGTGACATCCTCAGTGCTTGGGAGCCTCCTGTGAAGCGCTTCTGTGGTGTTTCCTCCGGCATTTATAGTGGCCTGTCCCTGCCGCTTCCGGTTGTCAGTTTCAGCCACTACAGCCACTACAGCGGACAGAACCACAATAACGAGCACCCGAGCTCGGCGAACAGAACCACAATAACGAGCACCCGAGCTACAAATCTTCACCCAAACTTTGAGGACATAAAACTGTAATTGCTGCTCCTGGAATTCGAGGAAATCACCTCCAACACCTAAAGTGCCTCAATAAAGGAGCAGCTGTTACAGCCAGAATTTTTTTCCGTCCTTCATCTTGGATTACCCAGAATCCTCAATGATAGATCATGATAATATTTTACCCATCGCGAACGTTTCTGAGACAAGAGGGCATTAGTTCAAAGTGAATTGTCATTGGTTTATGAAGTTCTGAAAAGTTTTCATTCATCAAGGGAAGCAGAAATATTGACAGTGCTGCCTGCGATGGTGGTGGAGCCGGGTACTCTCGCAATGTTTGAGAAGAATGTGAATGTGCACATGAAATGCCAGGGCATGGTACACTGTGGACCAAATGCAAGTAAAAGTGGTTAGTGTCATTTGATTACTCTTGGTGAGTGGAGATGTGCCACGACAAAGAATCTCTTTCGATTCTGTATGAATGAATGCCTCTCTATGACACTAACATATGCAGTTATGATTCATTGCAATTTCCTGACATTTTATTAAGTTTGTTTAGAAACAGCAAATCACTTCCGATGCATTCAATAATTAGATTTTTAAAATGCAAACCAGCCAACAGAGGCGAGTTTCCTGATATCAGAGGAAAACAATGTCTCGGTGGAAAATATTTCATTTTTGTTAAAATGACACGAGTAATGTCCTCATCTCTAACTGAGGTATGTGCATTTCTTTATTTAATCTTCCTCTCCCTTCTGATTGGTGTTCGATCTTCTTGGTGAATGCTGTTCAATGAAGACATCTCTCTGAGAATCTAGAGATACCTTCCCAGAAAAACAGAATTCTGCTGCCTGGTAACTAATCCATTCTTAGTGTCAATTCAAACTGCCCAGCACGCAATTCATACAGCCCCTGTGCAGTTACGAAAATGCAGCATCCGTCTCGCAAACCTTAGCCGCTGCATCGCATTTGCAGCATGGATTTGGCTTCCAAAATATTCTTCTATCCTAGTGTGGTTATTCCAGAATTGTACTTGGTGAGCTCTTGTGTGTTTCTCCCAAGCCTATTATCCTGAGCACTCCTGTCTTAGTCGTAAACGAATGGAGCTCTCTTACATCAAATAACGTGTTATTTTCTGTATCGATCAATTGCCTGAAATCATATCGAAAATAGTCTTGAGCAAGGCAGTCATGCTCAATATCCTCCTAACCTGCCTTCGTCTAGGCAGCAATGTCAAATCCATGTTCAGTCCATTTATATTAAAAAGAAGCAATTTAGAACAGGCTGTGTTTGACACCAAATGGATTCGTGATGGTAGTCTTGGACTTCACAAAGTAATTTTGGACTTTGAACGTTGGTGCCTTTATTCAGAATGCTGTTGTCATAGCTATCTCACAAAAAAATATTCATGAGAGCATCATTGGCGAGATCAACATTGATTCCCCTTAACAGACTGCAGTTAGGTGTAACTCACATTGTTGTGTGTCCATCGTCGCACAGAGGCCAAACTGGTGGTGTCCTTCAGTCAACGACATGAGTGAACCAGACATTCGATTCATCGTCCTCAATAAAATGACAGCTCCAGATTTCGTCTCAATTCAACGTAAATTTTACCATGGCATGATTCAATTTAGGTCTGCAGAACAGTTCGACATTGTCACAGGAATGTACTCAATTAGAATACCACTGCATCACCGCTTCCCTTTGGATGAAGGCGCAATGAAATCTCATGCTGAATTGTAAAGACGAGGAATATTTTGTATTTAAAAACCACAATATTTAGCAGTTTTACACGTTGCAGTAGAGAAACAGCCCTTCCTCACTTCAGTCTTGGTTAGGACTTTTTATGGATTAACACTGCTCTATTGCAATCATACAACGTTAGGTCAAGGATGCAGTAGGCAATTTTTTTGTCAAAGGCCAAGAGGCCTGTATTCATGTTCTGCACATCGCGACCAATTCACTCAGCAGCACGCGTCTCTCCAGCAAGATTCCAACGTGTCAACACATGTCTGAAAGGGACATTCACATTCTCCGGAGCTGAAATCACTCGGATAATGTATAGCAATTCACGAAAGTGTGATGTGATGACCCCAGGCAAGACAAAAATGGCAAGTAAAAGCATGATGAATTTGAGGACCCCGGGATCAAAAAAAGGCAAGATATAACTTTTATGCACATGTCTTGTGGTTTCTGAATATCGCTGATCAGGGAACGTTCGTGGTTATGAATGCCTGTGTGATACTTGTTTTTAGTAGCCGAGGCATACACTTTTCGAATGTGCAGGTTGTGAAGAGAACTGTATAACATTGATTTGGTTTGGTCACACACTTACAGTTTTACTTACAATTCCGGAATGCACACAAATGGTCACTCTCGAAATTGGGCAGAGAGGAGATTTACGATTATGTTACCTAGCCTGGCGAATTTCAATTATGATGAGAGACCGAACAGACTGGGTTCGTTATCGTGAAATAAGAGGAGTTTGAGAGAGCACAAGATTGGCATGTATACAATAATGAGGGGGAGATAGGAAGAAGACGTTCCCCTTCCTGGTGGGATCAGTGGCAGGATTGGTGATTTTAGGTAATGGGCAGCAGGATCAATGTGGCCGTGAGGACCACTGTTTTCATTCATATGCTCGTGGAATATGAAGCTCACTCTCCATGGAAGTGGGAGAAACAGAAACACTCAACAATTTCAGGAAGTATTTATCTGTGCAGCCACGATGCCAAAGCGATTGGCAAAGGGCTGGGGAACAGGAACAGAGTTTTGATCTGATTGCATTTGATTGTTGCAATCTAATGTGTAGAAGCTTTTTCTTTGTCCAATGCGACCGAGCTCAGAGACTCTCTGACGCTCCTGCCAACATTTAACAAGAATGTAATAAGGACGCCTTATTTAGCGACTGTGAAAAAACCTTGCTGACTCCGCAGAGAGGATGGGACGTTAGTGGCTTATCCTGGAGGCATCCTCACAATTGCGATTGAATCTTGTTCCGTCCTCAACTCCTGGAGATTGTTCTAAATATCAACTACCTATTGTTCAGCAATTAACTATGCAGAGCGCAGCGATCACAAAATTTCATCCATTTCCCTCTTGCCTCCTGACCACAATTCAAACAAAGACAGAATTTTAACATTCGTCTCCGTCACTCAAATTAGAAGCCATACATTCAGATGCTGGCCAATCAGTCTTTCGAGCCTGTTACGTCCTTCAACGGATTGTCTGATAAACCTCAAACCACTTCTCTAATTTATCTCAATACCACATGATTCCCTTTTTGGAGTAATGATCTGTATTTCACAGCTTTGAAGACAGTTCACGATGAAACCTCAATAGTTATCTGCAGCTGATCATTCCACATATATTCCCAAATTCAGAGAGATTAAATTCTTCATCATCTGTCGAAACGCGATGGTTCGTATTCTTAAATTATGCCACCTGGTTCCACACTATCCCACAAGGAGAAACAAAGCCTCTTCATCTCCACGAGTAAACACTCTCTTGAGTGATTCAACAGTGACATCTCTCAGTTTTCTATATTCCAAAAGCAACGGGCATAATCATCTCAATATATGCTCATAATATCGTCCATTCATTCCCCGGATTAGCCCAGTAGAAATTCTCTGGACTGCCTCCGATGCCAGTATACGTGTTTCTTTCAAGACTGGATTGAAACTAATACTGCTCACAGTATTCTAGCTGTGATTGAACTCGTGCCTGTATTGTTTGAGCAAAACATCCCTACATTCATGCACCATTGCACCTGAAATAAAGGCCAACATTTTTTTACCTTAACAATTACTCAATGAAACCAGTTCAGAGACAAAAGAAATGTTGCCTCCTTGAGCTCCAAACGATGGGATGTACTCTCCAGATATTTCTGCTCAGAGTTTCCACCTTCAGACCGAGGCAGGTGTGCTTCTCACTGTGCCAGGTCCTTTCGTTCCTGCAGCTACACATTGAAAACGTGATGGTACCTCAATTGCTCTGTACAACTGGTGAGCTATTTTGCAAATGACCTTAATGCTTTCCTGGATATCAGGGAGGAATCGAAAATGACAGCCGTTGATTGTAAAGAAGAATAGTTCGTGGCTGAGAAAATTATATCCGAAGGTAACAAGCCTTGTCTAACAAAAAAGTACCTTCCAAAAAGTTGTCTTTTGCAAGATTCTAGGGCACACCTTTTCTTTTGAGCTCAAGCACTGTGTTTCGCGCTGTATCCAAATGGCCATTCCCCAAGGTTGGAATCTCACATGTGGTCTACTGAAATTCTGAGCTCATTGGAATATGTTCTCTCATGTATTAATGCAGCAGTTGTCCCATAGCCTCTCATAGGCAAGTGCGCTGATTGACCTTCATCGAATCCTGAGTTAGCAATGTCTTAATTTTAAAACTCTCTTCCTTTTTTCTGGACACACTCCATGACTTGCCTCCCCCCAGTCTTTGGATTCTTTTCCAGCAAAACGCCATTATCCTTCGACCCTTCGTGATCTCTGATTTGTCGAAATCTCCAGCTTTTCCACACCTCTGCTAGATTTGAAACTTACCACCATTGAGCTGCAGGAACGTTGGAATTCCGTCCGAACCTCTGACAAACTCTTCCCAGCGTAAAGCAGATCTATTTGACTAGACTGAGTTGAGATCACTTTACTGGTTCATGTGTCATATTTTGGTTTCACGTGGCTCTATAGAGATTACTTGAAATTATTCATGAGGCGAAGGACAGGACATAAATCGGCATTCACAAAAGGGGACACAGAAGTGTAATATCTCCTCTTCCCCTCATCTGGAGAAAATGCAAGAAATCCAATCATGAAAAAAATATGAGCATTTCTGCAGTGCTAGAATAACTGAATGACAATCTCAGCAACATGTGGATACATGTTTGACTGGTAAATCTCTATTTTGGACCACCAACGAACTGGGAGTGAGTTGCAGTGTGAGAATTTTGAGGTATCCAGAAAAGGATTGTCAAATGTCTATGGCTGTTTTTTTTTTGAGTTTCGTCAGCTGTTATACCTGATTCTCATCTCCCTCACAATGTATTTTAATTTTGCAAATTAGATTTTGCCTTATTGGTATAGGATTTTCGAGATCACTCGAGATGTTGGCAAAATGTCTCTCAGCAGGTCTGATTCACTGGTGAGCTTTACTTTCAACTGAAGACTCTCAGGGTCAAATATAATTTTTTCGATCAACTTGACGCATTTTAAAATCTCATTGGCTGCCCATAACTGGGACAAGATTAAAACTTCTGGAACAAATGTCCAGTGCGCCCCAGCCACCTCTCACCTCAGAGCGCAGAAAAAAAGTATTTTGAACCAACGTATTTATTCACACTGCACGCACTCACGAATCTTCCCCTCAACATTACGTTCATTGTTTTTTTTTTACTTCCAGCCATATTAATTCAGTCTCTAACTACAGTCTCGTTTGGAGATGAGGAAGGAGAAGACAAAGAGATGTTGGTGAGTGTGTTTGAGGCGCGAACAGGTGAATGCTGGGATGAATGAAAACCTTTAACTATGTCGACAGAATTGGGCCCATGTCAGTAATAGATTCACTATTTGCAAATTCACTTGTGTAAATACACTGGAATGTTGAATGTCAGTCCTTGGATATTTGTCTGTAGAAGCACTGTGGCTCAGCGATTTCATTAATATTCTGTTCTATCAATTATTTCAAGCCAAGTTATCTTCTAAGTCGCACTTACTCTAGTTTATTCTTCTTACTAAACGCCAGTTTTCCATCATTTCCAGTACGGCTATTTGCAACTTCGCATATGATGTCTGAAGTGAAACATGAGTATAATTCGTCAGTCATCTCTTTGCTCCCCATTACACATACTCCCGTTTCTGAATCGGGACCAATACCTCATAAATCTGAAACCATAACGGACAAACCATCTTTTCGGCCAGTGATATACCTCAATTTTTTCTACTTTATTCATAATTCACTCTTAGTAATCTTAAGATCCCTACCTTTGCAGTCCTAAATTCAGTTTGCTTCCTGCATTTTTGATCTCGTTATTTCCTTCTGTCATTTTTCCCAATGTGTAACCTGACCTCTGGCTTTTCACTCTCTACTTTTAAGATGCACTGTAACTTTTCTGAGGCATTCATAAGTCAAACATCGGGGAGGCATCATCGTATTCTTGATTCTCGTTTGCGCCGATCCATCCTCCTCATAATTGGTTGAACTTTGCCTTTCAAGTTATTTTGGATCATTCCCTTAGTAACACACACATCAGGGTGCAATGAAATTGGTTTTAGCTGCTCAATCGAAGAGAACATCTCTCTCAACACTATCTGAAGATGTATATCTTTTCTCAAGAAAATGCCCACGGGGGAGTCTCGCATGGCCTTTTTAGTCGTCTTTCTCTAACAACAATACCTTTTCTGCTTGTGGAGTCTTAACCTGCGATGTGGCCATCTCGCTGCCTTGCTTTCTGTATTTCGCCCAGATTCACATTTGTTCTGCAGTGACCTCAGACATTGCTCCAGTTCCACAATCTGTGCTTCCAGCAGTTAGAACTGGAGACATTTCCTGCTCACAGCCTTGCCCGAGGCAGTGGAAATATTCCCGGCTTAGTCCGTATTCCTGCAGGATGACACCACTGATTGTTGCTCTTCTGCCTGACTGACCCCGACATCTTGTACGTTTTAGAAGATACTAACTGTCGGATTCTCTGGTTCTTTGGTCTAAAATCAAGGGAATTTGGCAAAATTACACTTAATATTCCGTGATCTTTACTGTCACTTTTCATTACGTTACCATGCAAGTTATGAAATGCGAGAGTTTGTCGACACTGTAGCGCAGGCGGAGGCCATTTCGACAATCGTGCCTGCAACAAGTTTTCAAAATACATACTTTTTTCATCCCAATCTCCTGTTCCTCCCGACAGACATGCATTACCTGTTCTTTACAACAGTAGTGTACATACACATTCTTCACTGTGATGATGATTGTTTTTGACTCGGTGTGTGAATTTCTTTAATTTTACTTACTTTTGAATGTCTTCACAATTTAACATAGATTAAAAATGTGTGTTCAATGCCCATGTTAATTTCTCCATTCTCATTGCTAAATCCGCACGTTCACCACTCATAAATGAATACTTTCTGTGTACTTTCTTCCTTTTCTCTACCGTCGTGGAAGGTGAAATCATGTGCTTTGCAAACACTTCTGGATAATTTACGTTTGCACTCCTTTTTCCCATTTTTAAAAGATCATTCATTGTTGATTTTTAAAACTTATTCATGCCAATACATTTTACCATATTGGTCACAACGTTGTTCGCTTTGATACAATCCTTAAATTTCATGTTTAGTCATAGAAGGTAGAACATAGAACATTACAGCACAGTGCAGGCCTTTCGCTCTCGATGTGGCGCCGACCTGTGAAACCAATCTAAAGCCCATCTCACCGGCACAATTCGATTCTCATCCATATGCCAATCCTATGACCATTTAAATGCCCTTAGATTTGGCGAGTCGACTACTGTTGCAGGCAGTGCATTACACTCTCCTACTCCTCTCTGAGTCAAGTACGTCTGACATCGATCCTATATCGAACACCCCTCAACTTAAACCTATGTCCCTTAGTGCGAGCAATCACTCTTCGAGGAAAAGCGTTCTGGGTGATGCATCCTTTTCATTCGAGAATCTCTCGGCGAAATGTATGCCGTTTCAGAGACCTAAAAGCCTCCGTAAACGTCGAGGACAGCTTCTTTACCGACCTGAGTTTTCATTTCGTTTTTAATTCCCCCCGTCGACAGGACTGAACCATGCTTTCATGGGTTTATGTGTGTGCTATGCAAATTGCAGGAACAAGATTCAAATCAAAGTGTCCCACACAAAAAAAACTGATGATATTTCATCATGTCACAATCACTGTTGAATAGACAATATGGAGGCAAACCTGCTTCCCTATTTATCTTTTTTGTGCTTAAATTCATACACACAAATGCACACATGCAGGAGGATACACACTCCTGAACAAGTGTACAGATAAACGAGTGCAGAAACAGAAATAGCCGCGGCAAAATAAAGAGGCAAAATCGTAAGTTCAAATATTTGAATGGAAGTCACCAGCGAATGTGGTTGCAGGATTGATTTCTTATAGTGCAATTCTTTAATCGATTTCAAAATTTGATACATTTAAATATTGCAGCAAAGGGATAATTGACAATATTCATGAAATGTTCTCTGAACTTAGTTTGTGTCGAGACATATATCGCAGTGTTTGTACAACAACTGAGCAGCTGGAGCATGTAGCCCAGTTCCATTACAAAAACTGGCAGCTTCTTAGACAGATATCTCAGATAAAACAGTCGTCTATTTATGGAAAACACCATTGATACTAACCAGAACAGAATAATATTGATTGACAGAAGGAACAACAAAATTATTGAATTCCTACGATTGTTCATCTCTGTGTCTCTGGTGGTCTTTCTGTTCCTTTGGTGATGGAGCCTCCTTCGGGATCTGCTGGCCACGATTAAATGCCTGACCGTTGAACCATTGAGAAGCAGAATGAGTATAAAAGCAATTCCTGGGGTGAGTAGATAATGAAATAACTCAATTGCGCCCCACAATGAAGAATACCTGATACGTCGTGGCAGCCAGCAGAACCAGGGTCCATCCCTCTGACTATGCTGACCTGTAAACGTAAAATACCAAGAAATGTTCTTCAAACAACTCATTCCAGTCACAGTTCCCAGAACCACTGACGGTGTTTTCACAACGCAGGATTCATTTTTCACTTTTGGGCAACAAATATTCACGAATCGATCAAAGGTGAAAGTAACTGTGAACCAGACAGAACAGTCAGTGGCGGCATGGAGCAGGACAGCGTGGATGTTACAAACAGGAACGTTTTCTAAGAAATGGTGCTCTACCTTATAGAGGAATGGAATGCGTCGCAGGATTAGATCAGTAATGACGACGAGTAAATCCGCCATTGCCATAGCCATCAGGTAGTGAGTGACGCCTTGGGAGAGATCACACTTTTTCCGGGAGAGAATTATGATGGTTATTACGTTTGCTGAGGAACATAAACAGTGAAGTTATTGGTTCTGCTCGGATCAAAGAGATCAGATTTCCATGCTACTTAATGTGACATACAAATAGGATACTGTTATATTGTTCTACCAAATGTTTATCACAGTATTATGGTTTTCTGTTGCAGCTCGTAGTTGATCTTACATAATTTGATTACAAATGAAAATGTGGGATAAGGTAAATCGAGTGGTTTTCGTCATGTATAACTCTATGACTGTATGTTATAATGCATGTTGCTGAAATTGGTAAATCCCACAGGAAATAGGTGTGATGTTGTTAAATTCACTCGAAGTCACGTCAGTCGGAAATGATGTCCGCACTTTGATCATGATGATTTTTCTTGGGTAGTTTGATGTTGCCAGTGTTGTCCTTTCCCTTAGAATTCCTGAGTACCCATGTGTAATTGTGAATAATCCATCCTGCATTATGAAGACTGAATAGCAATAAACGACCCAGTATTGGAGTGTTGGAAACGGACATAGTCACTTTTTCTCATGCGTGCAGGCTCGAAATAGGCAATTGCTCATTTCTATTTACTCATAGAATACTCTCTACCTGCTTGGACCAGTGCCGCTCTGACATCATTCTACGA
Source organism: Chiloscyllium plagiosum (assembly GCF_037043375.1). Lineage (NCBI taxonomy): Eukaryota > Metazoa > Chordata > Chondrichthyes > Orectolobiformes > Hemiscylliidae > Chiloscyllium > Chiloscyllium plagiosum. Next base: position 84,110,898 of record NW_028270175.1, read on the forward strand.
CCTGACAGCATCATGCCAATGTAGTGCACTCAACAAAAACCCAGCTGACAACTTGAAAAATCAATCACACTGTCAACAATATGCACTGCTGCATCTCCAAAACACGACTTCGATAATACCGTTCAAATCAATGACCACGACCTGGATAATGCAATGGCGCCAAAGGGAATCTTTGGGTATCTGTGACCAGAAGGAAAGAGTGTACATTCACTTTGACAACTGATTTAAATGCATGGCGATTACAATAAAGTGTCAGTATTTACTCAATAAGAGGAATGAGATAGTGACATTTAAATTACCGACAGCGGGAATCAGAGACTCGTCAGGCTGACCAGAGGCAACAATTGAACGTCAAGCACGGTAATATATTTGCTCAGAGTTTGTCAATAATAAACCGCGGAATCATCAGATGCAGCAATGTTAGCACAGTAACGCCAGGGTGGATACAAATTGGAAAGACTTACCAAGGAGACCAACAATAGCAAGAAAGGGATAATAAACCAGTTGAATGTATTGAAGGGCTCTTTCAATGCGATGTATTAGACTCAATCGGTCAAATTGTACAGACGAGTGACTCATTCCAAAGAAAAACCTTGCTATTGTTTTGCCGTTCCAGTCTATGTTTCTCACTTTTCATGTCTTTGCATCACCGTACCAAGTCGTTGTTCCCTCATTCCAAGCTGTTGTTGTACTATTCCAACTCAGTGTCCTTGGATCGCAATCCATTGCTGGGTCTATGCAGTTGACTGTAGTTAGATTTCAATTCACTTTTTCATCGTTGTGATATATTGTTCAAATAGCGATCTCGATACTTGTGTTGCTCATCTCTGTTCGTGTTGGGTGTGCTGCTCTCACTGACAGTGTTGCAAACATATCGAAGGATGGCCTTATTATTCCAGAGGGGCACACTCCGGTTGCACAATTACGGTCGGTGGAGACTGACATTCATGAGACCGATTACATGTAACGATTCATTTAACTCATTTCACTCCATACTTACCTCTCCCAGAATGAAAGGATTCACTTACCAGTATACTGAGAACAGAATAATGCAATTAGGGGACATTCTGGCTGTAAGAGGAGACTGGAACCAGAGGCTGAAGCAACGCATGTGTTTAGTTCTGTGCAAGAAATAGACAGAATAGGTCTTGAATCGGTAGTCCACAAGCTGAAAGGTACGTCCTAAGTCGCCACAGCGAGACATGATGAAAAGAAGTTGTGATCAGTACTTAAATGAATATGGATATATCGGATGTTTCATCCTGTGCAGATCACCCCATCCCACACATGACGAATATTCTCTGATATTCCAGATAACCGTAGGAAACAATCCTGTTAACCTCCGTGGAAGTATATACTTTCCTGCCAAGGTTACCAAAACTGTGCATAATACTCAAGGCACAGTCTCACCATTGTTCTCTGCCAATGAAACATCAAGTCTTCTTTGATCCGGTGCTCAAATTCTCTTTTGATGAATAAAGACAGAATATTGGCTTTCCCATCTTCTTCCCAAACTGCTGCCTCACAGTGCCAGTAACCTGGCTTCGATTTCAGCCTCGGCCAACTGACGGTGTGGAGATGGCACATTCTCCACGTGTCTGCGTGGATTCCCTCTGGTTGCTCCTCCCAGAAGCCAAATGTAGGCGGTTTAGGTGAATTGCATTGCAAAATTGTCCATATTGTTCAAGGGGTGTGTAGGTTATGTGCATTAGTCAGGGGTAAATGCAGAATAGCAGTAGAGGAGAATGTGTCTGGATGGATTACTGTTCAGAGAGTCGGTGACGACATTTCGCCCCAAATGTCCTGTTTCCACAGTGAAGGAATTGCATGATATCTCTTAGTCACAGACCATGAGGGCCGCACGGGTGTCTTTAGCCACTGGTGATTTCCAAATATTTGGTTTCATTGCTATTAACAACTTCGATACCAACGTGAGGCGTTACTTGATTGATCACATGTTTTTTGTGAGTGTTTATCTGTTTACTATCGTGGTTATTCACTGAAGAATATTCAGCAGTTCTGCAAATTTTCTTTAAATACTTTTCAGTTATCTGTGAATTGTGTTGTTTGTTATTTTAGGGAATTTTAACTTCGCAAATATAGACTGGGCTTCTGGAGTGTTATTGGCTTGAACGGAGAGGAAATAGTTCAGAACATAAGAAAATAACAACATAAGAAATTGGAGTAGGCGTCGGCCATCTGGCCATTCGAGCCCATTCTGCAGTTCAACAAGATCAGGGCTGTTCTTATCGGGTGTCAGAACCAGTTACCACCCTCTCACCATAACCCTTAAATCCTTGACGTTAAAAAAACTATCCTATCATTTAAAAAAAAAGAACTTTCAATGGGAAGCCTCAACCACATCATTGTGCATGCATTTCCACAGTTTAACAATCCTCTGGGTGACGACGTTCCTTCTCAATACGGTCCAAAATCTAGTTCCCTTATTTTGAGGCTGTGCCATCTTGTCCATTTTTTATGCACCATTAAAAACATATTCTCTGTTTCCATACGATGTAAACAGTGGCTTCACTGTTTTAAATGTTTGTGAAGGAGCCCACCTCACTGTTCTAAACTCCAATGAATATAATCCCAATCCAGGCAGAAGTGGGTACTGCAGATGCTGGAGATTAGAGTCAGTATTCCAGTGGTGCTGGAAAAGCACAGCAGAACATACAGCATTCGAGAAGCAGGAGAATCGACGCTTTGAGCATAAGCCCTTCGTCAAGAATGACTTGATCAAGAGCATATGTCTGAATGGTCGATTCTCCTTCTTCAAGGATGCTGCCTGACACGCTGTGCTTTCATAGTACGGCGTTCTCGACTCTGATCTCCAGAATCTGCAGACCTCACTTTCTCCTATTGAAACTGCAGACCCACCTTCTATGGATCGTGGAAAAGGACACCCAGGTCACTCTTCACAGCAAAATGTGTACCAGAAAATGTTTTGTCCGAATGTGTTATTAAATCTAAGAAGAATCCAGGGTAATACAAATTGTCTGTTGGGGACAATTGTTGGAAGGAAATCTGAATAATCGGATTTTTGGTACAGTGGTATGCCATAAGGATCAGTGCCGGCCCCACTGCTTTACATCACCTGTATAAATAAGTTGGATGTGAACATACGAGACATGATTACTAAGCTTGCAGATAACACCAAAACTGGATTTCTAGCTGACAGGGAGGAAGTTTACCTCAGAGTACAACGGGATTTGGATCAAATCTGCCAGTGCATGAGTATTGGCAGGTGGATTTTAATTTCGATAAACGTGAGATGCTGCACTTTGAAAAGGCAAATCAGGGCAAGACTTATACAGAAAGGTGAATGTACTGATTTGTATTGCCAAATAAAGAGAAGATGGAGTGCAGTTTCAGATTTCCTTGAAGTTGTAGTCGCAGTTGGATGGGATTGCGAAGAAGACCTTTGATATGGTTGCCTTCACTGATCAGTTCATTCAATTGAACAGGTCACGTTTCAGTAATGTACAGAACATTAGTTAGGCCACTTGTAGAAAAATGCGTGCAATTATTGTCTCCCAGTTAAATGAAAGTATTTGCAAATTTTAAAAGAAAAAAAATTATATGGGCTTTGCCAGCGAGAAAGAGTTTAGGCTTTTGGTAGAATCTCCTAAGGTTGCATTTATTTTCAGGAAGCAGGGTTACTTGATCCATGGCTGTAAACGTATGATAGGCATGGACAGCATGAATAGCCAACGTCTTTTCTCTAGTGTTAGGGGTGTCCAATACCAGATAGTTAAGATTAGATTAGATTACTTACAGTGTGGAAACAGGCCCTTCGGCCCAACAAGTCCACACCGACCCGCCGAAGCGTAACCCACCCATACCACTTCATTTACCCCTTACCTAACACTATGGGCAATTTAGCACGGCCAATTCACCTGGCCTGCACATCTTTTGGACTGTGGGAGAAAATCGGAGCACCCGGAGGAAACCCACGCAGACACTGGGAGAACGTGCAAACTCCACACAGTCAGTCGCTTGAGGCAGGAATTGAACCTGGGTCTCTGGCGCTGTGAGGCAGCAGTGCTAACCACTGTGCAACCGTGCCGCCCACTAAGATTTAAGGGGAGTTGGGAAAGATTTAATAGGCACCGAAGGGGCAACGTTTCCTACAGAGGGTGCTGGTGTATTGAATGAGCTGCCAGAAGAAGTTATGAAGGCTGCTAACTTGCAACATTTATAAGGAATTTGAATGGGTATATGAAGAGGAAGTGGTCATAGGGATATGGAGTAAATGTTGACAAATGGAAATAGATTTATTTCAGATATTTCTTCGGCATGCACGAGTTGGACATAAGACTCTGTATCCATGCTGTACAGCGCAATGAATCCAGACAGCAAAAGGACATTACTTAAGTGACGGACAAGAAAACTCAGCTAAAATTTGGGATAATGTCAACGGTTCCATTCAAACAATTTTTAACCCAGTTTCAGAAACCATGCATCAGAGAAATGAAGTCAAAGGAATTTGCACACCTTATTTCCACTCCTAACTGTTCAACGTTATTGACACCTTTGAGGCTATTTCCCATCAATAATGGAGGGAATCTAAGTAGAGATTTTGCTGAAATTCACGTCGAAGAAGAATGGGTGCTCAAATTTTCATGTTTGCGGACCACAGATTTCCAAATCTAACTCTCGTGGTTTCACACTGAATCTTTCCGACAATGTAACGATGCTCTTCATCGCCCGAGCAGCCTTCCAGGGGAAAGGCGAAACTTGTTTCCAAGCTGAACTTCTATATTCTATGAACTGAACGGAAATCCAATGTCAGATGTTGTTGCATGAAAGGGTTTGTGATCACCAGCACTATTAATCGCCTGTCGGGAATCTTTTGGCAGTTTATTAGGTTTGTTCCACAAAAACTGTTCAGCCCGTTTACAGGAACTAAGCACGTAACGAAATGATAAAAGCTTGCCAATTGGGATTATTATATTGACACCAAAGGACGATCATGCTCTCGGTACGTTTTCTATTAAGTCTCGTTAAATTCGTGGGAACAGTATCCTGTTGTCCACTTGAGGAATTAGCGAACATTTCCCTCCATCTCCATCCTCTCCTCCTGCTCTATCTTCCATCTGTCTGGTGGAGAACTATTCCAGTATCCCTGACCGAAAAAAATAACCTCCTCCACCTCGAGATGACCCTAGTTTCTGTTCATGTTCAGATGCGCCAGAGTCGATTTGATTTGGCTATCGTGAAGTAACTCAAGCATGCAATCTGCTTTCTAACCTCTGCTGCCCTCAGTTTAGAACACATTTGCATTCGCCAAATACCTTGCTGTCTGTATCTTTATTTCAGCACGGAATTGATCTCATCTTTGTTGGCTTCCCAAAGCACTTCCTGCTCTGATTACTCCGCGCTGATCCTGGAAATTATTTTAATATATTTCGAACAGCCGTTATTTTCTCTGTTTCAGACAATTCACTGACCTTTTTCGAAAACCGTTGCACGAGAACATCTTCTTCTGATGTCAAATGTTACTTTCACCAAACCGACATCATCGGAGGCTTACCTGATCTTTATTCTAAGGCGAAAGTGAGGTCTGCGGATGCTGGAGATCAGAGGGAAGATGAGAGTGGTGCTGAGAAAGCAAAGCTGCTCAGGCAGCATCCGAGGAGCAGGAAAATCGACGTTTCGGGCAAAAGCCTTTCATCAGGACTGAAGCAGGGAGCCTCCGTGGTGGAGAGAAAATGGGAGGGAAGTGGTGCTGGGGCGAATGGAGGACAGGGTATTATATGTGGGTGGAGGTGGAGTTGAAAGTGATAGGTCGGAGATGAGGGTGGAGTGGATAGGTGGAAAGGATGATAAGAAGGTAGGACAGGTGATGAGGATGGTGCTGAGCTGTCAGCTTCAAACTGGAGTAAAGTGGGGGGATGGGAAATGAGGAAATTGGTGAAATCCACACTTGTGCCCTGTGCTTGAAGAGTTCAGAAGCAGAAGATGAGGCGTTCTTCTTCCAGGCGATGGAGGTGAGTGAGTGGAGGTGGAGGAGGCCCAGGAGCTACATGTCGTCAGCAGATTGGGAGGGGGAGTTGAAATGTTTTGCCACAGCGTGTTCCGGAGATGTTCCATAAAGCACTCTGCGAGAAGGCGCCCACTCTCACCAATGTAAAGAAGATCGCATCAAGTGCAACAGATGCAACAAATGAAATTGGTAGGTGTGTAAGTGAAGTGCTGGTGAATATGGAAGTCTCCTTAGCGGCCTTGGATGGAGGTGAGGGAGGAGGTGTGAGCGCAGGATTTTCAATTCCTGCGGTGGTTGGGAAGATGACAGGAGTGTATGATAGGTTGTTGAGGGCCGTGGACGTGACCAGGTAGTCACGGAGAGAACGTTCTTTACAGAAAGTGGATAAGGGTGGGGAGGGAAATATATTCCTGGTGTTGGGTCTGTTCGTAGGTGACGGAAATGTCGGTGGATAATGTGGATTATGCAGAGGTTGGTAGTGTGGAAAGTGATGACGAGGGGTTTCTGTCCTTGTTGCCATTGGAGTTTTGGGGTTTGAGGGCAGAGGTGTGGGAAGTGGATGAGCTATGTTGGAGGCCATATTCAACCATTCCCTTCCCAAGTGGTGGGAAGTAATACTACTTTCGGAATGTCAGGGGAAAAGTCATAAACAGACAACACCAGGTTGTATTCCAACAGGTTGATTTGGAAGTACTGCTGTCCCTTCGTCAGTTAGCTGGATGGTCTGAACGCTTTCTAATGAGCAGACTCTCTCACTTATAAACACACACACTCCCCACACTCAATGTTTCTCTCTTACTCACGCTCAATCACATGCATATATAAGTCAAGGTAAAATTGCACTTGCACGTTTCCATTTGGAGAGGGGTACATTCTGTTCAAACAAGCACTATTTGTCGGCAGTCAGTCAATGTCAAATTTTATAAATTTCTAATTTGAAAGTACAACCAGTCTGAGTCAAGTTTGGAACTCAGACAGACTCTAAAAGCAACAATTTAAATATATTGTCTGAGCTGAGATGGCGACTTTAAAATAACCCTAATTTATCTTGGGACTGCATCGTGAAAGAAATGTTTGAATTTACATATTTAACAATCGAAAACAGAGTTCCCGTTCCAATGATTAAAATCCTAACATCAATATAGGTTTGTGCAATGTGTTGCAACACCCGTATGATACTTTAGTCTTTTCCCATATATTCTGAAAACTTGAATATTCAATTACACCTGTTGGACAGTAACCTGGTATGTGTAATTTTGAACATTATCCACCCCAGTCCAAAACCAGCACTTCCTCATTGTGACTCCGGTAAAGACACTATGTTGCCCATGTTGTTCTTCTTTTGAACCTGCTCCTGTCCTTCATGGAGGCAGTACATTGGTGAAAGAAACAAACTTAGAAGATAGGAGGAGAGTTGGCCACTCAACTGATCTGACCTGCTCCGCCTTTCATTTTGATCCTGACAGATCAATGACCTCAATGCCATAATGCCACCTTCCAGATATCAAGGAGAACTTTTGCCCACAGATAAGATTTTATTGCTTTCTTGCAAATACATCTTAATTTGGTCTCAACCACGTGTTGTGATCGTAAATTCCTTAGGTCCGCATTCTGTGCATGATCAAACTTCTCCTCATTCCAAAATTAATTGTTTGAATGATTTTGTCCGAGAGGTGAGAGCAACAATCAGAGGGCTGCTGGGAAGGTGAGTGATACTAAATAAAAAGCTTACCTCGGGCGTCGGACACGGCATTTGTCAAGAGGTGAAAGTGAGGACTGGAGGACTGTTGGGAACGTGAATGAAACCGTTTTAAAAAACTGACCTCGGGCGTCGGGTCATCCATTTGTTGGGAGGTGAGACGGAGGACCAGAGGTCTGCTGGGTAAGCGAGTGAAACATATTTAAAATCTTACTTCGGGCATTGGAGCCTGCATTTGTCGAGCGGTGAGAGCGGGGACCAGAGGGCTGGTTGGAAGTTGAGTGAAACCGTTTAACAAACAGACCTGTGAATTCGGGGCCTCCATTTTCCGAGAGGTGAGAGCGAGGATGAGAGGGCTCATGAGAAGGTGAGTGAAACTGTTTTAAATATTTTTCTCGGGCCTCAGAACCTACATTTGTCTCGAGTTGAGAGCGAGGACCAGAGGTCTCTTGGGTAGGTAAGTGAAATTGTGTTATTAGGTAGCGGCTGAACCCAAGGTACGTCATGTGTCGTGTCTCCCACCCGCCCTCCTCCTCTCATGAAAAAAGCTCTTGAGCTGATCAGGTAACGACTTTCTATTTCTTTTTTTATTACTTTATCGAGTGATTTGGTGAAAACATTGCTTTTGTCATACACGTGGGAGGCTTTAGAAAAGCTTGCTGAGAGTTTCGAAGAAGTATGTTCCTGTGAAATAAGCGATCGAAATGGCAAGGTTAAGGAACCTTGGATGACAGGATAAATTGTGACTCTAACTAAGAGGAAACGGATGTGTACATATGTCGCGGCTACAGAAGATAAACAAATCTTTGGAAGAATATCGGGAATGTAGGACCATTGCGAAATGAGGAATTAAGAGGGCTAAAATGAGTCATGAGATATGTTCAGGAAATAGGGTTAAAGATAATCCCAAAGCATTTTTTTCATCGATAAGAAGCAAGAGGGTAACTAGAGAAAAGGTTAACCCACTCAAGGCTAAACCAGGAAAAACATGCATGGAGTCAGAGAAAATGGGTGAGATCCTAAACGAGAACTTTGTATCGGTATTCACTGAGAACAGGAACATTACGGAATTTGAGGTTAGGGATCGATCTGTGAGTGCTACAGGTCATGCAGGCATCCGGAGAGAGGAGGATTTGGGTGTATAGTACACAATTCCCCAGGTCAGGATGAGATCTACCACAGGTCAGTCAGGTTAGAGAGAGGAAATAGCTGCGCTTTAACATATATCCTTGCAGCATCCTTGCACACGGATGCGGACCAGATGACAGGAAAATTGCTAATATTGACCCTTGTTTAAGAGAGAAGCAGTGATGTTCGAGGTATTCAGAGACCAGTAAGCCTGACGTCAATTTTAGCGAAAGTGAGGGATAAAACTATTGCATTTGGAAAATAAATGAGCTATTCAGTAATGGGCAGCATAGATTTGTGCGGGGAAAGTCAAGTCTTACAAACCTAATAAAATTATTTGTTGAGCTGGCAAATTATATTGATAGAGGAAGGGCTGCAGAGGCCAAAAATTTGGACTTTAGTAAGGCACTTAATAAAGTTCCCCATTGTCGGCTGATAGGGAACGTCAAATCGCATGTGATCCATCGTGTTCCAGGTGGATGGATCGAGTACTGGCTGGACAACAGGAGACAAAGTGTAGTATTGGAAGGGACATGCGACCACAGGGATCAGTGCTTGGAACACTGTTGTTTGTGATGTATATACATGATTTGGAGGAAGTAATCAGGTGCCTGAGTAGCAAGTTTGCAGATGACACTAAGATTGGTGGAGTCGCAGTTAGTGAAGGGGAATGTCAGCGAATACAGCACAATGTAGATAGATTGGAGAGATGGTCAGAAAAATGGGAAAAGGAGTTCAATCCTGGCAATTGTGAGATTATATATTTTGGAGAGCGAACTTTACAGTAAATGGAAAAGTCCTGGGAAAAAATTACATACAGCGAAATCTGGGAGTTTAGGTCCATTTTTCCCTGAGGGTGGCAACGCTGTTCAGTAATGTGGTCAAGAAGGCATACGGCCATGCTTTCCTTCATTGGACAGTGTATTGAGTACAAGAATTGGCGGGTTCTGTTACGGTCGTGTAGGAGTTTGGTTCGGCTGCATTTGGAATACAGCGTAGAGTTCTGGTCGCCACATTAACAAGAGGATGTGGATGTTTTGGACAGTTTGCAGAGTAGATCCATCAGAATGTTGCCTGGATTGGAGGGTGCTAGCTATGAAGAGAGGTTGAACAGATTAAGAATATATTCAATAAGAAGAGAGTTTTCGGGTGGACGTGATTAAGGTCAGCAAAACCGTGACATGTGTAGACAGGGTGGAAAGCAAGAAGACTTCTTTCTCAGCATGTTTAACTCAATTACTGGGGTTCACGAGTTCTAAGTGTGATTTGAAAGGTTGTGGGAAGATATTCGTAGGACGTTCTTTACACAAAGGATGGGGGGAGGAGGCTGACCGCATTGCCAACGGAAATGGTAGAAGTGGAAAGCATACCATAATTTATAATGTATTGTGGTGGAAATTAAATCGACTTAACTCAATTATTAGCAAGAGCAAAGAAAGGATCTTTATTTAAAAATTCTGCAAGATTTTGACTCATTACACTGAAGAAGGGCTAATGCCCGAAACGTCGATTCTCCTGTTCCCTAGATGCTGCCTGACCTGCTGCGCTTTTCCAGCAACACATTTCCATCTCTGATCTCCAGCATCTGCAGACCTCACTTTCTCCTCATTACACTATGTCAGATCCCTCAATGCAAATAGTACTGAAACATTTGCAGACGCCTGTCTTTTAGCATTCCTTATCACACTCTCAAGGACAAAGACCGGGGGAAGCTCAAGTTGTTATCCTCTTATCCCCGGTTCTAGACATAACAGTCCTTCAGCTTTTGCTTAGTTTGACTATCGCAATGTCTAGTTGACTGTTTACAAAATTCAAACAGAAATAAGCTAACTGCAAATCTTTATCAAAGCATCATTACAAACCTCAGTTCTGCACTGAATTGTAAAAAGGTATTCTCTTTAAATTTCACAGTAAGTGGATAATTTCCATTACATGTATCTAGATAGATACAAGAATGGGCAGGTAGCAAAGGTATATAGATCTAATGAAAATAGGTGGCAGGTTGAGATGCAGTGTCTGGATCGGCGCAGGTTTGAAGTGGCGAAGGGCCTGTTTCTGTGCATTTTTTTTTGGTCATTGTTTGTTATTTGTTTGGCTTTTCATCAAACGCTCAAGTTTATTTTGGACTCTCCCACCATCGTTAACATCGTTATTGCATTTAGCCTTTCCAGCCATTTTGAAATGAAGCTGTTTTCTATTATTTCTCCCGTTCAATCTTCTAAACTCCAGGGAATACTTTCTTAAACAACCCAATCTGTCCACATATGTCAAGCGTGTTATCCCAGGAAGCATTTCGATAAACATTCGATACTTTCACTGTCGAGCAAGAACCTCCTTCATAGTTTAAGTATTCTAAAACAGCTCAGAATATTCCATTTATGGCCTTATTAATACGTTGGAAAATGGATGCAAGGCAATTTTCTTTCTGGCAGTCATATCTTTTGCCCGATCAAAAGGCAAAATCCAGCTTGCCTTCTTTTACACGTGCTGCACCCGTACTGTTATTTACTCAGAGACTAATGAACACGGGCCTCTCTGATCAGTGCTCTCTCTCAAACTGTACTCAATTAAATGCGTATATGGCGAAAGTGAGTACTGCAGATGCTGGAGACTGGAGTCAAGTTCAGACTCGTGCTGTAAAATCACAGCAGGTTAGGCAGCATCCGAGGAGCTGGAACATCGATGTTTCGGTCAAAATCCCTTCATCAGAATTAGAAAAAGAAATTACATGCAGCCGACAAATAGGAAGACATAGCTGGGGGCAGGGGAAGTCCTTATTGGTGCCTATGGAGAGGAACTGGATGTCTATGGTGAAGATGACGTCTTGGGAGCCTGGCACATGGAAGTCTTGGAGGAGATGGATGGCAATAATGGTGTTCGGAAGGTATGCTGGGAGTTCTTGGACTGGGGGAATGAGACAATATCGGAGTAAGTGAGGATGAATTCGGTGGGCCTGGAGCAGGCTGAAATGATGGGTCAGCTGGGGTAGTCAGGCTTGTGGATCGTGAGTAGGACATAGAATCGGGCTGTGTGGCGTTCCCGAAGTATGAGGTTGGAAGCTGTTGGGAGTTCCATTGAGGTGCTGAGATTGTGCATAGTATGGGAGGTGAAGATTTGGTGATGGGGTTATCGTCAAGAGGGTGATAGGAGGAGGTGGCTTCAAGTTGTGTCGAGATCGATGCGTCAAACGACCACTGCACGCACCCACCTCCTTCCCTCTTTGTGCGCTGGTTTAATGGTGAGTTAAGGGACGGAGCAGAGGGAGTGGAGGGCTGCACGTTGTGATGGCGAGAGGTTGGAGTGGGGGAAAGTGTAGGATAGATTGAGGTTGTTAATATCTCGGTTACAGTTAGAAATAAAGATGTCGAGAGCGGCTAATGAGGACGGAGTGTCCAGGTGGATGGGGTGTGTTGGAGATGGGCGAGGGGGTCGTTGGAAGGTGGGCAAGTGGCTTGATGATTAGCTTTTGCCCAGAAAGCCGATTTACCTGCTCTGGGATGCTGCCCGACCTGCTGTGATTTTCCAGCACGACTCAAATAATTATGTGACATTTCAAATAGTAGTCTGCCTGCCTATCTTGGCGAATAAATCCCATTATGTGTACATATTCTTCCGCACACGCCATACATTTACATACGTGGTTGGAGGCTCACACTGATAGTCTTACCTCTGCTTGGTGAAGAAACGTTTAGAACAAACCTTCCAGCGTAGCGAGCTAACTTACAAACATATCATAAACCTAAGCTAAATTTAACAAATATCACGAATGTACATTGTATTGATTCTGTCTAAATAACACAGACACATCTGCACATCCTCCTCGCTGCTCAGCCTTCCAGCCAGCACGAACGACACCACAATTTGCTTGCTTACCTCTGTCAGCAAGGCAGGATACATCTATCTGGTCCTGAAGACTTTTCGACCAGTCGTGGTGCCAGGCGGTTGAACACCTTTCCCATCTCCATTAACATACAGCTCAGTTGCGCAAAATCGACATTTTAAACTACGCTGTTGCTATCATTTTTCTAACTTTGCAAAGTCCACATCAAATTTCTCATTTATCATCTCGGTTATAAATTGATTCAGGGAGCAGCTAAACCTATTTGTTCCTTAGAGACTCCACTTTTATCCTTCATTAACCTTTCACTGTTAACATATTGAAGACTTGTCTTTTCTCTTTGATTTCGTGCACATGGCACTATTTCCTTATTCTTCCTGTTAGCCTTCTTTATTTTTCTCACTGTGGCTCTCCACAGTTGAAATACTCTGGCTCATTGGTATGACTAGCATTCTTTCAGTATGTATCATATGCCTCTTTTCCTTCCTTATTTCCTCCATGATTTCCTTAGTCAATCGGGTATATTGTTAGGCTTAAAGTGCCTAATGGATAACATATATTTTCATCAAAATGAGTAAAAGAAGACGTGAGTTTTTATTCAAAACCATGTTTTTATTTAAGCTATTTCAGTTACAACCAAACTGATGAGTAAATGATAGAAGTATGGAATATCTACTCTGTGGAAACGGCTATTTAGTCCATTTTTTTCCGCACTGTTTCTTCCAAGCGCTTTCAAATTAGATCCAGCATTTCTATTGTATCCGTGTAATGTGATCTACACAGCCTGCACATCCATGAACACAATGGACAATTTAGCATTGTCGTTCCACCCAACATGCATATCTTTGGAGTATCAGCTTTAGTCTGCTATCTTACATGATGTCAGACATACTCAACAAGCGAGCCTCACTTCCATTCTTGCATTGGAGTCTGTTGTGTCAAGGCTGGCAATTTACAGTCCTGCCTCAGCCTCCTGAACATGAGTCTGAGATGAAAAGTTCTCTCTGGCTTGGAAAAGTTATCGACATCAATACTATTCTAACATACTGCACTGCCCTCTCTGATGACTCTCCCAAGCATGAGTTCGGGCATAAACTCATCCAGGTGTCTCTCTCTGATTTTCCTCAATTGTTTGTTCCCAAGCCATCTGCGGTCATGGAAGTTACAACCGAGACAGAATTGACTATTTTTTTTAATAATCCTCAGTGTTTTATTCACTTAATTTTCTTCTATTTTTCTTGTCCAACAAACAACTAGCAATTGAACCTTAACTAACTGGTTTGAATGTATCATTTCGAAGCATAAAAGTACATCAGGATACTTTATCCTGGAATATCCTGTCTTTCCATTTCTCATAGCTATATAGCTACTTTGAATGCTGTATTCTCTTTTCAAATTTTCCTATTATTTATTAAATCTTTTATCCACCAAAACACTTTTCCAAACAACCTTCCCCAGTTCATCTTTAAACAGGGAAATTCTGCACTTTATCAGTCTTATTTCATAAACGTTGTAAGATATTTCTGCTTTACTAACTTAATATTTTTATTAATTACTTTATGATTGCCTCTGATTATGACCCCCACGCTGACATTCTTCAATTGGCAGCCTCGTTTGCAACTACTATCAGTTCCTCTCCAGTACGATTAGAAATCAGCCCTTGGCAATAAGGTTCACCCAGAGATGGTTCAGTGGTTGGATACAGTTATGAGAAACGTTGTCCATGAGGAGGTGTGCATGTTGCCTGTATTCATCAAAGATTCGATGAATGAAATTCTATGTATTTTAATATTCATGATTCTTTAGGGAATAGAGGGGTATGTGATATGGACAGGTTGTACACCTTGTTAGAGAGTGTAACATTAGAATCTCTTACTTCAGAATAAAGAATGTCAATTTAAGAAAACTTGGTGGAGGACTTCCCTCCCTTATGTTATGAAAGGCGAGAAATGTACTATACCTTGACGAGAGTTGAAAAGCGAGCAAGGACTGACCCAAAGTGCAGCTTGTCCTGAGCAAGGTAACAATGTAACACTTGATCAAAACAAAGAGCAGCAGTTGGGTTGCCATAAAAAAAACACACTCAAATTCGGCCAATCAGTTTAAATTATACCCCAATATATCAAAATCCAATCAAATTTGTATTTAGTATTTTGACAATATTAAAACAATCTTATGTTTTAGGTATAACATCGGACAGACTGAACAGTTTGCGGCAGAACTGCGAAACACCAACAAATCTAGAGTTCTAGCTGAAGAGCTCTCATCAAACTACCTGCCTGTGGGGGATTTCACGCAGCAGAATATCGAGGCTGACCTTAGAGAATCTACAGCGGAAAATTTACAAACAAGAATCGGCAAAGATAATTGGTTTTGAAATGTAATTTGCTTTTGTCAGTCTTAATCTCTTTCTTTATCAGACGAGTATTATAGAGTGGGAGGAGAAAAATAGGTTTAGCAGAAAGCAGTTCAATATAGTTGTTGGATTTCATATTTTCTGTTGGTCTTAAAAAAGAAAATTGTTAATTATTATATAAATAGTGACCTCTGGCATAGTTCTTTGCCTCTTGGATTTTAACAGGTTACAGCACTGCCCGCATGTTTTCTTTGTGGCTGGTTTAAATTAGCAAAGGGGATTACCCCTTGTCGTAACACTTGGAGGGTCTCGAATTTCTGGATTAATTTACCACACACATCTGTGGATGTTGGATTTTTAAGTGTATTCAAGACTGAGATAACATGATTTTATTGGGGAATTGAAAAGTTATAGGGAAATGGCAACAAGGTAGATTAACTTTAAAATACTTTAATCTTCCCGACAGCCGACTGAGCAGATCATTCGAACAAGGCCTTCAACTTCTGTCTAATATCAAAGTGCAGAATTTAAAAGGCCTTTCTCGGAAATTAAGAGATAACCTTACAAACACAATTGAACTGTTTCATACTTTTGAACGAAATTTGCAATGTTCCTTCCAATACACAACAATCCAGTTTTGAAAACGGTGAATACAATGCATTCCTTTGATAGGAGGAAATTTATTTCAGTTGTTGTTTGTTCGTGGCAGGGCTTTTATGATCGTTTTAATTGTACGTGATTACAGAATTATGTTGTTTTGTTTTATTAGTATTTATCTCTTTCTATCTGTTCTCATTATCGCGACATTGCATTTTCATTTAGTTTTGTTTGTAATGCAATACACGCCTGCTAAAATGTGGAGAAGGATGTCTCGCTTTGCGTTCTTGATTTGGCATTGTTTTCCCTTGGTCAGAATAAGTTTCTGGGTTAGGGAGTCTAAACCTGTTTCAATAAGTTGTTAATTATTATAATGATGAAACTCATTTTTCCTGAGAGATGGTACAACATGGAAACAGACCACTCATCGATGCCACTCATCCATGTCGACCAGATATCTAAGTTAGCCTAGCTCCCTTTGCCAGAATTTGGCCCATGTCCCTCAAAACCCTTCCTATTCATATATGCACCCTTATGCCGTTTCAATATTGTCATTATATCAGCCTCCAAAACTTCGTCCGGCAGTTCATTTCAATCTCTAGTTCTTGTCTTTCACTTTCTCTATTTAGCCTACTCATGCCCCTCATGATTACAAAAACCACTATTAGGTCATCCCACAGTCTCTTACACTCCAAGGAAAACACGCTCAGCCTATTCAAAATTTACCTGTAACTCAATCCCTCAAATGCTTGTAACATCATTTTAAATTTTACTGAAACGTTTCAAGTTTGACAACATACTTTCAATTGGACAGAGAACAAAATCGCAGACAATAATCCAAAAAATGAAACAATTGCAAAACAGACCGTTCGAATTATGCTGGGATTACTGAGTGTGTAGTTTTAAATTTCAGATTTGATATTAGATTTTTAAGTTGTATTCTGGAAAATCAATATTGTCAGTTTTACGTATTTTCAGCACATGTACAACAATGCAGTCATGCTACAGTGAAATAGATCCTTCAGTCTGAAAGGTTTACACTTCCCAGGCATCCCAATCTTATCCTGCCTAGGTTTAGATTATAATTCTTTACAATGTGGAAACAGGCCCTTCGACCCAACCAGTCCACACTGACCCTCCACAGAGTAGCGCACCCAGACCCATTTCACTTCTGACAAATTCACTTAACACAAGGGGCAATTTATCCTGTTAAATTCACGTGACCGGCACATCAATGCACTGTGGGAGGAAACCAGAGTACCAGGAGGCAACCCACGCACGGGATGTGCAAACTCCACCGTGGCAGTCATCCAAGGCTGGAATCGAACCTGAGACCCTGGTGTTTTAAGGCAGTATTGCTATCCAGTGAGCCACCAACTTTAGCACAATCGATCACAGGTGGCAATGTGTGAAGCTGAATCATATGTAGTTCACTCAGTGCAGTGTAGGCAATACAGCATTGACTTGTTTTACTGCTTCTTTATAAAATTTGAACTTTCATTCCAGCACTTACGTTTTTTCCCCTTAAAATTCGTTTCCTCCATTTCGCTTCCTGTTACAGAATGATGACGAAAACAGTATTACTTTTGGTGAAAGGTATCGTGAGAGACGTCGATGAATTTCATTGCTTTTGCTCTTTGCTCAAGATTGTTATGAAGTTGTAAGTATGTGGTGTCCCTTTCAGAGAGAATGTTAAGCTGGCAAGCACAGAATGTGCTGACAAATTTTAAAACGTAACATTTGGCTGTGAAACAAATAGCTTGTTCTGAGTTGCCATGGGACATTACAAATTCCAATTTGGCCAATCAGCTTAAATGATGCTCCAAGATATCAAAATCCAATCAAATTTGAATTTTAATGTTTCGGTGAAAACATTCCATTCAGAAGGTCTGATGCATTCAATTATATAAAATCGGACATTTTGAACAGTTAGCGTGAGCAGCAAAGAACACCAACATATTGTACCTGCAGAGTCGGTCTCTGAAAAGTATCTTTTCATCTGAAATCTATGAAGCACTAGACCGAAGAGAAGAAGACCAAAGTATACAGGAAATCGAAAGGAGAATGGCATTGGAATTCACATGCTTGGTTCAACTTAATCAGAGATTTTTTTTATCGGATCATTATATTCCTGTGGAGTGGCACCGAGGCAAATTGGTCAGACTAGTGAGGTTTACAAGGATAGATAGTTTCGATTTTTTTTTTTTCATTTCAGTTGGATTTGAAGAATAAATTGTTAAACTTCTCTTTTTTTATAGTAGGCCATGGTAGTTATTTTCCAATCATACTTTAAAGAATTACGAGGTGAGGTGAGCTTTTCTGAGTCTGTTTTAAGTTAGCAGAACGTTTTACAACGTGATGAACCAGCCTAGAAGCTCAAGTCCTTGATTTGAACCGGTCAGTCAGATCCAGTCTGAGATTTGGACAGATTTGAATAGATTTGCGGGAGAAACAAAAAGCCCAGTTGGTTTAAACACTTGCAGGTTAGTGTCTTCCTTTTAAAAAAAAACGTAGACTAGACAGTTTGTTTAATTTTGTTTAAATGTGGTTGGTTAAATTAAAAATGAGAGAAATGCCGCTGAAGATTGCTAAAGACGTTATGGGGTTTGAAGATGACTCCCAAATTTCTCAGGAAAGTTTAGAAGGAAAGGGAAAGAAAGACGTTACCTTTAGAATTAGTAAACAATACAGAATTGGGTTTAACCAAGGACAAAAGTAAAGCGGAAATTGCAATTAAAACACTTAGGTGTGCCAGAGAAACAGACATGTGCAGCAGCGTTCGAAAGACATTAAATTTCAGTTGAGAAAAATGCAGTTACAATATAAACAAACGAAAAGTGAAGGAAAGTGAAGAAATTCAGGATAACGAGAGAGAGGAAGAGTTCTTATCTGAGCAAAAAAAGAAGAAGTGAGGAAAGGGGGAGAGAAATAAGAGAGAATTTTGAACTTGAAAAGATTTCTGTTAGTCTGAAAAGTCAAGTTAACAGGATAGAGTTTAAAATAGCATGTATCTCTAAATGTCAAACTTTACTACATTATGATGTGAAAGAGTTTGAAGCGTTCTTCCTTGCATTTGATAATTGGCGACGCAGATGTAGAGATCCGATGTATTGTGGGTAATGTTAGTTCAGACTAAACTGGTGGGCAGATCTAGTGAGGCATTTGCAGCGCTTTCAGATACGGTACCCAGACGCTATGAGGAGGTCAAACATGTTAACGTAAGTTCTTATGAACTGGTACCAGAAGTGTTTTATTCTGTGGTTCAGAAACAGAAAGAAAGAACCAGGTCAAACTTATGTTAACATCGAAATAACTAAACATAGTTATTTTGAGAGATGGGGACAGGCCTTAAAACGAGATAAGACCAATGAAGCGCGAAGAGAGATAATTCTGCTGGAGGATTTTTTCAAAAGTCCCTTCCAGATGTGACAAGAATTCATGTGGAGTAACGCAATTTTCAGCAAGTAGGATAAGCATTAGAGTCAGCAGATGAATACAAGTTGGTGCACATGCCAAGATTCAGGAAAAATAGGTTACCCCGTGGGAGATAGAAGTTACTAGCAGGTGAGATCTGACACTATGAAACAAAGAGTTGAGAACACTCGTAAGTGTATACCACAGTTCAAAGAAGAAGCTCATGAGCTTATAAAGTAGATGAAAGGCCTCAGGTACTTCCACTGTGATAACATGGTATATGGAATCTCATAGTGCTGGTCGTCACAGAAAGGCACTGCAGGAACAGTTGTCATAAAAGAAGATAAGCCAGTGGCACAGTAAAAGTCGGAAAGGAAAACCCAAGACAATTCATGGAACTGCAGAAGAGTGTACAGCTTAGGCAAGGGCTGAGTATGGAAATAGAAAATGATCTCAATAAATAATTCGCCTTTGTGGACAACGTTTAAGCGAAAGAACAGGACGAGAAGGTTCCAGAGGTTATACTGTTGAGAGAGGCAGGATCTAACCCGTCTCTAACAGTAAGAAATGATTCTTTCTGAACTGTTATCCGAGAGATTGGTAATTCGTGGGGCAGATGGACAGAAATTTAACAATTCCCGTCGAAAGATCAGGCGGATGCCAAATGATGACTGGGGAAGAATCATTTGAGTGATGAATAGAGTGTCAGGTCCAGGAATCCATTTGTTCTTGAGAATGGTTTAGCAGGGTCCAAAGTGATATTAACACCCTTTTTTGGAGCTGCCCAAGGAACACCAGAAAACAGAAGAGATAAAAGAAAAAAAATACGCGTATTTTATCCAGACTGCGTGGTAAGAAGTTACACTACCCTAAGTTACAGCATGAATCAACAACTAAAGAGAAAGGTAAAGGAACTTTTGTTCAGTTAGAGGCATACTGTTGGACTGAATGGAATAGGACAGTCCTGAACAGGCAGAGGGTCAGCCAGAAATATTTGTTCTGAAAGGCTAATGGACTTCCAAAAAAATGACGACAATTAAAGACTTGTATTCTGATGCATGCACCCAAAAGGAGGCAGAGAATATACCTGAGGTTTATTGTCTGAAAGAACGAGGGAAGCAGCTGTTGGTTACTGCTCTGCAGAGTGAGGACTCAGATATTGTGGAATTTGATGCATCTCAACATATATTTAACAATCACGAAGTCCGTGAGGCATGGGTAAGTTAGTAAACTACCTGTCTCAGGAGGAAAGAACGCAGTTCAAATGTTTGTTACAGCAGTATGACTATATATGTTGGAATACGTTGGGGAGGACTAATGCTATTGTGCATGAGGTAGACAATGGGAATACTGTTGCAATAAAGCAACACCCCAATTCGCTTAATGTTTTCAAAGCCAGGCTGTTCCAGAACGTGGTGGAGACCATTCTCAATGAAGATATCTTCGAACCGAGGCAGAGCTTTTAGTCTTCGCTGATCGTCTTAGTTCCCAAACGTGCTGAGACTCAATGATGTTGCATGGATTGTCAGAAGGTCAACGCTGGAACAAAATCAGACTGATATGAAATACCGAGATTGGAGGACTGCATCGAGAAATTACGACAAGCTCGTCAAAGTACGAAGTTGGACTTGCTGCCTGGTTATTGGCAACTGCATTTATCAGAGAGGACAGAAGAAATTTTTGAGTTCTTAACCACAAATGGATTCTATCACTTCAAATTGATGCCCTTTGGAATGAGGAATGCACCCGCCACATTTCAAAGGCCAGTGAACAGAGTTGCGACTGCGTTAACAAACTGTTGAATCTATCTGGACGATGTAGTGATCTTTCGTAAGTCCTGCACATAGCAAATTTGGCAGAGCTATTTGAACGAGTATGAGAAGCAAAACTGGTAGTGAACGGAAAGAAAACTGAATTCGCGAAAGCAGAGGTGATGTTCTTGCGACATAACATCGGTCATGGAAGGTTGACGACATGGAACGCAAATCTGAAAGCCATGAAAGAATTTCGAAGACAAATCTCGAAGAAACAGATGCTTTAATTTTAGGTAAGAAGTGAATTCTATCGGAGGTTTGATCCAGGTTTCAGCGGTGTCGTGGTGCTGTTAACCGCTTTCCTGAGGAAGAACACAAACTTTCGGTGGACAGAACAATGCCAGGAGGTATTTGACCATTTGAAAGCATCCTTAACCACCGCTCCAGTTTTAACTACAGGACACTTCTCGAATCCCTTCAAAGTTGCTATCGATGCTTGTGGCATAGGAGTTGGAACTGCACTGCTGCAGGAAACGAGGATCGGATTGAACTGCCAGTTGCTTATTTTTCGTAGAGGCTTAACACCCATTCGAGGAAAGACTCCAGGATCAAAAAAGCAACTATTGAGTTTGGTACTTGCTGAACAACATTGAATGTGTATGTCATGGACAATGAGTCCGAGACGGTTGTGTACATGGATGACAATCATCTTACATTATTGAAAAGCTTGAAATACCGGAATGTGAGATTATTTGTTGGGTTAAACGTTGCAGACCTCTCCTTTATGCCTCGGAGATGTTGTAGGTTAGAAGAATGTAACTGCAGATGCGTTGTCGTGGATTTGACTGACAAAACGGAAACAAGATTGGTATACATTCAATGTTATTATGTATACATATATAAGTTATACATAGTTAAAAAATCACACAACACCAGGTTATAGTCCAACAGGTTTAATTGGAAGCACACTAGCTTTCGGAGCGACGCTCCTTCATCACCTGTTGGACTATAACCTGGTGTGGTGTGATTTTTAACTTTGTACACCCCAGTCCAACACCGGCATCTCCAACTTATGTTATACATGTGTGTGTGAATACATATCTATATATATATATGTGTATATATACACACACAGGAAGAGGCTATTATGAACTTAGATTAAAGTCATATGCAAGTCATCATAATGTGGCTGAAGAATAGTGGAAGCAAATGAAGCAGTCTTTTCATTATGATATTTGTTTTTTTTCCACGAGGGCGGTTTTATGAAGGTGCAAGAGGGTATTGTATATTGAAGACAGTCTTGAAGTTGGCACGGGCTTACGGAGAGTATTTAAAATGACACACTTGCTTGAAGCAAGCATCTATATTCATGTTGCTATGGAACAAATACAATTTAAGTTCGGCCAATCCGTTTAAATTGTGCCCATAAAACGACTTCCAATTGATTTTGAATTTTACTGTTTGTGATGACATCAAGCGAATGAAATGATTCGATGTTTTGTGAGATAAAGCCGGACATTTTGACGAGTGAGTTGGTGAACAACTCGACTACTAGCTGAAGTGCTCTCCGATAAGTGCACATCTCCATGAAGTTTGTGCGACAGAATATCGAAGCTGAACTTGAGAAAAATCTACTGAAGAAAAGCCACGAAATAGAATCGACACAGCTGACTAGTTTTGAAACGCGATTTTATTTTGTACATTTTTTTTTCTTATATGACTAGTATTGTAGAGTGGGAGGTAAAAGATAGTTTTAATGGAAAGCTTTTGGAAATAAGTGTTGGTTTGAATATTCTCTGTTCGAATTAATGAATAAAATTGTTTGTTTTCTTTATTTTTAGCTGTGACCTCTGGGACAGTTTTTTGCTTCACAAAATTTAACAGATTATGGCACGAGGTGTACATTTTTGTGCGGCTTGTTTAAAATGGCAGAGGGATTTACACCGTGCCGGAATAGTATCATACATCCTATAGCCATCACGATATCTCACAGAATATCTCAAAAGACATCACCAATAAAGTAAACCATAACCCATATCATGTCCCATGCACAACGTCATTCTCACAAAAATACACACGCCACGAAATGTCAGATACTTTAGCAAAAACAGAACACAACATTCCAATGCCTTACAACACAATCCGTCACCAACATATTGACCTTCACACCACAGCACACTATCCTACCCATGACCGACGTAATTATCCAAACACTTAGCACCACATCACACACACACCATTGGCATAATACACTCTATTGTTGGCTGGTCATAAGCTAATTGGTCACTCCAAATAAATATCGTCAGTCATTGCATCCAACTCCCATAACTCACTGAAATGCATTACATTCCGGCACTGATACCCACTTTTTCAGTAGCTGCATCCTGCCAACCCTTGTAACAACATCCCACTCTCTTCATTCAAGCCATTTTACGTCAATAATTATATTAATTTGTCACACTTCATCCTCGTTCCTGAATTCAATACTTCTACCGCTGGCATTATGATCACCCACTTCCCTTATGCACCAACTCACACGCTGTTCTGTAACTCCAATCATTGCATGCAGGTGTTGTAGTCCACTTCCTACAAAAAATACGTCCTTCTCCCCTGTGCCACTGCTCCCACTCATCTCCGTCACTGAATGCTATCAGCTCAATGACTAATACAAATTAACATCAGCCAGAACGCTGAACTCCCTTCAGTGACTACATTTCACTCCTATCTGCAAACCAGTCAGTCATTGCATTCATCTGCCCCTACTAAATCCGTCTCACTACCATCAGCCACGATATTCCATTTCCCATACTCCACTTCACACATGATTTGTGCTGCACTGATTTCTCTGAACTTACAGACCAAACTCTATTTATGATGTATTGCAGGACTCATCAATTTCAATCTGACTCCCTCGTTCTGAAGCTCCCACACTCTTTGCAAATTTGAAAGCATGTGTCACCTTCTCCGTTTTGTTGTTGATGCATGACATCACATATTCCGAATCATTAAATTATTGCATTGACCTGTGGAATGTGCAAAGATGCAGGCAAAATGTGATTCCTCTCATACACAAAGAAACTGGTGCAGAAATTCATGTTGACCTCTTGCATACTGTCACCGTGATATAAAAACCAAGTCAAGTGAATAATTCTCGCTACTTCGCATTCCTTTAAGGTGGCATGTGCACTTGTCAGCTGTTGGTCTGTTTCAGAATTTGTTGCTGTTTCTGGATTTCGAACAACAGTTGGTTCGATGGGAAATTGAGAAATACGTACCATCTCAATGGTTCGTCCTTTGCTGGGAAGTTTTCTCATACTAGGTGCGTTTCTTCATTTTTCCCAGAACAGAACACCTTTTCTACAGGGCGACTGCAAATTATGCACGAAGATAATATCTTCCCCAACTTCACTTTAGTGACTTATTACAACTTTTCATCATTCACTTTTCTTTTTCCTTTTTTCACGGTCCATGTGCAAACACTTAACAACAAGCAAATCTCCTCTCGAGCCAGCTGCCCATTCAGTGAAAGAATCATTGTGTTATTAATATTGCATTTATTCTATATCCTACGTACATCACGAAGAATAACATCCATCATTGTTCTTCTGTACCATGAATGAAACTGACTTGAACAAAGTGATACATGGGTAGCATGAAGGGAGGTGTTGCTGTTGGGTTAATTGATATCAACGTGTTGTATTTCAACAAGGGCAGGAAATTAGTGAACAATCAAATAATCATCAGCAGAGTCCTCATCTTACTCTCTGACATTCGAGAAAGGGAATCATAGAATTGCATTTGATGATCTCTGCATCTCATTCTTACTGGGATATTAACATAACGTTCTCTCACACAAGGATATTGATATACACTGCGTGAGATCTACACCAGGTGAAATCACATGGGATTAGTGTGAACTGGCAAGATGAATACAAAACTGGTTTCGTCATAGAAAATAGAAGCCAGGAGTGGAAGAATGCTTTTAGGCAAGGAGAATTGTTGCTCGTGGTGTTCCACAGAGATCAGTGACATGACATGTGCTAAATGTGTTGTACAATAATGATTTGGA
Organism: Chiloscyllium plagiosum; assembly: GCF_037043375.1. Lineage (NCBI taxonomy): Eukaryota > Metazoa > Chordata > Chondrichthyes > Orectolobiformes > Hemiscylliidae > Chiloscyllium > Chiloscyllium plagiosum. The sequence continues at coordinate 84,135,742 of NW_028270175.1, forward strand.
GGAAGAAATACCTGGTCTAATTTGTAAGATTGCTGACTATACAAAGATTGTATAGTGAGGATGTTTGTTATAGAAACAGCATGATATAGATCATTTAGAGCTGTGCGAAGTAAAAACATGACTAATCTTGAGAAATGTGAGGTGATGCAATTTGGAAGACCAAGTACAGGTGGAAATTATACAGTGAATGGAAGAGCACGTACGAGTACTGGTATGAAAAAGGATCTGTTTGTACAGGTCCACAGATCATTGAAGGTATCAGCACAAGTAGAAATGGTAATAAAAATGGCCTACTGCATGCCTGCTTTCATTACATGTTGCATTGAAAATGAGAGTTGGCAATTTATAATCCAGCGTTATAGAATTTAGCCCAGTCCACATTTGGAATATTGTGCACAAGTCTGGTCACCGCACTATAAGAAGGATTAGATGCTTTGGAAAGGGCATAGAAAAGGTTAATTAGGCTGTTTCCTGGTCTGAGGGAAGGAAAGCTATGAAGAAAGGGTGAATAATTTGGATTTGTTCTCACTGTGATGCTGGAGTGTGATGGGTGATCGTATACAAGTTGACGGTGTGGAAACAGTGGAAAGTATGAGCGTTGTTTTCAGGGCGGAGGGGTAAATTACTTGGGAGGCACAGGATCAAAGTAGAAAGGTAAGTTTAAAAGAGATGAGCGAGGCAAGTTCTTCATACAAATGATTGTGCATTCCTGGACCGGGTTGCCAGAAGGGTTGTTGAAAGCAAACTTTAAGAATCACCTGGACGGATACATGAATAGAAACGCAATACAGAGGTATCGATCCTGGAGGTGAAGACAGTTTTAGTGTGGAAGAGCAAAATTTGTCGATTCAGGAATGGCAGATCATAAGGCCTATTCGTGAAAATTGTGTCTTGGTAATGGAACATCCGAAGACCACAGTTGCTTAGGTTCTGTTCCATCTTCTTTGTAATTACCAGTTCCTTGACTCCAATCATTGTATTTGTCTTGAAAACTTCCCTACCCATCAGTCAGTTCACGTTTATGTGATCCCGAACAATTAACGCCCTTTTCTGCCCCTACTCAATCACTTGCTAATATCTCAGCAAAACTCTTATTCCTGACACCTGTATCAGGACAGGGCTACCATGATATCAACCACGGTTCTTCTGCACAGAAACTGACATCCGTCTCAGATTTTAATTTTCGTAGCTTTGGATATATTCTATACATCTTCCAATGTTTCTCAAAGAGGTCTGACGGAGTCAGAAGCAGTGGGTTTCCAGTTCACCTGCTCAATCTTCTGTCTCAGGTCCAGTCTGTTGTGAGAGGCGTCAGTCTCTGGAGACCTAGCACTTCCCACCTCATAGGACTCACAGTGCAACGATCGCTGTGATTTTTTATTTTGTTTTGTAATATCATACATGGAATAATGCAAAAAACAATTGTGATACCAAAGATGCATATTGAACAATTTTCATGATAGGAGTTGAACAAGAAAAGTAGAGGAGCATTTCTAACAGAGTTTATAGCAAACTGTTTCGTATTTGTGCTCCGCCAGTTCCGTCATAAGGACGGTATAGCTTTTTTGGAATGAGCAGAGGTTCGCAACATAACACATTTACCACATCCAGGAACTGCGTCCAGATACCACGATAGCTGTAATGACACGAATATACTGCTGTATTTTCACAAGTCTGGTGTGTTGAGATAACAGTAACTTTGTAAGGCTGGATTCGATAGAACAATTTTTACCGACTGCAACCAAGGCCATGGCACCAAAAAGAACAGCACATCTTTGTTCCAAGTACATTCTGAGAGTCAGCTTTTGTATCTGTTTCAGATTCCACTCTCTCATGTTCCAAGCCTCTGTGAGTTCAATGACATTCTTTTGTCGCAGATTCTGTCTTGGTCTCAGAATCTGCATCAGTTTCAGCGTTTCAGGGTCTGTGTAACTCTCAACATCTGTACTAGACGTTGATTTCATATCCGTTTCTATGGAAGCAAAACTTTTCTAAGGTTTTTAACGGCTTTAATAGTTCCAGGGTTTGTCTTACTTTGAGGTTCTGTGTTAGTTTTAGAACAGATAATCATTCCGTTTCATGCATAATATTTGGCGAAGTGTTTTCTCACTTCGCTTACTCTCCCATCCCTGAGATATTGTTTGAACATTCGACAACTCCGCTGTGCAAACGCCTAAGTTTCTATTTAAATGAAGTATCCACATCCGTCAGCTTACCTCCTGACTGTTTTTCAACGCAGAACTGTGAGTTTATTTGACACTGTCGGCTTCTCAAGAATCCCGAAACATTTCATGTCCTGAAGATACAGATAATCTGCCAGCGCGAACAGTCTCCAATTTGCACGTGTTGTTAATGCAGTTTTGGAGAGTATTTCGTCTTTAACACACATGAACAATCCACTACGTTCAATCTGAGAGTATTCTGTCTTAAAAATAAATCATTATTACTTCCCATTCTTCCTTAATAAAAAAAAGTGTGATGCGCCCCAGCATATGACACAACGAATACGTTACTGCATTATTCTGGTTCTATCCGTTTCTCCATCACAGCAAATATATCAACGTATACCCTGGTGTGATCATAAAACTGTCATTAATTTCTTTTAAAGTCTGTCTTCATAATCGACGACGCTTCCAGATCTCCAAACTCCCTTTGCATTGCGTACTGAGTCTCTGGACGCCCTTTTGACAAATATATGTCGCCTGCTAAGTTGAACTTCCTACATAATATCATATCGTACTGGTGTTGTTGTCAGTCAGATATGCAATGAGTTGGGCCCTGATGAAAGTATTATTGCTAATCTTTGAATGTCCTTGCTGAGATTGAGTGAGCAGGTAAATTTATTGGATCTCCAAAAGTGACAATTGTGGTGGTGTGGAAGTAGCGTCACTGGAATGTTTTCCTTTATCTAATGGGGCATTAGGTGGAAGATTTGGCAGGCCATGTTACGTTTGTTTAAGAATTTGGTTCAGGCATGTTTGAAATACTGCATACCGTTCTGGTCGCCAGATTGCCAAAAGCATGTGGATACTTTGAAGTGGCTGCACAGGAGCTGGTATGGAGGGCGTCATGAAGGGAGGTTGAGTAGCTTATGATTATTTTCATTATAAAGATGGAGGTTGACAATAGTTACAAAACCATGAGACGGATATTCAGGGTAAATAGCAATAAGGTTTTTCCCCAGAGTGGGAGATTCAATTACCGGGAGTCACGAGTTCAACGTGACAAGGGAAATGATTAAGTGAGATATGTGTGGAACCTTCTTTACCGAGAAGTTGTGGAAGCGTGGATCGCATTGCCAGCGGAAGTGGTCGGGGTGGGAACGATAGCGTCATTTTGTATTATGCAGACATAAACATGAATGGGCAGGGTGCAGAGGGCTAAAGATTTTTTTTAAAAAGCCGGCAGGTATAAATAAAGGATCTCGAATAGCACAGGCTTACAGAAACGAAGGGACTGTTGCTATGTTGTACTTTCTTTGCTCTTACATTTTTCTTTGAATGTCAATTTACCAGAAATCCATCCAACGGGTAGACACAACAGAAATGGAAGCATAGCGATAGACAACAGGTTTGTGGTTTCACTGTTAGATGTTAATATGGAATCCTTGCCTCATGACCTCTTGGAACATGATGTTGACAAGGGACATAACAAACAAAACGTGCAGAAAGGAAATTTCTTGGTACTTCCTTATCATGACTTTTGTAATACGTAAGATGCCAAGAAAAGCTTGTTTTGACGAAAGTGCAGATAAGCGCAATTGAAAACATATCAGAAGAAACATCCAAAAAATCTCTTTAAATGGCCGGCGGACTAGGTTTAATTAATGGCTCCCATCCTGTCCTACGTCTTATGGCGATCGAGCAACATGCTTCAAATGGGTGTTGCGGCCTTTGACAAAAGGAACAATACCTGCTGATTCACATATTCAAGCCCTTGTCATGCTACATTAAATCTTGTCTGCATCCTGACCCTCTTCGTCATTCTTCCATAGCGTGGTCATCTCGTTGGAGTATCGTCTCGTGGCAGAGCGGTTGTTGATATTGATTGACAAATTGGAAAACAGCACAACCCATATTCATGATCCAGTCCTTTCGCAATTGGAACGGAGGATGTAATTACTCCAGTTATTGCTGAGAGGCTTCAAGTTACATTTTGGAGTGGATGCGAACTTTTAAATATCTGACTTCAAGATTCCAAAAGAAAACTGCATAACTCCTATTACACAGTACGTGGGTACCCTATTTTGTCATTTGCAAATTCTAGGAAATAACTGGTGACGACTGTTTGAGGATAAATACACATCTGACATGTTGCAAGTTTTTTGACGTCCTTTGTTAGCGTCACGACCAGTGAAAATGACCATAGAGCACAGAATAGGACAGCACAGTACTTGTTGTTCAGAAGTAGATCTGACGTATTAACCGGTCATAAAATGCTGCAACTTTGGAATATAATGCAATAATTCTGAAAATTACGGACTTTGTATCGATAAGACGAATACAATTGTTCTCTGTCGAACAAAAGTCGACGTCACTGAGTTTATTAGAAAACTTTCTTTTTAATAATTCATTCTGGCATTAATCCATGACCAGCTGACTTGGGGCTTGTGATCGCTTTAAAAGGCACGATGTACTCAGGGTTTATCACCGTAAAAATAAAATGACGAGCAGATAAAGGAATTTTTCAATCATTGACGGGGAAAGGATGATTAGATTAGTGAATGTTGTGGGGCGTTAGTACCCAATGCTCTGCAAGAAACATATGGAAACACAGAACATTCTTCACGAAGTTAAACCTTGTCATGTTGCCGCCCTTACCTGGTGTCATTATCCTAACTAATCGTATTAGCTTACATTGTCTTTCAGACTAATCATTTTCTGCCACAATGGCCTTCTACTTTACACTTAACCTATCACATTTCACAACGATTATTTTAAGCTTTAGCTCATCTGTCACGTGATTTGACTAGCCTATCATGTTATGTGTCCATTACTCTCAGCATTAGCTGATCTATTGCTCGTCTGTTACATGATTCTATGCATTGCTTCATCAATATAAACATACAACTGCCAAAATAATTTTCATATTAGATGATTCTATGCATTGCACTATTAATCTAAACATACAACGGCCAAACTAATTTCCATATATTCCCCCCTTTGAGATCTATTGGTCTTATGTAGAGAAAGAATACAATGAGCTGGAGGAGTAAAGGGCAAACTTGTAGTTACAGTCCCAAAAGCGGGAAGGAATAATTCCACGGTCCAATTCTCAAAGTATTCTCCTCCGTGCCTGGAGTCAATGGGCCAAAAACACGTCACTCAATATCCAGAAAAGGAATAATAACCCAAAGACTCTCACAATCTAAGCTCGCATATGACGCAAATTTATTCAGGCGTATTTGTCTGGAAAAGCCTTCAGCACATCAGTAGTTATGAGATCATAATAATTCAGCGTTGGAGTATTATTTGAAGAGGGAGATGTTCAGCAGAACCACAGGAAACTGCCGTGCAGTGAGACGTATTAAAACAAGTCTCAGAAGAGGTATAGCACAGCAAGAGACAACTGCAACAATATTCATCACAATACCTGCAACAATCCCAATCTGGGCGAGTCAAGCTCCCCATCCATACGAAACGCTGTCCAGCCAGTGAAAAAAACTGATGGCCGGGCCCTGCATTTTCCTTAAGCTCTTGTCTGAGATACTTCAGCTTATCCGTCGCCTTAATAAATGTTCCCTCCATGTTAGTATTATTGGATATGACGGTGCAGCAATGTTTCCCAAACATCACACTTTTTTTGGCGAACAACCAGTCCAAAGGCTATTTCACCATGTCATTTTGGTAGTTGCATCCAATTGCTCCTCCAAGGCTGAGAGGGCATGATCAGTGGAATTTATGAATTACTGCTGGTTTTAAAAATGTAGATAATCCATTCTGCATTTTTGTGAAGTCCTGTGAGGATGAAGTGACTCCCACCCTGTGGCGATATCGCTTCGAGCCTTGAATTTGAATGGTGATGCCACTTGGCTGACTGATACTATCAATTTGCATTGTAAGGTCAGGGGCACACTCCCGTCGCCGCCTGTGTAAGTTGGTCGTGATAGAGAGTCAATGTGGGCCGTGGTGACACATCAACCTCAAGGAGGACCAGAACACGGGTGCAGGTCAAATCCCAGTCAGAAGGAAGCGTCGGACCCTACCCTTCTTCCAACCACACGCCACCAGGTGTCTGCTAACGTGATGTGCAGCCAATTCAGAATGAACCATAGATGTGGGTCATGGCTTCAGAAGTTGTGTCAGTCCGAAGGTGAACTGTGTCCCCACAATGGCGTTCAAAATGTCCTACCGGCACAGAGAAATTGCATCTGAAACAGTCAAATCTTAAGCCTTTATGCACCGTGAAAGTAGCCATGGGGAAGGTCTGGTGACTTTTACTGGTAGACTAAGCGGTACCACAATTACACAACTGTCGAAGTTGCTGCCTGACGTTTTCGTTCCGTTGCATATACGTGGAAGCCTGCATGAGGAGGCACCAGAGAAGGCACTTGTGTTGCACCGGTGATGACGCGTAATTTAGTCAATTGGACGATGGGTTTGTTGTTGTTGCCTTTGAAAGCAAGTGGAAGAGTTATTGGGCAGAGGGGCAACGAAGTATGATGGTTTCGCCTCAGTGCACAGGAAGCAGTCCTATCTCGTCAGCAATGCTGCCGTGTAATTTGCCCATTGTTACCACTGGTTACTACAGTCAGCAACCATGTTTGAGGAGTGGGCTCCACACTCCTCATTCCTCTATACCGTTTCCCTAGGCTTTGCAGGGCATTGGCATTATCAAGCAAGATCCACCATGACTGACAAGTCGATGGTCTACAAGTCTGTACACTCATAGAAAGGTTCACAACTGGGGAATGTCTCATCATTGACCACACCTGGACCATCCCAAGTCAAACAATCAGGAGACAGACCACCTTTCACAGACTAATATCTGATATTCTTGGAGGCGTAATTATCAGAGAAAACCTCACTCACCAACTGCTCATAGTCTCGTAAAGGGGTATTGATTTTCAGCATGTTCTCTTCAGGCTCTGCAGCTCCTTCCTCAATCTCACCTACCTCAGCTCTGGTGTCAGTCGGCATCTGCGGGACAGCTCAAGTGTAACGTTCCTCCACTTGAACGGCTATGGGCAAGTCGGTGCTCACCGGGAAGGGCCCCTCTCTCCTCAGCTCGTTCCACTTTCTCTGGGAAACGCGCATATACCTGGTCTCCGGGTCTAATATGTCTGTCCTCTTTGTCAGATAGATTCATATATCACAGTTAGTTGTTGCATGTACAACTTAACATCTAGCTACAATTCTTATAAGCTAGGTCCTTCGTACAGAACCCTCCATTTGGCATTGGCATGGTCGACTGGTAAGTATTTATTGAAATGGCACGTTTTTCATGCAATTCTTCTACATGCGCGAGCGAATTAGTGCGAGCGGCAGTCCATTGAGCCTTCGTACTTGCGCAAATTTTATTGAACTTAGATTTAAAAGTTCCATTAATCCTTTCCACCATGCCTTGTGACTGGGAATGATACACACATCTAAATCTCGGCTTGATCCTCAAAGTCTGCAGCACCCATTTAACCACTCTTTGTATAAAGGCAGGCCCATTGTCTGAGTTAATCTCTGACGCTATGAGAAACTTTAGAATAACTTCATTCGTTAAAAATTTCACCACTGTGGCTTTCCCTGAGTCTTTAGATGGAGTTGCCTCTACCCATCTACTGAACCTGTCGATTACCACAAACATATATCTTTTTCCTCTCAACGTCTTTGTCATGTCCACATCGGCAATCACCACATGTTTAAATGGTCCTTCGAACACAGGTATGTGACCTATAGGGGTCGAGATTCCGTTTTTTACTTTATTCTGAACGCATACCTCACATTGTGAAAGGACGTAATCCACAGTCTTATTCTTAGTCCCAAAATGGTTGCACTGAGTCCTGCCTGTCCCCACTTCCAGGGTCCTGACAGGAATGGGTTGTTCAGCATTAATCGTTGAGCGGACACCTGAGGTAGGTTCTGCCCCTAGTGGGTATGCTGGTACTAATCGACCTCTTCCAGGTTGACACATGTGGTATAGGGTTCAGGAGGTCTCACGACACAATTGCTGTTTACCTTTAGCTTGCATTGTGGCTCATTCCAGTTCTCGCCAACCCAGTAGAAAACCATTGTCATCACATTAGCAACCCGAAATTCCTGGACAAATTCATATGGTTTTGCCTGTTCATGTTGGTGACAGCAGAAGGAATGCATTGCAAAAGCATAGGGTTTAACAAAGATGAGCCAGCTTCTCGATCATTCTTCATTTTTGGGATTTATGCCACTTTTGTCAGACAGGTGGCCACTTCTTTTAGCCCTCTTACAAAAGTCATTCGGATTCAGTTCAATCGCAGAATTATGCTGCCTTTACATCTGTATCATTGTTTGGACATATTGAGCAAATTGGACCAGTTTCTCCTGACAGGGTTTGGTTTAGGAAGAGAACTGTAATTCCCGCCATAGCGCCTTGTTTCAGATGGCTCATGCCACTAACCCCAATGACAGCAGCTATAAAGGTGGATACCGATATTGGATTCTGCATCTTCAGAGCACGGGAAGGTTTATTATCGTGCGATGGGCTGGGAAGAGTCAGGAGATATTAGGGGAAAATCCCCATCGCTTTCATCAAATAGTGTCTGTATGACAGACATAGGCTCTGCATTATGAGTAGAATGTAAGTTCTTTGTTTTTACAGCGTTTTTAATTTAACTTTTTAATATATGCATATTCCTCAAACTTAGTGTTCTTTTACATTCTCCCAGCTTTTTGGAGATACTTCTGCTGAATACACCTCTACCTGTATCACATGCAGAGTTATTCCAATGGCCAGTAAGGTGTCTTTTCATTTAGTATTGGCGTTATCCTTCCATTTTATAATTACGAATGAATCAGATGCTGCCATGCTTCAACTTAACCATGAGGTAATGACAGAGGTCACTGACAATGTGTTAAGGTATAAAACCAAACGATCCTGCCAATTAATTCTGATTTTGCAATTCAGGGCTTATCCAATTGGTTTATAACTATTCATGAGTAGAATCATTATCAATAATTGAAAGATGGAAACTGAACAAGCGACTAAAACATTTTAAAAGTCACCAATGTAAACTGGAAATGTATTTATTCAAAATTAAATTTAAAAATGTAAACTTCACATAGTGTCCAACTCTGCAATCCATTATAACTACTTGGTTCTCGTCCCTGAATTCAAATCGCTGATTTGGTACCTTAAACGGTTCGGACCAAACGTTGCTCAATTACAATGCGACAGCATGTGAAAAGACTGCAGCTATATTAAAAGACCTTGTCTATTTGCATGGTATCAAAATACTTCTAATCCACAAATATTGGACGAACCCAAACACACAGATATTCACAACAGGATTTCAATTCTTGTTACATGATTTTCACAGCATAATGTTCAACCAAAACTTATTTTCTCAGTGAGAGAGGCAAATTAATATAGAATAAAGCTACAACTGATACTCCATAATCACCAATGAGATGTAACATCTTCAGCGGAAACAAAATAGTCCGAAACAAAAACAAATCATTTCTGTTAGAATCATTTTCTGAAAACTATATTATTGGTTTGTGATATTTAGAATCTGTCTTCATACTTTCAGTTTTACAATATTTAACGAATATTCAAGTTCACGTAATTCCTCCACTCAATCAGCAAATGTGATAGTCGGAGATGATGTGCGTCAATGTTAGGTATAGTTTATTATTTTAAATGAAATTGAGCTGGGACCTGCTCTCATCCTAGGCCAGAATGATTCTGCAACTGAGGCCACGACTTAGTGTGGTTGTTTTTACTTCCTTTAACCAATTATTTCATTCGTCCAACAAGTTGGGGTGAAAGGTGTGAAACTGATCTTTGGCAGCCGCATGAAAATATGGGGAATTTGCAAGCAAGTTTGTACTGATGTTAAATGGTGCAGAGTCTAAGGGGAAGACATATTTTTTAAAAAAAAAAAGATCGTTATGTCGTCTTCGTCCATATTAAACTGATTGAATTTAAAAAGGGTTGGATTTCATAGAAGCATAAAAATGTGCTTAGTTAGAAGTTGACAGTAGAGCTGACTTGGTCCGTAAGAAGAACAGGTGGGTTAATATTTCATTAGTATGACCATTTATTCATGAAATTGGTTTTTCATAATCACTGGTAGTTTCCTGAATCCCTCAAAAGAAATCGTCCTAAATTTCCAAAATGCAAAATAAATTCGAAACAGTCCTGTATGTTGAGCTCCAGAAATAAAAAAAAAACATACATTCAATCACCATCAACCAAAGGTGCATTCAAACTCGATCACAAACAGTTAACCTTTCTGCAAACTGCAAGGATTCACACGCACGGACACACCCACACACTTATTTGAGCAGAGCCATCATGCTTTTAGTATGGGGGGGCACTTTATCCATGTTGTAATCTTCATCCAGGGACTACCCTTCAGATCCTGACCATTATTCCATCTCCAACTAATCCCAACCGTCCCGTGCTGCTACCGGTCAGGCCTTCCTCTGAACATGCTTTTCAACCCCATTTTGCCCCTTCTATGGCTCATTTTCCATCTGGGCCTATTCAATACTCCGTTTACAGTTTAGAAAATCCGCGTCGAGCTTTGTTCTCGTACTGTCCGAAGGAACCTGAGTTCCTCGTCAAAATTTCCCTTTGTGTTTTTGCCTTTTTCACTTGCCCTCAAAACACCTTTCTCTCTTTCTGCCTTTCGTTAATTAACCCCTTCACACCCTCCCATCTCTGATTCAGTTCAGCTTTCTCGTCCTTGTCCTCAACCCATTCAATTTCTCCTTCTATTTCCACCGTTCCCTTTATCAAAGGTGATGGCTTTGTGTTTTCTGTTATCGAGTAGGTAGAAGGTTGCCCAATTCGCCTAAGTCTTGACTCAAATAAAGTTTATCTTTCAGAACCCCACCTTCCACAGACTGCTTTTTTGTTCTTTAGCAGCCTGCCTGGTCACTATCAGCTTTTCTACCTCTCATCTGAAAAATGTTAATATTTCTGCCTTCCATTCCCTTTTGTACTTCCTCTTTTTAGTTTTACCTTTTGTTTGTGGTTCTTAATTAAAGTGAGCGGCTTGGTGGCACAGTGGTTAGCACTGCTGCCTCACAGCGCCAGAGAACCGGGTTCAATTTCCGCCTCAGGCGACTCTCTGTGTGGAGTTTGCACATTCTCCCTGATTCTGCGTGGGTTTCCGCCGGGTGCTCCGGTTTCCTCGCACAATCCGGAAAAAAAAAGTGCAGGTCAGGTGAATTGGCCATGTTAAATTGCCCGTAGTGTTAGGTGAAGGGTTCAATGTAGGAGTATGGGTCTGGGTGGTATACGGGTTGGTGTGGACTTGATGGGCCTGTTTCCACAGTGTAAGTAATCTAATCTAAAGTAAACCCTTCTATTTCAACCTGGTTATATCAAAGGTGCATTCTTTGGCCGTTTCGTTAGAAATTTCTGAGTTTTCTCCCCATTTTTCGGTGAAATTACAATATTATTTTTTGTGACTGGGAATTTCTTACTCAATATTTCAACTGTTTAAAATTACATCAGTCCAGTTATCATACCCTGTAATTGTGTTGATTCTACTTAACAGTTTCGTGGCGCTTGGGAAAACGTGGTTATTCTCAGTTATTTTTACTTTAGTCATCTATTACCAAATTGCCGGCATTCAATTTTAATCAGGATCAATAATACTCACGATGAAATAATCTTTCCTGACTTGTTCTGCCTGTATAGAGCCCTTCTCTTTCTCGTCCGGTATCGATAAAACATTCCTCCCTGACTGCGCAAACACCTTAATTCCCTGCGGCATTATTCGCAATATCATCCTGCCCTGACCGTTCAGACTCTCTTTACCGGCACAGGAGTATCCACAGGGACTTTCCAACCGTCCCATTAAGACCTGTTAATTTCCTAGTGCGGCATCTGCAGGATGGTCCAGCCTGACTGTTCAGACGCTCGTTACACGCAAGGTGGTGTCCACAGTGATTTTGTAACATTTCGTGCAATTCTATCTCAGCCAATCGCTTTGCTCTGCACTTTATCACACCAGTGCAGTATTCCTGGATAATCCTCTGCGTCTCCTGAAATTTCAATATACTACCGGGCTCTTTGGTTCTTTGGATCAGAGAAATGTTTCAGCTGCTTTTCTGCACGTCTGCATCCCCGAGATCATCCCTCACTCAATAGAATTTAAACCAAAATATCAGAAAAGTGCTCATATGTATTTAAGCTTGGCCAAACCTAATTCTGTCAGGCTCAGGAGGGTCCCCAATCGACTGGGAGCGCCGTCTGCCTGCCGCCTCTGTTCAGAAGTTGTTTTTTTCCCCCGAGTCTACTCGCAGCGCCAAATTTGTTGTCGAAAGTTTGTATGCAATGCTCTGAGACATTCACAAGGAGGCACAGAACATTCATCGCGAATTTGAACTTTTACTTGCAGACAAAAGCTGAAACAATCAGACAATTGCTTCCTGGCTGCCCCCGATACTTGGGGCTCACTACTTTTTATAATTTTCTAGTTGCCGTGCTTATCTGGTGTCATGGTAATAACCAATCACACTAGCTTGCTTTGCTTTTCTAACTAATTATCCTCTGCCGCAATGGTCTTCTACTTTACACTTAACCTATCACATTATGCTACCATCATCTAGCACATAAACTCACTTATCACGTGATTTGATTAGCCCACCATATCGTGTTGCCATTACTGACAGAATTAACTCAACTATTGCTCATTTGTTATATGATTCTATGCATTGCTCCATCAAGTTAAACATACAACTGCCAAACGAATTTCCACATTACATGTTTCGATGCATTGCTCTATTAATCTCATTATACAACTGATAAACTAATTTCCATTTTACGTTACACTATGCATTGCACTATTAATCGAATTATACACCTGCCAAATCAATTTCTTCATCGACATCTGCCTTTTAAGTAAATAGATGTGTCAAAACATGATCCAGCTTCATTTTGATCAGGATTTTTTGTGCCTTTCCCATGGCTTAGAAAGGAAAGGACTTTTTTGGTGATGCATAACAAACCAACCTTTAATGTGGAATCTGTTTTTCTCTGTCAATGAGCAATTCTTCTGTAACTAGATTCGACTTTGCCTCTGATATACGGCGTGTAATATATGTGAGAAAAATGCTGACAGTGCCAGACCGTCAAACTGTCTTCTATATCGGAACTTCGATATTGTTGCTATTTCGGAGACATGGATAGAGCAGGGTGAGGAACGGATGCTGCAGGTTCCAGGGTTTAGATCTTTAATTAAGAACAGGCAAGGCGGTAAAAGAAGGGGAGGTGTGACCTTGTTAGCCAAGGTCAGGTGGCTGAAAGAACTTTTGATGAGGAATCGTCTACTGAAGTAGTGTGGGCTGGGGTTAGAGGAGAGGTCACACTGCTTGGAGATTTTTATAGGCCTCAGCAGAGTTCCAGGGAGGTGAAAGAGAGGATTGGCGACAGTATTCTGTCCAGGCGACAAAGGAACAGGGTAGATATTATGGAAGACTTTAACTTCCCCAATATTGACTGCAAATGCTATAACCTAGTTTGTCAGATAGATCAGTTTTTGTGCAATGTGTACAGGAAGTTTTCCTGACGCTTGTCGAAGGAGCGACAAGAGGGGAGGCCACATTGGATTTGCTGTTAGTTAATGAACCAGGCCTGGTGTTTGATTTGGTTGTCGATGAGCACTTTGGAGAGAGTGACTATAATTCAGTTACGTTTTGTTTAGCGATGGAAAGTGATAAGAACATGTCACTTTCAAGAGGTTTCGATGGGCAAGGGCAATTGTAATGCGATTAGGCAAGAATTAGAATGCACAGAATCGGTAGCAAAATGCAGGGAATTCATAAAATGGAAATGTGGAGCTGGTTTAAAGAATAGATGTTGCGTGTCCTTGACAGGTATGTCCCTATGAGGCAGGGAGGCAGTGATAAGGTAAGGGAACCATGGTTTACTACAGATATTGCATCTCTTGTTAAGCAGGAGAAGAACGGTTATGTGTTGATGAGGCAAGATGGTTTAGATGAGGTAATGGAGAGTTACAGATCAGCCAGGAAGAATTTAAAGAGAGACTTAAGAAGAGAAAAGTGTGGTCACGAGCAGTGTTTAGCAAATAGAATGAAGGAGAACCCGAAAGCTCTCTGTAGGTATGTGAGGAATAAAAGGATGACTGGGGTAGTAATAGGGCCAGTCAAAGAAAGAAACGGGAAGTTGAGAGTGGACCCGATGGAAATTGGAGAGGTCGTAAACGAACATTTCTCATCGATTTTTACTCAGGAAAAGTAGCATCTTGCAGAAGAGCAGAATGAGGTACGAGATATTAGACGGGAAATGACTGACGTTAGATACAAATAGTTGGCAACAAGTCGAGAAGGAGTGAAAGTAGACAAGTTCCCTGGGCCGGATGGGATTTATACGAGGATTCTCGGTGAAGCTAGGGAGGAGATAGCAGAACCTTTGGCTTTGATATTTGAGTCGTCATTGTTCACAGGTTTAGTACGAGAGGACTGGAGGATTGCAAATTCTGCGCCCTTGTTCAAGAAGGGCAGTGGAGATGACCCAGGTAGTTATAGACCAGCGAGCCTTACTTCTGTACTAGGAAAGGTTTTGGAAAGGATTATAACAGATAAAAATTATGATCATCCAGCAAGCAACAATTTGATTTCAAGTAGTCGACATGGTTTCGTCAAGGGCAGGTCGAGTCTCACAAACCTCATTGAGTTTTTTTGAGAAGGTAAGCAAGCATGTAGATGAGGATAGGGCAGTTGACGTGGTATACATGGTCTTAAATAAAACCTGTGATAAGGTTTCACATGGTAGGCTGTTGGAGAAAATGTAGAGGCATGAAACTGAGGGTGATTTAGCAGTTTGGATTACAAACTGCCTTTCTGAAAGAAGGCAGCGAGTGATGGTTGATGGCAAATACTTTGCCTGGTGTCCAGTTACTACTGGTGTGCCACAAGGATATGTTTTGTGACCACTGCTGTTTGTTATATATTTTTTAATGACTTCGACGCAGGCATAGGTGGATGGATTAGTAAAATTGCTGATAATACAAATGGTGGTCGAGTAGTTGACAGTTTGGAAGAATGTTACAGGTTGCAGCAGGACTTGGATAAACTGCACAATCGGACAGAGGGGTGGCAAATGGACGTCAATGGAGCTAAATGTGAAGTGATGCACATTGGAAAGAATAACAAGAAGACAGAGTACTGGGTCAATGGAAAGATTCGTGTTAATGTGGATGTGCAGAGGGATCTTGGAGTCTATGTACATAGATTCCTGAAAGTTGCCAACTCGGTTGACAGTGCTTTTAAGAAGGTACAACGTGTGTTAGATTTAATTGGGAGAGGGATTGAGTTCTGAAGCCGGAATATCATGCTGCAATTCAACAAAACGTTGGTGCGGCCACACTTGGAATATTGTGTACAGTTCTGGTCACCACATTTCGGGGAGGATGTGGACACATTTGAAAAGGTGCAGAGGGCCTTTACCAAGATGTTGTCTTTTCTGGAGGGAAGGTCTTATGAGGAAAGGCTGAGAGACTTTGGTCTGTTCTCATTGGAAAGAATAAGGCTAAGAGGGATTTGATAGAGACATACAAGATGACCAAAGGATTAGATAGGGTAGACAGTGAAAGTCTTCCTCATAGGATGATGACATCAGCTTGTAGAAGGGCAGCATAACTACAAATTGAGGGGTAAGAAAGATGTCAGAGGCAGGTTCTTTACTCAGAGAGCGTTAAGGGCGGGGAATGCCCAATCTGCCAATGTCGGCAACTCAGCCAGATTCGGGAGATTTAAATAATCCTTGGATAAGCACATGGACGATGATGGGATATTGTAGGGGGACAAACTGAGAATAGTTAATAGGTCCGCGCAACATCGATGGCCGAAGGGACTGGTTTGTGCTGTATTGTTCTGTGTTCTGTGTTATATGTTCTATTGTCCCTTCTAACAGGTGGCTATGCTCTGCTTTGTGTAAATGTTATTTATGGTATGGATCGATTCGCATCCATTGAAATCTTGATTTGTCTCTGATAAAAGACGTATTTATTTCTTATATGTGGTGGATTTCCATACGTCTCGCTAATGTACGCTCGAGCTGCTTCTGATATGGCTTGATGCATTTCTGATGCGTGCTCCGTGTTGCTGTTGATTTATCTCGTGCCTGCAGTCGCCAAATCTAAAACACCTTATTTCCTTTAATTGGCACATATTGCCCTTGTTTCTCATTTTCGTTATTGTTTCGATTTCTGGAAGCAGCCGTTATGACTGAATATAATATGTGGCATTTTGCCCTGTCCCAAATTGCAAGAATACCTGTCTCAGTCATACATGCCATTCCTATATGCTGTTGCCTGTAGGAAGAGAGACAGCCACTGAAAGAATCTCTGAGCAGCGACGTGTAAGAAGACTTGAATATGTTACGAACGGTTTTTACCCTTATTTATTTTTCAAAGAGAATTACAAATTTCACAGAATATTATAATGGATAATATCGGGTGAGTGTAGTTTGTCATCTAGTTAGACATTTCTATGCATTGCTGCCCAGTGCTCCTCACCATTGAGAATAAACTGACAAAAGATTATATATTTGGATAAGCTGGCACCATCTGATGCTCTGGTTGTCTGGACACCACTGCCAGTTCTCTGAAATGTTGACGCCACTCCTTTCAGCGAGACGGTCCACAAAGAAATTTAGGTTTATCCGAGAGAAGCCAAGTGTCAGGTTTTCCTTTCTCAAAATCTCTCCTGACTACGTACACCAATTAACTTCCAAATGACAACCCTCTTGGGGACTTGGACTACAATATGAGAAACAGAGATATGACTATTGATGCTGGCCTTCGCGTGTATCTCAGTTTTCTGATGGTTGGACCAAAAACAGTGCATGGGAAGATTGAGAGTCTGGCAGAAGCGATTTGTAACCTTCGGCTCAAACACAAATTACAGTTAATTCTTTGAGAAAATGGAGTCAGTAAACTAGCTCAGCCTCTGTTCTGTAGTTACTGGTAAGGCTCAGGATTTTGCTGAAAAATGATATGATTCATTGCAACAAAATGCTGACACTGACAGAGGGTCTAATCACAACAGAAAACGTCACACTAATGTAGATACTGATGCCCAGAATCAGAACTCACAGAGGCATTGATTCAACCAGAGGCCTGGAAACCTGCAGAAGTCTTTGCATTATGGAATTTTCTGAAACTGTTAGATATTCTGATATTTACAGAAATACTGACGGTAATGCATATTCTGACTGTAACTAAGACCCTAACGTTAATAGAGATCTTTACACAAGTAGCATCAGTCTGAGTTAAGCTGCTTGTTTAAATTTTAAATTAATTTTGGAAATTATGTAGCAGTCAACAACTAACTGTTGCATTGGCATTTTCAACGTCTCAACCAAAGAATGTGTACATGCTTTCCAATCAGCAATCTCATTCTACACAGACCATTTGAATATATCGTCTCCTTACATCGCTGTTCTAACTCTAACAAGACTCAGGTAGTCTCCGTGCAAGTAACACACGATTGATAGAGACTGATTTCTCTCTCTGAGGCTGCATTTGCTGGACAGTCTTTCCTGTAGGGGTAAACCTGGAGAAGGATTGATTGATCAACCAGTATTTGGGATCCAAGGAGGTGAAGAATGCAGGTGCTGGCATTTTGGCTTTTAGAATCTAAGCTGCTCAACAGCAACCACATATTATTCTAGGCAAATGCAACAACTTTGGCCAATTTCCTTGTATAGTTGGGCATTGTAAGTACACATTTAGATTGTTTTCGGAGTTCTGAGGTCGCCTGTCTCATCCTACATTACAGGCAGACTGTTCTTGATTCCGATTAGCGTCTGGCTTAACAAATAAAAAGATTAATGGTTCTCAGATTGCCTTGTAGCTTTCGACCCCAGTGGTAAACTTTTGTCCATTTCGTTATTGATCTCTCTTTCAAAAGAAAACTTCGTTGGTGTTAAATCTACCTTTGTACCTTCTAATTTTAAACATCTTATTTGCAACTGACCTATATGCCAACTTCCCCACTTTAGTACCTGCCCACGGACGTCTGGGATGGGTGGCATGCTTTTTGGAGGTCTACCATTCATTATGTATTCTCTTGCCTTGTTTGTCTGCCCAGATACAACACATCACACTTATTCTGCTTGAATTTTATTTTTAATGATACAGCCCTTATGACAAATCTCTATGTCCTATTGTGATCTCTCGTTATTCTCCTCATTATTTACCACCGCATAAAAGGTTTCATCATCCGCAACCTAACTTATCAACTCTTAGACATCTAAGTAGAAGTTGATTACATATAGCAGACAGAACAGGAACACTGACATTGATCCCGACAGAACTACCATGGAGACAGATGAATGAAGAAGTCAGCAATTGATGGCAATCAAATCGTTTGGATTCTTCTCCATTGACCTGATGACCTCAGGCAGTTGACAGTATAGCATCCATGTTGAAGAGTCACCGACATCTCCATTCTGAGTGTAACTTTTGTGCTTTCTGGTGGGTCGGTCATGTGAATATGAAATTGCTAGAAATTTAAAATCAGTGCCAAAGACATGATACTGAACGTATATTTCAGTGACATTCCTCCAACTTATAAAGTCTGAGATGCAGTGTGTTCCATTAAATTTCTCTCTCCTCATTTCCAGATCAAATGTCTGGTCATTACAGTCAAGAGACGAATGAACTGCAGATGCTGGAATTCAAATTAGACAGGCAGGAGTCTGAACGAACACAGCAAGCCAGGCAGCATCAGGAGGTGGAGAAGTCGACATTTCGGGTTCACCATTGTTCAGGACTGGGTGTGGAATGGGTTAGCTGCAGCTGAAGAGGTAGCCAGGTTCAGAGTGGTGAAGTGAGGATACATGATGGAAGGTAAAGTGTATGACCTGTTTAGTTAATGGGATGAATGAATCCAATTGTTGACAACGAGAAGTGGCAGTCGGGAGAAGGGGCTGGGAGGGGAGTCGGGAGATTGGGAGTGTGGTTAGTTGGAATTGTCAAACTCAGTGTTGATCCTACGACCTGTAGAGTGCCTAACCTTAAGATAAAGTGTTGATTCTCCAATTGACGCTGCGGTTTGTTTTGGACATGGAATAGGCCAAAGATGTGAATGTTGGAAAGTTAAAGGCTGGGGAATTGAAATGGGCAGAGACTGGGAAGTCCGGTCGTCCGCTGCGGACCATCCTGTGAAATTCGGTGTGCTGTTCCCTAAGTTTAGACTCTGTCTCCCCGATGTCGAGAGGACCTCATTGTGAGCTTCTGATGCACTATCCTAAGTTGGAAGAGAAGCAGAATATTTTTTGACTCATCTGGAAGGTATGTTTGGAGCCCTGGAATGAGGTGATGTAGGTGGCATACTTTCATTTGTTTGCATTTTCTTGGTTGCAGGGCACGTTACCTGAGGGTTCAGCGGGGGAGAGAAGGTGCAGTGAAGTAAGGAATGATGGAGGGAACGGGTCTTGCAGAAACCTTACACGGGTGGGGATAGGAAGATGTTCCTGACTGTGAGGTTTGTTCGGGTTCGTGGTTGTGTTTGTGGATAATGCATTGCAGGCGGAGACTGGTGGGGTGGTAGGACGACATCGGACACTCTTTTCTTATCGTGGATGGAGGGAGTGTGTTCAGAGTGGTGGTACGGGAAAGGAGGTGGTGCGGTGGAGGGCTGTGTGGATATTCAAAACAGGTCGACACCTGGGATGCTTGCGATTGGGATGTGTCTGCATCCAAGCAGATGCAGCGGATTTGGAGCAATTGTGAGATTGGGATGGAGTTATTGCAGAATACGGGGTGGGAGGAGGTGCAGTTCAGGTAGTTATGGGTATCTATAGTAGACGTCCGTTTGAATTCTGTCACTGGAGATGGAAATGGGGTGGTCGAGGAAGTTGTAGGAGGGCTGTGAGAATGATCAAGTGAATTTCATAGCGGTGTGGAGGTTGTGGGTGAAGTCGATGTTCTGTTCCAGGTCAGCCTGAGTGTAAGACGCTGTATCGATGCAGCAATCGATGTAACCGTGGAAGAGTTCGGGTACAATTCCTGTGAAAATGCTGAAGCGGGAATGTTTGATATGACCGGCAAATAGACAGACACAACTGGAATGCATACAGGTACCCATGGCTGGGGACCTATCACAGTCAAGATCAGGTACAATGTTTCAATAACAATCGATGTCATTGATTTTCTGACTTGCAACAGGGCTTGTGCGCTGTAACATTATCCAAAACGTACTAATTAGACACACTCATGCAAATTAGAAACTGCAGAATGAAAGAGCTTTGAGAAACAAGGAAATAAGTAGACACTCCGGACCATTGTGAAACAAATGGCGTGCAGTTATTTTTATGCAAATCTAAAGTTACCCTCACTGATGGACTGCCGTTGTTTCGTAGTGTGAAAAGATCGCTGAGCACAGTCTTGAAAAGAAAATAATGAAATAGTCAGAGATTATGCGACAACTGTAGCAGGCTCACTAATTCTTCTTTTTGTTGAGTTGTCAAAACTGGCAGAATGGCAAAAGGAAGAAAGTCGATCTTCGTTGATGGAGGAGCTCAGGATTTCCCCACATACTTGCTCTGTAAATATTGCATTTACTTTTCTTATCTTGGCAGAATATTGAGAGAACAAGAACAATTGCCTATTGATATGGAATTCAGAACTAAGGGATTTTACAAAATACGTTCAAGAACACATTCGAGTAAAATACAGGAAAGTGAAAGATAGACAATAGACAATAGGTGCAGGAGTAGGCCATTCAGCCCTTCGAGCCTGCACCGCCATTTAATATAATCATGGCTGATCATTCCTAATCAGTATCCTGTTTCTGCCTTATCTCCATAACCCTTCATTCCACTATCTTTGTGAGCTCTATCCAACTCTTTCTTCAATGAATCCAGAGAGTGGGCCTCCACTGCCCTCTGGGGCAGAGCATTCCACACAGCCACCACTTTCTGGGTGAAGAAGTTTCTCCTGAGCTTTGTCCTAAATGGTCTACACGTATTTTTAAGCTGTGTCCTCTGGTTTGGCACTCACCCATCAGTGGAAATATGTTTCCTACTGCCAGAGTGTCCAATCCTTCCATAATCTTATACGTCTCAATCAGATCCCCTCTCAGTCTTCGAAACTCAAGGGTATACAAGCCCAGTCACTTCAGTCTTTCAGTGTAAGGTAATCCTGCCATTCCAGAAATTGATCTTGTGAATTTACGCGACACACCCTCAATAGCCAGAATGTCTTTTCTCAAATTTGGAGACCAGAACTGCACACAATACTCCATGTGTGGTCTCACCAGGGCCCTGTACAGCTGCAGCAGCACCTCTTTGCTTCTATACTCAATTCCTCTTGTTATGAAGGCCAGCATGCTATTAGCCTTCTTCACTATCTGCTGTACCTGCATGCTTGACTTCATTGACTGGTGTACAAGAACACCCAGATCTCTCTGTACTGCCCCTTTACATAAATTGATTCCATTGAGGTAGTAGTCTGCCTTCCTGTTCTTGCCACCAAAGTGGATAACCAAACTTGGGGTGACCCTAATACTGACACACATTCTTAAACTTAAACTGTCTCTGAATCTAATCGAGACTGTGAAAGTATACAGACTGGTATCAGACAGTGAAATTTATGCACACCCCGAAATGAATAGATTCCCTTAAACTAATGTTCGTTCTTAATTTAATAAGAAATTTGAAAAGTATCTGCCTAATATTGTAAATGAAACTTTTGCTGAAACGAACAAATCTCCTACATTTAATAAATACTGTTAAAAGGACAGTCAGTGACACATTTCATGAAACGAACGCAGGCCCCAAAACCGAAAATAAGACAGCAGCTGAAAGTAATGAAAATCTTGTAAAGTTGCACTTCATGAATGTGATACAGACTCTAAAATTGAAACACTGAAAACAATAAACACTCTGAAAGCAAGGGAAAGAAAGAAGGTCGATGTCTGTTGATCAGGGAGCTCAGGACTTAATGATTGGCATTCTCCGTAAATACTGGGATTTGGTTTAATTTTGATTGCATAATATTGAGAGAAATTGTTATTGCTATGTTATTCAGGAATAAAGGACTGCATAACACACATGCGGCAAGAAATGCAAATAAATGCAGAGAGTGAATGGGCTGCTGGAGAACCTGTTTTTTTCAGAACATGTAAGATTGTGAAACTCCAGAAAAGTAGGCAAAGTCCAATAGACGGACTGCTCTGCATTGAGTACCAATAGAAACACAAAGCCTCGTTAAGTTGTGATTTTATTTAAATGCAAACTTGCTGTGTACCAAACGAAGAAATTTTGTAATTCCAAATTGTTTTTTAGACGTGGAGTGGTTCGAGGAGTGAGGCTAAATTGACAGCACATTACCTGAGCGTATTGTAAAGTAATACTGATCACTCGTCAGGAGCCAATGCAGACGAGTCGAAAACAGGCAGTGAAATTGATATGGACTATGAAATGGACATATACCCTGAAAGTAATGCAGATCCTTAAACGAATGCTAAACCTGAAATGCATACGGTGCCTGAAATTAATGAATAGCCTTAATCGAAAACAAAATCTGAAACTGATATCGACCTTGAAATTATTACTGATGCTGACACTATTAAAAAAAACTGAACTTAATACTTCTATTGAATCGAATCGTGACTGAAAATTGCAACGCAAGTGACACAGGTTTCGAAACTAATACACACCCTAAAACAGAAACTTATTCAAAAATTGAAAGTGATGTAAACCCTACAATGATGCAGTCTATGAAAGTAATGCCGACCATATAACTGAAACTGATACACACATTGAAAATAATAAACACTCTAAAAGCCTTGCATGGAAAACAGACCGTGAAACTGATATGTACTTGAATCAAATTTAGACGTTAAACGAGAAAACAGCCCCTGACGCTGAAGCACATTTTAATCAATTACACATCCAAATGCAGACACTGAAATACATTCAGATCAGAAAGTAATACGTCTCTGAATTTGATGCACGTTCAGAAACTAATGTAGACCCTGTAAAAATATTACAGACCCTGAACCCGACACATACTCAGAATTATTCCCGGCTCTGAAATTGATACAAAGCCTAAAGAGAATGCAGTCTTTTCAACTAAAGCACAACTTGCACTTAATAGAAACTGCAAAAATGATAACGACGCTATTATAGACAGGCGCTAAAACTTACACAGAGTCTGAGTCGAGGACAAAGCCTGAAATTTATACCATCCTGAAATTAATATATACCCGGGTAGTAATGTATTTTCTGAAAATTTGAAATGTCTTGAAACGGACACGCTCTCTGTCACTATTTTACACCTTGACACGAATAGTGGTGTTAAGCTTGTGCAGACGCTATCACTTTTTGAGAACCTGATAGTATTAGAGGATCCGAAATTGATGAAGAACATGTCAGAGTTTAATGATGAACATGGAACTAAAAGTCATGTTGGCTTTTACGACGTCTTAGATTCAGCCTGCAATGTTTGTCAGCCTTGTCAGGCCCCTAGTATCCCAAACGCAGCAAGTACTCAAGTCTGCTGCCCGATGTACCGGCCGTTGCAAGTGCCAGATTAGCGGCCATGCAAATTCAGGAAGGCTGGACAGTGCTGGCAACAGCATGGTCATGTACTCTGCCAATTCTAATATTCCTGCATCTTTTGTGTGAGGGTGTGGATGTGTGGCGGTAGTCAAATGAAGCGAACATCAGGATCAAGTACAACCAAACAACACGTTCCAACGCCAGGAAAGATGTATCATTGTTCTCTTTCTGTATGCCATTTCATAAAAAATATTTAATTTGCATTGAAGTTGCCACAATTTAAATCATTGATTATGTAGCCAACCAGCACTTTGTTCAGAGTCTTCTAAGGATGTGGTGTGAGTTGTTGTGCAACTGGCACAATGCATAGCAGAAGTTTGATTGGACTAAAAAGTTAGCAGCTGAACTGGAATACCCCACAGCGAAACTGACTTCAAAAGAGACAGGTAAGCGGGAATGAACTAAAGGAACACGCTAACAAGCTCATAAAGCTGTCACTTATATTCACTTGTTTCGGTGATGGGAGAACTGTTTTTCTCTACCGATTGAAGTGTTTGCAATTGGAGTTGTTCTCAAAGATTACCATGTAATGAAACAGTAAAAGGAGCTGGTTCATTGTTTAGAACATAGCATTCAAGTCAGTTGAGGTTCTGGTAATTGTGATGTTCGGACTACAATTACCTTGCAGTAACTGTTACTTGTACACATGAGATGGAAGTTGTAAGGACGTGTACAGATAGATGCTCAAATGTGAGAGAGGTGTTTCTTATTCTGTTGATGATAATAATGATGAAGAGAGTTGGATCGCACCCTGTCTGTGGTTGTTCCGGTGGAACACAGATGTACATCTCATTTTTCCTGCAGTTGACCCAGTGAATGTAAGATGGTTTGAAGCCACCCACTCATAGTAATTCGTATTCAAGGACGACCAATCGTTAATTTATCTCCCATAATGTCGCTCTTCATTGACACTTTAGAATAGTAATTTTCTGTTCCTATTTACAGACTATCACACAGTGGCATGAGGACTCTACTGCTGGTTCTCGGTTTGATGTGTAAGTTCCTGAACATTCATTCAAACTTCACTCTGTTTAATTGTTTTAATCACGCATAAACATAGCCCATAGTGTATTTGTGATCGTATTAAGATACCTTTTGTATTTTCAGTGCTGATAGGAGTTAATCTTACGAAAGAAAAACAATTATGTAATATAATGAATGGGCACTACTCTGTCAAATTGTCTCCCTTGTTATTAACTATTAGCATAAAATTTATAATTATTTCGGAAAGAGCACTACAGTATCCATTACACTACACTAGACTCCAACGAAATGCTTAAGAAGAACAGGAAGCCAACTGGCATGTCGTGACTCTGCTGTGTCTCAGAATGTGTCCTTTGCCAAGAACCAATTTTCTGCAATCAGTTCATAACCCTTCACCTCACCTGTTCCGATACGCATCCAATTCCATCTCATAGAGCGGATTGCCTCTGTCCCCATTAGACTCTTCGGCCAAAGTTCCTGATACCAATAGCTGCGGAGAACAATGTATCTGCATTTCAGAACATCATTAATTTACCTTATAGAGGTTTATAAAATTCTGAGGAGCATGGAGAGGATAAATTGACAACGTCTTTTTTCCTGGGTTGGGGGAGTCCACAACGAGAGAGCAGAGGCTTAGAGTGAGCGGGGGAAGTTATAAAAGTGACCTAAGGGGCAGCTTTCCACACAGGGGGCGGTAAGTGTATGTAAATAGCAGCCAGAGGAAGTAGTGGAATCTGGTGCAATTGCAATTGCAAAATTTAAAAGGTATTTGGATGTGTATATGAGTAGGAATGGTTTGTGCTGGGTAGGAATATGTGTTGGGAAATGGGACTAGATTGGGTTGGGGTAACTGGTCGACATCACGGGTTGGACCGGAGGGTCTGTTTCCGTGCTGTAATCTCTATGACTCAATGACTCAAGCAACTGATTAGATTTTTAGATTAGATTCGTTACAGTGTGTAAACAGGCCCTTCGGCCCAACAAGTCCACACCGACCCGCCGAAGCATAACCCACCCAGACCCATTCGCCTACATTTACCCCTTTACCTAACACTACGGGCAATTCACCTAAATGCACATTTTTGGATTGTGGGAGGAAACCGGTGCACACGGAGGAAACCCACGCAGACACAGGGAGAATGTGCAAACTCCACACAAGGAGTCGCCTGAGGCGGGAATTGAACCCGGGTCTCAGGCGCTGTGAAGCAGCAGTGCTAACTACTGTGCGACCGTGCTTCCCACTTCTTTCTTGTTTTCAATATTTCTGTCAATACGATCACTTTCTCTCGTAATCGACACTGTCAAAAACACTCGTGACTTTCAATGTTTTTTTGTTCAAAACTGCACTCAACCTCTACTTCGCAAATGACTACAATTGGAACTTCAGTCGTTCCAGATTACTGTGTCCCTCGTCCCTGCTAATATCAATTATAGTTTTGATGCTTCTGGCAGCTCATGTTGCTATGTCAAATTCACTGTTCTTTACAACATAATATTAAACAGTATTTTTTGTGACCCTCAGTCCCAAACAGCAAAATCGCTGATCCATGTGTGAACCACACAGTCTTGGACCCGACCAGGAGGAGCATTAAATTGGGTATAAAAGAATGCTTACACCGAGATGAGTGTGGTAAAAATCTCCAACAGGGATGGTACAGCTTTAATAGGTAAAGAGTGAGCTTTCTTGGAACGTTAGTATAATTGTAAAAGGCGGGGTGATGGCTCACTGTCAATGGTTTCATTGTCCTAGGCACCAGTGTAAAGCTATGAGGGAATTGGTGGGAGTGAAACAAAAACATCTGTAATTCTGGAATACTAAACTTATCTCCCTCATTGTTGAAACTGAAAACATCATGTTTCGCAAAGAGAGAAACATAAATGTATTTTAGGGAAGGACTCGTGATATTTTTATAAAATTAAAAGCAAACTCTTTCATAATCATGTGTAACTCTGTTTTAAACATTTATCACACCACAATTGAAATGCAGCACACATTTCCTGTCTCCATAGCCATCAGTTAATTTACAGAAAGAGCACAGTCCACAGTTTGGTGCTCCGCATTAGGAGCACAACATTTTGTTTTGGTCTTGATGTTATTCTGGTTATGCAATCGAGGGGCACCTACTCTGGTATTCACGGTCTTTCATTAATTTACACGAAGAGAACTGTGTTCTCTTTGAAAGTGATTCAACCAAG
This sequence comes from Chiloscyllium plagiosum, assembly GCF_037043375.1. Classification (NCBI taxonomy): domain Eukaryota; kingdom Metazoa; phylum Chordata; class Chondrichthyes; order Orectolobiformes; family Hemiscylliidae; genus Chiloscyllium; species Chiloscyllium plagiosum. The sequence goes on from NW_028270175.1 coordinate 84,162,661, forward strand.
TATTAATAAGACAATCGCTGTGAGGGTTAATCATGAATCTAATGGAGAATTCTGAACAGACTCCTCTATCAAGAGAATAATTTGAATGTTCAGCTCACGACCACAGAGACGGGTATTGACTTCAACTTTTGTTACGTGTTTAATGGAATAAAGATCGTAAAACACTTGAGGATAAACCAGGATAGTTTAATGTTGATGAGAGGATATCTATAGATCATGCTTGAAAGTTCGTGTATGTGTGAATAATTGAAAAAAAAAAACAGTAGATAGAATGTCCACTTTCTATGCAGTAAATCCTCCGTACAATATTGCAAATACCTGAACCTGAGCCAAGGGATAACAGTATATATTCGGGCTGGAGGGAAATATTTCATTCCGAGTGCATGTTTTCGAAAGGGGCACAGATTGTGGAAATCTCGGACATTTTACCAGTCAGATAATATATGTGATCAGATCAGGAGCTGACTCTGTAATTTTTATCTCAGTTCTGGTGAATGGATGATTCCAGAGAATGCTATCCCAATTGATCTCTGCTGCACAAGGAGTACAGGCTGGTTAAATGGTATAACAACCTATTTATCTACCATATTTAATTCTCCATTATGCACTGTTCATTTTATCTTTTAATCATTTCCGATTAAAACAAAATGAATTGCAGGTCGCCATCCCTCCGTGAGTGAAGGGGAGGTAACCAGGACTATCTGTTTTAATTGGAATAATAATAACTGCTCCTCCAGCCAAGACATCATCATCAAGAAATGTTCCACATTCTTTGTGTATGAGTTGAAGCCGACACAATTCTGTAATGCTGGATATTGTGCAGGTACGTCATAAGTAATTTACCACGCACAGTGTGGTTCTGAGATTTCATGTGAGTCCGTTAGAATGTTACAAGCACCCCTTATTCGGTAAGCAAAAATGAGATGAGATACTATGTGGTCCTGTCCCTAATTTCTGGAAAACATAATTGCTCTCCATGTCACTCACTCTGTACCTCCATGGGAGAGTACAGAATACAGAAGAGACCAAGTGTCCGGTTGTAAGTTTGCTCGCTGAGCTGGTGGGTCTACATATACTGGGTGGAAAATCTGCTGGTGCTATTCGGATGGGGTTAAACTAACTCACCAGGAGAATGGGAACCTGAGGTGTAGTTCCAATGCACAGAAGGATGAGAGTAGGGAGGACATGGACAGGATTTCGTGGTCACATGAATGGGCTGGCAGGTCGCAAATTGGTTTGAAGTGAGTCTTCAAAGCCAGAAGTATCCGAAATAAGGTCGATGAGCTTGCAGCATGGATAGGTCCCTGGGACTTCAATGCTGTGGCTATTCGTGGATAGAGCAGGGGGAGGAATGGATGTTGTAGGTTCCAGGGTTTAGATCTTCCATTCAGAACAGGGAAGAAGGTAAAATAGGGTGTGTGGGAAGTGTGGCCTTGTTAGTCAAGACAAGTATAATGGTAGTCGAAAGAACTTCTAACGAGGACTCGTCTATTGAGAGAGCATGAGCTGTGGTCAGAAACAAGAGAGGAGAGGTTACACTGCTGGGAGGTTATTTATAGGCCTGCGCAGATTTCCAGGGATTAGATTCGATTCCCTACAGTGTGGAAACAGGCACTTCGGCCGAACCAGTCCACACCGACCCTCAGAAGAGTAACCCAGAAAGACCCATTCCCCTCTGATAATTGACCTCACACTTTGGAGCAAGTTAGCATTGCAAATTCACCTGACCTCCACATCTTTGTACTGTGGTAGGAAACCTGAGCACCCGGAGGAAACCCACGCAGACAGAGGTAAAATGCGCAAACTCCACTCAGACAGTCACCCGAGGCTGTAATTGAACCTGGAATCCTGGTGCTCGGAGGCAGCAGTGTTAACCACTGAGCCACCGTGCCGCACCTAATATGGAGGAGAGTTTCGGCAAAACGATTCTGGGTAGAAGTGAAATGTACAGCGTGGTCATTATGGGGTGGCTTTTAATCCCACAGCATTCATGAGAAATGCTATATTTCGAGGATGTCGGATGGATTAGTTTTCGTACAATGTGTGCAGGTAGGTTTCCTGACACAGTATGTCGAAGGGTCGATAAGAGTGACGGCAACAGTTGGTTTAATACTTGGTAATGGACCAGGCCAGGTGTTTGATTTAGTATCAGGTGAGTACTTTGGAAAGTGACCATAATTCGGTTTCGATTAGTTCAGAGACGAAGATGGATAGAACATGCCACAGGCATGAGATACAGATGGTGGAAGGGCAATTATAATACGATTAGGCAAGACGTCGGATGCAAAGAAAGGGGTAGCAAAATACAGGGATAGAGATATACGAAATGTGGAGCTGGTTTAGGGAACAGATATTGCATTTCCTTGATACATATATACCAGCCAGGCACGGGCGAAATGATAACATAAGGGAACTGTGGTTTACGAAAGGAATTGCATCGCTTGTTAAGCGGAAGAAGGAGGCTTATGTGACCATGAGGCGACATGGTTCAGGTGAGACGACGGAAAGTTGCAAATTTGCTAGGTAGGATTTAAAGTGAGAGTTCAGAAGATCAAAGAGAAGACATGATCAGTCTTTATCAGGCAAAATAAAGGAGAACAATGAAGCTTTCTATAACTATGTGAGGAAGAAAAGGATGACTAGAATTGTGATCGCGCCATTCAAAGATAGAAGTGGGAAGTTGTGTGTGGGCTCTGTCGAGATCGGATTGCAGGTCGTCAACATGGTTTCATCAAAGACAGGTCAAGTCTCACCGACCACATTGAGTTTTTTGAGAAGTTAACCAAGCATGTCGATGAGGGTAGGGCAGTTGACATGGTATACATGGACCTGAGGACAGCCTTTGATAAGTTTCCACATGCTAGGCAGTTGGAGACAATGCAGTTTTTGGAATTGAGATTAATTTAGCAGTTTTGATTGGAAATTGGCTTTCTGCAAGAAAGCAGCAATTGGTGGTTGATGGAAAATATTCAGACTGGCGTCAGCTTCCTAATGGTGTGCCACAACAATCTGTTTTAGGACCACTGCTGCTTGTAGTTTTTGTAATAGACTTGGATGCAGGGATAGGCGAATGTGTTAGTAAATTTTCAGGTGACTTTAATGTCGTTGGAGTAGTGGATAGTTTGGAATAATGTTGCAGGTTTCAGGACGACTTGCATGAACTGCAGAATTGGGCTAAGAGGTGACGAATGGAGTACAATGTAGATAAATGTGAATAGATTCACTTTGAGAAGAATAACAGGAAGACCGAATACTGGGTCAATGGAAAGATTCTTGGCAGTGTGGATGTGCAGATGGATCTTGGAGTCCATGTACATAGTTCACTGAAACTTGTCAACCAGGTTGTGCTGTTAAGAAGGCATGCATTATGGTATGTTTCATCGGTAGAGGGATTGTGTTCCGGAGCCACAATGTCAAGCTGCAATTATGCAAAACGCAAGTGTGGCCGCACTTGGAATATTGTGTAGAGTCTGGTCCCCCCATTACAGGAAGGATGTGGAAACATTGGAAAAGATGCAGAGGAGATTTACCAGGATGTTGCGTAGTCTGGAGGGAAGGCCTTATGAGGAAAGGCTGAGAGACTTTAATTGTATTCTCATTGGAAAGGAAAAGGCCAAGAGGGGATTTGATAGGGGATTTGATACAAGACGATCAGAGGATTAGAATGGGTTGACATGAAAGTCTTTTATTCCCTGTGATGATGCCATCAACTTCAACGAGGGGTCATAGCTACAAATTGATGCGTGATAAATTTAAGACAGAAGTCAGAGGCAATTTCTTCACTCACAGAGTGTTAAGGGCATGGAATGCCCTGCCTGCCAATGTAGTTAATTCACCAACATTAGTGAGATTCAAACATAACTATAAGCACATGGAAGATGATGGGGTAGTGTCGGGATGGGCTTAGACTAGTTCATAGTTTGGCGCAACATCGAGGGCCGAATGGCCTGTTCTGCACTCCATTGATCGATATTCTGCGTTTTATTATTTTTTTCTCAGACGTTTCGTCAAATGTGAGCCTCCGTTCAACTAATGGTGTTCTGTCCCAGTTTCTGTTTATTTTCTTGGTCTGTTAGGTGGGTGACATAACTATTGTTTCTTTTTTCTCAGAGGTTGGTAAATGGGGTCAAATCGATATGTTTATTGGTGGAGTTCCTGTTTGAATGCCAGGCCTTTAGGAATTCCCGTGCCTGTCTTTGTTTCGTCTGTCCGAAAATAGATGTGCTGTCACAATCAAAGTGGTGTCCTTCTTCGTCTGTGTGGAAGGATCGTTGTTATAGCTGGTCATGAATGTTGATACATAGTTGGTGTTCGTTTATCCTGATGGCTATTTTCCTGCTTGTTTGTCCGATTCAGTGTTGGTAGCCCACAAATCTACCAATGGAATGAAACTGCTACTGATGAACCTAAAGGACACTTTACGACCAAACTGAAATTCGAATGTCATTTACAAAATGCCCTGCAAGGGCTACATCAAACATTACACCCTACAGCCAGGAAGAAATCTAGCCTCCTGGATACACAAACACCTACTAGTCATTAAAAGACATGATCATCTATAACTAGTATCTTAACACACGGATAAAGAAATACACGACATCAATATCACATCCATCCTCGGACAGCAAAATGTAAACACGCACGTGAATTCTGCGATCCCTGGCATTCAAACCGAAACTCCATCAATAAGCACATCTGTAGTAATCCTATTTACCAATCTCTTCGGAAAGAACCGGAAATGATATCACCCACTTTAACAGACCAAGACACGTAAAGAAAAAGCAGGACAGAAGACAGTGCTTCAACAGAGGCTCACTGATTATGTTAAGCCGTGTGGTAAAGAACCAGCTGGTCACAAACCTACCAGCGCAGGGTGCAAACTGCAACCTGAACCTCAACCTGATGAACAAAAAGCCCCAAAAATCGCAAAGTCCAAGTGTAATTCTGAGCAGTTCAGATGAACATCTAAGATAGAGTAGAACTTGGCGGATGCTGAAGTGAGGAAAAATGAATTGGCAGACTGATAGGAGAAGGATGTGTAACTCATCCAAGTGTGAAAGAGTGCGTGATGGTCGAACGTTAAATTCCCCCGGCCCAGTGTGATTTTGTTAAAGACTGGAGTAGAATAAAGCACGTGACGGGAGTGGGATGTTGTCAATGAAAGGAATAGAATATCGTCCCCGAATGGAGGGTAATGCTTTTACTGACGGTAACAAAATACTGTGCATGATTGGACTGGGACTTTGTTACTGATGGGAATATAACACAGTGTCTGAAGATGGTGGGATGTTGTGACTGGCATGGGAGGAGTGATGAAGTGAGTGACTTAAGGAAGTGAGATTGAATTTTGGAGGAGAATTTGATGTGTTGACCGACAAGGTTAGAAGACCGTGATTAAGGTGAATGGAATTCAGTAAATCAGACAGCAGGATGTCGTGACTGAGCGGGTACGATCTCATGACTGGTGGAAGTGGGAGTCAGTGTCTTAACTGAGTCGAAAACGTGAACTGGGAACTGAGAAGTCATATTTGACAAAAATGGGATTTCGTGAGTAAATTAATGACTGAGGTGATCGGGATGAAGTGAAAGAGTGAGTCGAATGCAATGATGCAGGAGAGAAAACACAGAGTTATAGATTCCAATCCGACCGCAGAGGTTATTTGAATAATGGCATATCACCACCTTCATACTTCTCCAGTCCTCCAAATATTGCCGTAGTCTTGAATATTATGACACTTCAAATGCTGGTTCACTGCATTTTACCAGTTGAGATGTTGATGAGCAGAAAAACTCCCAGCCAATGTATTTCAAATCCCAATATTGCTTCTGTCCATATGCTTTAACTCCAAAAATCTCCTCAGCCTTTACTTTGCACTTGACAGTTGCGTCATCTGTTTCATTAGTTTCTATGAAGGGAAAGAGGTTGTCTTTTTTTCAGCTTGTCGATGCCCTTTCTTATCTCAACCATGCTGTCACGACAAATTCAGCACCTTCCTCTCCAAAGGGGACAACTCCAGCGTATCCAAACTTTCTATATAGCTCTATTCAAGGAACCTTTGTGGAAAATATTCTGTGCACCGACTCCAGAGCAATCAAATCTTTCTATCGTGCATTGACCAGTATGCTCACAGTACTCCAACAGTGACTGAAACACAGTCATTTGCATCTGAAATCTTATCTCCCTGCATTTATGAGCGAAAGAGCACCAGGGAAATGGAATTAACCAATGTGCTTCTTTAATTATCTCGTCAACCTGTCTTTACACATTCAGGAATCTGGGTCCACATACTGCAAGACACTTCTTTTCTTCTTTGATTCCGAATGTCCAATCATTCATTACGTTGTGACACGTATTCTTCCTTCTTGTAAATTGTACCATCACACATATGTCAGTTTTACATTTCATCTGGCACACAACCGTCTACCTGGCAAAGTATTTGTATCCATGTGTCACTGAATAACATGTTCCTCAATGTACTTAATTGGCCAATCTTTGTATCAGCATAATTTAATAAAGGTCCTCAGTGCTCACACATTCACATTTGAAGCTACAAATCTATTTTACTTAAGAATATGAAAAATAAGTGAACCAGCAATGATCACTGTGGTACACATTGCTGTCAATTCAACAACAGACCATCTTTCTCCCATCATTCTGAAATTCGTGGAACCTACTTGTTAAATTTGCCGCGTTTTTACATTTTTACCTAAGTTTCCCATGTTGGATCTTGTGAAAGTTATTGTAGAAATTATTATAAATTATATAAAATGCCAAACATTTTGTTACCTCGTAGAAATATTCCAGTAAGCTTTTTTTCTAACATCTCCCTTTGGCAAAGAGGCAGTGAATACCCTTTCAATGTTTGGTTCGCCAAATGAAACCTCATTTTATGCTTCACTTGTTCTTTCTTCAAAAGCCTTCCCAATAATTACATGAGGGTTATTGGTTAATTGCTCTCTACTATTTGTTTACGAGATTATTGTCGAAAGGAAGTTTTGGCGTTAGTCGTTCTCGAATCTTCTTTCATCCTCTCTACGACACGATTTCAACTGGAAGATTTGGCTCAGGCAATTCGAATTAACTTCCTGAGCAACCCTATTGTTAAAAAACTGAATATTTGACCACTGTTAAATTTTTTAAAAAGTCCTCCCATACCACCTCGCCTCTTAACATAAATTCCGACATTTTGTGCTTGTATTGTCCTCCTGGTAAAAAAAAAAGACACCTGTAAAGTAATGTTTCAGCGTTTTGCCAATGTGCTTCAGTTAAAGCAACAATTGCCACCTTCGTCCACCAATTCCTTACACAGAATTCATTTCCTTTTGATATATTCATAGAATCTGTGTATACTCCCCTTAATATTACCAGCCAGAGTTATCTTATGCACTTGTTTAGCCCGATTAACTCTTCTTTCTCATTCATCAAACATTTCTCCGCGTCGGCATTGACGTGGTTCTGGCAATTTCTTGTCAATTTTATGACACCTGTGCTCTTGTGACGACTTCGGGTTTGGCACTGCTCTGATTCTATCGTCCGACCCCACTAAGAGTAGTTTATTGAGACACGCAGTGCAAGTATGGAGTGGGTTTATTTGCGAAATAGATGCATTATCTAATGATTATGTAACCTTTCAAAACAGTACACGATGCATCACCTGTAAGCTCATATGCCACCATCCTTTCTTCCTATTGCAGAAAGAGTACCAACTCAAAGACACAAGGATCTATCGACAACATTTTCGATTGACATTGCCTCGCCTGACTCTTCAGGGTCTGAGACTTCGACTTTGAATTCGTTTACTCTTCCATCCAACCCTACGGAATATTATAACCTTCAGACTGATGCTGAGCAAGGTAAGGGATTTGTAGGTTATGGAACAAATCAGAGAAAGTATATGAACACCAAGCTGTGTGGCGTGATGACTTGCGAGAAAATGCAGATAATTTCAGTGTCGTTTTGACAAGTTGGATGAGTGTGGAAAACCATGCAGGATGAAGTAAATTGTAGCAGCAAAAAGGCGACGACAGTTGAAAATCAAAATGGCTACACGTTGAGACAGTGCAATGTGCAAAAAGATTTGATTGTCCTAGCTGCAAAAGGAAGTCATGCAGGTAAGTCAAGAAGTAAATGAAATGTCGCTTTTCAAAGCAAGTCGTTTTGAATATAGGATCTGGCATGTCTTGCGATAATTGTACATGCCTTAAATGAGAACACGACTGAATATTGTACGCAGTTTCGGTCTACTTACCCGACCCAGAATGGACTTACGATAAAGGCAGTGTCAGTAACTTTACCTGACTGATAGCTTGGATAGCTGACCTAACTAAGAAGTATGAAGTCAGGGTATTGTGCAGCGACTGAGGGAAGTGGGATGCAGTGGCTAAGTGGAGTTAGATGTAATGACTGAGGAGTTTGGAATGTATGAACTGAGATGCATAGAATGTAATGGTTCTCAGTAGTTACCACGAGAATGATAAATTACTGGAGAGCCTGATTGACCGATTAAGTTTATACTGACAATGGTAATAATACCAACTTCGCAAGTCCAACTTTGCCGCACTCGACCGATAGTCTTTAATCGTATGTTACTTTGAATGCTCATCCAAGTACTTTCAAAGTTTCGTGACGTTTCCCACCAGTACTATTATCGCTGACAGTTCAATCAAAACCCAAACACATCTAGCGAAAAACGATATTCTTTCAACATCGTGTAAGCTTTCTGCCTTTCACTTCAATACTTTTTCCTTGATATGGATATTTCTACGAAGAGAACCAGCGGCTTTCATTTCACCCTGTTCATGCCTGTGCTGATCTTGTCTACCAGTCTGGGATCCCCATTCAAACTTTCACACTCAAAACAAAAAACGATATGCATAACCTCTTCATAGCTTCATCCAAGGCAACCTCCTGACAAACATTCTTTTGACCCTTTCCAGTGCAACCACATCTTCCGACAGTGTGATGACCAAAACTGCAACATTAGTTCAGCAATGAACTGAGCAAAACTTTCTGCAGATTCAAATTGACCACCATGTTGTTTTCACAATGGGATGCCTCAAAATGACAAGAATGCAATGCGGCTTGTCAACTACCCGGTTGAATTCTCCTGCCAGATTCATGTATCTGTGAACAAGGGCAGTAACATGACTTTTCTCCTCTCAGAACTGAAAATGTGTTGCTGGAAAAGCGCAGCAGGTCAGGCAGCATCCAAGGAACATGGGAATCGACGTTTCTGGCATAAGCCCTTCTTCAGGAATGCTTTTCTCCTTTTCCCCTCTCTGAAACCAAGCCTTGGTTGTTGCTTCGTCACATTTATCAGGTTAAAAATGTCACCTGACAAAATCCATTCATCTAATATATATGTAAATATATTTAATGTCACCTACTTGGCTAAGCTTTGTATGCTGTGGTTCTGTTCGCCGAGCCGGAAGTTTTTGTTGCAAACGTTTCGTCCCCTGTCTAGGTGACATCCTCAGTGCTTGGGAGCCTCCTGTGAAGCGCTTCTGTGGTGTTTCCTCCGGAATTTTTTGTGGCCTGTCCCTGCCGCTTCCGGTTGTGTGGGACAATACTACCATTAGTAGTAAGCAAAAAAAAGAACAGCCAGGGAATTCCTAGAAGCATGGCACTCATCCACAAACTCCATCAACAAACACATAGACTTGGACCCAATATACCGGCCACTACAGCGGACAGCTGAAACTGACAACCGGAAGCGGCAGGGACAGGCCACTATAAATTCCGGAGGAAACACCACAGAAGCGCTTCACAGGAGGCTCCCAAGCACTGAGGATGTCACCTAGACAGGGGACGAAACGTTTGCAACATAAACTTCCAGCTCGGCGAACAGAACCACAGCAACGAGCACCCGAGCTACAAATCTTCTCACAAACTTTAAGCTTTGTATAACCTGCAATCTTCTTTAGCATGCCCGTGTGACGACTCTCCGAAATTCGCATCTCGCAGATCAAAGTTGTTTGTGAACATCTCAAAGATTAAGTGACCAACAATGATAACAGTGGTACCCACTGATACCTGTTCCACACACTGGCCTTTAGCATAACCAACTGCTATGTCTATGGGCATTTTTATTTAAATCATAATTGCCAAATTCCGCTGCATCCTTTGCAATTTTAACTTCATGCGTTTTGGCTTGGAGTTGTGTTAAATTTATTTCCGAAATACTGATTAATTGATAGCCTGCCAAACACTTGAACACTTCTTCAAAATAATTAACAAGCCTTCTGAGCCATGACCTCCAGGTAACAAAGCAATGCGGACTTAGCTGATCAAATATTGTGTCTCATTTAATACTCTTCCAGTGTGTGCCCACTAGACATAAACTGATAGTTTGTTAGGGACTGATCGTTCCATGGTTATTCACTTCATCTTGATTTATTTGCTGAATATCTTTGGATTAACCAGAAAGTTGTTCACAAGTGTTTTCTCCTGTCGATTATTTGCTCCTTAATTGTTTTCTTGAACATCCACAAAACTTACCGGGGTATAGCAATTGAAGTTGCATCCTGGAAATCATTGACTTACTTGTATTATCTGTATTCGTGTGATGACTCCTGATACCTCAATGCTATGTATACAGTTCTTTTACACCATTGACGATCAAAAATATTAAGTGGGGCAGACACTGCAGGGTGGAGCAGTTATTGTAGAACCTTCAAACTGGTTCACGAAGCTTCGTCTTTAATGCCAAACACCACCTTCAGTCCTTCCTTTTGAAATCCTCTGCATTTGGGTCTTCCTATCTGCATCTATTTCCCTCCACCTGTGTCTTCCTAACTTCATGGGTCATTTATTGATCACTCTGATCACGAGGCAAAGGTGAAACTGGAAGTCTGGAATTGCGTAAGCATGGAAATAAATTGCTTGTGAAATGGAATCAATGAGCAGCAGACCATTAGAAGCATAGAGTGAAGCATGGTAATTGAGGGAAGAGAGAGAGCAGATAAGAATAGTGAACTGAAGGCAGAATAACAATATACAGATGTGCAGATGGAACAAACAATTACGAGCAAGACAAGAGTGAATCCAATCTGGGAGGGACATTTTATAAATCAATACTATATCCTGTCCAGAACTACATGTGTGTGTAATTTGTTTGATGTCGTAAATATTGCATTTAGGTTCTCCGCATCAATGGGTTCAGCTGATGATCACTTCGGATGCAGAGATTGACAACAAAAAGGCGAAGAAAATCACGCTGAAGACGGTAAGAGATTCCACGATGCAAAGAGGGCAGACGCAAATTACCCACATCCAATGCCACTCCACGAGTTCGACCATCACCCTCGCCCCCGCAACTGCATATAATAACTGTTTTGGGGAGGAGCTCAGCAATGATAAACCTCTCATATTTTCTACTTGCGTCATACGGACAAAAGATCGAGAGTAAAGCTGAATGACCATCTTATGATTTTTGCTTTTTCGCTTCCTTTCATGTTTTGATTTCTCCATCAAATTTTGTCTTCTATTACTGTCCTATTATATATCATTCTCGCCCCGCCCCCCATGTTTCTCCTCTTTCACTGGTGCTACCGAAATGATGCCATCGCCTCTCGTTTTTTCTCCTCTCCTTGTCCCTGTCTCTCATTCCAGCCCACTTTGTGTGTTTCTCAATTTGCGCCATTCCCCTCCCTGCTCCTGTCTCCATTTGACAATACCTTTTGACTCTGCTTCGTCTCCTAATCTCAGTGTAAACATCTTGTTTTTCATTGTGCATTAAAGCTTCAGGAAATGGTCAATGAGCGAGCCCGGAGGAATGTGGAATTAGTCCAGACGGAGGGACACTGTGTGGCTGTGGTCGCTTCAGGAGCTGAAGGAAACTGAGTGTGGTCATGAGGCCCAAACACCCAGGCATCGCCTTGCCATAATGATCACTGGATTGCGACAACCGAATTGGCCTTCACACTTCTGACATAACGAAAGCAAACCATTAGCAGTTAGTTCTGCTGTTGAATAGAAACGTGCTTCCTTTATAGTGGTAACGAATATGCTTTATATTGCACTTTTCCCCACCGTATGCTCCATGTAAACATGGATGGCCCTTTTAACAAACGGCGAACAACAAGTGCAGGGCCCTCGACCCATCCAGCCTGCTCAAATGATCCAATGTGATCCCCGATCTGATTTTAACCTCAGCTCCAAATTCAAAGATAGTCTTTCATCCACTCAGTATTCAGTGATCATTCAACAAAAGATTTCTATTGCCTGCATTCGCTGAATTTTGAGGAAGGGAGATCCCGAAAACTCACCGAAGTATAACAGAACAACTGGAACATTTCTCATTTCTGTCTTAAATGGATGCCCCATTTTTAAAATAAAAATCTTGATGGATCCCATTGGTTACACAAGATGGAAAATTATGTCCGGCTCCACCCATTAAATTAGATCTTATATGCTTTGAATATGTCACGTGTAGTTTAACCAGCCACAATCATATTGAGTGGCGGAGCAGGCTCTCATGACAGAGCCTCTACTATTGTTCTTTGCTTGCAACTCAGCTATACACGGAAGGCAGCTGTCTGACAGCAGGAAATACACAACACAAAGAATAACCTTTTCCCCTTTGGTAAACAGGCCAGACAGAAAAAAATGCGGTAATCAATACCGAATATCAGGGGTTTTGTGCTAGGTGGTTTTTGCAAGGGGCGAATTTGGCAGTATGCGCATTCTCAATTCAAAAACCAGTTAACTAACCTTCTATGAAATACTTTGGTAAATCTACGTCAAATTCGTTAGGCAATGGGTGGGCTTGCTACTTCTGGCACATGGGATCAACATTTTCAGGATAGCTGGTGAGAAATTTTGGTTTTCAGTATTCTATGTGATTCCGTAATAAAGTCTTTCAAGATTTATCGCTGTTAACATCCGGAATGTCGACATTCGCTAATGTTTTTGGCCTCCTCAATAGCCAGTTTTGAATTTGCAATTTGCAGTTGCACAATGCGTTCACCAGGTAGAGAGTTAAATAGTTTGAATGGATGTTCCAGTTCCCTCCGACAGTCTAAATAGCTGCAAGCTAGTTGAATTAGCCATGTTAAATTGCCGATAGTATTCAGGACTTTGTAGGTTCGGTGCAATGGTCACTGAAATGCAGGTTTACAGGAATGAGGTATGGAGTTGTGAGTGAACGTGATGCTCTTTGGAAGGTGAATGTGGCCTTGTTGGGCCGAATGGTCTGCTTCCACGTTGTCGTTAATCTACGATTCAGTTCTACGATTCAGAGTTGTCCGTACAACTTTACTTTGTGTAAATAATTTTTGTCTGCTTGATACTTTGCAGACGTGCTTTCAGATGCTCCCCACCTGCATTTAAATACTCCACTTACCTTTCAAACACGAGTTGAAATATGTCGAATCTATTATTTCGAACTGTCTGCTTAGACTTTCAGTTAGATTAAAGGCCGTGAGAATTTGTCATAAAATGACTGATGAGATGATGTCAAGCTAATCAGAGAATTTATAACTGCAAAACAAAGGGATGAATCTGAAAAGTATCCACAAATGAAATCACGTAGGCAAATGTCAAAAAATCTAGAAACAGCAACCACATTGCACGGAATGCATTACAGAATTCGATAGGAGCTCGGGAGAAACCAAAGAACAGATCTGTACACAAATTTGAGGCAATTGTAAAAGCAACATGGTTTTGAAAGTCGTGGATGTCTAACTGCCAGCATTTAATTTGGTAGTCTTAGCGCGATTGGTCTCCAACGAGAGGAAATGTTGAGATATATGCGTTTTCCTTGTTTATTCTCCCTTATAGAAAAGAAAAGTTAATTTGAAGATGCCTTCATTCGATATTTTTTCTCTTCTTTCACCTCTTCTCTCATAAGTTCATAACTTCATAAGCGATAGGAGCAGAAAGGGGCCATTCTGTGATAGCAGATATGCTCATCACCCTTATTTTTCTGCCTTCTCTCTATATTTCTTCAACCCGTTACCAAGTAAAAAGCCATGTAACTCATCCTTAAATTTGCTAATTGTCACTGCGTCCACTGTACTTTGGTGTATCGATTTACTCAAATTTATTATGCTTTGGAAGATGGACTTTATCCACAATAAATGCACAATTCCTCTGACGTTTTAAGTTGCTTTGTAAACCTGGATTCTCATTTAATATCCACCATTTGCCCCGCATGTACAGTCCACCATCTCGATGGTTTCTGAGTTGTCATATTTTACCAGGAAAGTGTGCATGAACCATCGCAATCCTCTACCACAGATAGTACGGCATGGACAGACAGGCATATCACCCCCATTACCTTCATCCAGGGATGCATACAATCCTTCCAGCTGAGACAGAGGTTCACCTGCCTCTTATCTAAATTAATTTACTTCATTAGGTCCTCCCGATGTGGTCTTCTCTTTGTCGGGCAGACCAAATACAAACTAAGAAACGGTTTCATTAAATATCTCAGCCAAACCTGCAGGGCCGAACTGATCAACCAGTCTCCGCTCTTTTTAGTTCTTATTCCGACTCCCTTTCCAACATGGCCAGCTTTGGCGTCGTCTATTGCCACAGCGAATGGCATTGTATACTGGTGGAACAACACCTCATCTTCCATCGAGGCAGCATGCAGCTCAGAGCTCTCAAAGCTGAGTGCTTTAATTTCAAATAACGTCCTTTCCCATAACCCAACACCCATCATAGCCTCTCCCTTTTCCCTTCCATTCGTCTCATTGGTCCTTTCTTCTCGCCATCAAATTTATTCCTTTCTCCCATGTACTAAACAGGCTGTACCCTCTACTTGTGCTCAACCATCCCCACCTCACCACCCTGTCCGCCCATCCCCTTTATACCCAGCGCCCGTTACACCGACCGCCAGTCCAGAAGGCGGGCTGCACCCGAGAAGATAAATTTTCCACCTCCTAATGCTGTCTGGCTTGTTCTGTTAATCCATCATCCTGCTTGTCCACCATGGGGACAGACAATGGCAGATACGGAGACACTGGTTCATTCACAAACTTACGCACCATGCATCACGCACTGAGACAGACTAGATTCATACGCATAAAGAGAACAACATGAAGATCCATGTAAACGCAAACATCAACATACACAAACAATCACCCTCAAAGATTTGCAGACAGAAAACGGAAACTCGCAGCACCCAAAAACACATTCACAAGCACATAGATCCTCTCACAGGCAAAGAGAGCCATGCAGCTCGAAGCATGTGATCAACTATGTTTACGGAGACCTCGTCGATTTTTTTTCGTTAATCTGATTTTGAAAAATCGGTTTTGGTTTGCAGATAATAACTCTAAACTATCAGCTAAAGTTGAGTTTTAAATCACGTGCAAGTGTTAAACTGAAAACACAAGTGATAACAAACAGGGTTTTGTATATTCGGGAGTTCATGCTTGAGGTTCAACGTGGGTTGTTACCTGATCAAAAGATCCGACATAGGAATTGGTTCAAGCAACGTCCGGACAAGACCTCATATTAAAGGAGATGGCACACGATGAATGGTAGGTGGAATCTCATAGCGACGATCGTCGTTCTCTCAGTATGTCGGCAGACTGCTAAATGGATTTTGGACAGCTGCATTTAAGAAGAACAATTCTTTGTTGTCATTACAGCATGCAGCTTTGAAAGCTCCCTGCCTAATATCCCCCGGAAGGCTCTTACAGTTTCAGAGAATAGAAAATGACGATATATGAGTTATGTCCTCTTTACTAGGTGAATTATAATACATACCATCACAAAAACAATCTGGAAGTAATTATCGATGCCTGCAGAACGACGCATCGTGGAAACCTGACAAGTAATAGAATCTGATTCGTGTTTATTCTTATTTGACTTCTCCCTTTACTGTGATTGTGTATCCTCCAGTCTTGAACGTATTCTGCTGAAAAGAAAGCCTTTTTGGTTCATTGCATTGACATTGTTGTTTAGTTTTGCGCAGCTGAATTTGATATTTGTTTTGATTGAAAGTTTTAAGTATTTTGATTATAATTTATACAATTGCTTTGAATTGAGTATTCGCAGAGACTGAGGTTGGATATTTTAAAGTCCAGTTCGGATACTTTGCCATACATTTGAGGATAGCAAAATGTTGTAATTTGATGGTGTTGCGAATTGTAGGAGGGAGAAAGGGTCACTTATTTCGGGTGTCTACTTCTCTCTCATTGGATCCCACAAACACAAGGCAAAATGCGCTAAAATGCAGATATTTTAGCATGCGTGCAGTCGTGCATATTAGCGTACAGATAAATGCACATATTATTTTCATTCCACACATAAGCATAGATACTCAGGCACCAGCAGACAATCACACAGTCAATCAAACACTAACTACAAAGCCTCACAGTCTTACAGTGATATTCATCAATGCACGGAACAAAAGGCACATAAGTATGAAAACATCCAAAAGGACGCAGATGTCGTTGTGCACATCGACAGAGATATAAAGACACATGGGCAAAAACAAATACACGTGCAGAAGCAGAGAAAGACAGAGGAAAGAAGTCCCGGCCAACACATCGCCATTGTGATACCAATGAAATTAATGTGGCAGAAACAAGTTCTCTCACACAGAAAAAAAGTGAAATAATGAAACACATATTGGCAAATTAATAAATACGGACTTTCAAGTCTATACACAGGCGTGCGTGAACAAACAGACATGGATATAAATAGGTGGAAAGAAGATAAGGACCGACGTATGTATTAACTTTTTCTACATGCAAAAATTGACACACTCATCGACATATATAAATACAGAGAGAATATCACAGTCACACACTGAGCACTAATACATGCGAAGAATGCAACATCTATAAATGTGAAACACATACGTACTCTCACAAGCAAGGTTGCATTAGTGCAGACGTACAAACATTGACCCACCAATAAATTCAATATAAATATGCAACAAAACATACACATAGAGTCCTGAAGAAGGGCTTATGGCCGAAACGTCGATTCTCCTACTCCTTGGATGCTGCCTGATCTGTTGCGCTTTTCTAGCAACACATTTTTCAGCTCATACACACAGAACCACTTAGAAATGCAAAGAGTGACACATTCAGCAAATGCAAATGCAGCATTATTCATCATAGTAGCAAATGTCCACACATAGACAGCCGCAACACAAATACATGCTAAGTAGATGCAGAATCAAAGAAGTAGACACCGAGGACAGGTTTAGCATCAAAATAGTGCGATTTATCAAAGACACGGAAGAGTGATCACTGATGGACTGAACGCATTGACTGTAACAAATTAGACAGGTATAACCATTTGTGAGCCAATGAAATTCTCAATTACGGAATGGAATTTGGAATTTTTTAATCTTAATTCCAAGACATGCAATGAAGTTTCACTCTATTGATAACGTAAGCCACCTGTCACTTCGAAGACACATGTTAAGGGTTTCAAAAAAGAGAAATGTGGTCACAAATTCGGCATTTTCCATTTGGTAGTGTACGGAACAGTTCGATCAAATCGATTCGCCAGTACGCACAGCAAGAAAATGTGATTTGAATTATGTACTTGTTGAACAAAACCTTCAGAGACAGCCCTTGAGCTTTAACAGTTTATTACGAAATGGGAAGAGCACTGTCCAAAGTACGGCTGGGCAGAACTCCGAAGTAAAACAGAACGTTGCAGGATTATACAGAACATCAGGCATGAGCTCAGACACAGGCTGACCGTTAATTACAGGATATCAGTTTGGTGTGAGGAGGTACTGAGTCAGATGACATCTCTCAGAGTCAGCCCTAATTGATATGACACATTCCACAAGTGGACTGGAGTGAAATTTATCACGTCACGTTTGTTGCAAGGACTTGCAAAAAATGTCGGACAGAAGTCTTAAGCAGAGCAACAACATATATTAGCAATATATCGTAAACTAAATGACGGGCTAAGTATGCTTCAGCAACTAAGCTATATATTCTAGCAATACATCAGAGTGAGGAAACGAGGAGCAGGCAAACCATGGCGTCTTGAACAGATAAACTATACATTAGCGTTGCATCATAATGAGAGCAAAGCAACGGGCTTTGAGACAGGCACAGCTCATATACCAAGGAATTTTTTTCTGCTGGCGTGAGGGGCACTTAAGCAAAATCGTTTCTTAAACAGGACGGAAATAACACCCAAGAAAATGGCTTCCACAATCGTACATATTCTTTTCACCATCTAAAGAGCAGGTCAGGATCTTCAGCAATAGCGTGAAGGTAGCGAGAGCCAAGGGGCTTGTTTAGACGTGGAGGTTCTAAATCAGACAGGTAGTCCCACGAATCGGTGGTGTCAGCGCTGTTAGGGCTGGGATCTGGGGCTCAGGGCCTGTGCCAGTGAAGGGGGATCGTGACCAGCTGGGCTAATTATGCGATGGAGAGGAGACGTGAGACAAAGCACGCACAACACTGCTTAATGAAACTAACAAGGATCGCAAGAAGAGCACAGACAACAAGGACAATGAGCACTTGTCGATGGGCACTGGCCCAGGATCTGAGCGACGAGCCCAAGAAACTCCACAAGTCCCACCTGGAGCTGGGTTCCCACTGAGGCAGTGCTCTCTTGCATCGATATCTATGCGTCCACTCCAGTCGTCCTTGAATTTTGACTGCTGTGCGGGTGATTATTGGAACAAGATCGTGATATTCCGACATAGGCTCCAATTTTCGGCGGTCCCCATTCTTAGGCTTAGTGTGCCTGTGACAATAAACATTAAAGACTATCATTTTACGTGTGCAGATATTTTTCACTTTTCTAAGGTGTTGTGACAGTAGTGTCAGCCGTTGGGACGGTTCATTGACTCAGTTCAACTACTATAATTAGACGGTATTTGTACCAATGTACTCGAGATAATTTTATAAAAACTAGTTAGAGAAATGTAAAAAGGGCCACCAGGCAAGGGAGTGGATTTGGAACCCTCCTTGCCCAAGTGTGTACAACTTTGCACATAATCAGCTAAACCAGGCATGAGCAACGAAGGAACACAAACTTTTACCACTTTGGGCAGCCATATCTTGGTTTGAGTGCCGAGAGAGCACCCTATTTGAGTTCATAGCTTGTGGTCTTCAGCCTATTCTTACCGCTCTGATTGCTGTGCCTTACCCAGATCTGGCATTTCCGCCCTTCCTTTGTCTCTA
This sequence comes from Chiloscyllium plagiosum, assembly GCF_037043375.1. Lineage (NCBI taxonomy): Eukaryota > Metazoa > Chordata > Chondrichthyes > Orectolobiformes > Hemiscylliidae > Chiloscyllium > Chiloscyllium plagiosum. The sequence goes on from NW_028270175.1 coordinate 84,181,783, forward strand.
TGAGGATAAAATCTTCTATGTTCCGACAAGGCTCCGTAATTGTGTCTACACCAAAAGCACAATGAGAGACATCCTTTTACTAGAATTCAACATGTTAAACCTTAGGTTAGCTCCAAGGCAGCTGCAAAGACACTTCTCTCCTTAGTAGCTACATTTCCAGTTAAAATAAGGGTCTGCCTGTTAAATTTTCCAGTGTCCCCTCAGGAATGTGCTGCCCAGTAGTGGTTGTTGTGTGGGCATCTGAGGTAGTTTGCGTCCCCAGTTGGTATGTTGGTCTCAGTTAAGCTTTCGGGGTTGGCACATGGGGCATAGGGATCGCTAGGTTATTGGACATCTTCGGTTTTGCTTGCAACCTCGATCGTGGTTTGGTCTCATTCTGGACATCCCAGTACAAAATCACTGCTCACTGGAATTGCGACCGGAATTGTTAGACTAGTTCATCTCATTTCTCTGGAACATGTCGGCGACACCAGAAGGAATGCATCGCAAAAGCATCGCATTAAACAAAGGTGAGTCAGCTTGTAAATTGAAAAGCTGATTGCCTGATAAAAAATTCTTAGCAGGCAACATATCGCAATATTGACCTCGTGACTCCCAAGGTTTGAGATTGCATTTCAGTTCATCACGAATATTTGCAGGTTGTTGTAAAACTCGTTCTAATGACTGTATTGACTGGTACGCCTGACTGTCATTGTCAGGGAATCAAGCCTTCATATCCTCATAACTACAGACGGGCCTGAGGAGTGGCATTATACATCCGTATTGTCCTTCGAATATATTGAGCAATTGGACTTGTTCTCCTTGCAGTCAGGGGCTTGGTTCATTAACATTAATCTGTTTATCGAGACAGCCCCGGTTTTGGATTACTCAGGCCATTTACTTTTATGACATCGGCTATGAAGATGGTTACCAATGCTGAACCCCTCATCTTCACAGAAACGGGAGGTTTATAATCGGACGTGTGGAATCAAAGGTCATGTGGATAAGGCAAAAGCAGGATACTGATTGTGTATGATCAGCCATAATCATTGTCGTCGACATTAAATCGACTGGACTCAATTATTGGCAAGAGCAAAGAAAGGCGCTTCATTCTAAATTCTGCAGAATTGACTCCATTACACTACGGGTCCGGGTAATAGTCGTGCCTTAAGTAATCCTACGTAGAGACTCATTATCAGAGATTAAATACAGCACGAAAAGGGTTCAGTGAACTTTCACGTGATATTACAGCAAAACCCCACGGAAGGTGATTGCCGTCTCCAGAGTGTTTCGGAGACAGCAAGTTTGAGGGTAGCTTTAGACTTGGAACCACCACTGGCTGAGTTGGACTCGCCAAAGACGTACCAGGCACGTGGTTTCTTGGTTTATGAAAACCAAGGCATTGAGGTAGACGCGCCCAGTGCGAGAGGGGACCTCCAGAGGTAAAAAGCAAGTCAAAGGGAAAACATAACAGAGAGAGAGAGCTGAACACTTTTCCAGTTACACTAAAAATGGCAAGAGGAAACAAAGGGAGAGTCCACACAGGACTTGGAATGGCCAACCAAAAATACAATATATGCTAATAATTACGGCCCAGAGTCTGTAAAGGAGTCAGAATTGTGGATTGAGGAATGTGGTTTTCCTGAGGGAGGAAGTTTTAGTAAAAGACAGCTGGAAATATTGTGGTCGAAGTTGGAGGAGAGAGAGAAGGAGAAAAGGAAGAGAAAAATAGAACCCGTGGATTGGAGTGCTTATAACATGTGCAAAGCTGAGGCTGATATCAGGGAAAGGAAATCACAAGTAAAAGATAGATCAAACACACGTACGAACACCAGCACACATGCAGACGCGCGGAAACCAACCTCACGAAGCTGAACTGTGTCTAAAGTCTGTTTCAGATTCTAACCTTGATGACTGCCCTCCGAGACCTACAGCAACCTTACATGATCCGCCTGGCGAAGATTCCACGTCAGCGGCCGCTGCCTCAGGATCTGCTGGATCACCGATAGCACGCCACACCCACAACCAATTGAAGCAAGAAGCCCAAAAGAAGGACGACCACTCCAAGACAGAAAGGCATTCAGGGCCTGTTTGCGGTCACTCTCCGACGGATGATGAGTCAGACGGTGAGGGAACTGGCATACGAACCAGGTAGTTCTGCAAGCACCAATGGTTGAAATTTCAGGTCCAGAGGGACATCCAGTGTTGGTAAACCGGCCATGGACCATGAAGGATCTGGAAAGTGCAGATGGGCAGTTGCCAAACTCATGCGAGGTTCGAGGTAATAAGTTCGCCGAAGAAGTTACAAAGTTCTGTAATCAGTTCCGTCTCACGTGATATGAGATGAGATGTCTCCTGGGACGAAAGGTAGGTGCCAATGTCACGAAAATCAAGTATACCTGGCCAAATGGAAACGTTCATGGCAGGGTAGCCGACACACAAGCGGGGCAGAACGAAGACTTCAATGCTTTTGTTGCAGCGCTGGCAAACGCCTGTAGGGAGGCATTCCCAGTGCGACTGGACATGACCAAAATTACAATGTGTAAACAACGGGAAGGTGAGACCGTGTCCCAGTAACGTTCGTGCCTCACTGAAGTCTGTAATGCCCATAGTGAACTGACACCACCCGACAACATCACTGCGGCAGAAACCATGCCTTATGAGGCACACCTGAGGATCAGCTTCATCAATGGAATGAAAGACGAAAAAGCAAAAACATGTAAAAGAGACATGTATTACCTACGACACGGGAAAGCTGAATTTGATAGAACAACACGCGATACATGCTGAAAAATTGCTTACTCAAGAAAAGTATAAGCGGAAACTAAAGATGGAACAGCAAGCACATATAGCTCAGCTTACAGTGATGCAAATGGTCACCCAGCCGTTGGAGGGAGGAGCTGCAGGAAGACAGAGACGCAGAGGTGCAGTTCGCGGCGCGGGCAGGGTTAGATCTGTTGGATGCTTTGTTTGCAGAGCAATAGACTGATGGGCGAGACAGTGCCAACACAGACAGCCTCAGTTGGTCCTGGAGGATGATCGACAGGGTGACTGACAGGGGAAGGCTGAGGTGGAGATGAGAAGCCCACAAGGTACAGAATCAAGTGAAAGCAGCACTGCAACAACCAACAGGAGGGAACTGCATGATCTAGCACCTGGAGAGTGGGTAATGGTGAAATAATTCAGGAGGAAAAACTGGAAGGTGAAGAGGTGGCTTGGACCATTTTAAGTGATACGTGCAACACAGACAGCAGTTAACATCGCAGAAAGAGCCAAGTGGATACACGCCAGACATTCCAAGTGTGCAGCTGGGCCTGAGTAGGCATCAGACAGCACCGGAACCAATTAAGTGCAAGTCGTGATTAGAAGCCTCATACAAATATGGGGCTGCCCCAGCTCAAACTTTTAGCAAGCGCCCTGGTAGGACTATTCATACGGGCTGAGGCATTGCGTGGACCCCACCCTACCATGGCGTTAACGAGTGTGACGTGTGCACATGGGCTATGGACAGGGACACTCGAGCAAGTGACGATACCACCACAAAGCTCGGTGGTGTCTGAGGAAAGGTCTGGTGTTTCCTTAACATTGTTTGATGTATAGCTACTCTGGCTCTGTATTTTTGTTTGTTGTTGCTGTCGTTGTCCATGATGGCATAAAATGACAAAAAGGTGGAAAATGTAATGGAAAATTATCCATTTACTGTGAAGTTTGAAAGAGAATGCTTTTCTAACGCCTGCAGTAGCTTATCACTGTTCGAATTATGTCCACATCCAACACGAACTTGCGATAATCGAACTCATAAAAAGCTGAAGAACTAATATGTCTATGATAAGGGGATGAGAGAATAACAACTTGAATTCTCCCAGTCTTTGCCCTTGAGAGAGTGATAAGAAACACTATAAGTAAAGCATCAAAACAATGCTCAGAACTCCTTACAATGAGGCATCTGGCTTAGTGTAATGGAGTCAATTCCGCAGAATTTAAAATAAAGTTCCTTTCTTTGATCTTGCTAATAATTGAGTCAAGTCGATTTAATTTCCATGATAATCATAATGAATGGTGGTGCTGGCTCGTAGGGCCGAATAGCCTACTCCAGCACATATTGTCTATTGTCTATTATCTGTTGTGTGCTGAAGACTATCAGGACATATAAGGGGCTCAATGGCTCTCCTTGAATAACATCCCTTTCCCCCATCCATATCAGTGTCATCCCCATCCTTAAATAGTGTCGGTATGTCAGGCATAAGCTCAGGATCCCGAATACTACTTAGATTCTTTTACAGAGCTTTTGCTTCAACACCATTTTTTACACTTTCTATTACATAGCTTACTTCCATTTCCAATTAGATGTGCAGAGCTCAATTTATCATGTGGGATGGTTGAGGTAAACATGAGTCAATGTTGCCATGCTTTCAACTAATTATGAGGCAATAACACAGATGACTGAAAATGTATGATAGTGCATAAACCATTCAGTCTTGCCAATCTTGTTAACGCAAGATGGAAACTGAACACGTGACTGAGACATTTCATTATTAATTAATAAGAACAAATAGATTTTAAAGTCACTAAAATGATTCAATGTGCGTAAAGTTGCAGTCATGAAATTGTATCAGGATTGTTCTATTCGGTGCATATCACACTCAGCTTATTAAATCACAAGTTTTGTTCCGATTTAGTATGAGTTTTGCCTCGAGACTTCAATATGAAAGTGAAATTCACTCATTCCAGATCCCATTACATAATATAAAATGCGCACTGTTTCCAATCCTAAAACCCATTATAAATAACCGGTTGCAGACTCTCAATGTGAATCCCAGATTTAGTTCCTTCAGCGGTTCTGATCAGTCATTGCTCAGTCATTGCGTCATAGGGTGTGAAATGACTGCAGCTGCATCAATAAAGTCATGTCTACTCACACAGTATCAAAATTCTTCGTATGCACAAATGAAAACTTAATCCAAAGACACAGATATCAACAATACTATCTTAAATTTTGTCACATGATTTCTTCCTCAGAAAATCATGTTGAACTGATACTTGATTTTTTAATGGGGAAGGGAAATTGACAGCGAATAAAGTTATGACTGCCACTTCGTATGCACAAATGAGATGCAGCAGTGTAAAAATTAATTCTGCTTGAATCATTTTCTGAAAACTCTGTCGCTGGTTTGGGATATTTACATCCATCTTCATACTTAGAGTTTTACAATTTTTAAATATTATTTTTGTGATGTTGACAGCAATTCCTCTACTGAATGATCAAACGTTAAAGTCTGAGATGATTGCCCTCAATGTTACGATTAGATACTCTTTTTCAAGTAATAAACAGATACCTAATTTCAAACCGGAACAGAATTATTCTGCACGCGAATCCAAGGTTTACAGTGGTACAACTTTAACTGACTTCACTCAATCCTTCAATTAGTCCAACACCCGGTGAAAACAGGGGGTGAAATCGATCTTTGTCAGAAGCAGAAATTATGCAAGAGATGCGAGCAGGTTTACACTTGGGTCAAATATTGTAAAATCTGAGGAGAATGTTTTATTTAAAAATTGTAATGTCGTCTCCCGCCATTTTGAATTGACTTGAATTTCATGAAAATAAAAAAAAGTCGAGTTAACTATTGATAGTCTCGCCGTCATAGTCTAGGAGATCAACAATCCTGGATCTCGAGCGCCAGGAAACAAAACAGAAAAATTCAATCAACAACAAGCAAATGTGCATCAATAAAAGACCACAAGAATGTAATCGTTCTGCTAGCTTCAGAGTCTCGGGGCTGAGAGGGTCTCTCTCTCTCTTCCAGGCAACAATTTTTCACTTTCAGTTTTTTAAGATTCTGGTGATTCTAAGTGTCATGAAACATTCACATTCCAGAACAGTCAAAATTAGGGAGTTCCAATGCTAATAATATTTTCAAGCCTAGGTGTGCGTGCTTCTACAGTCGTCGACGATGAAGGGGGAAATACAATAGAGAATGTAATAGTCGCCCTCTGTGTCCCATTGGCTCAAATCAGGAAAGTGTGGACATTCTGAGCCAAGCAACTATAAATAATGCATGTTTGTACAAGCCAATTAAATTTGTTAGGCACAAGAGCTTACCGGGGCGTATTGAAGCATGTCACAAACATCAACGTACGTCCAATGATGGTTAAATGGGGTTTCACCGGTCATAATTCTGGGCAAGCAAGTTCTTTATTACAAATCTCTGTGAATCGTGAGATTCTTTTACCAACACTTGCAGTCCAGACTCTAGAGCCCTGGCGAGTACTTGCACTCATAAAATGTGGGTAAGTAGCGAGAACTGTAATAGCTTTTTAAACAGCATTCTGTCTCTGGCCAGCTTGCCTAGTCGTTTGGAAAGTGACAACGGCAACAATCCAGTTTGGGACGGTAATTTTGGGATATTTAGGGAACAGGGTGCCAGTCCCGTGGGAAGGTTTTGAATGTGTTCGCTGAACGCTGATTTTGATTGCAAATGTACGGGCTGATGGCTCTTAGCCACATTCATAAATTCAACAAGGGAAACGATTTTGCCCAAAATGGCAACTCCCCAGCTCATCGGATGCTGCCAGACCTGCTCTGCTTTTTCAGTTACCACACTCTCGACTCTAATCTCCAGCATCTGTAATCTTCACGTTCTCCAATGAAATCGCCTAACTTAGGTGTTGCATTTAGTAGTCTATCATGGCGTTTCAGCGTGGCTTCCGTGGGGACAAAAGCACGGAGTTCGGCCTGCACAACAGAACAAGATTGCCTTGACCCCGTCACCGCTGTTTTGATCTTATATGTAGAGTAGTTTGATCCAATCGTCACCTGCCTCGTCGTATGCGCAGAAACGTTACCTCGAGGCAAACAAAGAGGACACAAACAAAGACAAAACGCACAAACTGAGGCTGTATAGCCAATTCTCAAGGTCACCAAAAGTTAGTAGTGGCTTGCGGCTACTTGCGGAGCGTTTCAGAGAACACCTCTGGGACACCCGGAACAACCAACACAACCACCCTGTGGCTCAACACTTCAACTCCCCCTCCCACTCCACCAAGGATATGCAGGTCTTTGGACTCCTCCATTGCCAGACCACAACAACACGACGGTTGGAGGAAGAGCGCCACATCCTCGGCCTAGGAACCCTCCAACCACAAGGGATGAACTCGGATTTCACTAGTTTGCTCATTTCCCCTCCCCCACCTTGTCTCAGTCAAATCCATCGAATTCAGACCACATTTAATCACCGAAATTAGATCTCCAATCCAATGCTGCAATATTGAATGAGCAGAAAGCAGTTCGGAAGATAAATGGCGTGTTGACCAAAATTTCAAGGGGATTTCTGTACAGGAGTAAGGGTCTCTTAGTGCAACTGTACAGTGTCTTGGTGAGATCTCATCGCCGACATTGTGGAGTAATGAGTGCAGTTCTAATTTCCTTACATAGTAAAGCACAAACCTGACATTGATGGATTGCAGCAAAGAAAGACCAGACTGACCTCTGGGCTGACAAGCTTGTCGTGGGACCAGGTTTGGGGTCATATCCCACAAGCTTTCGGCGAATGACTGGAGATCTCAGGGACAAACTCACAAAGATTGAGACACATTGGAAGCAAGGATGATAATTCCCCGGGCTTGTACATCTAAAACTAGCAGCTACAGTATTAGGTAAAGGCATTGAGATTAGAATAAACGTCGGCAATCAGACACTGGCGAACCTCGGAATTCTCTCACAGATGAGGCAATAAAAACCAAGGCATCAAATATAAGGATTTCTGGCCACGAAAGTAATGGAAACAGTGCAGTCTATCGCTTTTGGGTAGAAGACCAGCCATCATTATAGTTAGATTTTATAAGATGGCAGCTGAGTTCCTGTGGAACACCATGTTATACAAAACCATGGAATTCAAGTCATGAAACGTAGGCGAAAAAACATGTCTCGGGCGAAATGCCACAAATCTCGGTAAAAATCAAAAGAGAAGTAATGGTTACCTTAACACAGTGTCGTTCAATATTTAAATTATATATTGTAATGAAATATTTCTGTAAATGAAACACCTAAAGACTACAATCACTGACTGCAGCATTGTACCTTTCACGATGCGCTTCATCACAGAAAGTGCAAACCGACTGAGCCTACACGGAATTCCAGTTCTCTGTAAATTTTGGTCCAGTGTGAAATTAAGTTCCTTCCAAATGTACAAGATATTACCACTTTCAAGCTCATTTCTCAGGCTTATCAAGCTGATTCCTTTCCTGTTGTAGCTGTGCTTCCATTTTCCAGGCAGTGGATTCTGAGGTTGCATTTTGCTGCTCAGTTAGCGCCAAGAGAGAGTTGTGTGGCAGTGAAATGGAGTTCGATTTATATATATAAAGTTCGTCAATTCACTAATTGCTTTACATCCACATCGTTTAATAAAAAAAGTTACAGGAAAACGAATTGTATATTCAATAGTCAGCAAAATCCGTTGAATTCTCATTGTATGTGAAGACAGGGCCTTCAGCCCAACAAGACCATCCAAATAGTAACTCATCCAGAGCCATTCCCCTCCTACTCTACATTCACCTCGGACAAATACACCTTAGCGACATGACCCTGTACACAACTTAACATGATCAGTTCACTGAACCTGCAAGTGTTTTTGTTGCGAGTGGAAACCGGGGCACCCCGAGGAAACCCAGATAGCCACGGGGAGAAGGTGTAAGTGCGCCAAGGTGGGATTCAAACCAGGGTCTTGTCGCTCTAGCTCTCTCTCTTCCAAACACCTCTGTCTCTTCCCATTCTACCACTCTCTCTACACCCTTACAGTCTCACTCCCTCTGACACACTGTCGCGCTCTCTGTCCTCTCAAACAATCTCGTTTTCTTTGCACTTGCACACACTCATCTCGCCCTAAGTCTATCTCACTCTCTCTGTCTGCTCACCGCACTCTTTTGTCGCAACCTCCCACTCTCTCTCACACACTTACACGAGTTCCTTTCCTTCACACTCTCTTTTTCTCCCTCTCCGGCACACTCTCTCTACCATCTCATACTCTCTATCACTACTCTCCACTCTACCTACCCCCTCCCACTCTCTCCCTCTCTCTCTACGTGCCTCGCATTCTCCCAACACCCGCTCTCTCTCCACCCCACTGCCTCTCTACCCCTTAAATATTCCTCTCTGTTACCTTTCCCACTCTCTCTGCCGCCCAAATTCTATCTCTCACCTCTACTCTCTCTATCTCCGCACTCCAACACCTGTTCGCCCACTCCCACTCTCTCCCCATTTTATCCCCTCGCACTTTCTCCGACTGCATCTTTCTCACCCGACCATTTCGCACTCTGAATCTCACACTCCCCCTCTTCTTGCGTCCTCTCCTCACTCCCCATTCTGTTTCTACCCTCCAAATCTGTATCACCTCCCTCGCTGTCAACTCACTCTCTCTGTTTCTCATTCCCTCTCTCTCCAACCATTCTCTGTTTCACTCCCGCCTTCCCTTTCTCTCTGTCTCCAGGCACACTCTTTCTCCCCCTCCAACTACCTCCAACAAGCGCATCGTGATAGCCTACCCACCCACTATCACTTATCCTCTACAACCCTCCCACCTCTCTCTGTCTTTATCCCGCCATGCTCTCTTCACTAGCCCCTCTTTCTCTCACGCTCTCCTTATCTCACTCTCTCTGTCTCACTTAGTCACACACTCTTTCGTTCTTTCTCTCTACACCAACCACTTTCTCTCACCCTTTCCTTGGTCTCACACCCTCTCTGTCTTTCTGCATATCCCTTCCCTCCATCTTTTCCCTCCGTGACTCTCTCTATCCCCTCTTATTCTCTCTATCTACAAAATCATTCTCTCACAATCTGCCTGCTCCATCTCACTCTCTCTTTAACTTAAACCTCCCACTCTGTCTCAGTCTATGCCCCTCACCATCTCTACCTCATTGTCTACGCTCTTCCACCATCTGTCCTCTCCTTCCCTCTATTTTCTTGCTATTTATAACCACTCCCACTCTCCCTCGACCCCCACTCTCTCTCCCCACACTCTCTTCTCCCCCACCCTCTCTTTCCTCCCTCTCGATCTAGCCTCCACTCTCTCGATCTTCCCCCACTCACTTTTCTCCCTCCCACTCTCTCTCCCCACCCTCCACTCTCCCTCTCTCACTATCACTCCCTTTCTCCTCCCTCTAACTCTGTTTCTCCTCTGCTCCCAACATGTCTCTCTCTCTCGCACCACTGTCTTTCTCACTCTCCCGATCTCTCTCTCCTCACTCTCTCTTTCTCCTATGCTCCAACTCTGTCTTCACTCCCCATCTCTCTGCATCACTGCGCGGTCTCTGTGCACCCCTTTTCTCTATTTCTCTCCAACCACTCCAACTGACTCTCTTGCTCTTGCCTCCTCCCATTCTGTCTCTCTGTACATCTGTCACACGCTCACCCTTCCTCCCTCTCTAACACTCCCACACTCGCTTCACATCCACACTCTCTCCGAAACTCATTCGCTCTCTCACCCACACTTTCTCTCTAACTACCTCCCAGTAAACCTCTCTCTCACCTACTCACTCTCTCCCTCCCATGCTCTCTCAACCTTCCACTCTCTCGATCTCCACCTGCCACTCTCTCTCTTGCTGTCTCTTATCCTTCCAATTCTCGCTCGTGTTCCCCTCTCCCACGCGCTCTCTCTTACCCATCTTTCGCTTTCTCTCTCCTCCCTAAAGTCATTCTCGTTATTTCCTTCCTTCCTCCCTCTCTCTATCTCTTCCCCTCCAACTCTTCCTCTCTCCCCTCTAGCACCCTCTTTCTCCTCCCTCTCTCTTCACTGAACACCTCCACCTTCTCAGTCTTTGTCTCCACCTCTCACCTCCCTCTCTCTCTTTCACTGTCTTTCTGCCAACTCACTCTCTCTCGCACTATCTCTCACTGCCCCCACTGTCTCTCCACCTCATTCCCTCTCTCCGCCCTCCTCCTTCTTTTTCTTTCCTGTCCCACTCTCCATCTGTCTCCACGACCTCCCCTCTATCTCCCTCCCACTCACTCTCTCCTGCCACTCTCTCTCGATGTCTCTCTCAATCCAAGAATCTCACTCCCCGCACTCCCACTCTCCCTGTATTTCCACCCAGTAACCTCACTCACCCCAACCAACTCTCTCGCACTCTGTTTCCTCCAACCACCACTCCCTCTCTCCTCATGCTCCCACTTTTTTCTGTCGTCCGCCACACTCTCTTTCTCCTCCTCCTCTCTCTCTCGCACTCTCTGCTCCAAGAAACTCGATCTTTGTCCCGAGCACACGTTCTCTCACTCCACTAATGTGTCTCGATCTCTCTCCACCACCACCCTATCCTTTCCCTCACACTCTCTGGCTAGATTTCTTCGAATTCGCTCTCACTTTCCTCTCTGACATACTCTCTATAACCCATTTCCAATCTCTCTGTCTCTTCTTCTTTACCCCCTGCCACTCTGTCTCTCTCTACCCCACTCCCGCAATCTATCTCTCTCTACCGCTCACACTCTTCCTCACTGTCACCGAACGTACTCTTTCCCCCTCCAACTATCTCCGCCCTGCTAACTCTCTCTACCCTTGCAGTGTCTCCGTGTCTCTCCCATCTACCTGCACTCTCTCCCTCTGTCTCTCCATTTCTCCCACTCCCATCTCTCTCTCTCTCGCTTCCTTTCTCCCTTCCCACTCTCTCCTTCCCCTTCCACTGTCTCTATCTCCTCTTCCTCTCTGTTTCCACTTCCCATTCTCTGTCTTTCTCCCGCCCTCCAACTCTCTCATGTCACTCTTTGTATCACCACACACCTGCCTCTCCACCTCCCACTCGCTGCAACCAGTGGCTTTCGTGCTCTACATCCATCCCATCTCTCTTGAATCTACTATGACTCTCTCTCCCTCTCTACGCCACTCCCAGTCTTTCTCTGTCCGCGCCCCTGCCACTGTCGTGCTCTTTCCCACCCCCTTCCTCTCTCTCTTGCTCTCCTCATCACACACTCGCTGTCTCTGCACCAGTACTTTCTTGCGCTCTTTGTCTCCGCCCACCACTCTGTCACATCGGTCCCTTCCTCTCTGTCAATTGCTCTTTCCTTCTCCATTCTCCCCACACTCTCTCTATCCCCTCCGTGACTCTCTCTGCACCCCCTGACGTTCTCTCTCTTCTGCCTCATCCTTCCTCTATCTCTGCTCCCATCTTTCTCATTCCCTTATTCTCTTTAGCCCCACCCACTGTGTCTATATCTCCCCTTCCCATTATCTCCCTCTCTGTCTGCGACCCTCTGACTCTAACTCCAAACACAACCTCTCTTTCTCCTCTCTTTATCTACCCCACTCCCACTCTCTCTCTCTACGCCCTCCCACTCTCTCTCCCTCCAACTCTCGCCCTCCTCCTCCCACTCTATCTCTAGTACCCACTCTCTCCGTCTCTTCCCCAATCTCGCAGCACCCCACTCTCTCCCTCCTTCTCTCTCACTCTTCTTTGTCTGTCTATCAGTCCCCCAGTCTCTCTTCGCCGCTTTTCTCTCTCTTCCCTACCTCTCTCTCCTGTTCCCTCTCTCACTTCCCTCCAACACTTTGTCGCTGCCTCTCTCTCGTCCAACCAATTCGCCCTCTCCCCATCCTCTCACTCTTTCTCTTCCCCCACACTCTCTCCCCTCACAGTACGTCACTCTCTGTCCCCTCAATCTCTGTCTTTCTCCTTCCACTTCCACTCTTTCTCTCCGCCCTCTTTCTCCCCACCCTCTCTCCTTCACAGCCACTCTCTCTCAACCCCCACGCACCGTCTCCCTCTCCACCACTTAGTCTCTAACCCATCTACTCTGTCTCTACCTGTTTCTCAACTCATTACCACGCTGACCTTCTCTCCCTGCCCAACTCCCACTCCCTCTCCACACCCACTATCTCGTCACCAACAGTCTCTCCAAATCTCCCCCTACTCTGTCTCTCTCACCCCACCCTCCATGTCAACCATTCTATTCGCACTACGTCCTCTCTCTCCCCTTCCCACTCTCTAGCTAACTGTCACTCTCGCTGACTCCCCTCTCCCACTCTCTCTCCTCCACACTGTCTCTCTATTCTCGCTCCACTCAAACTTTCTCCATCTCTCTCTCTCTCTCTCACTCACAGATGACTCTTTCACTCTCCCACTCCCCTCTCTCTCTTGCTCCCTCTCTCCCCTTTCCAATCAGTCTTTACCCCACTGTCTCTCTCGCCTTGCTCGGTCTCCCACGCCCCTTTTGTCTCCCTCATCTTCCCTCTTCCCCCACTATCTCTCTCTCAACCGCCCAATCTCTCTCTCCAGCCACTCTAGATTCCCAACAATTGTCGGTCTCACCACACTTTCTCTAACCTTCGACTATCTCTCGCTCTTTACACCCCGACAATCTCTCTTGCTCAAACTCACTCCCACTCGCCCTCACTACACCACTCCCAGCCTCTCTCTGTCGTTACCTCCCACCACTCTCTATTCACCACCCCTCCTTCTCTCCCTGACTCCCACTCTCTTCCTCTCGCCCCTTCCACTCTCTCTTTCTCTCGAAACCAACCACTCTCTCTCAATCCTTCCTTCCTCACTCTGCCTCATGTCCTCTCTCTCTTTCTGCCTCCCCCACTGTCTCCTCATCCCACTCCCGACTCTCTCAGTACGCCCTCCCAGTCTGTCTGCCTACTATCTCATTCTCTCTCCATCTCTGTCCCCTCGTTAACACTATCTCTTTCCATTTAACCCCTCTAAATCTTTCTCCCTCCACCCTCCTCCTACTCTACTTCTCTGTATATGACCCTTCCTACTCTCTCCAAACCTATTCTCTCTTTCATTGCTCTCTCTCCCACTTCCACTCTCCCTCCCTCTGCCCTGCAACTGACTCTCGTTCGCACTCTCATTCTGCACGACTCTCCCTCTACCACCTCTCTCTATCTCCTCCTCCCAAGCTCTCTTCTTCACCACTCTCTCTCTATCTCAATGACTCGACCCCCAAATCTGCCTCTCCCTCACCGTCCCAAAATATCTCACCTTCACTCTCTTTCCCCCTCTCCTCTCCGCCATTGTCCCTTTGTTTTCCCAACCCACTCTCTCTCTTTCCCACCCTGACTTTCTCTCTCTATCCTGCTCTCTCCCAAAACCAATCTCCTTCTCTGCCCAATCGCACTGTCTTTTACATCCACCATATCTATCTTCCCTGTTCCACATTCTCTCTCTCGACCCACAGCCATTCTCTCTCGAACCATGCTTGCTCGCTATATCCCTCTCTCTCCCCTTCTCTATCCCCTCTCCTCAGCCTCTCACTCCACCCTCTTTCTCCCACCACTCTATCTCTTCCATTTCTCTCCCTGCTATTACTCTCTCTCCATCCCCTTTATATTTCCCCCACTCTCCCGCTCTCCCCTAACCCACACTCTCTCTTTAACCTCCACCCAGTCTGTCTCACACACACTCTCTCATCCCTCCCCATATTTTCTCACCCACTCTCTTTCTCTCACGCCGTTCGACAGTCTCTCTCTCCCCATACACACTTTCTCCCCTTCTCTCTCTTTCTTACCCACTCACACTTTCTATCTCCCTCTCTACCCCTTTATCTCTCTCTCTGTTTGTTCCCCTCTTACTATTGCTCTCTCCCTCCCTCTATATCTCTGTCCTTCTCCCTTCCCAAACAATCTCTCCTATTCCCACTGTCTCTCCTCAACATTCTCTCATACACCTCCCAATCTTTCTCTCTCCCCACTCTCTGTCTCCCCATTCCACTCTCTCTTTCCCCCTCTCTTCCCTCCAGTCACACGCTCTCTTCCTCTCCAACATTCCCTCCGACACCCATTCTCTTCCTCTCCCTCAACTCTCTCTCATCCCATCTATCTGTATCTCTCTTCACCCTCCATTCTCTCTGTATCTATCCCTCCTCCTCTCTCTCTCCGAGTCCCTCTCTCGCTCTCCACTCATTTTACTCCCCTTCTTTCCTCTCCTCATCTCTCTCATTCTACCTCTATTTCACTCTCCCCTCTCTCTCTGTCCCCATCATTTTCTCTGTACGTCACGCACTTGCTTGACCCTCTCTCATCTCTCTATCTCTACCACCTCCCTCTGTGTCTGTCACTCCCGAAAGCTCTCGCTGCACCCATTTTCTCTCTCCCCATTCCAATCTCTCCCCCGGTTTCTATCTCTGCGGTCAATCTTTCCCCGTCTCTCTCTCTCTCCATATCTCCCTCACTCGCTCTGTCTCTGTCCCATTGCCCTCTTTCTGTTGCTGTGTCTCCCACTCAGCGTTCTCTCATCCCCATTCGCTCTGTCTCACCAATATCTCTCTCTTCCCTCCCCTTTCTCTCCATCAAACTCTTCTTCACCACACTCTATTCCGACCTCCTACTCTCTCTCTGTTCCACACTCTCGCTTTCCCCTCCCAGTTTTGCTCCCTCTTCCACTCTCTCTTGCTCAACCGCTGGCCCACTCTCTCCGTTCCTCGCTTACTCTTACTTCCTCTCTGCATCCCTCCCAGCTCTCTCTACACCGAAAACATACTCTCTCCTTCTCTACCCCAATTAAGCTCTCTCTCTCTGTATCCCCTCCCACACTTTCGTTCTCTCCCCCTTTCTCAATCACTCTCTCATTCCACTCTCACACCCTCCTCCATCTCACTCTATCAATATCCTCCTCACACGCACTCTCCGCGCTCACTCTCTCACTCCTTCATTCCCTTTCTCTCTACTCCTCCAGTGTTCTCTCATCCCTCCCTCTCCCTCTTTCTCTCCTGCCCCCCGTTCTGTCTCTCTCTCCCCAACTCGCCCTGTCCCCTCAAACTTTCTCGCTGTCTTCATCCCTCCTAACTGTGTCTCTCCCCATCCCACTCTCTCTTTGTCCCGCCACTCTCTCTCACTGATCCACGCTCTTCCTCTGTCTCGCTCCCCATCTCTATTTCTCTCCCTCCCCATCTAACTCTCTCTTTCCCCATCCCACTCTCTCTGTCTCCCACATTCTCTTTTACCACACTCTCTCTCGCTCTCTGCAGCAGTGCCACCTTCCTCGCGATACCACTCCCATGTTCCTACTGTCTGTACCGTCCTACTCTGTCTCTTTCTCATTCCTCATTTTCTATCTCCCCTTCTTTCTCTGTCTGTGTCTCCCAACCCACACTCAGGCCACAATGAGTCCCGCATACCACCCACTCCCTCTTTCTACTCCACATCTCTCTCACCCATCTCACCCTCTCTACCTCTCGCTCTCTCTATCTCCAGCCACATCACCCACACTCTCTGTCCTCATTCCTCTCTCTCACTCTCAGCCCCAACTCTCTCTCACCTCAACTCCCTCCCTTTCCACTCTGTCTTTCTCCCCGTCTCTCTCCTCACTCAGTCTCGCTCCCTCCTCCCCATCGCTCTTCCCTATGCTCCTTTCTGCCACCCCCGCCACCCACTCTCTCATACCCTCACACTCTCTCTCCCCTGCCCTTCCATTCTCTCTCACTTCCAATTTTTCTAGCCCCTCACGCGCTCTCGCACTCTATGCTTTTCCCACTTCTCTGTGCACCACTCCCACTGTCTGTCGCTCTCTACTCCACTCGCACTCTCTCTCTGTCAGTACATGCTCCAAAACTTTCTCTCTTTGCCGCGACCACTGTTTTCTCTCTCTGTCCACTGTCACACTCTCTTTCACCCATCCCACTCGCTTTCTCCATCCCACTCCATCTCTCCCCTCCGTTTATCTCTCTGTCCCCCTCCCAGACTCTCGCACACAATCCTAATGCACATCTCTCTCTCCCGCCGCCCATTCCACTCTTTACCTATCTCACTCGCTCACTCCCCCCTCACAATTTTCCCTCGCCCTCCCTACCACTCTTTCTTAGTTTAATTTTCTATCTACACCCAATTTCTTTCTCTTCTGTTCATACTGTCTCTCTTGCCTCTCTCTCTACTATAATCTCACTTTAGCTTCTCTCTCAAACCCTCATTGCCACGCATCTCAATCTCTCTCCTCTATCTCCGCATCCCAGTCGCTTTCTCGTCCCTTCCCATTCTCTCTCCCCATCCCACTCTCCATCCTCCCCTCATACTGTTTCTCTCTCCTCCTCTAACCGTCTCTCTCGCTCTTACCACTTTCTCTCTCTCTCTCACCCACTCCCCTCACTCTCCTCCTCCCTCTGTCTTCCCCATCTCTGAAAGTCCACATTGCACTATACCACATCCCACTATATCTCTCCCCTGCACAGCCTGTCCCCTTCTTCGCTCTCAGTCCCCATTCTCCCCCTCTCTTTCCTATCATACACTCTCCCCCACTATCTGTCTCCCATTCTCTCTCCACTCCTACAGTCTCTGCCTATATCCTTCCGCTCACTACTCCCACTCATCTCTCTTTCTCACACTCTCTTTCATTTCCATCTCCTATTATCACTTGTCGCTGACCCACTGCCATCTCTCTCTCTCACCCTGTCTCCCCAAATTCTCCCTCTCTCCGCAACCTCTGTCTTCCTCTCTGGCATCTCACAATCTGTCCCCCTCTCTCTCTCCTCACTCTCTCTCTCTTCCAAACTTTCTCGTTCTGTCCTTCCTTCCCACTCTGTATCCCCTGCACCCTCTCTCCCTCTCTCACAGTCTCTCCGCCCTCCCACAATCTGTCTTTCTCCCCTGATGCCCCACTTTCTCCCTCTCTTCGTCACTCTCGCTCGCTGCATGCATTCCTCCCACCACTCTCTCGATTTCACGCCCACTCTTTCTCTCAACTTCCCTGCTGATACACTCTCTTTCTGTAGCCCCTCATACCTTTCCTCTCTCTCTCATCCTTTCTCACTCCGTCTCTCATTCCTTTCTCACTCTCTCCCTATCCCACTTTATCTCTCTCGACCTCCCACTCTCTCCCACACAATTTCTCCCCCCATTCGTTCTCTCACCCTGCCAATCTCTCTCCCTTCCACTCTCTCTATTTCCCTCTCCCACTCTGTCTCTCCTGCACTCTCACCTCTCACTCTCTCTATGTCATTCTTCCGCAGTCCCTGTCTCCCCGCTTGCTCCGTCTGTGCCCTCCCACTCTCTCCATCCCTCAAAATCTC
This sequence comes from Chiloscyllium plagiosum, assembly GCF_037043375.1. Lineage (NCBI taxonomy): Eukaryota > Metazoa > Chordata > Chondrichthyes > Orectolobiformes > Hemiscylliidae > Chiloscyllium > Chiloscyllium plagiosum. The sequence continues at coordinate 84,199,751 of NW_028270175.1, forward strand.
CACGTGCTCCACGGTCTTTCTCTCTGCCTCCCCGAATGCCCTCTCTCGCTCTCTCTTTCCGTCTCTCCCCTTTTCCGCTCCCTCTCTCTCTCTCCCCTTAATCTCCCCGTCCCTATCTCATCTTCTCCTACCCCACTCTCTCCCACTCCGACTCCCTCTCTCCCCCCACTCATTTCCGCCCATCCACTCTCTATCTTCCACTCCCAATCTCTCTGCTACTTCCACTCTCTTTCTCTCCCCTTCCAATCTCTCTTCTCCAACACTCTGTCTATCTCTCCGCTCAATCTGTTTCTACAGCAGCCTCTCGCTTCCCCCAAGCTCGCTCTCGCTCGCTCGTTCCCACGCTGTCCTCCCACTGTCTCCATTTCTCTCCATCTCCACGATTCCCACTCTCTCGATCTCGCCTCAGATGTTCTCTCGTTCACTCTGTCCCTACACACTTTCTCCCTAGCCCTCTCCCCGCTTCCACACTCGCTCTGTCTCTCTACTCTTACACTCCCGCTCTCTCTCACGTCTCCCCCTCCTCATTCTCCGTCTCCCGCGCACCCAATCCCTCTCTCCCCTCTCCCTCTCTGTCTCACTCTGTCTTTGCCTTCCACTCCCACTCTCAATCTCCCCGCCTGTCGCCCGCCCATTCTCTCTCCTCTCCCACTCTCCCGTTTTCTTTCCACTCACCGTGATCTCCCTCCCCAACCTCCTACTCTTGCTCAAACATACAAAACTAGTCTCTTCCTCTCCCTCAGGCACTCTCTGTTCCTCTCTCCAAGACACCATATAGTCTCTATTTCTGTTTGCCCCTTCCCACTCTGTCTCTTTCTGCCCACCTCCAATCCCCCCTCTCTCTCCCTCGACAGCCCTTCCACTCTCCCTGTGTCTCTTACCCCCACACTCTGTCTTTCATATTAACCCCATCACACGCTGGCTCTCTCTCTCCCACTCCCACTCGCTCTCTGTCTCTCCCACGTCCTTCTCTCTCGCTCTCTACATCCCATCTCCCTCTCTCGAAACCTCTCACTTTCCAACTTCTCTCTGTCTCCACCTCCACCCTCAACTGCTCTCTCTCTGTCTCTCTATCACCCTCTTCTCTTCCTACTCTCGCCCTCCTCTCTCTCCCCCTCTCCCTCTCCCTCTCCCACACTCTCTCCTCCACTCCCAAACTCTCTATACGCTCCCCTCTCTCCCCACCTCCTCTCTCTATCTGCCCCCCTCACTCTCTCTCCTGAAATGCCACGCCCTCTGCACGCTCCCCTCTCCACCCTCCCCCTCTCTTGCTCTGTCCGTCCTTACTGTCTCCTCGACACTCCCATTTTCTCTATGTTCTCCTCATCTGTCTCGCTCTCCCCCTCCCACTCTCCCGGGCATTGTTTACCCCCCACCCCTCTCCCTTGTTCCATCCACACTCTCTCGCCCTGGTATATTGGACCCAATATACCAACCACTACAGCGGACAGCTGAAACTGACAACCGGAAGCGGCAGGGACAGACCACTATAAACACCGGAGGAAACATCAAAGAAGCGCTTCGCAGGAGGTTCCCAAGCACTGACGATATCGCCTAGCCAGGGGACGAAACGTTTGCAACAAAAACTTCCAGCTCAGCGAAAAGAACCACAACAACTAGCACCTGAGCTACAAATCTTCGCGCAAACTTTCTTCCCTCTCTTTCGCACTTTCACCCCTACCCCTCTCTATCTCTGCTCCCTCACTCTCTCCTCTCTCTCCCTCTCCCTCTCTTCCCACCACTCCACCCCTACAAACGGGTTTTCTGTCCCTCACCCCCATTCTCTCTACCCTCGCACCTTGCTGCCTCTCCCTCCACACACGGTTTCTAACTCCCACCACACTCTCTCATACACCACCCACTCACTCTGTCTTTATCTCGACTCCCTTTTCCTCTCTTTCTCTCCGCCCCACTCTGCCTCGCCTCCTCCATTCTATCTCCGTCTCCCAACCACACCTTGCTTTCTCCACCCCACCTTCCACTTCCTCTCTCTCTATCTCTTTTTCCTCAATTTCCATCTTCAAACCCATTCTCTCTCTGTCCACCACTTGTCCTCACTCCCCATCTAGTATGGGTCACGGTGTAAATCGCGGTGCTTGTGCAGCAACTGAGGAGCTGCAGCATGAAGCATAATTCCAGCACAAAGGGATGAAGATACACGGAACGTTACCCCAAAATACCACATCGGTAACTGTGTAGAATACAACATTCACATTGACCATAACAGGATGAAATCGTCCGAGATCACAGGAAGTAAAATGATAAACATTTATTTTCAGAATGAACGTCCCCATTGGTGTAAACCCGAATTGAGATCCTAAAATAAATCCCTGTCCTCCAAGGGCTCCTAATCCTTTCCCCAATTTCGATAATTGCTAACACCTCCTCCGATGCACCACAATCCCATCTCGTCTAATAGTCTGTATCTCAATGTTCTCCTCGACAACGTTATCATTTTGCAATGTGAATACTGTGGAAAAACGTCCATTTAGCGTTTCTCCCACCTCCTCGCACTCCACATACAACTTCCCACTACTGTTCTTGACTAGCCCTAATCTTTCTATAGTCATTCTCTTGATCTTGGCGTTCCTATGAAAAGATTTAGCGTCTTTCTTGATCCCAACTGCCAAAGACTTTTCATGTCACCTCCTGGCTCTTCTTAGCTTTCCCTTTAGATCCTCCCTTGCTAACCTGTAAATGTCAAGCGCCCAAACTGAACCTTCGCGTCTCATCTCAACATTGGCTTTCTTTTCCGTCTTGAGAAGAGATTCAGCTTCTTGATTAAACCATTGCTCCTTCATTCCAATACTTCCTCCCTGTCTGACAGATACATGCATACCAACAACACGCAGTAGCTTTTCCTTGAATATGCTCTGCATTTCAATTGTAACAATTCCCTGCAGTGTCCTTCCCATCCGATATGCATTCAAACTCAGGCCTAGTGGCATCATAATTGCCTTTTCTCAGCTGTAACTCTTGCCCTCTGTCCTTATAAGTCTATCCCTTTCCATCGCTAAAGGGAACCTGACAGAATTGTGATCACTGTTACGAAACTGCTCACCAACCTCCAAATCTATCACCTGAACTTGATTCATCACCCAGTACCAAATCCAATGTGGCCCTCTCCTTTTGTTCATGTATCTGCATAATGTGTCAAAAACCTTCCTGTTCACATAGGAAAAATAACTGACCCATCTGCAGGACTCGAACTATCGCGTTTCTGGACAAATTTTGAGAAGTTATATTCCACAATAACAACTGCCCTGTTATTTTTGTTCCTATCCAGAATCATCCTTTCAATCTTTTTCTCTACATCTCTGGAACTTTTTGGAAGCCTGTACAAAATCCCAACAGTGTAACCTTACCTTTCGTTTTTATGACATCAGCTAAGTAGTCGAGACCTCATCAAGCGTCCTTTCTGCCACCGTAACATTGTCCTTGACTAACAATGCCAAACCTCACCCTCTTTGGCCACCTTCGCTTTTCTACTGAGTATCTCCCCTGGAAACCGCAACGCCCATTTCTGTCCTTGCACTATCCATGTCTGCGAAATCGCCCCTACGTCGAATTTCCAGATACCAAACCATGCCACAATTTCACCAACCTAATTCCAAATGCTCCTGGTTTTGAAGTTTACACACTTTAAGACAGCTTCCTGCCAACTGATAAACTCTTGCGATCTTGAATCCTAATTTATGATCTCGCTATTCACAACCTACTATACGCATTAGTTTCCCATCCCATTGCTGAATGAATGTTAGACCACCTCGAAGATTATTAGCCAATTCCACTCGCTCCCTCCCGCCACAGGATATTGGCACACCTCTGGTTTAGGTGCTGTTTCTAGAGGTCCCACCTCCCCCAGATGTTGCCCCAAATTTCCAGACATCCGAATCCCTCCCTACTGCACCATCACGTAGCCACGCGTTCAACTCCTCTCGCTCCCGTTTCCTTGCCTCGCTAGCACGTGACACGGGTAACAAACCAAAGATAACAACTCTGTTTGTTCGAGCTGTATGTTTCCTTACTAGCTCCCTGCATTCTGCATGAAATCTTGCTCCTTTTACCTAACCATTTCTTTGTTACCTATGTGGATCACGGCTTTGGTCTGCTCCGCCTCCCCCTCAATGATCCCAAAAACACGATCTATGATATCACAAACTCTTGCACCTTGGAGTCAACATACTAACCCTCAGTCTCGTTTGTTCCCATGAAACTCCGATCTTTCCCCCACAATATGGAATCCCCAATGTCTAATGCTTGCTGCCTCTCCCCTTCTCTTCTGAATAAGAGAGACAGACTCTGTGCCAGAAACCTATACGCTGTGGCTTACCCATGGTCTGTCGTCCCCCGCTCAACAGTATCTAAAATGCTATACTTGTTACTGAGGGGAATGGCCACAGGAGATCCCTGAACTGTCTACCAGTCCCCTTTCCGTCATCTGACTGTAACCCATCTCCTTTTTTATCCTGTAATTGAGGTGTGACTACCTTCCTATAACTCGTCACGATTATCCCTTCAGCCGACTGAATGATCCGAAATTCATTCCGCTCCAGCTCGTTCCTTAACCGAATTGCTGAGGAGCTGGCTTTGCACGCACTTACTGCAGATAAAGCAAAAGGGACATTAGTGGTAACCTTTACCTCCCACATTCTATTGGAGGAGCATTAAAATGCCCGAAGCGCAATTTTCTCTGTTCTAAATTCCAGAAGATATTATTGGAAAACGATATCTACGAACATTACCAGTCCGGCGCACAGAATGTATTTTTGGTGTGTGGAACAGAATGCGTGGGGGACACTAAATAAGTAGCACTTCGGATAACGCAACCACATAAGTATATTGCCTCACTTTCTCAAGAGTCCCGTGGCTGCTCCTGCTCAGTGTACGCTCCACCTATTCACAAAGTAAGTTTTGAAAAGCAGTAATTTACCTTGCTAGTAGTCACCTGGTCATAGCTCCTGTTGCTCCTGTCGTGTAAAATTGGAGGTCATTGACGCTCGAGTTAAGTTTTTAAAACACCAATTTGAGTAACTCTTGCCAATCATTTTGGCTGTGATATCGTGAAGTGTAACACCCTCTGGAAATCTCGTGGACACTCCCATTATTTTCAACAAATAATTTTATCAACTTTAAGGTTGAGATAGGGATCCTAAACAGTCGATTAAGACTCTTGGAAAACGGTCCACAAATGCAGGAATAGGTAGGAAAAGTGCTAGTTGTATTGCTACATGTGCTTTTCCAATTACGTGGCATGTACAACGTGTTTGTAAAAATGCAACTGTATCCTTGTGTAGTCAACAGTTGTTGGAGATGCTGGGGAGACAATGGCCTGGCAACTTTATGACTAAAACTGTAACCAGTGACAGAGGGGTCAGACTCTGGATTCGAACCTTGCTACGGCAGATGGTGGAATTTGAAGTGAATAAATTATCTGGAATTTTGGATTTTATGAAGCGCTTGTCGATTGTCAGCAAGAACCTATATGGCTCACTAATGTCCTTCACGGAAGCAACTCGGTCATCTTCACCTGGTCTGGTCACCTGGTCTGGTTTATCTTTGAAAGTTGCCACCCAGGTAAATAGTGCGGTGAAGAAGGCATATGGCGTACTGGCTTTTATTGGTAGAGGAATTGAGTTCCGGAGTACTGAGGTCATGTTGCAGTTGTATAAGACTCTGGTGCGGCAGCATCTGGAGTGTTGTGTGCAGTTTTGATCGCCATACTATAGGAAGGATGTGGAGGCACTGGAACGGGTGCAGAGGAGGTTTACCAGGATGTTGCCTGATATGGTAGAAAGATCGTATGAGGAAAGGCTGAGGCACTTGGGGTTGTTTTCATTGGAGAAAAGAAGGTTTGGGGTGACTTGATAGAGGTGTACAAGATGATTAGAGGTTTAGATAGGGTCGACAGTGAGAATCTTTTTCCACGTATGGAGTCAGCTATTACAAGGGGGCATAGCTTTAAATTAAGGGGGGATAGGTATAGGACAGATGTTAGGGGTAGGTTCTTTACTCAGCGAGTCGTGAGTTCATGGAATGCCCTGCCAGTAGCAGTGGTGGATTCTCCCTCATTATGTGCATTTAAGCTGGCATTGGATAGGCATATGGAGGATAGTGGGCTAGTGTAGGTTAGGTGGGCTTGGATCGGCGCAACATCGAGGGCCGAAGGGCCTGTACTGCGCTGTATTCTTCTATGTTCTATGTTCTATATAGATGACAGCCCCAGGCCCAATGCTGTTGACATTAGGAATGGGCAAGCAGCCTCTCCGCTGTTTGAATCTCTTCAAATGATAAAAAAAAGATCTGGATGGTCGCAGAGACCGGAAATGTACAACAACACATGGACTGCAGTACTTCAAGAAGGCAATGCGACGACAACTTCACAAGCGAATCTTGTAAAGGAAAATAAATTCTCCCCCAGATAGCAACATGCATACCGTATTATTGAGTAGACATGATGACGACAATCACGGAAGAGAGACAGCAGGGTCATAATTCAATTTAATCCAAGAACGGGATGCAACCTACATGGGTATGTTACATAGGATTATGGGGACAAGACTAAAAGAAAGACATTTACATCACATTCCATTCTACCTCAGATAATCATCGACAATACTGGTTTTCCCTTTCCTACGACTTGTTGAACTCACTCCTTCTTCCCTTCAAAACAGCCATTCCTGATACCAACATCATTCACACTGGTTTCCAGGTTTTTTCAGTACCGATGTATGGTCAGTAGATTTGCAATGCTAACTCTCAACAGGGATTTCCATAACTGTGCAGTTTCACGAGCATTTTCCGTTTTATTTTTTCAGACCTCCAGCATCTTTTCATTGATTGTTTTAACATTTAATGTTGTCATTAAATGGGATATTGTCATTGTTGACAAGGGCAGCATTTGTTGACCATCAGCAATTGACCTTTACTCTGAACATTCCCCAAGGAAGTATGCAGCCAAGCACATGCTAGTGACTCTGAACTTACTTTTAATCTTGAACAGATAATAATCTTAGCTGTCTTCTCCAGTTGTTATTCGCGAAGTCCTGGTTTTCTATCATTTGAATTTAATTTCTGCCGTCACCTGTGGTTGAAGTTGAAACAGTGACTTCAATGTAATAACGTGGGCCTCTGAATTGTCAACCCAGTGACGTTACTACTCTCAATGGTGTTCCTGTCGTGAAGTAACTTCAGACAGAAGAACTAGTTCGTGATAAAAAAATTCAATTCCGAAGACAGGCCAGAAGAGAGCTGGAACCGTTCAGTGTGAATTTTATCAGGGCGTAGTTGATGGTTTATTAAGCAGAGACGAGGACTGGGGATATTATAGAGTTGCTAGTGAACAGGTTTGTTGGTGAAGAGAACACAGAGACAAAGATCAGTTCAGAGCAAAGTGGATTTTTTAAGGTTGTAAACGTTTTCTTCACAGATGTTTGTGAGTGTGGCGGTCTGAAATTCAGGAATCACGAATGGAGTTCGTAAAAGAAACTTAAGACAAGAGATTTTGACTTTTCCAAATATAAATTATGGAATAGAATTGAAGTTTAACCTGGTGTATGGAATTAATAAATGTCAAGATCTCGAGGGACTTACCAGGAACACCAACTGCAGTGAGGATGGGATATTAACCTGCCTGAATTAAGAGCAGTATACCGTATTTCAGTTATGGTAATGCTTGCCAAGAAAGATAGGAAATGCCTAAGAATAAGTGTCTGTTGTTCATTGTTGAAACATTCCAGTCCATTGCTCCCAGATTCTGATCTCCCCTCCCCTTGTCTCCGCAGACAATATTCCTGCTGCAACAATGAGACGACACATTGAATGAAGCCCGTTACAAATAGGAGAGCGAAAGCCTCCGTGATCTGTTTAGAATCCATGGAGTCTGAAATCAGTCAGTCACTGAAAAAAAACATTTCCAGTTAAATCCTTTCAGTACAGAATTTTCACGTCATTGTAGTAACTGGACTGGATTGGATGTTAACATCGATGGCCATTGCTCTCATCTTCTGTCGTCAATTGTCCTCGCAAGCCGTGGCGAGGCAGAATGATGAACGTTTTCTTTTTGCAGATTATATGATTATGCCGTCTTATGCGTTTCCAATGCTGTAACCACCTGACTCCTAACGCCCCAAAAACACACAATTGAGAGTGTTTCAGCCCAATGAACTCTTCTTCACTGGAAAAAAATCTTCAACTTTTTAATCACGGGATACGTTTGCCCTGAACCGTACACAGAATGTATACATTTTTCAAGAGTTTCCTCTCAATGCTCGAATAAGGCAACTTTGTAACTTCAGCACTCAATGCGCTTCCATTTTGTTCTACAAACTGACAATTCTCATACTGCAGTTTATATCCTTTAAAGCAGCAATATGTACACACTTTTACTTAGACCAAAGTCACACATGGCATTTACAATGAACTTCTTCATTAAAACCCTGGATTAATGAGTCAGTATCTGAATAAATATGACCCTGGCGAGGAGACAGAATGGAATGGTCACAGTGGCTGTCGAGACTGCATGGGGAGTACAATGGATCAGTGGTGCTGGAAGAGCACAGCAATTCAGGCAGCATCCGAGGACAGGCAAAATCGACGTTTCGGTTTCCAGCATCTGCAGTCATTGTTTTTACCCAGTACAATGATGTTCCCCAGTCATCATCACTCTTACTGATAACTGGAATGAAATATTAAGGCAAAGCAAGGAAACCGAGGATATTTGGGAGATGGAATGCCAATCGACAATGAACAAAACAGGATAACTTTTAATACAGGAAATAATGTTTTGTACATACACTGTTTAAATTTCTGGGTGTACGGTTTAATAATATTTCTCATATCTGCTCAGGGTACTCAGAATTGAAAACAAAGACATCGTAACACAATGCAAAGGACGTCATGGTGATTACAGGAGAACAACAATAGAAATGTAGTGCAGTCCGTGCTGGTGCAGCCATTGTGAGCTTATTGACCACTGTCTTTGCTGCAATTAATGCATGAAACTCCTAAGACGCTGAAACAGGCCATTCGGCCCATCAACCCTACCCAGACCTTCCAAAGAGCATTCCGCCTATATCCACCCCTATTCCTCATGGCTAATGCACAAACTCTACAGACCCATGGATAATATGGGCAATTTAGCATGACCAATCCACTCTAACCTGCATATCTTCAGACGGCAAGAGGATCCAAGCAGACATAGGAAGAATGCACAAACTCCACATAGACAGGCAGACGAAGTTGGAATTGATTCCGGGTCTCTAGCGCGGTGAAGTAGCGGTGATAGCAGCAGTGCCCCCTCCAATAAACAACCATACAGCCACAATGATATGTATTAAACGTTTCTGGACCTCTGTAGACAGGTTTGTTCAGTCAAGGATTTAGAGTCATAATCGCTTTCCTATTATTTTGTTCCATGAAGTGCAACTGCCTCCAAAATGTGTTTCCAAACAAATATAATTTCCTGAGGTTTGAGAATTTACACAGTGCATAGGATAAGCGAGCGTGACTGAGGGAAGAAATATTGGAGATGGTGGATTGATTATGTGTAATCATTCAATCTGCCTTGGCTATGGGAGTAATGGGATTGTTAGAAAATAAGCATACTTCTCTGTTCTCAAATCGAAACATACATTCTGTAACTAAAGATCAGTCATTACAATGTATGCAAAAGCATTGGAAGTCTTTTTTAAGTACAGATGCTGGAGGGGAGACTTGCTTCAGACAATGTGGTTATAACAGACAAACGGCATGGATTTGTTAGCCAAGATTTCTATCAGACAAACGCAATTCCGATGTTTATTCCAGGTTCAGACTGAGTAAATGAGGGTCATGCTGTTAAGGTTATCTATATCAATGAACTGTGACGAAGTATCATTTACTGGACGTCAACTAAAGTCTGATTATGACGTTGGGGAAGAAGACAGAAAAAAGAGAGAACTTGGGACATGGCTATTTAGACTGAACCTAGGGACAATAATATAACCCAGCCATCAGTATTGGACCGTTATTCTTTACATCTCGTATGAAGGGCAGATTCAAGAATAAATCTACAATGAGGAATGATGAGAGATAATATTAATGAAATTCGTTTATTTAACTGGAAATTAAAGGACAAAATGTCTTTCTGTGCATTCCAAATTGCAGAAAGTACAAAGAGGTAAGAATGTAAAAATACACTTGTAAGATTGATCTGCATAAATTGAAATGTGGATTACAAATCTAAGGATATGGTGGGTAAACTTTATCAATCATAGAAGGAAGCATATGCCAGGTATAGACAGGAGAGATCAAATGAAACGTTTGAAAAGTATAAAGGCAGGAAGAATATACTTAAGAGGGAAGTAAGGAGTGCAAAAATGGGACATGAGATAGCTTCGGCAAGTATAGTTAAGGAGAATCCAAAGGGATTTTATAAATGCAATAAGGGCCAAGATCAGCAAGGCAGCATATGTGTGATGCCGCAGGAGATGGGAAGATACGAAACGAAAATTTTCCATCAGTGTTTACAATGAAGAAGGACGTGGAAGATATCAAATATTGGTAGACAGATGGTGACAACTTGATACAGATCCAAATTACAAAGGAAGAGATGTTCGATGTCCAGAAAGGAATAAAAGTCGACAAATCCCCCGGACCTGATCAAGCGTACCGTCTCTGTGGGAAGCGAGGGGAATGTGTGCTCGGCCCCTTGCTGAGATATTTGTGTCGTAGATAGTCACAGTTTAGGTGCCGAATACTAGAGGTTGGCTCAGTTGGTGTCACTATTTAAGAAAAGTGATAAGGTAAAGTTAGGAAACTATAGACTGGTGAGCGTGACATTAGCGGTGGGTAGATTTTTGGGGGGACAGGATTCACATGTATTTAGATAGGCATGGACCGTTTTGGTAAATTCAGCATGGCGTTGTGCGTGAGAACTTGACTGATTATTTTGAAGAATTAACAAAGATTCTTGATGTGAGCAGAGTGGTAGATGTCATCTAGATGAACTTCAGTAAGGTGTTCGACAGGGTTGCCCATGGGAGAATATTTAGAAATTTTAAAGCTCATGGAATACAGTGAGAACTGGCCATTTGCCGACAGAACTCGCTCGAAGGTGGAAGACTGATGGTGGTAGCGGAGCGTTATTTCAGACTTAAGTTGCTGACAAGTGCGATGCCAAAAGGATCAGTGAAGGGTCCATGGCTTTTTGTCATTCAAGTAAAGGATTTGGATGTGACCATATGAGGTTTAGTAAGTAAATTCGCAGATGACGCCAAAATTGGAGGTGTCTGGGACAGTGAAGAAAGATTACCACAGAGCATAATGGAATCTTGATCAGTTGGGCTAATGAACTGAAAAGTGGCAAATGCAGTTTAATTTAGATAAATGTGAGGGACTTTATTTTGGCAAAGCAAATCAAAGCAGTACTTGTGCACATAATAGTAAGGTCCTGCTGAGTGTTGCTGAACACACAGTTCTTGGGGTGAAGGCTCATATTTCCTTGAAAACGGCATTGCAGGCACTTCATTGCAGTGAAGATGGCCTTTTGTATGTTTTCATTTATTTGTCAGAGCATTGAATACATGAGTTGGGAGATCATTTTGCGGGTGTACAGGACATTGGTTAGGCCACTTTTGGAATATTGCACGAAATTCGGATCTCCTTCCTGTCGGAAGGTTGTTGTCAAACCTGAAAGTATTCAGAAAATATGTACAAGGACGTTGCCAGCGTTGGAGGATTTGAGCTAAAGGAACAGGCCGAATAATCTGGGGCTGTTTTCCCTGGAGGTTAGGTGGCTGATTGATGATCTTACAGAAGATTGTAAAACCATGTGGGGCATGGATAGGATAAGTAGACAAGGCATTTTCAATGGGGTGCGATAATCCAGAACAAGAGAGCATAGTTTGAGGGTGAGAGTGGAATAGTGTAAAAAGGGACGTAAGGCAGAACTTTTTCACGCAGAGAGTGGTGCATATATGGAATGAACTGCCAGAGGAAGTGGTGGAGGCTGGTATAATTACAGCATTTGAAAAGGCATCCGGAATAGTATATCGATAGAAATGGTTTAGAGGATATGGGCCATGTGCTGGAAAATGGGAAGGGATTAGTTTAGGATATCTGATTGGCGTGGACGAGTTGAACCGAAGAATATGTTTCTGTACTGTCCATCTCTATGACTCTTTGGCTCTAATCATTATTTTAACAACAACGGAGATGCTGATTTCCCCTCTGTGAGTGATCTTCCTCACCGAGATTCTCTACCTCTGTCTTTCACACAGTGTGAGCATTATTAATTAAAGCTGTTGTTGGCCAATTCTATTTTAATTAACCCACCTTCTCCCTGGAACATAGCTATTGGCCCATTGGAATCTGTTTAACTATCAGCAATTTAGCACTGTAATATTATCAGAGATCAATGAACAGGGATCTCAACCAGTTTCAGCATATTGTTGAAAGGATATGGCACTAGACAAAATGTTTGCGGTCCATGGGAACTTCTGGATAAAATTTCCATCTTCTGTCTGTTCATGTCTATCTGCCATCATCCTATCTTCGTATCTATCTTACTTCCCCTTCGCTGAACACCCCTTCCTCCCTCACTCATTCTGTTGTTCCCCTTTCCCTCCTTTTTCAGTTTATCTCCCGTCATTTTCTTTTCTCTGTTTAACTTTCACTCCCACTCACCCCCTCAATCTCCACACACACTCTCTGTCTTCAAGTTGTGCAGTTGGAGAACTCATGGACACACGATGGGCTGAGTGTCCTCCATCTGTGCTCTAATAATCTTGAGGTTCTCTGAACCTCAGTAAAAACGTTTAGTGTCTGGACAGAAAAACTGTTTAAGTGACAGTCACAGTGTATTATAATCAATTAGCTCTTCCTGTTCTTCTCTGATGTGCAGCTGCATCTACATGCCTGGTCAAGCAAAACGGATTGAATGAAGTTCAAGCATTCCAGAGGCCATTTCAATATATTCCAGAATAATAGAAGCATGGAAAGAAAAACAAGGCAGTATAAGAAATAGCAGCAGAGCACAACGCATGTTTCCGAGTAGATCTCGTGATATTGTTGGACTACTAATCTGTTAGGTCAGCAGATGTTCTGGACACCCACATCAGAATCGCTACAAAATAGATGTTGGAAATTGAACTCAACAATTAAAACAAGCTCGAGTAACGATTCGACTGATAACAATGAAATCATCGTCGATTGTCAGGAAAACCAAAGAGCTTCACTGATCTCCTTCAGGGATGGAAATCTGCCATCCATACCTGATCTGGCCAACTATCACTCCAGATAGACAACAATGTGTTTGACTCTAAGTCACACTTTGAAAATGCGCAGCGAGTCATTCAATTGTGCCAATCACAATAATGCCCCAAGGCATGAAACTGGACAGATCACCTGGAATCGACCGGGACACCGCAGAAGTCAACATCCAAAACATCCCTGTCCATCCCGCAAACTCCTGCTGACTAATCGGAACTAGTACAAATTTTGGGAGAGCAGTCTTACAGACGAGTCAAACACAGTCTGCTATTGTCATACTTACAGAATCATACCTTACAGACACCGTAAAAGCAACTACCAACACCATCCCAACACGTGTTCTGTCCAACTGGCAGAACAGACCCCGCAGATGTGGCAGCACAGTGAGATACAGACGGCAGGGGTTTGCTCTGGGAGTCCTAGACATTGACCTAGTGCTCATGAAGTCTCGTGGCTTCAGGGTAAACATGGCCAAGAACACATCTTGCTATTTATCACATCGTGTCCTCTTCCGACTGATGAATCAATGCACCCCATGTTGAACAACACTTACCGGGCTATTTGGAAGGAAAACCAGGAAGCTAAGGAAGGTGATGTAGCTGTGACATTCAAGGACGACATGAGGGCGGTGCTGAGATATAATGTATGTTCTATGCAGATTAAGTTTATTTGCTTGGAAACCAGAAATTCTAAGAAGGAAAATGCACCAATAGGCAGAGTCTATAGGCCGCCACATAACAAAATCATATTGGGGCAGGCTATAACCAAAAAAGACTAATATCTGTAAAAATGATGTGGCAATTATCATCAACTATCATGTCGATTGGGTGAACGAGCTTGGTCAGAGTAACATTGAGCAGGAGTTCGCTGAGTAAATTCGTAATAGTTATCTTGAACAGTACAAATTGAAGCAACAAGGCAGCAAACTATCCTCGATGTGGTCCTGCGTAATGAGACAAGAATAATTAATGACCTCATATTTAGGGATCCTATTGGAAGGAACGATCACATATTTTAGAATTTAAAATTCAGATGCAGAGTGTGAAGTTAAAATCCAGTACCTGGATCCTGTGCATCAACTGGTGGGATTACCACAGGATGAGGGAGGACTTCGCTGAATTAGACTGGAAATAAAGATTTTATGGTGGGACAGTTGCCTCCATTTGAAAGCAATTGTTCAGAATGCCCACCAAAAGTATATTCCAGTGACATGGAAGGATTGTAAGAAAAAGGGCAATATACTGTGGTTGCTTCAGGGAATAAGGCAGGCTATATAATTGAAAGAAGACGTAACAAGCAAAGTGGACAATGGTGAACGAGTAGATGTAGTGTACCTAAATTTCCACAACGCCTTCGACAAGGTGCCATACAAAAGACTGCTGCACAAGATAAATATGCATAGTGTCATAGGTAATGTATTAGCACGGATAGAAGATGGGTTGACTAACAGGAAACAAAGAATGAGGATAAATGCGTGCTTTTCTCGATGGCAATCAGTAACTAGTGGTATGCCTCAGGTATCAGTGTTGGAACAGCAATTATTCATAATTCAAAAAGATGATTTGAAGTTGAGGACCACGTGTAGTGTGTTAAAGTTTTCAGATGGCAATAAGATGTGCGGTAGAGCGAAGTATGCACTGGACTGTGAAACATTGCAGAGAAACTTAGATACTTCATGTGAACGGCAATTGTCTGGAAGACGGAATGCAATGGTAGTAAATGTGAGGTCACCCATTTTGCGAACAGTCATGGTAAAAAGGTATTATTACTTGATTACAAAAAGAAATTGCAGCACGCTGTTGTGCAGAGTAACGTTCGTGTCATTGTTGATGAATCACAGAGGGCTGGTGTGCAGATGCAAAAGGAATTAGGAGGACAAGTAGAATTTTGTACTTCCTTGCGAAAGAAACTGAGTTTAAAAGCAAAGAGGATATGTAACAGCTGCACAGAGTTCCGGTGACGCCACACCTTGGGTACTGTGTACTGATTTGGTCTCCTCACATGAGAAAGGATATATTGGCACGTGAGGCGTTGCAGAGGAGGTTCACTCGGTTGCTTGCGGAATTTTGGAGATTGGCTGACGAGGGGACACGACCAGACTGGGATAGTGTTCATTGGAATTACGAAGAATGAGGGTAGTTCTTACAGAAACATATCCAATTACAAAGGGGAAAGATAGGTTAGACGAAGACAGGACGTTTCTACTGGCAGGCGAACCTCGGACAAGAGGGCACAGCTTCAAAATTAGGGAGAGCAAGTTCTGGTCTGAATTGAGAACAAACTTGTTTACTCACGGGGTTGTACATGCATTGAAGTCCCTGCCCAGTGAATTCGTTGACACTATTTCAGTAGACGTTTTAAAAGCAAATATGGATATTATTTAAATAATGAAGGATTGAAGGGTTAGGATGAGAAGAAAGGTAAGTGGAGTTGAGACCACAGAAAGATCACGCATTGATGTTATTGACTGGCGGAGTCGGGTCCTCCTGCTCCTATATCTTATGCTCTTATGTTCTGGAGACAGCTGCCCCACACAAAACCGACAATTCAGAGACAATAATTTTAAACACAGTTCCCTGCACAACCATGACCATTCATTGACTGCAATATTAAACACAGCTCCCTGAACAAAACTGACCATTCATCGACAGTAATACTAAGCACAGCGTCCCTTCAATCCACTCTTCCCGCCTCGTCTTTTCATATGCTCCCGCGCTCCGCAACCCGCACCTCCCGACACACCCTCAAAGCATAACGTCCCCGTGCCCCTAAATCACTCCCGACCTTCCCCAAGCCACTCAGCCCAACACCATCCCACCGCCCCTTCAATCAGCAAACGACAACCTCCGTGTTGATCCTCTCCCTTCCCCGTCACCAATCATCTCCCCCATCCGCCCCCTTAATCTGCCCCCTCCCCTCCACAAGCACATCATCTCAAAACCATTCCTACACCCCCTCAATCCTCCACAACCCTGCCTCTCAACCTGCACCCAGACGCAATCCCCTCAATCTGCTCCCTTCCCTCACAGCCACAATCCGCGCCCTCCCCTCCGCAAGCCGCTCAACTCAACACCCTTTCCCCATCCCCTCAAATCGCATCCTACTATGGCGTGTCAATCCCCACTCTCCCCTCCTCCCCTCAATCCGCGCACAACCTGCCTCCCAATCCACACATTACCGGCCCACTCAAATCACATGCTCCCCGCCCCCTCAATCCAGAACATCCCCTGCCCCCTCAACCTGTTCCCGCCCCCACCGACCAATCTCACCCTTCCCCGCCCCTGAAACCACGTCGTCCCCACCTCCTGAATCAACACATTCCTCCCCCTCCTAAATCTGCGCCCACTCTCCCGCCCCCTCAATCCGCTCCCTACCCCTGTCCCCTCAGTCCGCATTCTCCGCTGGCAACTTCAAAACACCCCTTGACACTCCCGCGCCCCTGGCTGTTCCCATGGACAATCGCAGCATGTCGGGATAAAATTTAAAACAAACAGCTGAATGATTGTAATTAGCCCTGACTGAACGTCAATGTTCAGCTGTTTGACCTTCGGAAAGTGAACTGAAGTCCTTCATTGCAGGCAGGTCTTCAGTTGGAGATGGAAGGCGATGTGGATCTTCACCATGAACCCAGCCTGGTGTCTCCACTGGCACCGTACAGCTAGATCCAAATTGCACCTTGGACGGTTACCTCCCGCTGCAGACCTCGGAATCGTCATGTACTGGCAGTTTGTCACTTGGTGCGAAGCATACACGTGCAATTGACCACCGCCCCAAACACAGGGGACATCAGAGAACAGGGAAATCACACAGATGATATAACAGATGATCATACATCAGTATCGCCAGGGTGTCCCGGGGGGGAATGCAGTAGAACCTACACCGTGACCCATGGGGGATGCAAAGGCATCAATAATGTGTCCAGAGGAGATACAGCAGTGTCTGCATGGTGTCCCAGATGTAATGCAACAAACCTACAAGGGTCCCAGAGCGGATGCAGCAACATCTACAGGTTGTCTTGATGGCGTTTCGAGGTATTTACATTGGGTCTAGGTTAAAACTGATTGTGCTTCCAAGGAATCTACTGGGGCTGTCAATATTCACACGGAATCTCATGGGCAGTATTTCACAGGAAACTCCCCAGAGTGTATCAATATGTTGTCGATGTTTACATGGGACTAGTGGTACTGTGTCAGAGTGTAACAGACATTCGCAGAGAGACCATAGTGTTTACATGGGTCTGCATGTGATAGGTTCTGCATGATCACCAGAAATTATGTTGGTATCGAAGTGATTTGATGGAGAGTTCGTTCTGACGTCGAGGGTTGCAGGGAGGGTTGTATTACTTACTGAGCATCCCCAGTGACATTACAGTGTTTATAGGTATCCTCAGCAAGAAGTTCAGTATTAAAAGGAGTTCTTTGGAATCTATCCGTGTCTGTCGGGGGTGTTGGGCTACAATGTCATTGTTTACAGGGTTTCCACAGGAAGCGTATCAGCAGTTGCAGATAGTCCCAGGCACGTATCTCAATATTTAGTGCATTCATGGAAAGTTTATCTGTGTCCTCAGGGATTGTGTTAACATTGATAATGGTTCTATGTAGTGGGAAAATGCATGGCATGTCAGTTACGACACATTTTGGTCTGCAAAACAAGAAGGCAGTCTTTTGGCTGAATAATCCTCGGTTGGGAGAAGCGGATGTTTCAGTGAGAACGAGCTGTTATTGTGCACAATTCACTGAAAGTCGTAGGGGCTGAGAAGGGAAATGGTATGTTGGCCTTCACATTGAGAGTTTTCGGGTTTAGATTACTCAAAGTATGAAAACAGGCCCTGCGGCCCAACAAGTCCACACCGACCCGCAACCCACCCATTCCCCTAGATTTACCCCTTCACCTAACACTACGGGCAATTTAGCATGGCCAAGTCACCTGACCTGCACATCTTTGGACTGTGGGATGAAGTCGGAGCACCCAGAGAAAATCCACGCAGACACGGGGAGAATGTGCAAACTCCACACAGTCAGTCGCTTGAATTGGGAATTGAACCCATGTCTGGCGCTGTGAGGCAGCAGTGCTAACCACCGTGCCACCGTGCCACCCACAGCTTCCGGAGTAGGGGTTTCTTTCTGCAATTATGCAGGATCTTGATGAGACCATCACTGGAGTATTTGTGGTGTTGGTTTCCTTCATCTGAGGAAGGATGTTCTGGTTACAGAGGTAGTGTAACAAAGGTTTACCAGACTAATTACTGGATTGGTACGAATGAGGTGTGAAGTGAAATTAGATTCGGTAGGATGATATTCAGTGGAGCAGAGAAGAATGAAGGGGAATCGCAGAACCTACAAAATTCTAACAAGGATGAGAAATGGTAAATACAAGAGGGATGTTCTTGCTGACCAGGCAGTCCAGAAACAGGGGTCAGAGTCTACGGATAAGGTCTGGCTCAAGCGGAACTGAGATGAAGAGAAACGTTCACATCCACAGAATGCTGAGTCCGGGAATTCACTGCCAAAGGAAGCAGTTGAAGCCAATGCATTGAATGTTTCAAGGAAGGAGATAGGTTCCGTTCTGGAGGTTAAAAAGAACAAACTGTATGGGAAGTCAACTTGAACAGGAGAATGAGCTGGATAATTAAGGAGGATTAAATTGAATGACTTAGCATTTTTGAGGGACTGAATGGCTTTCTACTGTTGCTGAGTATACAGTTTCCTAAAGAAGGGCTCATGCCCGAAACGTCGATTCCTCTGCTCCTTGGATGCTGCCTGACCTGCTGCGCTTTTCCAGCAACACTTTTTCAGCTCTGATCTCCAGCATCTGCAGTCCTCACTTTCTCCTCTACAGTTTCATGATTGATCAAGTAAGATTCCTTTCAGTGTGGAAACAGGCCCTTCGCCCAACAAGTCCACATCGACGTTGCGAACAGTAACCCACCCACACCCATTTCCCTCTGACTAATGCGTAATTCAGCATAGCCAATTCACCCACCCTGCACATCTTCGGACTGAGGGAGGAAACCGGAGCACCCGGAAAAAATAAAATCCCGCATACACGGGGAAAACGTGCAAACCCCACACAGACAGTTGCCCGAGGATGGAATTGGACCTGGGATGCTGGTTCTGTGAGGCAGCAGAGCTAACCACTGAGCTACCATGACTCCGTCAGGACAGCATGTTGATGTTACTGCATCCAGTCTGTTACTGTTGTAGGTACGGTTGCATCCCATTTGGGATATGTTACAAATACTGCTGTATCTCCTCTGGGACAAAGTATAGATACCTCTGCATTATCCTTGGGTCAGGCTGCAGGTTCTGCTGCATCACCCCGCTCCCCCCCACCCCCCACCCCCAACGCCGGGACACCCAGTAGATGCTGATGTGATATATACGGGACAACTTGTAATTACCATCGAATCAGCACAATGTGGGAGGAGGCCATTCCGCCCATTGGAGGCACACCAACGCCCTTCAGAGTATCCAACCCGAACACACCCTATTCCCATAAAACTGCATTTCCCATGACTAATCAATCTAGACAGCACATCATTGAACTGTGGGAAGTAACTGGAGCACTTGGATATCACCGATCAACAGAATGTTCGAAGTCCACATAATCCGCCGAAGGTGGATCGAAGTTTTGTCCCTCGGAATGTGAACGAGCAGGAACAGCCAGCATGCTACTCCTCATTGTCACAATTCCCTTGGATTCCGTATGGATACTGATAAACTGTCCAGGGACAGGGATTTCTGCAACATTTTGCAAGGATTCGCTGTCATAATTTACCGACTCCCGAGCCCACACTGCAAATGTTGAAACATGACCTGAAGTATTCCCTATAAATATTGACACACTCTCCTACCATTCCCTGGAGAATTCTGTCACGCTCCAGAGTATGAGTCTTGAAATATTCACACCCTACCCAGAAAAACCGTTCAAATGCTGACACACTGCTCACAGCTTCATGCTGTAAACACTGATGCATCCTATCTGGAAACCCTGGGAATGTCATTAAATGTGCCTTGGAATCCCTGTGGATGCATGTCTCGCAGCCCAACATTACTGGGTTCAATTCCAGACTCGATTGAACGTGTGTATGGAATTTGCACAATCTCTTCATATCCATTTGAGTTTCCTCCCAAACTCCAAGGGTATTAAGGTGCGTGGATTTGCCACGGAAAATGCTGGATTTTGGTCTACGGAGATGGGATGTTTTTCAGCATGTTGGTAGAGACTTAATAGATTTAATCGTCTGCTTTCAGAATGGAGGGATTCCAAGGTATTGCATTCCTGCCAAGAATCCATGAAAATGAGAACATATGTAGCAGTGATTCCGTGTAAACGCAGACACACTGTTCAGGGACGCCATCTAAATCCTGGCAGTTTCACTGAATACCCACTGTAAGTAATAATACACTAGAAGAAAATACTCTCACCGTTCCACCAGGTACACTGCAAATTTTGAATCAATTTTCCAAAAGCTCTGTGAACGCTGTCACATGTTCCAAGGATACTTTAAATACAGTTCACTCGCTGCCGATGCTCAGTAGGTACTGCCGCCCTCCCTCCCTTTGTAAGGGAGGATGAACTCCTTGGAGACTGAAACAGTTCTAGGTGATCACCCTTAAATAGGACTGCAGTAATGTTTACACTGTGGGATGATACACACAGTTCGCGGGGACACACAGAGAATGCTCTCGCAGTTACTGAGGACTCTCTATTAATGCTGACTCAACCTGCAAAGACATCCTGGAAATTCTGTGAAATCTCTTGTAAATATGAACACACTCCAGTGACGATCAATCCTGAATGTGTCCTTGGCGCAGCTTCAAATAGTGCGATGATCACTGGGAGACTCCCTGTGGTCTATGTCTTTGTACACCTGTTACACACTGACCATTTTACAATGAACATGCCCCTATGTGAATGATGGCACACTGTAGGCGGTCTCCTGTTATATACACCCTCTGAGATATCCAGTTAGAGCTTTCAAATTTCTTCGGAGACAATAGACAATAGACAAGAGGTGCAGGAGTAAGCCATTCTGCACTTCGAGCCTGCAGCACCATTCAATATGATCATAGATGATCATCCTTAATCAGTATCTTGTTCCTGCCTTAGCTCCATAACCCTTGAATCCACTATCCTTGAGAGCTCTATCCAACTCTTTCTTAAATGAATCCAGAGACTGGGCCTCCACTGCCCTCTGGGGCAGTGCATTACACACAGTCACCACTCTCTGGGTGAAGAAGATTCTCCTTATCTCTGTCCTAAATGGTTTACCCCGTATTTTTAAGCTGTGTCCTCTGGTTCGGCACTCACCCATCAGTGGAAACATGTTTCCTGCTGCCAGAGTGTCCAATCCTTTAATAATCTTATATGTCTCAATCAGATCCCCTCTCAGTCTTCTAAACACAAGGGTATGCAAGCCCAGTCTCTCCAGTCTTACAGTGTAAGGTAATCCCGCCATTCCAGCAATTGACCTCGTGAAATTACGCTCCACTCCCTCAATAGCCAGAATGTCTTTCCTGAAATTTGGAGACCAGAACTGCACATAGTCCTCCGGGTGTGGTCTCACCGGGACCCTATACAGCTGCACGAAAACCTCTTTGCTTCTATACTCAATCCCTCTTGTCGTGAAGGCCAGCATGCTATTAGCCTTCTTCACTACCTGCTGTACCTGCATGCTTACCTTCATTGACTAGTGTACAAGAAAACCCAGATCACTCTGCACTGCCACTTGACCTGAATTGATTCAATTTCGTGAGTAATCTGACTTCCTGTTCTTGCCACCAAAGTGGATAACCATACATTTATCCACATTAAACTGCATCTGCCATGCATCTGACCACTCACCTAACTTGTCCAGTTCACCCTGTAATCTCCTAACATCCTCATCACATTTCACCCTGCCACACAGCTTAGTAGCATCAGCAAATTTGCTAATGTTATTGCTAATATCATCTTCTATATCATTAACATATATTGTAAAAAACTGCGGTCCCAGTACTGATCCCTCCGGTACCCCACTGGTCACTGCATGCCATTTCGAAATGGAGCCGTTTATCGCTACTCTTTGTTTCCTATCAGCCAATCAATTTTCAATCCAAGTTAGTACTTTGCCCCCCAATACCATGCGCCCTAATTTGGCTCACTAACCTCCTGTGTGGGACTTTATCAAAAGCTTTCTGAAAGTCCAGGTACACTACATCTACTGGATCTCCCTCGTCCATGTTCAGAGTTACATCCTCAAAAAATTCCAGAAGATTAGTCAAGCATGACTTCCCCTTCATAAATCCATGCTGACTCTGACCGATCCTGTTACTACTATCCAGATGTGCCGTAATTTTAATTCTTTATAATAAACTCCAGCATCTTTCCCACACTGAGGTCAGACTAACTGGTCTATAATTTCCTGCTTTCTCTCTCCCACCTTTAGAACATAGAAGAATACAGCGCAGTACAGGCCCTTTGGCCCTCGATGTTGCGCCGATCCAAGCCCACCTAACCTATACTAACCCACTATCCTCCATATACCTATCCAATGCCCGCTTAAATGCCCATAAAGAGGGAGAGTCCACCACTGCTACTGGCAGGGCATTCCATGAACTTACGACTCGCTGAGTGAAGAACCTACCCCTAACTTCAGTCCGATATCTACCCCCCCTTAATTTAAAGCTATGCGCCCTTGTAATACCCGACTCCATACGCGGGAAAAGGTTCACACTGTCAACCCTATCTAACCCCCTAATCATCTTGTACACCTCAATCAAGTCACCCCTAAACCTTCTTTTCTCGAATGAAAACAGCCCCAAGTGTCTCAGTCTTTCCTCATACGATCTTCCTTCCATACCAGGCAACATCCTGGTAAACCTCCTCTGCACCCGTTCCAGTGCCTCCACATCCTTCCTATAGTATGGCGACCAAAACTGCACACAATATTCCAGATGCGGCCGCACCAGAGTCTTATACAACTGCATCATGACCTCAGGACTCCGGAACTCAATTCCTCTACCAATAAAAGCCAGTACGCCATATGCCTTCCTCACCGCACTATTTACCTGGGTGGCAACTTTCAGAGATCTGTGTACATGGACACCAAGATCCCTCTGCTCATCCACACTACCAAGTATCCGACCATTAGCCCAGTACCCCATCTTTTTGTTATTCTTCCCAAAGTGAATCACCTCACACTTAGCTACATTGAATTCCATTTGCCACCTTTCTGCCCAGCTCTGCAGCTTCTCTATATCCTGCTGTAACCTGCCACATCCTTCCTCACTGTCAACAACTCCTCCGACTTTCGTATCATCCGCAAACTTGCTCACCCAAACTTCTAACCCCTCTTCCAGGTCATTTATAAAAATGACAAACAGCAATGGTCCCAAAACAGATCCTTGCGGAACACCGCTAGTGACGGCACTCCATGAAGAAACTTTGCCATCAACTACTACCCTCTGTCTTCTTCCATCCAGCCAATTCCTAATCCAAACCTCCAACTCACCTTCAATGCCATATCTCCGTATTTTCTGCAGTAGCCTACCATGGGGAACCTTATCAAACGCCTTACTAAAATCCATATATACCACATCTACCGCTTTCCCCTCATCAACCTCCTTCGTCACCTTTTCAAAGAATTCAATACGGTTTGTGAGGCACGACCTGCCCTTCACAAAACCATGCTGACTATCCTTGATCACGTTATTCCTATCCAGATGTGCATAAATCCTATCCCTTACAATTCTCTCTAAGACTTTGCCAACAACAGAAGTGAGACTCACCGGCCTATAGTTAGTAGGGTTATCCCTACTCCCCTTTTTGAACAAGGGAACCACATTTGCTATCCTCCAGTCTTCTGGCACTACTCCAGTAGACAAAGAGGACATAAAAATCAAGGCCAATGGCTCTGCAATCTCCTCCCTTGCTTCTCAGAGAATCCTAGGATAAATGCCATCAGGCCCAGGGGACTTATCTATTTTCACCTTTTCCAGGATTTCCAACACCTCTTCTCTACATACCTCAAAGCCATCCATTCTACTTATTTGTGACTCAGTATTCACATCGACGACAATGCCCTGTTCCTGAGTAAATACTGAAGAAAAGTATTCATTCAGTGTCTCCCCAATCTCTTCCGCCTCCACACGCAACTTCCCACTACTATCCTTGACTGGACCTATTCCTACCCTAGTCATTCTTTTATTCCTAACATACCTATAGAAAGCCTTAGGTTTTTCCCTAATCCTACCGACTAAGGACCTTTCATGTCCCCTCCTTGCTGCTCTTAGCTCTCTCTTCAGGTCCTTCCTGGCTACCCTATAAGTCTCAATCGCCCCAATTGAACCTTCACGTCTCATCTTGAGATAGGCCGCCCTCTTCCATTTAACAAGGGTTTCCAATTCCTTATTAAACCACGGCTCCCTCGCACGACCCTTTCCTCCCTGTCTGATAGGTACATAATTATCAAGGACACTCAATAGTTGCTCCTTGAACAAGCTCCACATATAATTTACACTCTTGCCTTGGAGTCTACTTTTCCAAGCCACACATCCTAAGTCATGCCTCACCGCATCATAATTTCCCTGACCCCAGCTATAACTCTTGCCCTCTAGTACACACTTATCCCTCTCCATCACGAGAGTAAAAATCACCGAATTATGGTCACTATCCCCAAAGTGCTCACCTACATCTAATTCTAACACCTGGCCTGGTTCGTTACCCAGAACCAAATCCAGTATGGCCTCACCTCTTGTTGGCCTGTCTACATATTGTGTCAGGAAACTCTCCTGCACACATTGAACAAACACTGACCCATCTAACGAACTTGAGCTATAGCTTTCCCAATCAATATCCGGAAAGTTAAAGTCCCCCATAACAACCACCCTATTACTGTCACTCATCTCCTGAATCACCTTCCCTATCCTTACTTCAATGATTCTAGGACTATTAGGAGGCCTGTAAAAGACTCCTAACAGGGTGACCTCACCTTTCCTATTCCTAACCTCAGCCCAAACTACCTCAGATGGCAAGTCCTCATCCATCGTCCTTTCCACCACTGTAATACTATCTTTGACAAGCAATGCCACACCTCCCCCTCTTTTACCCCCACCTCTGACCCTACTAAAACATTTAAATCCTGGAACCTGCAACAGCCAATCCTGTCCCTGTTCTAGCCATGTCTCCGTAATAGCCACAACATCGAAGTCCCAGGTACCAACCCACGCTGCAAGTTCACCTACCTTATTTCGTATACTTCTTGCATTGAAGTATACACACTTCAAGCCACTTTCCTGTTTACAGACACCCTCCTTGGAAATTGATGCCATGTTCCTAACCTCCCTACACTCCAGGCCCTGCACCCTGAAGCTACAATCTGGGTTCCCATGCCCCTGCAGAGTTAGTTTAAACCCCCCCCCCAAAGAGCACTAGCAAACCTCCCCCCAAGGATACTGGTGCCCCTCAGGTTCAGGTGTAGACCATCCTGTTTATAGAGGTCCCACCGTCCCCAGAAAGAACCCCAGTTATCCAAAAACCGGAATCCCTCCCTCCTGCACCATCCCTGTAGCCACGCATTTAAGTGTTCTCTTTCCCTATTCCTCGAATCTCTATCACGTGGCACGGGTAACAAACCAGAGACAACAACTCTGTTCGTTCTAACTCTGAGCTTCCAACCTAGCTCCCTGAAAGCCTGTCTAACATCATCGGCACTCCTCCTACCTATGTCGTTGGTGCCAATATGGAACACGACTTCGGGCTGCTCCCCCTCCCCCTCCAGGACCCGGAAAACACGATCAGAGACATCACGTACCCTTGCACCTGGGAGGCAACATACCAAACGTGAGTCTCTCTCGTTCCCACAAAACCGCCTATCTGTGCCCCTAACTATCGAGTCCCCAATTACTACTGCTCTGCTCTTCTTCACCCTTCCCTTCTGAGTAACGGGGACAGGCTCCGTGCCAGAGACCTGAGCCCCGTTACTTACCCCTGGTAAGTCATCCCCCCCACAAGTATCCAAAACGGTATACTTGTTCTTGAGGGGAACGGCCGCAGGGGGTCCCTGCACTAGCTGCTTCCTCCCAGTCCCCCTCACTGTCACCCATCTATCTTTGGAGTTACTACTTCCCTATAACTCTGATCTATGACCCCCTCTGCCTCCCGAATGATCCGAGGTTCATCCAACTCCAGCTCCAGTTCCCTAACACGGTCTTGGAGGAGCTGGAGATGGGTGCACTTCCTGCAAGTGTAATCGGCAGGGACGTCGATGGCATCCCTCACCTCATACATGTTGCAGGAGGAACATTGCACTGCCTTCACTGCCATCCCTCTAAAGCTAACTTTTATTTTAAAACCACTTCTTAAAAAGTGGTTCAACATTAGTCACCCTCCAATCCGCAGGAACTGATCCCGAATCAATCGAACTCTGGAAAATAATCACCAACGCATCCACGATCTCTCGAGCCACCTGTTTCAATACCCTGGGATGTAGACCATCAGACCCCGGTACTTATCAACCTTCAGACCTAACAGTCTCTCGAACACCAATTCCTGGCAAATATATATTCTCTTAAGTTCAGGTCCTTCAGCCACTGTTACCTCAAGGAGGTTGTTTGTGTCTTCCTCAGTGAACACAGATCTGAAGTACGAATTTAATTCTTCTGCCATTTCTTTGTTCACCATAATATATTCCCCTGTTTCTGCCTTCAAGGGCCCAATTTTTGTCTTAACCATTTTTTTTTTGCCTTTCGCATACCTAAAAAAGCTTTTGCTATCCTCCTTTATATTATTGGCCAATGTACCTTTCTACCTCATTTTTGTCTCTGCGTATTTATTTCTTAGTAATCCTCCTGTGTTCTTTAAAAGCTTTCCAGTCCTCCGTTTTCCCACTTACCTTTGCTATATTAATAGATTGACACACACCATGGATAATGCGTGGAAATAAAGATTGAGTAATTTGGGGTTCGCTTTACATACTGACATACTCCTCCTGAGAGTGTTTATAGGTCGTCTCTTAATCCCCTGTAAATATTCACACACACACAATTTTGAGTCACTGTAGGTACTGATATACTGTTCTAAATAAGAGTCACATCAGATGCAAAATGTTAACTCTGTTTCTCCTGCCACAGGTACTGCCAGACTGGTTAGACTACTAGCGCATTTTCTGTTTTCTTTCAAATTTTCAGCATGTGCAGTGTTTATTTTTTGTCTTGATGTTGCAACACTAATCTATTTCCTGGAATATTGTTTGATGCCCTTAGTGTAGCAAACATTGTGAGTCATTTTCTGGAATAAAGTAAATCAATCTGTCCTTGAGGTAGGAATGATCACAGATTAAGTGGTACTTGCGTAAAGACATTTCTCCTTATCTCAGTCACTCGGGCTGCTCTACAGTTCGGAGACTGTGGCCCATGTTACCATGCGCCCTAATTTTAGGACACAGCTGCTAACATGAATCATGTCAATCTCTTTTAAACAATTTGCAGTCCAATGAGAACACCTCTTAATGACATGCAAGACGGGACATCTAAATCTCACCCATTTAGTTCCACTTCATAAACAATCTCCAGTCGCAGGAATGTGTCTCGTGCCTTTCGGTTATAATCACTCCAATGTCAAAATGTGCCTCTTTAAGTGAGGAAAATAAGTCTGGACACATCTGTGTCTCTCTGGCTTCCGAAAGGTTCCACAAAGTACTTTGTTGGAAATCACTTTGCAATGGACGCATCCCTATTCCAGCTGTTTATGTCACTCCATGTGTAGTTTGCAGACAAAGGAAATCTGTATTCTTGGAACATAATCCTGTAAGTGACAGACTGTTACACACAGTGCCTGACCCTCTCACAATCGCAAGCCATAGTCTTATTTAATAGTAAGCAGAAAATATCATGTAAAGCGCCCACTCATTGGACTTTTAATAAAATAATTTACTGATAATGTGCAGTTTGAAGAAATGAAATACAGTGAGATAGCTAAGTGAGTGTGACTAACTGATGAAACTGACTCACGTTAACTTTTGACTTCAAGACATCAGAACACAGAGATTGAATCCTCATCAAACTCACAAATAGCATTTAATGCCAGATTTGCAGACAAAGACCGGAAGTATGCCGAAAGAAAAATAATGATCAGACACACTGGTTGGTGGTGTGTTCGAGAAACATTCTCAGTCAAAGAACTTTGTGATATGTCAATTGTACGAAGAGAAACGACTCTCTGCTTCACTGAAGAAAAGCAGGTGTGTAGTTCACTGTCTGCCTGATTTGCAGACAAAGGAGACATTTTCGGGGATATTCAGGTAAATTACTTTATTAGTGACAAACCATGCACATAACAACAGTATCTCATACCAAGAAGAGAATAGATTTTAGTCAAACAGAGACGCATCCCAAATTGACAATCTGGCCCATTTGCCAAACATTCTGCCCGTTGGAACATCATGAACAGATAACCAGTATAGTAAGGCTTTTAAATTGTCCACCAAATCTACTGAGTCTTTCTCAATTCAACGCGCGGCGTGACATCGAATCCATCCCTCCAGAACTACCCCTCTTAGAGGATGAAAGATCAGTCCACAGCAGAGGCCTCACCTTCATCCCACTATGCTCCCGGATTAACGAGTTCAACACGCAGCGTGACGTCGAACATTTCTTCCGCCGCCTTCGCCTCCGCGCCTACTTCTTCAACCAAGACTCTCGCCCACTCTCTGACGACCCATTCTTCCGCCTCCAACACACCCCATCCACCTGGACACCACGTGCTGGCCTCTTACCTGCCCTCGATCTCTTCATAGCCAACTGCCACCACGACATCAACCGCCTCAACTTTTCCAACCCTCTCACCCACTCCAACCTCTCACCCTTGGAACGTGCAGCCCTCCACTCCCTCCGCTCCAAACCCAACCTCACTATCAAACCGGCAGACAAGGGCGGCGCGGTAATAGTTTGGCGCACTGACCTTTACACCGCTGAGGCTCAATGCCAGCTCGCGGACACCTCCTCCTACTGCCCCCTTGACTATGACCCCACTTCTCACCACCAGACCATGATCTCCAGACCATCATCTCCCAGACCTCAGGGGATCTCTCATCCACCGCCTCCAACCTCATAGTCCCACAACCCCGCACCGCCCGTTTTTACCTCCTGGCGAAAATCCATAAACCTGACTGCCCAGGCCGACCCTTTGTCTCAGCCTGCTCCTGCGCCACCGAACTCATCTCTGCATACCTCGACACGGTCCTGTCCCCCTTCGTCCAGGAACTCCCCACCTACATTCGGGACACCACCCACGCTCTCCACCTCCTCCATGATTTTCGCTTCCCCGGTCCCCAACGCCTTAACTTCACCATGGACATCCAGTCCCTGTCCAACTCCATCCCCATCACGAAGGACTCAAATCCCTCCGCTTCTTCCTTTCCCGCCGTACCAACCAGAACCTTAACCTGACACCGTCCTTCGACTGACTGAACTGGTCCTCACCCTGGACAACTTCTCTTTCCAATCCTCCCACTTCCTCCAAACCAAAGGACACGCATGGGCCCCAGCTATCCTGCCTCTTCGTAGGATATGTGGAACAGTCCATGTTCTGCAGCTACACTGGCACCACTCCCCACCTTTTCCTCCACTACATCGATGACTGCATCGGCGCCGCCTCGTGGTCCCACGAGGGGGTTGAACAGTTCATCCATTTTACCAACACCATCCACTCCGACCTCAAATTCACCTGGACCGTCTCAGACTCCTCCCTCCCCTTTCTAGACCTTTCCAGTTCTATCTCGGGGGACCGAATCAACACGGATATTTACTATAAACCGACCGACTCCCACAGCTACCTAGACTATACCTCCTCCCACCCTGCCCCCTGTAAAAACGCCATCCCATATTCCCAATTCATTCGTCTCCACCGTATCTGCTCCCAGGAGGACCAGTTCCAATAACGTACAACCCAAATGGCCTCCTTCTTCAAAGACCGCAAACTCCCCCCAGACATGATCGATGATGCCCTCCACCGCATCTCCTCCACTTCCCGCTCCTCCGCCCTTGAGCCCTGCCCCTCCAATCACCATCAAGACAGAACCCCACTGATGCTCACCTACCACCCCACCAACCTCCATATACAGCATATCATCCGCCGTCATTTCCGCCACCTCCAAACGGGCCACACAACCAGGGATATATTGCCCCCCTTCCCTATCAGCGTTCCGAAAAGACCACTCCCACCGTGACTCCCTCGACAGGTCCACACCCCCCCTCCCCACAAACCCAACCTCCACTCCCGGAAACTTCCCCTACAACCGCAAGAAATGCAAAATTTGCGCCCACACCTCCCCCCTTACTTCCCTCCAAAGCCCCAAGAGATCCTTTCGTATCCGCTACAATTTCACCTGCACCTCCACACACGTCATTTATTGCATCCGCTGCACCCGATGTGGCCTCCTCGATATTGGACAGACAGGCCGCCTACTTGCGGAACGTTTGAGACAACACCTCTGGGACACCCGGACCCACCAACCCAACCACCCCGTGGCTCAACACTTCAACTCCCCCTCTCACTCCAACAAGGACATGCAGGTCCTTGGACTCCTCCATCGCCAGACCATAGCAACACGACGGTTGGAGGAAAAGCGCCTCATCTTCCGCCTAGGAACTCTCCAATCACAAGGGATGAACTCAGATTTCTCCAGTTTCCTCATTTCCCCTTCCCCCACCTGATCTCACTCAAATCTCTCAAACTCAACGCCGCCTTCCTAACCTGCAATCTTCTTCCTGACCTGTCCGCCCCCACCCCCACTCCGACCTATCACCCTCACCTTGACCTCCTTCCACCTATCGCATTTCCAACGCCCCTTCCCCAAGTCCCTCCTCCCTACCTTTTATCTTAGCTTGCTGGACACACTTTCCTCATTCCTGAAGAAGGGCTCATGCCCGAAACGTCGATTCTCCTGCTCCTTGGATGCTGCCTGACCTGCTGCGCTTTTCCAGCAACACATTTTGAGCTCTGATCTCCAGCATCTGCAGTCCTCACTTTCTTCTTTCTCAATTCAATGGTCACTGTTTCTAAATATTCTCCAAGTGATTTTGAACTGTGTATGTATAATTAGTCAATGAAGAAAATCTCTTGTATTTTGTTGAATAAACACAGTTTCAAACTGTGTGTGGCTTAGGCCGATTACGTTTGTAAAACGTAAATAGTTTTATTCAATCACAGTCATTGTCTTTTAACTGGTCGATCCATAATATCAGTTAATTTCCAATTACTCTGAATACAGAACAACTTGCTAGCTAAATTCTTTTTCACATCAGCCCTGACATTAGAAATCTGTCAGTTTCCAGTGAGTTAATCCAAATTGTCTCTCCAAGTGCGATTTATTTCCATTATTGTTGTCAAGCTAAAATTCACGTCTATATTTTTTCCTCACACATTTCGTTATTTCATTCTTGAATTACATTGAACAGCATATTTCTCAAGCATTAAATCAGACTGAATTTTCAATGCAAGAATTGATGCAAAGAATACCACATTCAGTTTATAAATTGCACTTAATTTTAAATGCCTTTTTCACTGTATAGCCACTAATGTCACTTGACATAACCATAGTGCTCTTTTCATTGCAAAGATGGCATCCATGGCAAAGACGATGCGTGTCTGGAATGAGCGCCAGAAGAAATGGTGGAAGCTGGTACAAGTGAACATTTGAAAGACATCAGTGAGGGAATATGAACAGGAAAATCTTATTGGGATATGGGACAAATGCTGGCAAAATTGGCCAGATTAGTTTAGAATCTCTGCTCAGTGTGCACGAGTGAGACTGAAGTTTCTGTTTCAGTGCTGTACATCTCTATCACAACTAGCAAAAATCAAACCAGCATTTACCCCACCTGAATAAAAACTGATGATGAATGAAATGCCAGCCTTGAAAAGAAATTATAATAAACTGTCTTTTAGAGAGAAAATATATGAATTATTCGAGGCATACAATCTCACGAATGATGATATGCATATCCTCACTGAGGCAAGACACCCAAAGTAGCGGCCCGAGAGGTAGGGGATTGAAGGGAAGGTGCCCATAATCACTTATTGACGTGCTGTTCGTGGGACAGCAGTGCACGATGTTAATGCAGCAACATCTACATCAGTTACTGATATGTTTCTACTCCTCTCCCCGTCACTTACTAAAAGGAGAGCAGTCATAAAGTGGAACAACGAAGTGAACCTGTCTCGATCGGGGATATGATAAAATGTATTCAGTACGAGTGAGTGAAGTTGGGGAACGGACCGTTTTGCGAGTTACATTTTAGAACAATTAAGAATAACTATTGTTCTGGAGACACGAACTTTACAATTGGTTCCCCCCAGCCAGGAATGGAACAGGAAGAATAGTACAGTCTCCGTCCCCGAGTACTTCATTGTCGGGAGACGAGGGCAGATAATAAATCTGGAGAGCTCACACTCTGGTCAAACAGATAGTGGCGTGTGTATGGAATGAACTGACAGACGAAGTGGTGGAGGATTCTATAATTACATGTAAATGACATGTGGGTCAGAATGGATTAGAGCGATAAAGGTCAAATAGAACTAGATTAATTTAGGATATCTGTGCAGCATAGACAAGTTTGACCGAATGATTTGCCTTCCGTGTCGTACATCAGTATGACTCTGTGACACACTCAGCAATGTGGATAACTCAAGCAGGAATGTGGGTTATTACCAGTTGACCCGGTAAAAGATCTAAATATTTCTCATTCCTCACACAAACAGGATCTCATCAAAGCTGTGGTTGAGGATGCATTAAGTTTGGACTGTAACCTGATAATGTGTTATTTTTAAGTTTGTCCTCCTCGGTCCAGCCCCAGTACCTCGATATTGAGACAGTAATTGTGACAGTAAGATTTAGAGAATCGGGAAATAGACTGGCAGCATACCAGACAAAGTCACAACAGCCGGACACAGTTTATTCCACCTCACTATTGATTATGCCACGCTAAGTCAATCTACCACTAAAATGTGTCCAGTAGTAACGAACGCCACCGCTGTATTGAATGGTTTGAAATCACAACAGGATATAAGCTCAATTCCTTATAGTTTGATTGTGTTCTGGTCCATACAGCGGAAACAGGAATCCCAGAATAAGCTAATGTTTACTGTTTGAAAAAAAAAATCTATACAGTTCACTCAAGGATCAAAAAATGGTTCAGCCACTTTTTAAGAGATGTAAACTGTTGGAGTCAGTCAAACTGATGTCAACAACACCTTACAGCATCAGTCGCTGGATTAAAAAACAGGTAGATGGGATTACTTTAGAATGACATCATGGTCAGAATATACATGGCGTGTCGAATGTCTTGTTCCAGTGCTGTATCGTTCTATTTACTGTGTGACAGAATGTGCGGAGTGAGGTTTAATATTTCCAGCAGAATATGCCTCTTATTTGGAACATACAGTAAGTGGAGGTGTACTGAGATTAGAAATGTAGAAAAGGATGATCAATTTCATTGGCACACATGAAAAGAGCAGGGTCAGAGGAATCAGGCAGATAATGTGTATAAAGTTCGAAAGGAGAGAGGGAAAAAAGTACGTTTACGAAATATATGGAATTTTGGTCTTCATTAATAGAGGGAATGAGAACAAACTCATGGAAAAGATTATGATCTTTGAAATAGCTCTGGTTTAAGCCATAGTCAATCATTGCTTACGATTGCTGTCAAATGGTCCTGCTTACAAACAGCATGAGGGCCCTTGAGGATGTGGAATGTAGATTTACTGGAGTGTTTCGTTGACAAAGAAAATGCAGTCATTTGGGTTGATTTGGAGAAATTGTCATTTTCTTTGGAGAAAACAATTTGAATATATTTTTGATAGAGCTCTACAAAAGTGGACACCTGATGAAGGAGCAACGCTCTGAAAGCTAGTGCTGCCAAATAAACCTGTTGGACTATAGCCTGGTGTTGTTTGATTTTTAACTTTTATGACCCCCGAAAACAGTCTTGTTCAGTCCCTGATATGTAACAGTAATGCCCACCCTTCAGCAACAAACGTATTCCCATCCAACTGCACCAAACCACATTCACCACCTCCAACTCTGATATAAAACAATGACTATTCTCCCATAAACTGCCGGAGCTTTGCCCGAAAGATACATGCTGGCGGTGGCCAGGTTGACAAGCCAACTGAGGCTGGTGAACCCCTTTCCTGTTTAGTGCAAGAGCGGAGCCGGGAGGCTCAAACTATAATCTATATTGGTGCGCTACTGTTCTATAAAATCACATAGACCGCATTGACTTCAGTTTCATATCGATATGCGTGTCTCTCCCTCTTTGCTGGCACCTGCAGACACTTCACTGACTCAGACACGTTTGTCATTGCAGTACTGCGCCTGAATTCAATAACTGGCGGTACGTTTACTCACAGGTCAACATAGAGTCCCGCCCCGCCATTCCAATCTCTTGGAGGACCAACCCCTGCCGTCCATTCCTCCAGACCCGCCCCTTCTCTCCAAATGGTCAGAACCAGCTGGACCCATTGTGAACTGGGGCAAGCACACTGTTTCGTGTGTCTCAGAGCTTCAGGTGTGAGGGTGAGTCTAACCCTGAGGAGGGAAAGTAATGTGTCAAGCCACTTTCCTCCATGGTTCACATATGTGGTCCTCGACCCAGAAAACAATCTGCACTAGAACTGGCTTTAACTGAACCGGAACAAAGATGAATGCTGCAAACAAGCTGGCACCATTAAAATCCCAATGTGAAAATGTCTGACGGTTCAGAGGAAGGGTCAATTGAACCGAAATGCGAAGTCTGATTTCACTTCACAGATGCTGCCGGACCTGTTGCGGGTGTTATTACAGCAATTTCCTTTTTTGTGTGTGTGTGTGAATAAATATCGTGTCTGTGTTCTTACAAAATGTCACTGACCTCCACCAACTGGTCTGCATCAGAATTGGGGCAATGATGTCACTCTGGTCCAGGAGAGGCGTGATGGAGAACACGGGGAAAGCAGGTTTCTCCACCAGCAAACTAGTAAGCACGAAAATATTACTTTGACTTCTCCCCACACCATCCTGCCCTGTGGGAGCAGCGTTTCACCCTCTGGAGGTAGCAGTCAAACAGTCTTTGCAGAAACCCTCAGGGCTCTGACATTCTGAGATCCTTGGCATTTTGTTGATTTAGAGAAGGCTTCCTTTTGCAAAAACCAAAAGGCAGTTTGGGAAGCTTCATATCAATGGATCGAGGGAAATGGGTGCAATCAAGACACGACTGAATTTTGTGAACAGCACATGGTTAAATGAAGTGAGATTTGCTTGAATGGAACATGACTGCAGATCATTTGACCACTCCAATATCAGGAAAAACTGAGGACTGTAAATGCTGGAAATCAGAGTGGATAAGTGTGGTACTGTAAAAGCACAGTAAGTCAGGCAGCATCCGAGGAGCAGGAGAATCGACATTTCAGGTATAAGCCTCGAAGGGTTTGAGCTAATCTGCTGTGTGTTTCTTTTAACAGCGCCACACTTTTCAACTGCGAAATAGTAGCCAATTCTGAAAGTCAGCCCAGACTGGGAATGATGAGGTGGGTATGCAATGGATGAAGTCAATGTGCAATGAGTGACCGAAGCAATGACAGTAAACAGGGCGGGGAGGTTCCCCTAGTTATGGGAAGATTTAATTCTGAAGCTAACACACCCAAAACAAGGAGCTACAATTTATCATTTGCCCATGATCAGGTATCAGTTATGCATTTCTTATTTAGTTTTGATTTCTCGTTTTAAACTCTGGGCCTTTGTTTTCAGATTTTGATGAATTTATAAAACGGCTCCATTTAGAAAGGAATTTAAATTTCAGAAAGAGCACAAAGTTTGTTTTCGTTATTTATTCTTCACATCCTTGTTGCCTCATCCAGCGTTTAGTGTCCATCGCTAAATGGCCTAGACAAGGTGACAGTGAGGCCCATTCTTGACCTGCTGTCACCCGTGGCGGATATGCAAATCTAAATTTCAGCGAAGGAGTACCAGTATTTTCATCCAGTGACACTGACAGAATTATGATATAGTTCCACTTCAGGATCTTGTGCAACATGGAAGGGAGCTTAGCAGATGTGAGAAACCTGAGAATGACGAGAACGAGGGTAGGTCCGATCAAGGACAGTAGTGGGAGACTGTGTATTGAGTCGGAAGAGATAGGAGAGGTCTTGAACAAGTACTTCTCTTCAGTATTTACGAACGAGAGGGACCGTATTGTAGAAGAGGAGAGTGTGAAATGGACTGGTAAGCTAGAAGATATACCTGTTAGGAAGGAAGATGTGTTGGACATTTTGAACAACTTGAGGATAGACAAGTCCCCCGGGCCTGACGGGATATATCCTAGGATTATGTGGGAAGCAAGAGAGAAAATTGCAGTACCGTTGGCAATGATCTTCTCGTCTTCACTGGCAACGGGGGTGGTACCAGGGGACTGGAGAGTAGCGAATGTTGTGCCCCTGTTCAAAAAAGGGAATAGGGATAACCCCGGGAATTACAGGCCTGTTAGTCTTACTTCTGTGGTAGGCAAAGTAATGGAAAGGGTACTGAGGGATAGGATTTATGAGTATCTGGAAAGACACTGCTTGATTAGGGACAGCCAGCACGGATTTGTGAAGGGTAGGTCTTGCCTTACAAGTCTTATTGAATTCTTCGAGGAGGTGACCAAGCATGTGGATGAGGGAAGAGCAGTGGATGTAGTGTACATGGATTTTAGTAAGGCATTTGAGAAGGTTCCCCATGGTAGGCTTATGCGGAAAGTAAGGAGGCATGGGATAGAGGGAAATTTGGCCAATTGGATAGAAAACTGGCTAACCGGTCGAAGGCAGAGAGTGGTGGTAGATGGTAAATATTCAGCCTGGAGCCCAGTTACAAGTGGAGTTCCGCAGGGATCAGTTCTGGGTCCTCTGCTGTTTGTAATTTTTATTAATGACTTAGATGAGGGAGTCGAAGGGTGGGTCAGTAAATTTGCAGATGATACGAAGATAGGTGGAGTTGTGGACAGTGAGGAGGGCTGTTGTCGGCTGCAGAGGGACTTAGATATGATGCAGAGCTGGGCTGAGGAGTGGCAGATGGAGTTCAACCCTGCCAAGTGTGAGGTTGTCCATTTTGGAAGAACAAATAAGAATGCGGAATACAGGGTTAATGGTAGGGTTCTTAGTCAGGTGGAGGAACAGAGGGATCTTGGGGTCTATGTACATAGATCTTTGAAGGTTGCCACTCAGGTGGATAGAGTTTGTAAGAAGGCCTATGGAGTATTATCGTTCATTAGCAGAGGGATTGAATTCAAGAGTCGTGAAGTGATGTTGCAGCTGTACAGGACTTTGGTTAGGCCACAGTTGGAGTACTGTGTGCAGTTCTGGTCGCCTCACTTTAGGAAAGATGTGGAAGCTTTGGAGAGGGTGCAGAGAAGATTTACCAGGATGTTGCCTGGAATGGAGAGGAAGTCGTACGAGGATAGGTTGAGAGTTCTCGGCCTTTTCTCGTTGGAACGGCGAAGGATGAGGGGTGACTTGATAGAGGTTTATAAGATAATCAGAGGAATAGATAGAGTAGACAGTCAGAAACTTTTTCCCCGGGTACAACAGAGTGTTACAAGGGGACATAAATTTAAGGTGAAGGGTGGAAGGTATAGGGGAGATGTCAGGGGTGGATTCTTTACCCAGAGAGTGGTGGGGGCATGGAATGCGCTGCCCGTGGGAGTGGTAGAGTCGGAATCATTGGCGACCTTTAAGCGGCATTTGGATAGGTACATGGATGGGTACTTAATCTAGGTTAGAAGTTCGGCACAACATCGTGGGCCGAAGGGCCTGTTCTGTGCTGTATTGTTCTATGTTCTATGTTCTATCTATGTTCTATGCTATCTCTGTGGGCCTGCTGCCATTGTCCTTACAGGTTATAGAAATTATTAGATGGCACAATGACTCAATGGAAGGCACTGCTGCTTCAGAGCGCCAGGGATTCTGGATTTATTGCTGTCTTGATGGCTGTCCATGTGGAGTTTGTACGTTTACCCTGTGTCTTCATTGGTTTCCTCTGTTTGCTTCAGTTTCCTCCTGCTGTCCAAAGATCTACGGGTTAGTTCCAATTGCCCATGCTTAATTGCCTGTCGTGTTCAGGGATGTGTAGTTCAGGTACGTTAGATTAGGTAAATCTAATGTGGGTCTGGGTCAGATGCACTTCATAAGGTCAGTGTAGACTTGTTTGGCCAGGATTGTATGATTATGGTTTTGTGAAATACGTTTAGATTGATACTGGCAAATTGTTGAAATACATCTGATTGTTCATACAAACTACTGCCACTATACAGCAATGGTGAAAACGGTGAATGTTGAATGTGGCTGATGGAGTTAGAATCGCAGAATTGATTCAGCTCAGAAGGAAGCCACTTCAACATTCTCTCTGCACCGGCTGGAAGAATGAGAATCTCTCTCAGTGCCAGTCTGCTGCCTTCTCCCTCTTAACATATACATTGTTTATTTGCAGTGAACAGACTAATTCCCTGAGTTAATATGTTGATTTATACCCGGATTACAGGATCTGCTTAGTTCTGGAGGTCTATTTCAAATTACAAGTTTTCTGTTTCTGTGTGCTTCCATCCACTTCACCTGATGAGAGAACAACGCAAAGATAGCTTGTTGTTTCAAATAAACTATTGGACAATAACCTGGTGTCGTGTGACTTGTGATGTTGTCCAGCCCAGTCCAACACTGGCACGTCCATATCTGATTTTTTGAAGTCACTGCAGATATCTGAACCTCTCGCCTCTTGTAGTCACAAGAGGTTAATGGTTGGCCCAGTTCAGAATCTGGATGATGTACCTATGAACGTGTTTATCATCGTGAATTCCGTGCTGAAATGCCCTTGAATGTCAATGGAGGACGATTAGATTTTATGCTGTTGTAAGTGGACATTGCCTGGGAATTGTCTGTAATCAGTGCAAGACTGTGTCCTGTTAAGGTATTGCTCCACGTTAATATAGACAATTTCAGTGACTGGGAAATAGTGAATTGTGCTGAGCATTGTACAATCATCAGGGAATATCCCCATCTCTGAATTTCTGATGTCATCAAGTTCACTGATGAAGCAGGTGAAGATGTTTGAGCCAAAGACACCATCCTCAGGAATGCTTGCAGTGATATTACAGGGCTGAGATGGTTGGAGTCCAGTAAGCACAAAACCATCCTTTGTGTTAAGGATGGCTCTAACCTTTCACACGGTTTCGAATTTTGCTCTTTGATCAATATTCTATCCAATGCTCTCCTGATATCACAGGCAGTCACTTCCCAGCTCTCTCCCAGTGCGAAAACACTATTGTGCAGTGAGTTGAGATCAGTGCTTGATCTCAGTCTAATAAGCTGAAACTTTATTGCTGGAACAGAACAGCAGGTCAGGCAGCATCTAGGGAACAGAAGATTCGACGTTTCGGGCACATGCCCTTCTTCAGGAATGAGCAGAGAGTGTTCAGCAGGAGAAGATAAAAGGTAGGGAGGAGGGACTTGGAGGAGGGGCGTTGGAAATGTGATAGGTGGAAAGTGGTCAAGGTGAAGGTGATAGGTCGGAGTAGGGTGGAGGCGGAGAGGTCAAGAAGAAGACTGCAGGTCAGGAAGGCGGTGCCGGGCTGGAGGGATTCGGCTGAGACAAGGTGTGGGGGGGGGGGGGGGGGATGAAGAAACTGGTGAAGTCCAAGTTCATCCCCTGTGGTTGGAGGGTTCCCAGTCGGAAGATAAGACGCTCCTCCTCCGACCGTCGCGTTGTTGTGGTTTGGCGGTGGATGAGTCCAATGACCTGCATATCCTCGGTGGAGTGGGAGGGGGAGTTGAAATGCTGTGCTCCAGGGTGATTGGGTTGGTTCGTCCGGGTGGCCCAGAGGTGCTCTCTGAATCGCTCCGCAAGTAGGCGGCCTGTCTCCCCAATATAGAGGAGGCCACACCGGCTGCAGCGGATGCAGTAGATAATGTGGGTGGAGGTGCAGGTGAATCTGTGGCGGATATGGAAGCTTCCTTTGGGGCCTTGGAGAGAAGTGAGGGGGGAGGTGTGGGCGCAAGTGTTGCACCTCCTGCGCCCACACCTCCCCCCTCACTTCTCTCCAAGGCCCCAAAGGAAACTTTCATGTCCGCCACAGATTCACCTGCACCTCCACCCACATTATCTACTGCATCCGCTGCAGCCGGTGTGGCCTCCTCTATATTGGGGAGACAGGCCGCCTACTTGCGGAGCGATTCAGAGAGCACCTCTGGGCCACCCGGACGAACCAACCCAATCAACCTGTAGCACAGCATTTCAACTCCCCCTCCCACTCCACCGAGGATATGCAGGTCATTGGACTCATCCACCGCCAAACCACAACAACGCGACGGTCGGAGGAGGAGCGTCTTATCTTCCGACTGGGAACCCTCCAACCACAGGGGATGAACTTGGACTTCACCAGTTTCTTCATCCCCCCTCCCCCCACCTTGTCTCAGCCGAATCCCTCCAGCCCGGCACCGCCTTCCTGACCTGCAGTCTTCTTCTTGACCTCTCCGCCTCCACCCTACTCCGACCTATCACCTTCACCTTGACCTCTTTCCACCTATCACATTTCCAACGCCCCTCCTCCAAGTCCCTCCTCCCTACCTTTTATCTTCTCCTGCTGAACACTCTCTGCTCATTCCTGAAGAAGGGCATGTGCCCGAAACGTCGAATCTTCTGTTCCCTAGATGCTGCCTGACCTGCTGTGCTGTTCCAGCAATAAAGTTTCAGCTTTGATCTCCAGCGTCTGCAGACCTCACTTTCTCCTCAGTCTAATAACAACAGTACATGATTGGCACTTCTCAGAGTGAAACTGCAGGAGTGTCAGAAGATTGTTTATGTATTGGTATCCTTTCATGCAGTCAGAGTGGTAGAAGTCTCTCTCTCTGGAGCTATACGTCAGAATATATCTAGATGAGATGGGAAGACATCTCTATTCCCAGAATACTCACATTCCCAATCCAAACAACAGAGCAGAATCATGACAGTCATCCAGTTTATAACAGCCTGAATTTTGAACATGCAAGGAAAAAACACTTTGGATTAAGCCATTCATACGTTCTACAAGTGGACAACGATTCAGTGGTTCGACAGGGCTGTCATAACATAAATACTTGACAAAGGTGCAAATCCTGGTTTCCCAAGTGTAAATTAAAGCATAGAATCCCGACACTGCATAAGGAGGTCAAAAGGAAAATAAAGTTTGCACCGACCCACAAAACAGCATGTCAAACAGACGACAGTCCTCCCACACACTACCCATAACCCTACGATTCTCCATATATAATCCTTTTAACCTCCACAGCTGTGCACTGAGGGAGGAGACCCACTCAGACACGGGGAGAATGTGCAAACTTCACACAGACAGTGGCGTGTGGAAACGAACCAGTCTCCTTGGCGCTGAGGTAGCATTGCAAACTGCTGAATTACGGTACTGTCCCTAAATCCAGTTAATATTCTGTGCGCCTTGTTCATCAGAAATCTGCGACATAATAAAAACGAGCACAGAAAAACACACAAAAGCCAAAACCCTGGTTGTAAAATGGAGATGAATGAAATTGGAAATGTTTGGGTTTGATTGGAGCAGAAAGCTCTCATGAAAGCCAAGGCATTGTCATTATAGCTCCGCCCCATTCGCTTCCATTGGCTGGAGGACCAGTTCCCTCCCACTCTGCCCTGAAGTCAATCCCATCATTCACTCCGATTGGCTTGACGACCGACCGATCCAGTCCCACCCCTCGCTCACTCTCATTGGATGAACTATTTCATTGATAGCAATAATGTGGAGGAGCTGGTGTTTGACTGCATGGACAAAGTTCAAAATTACACACCAGGTTACATTTCAAAATGTTTATTTTCAAGTCCAAGATTTCAGAGCTCTGCTTCTTCGTCATGTAGCTATCGAAACCTTGTAATTCCAAATAAACCTGTTGGACTTTAACCTGGGGCGGTGTCATTGATTCATGGCCTTCCCAGGTGCTCCAACAGCAATTATCGCAAGGTCGCTTCAGGCATTTACTGATCACCCAGAAAGCCTGTGACAGCAGACAAAGCGGGCTTCCCCTTCCCCAGGAACTCTAGGTATGGCAGCAGCCATGAGAGACAAAGCCTCAGAATCCCACACCCAATCTCGAGACAGTGTGGAAAATTATTCAGATGGATGTCTCTCTCCAAGCAGCAGCATTCTAATTTACAACGTTGCTGGTAAACGTTCAATAAAAGAGCAAACAATTGTCTGTAACAGAAAAAAATAAATTGCCTGAGAAACGCAGGAAGTGTTGCAGCATTTGGATGTAGAAATCATTCACAATTTTAAATTGTGTCTCATTGTTCGAACTGCGTTTTTTCTGTTTATTACGATTGTCATTCGGCTATAGTCCATATTTTGATCAGATATTGAAAGTAACGGATAATTCGCCAATCTTTCTCAGTGAGCGCGTCACAGTGGCTTACTGGTCAGCACCCAGTTCGATTCGATCCCTCAGGCGACTGCCTGTGTGGCGTTTATGTATTCCCCCTGTGTCTGTTTGGGTTTGCTCCCGCAATCAAAATGTGTGCTGGCTGGCTGATTGAATTGCACATGCTGAATTGTGCATAGTGTTCATGGATATGTATGTGAGGTTCGCAAATCAGAGGAAT
The DNA here is from genome assembly GCF_037043375.1 of Chiloscyllium plagiosum. Taxonomy (NCBI): domain Eukaryota; kingdom Metazoa; phylum Chordata; class Chondrichthyes; order Orectolobiformes; family Hemiscylliidae; genus Chiloscyllium; species Chiloscyllium plagiosum. Next base: position 84,242,646 of record NW_028270175.1, read on the forward strand.
ATGTAGTATAATGAAGTCGGGGAATGGTGCGGGGTCGATAACTTTTCAGAAAGCTGCTATAGACTTGCTCGGCCAATGTACCCGTTCTTACACTGAAGTAGAAACAGGCCATCCGAAAAGTGACCCACTCAAACCAATTTCAGCTAAAATATGGTCACCCTGACTAATGCGCCTAAACTTCACATACCTTAATTCCACATTAGGCAAAGTAAGATCTATGTTCAGAAATGTGGTGCTGGAAACGTGCAGCATCTGATGAGCTGGAGAGCCGAGCTTTCGGTTGTAAGCCCTAAATATTTTTCATGATTTGGAAATGCCGGTGTTGGACTGGAGTGTACAAAGTTAAAAATCAAACAACACCAGTTTATATTCCAACAGGTTTAATTGGAAGCACCCTAGCTTTCGGAGCGACACAATTACCTGATGAAGGAACGTCGCTCCGAAAGCTATTGTGTTCCAATTAAACCTGTTGGAACGTAACCTGGTGTTGTGTGATTTTTAACTTCATATTTTTCATCTGTGAATTTTCAGCATCTGCAATCTTCATTTTTTCCGAGAATATAATCTGTGCCGAAAAGCAGGGTATAAACCCGCGCTGATTCTTAACCATTTTGCGTGACATTTTCTGTTTCGCTGTGTTGCCTGCCAGTCTTGCTGCATCTCTCGCTCGCTCTCTTTTCCTGCCACTTTGTCACTTTATAACCTCAACTTCTCAACATTGAAATCTGCAAGACAAACAAGGAAGAAATTATGCAATAAATGGTAGGCTTTTGATAGTGTTGTAGAACAGACGATTGTCGGGTTCAGTTACATAATTCTTTGAAGTTTGCTTCACAGGGGGGTAGAAAAAGTTGTGTAGCACGATAGCTTACATTGCCCAGTCCTTTGAGAGTAGAAGGTGAGAAGTCATTGTGAGGTTGTACTGGACATTGGTGAGGCCTATTGTTTTTCACGGAGCATAGGAGGATGAGAGGCGACGTTAAAAAATTTTATAAATAATGAGACTTGTAAAAGTGTTAATGATGTCATCGTTTCCCTGGGGTGGAGAATTTGGAGACTAGAGAGGAACCATTTTAAGGCAAGAAGTGGCTATCATGTGGAATAAAATTGTGAGGAAGTGGCAGATATGGTGCAATTGAAAGGTTTGAAAGGCATTTAAATACGTACGTAATAGGAAAGTTATGGAGGTACATGGGACAGGAGCAGACAGGCAACACTAATATAGTTCAGCACAGACTGGTTGGACGGAAGGGACTGTTTCTGTGGTGTATGACTCTAATATTGTATAAACTGAGAAACTGACCGAATTATGTCACTTCTGCATCTGTCTTCTCACTTCCACGCACCATCCATTGATGTTTATTTAGGATTTCATACTACTGCCAGGAACTGTGCAAGAATCGGGAAACTGTGACATTGCAAATACTTTGGCGCTCTGTCCCAACTGAGAAAGTGCTTCAAAATTAATCATAATTTCATGGGAAAATACAAAACAGAAATCGCTCGATTAATTGAACGATTGATTTCGTTTAGGCCATGTTTTCAGACGACAGAACTGAAAACCATTGCCGATGGTACAAATCTGAAAAATTAATTATGAATGAAAGAGACTCTCAGCAAGTGAGGACATCGTCTGACACACACACACACACACACACTAACAGAGAGACAGACAGACACACACACACACTCACAGACAGACAGACAGACACACACACACTCACTCACACCCAGACAGACAGACACACACACATCACCACCACTACCACCACCAACATATAACGAGTGGAATGCAGAGGAAATTAGTTGGCTATACTGGGAGACTTGGAAAACAGCACAAGTAAGGAATCACTGAGAAGAGAATTTTGGGATAAATACTGGTTTTGAGAATGGGCTCAGCACAATGAGACTCCCTGAGGTATTCACCTTGGATCATCCCACCCCTCGGTAGTTTTGGGTTACGTGTTTGGAAACGGCAAGGTTGAAGATTACACTATGAACTGGGCTGGCCTTGGGCTGTGAATGACATGTCTGTGAGAATAGCAGAGCAGGAGCAGCATTTGATTCGCCTTTTCGTAGTGGATGCTTCTCTGGAGTCGAGTTGGTGAGTACTTGTGAACTCTCGGTCCCTCCCCCGGTAATGTAGATGAATTGCACGTCGATGTGGGTTTAGGTTATATCGCTGCCTGCTCTTTTCCCCTTTCTATCAGTCCCATGTACAGGCTGCAGGCTCTGGGGACTCTGGCGTAAGCGAGGCTGTGGTCAATTTCGGCGCTGATTTAAATGCACAGAAGGCGTTTCAGCATTCGGTGATTATGGACGGTACCCCACCACAGAGAGTAGTACCTAATTCCTGTCCATCAGCAGCTAACAAAACCGCCCACATAAACTGAGTTTAGCTTCTTTGGGACAGATTAGAGTGAGGAAACTTGATAGAAACGTAAAAGAAAGTGAGGGAAGAAAGCAAGTCATCTTTCTGCTTCGAACCTAAATCGATGTGGGTTGCAGGAGAAGTGATCGATAGTAAGGTGCCTAAGGTTTTGCAAAGATATGAAGGTTTTCTCACACATATAGTGATAAGAATCTGGAACTCACTGCCTGGATATGTGGTAGAGGCAGAAACCCCCATAACATTCCAAACCAACTTAAATATGTTCTTCTGATGCTAATACAAATACAGCATGATTAGAGAGCAGTATTTGAGGAGTGGCACAGATTCCATGGATCAAGAGGCCTTGTTCCTGATGTGGACTCTGAATGTGACCACATGTTCGGGTATATAATCTGTGCGATAGGTTCAGAACGGAAAATAAGGGCACTGGGAGGGGGGAGGGGATGCAAACAAAGGGAATGAGCGGTAGAAGGGTGAGAGAGATCCACTGAGAATAGATTTGATGTTGCGAAATCGGGGTGTGGTAATGGTGAATGAAAGAGACAGTAAAAGTGTTGGGATAAGGTGTGGATGGGTATTAGTAATCTTGAATGCAGACACATGCATACAAATCATTGGAGCAGATGTAAAGAATTTAGAAAGAGATGAGGAGATTGGATTTTCACTCAGAGAGTGGGCAGGCTGCTGGACTTTTGGCAACAGAAAGCGGCTCAGACAACACTTCCTTTGAATGTTTTCTAGAAGGAGTTAAATATAGATCACAAGATATAAGGTATGAAATGGCGAGAAACCCGGAACAGGATACTGTGTCATGGAGCAGGCACAGATGGTCACGTAGCCTGTACATGCTCAGTTTTCTAATTTTTTTAATCACCAATGAAATGGGGAGGAAAGACTGCAACGAACAGGGAGGTAGGGACAACACGAGAATCTGGGAATCACTGGGAATAGAGCAGCAGGGAATGTTTCAGAGAATGGGTGCAGTACATTTGGCACGGACACTGCCCAGAGCAATAATGCACACCATGCTAAGTCAATCAGTGTTACCTGTGCAATGAGTACAGGAGCACCCATCCCTCAATCGTTGGTTCTATAGAGACGTCCCCTGGATAGGGATGTCAAATTTCATTAAGCTGCCAGCTGGTAGGTAGCTCAGTGACCTGGGCGGGTTTCTGGGAGAGGTGAGGGGGAGATTGCTCGTCAATCTTGTATGTGGATGTTTCGCTGGTGTTCTTTTGGCGAGTGTGTCTGAAGTCTATTTCCCGAATTCCGGGAATATGTATGGCTGGTCAGTGTGAGATAGTTTCACTTCTCCTGAGCCTTCCTGCTTTACCCTATCCTAGTGACAGACTGGAGGCTCCAGGGACAGCGCTGGGGGTGCGGATTCTTTGTTAGCTTGTTTATTTGGGGAGTACTTTGTGGAATGGAAATGGAGAAGTTGATTCATCTTCTATCTTTGACCCCAGGTGTATTCAGTAATTTCCAGTTTGTGATTTTCAAAGGACAGAGACACGAGAATTTTAAATGCGACATTTTCTCATTCGCATTATTTATACTGTATTAATAACACTTAGTTCTGTAGAGCATTTTATTCCATTTTTACCAACTAACTTTTAAAAAAAAAAAGAAAGCTCCATTCTCTAAATGGAGAAGCAATCCCCAGGAGTCTGGAAAGCAGTGGAGAGTAAAGGTTAGGTGCGAGGTTTTAATGACATTCCGACAGTTCGCATGCTATTTTCTCCCCAGTTATTGGCTCCACACATGATGGGATTATTTTCTCTCCGTTTCACAACCTGCATGCGTTTTAATGCTTTCTCTCTCATACTGCTGCTTTTATTTCCTGTTTCAAACTATTCAGATAACACCAGATACAGCTCTGACAGTCATTATGTTCTCAAACCTAATGATCAAAGGAAGTTGAACAAGAAACAGCAGCATTCACACTGGGCAATAACACACCTGCACTCTGTGTGTAACAATCTTCCAGCGTTTATCTGAGATGTCAAAATACCAGCGCAGTCACACAAGGGAAAGAGTCTGGAAAAATGTGGATTGCCATAACGAAATTATTTGCAACTCCCAACAGCAAACTCACCAACGCACTCACACATTGGAGAAGTTGTTCACTGGAGAAGTGTGGAAAGAGATTCCTTCAATCAACACAACTCCTGGCACACCAGCAAGATCACAATGGGGAGAAACCATTCACCTGTAGTGAATGTGGGAAGGGCTTCACACAGTCATCCAGCCTACTGAGACACCAGTTATGTCACACTGGAGAGAAACCATTCAATTGTGCCGTGTTTAGGAAAGATTTCGCGCAGTCATCTCACCTGCAGATGCACTAGCGAGTTCACACTGGCGAGAAACCATTTACTTGCTGCGAGTGTCAGAAGGGCTTCACTCGGTCATCCTGCCTGCTGATACTCCAGCGAATTCACACGGGGTAGAAACCATTCACTTGCACCACGTGTGGGAAAGGATTCATACAGCCATCTCAGCTGCTGAAACACCAGCGAGTTCACACTGGGGAGAAACCATTCACTTGCTCTGTGTGTGGAAAGGGCTTCAAGCGATCATTCTATCTGCAGATACACCAGCGATTTCACACTGGGGAGACACCGTACAACTGTTCTGTTAGCGGGAAGAGCTTCACTCAGTCAAACCATCTGCTGAGACATCAGAGAATTTACAAATAGCCACAGTTGAAAGTTGTTTATTTTTCCCCTCATGCATGTAAAATAATGAAAAATGAACATTGGCCGTTTACCTGTTAATAAAGTTATGTATCTGAAAGAATTCGTATTGGAAGTGATGAATTCGTTGAACGTGCATACATTCACACATTGGTTGAGGTTGTCCATCTGCACAAATTATGAACCGGGACGATCTGGTTCATCAGAACTAGCTAATCACATGCATCTTCAGCTCTCCTACCTCCTCCATCCTCATCTGCATCCAATGTGATAATCTCATGGAGTAACTTTGTGACGACAAATGAGACAATCGGATCAGATGCCTCTGCTGTTTCCTTCCCACTCCTTTGTCAAGCAGTCTCTTAAACTCCCCTTGCTGCATTTGTGATCCTGCATCATCGTTGCTCGTATGTACTCTCTTGGCCTGTCAGTGCTCATGATACTGCATATAGAATTTTGCATATAGGGCTGACAGTGTAAGAATTTACCACTTCCCTTCCATCAACAACAGTCGAATTTTACTGCAATAAAATTTACAAAATCATGGCCAACATATTCCCCATCAAGGGAACAGGAGAATCGACGTTTCGGGCGAAAGTCCTTCTTCAGGAAACGTCGATTCTCCTCTTCCCTGGATGCTGCCTGACCTGCTGGGCTTTTCCAGCAACACATTTTCAGCTCTGATCTCCAGCATCTGCAGACCTCCCTTTCTCCTCATATTCCCCATCAAACAAGAGGAACCACTGTATTTCAACTGAAAATTCAGGAGAACATGCCAGGAACAGCAGCATGAATACTTAAAACCGAGATGTCACTCTGGGGAATTTCTCAAAGAGGAGTGTTTGTCTGCAACCCAGCAGGAGCAGCAAGTGATAGACAGAGAGAAGCAATCTGATAAACAGCAGAACCGCTCTGAGACCTGCAGTTCAGTCACATCCAAACGTGAATGAAGTTAGAGCACAGATTGATTTCTGAGGACATTTCGGTCCATCATATTAGTCAAATAAAATGGCAGACGAAATTGATTATCATGAAACGCAAGCCTGTTTGATATTTATATTTTTGCAGCTCATGTTGAATTAAACAAATATGGCTTATTTAAGTAATGCTCACCTACAACGGATTGTAACAGCTAAGACAATTAAAATCTATTGTGTTGAGATAATAATAATTTTAAAATTTTTCAAACAGTGATGTGACTTGAGTATAATGGAAGAAGTTGATTCGTAGGCAAGTTAAAATCTGAAGTTAATTTTGGCTAAGTTAATAAACACACGGTATGGAATCCCCATCCAATGCAGTGCAGAACCAGTTCCATGTGGGAAATCGAGGACACTCCCACCTGAGGAGCAACCACAAGAATCTGTCAGGAACACTAGTTTGACAACAGCTTTAATACTATACGGAGTTTTGGCTGCCACATTCCAAAATAGATGTGATCACGTGATAGAGGGTACATCAGAGGTTTTCCAAGATTGGAGAAGTTTGCTCTGAGTAAAGATTAGATAGTCCGGTGATGTATTCAGAGGAGGATGAGGTGAAATTTAATTGAAGTGATAAGATAATGAAAAACCCAGTCAGAGTGATTTGGACGTAGGTATTCATTAGCAGAAAAGTTCGCAACTGGAGGTTATAGATTGAAAATAATTCACAGATAGAGGTGGAAGGGAGAAATATTTTCAACCAGAGATGTTGGGGAGCTGTGCTCCCTGAGAGAGTGGGACAAGCCGTAGCAAGAATCGCATTAAAATAAAATGACATGGATGCAACTGGAATGCTGGAACATGCAGAACGATGGATAAGGATCAACAAAATGAGATCAAATTGATTATTTGGTATTTCTACAGAATATTAAACTCACGTCCAATTTGAGAAATTATGAACATCATCATTACTTATCTCCACTCATCAGAGTAAGGATAGCAGAAAGTCAGACAATAGATCGAGGCCACATGGCCCATCAGGGTTATGTTGGCTGTAATAGACCTACGCAGGCGTTACAGCTTTCTCAACTCACAAGTGACACCAACTGTTTTAGACTGTGAACTCTGCCCATGAAGCTGTTTTAATTTGTGCTTCAATGTATTTATTTATCAGCTGCACGCATGGGTCTCGACACTTCTTTTAATTATTTGCCAGCTGTAACTCACATCTCCATGCCCTTGAGGAATTAATATTTGTGCTGAAAATGTGTTGCTGGAAAGGCGCAGCAGGTCAGGCAGCATCCAAGGAGCAGCATAATCGACGTTTCGGGCATGAGCCCTTCCTTAGGAATGAGGAGGGTGTACCCAGCAGGCTAAGATAAAAGGTAGGGACGAGGGACTTGGGGACGGGTGTTGGAAATGCGATAGGTGGAAGGAGGTTAAGGTGAGGGTGATAGGCCGGAGTGGGGTGGCGGCGGAGATGTCAGGAAAAAGATTGCAGGTTAGGAAGGCGGTGCTGAGTTCGAGGGCAGGGACTGAGACAAGTTAGAGGGAGGGGAAATGAGGAAACTGGAGAAATCTGAGTTCATCCCTTGTCGTTGGAGGGTTCCTAGGTGGAAGATGATGCGCTCTTCCTCCAACCGTGGTGTAGCTATGGTCTGGCGATGGACGAGTCCAAGGACCTGCACGGCCTTGGTGGAGTGGAGGGGGAGTTGAAGTGTTGAACCAGGGTGTGGTTGGGTTGTTTGGTCCGGGTGTCCCAGAGGTGTTCTCTGAAATGTTCCGCAAGTAGGCAGCCTGTCTCCCCAATATAGAGGAGGCAACATGAGGTGCAGTGGATGCAGTAAATGATGTGTGTGAAGGTGCAGGTGAATTTGTGGCGGATATGGAAGTTTCTCTTGGGGCCTTGGAGGGAAGTAAGGGGGGAGATGTGGCCGCAAGATTTCCATTTCTTGCGGTTGCAGGGGAAGTTGCCGGGAGTGGAGGTTGGGTTGGTGGGGGATGTGGACCTGACGAGGAAGTCACGGAGGGAGTGGTCTTTTGGAACGCTGATAGGGGAGGGGAGGGAAATATATCCCTGGTGGTGGGGTCCGTTTGGAGGTGGCGGAAATGACGACGGATGATATGATGTATATGGAGGTCGGTGGGGTAGTAGGTGAGGACCAGTGGGGAACTGTCCTGGTGGCGATTGGAGGAGGGGCTCAAGCGCAGAGGAGAGGGAAGTGGAGGGGATGCGGTGGAGAGAATCATCGATCACTTCGTGGGGGGGGTGAATTTGCGGTCTTTGAAGAAGAAGGCCATCTGGGTTGTTAGGCATTGGAACTGGTACTCCTGGGAATAGATGCGGCGGAGACGAAGGAATTGGGAATATGGAATGGCGTTTTTACAGGGGGCAGGGTGGGAGGAGGTGTAGTCTAGGTAGCTCTGTAAGACTCTAAACCTACACGTCTGTTTCAGGGTCGAATGTAAAATCACACAACGCCAAGTTATTGTCGAACAGGTTTATTTGAAAGTACATGCTTTCGGAGTGATGTGTTTAAATCAGATTACGCGTGTAGCAGGTACATAGGGCACAGGATCATCAGGATCATCAGTAAAATACGGAAGGGATCTTTAAAAGTGCCATCAAGCAGCATCAGATCAGAAATCATTAGCACAGTCCGATCGGATTTCGCCAGAGTAACTCAGCTCCTGATATCATTTGAGCTTTGGCTCAAACATGGACAACCGAGCTGAATTTCACAGGTGAGGTGAGAGTGACAGCCCTTGACATCAAGGCCGCCTTCGACCGAGGATGGCATCAACGAGCCCTGGCAAAACTGGAACCAATGGCTGTCAGGTGGCAAATACTCCGCTAGTTAGACGCATATCCTGGCACAAACGATGGTGGACGTGGGTGTAGAGGGGCCGTAATGTTGGTGCTAGGGCATCCCTGCCGGAGTCCATCAGCGTTGTGTCCTAGGCCCAACAATCATCAGCTGCTTCATTAATGACCTTTCTTCTGTTATAAGCTCAGAAGTGGGGATACTCACCGATGATTGCACCGTTTTCAGCATCTTTTGCAACTCCTCAGATAGTGAAGCAGTCCGTGCTCAAATGCAATAAGGTTTCTACAATATCCAGACTTGGGTCAACAGTTCGCATGTAACATTCACGCCACCCAAATGCCACACAATCACCATCACCATTGAAATACACTCTGACCACCGATGCCTTGACATTCAAAGATCTCTTTGGGGCTGTCAGGAAGTGAGTCATTTGCTTCAATATCCCGAGTCACTGACCTGTTCTTGTAGCCGTTGTGTCTTTATGGTGAGTTCATCCCTGGATCTCCCGCTGTCAAAATCCTGGGTTTACTTGAAATTCAACTGGACTCACTATAAAAATATAGTTTCTACAAGAACATGTCAGCGAATCTGGATACTGCCGCAATTAAATCACCTCCTGAAACCCCAAAGTCTATCGACCATCTTCAAGGCACATGTTAGGAGTGTGATAGAATACTCCTCACTTGCCTGGATGGGTGCAGCTTCAACAGCAAACCGGAAATTTTACGCCATAATGTTCAAACCAACCCGCTTGACTGGCACAACATTCACAAGCACCCATCCCCTTCACCACCGACAATCATTAACAGTAGCATACTACATCTACAATATGATCTCGGGAAATACACCAAAGTTACTTTGACAGCACATTGCTAACACGTGATCACTTCCACTTGGAAGGACGAGGGCAGTAGATACTCGGGAGCGTGTTGGTGATGATTCGCCACGGCAGATTCGCCGCCGATGATTAGCCACTGCCGGTTTGCCACCAGCTTTTCTCCACTGTGGTCGTTTGAGCTGTGGAGACTATTTAGAAGACTGTGATCAGTCATGGACAATCTTTTGCCATTTCCAAAATCCCTCAGCCCATCATGTTATAGTTCAGAGCAACAACCAAACCCGATCTGGATACAAGGGGACAGGAAGTTTATTTAGTTTTCATGTTTCATTTGTTTTTTCATTCCATAACTTCAGTTTGCACGAATGTTGAGGAATCTTTTCTTCCTGAATCATGATACCAGCACAGGGATCCGATGGGAAGGTTCATTCTGGAAGTATTGAACATTTTCTTGACACAACTCACTTGACACTGTCCAGACATTAAGGAGGGAGCTGGTGAACTGACGGGAGTAGGATGCAGAAACTGTGGTGGAGTACGATAAATGATTGAGGTAAATGTGGTGTAGTGACTTCCACACTGTCGGATATTGTGACTGAGGGATATGGGATCTAGTGTCAAAAGGGCAGTGGAATGTAGTAACTGAAGCGAAGTGGGACGGAATGAGTTGGGAGAGTGGAATGTAATGAGTGAGGTGCGAATGAGATATAGACTGACGATTATTGAGCCTCGCGAATAATCGGGCTGGGGTGTAGTGACGCAGGGGAGTGGTATATTGTGATTGAGGGAGAGTGCGATGCAGTGATAGATTAAAATGGAATGTCGTACGTTGTGAGTGCGTGAGAGAAAGACTAAATTGACTGGGATGCAATGAGTGATGGGGATTTGAATTCAGTGAATGAGGCGTGTGGGATGTCGTGACTGTGGAGAGTGGGGTGTAATTACCAAGGTGGTATAGGATGAAGAGACTGAGGGAGAGTCGAATGTCGTAACTGAGGGAAGTGGCCTGTCGTGATTGAGATGAAGTTAGATGGAGTGGCAGAGTGAAATGGGGTGTGGTGACTGAGGGAGATTCGGATGTAGAGATTGTGAAGTGGACTGGCGTGACTGAGGGGAATGACTGAGGGTATTTGCAGGGAATAGTTTGCCCTGGATGAAATACTTAGCTTTGATGTAACTTCTGGAATATCGGAATTCAGATTCCAGCATTCCCTCCCCATCCCAGCACGCATCACAAAATGTGGTGTCGAAAGGGAAAGGGCTCTGTTCCCAAGAGCAAGTTAATCTATTGACTGTATTAGCTCCTGCTTCCACGGTGCATGAAGGACTGCGTCGTTCATACACGTAGAATGCCCCTCTTGCTCTTTGTGAAATGTTCTCCCCTCACCTTAAAAATGTATGCGCCAATTTTGATTTTTCCAAAATTAGGATAAGCAACGCCCTTCTGTTCACCTAATCCATGACCCTCTAATTTTAAAAATCTCGATAGGGTCACCCATCATTCTTCCACGACACAGTGAAATAAGTCCTATGCAATCGAGCCTAAATTTTATAACTAACAACATCCAGTCCCGGCAACATCATGATGAATCTTTTCTGAATCCTCTTCCATTTACTAAAGTTCTTCCAGACGTAGTGAGACTAGAACACCACAAAGACATCCAGAAGACGCCTCACAACGTCGTGGACACCCTCGACATGTTGTCCCTAATCCTGTACTCAGTGGACTGAGCCATGAAGACAAGAATGTTAAATGTTTTCTTCACCACGTGTTTATCTGTGACGGAAACTTGAATGAATTATGCAGCTGAATCCCGGAATCTCACCGTTCTACCACCTTAGCCAGGGATCTACCATTAATTATGCATGTCCTAACGATGGTTGTTTTGCAAAACGCAATTCCTCGCAATGACCCAAATTGAATTCCATCTGCTACTCCTCGGATCATTACTACAATTGGTCCAGATCCATTTTAAAACTGACAAAACCTACTTCACTGTCCAATATAACAGCGATTTTGTGTCGTCCGCCGAACTACTAACCATACCACATATATCATGTTTCGTCCAAATCGTTTTTGTAAATGGAAAACGTTCTTCGATAAGTGAACGCATGCTCTGCGTGGCATCAGTCTGCAACATAATGCATCCAACCTCCATAGAGACCGTTCAACAATACATTTTAACATTCATGTCACACAGAAGGTGCAGATAACTGGCAGCCACTGATCATAGAAATATATAGCATATTAGCGAAAAAAAAAAAAGACCTTCACCTTATCATTTTGCTCTCGGACAATAATGCAAAAATGGTCCTGTCACCTTTCGAGATAGTGACTCCCATTTTCCAACAAACCATTTGATGAAAAGATATTTCCTCAGGCATCCTCTAAGCCTTCTGCCTTGATCGACGATTTATGACCCTGTGACTGATCCCTGCATTAAGGCGAAAACTTTCTTCTTATCTCGTATGTCAAACCCTCAGAATATATTTTATATATCTATTTCACTTCCCCGTCTCAATTTCGTCTGCATTGAGGACAACGAGCCCAGCCTGTCGAAGTCTCTTCATAACAGAAACTCTTCAGCCCCAAGAAACATTCTGGCAAATATTTTCTGTACAAACTCCAGTAAAAACACATATTTCTCATAATCTGAATTCCAGCCCTGTATGCAATGATGCAGACATGGCCTACCTAACATGTCCGGAACTGTGCACACTTCGAGATAACTCCAGTGTTCAACTTCTGTGTTCATCTCAGGGCTCAACTTAATTTCATTATCTTAATCAATTTTAGTGTCTGCATTATTTTCAGTGTGTTTGTCATTTTAAGGGGCAGCGATACTTCGTGACCTGATTATCATTGAGGGTCCTTTACTGAGTTTTCTCCAGGACAGAAGGAGACCGTTGAGATTTTAGTGCCTCCGCTGGTTTCTCTCAATTTTTATTTCAATAAGACCGCATTACCATAAGAAATAAGTAAAGTGTTAGTTCATTGGTATCCTCCAGCATGCTCCATTCGGGACGATTATGGCTGTCCGACATTTTTCCGGTAACGATTTGTTCCTATATTGGACAATAAGCTTTTGACATAACACCAACATAAACACCAGGTCCGAGCACCCGAACTCTGCATGGCATCGGCTTTCAAAGGTACACAATCCTCTGAGGCAACAATTTCCTCTTTGTCATATCTAAAGTGACCTAAATTTATTTTGTGACTCTGTCCTTTGAGTCGAGATTCTTAGATGTGAGGAAGCATCCACTCAACATTTATACTATCAAACATTAATAATACTGATTGCTTCAGTGAAATTATTCCACATTTTTATAAATTGCAATAGGTAGTGCCAGCAGCTGTATCCTTTGCTCAGAACACACTCTGTGTTTACTAGGGATTAGGCAAATGAACACTCTCTCAACTGCTGCTAACGATAAGTTAAACGGTTTTACCCAGAAGGGCTTCAGAACTGTTCACAGTAGTCCAGCATCGTACTCCTGAAAGTCAAGCTGGTTGAAATAGGGGAAACAATTGCTTTCGACTTTCGATTATTTGATGCATCTGTGTCTTGGTTGTCTGTGTGGCCTGAAAGCTGTACATTAATTCGATTTAATCTGCAGAATTCCGCAGGTGGTTTCCTTTTTTCTCTTCTCCCTTACAAAATGCACCACTTCATAAGTTCCATTTGTTGACATTTCTTTGCACATGTATGTCACCTGTTGACATGTATTCCTCTCTCACCCATCTTTACAATTAATTTTACATTGGCTCAAATGATTACAGTACATTCCATTCTTTTCTCCAAGTCGTCAGTATAATTTGGGAACATTAGTTTCCCCAGCATAGTGTGACATCACACTGGTTTCCGGCTGACAACCTGAAAAGAAATATGCCCGCAAAAATAAAACTGTTCCCTGTCAATTAGCCAATTATCCAAACAACGTCAAATAAAACCTTCAGTATTATCGTCTGTTTACTTATTAATAACCACCTCAATCAATGTTTTTCTCTTGTATTCCCCCATGACAATGCATATTGCTACTTTAAAATCAACACTTAATCTTTTTTGCAGAATTTCGATTGAATCTCCCTTTATCACATTCTCTCAGGTCGACCAGATCTTGATGTGAACAATCAATAGTATTTAAAATGAAAATACAGGTACCGCTTTTCTTTTGTGCACAACTCGTTTTGTCTTATTTCCCCTTTGTTCACAGTCATCTTATGGTTGGAACATATTATGTGTTTTTGATGTGGCCAGGCCCTTTCACATTCTGACTAACTCAACCAGATATCTCCTGTGAGCTTTCTCTGGTTAATACATCTCCATGTTTCTCCTTTCAGTCATAGACAGTGAAATTGCAACATGATTGTTTCATTCATCTAAACCTGCTCTGAAAGCTCCCCAAACCTTAATAAAATATCATCACCAGAGAGGGACGAAGTAATGCAGCTGATGTTGCAGTATTGTATTATTTAAAAGCATGAAAGCTTCCGAAGATCGTAATCTCGATCGGCAATAGTCACCTGAAAGACATGAACTCGAGAAAATGAGTTATTCGGTGGAAAGTGAAAATGTTTCTCTAATGTCCCCTTTTAATTTTTTTTCTGAGTGGAAACTCGCAACATTCAAAAAAGTTATGTGCTCCAGAATCCTTGGCACTTACAAACAACTAAATACAATTCCATCTGTTAGGCAACAGGAAACGTAGCTTTATCATTTGAGAACAACGTGAGGCTCAGATCCATTTCCTTATGAATCTATTCAAAAGCATTGGGACAACACTACCATTATAGGGCATGCGAAACAAAGAACAGCCAGGGAATTCCTAGAAGAATGGCACTCATCCACACACTCCATCAACAAACACATAGACCTGGACACAATATACCGGCCACTACAGCGGACAGCTGAAACTGACAACCGGAAGCGGCAGGGACAGGCCATTATAAATGCCGGAGGAAACACCACAGAAGCGCTTCACAGGAGGCACCCAAGCACTGAAGATGTGACCGAGACAGGGGACGAAACGTTTGCAACAAAAACTTCCAGCTCGGCGAACAGAACCACAGCATTCAAAAGCATATTTAGAGATATGATGTGGAACTCAATATTTTCTAACACATCTGTACGCAGATGTTATGACACACGTCTGAGTCAAGTAAGACATTAATGTATCACTCGTGTAACATTGGCGTCGGTGGCTGAATCAACATTTATTGACTCATCGCAGGTAACCCTTGAGAAGGAGGCAATGAGCTGCTTTCTCTAAGTGTTGTTGTCTCTGTGCTGCAACCAGACCATAATGTCATCAGGGAGATCATTCCCGGACATCTTCCCAATGATTCTGACAAGAAATGTAGTCTATATTCAATTCTGGATAGTAACTGGCTTGAAACGAATATTGTAGATGTTATGATTCGGAGATGCCGGTGTTGGACTGGGGTGTACAAAGTTAAAAATCACGCAACACCAGGTTATAGTCCAACAGGTTTAATTGGTAGCACACCAGCATTCGGAGCGACGCTCCTTCATCAGGTGATGAAGGACCGTCGTTCCGAAAGCTCGTGTGCTTCCAATTAAACCTGTTGGACAATAACCTGGTGTTGTGTGATTTTTAGCATTGTAGATGTTGGTTTTCTTTTTAATATTCTACACTTTTCCTTTTAGATAGAATTTGGAAGGTGCTTTGAATTTTCAGCAAATTTCTGCGGTGTGTTTTGCAGATTTTACTCGCTATTGCTACTGATGAAATGTTATCTACGGAGCCAATTGAGTAGCAGTCAAGAGAACTGCTTTCCTCTAGAAGATGCCAAGCATCTTTTGGCGGTTCTTGATCATCATCATCATCGCACACCTGACTTGAGACTTGGTCGTGTTGTGCAGCTTTGGGCAGTCAGGAGACTCATTTTTGTGACATTTTTCCTCTGATATGTTTTTTGTTGTTGTTATTTTTGTTGTGGTCAGGCATCTCTCCACTCTGTCTACTTCAACAAGATATCTCCTGTGTGCTTCTCTGTTTTCAAGGAGATAGCCCCAACATTCTCCTTTTTATGCTCCAAGTTGTAATTGCAAAACGGTTTCTTTCATTTCACTCAACCACTTCGAAATGGTCCTGTCACCATGCATATGAAAGATCTAGTCAGTTTTATTCATGATAAGCCTCAGGGTGTTGATAACATCGTGCACTGGGAATGTGGACATCTTCAATCAACGGTACGGACTCCACCTGCTCTGTTTCCAGAATGTGGGTGAAATTTGAAGTCCAATTCCTCTCTAACTTTATTCGTTCCAACACCTTTAGTGATCAAAGTCTAACAGTCTAGCCTGCTCCTCCACTCGACCTATTGTACTCTTTAATCGTTGAATTGTTAACCTTTTACAATACTGGATTTCCAATTGAACACAGTGACAGAAGGAAGTCTCTTTTTAAACCTTATTTTACTCC
This sequence comes from Chiloscyllium plagiosum, assembly GCF_037043375.1. Lineage (NCBI taxonomy): Eukaryota > Metazoa > Chordata > Chondrichthyes > Orectolobiformes > Hemiscylliidae > Chiloscyllium > Chiloscyllium plagiosum. The sequence continues at coordinate 84,258,773 of NW_028270175.1, forward strand.
GTGAACAGTGGATGATGTCAACACAGATTCTCAGGGATCAAATAATAATGAGTTTTCTGAATGTACAGGCACCCTCACAGCTCTCTCTCTCTCCTCTCTCTTCAACAGAAGTATAGACGACCGGAGCAGGTGAAGGCAATTCAGGTGTCCGAGCCTGCTCCGCCATTCATCACAACCATAGCTGATGATCCACCGCTGTACCCTAATCTTCCTTTCTACCCTTAACTTTTGAGCCCAATGTCCGTCTTGTAATGTCTAGCCATCTCTTGATTATAGTCAATGTTTTAGCATCAAATACTTCCAGGGGTAATGAATTGCACATACTCAAAACTCTCTGGATGACAAAACGTTTGCGCATCAACGACCTGAATGGTTCTGTTTGAAATCTCAAACTGTGACCACTTGTTCTGGGCACACATATCACTGGGAACATCATCCTGCATGAACACTCTCTTGTCCTCTTCCGAATTCAACAGACTTCATGAGATTCCCAACTCATTCGTCAGAACTCAGCGAAATAAATCGAAACCTCGTCAATCTCTCATTGCACATGCGTCACCGCATCCCCAGAATCAGCCTGGCAAAATTTCACGGCATTCGTTTGAGAGCAAGAGCTTCCTTCTTCAGAAAAAGAGAGGAAAACTGCATACAATATTCGAGATGTGGCCACACCGATACCCTACATAATTACACACCTCTTCCTCCTGGACTATTGCCCTTTCATAATTAAGGTCAACAAGCCAGTTGCCTTCTGTACAACCTACTGCACCTGGACGCTGACATTCAGTGATTTGTGAGCAAGGACATCCAGTCCCTCTACACACTCCCCACTTACAACTTGCAGCCGTTAAGATCGTAATCTGCTGTTTTGTTTTTTTTTTCTTCAATTGTGAATATACTCACAGTTATGCAATTTATACTGCACCTGTCGTGGTTTTGGCCAATTAACTTACCTGTCCGGATTCTGCTGAAGGAACTCTGCATCCTCATGCACGCTTCACCCTCCAATCAACAGTGCTATCATTGCAAACATTTTGTACCTCATCCAAAGAATCCATTACTTCCTATGCTTTGTTTGCTCTCTGCCAAGCACTTTTCTATCTATGTCGATACACTTCCCCAAACATATACACTTTAATCTTGCAGAATAATCTCTTATGTGGGACTTTATCAAACACTTTCTGAAAGTCCAATTATTCCACATTGACTGGCTCCTGCTTGTGAACACGACTAGAGCAGAGAACACAGAAAATTCCAACACACAAACAGGCCTTTCCACCCTCAAAGCTTCCACCGATAGAGATCTTCTATGTCAACCTAAGGCCTATTTTCGCAGGATTTGTATCCCTCTGCTCCCTTCCCATTCATGTATCTCTCTAAATATATCTTAATTGAGGCTGTCGTGCCCGCCCCTAACAATTCCACTGGCAAGGCGGTCCAGTTACCGAAAATGTTCTGTGTAAAGAACTTTCCACACGTACCGACCTGAAACGTTTCTCCGCCGACCATGAACTCGTGACGCCTTGTTACTGATTCTCCCACTCTGGGAAAAATGCTTCTTGCTGTCCATTCCATCTGTTACTCATGATTTTGCAGGCATTAATCAGGTCCCACAATCATTCTCCATTTTTGTAATGAACAAAATCCTAATCTATTCAAAACCTCTTCATATCTAACGCCGTCCATATCCGGCAATATCCTGGTGAACCTTCTCTCAACCATTTCCAAGGCAGCCACGACACATTGGTAATGGGACGATCAGAACTGTATGCAGTAATGCAAATGTAGCCAAAGCAAACTGCTGTACAACTGTAACATCATTTGCCAATTCTTTTACTCAATACACCATCTGTTGAAGGAAAGCATGCCGTATGCCTTGTTGACCACTCTTCTTGTAACCTTTATGGTAAAATGGACCTGAGCATCCAGATCGCTCTTTACATCAATTTGGCCCATGGGTTTTCCATTTACCACATAGTTCACCTTTGATTTGAACCATCCAAAATGCATCACTTCGCATTTGCCCGGCTTAAACTCAATCTGCCACTTCTTGACCAACTCCGCAACCTATTTATATTCTGCGGCATTGTCTGACAATCCCCTTCTTAATCTGATAATATTAGTGTTATCTGAAAACTTGCTAATTAGACCTCCTATGTCTTGCTTCAGATCATTTATGTATATCACAAATAACAGTCATCCCAACTAGCATTCCTGTGGAATACTATTGGTCATAGATCCTAATTTTGGTTAAATCCATTCCACTCATAATCTCTGATTATTTTGGCCAGCCAGTTCACTGTCGATCTAGCTGGGAAACCCTGACTCCCATTCGACTTCACGTTTTTCATCAGCAGACATGGACAACTTTATCAAACACCTTACTGAAATCGAGGTATGACGCATCTACATACCTTCCGTTACTTGCTCAATGAATTCAATTATTTTAATAAGTCATGAACTTCCCTGCACAAATGCTTGGGGCCTACCACTGATAAGCCCGTTTTCTTGCCAAAGAAAATGGATCCTAATACTTTGTATATTCTCCACCAGTTTCCCTACAACTGACTTCCCCGATGTATAATTACTTGGATAACCACAGACATCCTACAGGAAGAGGCGGAAACTATCAGCAAATATCCGGTCCTCCGTGACGTCGCACATGTTCCAGAATGCTGTTAAGACATCTGTTGAATGCTGTTAAGATATCTGTTGTTCCTCTCTCTCTTTCCTCCGTAACCTGTTCGCAACTAAACCTGAGGTCTTTTCCACCTAATGCCTTTAAGTATACCCAACACTCGCTCCCTACTTGTGCTGACTTGACAGAGAGTAATCAATCATCTGTTACTATCCTGAACATGCGTCATGTCGATCTTCTTGATGAATGCCGAAGCTACGTACTGCTGAAGCATCACATCCCTTTTCTGTGACTCCACACATAACTTCCCTCCTTTGTCCGTGGGTGGGCCAATCTTTCTCAACTTTCTCTCTTGTTTCTTATATACGCATAAAAGGCTTTGTGATTTTCCTTCAGCTTGTTTGCAAAAGATATTTCATGATACTCTTTACTTGCCTTCATCCCTTGTTTCGATTTGGCAGCACTTTCCCGATATTCTTCCAAAGCATAGACTGTTTTCAGTCATGGAGACGCTGTGCGCGCTTCCATTTCACTCATAGCAAGTTTCATAACTTCATCTGTCATCCGTTACACATACATAGAATTCCAAAAATTTTGTCAAGCATGATTACCCATTCATGCATCCATGATTTCCAGTGCCACTTCTTTAAGTGTTCTGCGATTCTGGGATGTCCGTTTTCAGGCCATGGGGACTTAGCTGCCTTCATTCCCTTTCAATTTTCCCAGCACGATTATTCTACTAATATTAATGTTCCTTAGTTCTTCCCTCTCACTGAATCTTGCGTTCGTCAACGTTTCATCAATCTTAAGGTGGGAAGCCTTTGGAGTTAGGAGTTGATTCGCATGTTTCATTGTACCTACTTTCTTATTTTCTCTTTACACTATTATGTTTATAGGGTGAATTCTCTTGAGTTTCTGGTCAATGGTAATCGCTACAAAATTGGTCAGGATGGATAATGGTGCCCAGATTAATCCTTGAATAATGCTTGTTTTCCAGTTTTGGAATATACAATCAACAATATATCTGTTGAACTAATTGCTTGGTGTTTAACAATGTCTGCAGATCCCTGCCGGGCACCTCAGAATAGTGAGGTTTCCGAACAGAAAAAAATCGTAAATTCATGCAATAATTACACTGTAAAAACACGCATTGAGGGCATCGAGTCCATACCAACACTCAGAAGAGCATCCTACCCAGACTCATTCCCGACTTTATACCTGTTTCATAACATTTCTCATGGCTTATCCGCTTAACTGTACCTGAACACATTGAACGTGGCCAATCCACTTACCCTGAAACTCTTTGGACAAAGATACGAAACTGGCGTACCCACAGCAGAACATGCCCATTTTAGTCACACAGTTGCATAGTTATTCAATTGAACCCGGATCACTGACATGTTGAGGTTGTCGTCTTAACCACCGTGCCACCAGAAACACGCTCCCAAAATGCCCAGATCTCCTCTCACACATTTGCATATTTCAATTAATGTGCCATGTGGAGCATTGGATCAATGCGTCTGATATAACAGCCGAGTGTTTTCACTTTGTGTGCAGTTGTTCACGACAAGAAACAAAAGACTGCCTTCTTATTGGTCGTTTTCAAAATTGGTAACATTCCCTTAACTGCAGAGTCAACAAAATTGATCTTTCTCCTTTTTGAATCTCAGACGGATTCCTTTTAAATTCATAGGTTCTTGCGTGGCAAGTCGGTGTCGGTAAATCTTCAGCAGTTATTTTCAGTCCAAATGTGCGTCTTTAGAAGGAGGCTAAGATCTGCGCCCTTGAACACGACAAGCCATGTGCTGTGTTTATATCATTCATAGTGTCCAGAAGGAACGATTGATCGTGACTCGGCAATTGTGATTGAATAACTATGCACTTTTAACCCACTTTATTGCTTGGCTTGGGAAGAATTTTGCAGGAACCAGTGCAGCCATTGCTCAAGTTAACAATGACTGTGGGGTCGGAAGTTTCTGTCTCAGAATTGTTGTTCACCCTTGGCATTGCAATTTGGACATAGTGGGCAGTGTTGACTTTAGCAGTTGGCTTTGGAGAGGTTCATTGTTAGTGAACATTGTAGCAATAAAGTGGGCCCACTTGTTCTGGATGTTCTCAATATTCCTCTCAATATTCTTGGGTCTGCATGATTATCGCCACACTCTTGACTTGAGGTTAGGAGTAGATATGCAGGATTAGGAATGTCAGGTGGAAAAGCACAGCAGGTCAGGCAGCACCCAAAGAGCAGGAGAATCGACGTTTCGGGCATAAGCCCTTCTTCAGGATTACTGAAGAAGGGCTCATGCCCGAAACGTCGATTCTCCTGCTCCTTGGATGCTGCCTGACCTGCTGTGCTTTTCCAGCAACACATTTTCACCTCTGATCTCCAGCATCTGCTGTCCTCACTTTCTCCTCAGAATGTCAGGTGTTGAGTCACTTGTTAGAGAATTCTTCGTCTGTGACCGGCTCTTGTTGTCATCGTATTTGCATGAGGAGTCCAAATGAATATCAGATGGTTGGTAATAGCCAGAATGTTCTTACTGGAGAGAATGGATATCATGGGAAAGACCTGATCTCCTGGCTCAAATATAAGGGAATTTTCCACGTTAATTTCAGAACAGAAATTAGCTTGGAAGCCTATAGTAATTTCAACATTATTACAATTTTCAGACCCTTGATTGTATCAGGCCACTAGAGCAGCACATTACCTCCAAACTCTTCAACAGTCTAATCTTTCAGTAATTCACCCTTCGCAATCAGTGAATTTCCAATTAAACACATAGACGAGATACTGCCATCTAAACTTCAATGAGGCATAAAATTATGATGATTCAGGAATTCATGATTAGAGGTAGGACTCTGGGAAACCCTCAGGATCAGAGTGATGTTGATGTGGATTCCATCACCGTGTTCTGATATCTGAACACAAAAAATGTGTATGGTTCAGTTGCCTTTCTTTGTGGAGGGACAGATGTTAGAGCAGTACGTTGGGGTAAAACGACCAAATAATTCAAAGAACATTCAAGAATTCAATTCCAGCATCAGCGATTTTGTTGATGTGACACTAATAGGAACAGTCCATCTTAAAATCTAAAAAAAGGTGTTCCTGAACAAAGGAATATATACCCAAATATTTAATTCCGCTCTTTACATTTACACATCAATGATATGACTCATTACTTACATACTTTACAATTCAGCTGATCATATGTATCTACAGCTCTCTGTAGAAAGGGTTTGGTCAAGCCCTTGGACCTCCAAGAGTCTCATAATGCTTTCCATCCTCTCCTATCTCCGTTCTTGAGAGTTTTCAATATGGACACATTAATACACTGACAGATATTTGCCGGCTGCAACATGTTTAATTTCACACATTTCGTGGGTCTGCATGTTGAGCATTGCACACACACGACACAACTTCACCCAGTAATGCCGTTGACGCATAAATAAATCCTTCCAATATTTCGGACGAGAGTTGCAGGTTCGCAGGCTAATGTCAAACATGTTTCCATATCCCCGAAGTTAATACAACTTCACGGAGTCATTCAGGGCGATCAGCTGTTTTACACCATTCGTTCTTTTTGGCATCTTTCCCACAAGTCTGTATATTCGAACCATGCTCCATAACCACTGTAACTGCTTCATCCGTGATTCGTTCTCGGAAATGAAAAGTAAACACAAGGAACTGAGGGGTTATCTGCTTGCTGATTTCTTTCCCTCGTGGAAAATCTATGCCACATACCGCGATCCCACACAGTATAATATATCATTATTCACCTTCTCCCTTAACATTCAGTTTTCATTTTCAAAAACGCAGATCCAATCATGAAGGCATAAAAAAAAAGCTGAAAAAGATTCCCAGAACTCCAAAATTCCAAATAGTACACTTTCCAATTTATTATTCTAATCTTTAAATGGTACGTGTTACGTGGTCTATTTGTGCAAGAGTCATCGGTTGTCATATATTGTTTCAGTCGGGAAAAAAATTCCAATTATCTTTAGATTGTATATCAATACATGTGCTCGTGCCACTTTTCATTAAAATGCAGCATGGTTCTATACACCATATGGAAAATTTCATTCCATCAGAGGTAAGAAGTGTAAGGACCATGTCGTACTTGACCTTTTTTTAGTTAACTTCAGCAGTCTATTTCGCCTCCAAGTCTCTCACAGTTAGTTGCCCCATGACCCCATAGTGCAGCAGTTGAAAGGAACCACACAACGTTGGATCATGTCATCTTGGGTTCCAAACTCTGTCCCTCCCACTATTGTGCTCTCAGAGAGTTTCACGGTTTTTACTGTCACTAATTCAAGTCGTGTTCAGTCAGTTGTTCTTCTGAGGTCGTTCCAGATCTCATTGAAATACATCGGATTTTGTCTACTCATCGTCTTCCTGTCTTTGCTCATTTCTTATATATAGCGTCTTTAAATTTTCTTGTTCTCCTCTCGAGCATCGCTGAACTCTGGAGTAGCATGGAATATGAACATTTGTAATATTCCCAAGTAACGAAAAGTTCTTTTCACGATGGTTCCCGTGACCATGTCCCCTGACATGATTTAACCTGAATGGGCACTCCACTGTGTGCAATTATTTTGTATGCTGTGACTTTACCACTGTGGGGACGCTGCAATGCCTTGGGGCAAGGACTCCCATCTTGCAAAATTATCTATAATCTTTAAACAATATTTCCTTCCGTGCCTATAATGAGGGGAGTCAGTAAAAATCTGTCTGGAGGTTACACACAGCCCATTTGGCCGCGATGTGTGAGCCATCCAAATCATAGTGGATCGTCCTGTGTTGTGCTGTGTCCATCGTTGACTGTACTAAGCCACGTATATACCGATTCCTGGATATCGTCAGTCTTGTCATATTTGGCGGACCATTCAGTTGCTATAGTTACTAATCATTTCTTGTAAACCTCTTTGTGTTTTGTTCCACTTCGCTTTGTTACTATTTTGCTGTCTCCTCTGCATAGTCTCTGGTTGTGCATTTTGAAACATCTTCTCTCCTCGTCCTCCTGTTGCCGTATCAATGTCTCTTGGGTTCGCTGTCTGCTGTTTCTCTCTCTGCTCTGCCTGCTCTCATGGTTCTTCGCTGTGTTTCTGTTTACACGTTCTGCTTTCGATTACGCAAACGCTGGTAACTGAAAATTGATCATCACATTGTACTGTGAGCATTGAATACAATGGAAATTAGAAAGGAGAAAAAAAATAGATTCATAGCCTGCATCCTTGTGATGGCATTTGTTCCAGAATTCGTGCTAAATTTTGACAATTTATCTAGAAAACAACAAAGGCAGGACACGACTGAGCATGGCAATGCTTTTAAATTCCTCATATCAGCACATGTTTTAAATGTTTTTATTCATTAAACCGCATAGATTTAAAACCAGGTCAGACATTCTTCGAGTGCCTTTTTGGAAATTTGTGATTTCTGTCATTTCAATGTTTCGAACGTCAAACAGGATGTTCACGACTTTTTTCTGGCTGCAGGGAAAGCAATTGAATATGCCTTCAAAAATGCTATTGTTATCCAACTTAACTGCTGCTCTTCAGCAGAACGGTTTGCAAACTAGCTGTGATGGGAATAAATCCATATTTCAAACATTCTTCCGATACGCAACTCATTTAATTAAATTAATTATAGAAACAAATGGTGATTTCAATCGATTTTTGATTTGCTCACGGAATCTTCTCTGTGTCACTGCGAAAAGGCATGTGTTTGTGCAGCAGCTTAGGAGCTGGACGTGAATCCTATTTCTTGTACAAAACTATGCAGAAACATCGAGGTTAGTTCCAAACCCGACATACGGTTCCTTATTGAATACAGCATAAAGACAAACCATAAGAGAATGAAATTGCCTGAGATAACGAACAGCAAAACAATGGACTTTTTTCTTTGCACCATCTCTGGGTCTCAGGCAGGCTCCCCAATGCTTTGACGCTGGAGTCTCCTGCGTGCTGTGCTTGCCACTAAAACGTGCCTTATAGTGAAAACATTAAACAGCACAATCAGCAAAAATGGGATGCCTGCAGTTATTATATAATGTAGGAACTCAATTGACGCCCAGACACGTGAAGTCCAATTGCTTCCAGAAATCCAACAAAACCAGGCATAGTTCTGAAGCAAATAACGGCCCATTGACATAAAATACCAGAAAATATTTTTTAAGCAACTTAGCACAACCACCATGACTAGAACCAAGGTCGCTGTTTTCACAGTGCAGTAATTAGTTTTCAGTTTCTGGGAACAAATGGCGATAAATTGATCAAACGTTAAAGTAACAGTGAACCACACCGAACAGTCTGTCACTGCATAAAGCAGGACAGCATGTAAATTACACAATCGGACGGAATTAAAGAACATAAAATGATCTGGATACCGAATTGGAATTTGCCTCAATATCAAGTCGAGGACAACGACAAGTAGATCTGCTGCAGCCATGGCCACGAGATAGCGAGTGACACACTCGGAAAGACCACAGTTTCTGCGAGTGAGGATCCCAATCGTTGTTACATTAACTATGGGAAGAACAAATAAGGAATTAATTGCAACATCAATTTGGCAGCGTCCTACTGGTTTAAGAAAAACAAATCCATTCTTGAGGTCAAAACATTAAGCATTTTGCTCTGTGGATAGATTAAAATGGTGGGACCATCATAGTTGCACATTGTGAAGATACGCTTGGAAATGTACAATATCATTTATGAAATGCAAATGATTTTTTAAATAAGTCAACATTCTTTGCAATTTTGCAACTATCAGATAATAGTCATCTACTGACAGATGTTGACGTATGACGATGAGGCTTCAAGTAGGATAGGTTGATGATCTCAACGCCATTTGGGTAGTGGTAGCAAAGCAACTACTTTTACTGTTCTAGATGCGATTCAGCATACTATCATGATAGTGACTCATGTTTAGAAGAATAAACTGAGCTTATTTTCCAACCGCTGAAAACGAGTAAGTGACACTGAGCTCCTTTGGGGAAACTCACCATATTTGGTGTATTAATGACTATCTTAACTACCTGTGAAAACTTGCTTAATTTTGACCAACGGTTTGTGCCCCAAGCTGAAGCCAATCATCCTAAATCAACGCTTCTGATGTCGTATGATTAACTCAGCAGAACTAAGAGTCAGGTGTACGAAACTACGAACGTAACCAAAAAATAAAATTCTGAAATCAGCACCTCACGTTAGAAGTGCAAACTGCACATTTACTTAATAATATTTGCTGTGGACCAAGCCAGAGCCCCTCAAAACATTTTAAGAAGGTGTTTAGGACCGTAATTTTTCGAGTTGTTTTAAGCAGGTGAAAGTGGATATTCCAGGATTGATTCAACTGGCCCCAATCACTCGGTTTAAAAAACCGAAATTTATATATACATTAATAAAAGATAAAAGAATATAGAATAACATAAATCACGTCAAAACCCAATCGACTCTCTCGAAACAAAATCGTTCCAAATAGTTGCAATATTCCCGAACCACCCACTTGTCAAGAAAAAACACTTTTTTTTCAAACAGGAGCCACGTCAGAGAGGAAACGACCAGCATGTAACTGCCTTTTTGCGTCCTCAGCAACTTCTCTGGGTTCCCAGCTAAAACATGACAACAGCTGCAAAATAATCGCAGTTTGCTCAAACCCAAACCAAACCAAACGCTGAACTTGGAGAACTGCCCACGCGCCTCTCGTTTTTTCCTGATTTGCGGTGATTTGTTGTCCATGCTAAAATCCATTTAAATTTCATCGGGGTATAGGAGGCCATAATGCTTTAAACAGACTTAGAACAAAGAACATAGAACAATAAAGTGCAGAACAGGCCCTTCGGCCCTCGATGTTGCACCTTCCTGTGAACTAATCTAAGCCCATTCCCCTGCACAATCCCATCATCAAACATATGCTTATCCAAGGGCTGTTTAAATGCTCCTAATGTGGCTGAGTTAACTGAATTATCAGGCAGCGCATTCCACAGCCTGACCACTCTCTGAGTAAATAAAATGCCTCTCACATCTCTCTTAAATCTATCACACCACAATTTGCAGCTGTGGCGCCTCGAACAAGAAGAAGTCATCATCCTCGGAAAAGACTCGCACTGCCCACCCTAATAACAATGCAATTGTTTTGGGTTTGTTCGCCAAGGTGGCAAGTTGGTTGCCAGGTAAACGACCATTCCCACAATAACAGCAATTGGCACCCGTGCAGCAAATTTTTACACAAACCTCAGACCAATAACAATATTTTGGACAGTTTGTTCTGATATCTGTGATATGAAAAAGATGGATTGATGATGGCGATGCAACGCCTATTGCCATTCGATGATTTTTTGATATCGTTTCAAATGACCATTCTTATGTTCCAGACCAAACCCTCTCAAAATATTTCAGTCAGATAGATTGGACCCCGACTTTTCTTGGTTTAAAGGCAAGTGTAAGGCGATGCATTACAGACGCGAATCGATGGATGAAACTACAAGATTTCACTTAATTCCAACACCACGTTGAACGTACAGACAAGACAAAATAGATTTTTAAAAAGCTGCAACTCGACTGAAATACGCAACAATATCATATATAATTTAACTACGACCTATTAATTGCAATATATTATCCAATATAATAGCATCATATCTTTTGCAAATGCAAGTGACAAGGTAAACACGAAAATATGAAATCAGCAGTAGTTGAGAACAGATGCTTTTGCAACAACAGACAAAGACTGCTCGAAATTGAAATGTCACCGTTTTACAGCTGAAAACAATTCAGTGCGATGGAATAAAAATTTCTGATATAAAATACTCTGTCCCAGGAATTATATGTTTTCCCTTTTCGTTAATGGTTTTAGAAACTTCACAATGACTTTTGTTTTCAAATCCCGTGATCAAGGTCATGGGTATGATCATGATTTGGGTTTTATAAAACCACGTTAAGCGAGGGTCATCTGCCAGTTTTGCCTCCTGATGTGAATTGGATAATTCTGTGAAGTGCTCAAAATATTTCTTTCACTTGTGACTGAAGATCAACACATCGTGTCTGCACACCACAAATTTGGATACTTCCGAATAGACATTATTGGTTAGTCTTTGAAATGTGACCGTCATATTCCTAATTCCGATCGGTATTTGTTAATATTCTTCCAATCTACGTGGTGTCACCGAAGTCAAAATCTCCTTCAATCTGTCAGATGAAGGTCGTCTGCGTAACGCCAAATTATAAATTAGGATGTTTGACCGACGTTCTCAATACAGTGTTACAAATGTGGAACATAAAATTAACCAGATTTCCTGACTATATTGGCATTACGATGGTTTACACATAATCGTGTACCAGCTGGTATTGTTATCATTACTATTGGTGATTTCGATTTGCAAATAATCACTTGGACTTCATTTTCAGCCTGCGTCCAAACAGGTTGTCAATCTCTTCCAATTTTATAATGCTAATTTGATAAGGAGGTTACTTAACTGACGCAGCATTTATATATCTGTGTAATCATGCATAATCAGGTTCTGACTTATCAAATTTTCCTGCATATCTCATGCGGCTGCAACCCTCCAGGTCATTTTGAGATCGTAACTCAATCATTTATAGCATTTAAAAAAAAAACTTCCTCTTTGTTGTATGTAATTTGAGGAATGTCTAAATCAGAATCACTTGAACTTGTTTCTTCACTCCGTTTTTTTTCATCACTAACACATTATCATTTCTCTTTGTTTTATTATCAAAGTATCTTTTGAACATTTTCACGTCACCATCAGTGAGATTTATTTCTCTCTGTCTTTCTTATCAAATACTTCATCTTACTCAATTTCATTTCGATCTCATAAGATACAAAACATCTTGATTTTAAATGTTCAAGTCATGGCAGTGGCATAAACATTTTATCTCTTCAAGCAAAATTGCACAGTTTTGATGTATCTTCTGCTCTCGGTTTCGTTACATTCTGTGCAATGTTAAATACTGTCTAACTCAATCATCCAACCTATATACATAATTTTGATTTGGATGAGCCGGTGTTGGACTGTGATTTATAAACTTAAAAGTACACAACAGTAGCTTATAAACCAACAAGATTATTTGAAAGCACCAGCTTTTGAAGCCATGCTTATTCGTTAGATGGTTGTGGAATAGGACCATAAGACACAGAATTTACAGCAAATGTTTACAGTGTTATTGGCTGAAATGCTTGAAGAAACTTGGAGTAAGTATTGCATCTTTTGGAATGTGTTTGCTAGCTTTGGATCATTAACATTAAATCCCACAACACTTTTTAAGTAATGTGGACTTGAAATAAGATTAACGAATGGCTGAGGTAACACCTTTCATTCGAAAACCTGACGTTACCTTGAGAATATAACTTGGAAGGAGAATTGTGTGATTTTTAATTTCGTACACCCTAGTCCAACACCGGCACCTTCTACTCATGTCCGAGATGTAACACTTAAATTCTGTAACACACAGCGATAAATTTCGTCAACCTCTGTCATTTTCATTTATCCAACAGAGCATGTGATGGACTTATTTGCCGAATTAAAATTTCATTTTTAGAATAGTGATATTCTGAAATTCACTGAAATTATTCATCTGAGAATGGTTTGTTATAAAACAGATCTGGTATTTCATATTTTTGTTGTTCTTCAGTTGGCGTTTATGAACTAAAACCTTTTACTTTGTCCCCCATTTGTGCTTGTTCATTTTTCACAGGCATTTGACCGATGTATCTGATATTTTAACGTCAACTACCTTGTCTTTACTCCGTGAAATCTCTCTTCTTTCAAACTGGAGCTTTGCGAACTTGTTACTGCACAGTCAAGCAAACTCTGTTGTCTGATTTCCCAGTGCATTTTCAACCACATAGACATCACTCCGGTCTCTGATCCATTTCTAACATAAGCAAAGATGAATTTTATTTCTGGGACCAGGGCTTCTCTGTGGGTGCGAGAATGACTTCATCATGCTTTGACACTTCAAACTCAAAACCGAATGTGAGCACTGCTCTTTTAACCTGAATTCTATAGAGTACATTTCCTGGCAATAGCACTTCCATATCCCAAATTTCCTCACATCTCACCATCAAAGAAAGACTCTGCCAAATGCTATTTACTTAGCTGCTTGAACTGGCGTACATGAGCAAATCTTACCCACACAAGCAATTTATTTAAAGGAATAAGTGCTTTCTTCTCAACAACCACTGACTATCTTGTATGTATTTGTGGCAATTTTCGTTCCAATGTGATTTTGTTTCGTACTTCATCAAAGCTCACTGCCGTATGCTGTTTCTGCAAATTTGTCCCATCAGTACTTTTTCCATATCACCAACAGTGAGACATCATATGACATACTTTATTGCAGTGGAAACATCTCAACAATTTATTTTGCCGTCATGATTTTCTTTTTAACTCTGTGCGAAACGATCTTTGCTATGTTCACGGAGATGCCGTTTCCGTCAACAGCTGAAGATTTCTCCTTTCTATTTCGATACCAATTTCCAGTATGAAATTGTTGTCGAAAGCCAAACTTTCCGCAGCTTTACTTGAAGTCTTTGCTTTTCTACATGATTTTTCATTATTTTAGCAAGTGAATTGTTTAACTCCTCCCAAATAACCAGCTTTGTCAGCGCATTATTTACTTCACCTATTTTCAATATTCTGAGCCACATATCAACGTTCCTTTCTTTAATCCTTTCAAAACAATTGCAGGGATGTGCAGATTAAATTCGTAAAATTGTCGTCAGTCGGTTGCTTGTACTAGCTCACTAGCACTTCAGATCGTTTTTTTCACTTGATCATACGCGCCACATGCACACTGTGTTCTCGACGGGACTACTTCACTAGCTCTACATACTCGTGTTGTTTGGATCAACAATATCTACATGGTCACTGACCAATTCATTTGTTTAGCCGCTTTCTCATATGAAATGGAAAATGATTCTGCGTACTTCATTCTGAACTGAGGCAAGAGTTGGACTCATTTAAACACATTTTCACTCTGCCTTTTGCTACAACGGTATTCCTATCAATCACTGTTCTGATCATTTCTCAATACATTCAGCTCTACCTCAGTCATATTATGTGTAAGTTCAGTTTTTAGTTGCAACTTCCGAAACGCTATTGACAGCATTTTTGATTATTAACACAACATAAATTATGAGTCAAATCGCCGAAATTAATGCATTGCAAACGAGGTCTCTTCCTGGAAGATGAAGAAATTTTTATCAAATTGCAAGAGAATTCATAGAAATTTTCCATTCACCCGTGAATGAAATGTTAGAAAAGACATGGTTAAAATAGATAGATCGTGAATGACTTGAGATTAAATATTTTCACATATATTGAAAGAATGTCTTAATAGCGAGTTGTTTTTTTAGTAGCGTCAAAGTCTGTTAGTTCATATCAGAAATTGATTTTGTGAAACACACTACGGCTGCGTAAAGTGGTTAATGTTATGAATTGTCTCTTGATTAAATCTGAAGTGAAAATGGAAATTTTTCTCACTGTAAAATCAAGCAAGATTAATTTTTCAATCCAAACTAATGAACTTGATTAAAATAAGCCAACACCGCATCTGACGACTTAATGTGATAATTCAGAGTAACATTTTTATATGAATAATAGAGCAAAATGAACACTTACAAGGAACAGCAACAACAGCAAGCAAAGGATAGTAAATCTCTTGAACTTTAAAAAGTTTGCTTCTTATCTGGTAATTTAATAAAAAAACTACGTTGCACATAATTTTTCTCACTTTTCATTATGGAAGTCATTGGTCCTGATCAGTAAAGGAGACAAACATTTGTATTCACGGAGCAAGGGCAGGTTGAAACTCTTCCAGTACAGTATAAACAGAATATACAAATTCCCTCGTGAATCAATAAACACCAATGAGCCTGACGTTAAATCTGCTCAATGAACAAACAGATTTCGTATATTCGATCGAAAAACAACATGATTGCTGATCAAGTGCATTCAGCGAAATGCAAAATTCAACTTCCCTTACCATTTAATACTAAAATAGATAATTGAATATCATAGTGCAGTACTGGCCCTTCAGACCTCGATGTTGCGCTGCCGTGTGAATGCAATCTGAAGCCCATTGAAACGACACTGTTGCATTCTCGTCTGTATGCCTGTGCAATAACCATTTAATTGCCCGGAAAGTTGTAGAGTCTGCAACTGTTGCAGGCAATGCGTTTCACCCCATTAGTACTCTCTGAGTAAAGAAACTACCTCTGACATCTGCCCAGATCTATCAACATTCCATTTGAAGCTATGCACCCTCTTACATGCCAGGTCCATTCAAGGAAATAGGGTCTCACTGTCCACCCGATCTAAAACTCTGATGAACTTGTCTGTCTCAATTAAGCAACCTCCCAAACATCGTCTCCCTGACGAAAACAGGCACAAGTCCCTCAAATTTTCCTTGTCAGACTTTCCTTCCAAATCAGGCAATATCCTCCTAAATCTCCTCTGAAGCCTTTACAAAGCTTCCACATCCTTCCTATAATGCATTGACCAAAACTGCACACAATATTCCAAGTGCGGCTGCATCAGTTCATTGTACAGCTGCAACATGTCCTCATGGTTTCGAAACTCGACCTCACTACTTATAATAGTTAACATCGCCTTCTTATGAGCCCTATCAAACTGGGTAGCAAATTTGAGAGATACATGTACATGAACACTGAGATCTCTCTTCTCATCAACACTACCATCTGCCCAGTAGTCTGCATTTCTGTTACCCCTTCCAAAGTTAGTCACCACACACTTTTCTTCATTATACTCCATTTGCCACTTCTCAGCAAAGCTCTGCTGCTTATCTATGTCCCTCTATAACAGCAACATCCTTCAGCACCACGCACAAATGTACTGAGCTTAGTGTCATCGCAAATTTGTTAACCCTTCCTTTTATGCCCTCATTATGATGTTTCTAAAAATGACAAATAGCAGTGGACCCAAAAGGTTCATAACATACACTACGAGTAACTAATCTCCAGCATGAACACTTTCTTTCAACCACCACGCTCTGTCTTCATTCAGTTCGCCAATTTATGATCCAAATTGCTAAATCACCTCATCCAAAGACTGTCTATTATGTGCAGTAGACTTGACTGAAATCTATATACACCACATCGACAGCTTTTCCCTCATGCACCTGTGTGGTCACCCAGTCAAAGAACACATAATGTCTGTGAGGCACGACCTACCCTTCACAAAACCGTTGACTATCCATAATCAATTTGTTTCTATAGAAATGATTATAAATTCTGTCACGTATAAGCTTTTACAACACTTTACCTAGAATCGAAATAAGGCTCACTGGTTTCCAATTACCAGAGTTGTCTCTATACCCATTCTTGAAAAAGGGAAAAACGTTCACTATCCTCCTGTCTTCTGGTCCTGTTCCTGTAGACAATGACGACATAAACATCAAAGCCAAATTTTTGACGATCTCCTCCCTGGAATCCCAACGATTCCAAGGATAGGTCCCCTCAGGCCCAGGGAATTTATCTGTTTTCACACATTCCAGAATTTTTAACAGTTCCTCCTCGTGAAACTCTATCCCATTTAGTTAAGGAGCCTGTTTCTCAGTATTGTGCTCGACCACATTGTCTTTTCCCAGTGTGAATACTGACGATAATCTCTCAATCAGCACTGACCTTATCTCCTCTGGCTCCATGCACAACTTCCCACTAATGTCTTTAATTGGATCTAATCTCACGCCAATCACTCTTTTACCTCTTGTACACGGTGAGAAAGTTTTCGGGTTTTCCCTGATCCTATCTGCCAATAACTGCTCCTGTCCCCTTCCAGCTCGTCTTAGCTCTGTCTTTATGTATTTCCCGGCTACCTTGTAACTCTCAGCCTTCATGAGTCTTCACATCTCATCCGAACATAAGCATTCTTCTTCTCCTTGAGAAGAGATTCAGCTTCCTCAGTATACCATGGCTCCTGTGCTCGACAACTTGCTCCCTGTCTGACAGGTACATACGTACAAAGGACACACAGTAACCATTTAAATTACTTGAATTATCGTATTCCCATTCAATATTTTGGAATTTGATGTCCCCCATAGCAACAACTCTATCACTCTTGATCCTTCGAGAATCATCCTTGCGGTCTTTTCCTGTAACTCTCTGGAACTATTCAGAGGCCCATAGAAACCTCCCAATAGGGGACGTTCCATTTCGTGTTTGCAGATTGTTTTCAAAGGTTGTTGCAAAATGATTTGAACCTTGTCAAAATGTTAATTAATCAAAGAAATGAAAATGTCAATCTGTCATTCAATGTGTCGAGGTGGCATGAATAAACAACATTGTAGTGACAGCGATCGGTGAAGCATAGTTGCAGATGATACGAAGATAGGTGGAGTTGTGGACAGTGAGGAGGGCTGTTGTCGGCTGCAGAGGGACTTAGATATGATGCAGAGCTGGGCTGAGGAGTGGCAGATGGATTTCAACCCTGCCAAGTGTGAGGTTGTCCATTTTGGAAGAACAAATAAGAATGCGGAATACAGGGTTAATGGTAGGGTTCTTAGTCAGGTGGAGGAACAGAGGGATCTTGGGGTCTATGTACATAGATCTTTGAAGGTTGCCACTCAGGTGGATAGAGTTTGTAAGAAGGCCTATGGAGTATTATCGTTCATTAGCAGAGGGATTGAATTCAAGAGTCGTGAAGTGATGTTGCAGCTGTACAGGTCTTTGGTTAGGCCACAGTTGGAGTACTGTGTGCAGTTCTGGTCGCCTCACCTTAGGAAAGATGTGGAAGCTTTGGAGAGGGTGCAGAGAAGATTTACCAGGATGTTGCCTGGAATGGAGAGGAAGTCGTACTAGGATAGGTTGAGAGTTCTCGGCCTTTTTTCGTTGGAACGGCGAAGGATGAGGGGTGACTTGATAGAGGTTTATAAGATATCAGAGGAATAGATAGAGTAGACAGTCAGAAACTTTTTCCCCGGGTACAACAGAGTGTTACAAGGGGACATAAATTTAAGGTGAAGGGTGGAAGGTATAGGGGAGATGTCACGGGTGGGTTCTTTACCCAGAGAGTGGTGGGGGCATGGAATGCGCTGCCCGTGGGAGTGGAAGAGTCGGAATCATTGGCGACCTTTAAGCGGCATTTGGATAGGTACATGGTTGGGTACTTAATCTAGGTTAGAAGTTCGGCACAACATCGTGGGCCGAAGGGCCTGTTCTGTGCTGTATTGTTCTATGTTCTATGTTCTATAGTTAAAGCCTTTTCTTTTTTATATATGCAAACAATTTGGAAATTTACCCTCCATCAATAAACCAGTACAATATTGAGAGATGCAGCAGAAATGTGTGAATAAAAAAACGAATTGTTCAGTGTCCCAAAACTCCAAAAAAAATCTATGAAATCTAAAACGTTGTCAACGGTTTTTCATACCCAACATCAATTCTACTTGTTCAGTTCCATAAAGATAATATCAGTTAATGTCGACGTTATTCGACGTTAATGTCGCACCATGTACATTTAAGGACAATCTCTGCAATTTGTCACAAACTTGAAGAATTTTAATTTCATTCCCAAGATTGAACTCTCAGCAAATCATTGTTATGGAGAGATCGACCCAACGCTTGCAGTGCCAAATATCGTGTTTTGTTTACAAAAGAAACACGCCTCACCGTTTGCAATTACATTTATTGATATCTTCTTGGAAATTCGTCCATCAAATAGTTTTAGAACTCTTCATGCATAATGCTGCAGTCCAAATAATCACACTGATTTGAAGCCATGACTTAGAGCTGCCGGTTTGGGGCTGAGGTGAACAGGGTCCGAAGTCAGAATACACCAGGTTTACGCCGAAAGAATTCTTTGAAATCACACGCTTTCTAAGCGCTCCTCTTTCATTTGGTGAATTGAGTGAGAAGCATACAGGCACACAATTTAATAGCAGAGAAATGTTCATACAAATGGTATGATTGGAGTGTCAGTGAGTTGAATGTAACGTCACTATTGGTGATTAAAAATTTGAGGCGCTGTGCGTGAAGTCTTACTAGCAGAATAACAAGCAAAAGAATGACTGATTAATTGAGGCAGATACATAATTAGAATAATATTAAAAATAAGGCGATGCTAAAGCCATACCAAAGAACTGAAATAGCCGAGAGTCTAACCAAAATAACGCTCATCCAAAACTGTATAAATTGATTAAGCTTGAGAAATCATAATCAGTTATCAAGTTGATAATTCAAAACAGGACTGGAAGGATGATATTTCAGATAAACAAACGTATGCGGGGATCGCATACAGGTTGATACGAACCTAAGATTCGTATTGTAATATGAATGTACATTGTTCTGGGTCTGGAAGACAGCCTTGGTGAAAGTTTACCTAAAGATCAGAGGCTGAATGTCCTTTACTGCTGAAGTGCTCTCCGACTGGGAGGGGTGATGTCTGCCTGGCAATTGTTGTTCTGTGTCCATTCATCCGTTGTCTTAATGCCTGCATGGTCTCTCCAATATAACATGCCTTGGACGATCGTTGCTTGCAGTGTATAATGGTAGATTACATTGACAGAGTCACAAGAATAACTTCATGTTTACGTGAAGCGTGGTGATTCCGCGTCTGATGCTGATATCCATGTCGAGGATTTGACATGGCTTGCAAATGATACCATGGCAGCATGTGGTGCGATTGTCAAAGTTGCCGTGAACGCTGGCGGCGGGGGGGGGGGGGGGGGGGGGGGTGGGGGGGGGTGGGGGGTTACTTCGTTTTGAACGATGGTCTCTTTATGATTTGGCACTTGTATCATTGCAGGAAGTGAAGGCGTTGGGATGATCTTGGACTACAAATCGCAAACCGACTCAATTGACCTGCATCACGGAGTAAACTCGGTAACGCTGCCGTTGTAAATCTCCAATACACCTCAACTATCTCGTGCACCAGCTCTGCAGCAGAATCTGCAACTTTGAAATCGAGGTGGAGTCGATATTTTCAGCATGCGCTCAGGATACAGTGGACCAGCTATATGACACTGTGAAGCAGACGGATCAACGGAACCGTACCACCTCCATACACGCCTAGAACAGGAAACTGCAGAAATTTGGCGTTACCACCATCTTCTGTTTTGAAACTAGTACCATCACACGGGAATCCATTATAAGTAGCATGACTAAACCCATCAAACAGTCGAAAACGAGTTTTGCAGCTGAGGACTTAATTTTTGCCCCACGACCAAATTGCAACCCATTGGTCTCCTGACAGATGAATTCAACAGATGAATGAGGCTTTGGGAATTCTTCCACAAGCTACAAGACGTTAGCAGCGAGCACAATAGGGAGAAAGCCCAACGAAAGCAACATATTCGATAGAGAGTTGCGCAGTACAGCGACCAAAAAAGTAAGAGTCGTGTTGGACACCTCTGGAACATTGCTGTTCTTGGCTTGTTATCGACTTACAAGCTGTCAGCAGGTATAGCAACGCCAAATCCATTAGCTGCACTCACAAGATAGCGCAGGATGTTACCTCAACACAAGATCAAACGCAGCATCGTCATCAAACACTGCATAATCCATCGTCGCACAGAATAGAATGAACTACTGCAAACAAGCATACTGACAACTAAACAACCAGAAACACAAAAGAGAGCAATTGCTGATGCGGTCAAATAATACAACGGTCAACTCAACAGATTGATTTATGACATTTGATCCACACCTTCAGATTATCCTATGCACCCGCATCCTGCGTAGTTGTCGCATTGAAAACTTCAATACATTCCGAAGGTACACAAACAAACATACCTGAATGGCCAATCATGTCAGGGAACGGAATCTGTTTTGCGAATCTCTGTGGCTGTGTCGAAGGTAGCCTGAAACGAATGCACAAGGAACCCTCAGTTTCGAACACGAAACTAAAGTCTTCATAGAGGAACTCAGCATTTCTCCACCAGACGAAACAGGAACAGTCCACGTCACAGTGCAATGTTTAAAATTCTGCAACAACATCCCCCACCACGACGGCACAACTGCAACAGCCTCACCACTCAATGCCAACAACTACCAATTTCCACATTCCGCATTCCATCCCCCAACTCATTTGCACCATCCTCGGATATGAAGTCTTCACTTTCGACAACCAGACAGGAGAACACTAAGATATATCAACGAATACTGATTATATGCGTCATGAGTTTTACATTTACAAGTTTCCACAGTAGAAGAGAACAAACGTTCTTGGTACATTATGTTTGGAGCACGTTCGGAAAAGACATTAACAGGACATCAATTATTTCAAGTATGTGGTAATATTTCCTCACTATTGGAGCAATTGATGTCGGACGCAGTTTCTGCTTGTGCAATTCCTGGAGATGATTAATCAGATTGGGCAACTGATACAGTTAAGCGAATGAAACGTGACTTGTTGGAGATTTCTATTTTCTCCCGCCCTATTTTCATTGGAATGATTGTTATTATTTAGTACACATAACCTGGATATTTTTCATGCATTGCTGCACACATATGTGGAAACTCTATGATCTGAAATGAATTGAATCTTAATGAGCGTTGTTCCTTACTCAGAAATCATCAAAATTTCTCACATTGTCGTGGCGGGAATATGTTTGATGTTGCAGTAAAGACATTTCCTCACACGATACCCGTCTGAGAAACACCTACTGTTTTGTTCTGGGTTTCCTGTTACTGACATCCAGCAAACTCACAAAGTATTCCTTCCTTGTCAGCATGATGTTTTTCTCCCAGTTCTATTATTTCTAGCTTCGTGAACTTTCGTTGATACCACATGAGGTTGTGACAAGTTCTTGCCCATTTGGCGCTGCTGAAACATAAGTGCAGCATTTCAAATGAAACTGGCTTTCTTTGCTTAGCATGCTTTAACACAGTCGATCACGTCGTCCAAAATGTTGATATTTTTTGATAATTGGCTGACAGGCCAAAAAGCATAGAGAAGGAGCAATAGATTATTTTTGATGCGCTAAAACGTCAGCAGTGCAGTATTACAATGATCAGTGCTTGTTCTGTTGCCGTGCACATTCAGAATTATTGAAGGCAGAGATTACTTTATCGTTTCCATGTTTGCCTCTCGAAGAAACCATTGAGGTAATATGAAATTTAAGGAAGTTTCATATATTTCACGCTTAATAAAGAACTTGCATAAGTGGAAATGAAGTTGGAAGATGTATACTAATATAATAATTGTGGGTTGACTGTAATTAAAGTTTTGATTGCTGGGCCATTACGTGCCAACGTTGACTTTGCAGCTTTTATTCCTGATGAAGGGCTTTTGCCCGAAACGTCGATCTCGAAGCTCCTTGGATGCTGCCTGAACTGCTGTGCTCTTCCAGCAACACTAATCCAGAATTTGGTTTCCAGCATCTGCAGTCATTCTTTTTACCAAGCTGTATATTTCAGTCACGTTTGCAGTATTGTGTATCGTTCTTGTATTCACCCCAAAGGAAGGGCGGGAATGTTTTGTACAGGGTATAAAAGAGGATGAGCACAACGTGATCTGGACTGGAGTGAATGATGTACCAGGAGAGGTAGAACAAATTTAGAGTTACTGAAACATTGGAAGCTGAGGGACACCCTGACAGAAAAAAAAGAACAGTTTTTAGAGTCATGGACATGGTTGGCAAATGCTGTTTTTCCCGATGAGCGAAATGTCAAATCCTTGGGGGGCGTAGTTCTTATTTGAGAACAGGAACATTTGAAAGGGGTATTTCATGGTAATAGAAGCAGGTGTAGACAATTTGTCCAAACGAACTTGCTACAACACTCATTAAGATCATGGTTGATCTATTCTTCATCTCAACTCCGACCAGCATTATCCCCATAAACGTCAATTTCCCTCCCATGCAAAAACCTATCCAACTGTGTCTTGAATAATGGAGCTGACTCTCCTGCTTCCTTCGTCCGACACAAAATACAAATGCAGATGTTGGAATCCAAAGTTGTAAGGCAGGATGCTGGTAGAACATAACAAATCGGTAGCATGAGGAGTGGTGAAACGTTCTGAAGAAGCATTACATCCGAAAAGTTGACTTCTCCCCTTCCTGATGCTGTCTTGTTTGCTGTGTTGTTCCAGCCACCTGGCTATCTGCTGCTTCCAGGGCTCGAAAAATTCATCGGATCACAACTCTCTGTGGAATGGAAGAGATTTAGCTTGCCGAAACCTACTCCCCCTAATCTTGAAACCATGTCACGGAACCCGTGTCTCAACCACAATCAGAAACAAATTGCCAGCCTCTCTCTTATCTATCCCTGCCAAGATTGCGTATGTTTCTGGAATACACGCTCTCATTCTTGGAAATTTTAGTGACAAAGTCACAGGTGGCTCAACTTCTCCTCATATAGCAACGCTCTCATTGGTGGAATCAATCTGGTGAGCCTCCTCTGCACCACTTCCAAAGCCAGTGCATCTTTCCCAAAGTATGGAGGTCAGAATTTACAGAATATTCCAGGTGTGGCATCAGAAGTAACCCCTTTAATTGTACGAGAACCTCTCTGTTTTTAATTTCAATCCCTCGTGCAAGGAAAGCAGACATTTAGTTTGCCTTCCAGATTAACTGTTGCCCCTGCAAAATCAACTTGCAGCGATTCATATACCAGAACTACTCAGTCCTACTGCACAACAGCATGCTGCAAATTTCTCCATTAAATAGTACTCTGATCGACGATTTTTATTTCCGAAATGGATAACCACATATTTACCAACATGGTACACCATCAGCTAAAACCTTGCACACTCGCTTCTCTATTGAACTCTCTCTGCAGACACTCCACATACTCTGCACAGTTTGGCTTTCGACTCAGTTGATTGTCAGGAGCAATCTCGTCCTTCTACTCGAAATCATTTACATGAATCATCAATATGTGTGGGCACAACATCGTTTCGTGTGGTACCTCACTCACCACTGATCTTCAGTCAGCAAAACAACCACTTCCCTCTAGTATGTTTTCTCTTGCTTAGCCAGTCCACTATTCTTGTTCGTACATTCTCCGGAACTCCATGTCCAACAAGCTACGTTTTCTAATTTACACAGAAGGGTTCAACAGGCCTGACACTCTCGAGTATCTGAAGTGATAGAAAATGATACGATAGCAAACATCTAATACATATTTAAACAGAAGTATGTAAAGACAGAAAATAGAGGAGTATGGACCATGCTCGGACAGGCAGGATTAATTTTAAATGGTATCGCGTTTGGCAGCGGCATGATGGGCGAAGGTTCTCTTCCTGCATTGTGCTTTTTTTTTTGCTATCTGTGCGAAGTAACTGCATTGATATTATTGCTGCATTTTTTGCTGTACTTTTACAGCACCACAGTCTTTGACTCTGGTCTGCAGTCTTCACGCTCTCCAAATGAAAGGAACCGTTAGTTACAAAAATTATTGAGAAGAAATATTCAATTTTGCTACACATTAGGATCCTATCTGATCACAATTCGGGCAGGTCAGAATAAGCAACTTAATTGCAACAAACTGGGAGTGACGATCAACAAATATTGAGGCAGAGCATTCAAAACAATACATGAAATGCGTCTTTGCATTTAAATCAACTGCAAAAAGCCCAGCTGAGGGATATACAACGTGCAGTTGCAAAGCCATCAGCTAGTTCCATTGCGCTGTGGTTTTCAGATTTTGTGTTCACCGAATAATTAGAGAAGTTTAATTAATCCAGAAAAAAATTTTCTAATTATATGACATAAGAGGTCATGGAACTGTTCAAATTCTCCACAGAAGACTTGATAAGATAATTGTTGGCAAAATATGTCAAAGAACAATCAATGGGGAACAGTTCACTTTGGTCGATAGAATCAAAGAGGGGAAAATACCAGAAACTGAGTTGCCCTTAGAGCAGTGCATGATGGAATGTCTCTGGTAAGGCATGTTCAAGGCTGTAACAGCAAAAGGGAAGGATTATGATCGTTCATCTCTCTCAATGAGATTCGATGGCTTTCTGTCCAACTTATGAGAGGTGGCGTGAGGAAATTGAAGTGTGTTGATTGGTGATAATTCAACAGAACATCTGTTAACCATCAACATTTGCGGTAATTTTTTGTTCGCGTTTTACATTTGATGTGCACTCTTTGCATGGGCAATCACATAGCTACATAAAGTTAGCTGACTACATGTCACAGCGGGTTATTGAAACTCCAAATTAACAATGTCTTGTATTCTGATGGATTTCGTCCCAATATTCTCCAAAGGAAAATACAGTAAGCTTTCTGTAGATCATTTTTAACTTTACAAAACTAATTAGATTCGTGAAAGATTTCTTTGGATTGTTAAACACATAATGTGAATCATTTATTTATTAATACCTGCAGAACGTACAAACATTGAGTATTTACATTAACATCTGCTATGTGTAAACTTTAGAAGCTTTAATACTAATGGCGTTGTGATTGGGCACTTGGGTATGTTCCAGGTTTGTAGACACAATGAACATGGTTTTGTTAATTAAAATCATAATCAACTAATTTATTGGACTTATTTGAATAAGTGCTAAATGGGAGTAAGTTGATATGTTTTACACCGCTTTTCAGAAAAGAAATCACGTCAAAAACTCCAGATCAAAAGCTATTGCGAAAATTAAACATTATTGGGATTGCCAATAAAACATTGTCTTTGAAAGAAGATTGACTTGGCTACACGAAAACGAGGAGAAGAATAAATTGGCATTTTTATCAAGCTGGTGGGATATCTGGCACGTTGTGAAAACAGAGATCAGCGCTGTGGGTTCAAAGCTTTTCAGCTGTTTGTAAATATTTGAACGAAGACGGAAGTTACTATTGGTACATTTCATGATATCACAAAGATTTTCCGGAAAGTAAATTGTGAAAAAGAAATATGTCGAATTAAATGCAGTTTGGGCAAGTTAATCTTTTGTATTGGAGCCAAATTGAAGTGGCCAGCATGCACACTGAAGGATGCTAATTCGTTGGAAGGATTTCAACGAGATTTATAAGACTAACAACGGCAATAAGTTGATTGCCTTTTTTGGGATAAGTTTGTTGACCAAGGCCTGTATCCTTCTGATATTTGGAATAGTCATGGTTGATTCGCTGTAAACCAATATATCCCGAGGAGTCGAAAGAGGCAGAATTTGTGAATGATTTTCCTGTTGTGGGAGATTCCAGAGCTTGTTTCTTTACTTTCTCAAAGAAGTTGAGACCATAAGAACCAGGAGCAAGAATAGGCTATGTGGCCTTTCAAGCCGACTCTGCCATTCAGCAATATCATGGCTGATCTTTCTTGGCCTCAGCTCCATTTGCATGCCATCCCACCGAAATAATTAACTGCTTTCTGGTTCAAAAATATAAAGGTTAATAACTTAAGATTGTAAGACATTCAGGAGCAAGTCAATTTTTGATGGTGAGAGATGAGGGGATATGAAATTCGAAAGGAATATTGCCAGGAAAGATCGTAACATAATAAATTCATGATGAGAAGAACGTTGTTCCATTATGGAAAGTGACGTTTCAGAGTTCAGTAAAAAGTGTTGAACTGGCGATACGTGTATGTGAGAAATGTTTGGTTCTGGGTATGCAGTTGATCCTTGGCTAGATTACATTTGGGAATAACAGCTACTCTCGTCTAAAAGCTACACTAAATCTGGAAACTTTAGTACTACAGGAACTGAAAAGCAAAGTACATAACAGAAGTAAAGCACAGGAATAGGCCGTTCTTCTATCCAAGCGGGAGGCAATCATCATGTCCTAACAAAACATATAGAAAACCTTCGGCTCTTCTCGTATCCTTTTTCCTCTATTACCACTATTCCCTCCCTCTTCATGGAAATACCCAAATGCCTCGTAATTGCCATTAATGTGCCTGCATTCACAATCCTCTTCTGGGAGTGATTTCCAAGCACCTAATACTCTGCCTGAAAAAAAAAAATCACTCGCACGTATCCCTTAAACATTCCCACTCGGAACTTGAACTGTGCCCTCTCGTAAATCAAACTTCAACACGGGGAAAAAGCCTTTTACGACCCACTCGATGTATGGCTTTCAGAGTTTTGTAGACATCTTCCCTCAGTAGCCGTCTTTCCAGGTCAAATAATACTCGTCTTTTGCAATCTTCTACTCAAGCAATGTCCTCAGGATTCGGCAACATAGTGCTGAACCTTATCTTCAACCTCATTAAAGCTCCCACGTCATTCTCATGATGTGGCGACCAAAGCGGCAAATTATACTCAAAATTCGGCCTAATAAGTGATTTATGTCGCTGCAACACGGTTTGACATGTCCTCTATGCCCCAGACGAAGAGGGCAAGCGTTCTATATGGCTTCTTAATCATACTGGTCACATGCGTTTTCACTTTTCGGAAACTGTGGAACTGCACGACGAGATCCGTCCATATGTTAATATCCCAAACGGTTCTGCTATTTACAATACAAATCTCACCTAACTTTGAGACTACATAATGCATCAATTTGCATTTGTTTGGAAGAAATTCCATCCCCCATTTATGTGCCCAAGTCGCCAATCTATCTATATAGTGTTGAGTCTTTCATAATCATTGGCTCGATCAGCAACTCCAACAAGTATCGTATCGACTGCAAACTTATTAATCAGACAGCCCACACTTTCTTCGAGATGATTTTTATTTACTGCAAACAGCATGTGAACTATAATTTATCCGTGTGGAATAGCACTTTTTGGTTGTGTCAGTCCCCTTCCACTGATACCGTCTGTCTCATATCACTAAGTCTGTTTTGTATCCGTCCTTGCCGAATTTAATGTGAAATCAGTTTTCGAACAAATCCGCTGTGTGAGAGTTTATCAAATGACGTAAAAACATCCATATAAATTATATCCACAGACCTTCCGTCATCAATTATCCTTGTCATCTCTTCCAAAACTCCAATCAGGTTGGTGAGAGATTACCTTTCCCATACTGCCGATCAGCAACTATTCCATTTTCTTCAAAACGTATATTTACCTTATCCCTCTGTATTTTCACCAAGAGATTTCCCCAAGATTGACTTCAGCCTCATCAGCCAATAATTTCCTACATTATTCCTAATTATTGTCTTCAGAAAGTGAAAAACGTTGGCTGGTCTCCAGTCCTCTGAAACCTCGCTTGTTGTCAACGAGGCTATGAAGCTATTTGCTTAGATCTAAACTATTTCTTCCTTGCCTCACGTATTAATTGGGGATAATTTCCCATCTGGCCTTGGGTACGTCTCTGTTTTGATGCATTTTCAAAGAACCAGAACTTCTTCTGGAATATATAGCAATTCTCTCGAGTCTTCCCACAATCATCGCTGACGTCCACATCAATCATGCAATTCTCCTTGGTGAATACTGACACAAAGTATTATCGAGGATTTCTCCCACAACCCGTGGTTCCACACATGCCTTTGAGGGGGGCTACTCTTTAAACAGTTATCTTCTTTCTTCTATTATATGCGTCAGAAGTCTTGGGATTCTTCTTGACTCTGTTTACTAACCACATTTCTTGGTCCATTTTTACATTCCTAATTCTGTGTTTACGTTCCTTCCTATTTTTTCTATACTAGTCAGTACTCCTTCAGTTTATAACTGCCAAGACCTATCGTTTAGTGCATTTTTTCCCACTTTTCACTCAGCTTATAATTTCCCTTGTCATCCATGGTATCCAAAGCCTGCTTATGCTTTCCTTCGGTTTTTCAGGGGAATGCATGTCCCACACTTGAATTAAGTCTCCTTTAGAGCTTCCCACGTCCCAGACTTAGATGTGACCTCAAATAACTGCTCCGAATTCACATTGCCCATTTCATGTTTAACTTAGATAAATTGGCTCTTGCCCAAAAAAGCAACCTCACCCGTGGCTCAACCTTGTTCATGTCCAAGCTGCATAATATCTTATGGAGTTTGGTCACTTTGTCAATCCTGGGAGTTTTCCGCACTGTATGACAACAAGGTGTAAAAATATAATCAGAGAGGAAAGTCAAAAATGTTCAAGTACGTTGTCAGAGACTATGCTTGACCAAATGGTTAAAAAAAATATTGGAGAACAAGTTTGATATTTTGTTTCAGAAGCCTGAGGTGTTTTTCAACAAAAAGTAGAAAATCAGAAACTGTTGGATCAAAAAGTATGAACAGAATAAATCTGGGCACGTGTACCAAAATGTGACTAGCATAAAAATGAAGTCTTGGTCAGAAAACGGAGTTCACACATGGAGATCACGAGGATGATGAGAACTAGGTAGAAGTTAATCAATTTGCATTAATGATGGGTTACATAAAGAAGACTTTGCGAGTAACACTTGAATTACCATAAGGAGGTCAATTGGGAGTAAGGAAAATACAAGCTCAAAAACAAATATACTTTTACTGTTTTGGAATGCAAAAGGACTTGATTGAATATAGTGGGCACGTCATATGTGTGAGGTATTTCGAAAACTTCAGCCAGTTATACAGCCGGCATGTTTGATACACATTTTGCACTTGCGAAAACCTTTTGGAAAAAGGCTTAATTAATACAGAGGACTTCATCAGAAAGCAACATGCGACAACAAGATTTATTCAACATAGTGGACGCGTCTACTACATTTCCAGGGACCGTTTCATTACACAGTACCATGCCTAAACGTTTTGCAGAAATGGTGTTCAAGATTTTGCTTTATATTAACTTGACACTGACGACCCACAGAAATACAAGCGGATCTTGTGCCAAATTTTACATCGAAGTCGTAAATCTACTGTATGCCATCCAGAAACGAGACAGCAGGAGAACAGTTGCATCATTTTCAAAAATGTTTCTGAGTCCTTATAGTAATTATTAACCATTGGATTGGGGTAAAGTAATTTA
This sequence comes from Chiloscyllium plagiosum, assembly GCF_037043375.1. Classification (NCBI taxonomy): domain Eukaryota; kingdom Metazoa; phylum Chordata; class Chondrichthyes; order Orectolobiformes; family Hemiscylliidae; genus Chiloscyllium; species Chiloscyllium plagiosum. The sequence goes on from NW_028270175.1 coordinate 84,289,193, forward strand.
ATTTGTAAACCTTGCAACTGGGCATGCACAGAATGAAACAGCTCAATTCAGTCCATTTGAATTGTATGTTGGAGATGATTTGAAATTACCATAAGAAAGAATTCAGAAGGAATCAATGAGGAAAGTTTCAGATATCACGTATTTAGACTTTATGACAAATGATTTGGACTGATTAAATAGATGAGTTGGTCAGACGGTATTAGAGACTATCAGATCATGTGATGAAACAGGAAGCAGACAGGAAATCGTATTTTCGCAAGTTTGCTCTTGGTAATGCAAAGTTAGCATTGCCTCATCATCAAACTTAAGGTTTAGACTGCCTTATCGACTTGAAAGGAAATTGTGTGAGTTGAATTACTTGATAATTACGCCATTACAGAAAGAAATCTATCTGAGTTTCTTATGTGTATATGCCCAAAATTTTCTTTGATCGCGAAGGAAATCAAAATGAGAATGTTGTATTGGTTACAACACAGACTAATGCATGAAGTTCGGAGGGTACTGAATTCAACATTCCTCAAATTAAAGTGGACAAGAAAGAAGTTGTCAACAGATGCGACACATTATTGAGTCGCCTTCCAGAGGAACACCAAAATGACCTGAGACATTGATGTCAATTGCATTACGAGCTGGGAGGTAGTATTCTGATTAAGCATAGGTATATATTTATGCATTGTAAAAGCTTTTTCAATTAAGCAGCATTCGAACAGACCTAACCCTCCAAAGATGTCACAGGTTCAAATAGACAATGAGCACATGCTGAAAGACAACAAAATGGAAGTTCGTCACAGCAATTTGAGCTCACCAAGTTAATGGCTCCAAAATCAGATGATGCCCAAAGATTATAGGTGCACTATGGCCAGTAAATGCAATTACAATGTCTGATTAATATACTGTACCACGTTTGGAAGACTGTATTGAGAAATTAAAACACGTAACTTACGTTGAAAGTTGGATTTACTCAGAGGATCCAGGTGAGTACTTCTATTTTGAAGGAATAAAGGACACTTCTGCTTTCATGATACAGAATGGACTATACCAATTTGACGCAATGCCATTTTTTATGAATTGCCAGCCACTTTCCAAAGACTAATCAAAATAGTCATTTCTGGATTACCTAATTGCGTGGTAGATATTGATGGTGATTTTTAGTCACACATGGAAGGAAGATTTGGAGCATCTTTCATAAGACTTGATGCATCGTGATAAACCTGACTAAGAATAACATTTTAAAAGCCCAAACCATATTCCTGTCCCTGATTTTTTTGGCATGGACAAATGCACAAATGGGATGTGAAAATGAAAATCTATTTGGAGTTTATGAAACTATCGATGACGAGGTAAATGTGGCGAATCCTGGGGTTGAGTGATTTTCTTCACTGTGTGTTTATACCAAATTTTAACAGTGTGGTTGATCCACTGACTGTGCTCTTGAAGAGGTGCAGAAACTTCCAGTGGATTGTGAATTGTGACAAGCATGAGACAGCCTAAAAGCTGCCTTATGTATCTCCGCAATGTCATTCAAAGTGATTAATGATGCAAGTGATACAACCTTGAAAGAAGAAGTCAAGAAAACAGAAAGAACTTTTGGCATTGTTTCCAGTAAATTGAATAATTAACCACAGAAATATTCCAAACAGAGATGGAGGTCTTCCGTTTAGTCTTGGTATTGCATAATTTCAACATATTTGTTGGTAATAATGTTTCTGAGACATGTGTATTTTCTGATCATAAGGACTGAAAGTATTTGTGGAAAAAAACGTATGTATGAAAATCCTCGACTGTTTTAATGGAACTTATTATTGCAGCTATTCAATTTTAAATTTGTACACGTATCAGGATGAGACAATATAATTGATATCAAAGGTGGAGGCGTTGGGGCTGAGGAAAAGAGGACTGAAAAGACTAAGAGTGAATGCTTGTATACTTAGAGTCAAATAAAGTCATTGTTATCTCTTGATTGTTCATTTTCATTCAGTGGGGCATGCAACGACATTATGGAGTTAAGAATTAAGCTTTCTTTTTAATTAAGAAAGCTTCATAAAGAGGGTGCAAACATTCTGCTTAAATCCAAGCGAGTAAATAACTTGGGAGGTTGGGGCACTTTTATTCTTCCAATAGACGGAGCCTGATTGCTTGATTTCAAGCACAGACAAACCCAGGTAATTGTACAGAATGAGGTCTTGAAGCTGGATGCGGAAGCAAGTATTTCTTACTGTGTTACAGGTAAACGTTAGGGCTCTCTTCCTGCCCACTCAAATTGCGTGACAGATTATCTGCTTTCGTGAATTTGACTTTTCCAAACGTGTTCGTTTGGGATGTTACGATATTGGAACAGTTAATCAACAGTCGGTAATATATCAATTATCCTGTTAAGAGTGTTGTACTTGATACATATACAGACACTGTTTTAACTGAGATCTGTTGGAAACTAAATTCAATATTAATTATCTGATCAAAATATTTCTTTTTTTGTGAAATAAACGCTCAAACCTATATGGTTAATGGCTGCGCGTGGGGACAGAAATGAGTCATTCGCTACCTTCCAAGTCCAAATCATTCTGAATTGAAGCAATTGTTTTATCCCGTTATGTCTCTATCTTTTGTTCAGAAGTACTGCTGAATAATCATGACGCTGTTAATTTTCCCACTTTCCAAATGGACTCCACATTTTCTTTGAATAATCCAAGGCTGAGCAATTCACTGAAGTGTTAATGTTGGAGGACGTTGAGACCAGTAGTCATAATTCCATTAGTTTCGTTGGAGGAGCTGGCCTGGTGACATTATTACGAGACTATATTTTCAGCGATGTACTGAAATAATATTTCCCTTTTTCATCAGTAATTTTAACGTGGACAAAGAAATGGTATCGAACGAGCCAGGCAAATATTTTTTTCATGTCTTCAAAACAGTTCACTTTACAGATGAGGAGATTCTGGATACGTTACATCAAACATGAAAGTTAATAAATTTCGAGGCACTGATCAGCTGTCCGCCGGAACATTGTGCGAAGATAGGCAAGAAGTTGTGGGAACCTGGCATAGAAACATGTATCATTTACAGCTAGAAGAGACGTGCCTGAAATGTTCAGGGTTGCCAATCTCGTGATTATCAAAAAGAAGATCGACAGGTGACATATCTGAAAATGTCAGGGTGGCTAACTTGCTGACTTTATTTTAAAAATGGCTTTAAAGAAAATCCTGGGGACTATGGATCACTGAGATTGACATCAGTGGTGGGCAATTTGTTGTTGGGGGTTCTGAGAGATATATTTGCATGCAATTGGATTTGCAAAGACTTTTCAGGTGTAGTTAGCATGAGTCTGTTAGCTGGAAATTATGTCACACAAGGTTGTTGGAACATTTTATTTTGAGGACAGAAACAAAACGGTTCTTGAGGACAGAGTGGTAGCCGTTGACAACATTCATTTTTGTGCAACCTTTGACGGGGGAATGCAATGATAAACTGATTCCTAAAATTAGATCACATGGGCTTCAGAGAGAGCTCGCCAATTTGTTTAAAAATGGCGAGGTTGTAGGGGACAGACGGTCGTGTGGAGTGTTGTTTTTCGGACTGGAGGCCTCTGATTAGCGATTTACACAGGGATAGGAATTTTGATTATTATAAATATCAATGATTTCGATGAAAACTTAGAAAACATCGTTAACAAATTTGCAGTTTACAGCAAATTGGTGGTACCCTTAACAGTGAAGAAGGTTATCAATGATACAAAGAGACCTTGAACATTGGGCTCATGAATGAGCCAACCGTGGATCAATGCGTGGTTTTGCCTTTTTGTAAAACAAACAAGGGTTACACATATATAGTTACTGTTTGTGTTATGACACGGAGTTATACTCCCTTTGTTAATGTAAACAGCAACACAGAAAAGATGCAACCCGTGCTGTGATTTGTTAAAATTCAAGAAGAAAAGAACTATCCATGTGTTCAATCATTTAACACAAAAAATGACAATTTTATTCTTAAATCAAATAGAGAATATTAAAACGAACAACTATTTCAAAGTTCTTTCTCTTCCATGGATCTTTTCCCTCCCATTCTGCAATACTAGTCCGATAAAAAAAAAACTTGATAAAGATTTACAAAAAACAACATATGTTTCAAAAATAGTCAGCTTTATCGATTCTCCTGTGTAGATATTGCTCTGTACATTCTTCCCAGGTCAGTTCCGATGTTCTTCTGTTCAAATACAGACAGTTACCTTGCTGACAGCTCTTCGACAAGCAAGCTCCATTTGTTTTTTCCTATGGCAGCTGTTCAAAATATCCGGATTTATGCCCCAAAACATCGGAACGGTTCATTGGTATTCATATTATCAAAATGCGAAATGCAAATTTGTTTGGATTTTGGTTTCTTGGTGCACAATTTAAACTGATTGATTGCATTTGAATTTGCATTTGTTTCATAGCAACTCAGCTGCATATACTTGTTTCAACAAACTGTTACATTCTTACTTTTTCAGGACTCTGTGCTTTGTCAGAACTTGCCGGCTTGTCAATTCTCTAAAATGCAGGGTTGTCCATTTTCTAACATGTACAGTCCCCCTACACATTCTTAACACTTCCTGCCATCCACTCTTCCTCCCAACACTCTCTCTTGCCATTGACACTCTCTCAGTCCCTCCCCATTGTCTCTTCCCCACCTCTTCTCTCTTTTTCCCAATTCTCTCTGTCTCACGCTCCCTCGCTCGCCCCCTCGCGCTCTCCATCTAATCCTCTCTTTCTCTCACTCTATCCCGCCTCTCCCTCCATCCCATCTTCTCTCTGTCTGCATTCTCTCTCCCAAAATGTCTCTGTCCTCGTCCCCTTTTCTCTGTCGTCCCTATCTCTTTCCTCTCTCTCTCTCTCACCTCTCGCTTTCACCCGCTCTGCCTCCCCATCCCGTCTCACTCCCCAGCACTCTGTCTCCCCAACTCTCTCCACCCCCACTCACTCTCTCCCCCACGGTCTCTCTCCTTCCACTGTCTCTCCCTCTCTTTCTCCCCTCCCGTTCTTTTTCCCGCTCTCTCCTCTGCACTGCCTCATGCCCCACTGTTTTCCCTCTCTCACCGCTTCTCCTCTCTTCCCCATCTCACACACAACACCCTCTCCCCTTTCTCCCTGTCTCTGTCTCTCTCCTCCTCTCCCTCCACCCTCTTTCTCTCTCTGGCTCTCCTCCTCTTTCTCTGCCTTTCTCCTCTCTCCGCGTTTCTCTCTCGCCCCCACTCTCGCTCTCCCCTCTCTGTCCACATTTTTTATCATCCATCCCACACTCTCTTCCCCACTCTCTGTCCTTTAATCCGTCACAATCTCACTCTCCCTCTGCATCTCTATCTCTTACTCCCTATGTCTCGCATTCTCCACTCTCCCTTCCTCTCTCTCTCGTAGCCTGCATCCCTCACTCTGCTTCTCCGACTTTTTCTCCATCCCTCTCCCACTCCCTCTCTACTCTATATCTATCCCTATTTCCTCTCTCTCTCCCAACATCTCTCGCTACCCCACCCTCCTTCTCTCTACGCATTGTCGCAAATCTTCCATCTCTCTCTCCTCACACTCCCACTGTCTACTTCCTTTCATCACTCGTCCTCTCTTCCCTAACTCTCTCTTTCCCACTCCCAAAAATATCTCCATGTCCTTAACTCTCTTTTTCCACCCCTCCCATTCTTTGCCCAATCCCACTGTATACCCCTGCTTCCACCTCTCACTCACTCTATCCCAGCACTGTCACTCTGTCTCCCCAATCTCTCTCTCCACTTCCTCTCTCTCTCTCTCTCCATCCCCATATGACTCCCACTCTCTTGTCTCCATTCTTCTTCTTCCTCCCCCTCCGACCACATCCCTTTCCTCCTTTCTCTCTCTCTTCCCTCCCTTTTCTCCCCCGCTCCCTCTCTTCCTCTCTGGCCCTCGGTCTCTCTCATTCTCCCTCCCACTCCCTTCAATCCTTTTCGCACATCTCCAACTCTCTACCCTTCTCTCCCCCTCTCCACATCCCTACCCTACTTCTTTCTCCCTCTACTTACATCCCTCTCTCGCACCACATCTCTCTCCGCCTTTTCCACGTTCTCTCCCATCCCTTTCACTCTCTATCCCCTTCTCCTCGCTCAGCTCCCTCTTCCTCTCGCCCACATCCCTCTCGCTTTCTCCCCAAGTCTCTCTCTTACCTCCCTCTCTCTGCCGCCTCCAAGTCTCGGTCTCCTTCCCAAATTTGTTTGTCTTCACCTCCCTCTTTCTCCCACCCTCTCCCTTTTCCGTCTCTCTTCCCCTCTCTCTCATTCTGTCTGTCGCTACCACAGCACACTGTCCATCTATCCACCCCCAATCTCTCTCATCCTCTATCCTCCCTCCGTCTCTTCCGCTCCCCGCTGTTTGCCTTCGATCACTCTCCGCTCCCATTGTCCCTTTTCTCGCATCACTCTCTGTTTTCCTTCCATCCCCTCCCACCCTACTCTTTGTCACTGATGAGCCCTCTCCTCCTACCCTCTCTCTATCTCGCCCCTCTGACTCTGTCTCATGCCAACTCCCATTCTGTCTCTGCCCAACTCTCTCCATCTCCCCTGACTCTCTCTTCCTGACTCACTCCCGCTTCTCTCCCTCTCCTTTGCTCTCCCGCTCTGCCCCGTCTCTCATTTGCCCATTCACCCATTCTCTCTCTCCTCTCCCTCCCTCTCACCTACGACTACACGCTCATGCCATCAGTCGCTTCCTGGCTCCCTACTCGGACTCTCCCCAATGTCTCTTTCCTTCTCTCGCTACCTTTCCCACTTCCTCTCTCTATCACCCTTTCTGCCACTCCCGCACGATTGTTTTCTCTATGTTCTCCCTCTCTATGTCTCTCCCCCTCCAAGTGTCTCACTCCCTTCAACAATTTCTCTCATCTCCCTTCCTTTCCACCTTCTTACTTCTCCTCCACTCTCTTACGCTCCGTCGCTACAGCTTACACTCTTGAACTCTTCCCAAAGTTTCTCCCCCACTTTCTGCGTCTCTCCCTCCTCATCAAGCTAGCTCTGTCTTGCTCCTCACACCTCTACCCCTACCATTCACTCTGACCTCTCCCCATTGCTATCTCATAGATTCTCACGCTCAGTCTTCCCCCTCCCTCTCTCCCGCCCCAACATCTTACCGTCTCTCGCCCAGCTCCCCCTCTGCCTCTTTCCATTCCTTTCTTTTCCCCTCCCTTTCTCTCTCTACCACTGCACTGCCTACCAATCTACCTCAATTTCTCCCACGAACCCCTCTGTCTCCCCTTTCTCTCTCCACACGTAATGTTTCCCCCTCTCTGTCTCACTCCCACATTCTCTCACAGTTTCCTGTCTCTGTTTTTCCAGCGTCTCTCTCCCCACCTCTCTCTTCTCCTCCTTCTCCCCACTCTTTCCGCGTCGCTCTCCCCCTCTCTGTGCAACCTCCATTTCTATCGGCACCACTCTCCCTCTCTGTGTGTCCCTATCACTCCATCGCCGTTACTCTCTCTACATCATTCCCTCTCTCCCTGCGACACTCGAGAACACACTGTCCATCCCTTCCTCTCTCTACCCCTCGCTCTCTCACTCTCTCCCTCTTTCTCTCACCACCCTCTCGCAGTCCTCCTCGCTCTCATTCCGCCCTCTTTCTCTTTCCTCCCACGCTCGGTTGCTCTGCTCCCCCCACCATTATTTATCCCATTCACATTTTCTTTCCCCAATTTCCACTGTCTCATTCCTCCTTCCACACACTCTCACCTGCTTCCATTCTCTCTCTCACACACCCCTTCCTTTCTCTCCTCGTCCCAATCGCTCTCTTTCCCTGCCGTCCAATATCTCTATTTCCCACTTCCCTCCCTCTCTCTCTCTTAACCTCTCACCGCCCTCTTAATCTACCCTTTCCACTCTCTCTCCTCGCCTCCCTCTCTTCTTGCCTTTCCATCTGTCTGACGCTCTCCCTCTCTCTCTGTCTACCCACCTCCCGACTCTGTGCCTCTCTCTCCGTCTTACTCTCTCCCTTCCTCCTCACCCTCTGTCTGACTCTCTCTCCCCTATCATTCATCCCTTTCCCTCTGACTGATTTTGTCTCCCTTCCTCCCTCTTAATCTGACACACGGTCTCTCGCTCGTCCTTTCCTTTTCTTCTGACGCAGAGGATGGATGTCGTGGAGAGAATGGTGATGGAAGGGCTGGAGAAGGGATAGAGGATGTCGGGTTGGGCGGAGTAAAAAATGGCGTGTCGAAAGAAATGCAGCAGCGAGACCGATACAACAGGAGAGTGAGAGAAATGGTAAGGGATTGAGGGAAGAGCGGACGGCGTGTTGAATAACGGAGTGTAAAAGAGAGCGAGAGACGTCGGAAGACAGATTGAAAGCGAGAGGGGAGAGAAAGAAAGAGTGTGTCGAGAGAGTGAGAACTCTGAGGAGATTTGATGGCGAGAGGTAATGGGGAGATTGTTCAAGATAGGGTTGAGATGGGAAGGGGAGAGTGAGGGATGGAGATAGAGAGAGAAATGGAAGCGGTCGACAGGGCGTGGGGAAACGGAGAAAGAGGAATTCTTCCACAGGCCAGGTTACAGTGAGGGACCCTGAAGTGAAACGAAGGGCAGTAACGTAAACCCAGTTCCTGAGGTCTGGGCTCAGTGTCCTCTCATTGCCTGTGTAACAGGACGAGGGACTGAGTATGTCTCACTCTAGTTCAGTTTTCTCAACACAGATACAAACAACAATATTGTTCACTCTTCTGCCCGGCACTTTTTAATGAATATTTTTATTGCTTACAAATTGAAGTGATCGATACAGTCAATGGAATGTATCCTTTGCTCACTGGACTCTGAGTTGAGAGAAACATTGAAATGTGTACTTGTAACACAGCTTGACAGGTTGGACAAACCAGCACTACCCTCGGACTGCTACCACAGCGACAGGCGACTGCATTACTTAAACATTGAACTGAAATGAGTAAATCCAGGTCGGATTAATTCATGAGTGAATTTGATGGATGATTTTGTGTAAAAGGATATTCCCGCACAATTTTCAGCTGCTATCTGATTTTTGTCTGAGTCACAGCATAAATTGTGGTGCTTGTGTAGCAACTGGGGAGCTGCAGCATGAAGCCCACTTCCTGCACACAGAAATCTCGAAGCATATATCTATACCCAAATTCATGCATCCGCCTCCATACAGAATAACGTTACCACAAAAAGATGAAACTGGCTGAGGTCGCAAACAGTAAGATGATGGATTTTTGTTTTTGGCTTCATATTTCTGCATCTCACTGAGCATCCCCATTGGTATGAGCCTGGAATCTCCTGCGGGCTCTGCTGGTCACTGAAATGTTTCCGACGGTTAAAACATTGGGCAATAGAATCAGGAGAAATCAGAGAGCTGGAGTTAGACTATCCTGGCGGAACTTGATTGTTACATCACAACACCAGGGGATGTTACCCAGGTAATATCGAGCTTTGAGGATACAATGCCAAAAATAGTATTTTAAAAGCTCAGCGCAGTCACTGTTCCCAAAACCATAGCAGCAGTTTTCTCACCGCAAGATATACTTTTGAGCTTCTTGGAACAAATTGCCACAAATCGCTCGAAGGTGAAAGTGAGGGTGAGTTAGAAACAACAGCAGCCAGTGGCTGCACAAAGCTGGACAGCGTGGATAATACACAAGTGGATGAAGTAAAGGAAATAAAACTGTTCCCGATAAACAATGGGGACGTGTATCAATAATAACCAGTCGAGGATAATAACCAGTATATCCATCACTGCCATGCCCCATAGGTAAGGGCTGCCAATGTATAAACGAGGATGCAGATCTTCAATACGTTAACTGCGAGGAATGAATGCAAAACATTATCCAGCAATCTGGAGGAAATATACCGAGTTTGATTGAGGTGCCGTGAAACTTTCAAGTATGTCACTGTATTATGAGATTTATTAAAATAATTGGAGATTTAATAAAATAACAAATGGGAAGATGTGAATTACTGACAAAAATGTGTCATGAAACATAAGAACCCCTCCCTCCGCAAGCACACCAAGACACATCCATAAGAACAGATGGTTTCTAGAACATTCCCAGAGACTCGATCATTCGGGAGCAAACACGATTTCTAATACGGTTTGAAAACGTTGTTGTCCTGAACGATTCTCTCCCTGTTCCTTGAAGACAAACGGACGCTGGAAATTTCTGTCTTTTAGGTTAACTTACGGTCGATTCTGTGTCGTGATGAAATGTAAACGAAGGGAAAACGTTAACAACCTGAGGGGACTTCGGAACAATGTCTCCTTCTCCCAAGAACTGGATATCTTCCCTCGGGATCTTATCTTTTGTTCAGTTCATTGACATTCGGATGTTCACAAATAATGTCAGGGATAGAAGGTTCCACAAAATGTTAGTTATAGAATGTTCCGAAGAATGTCAGTTATAGAATGTTCCAGTGAATATCAGTTATAGAATGTTCTTGGGAACGTCGATTGCAGAATTTTCCCGGGAATTTCGGGTGTATAATTTTTTGGGGCAATGTTGGTTTCAGAATGATCCAGCCAATGTACAGCACAGAATGTTCTGGAGAATGACAGTTACAAATTGTACTGGGGAAAGTCGGGGATTGAATGTTCTGGAGAATGTCATTTACAGAATGTTCCAGAGAATGTCTGGTATGTATTTATGGGTATAGAATGTTCCGGAGATTGTCAGGTTTCGAATGTTGAGTATAGAATCTTCCAGGGATTGGCTGTTGTAGAATATTGAGTACAGAATATTACTGGATTGTCAGTTATAGAATGTTACGGGGAATGATGAGTACAGAATGTCATATCCATTCGTTCATTGATGTACTGTCTGAGTACTTATGTGGGATGTGCTCATATAACTCGGCCAACGTGGTCTATCACACACGCTGTAGGCAATGATATCCTGAGGCATGGTAAATTGGCGAGAACGAGAAAAGGCTTCTGAAATGGATGAATGGAACACCGCAAAAAATCGTCCGGCAGGAGAATTCCCAAACCAGTCAGTGAGCATTTTATCAGTGAGGCACATTGGGCCTCCAACATTCCGGGGGACCATTCTCCAAGACGGACTTTGGGACAAGCAAAAACACAGAGTGGCTGAGTCTGATAGTCAAGTTCGGTCCCGAGGGGGGTAGTCTCAACCGGGATCATGGGTTCATGTCACACTACAGATGACCCCACTGCAGTACACATACTCACACTCACACAGGCCCTCTCTCATAAATACACACTCTCTCTCATATGCTCACACATGCACATCCTACAATCACACCATACACGCATCCTCTCACAGACGTATACTCCATTATATACACAAAGACACACACCCTCTCACAGACACTCACGCACCCACACGCGCACACACATTCAGTCTCCCCTGCATGCACACACAAATAGGTGTGTGAGGTGAATTTGTATTTGCAGAATTATGCTTGATTTTACTGAAAAACGATATAAATGTATACAAGGTTTTGTAACTCCCACTTCAGAAATCGAAACAGTCTGAACTGAAATTGGAACAAAGACTTTCTTTAACTTCACAACTTCAACGCATTATTCTTAGCTGACATGATGCGCATTGTTAAAAGCTATCCTGAGAATACAACTTTAAAAACAAGTTCTGGGAGTCACAGAGATTTACAGCATGGTAACAGACTCTTCTGTGCAACTCTTCCATGCTGACCAGATATCTGAACGTAATCTAGTCCCATTTGCGAGCACCTGGCTCACATCCCTCCCAACACTTCCTATCTATATACCCATCCACATGCCTGTTAACTGTACCAGCCTCCAAGACTTCCTCTGGCAGCTTGTTCCATACAGGCATCACACTCTGCGTGAAAACGTTGAACTTTAGGTCCACTTTAATATCTTTCCCCTCTCACCCTAAACCTTCTAGTTCTGGACTGTGCAAACCCAGAGAAAAGTTTTGATTGTTTATCCTATCCATGCACCACACAATTTTATAAAACTCCAAGGTTACCCCTCAACGTTCAGCATTCCAAGGAAAACAGCCGCAGACTATTCAACCTCTCCCTTTCCCTCAAATCCTCCAAATCTGCCAACAAATCGTAAATCTTTTCTGAACCCTTTCAAGTTTCACAACGCCCTTCTGATAGGAAGGAGAACAGAATTGGAAAGGCAGGGACTGATTCGGGATAGTGAACATGGCTTTGTGCGTGGGAAATCATGTATCACAAACTTGATTGAGTTTTTTGATGAAGTAACAAAGAAGATTGATCAGGGCAGAGCAGTAGAAGTGATCTATATCGACTTCAATGAGGCGTTCGACAAGGTTCCCCATGGGAGACTGATTAGCAAGCTTAGATATCGTGGAATACAGGAAGAGCTAGCCATTGGGATTCAGAACTGGCTCAAAGGTAGAAGACAGAGGGTCGTGGTGGAGAGTTGTTTTTCAGACGGCAGACCTGTGACCAGTGGAGTGCCACAAGGATCGGTGCTGGGCCTTTCGCTTTTTGTCATTTCCATAAATGATTTGGATACGAGCATAAGAGGTAGAGTTAGTAAGTTTGCAGATGACTCCAAACTTGGAGGTGTGGTGGACAGCGAAGAGGGTTACCTCAGATTACAACAGGATCTGGATCAGAATGGCCAATGGCTGAGAAGTGGCAGATGGAGTTTAATTCAGATAAATGCGAGGTGCTGCATTTTGGGAAAGCAAATCTTAGGAGGACTTATACACTTAATGGTAAGGTCCTGGGAGTGTTGCTGAAAAAAGAGACCTTGGAGTGCAGGTTCATAGCTCCTTGAAAGTGGAGTCGCAGGTAGATGGGATAGTGAAAAACGCGTTTGATATGCTTTCCTTTCTTGGTCGGTGTATTGAGTACAGGAGTTGGGAGGTCCTGTTGCGGCTGTACGAGACATTGGTTAGGCCACTGTTAGAATATTGCGTGGAATTCTGGTCTCCTTCCTATCGGAAAGATGTTGTGAAACTTGAAAGGGTTCAGAAAAGATTTGCAAGGATGTTATCAGGGTTGGAGGATCTGAGCGACAGGGAGAGTCTGAACAGGCTGGGACTGTTTTCATTCAAGCGTCGGAGGCTGAGGGGTGACCTTATAGAGGTTTTCAAAATTATGAGGGGCATAGATAGGATAAATAGACAAAGTCTTTTCCCTGGTGTCGTGGAGTCCAGAACTAGAGGGCCTAGGATTAGGGTGAGAGGGGAAAGATATTAAAGTGGACCTAAAGTTCAACGTTTTCACGCAGAGTATGGTGCCTGTATGGAACAAGCAGCCAGTGGATGCGGTGGAGGCTGGAACAATTGCAACATTTAAGAGGCATTTGGATGAGTATATGAATAGGAAGTGTTTGGAGGGATATGGGCCGGGTGCTGGCAGATTGGACTAGATTGGGTTGGGATATCTGGTAGACATGGATGGGTTGGACAGAAGGGTCTGTTTCCATGCTGTATACCTCTACGACTCTTTGACTCTAATTTGATTGCGTTTTTTGAAGAGTTGACAAAGAAGGATGATGAAGGCAGTGTGGCAGACATTTCAATATGGACTTCGGCAAGGTGTTCATAAGGTTCCGATGGGTAGGTAGAAGGGGAAGACGCATGGGATCCAAGGGAAGTTAGCCAATTTGATTCACATTTGACTTGAAGGGAGAATGCTGTTTCTCAGAATAGAGGTCTGCGACGAGTGGTGTGCAACAACAGTCAGTACTGACTTCACTGCATTTGATCATTTATATAAAGGCTTTGGATATGAATATTGGAGGCATGTTTCGTAAGTTTTCTGATGACATCAACATGGTAATGTAGTGGACAGTCAAGATGATTATCTTAGTGTAGGTAATGAAATGTGCCAACGGGACAAGGATAAATGTGATGTTCTGCATTTTGGAAAGTCAAATCAGGGCATGGATCGTACTCTTAATGTTAAGATCCTGGCGAGTGTTACTTAATAAAGAGAATAGGGTTGAAGGCGCATAGTTCCTTTAAGTAGAGTCACAATTGGACAGGTCAGTGATGAAAGTGTTTGACACGCTTGCACTATTGGTTCAGAGCATTGAGTATAGGAGTTGGGGATGGCATGTTGCTTTTGTATAGGACGTTGGTGAGGTCACTTTAAGAATCCTGCACGCAATTCAGTTGGCTTTATATGCAGTTATATGTGACAGGGTGTAGAAAAGATTGACAAGAACGATACAGGACTGGAGGTTTTGAGCCACAGTGACAGCGTAAATATGCAGAATTTTATCCCCCTGGATTAGCGAAGACTTGGGAGGGGTGATATTATAATAGTTTATAAAAGCATGAGAATAACGAGTTACCCAAGATAGTGGAGTTCAAGAACATATGGTGTGAGTTGAAGGTGAGAAGGAAAAGATTTGGAGGGTACATTAGGGACAACTGTTACATGCGGAATTGTGGATGTACAGAAGGTTCTGCCAGAGGAAGTGATGAAAGCAGACTCGACTACTCATATAAAAGGTATCTTGACAGGAATATGACTAGGAGAATTGTTGGAGAAATGCTGGAACATGGTGCATGGTCAAATTAGAATATTTGGTCGGCTTGAAGATTGTGGTGCAGGAAAATCACAGCAGGTCAGGCAGAATTCTTGGAGGAGTAGAATCACGTTTCGGGCAGAAGCCCTTCATCAGGAATGAGACTTGTGGGCCGGGCACAGAGAGATAAATGGGAGGGATGTTAACTGGGTGGGTGGTGAGTGTATTTGGGAGTAGGATTTGTAAATGAAGGTGGGTTAGAGCAGATGGATAGCCCCCAGCTACATTCTAAAGAGCCCCACACCCCTCCCATTTATTAGCTTAGATTCATTACAGCGTAGAAAATGATCCTTCAGCCCACACCTACCCTCCGAAGAGTTATCTATCCAGGCCCATTTCCCTCTGGCGAATGAACCTAGCACTATAGTCAATTTCGCAGGCCATTTCACCTGAACTGCACATCTTTAGATTGTAGTAGGAAACCGGAGCACATGGAGAATGAGAAATTCCACACAAACATTCACCCGAGGCTGGGATCGAATCCAGGTCCCTGGCGCTATGAGACAGCAGTGCTCATGACTTAGCCACTGCGCCACCCTTACATCACGTAGCCTCCATCCTGCAAGCCTTCATTCCTGATGAAGGACTTATGCACGACACGTTCCTGTTACTTGGTTGCTCCCTGGTCTGCTGTGCTTTTTCAGAACCGCACACTCCACTCTGATCTCCAGCATCTGCAGTCCTTCCTTTATTCTATCTGTTCATCATTGATAGTTCGAGGAAATTGTCTGTTTCAGTGCTGGATGAAATTCTGATCCCATAACTGGGATACAGATACATTCTACAAGAGCCTTTGGAGCGGCAGTTCTCTTCCCCAGATGTTCGTCCTGCCTCAGTGCAAACATTGAAGCAAAATTGCATTAGTTAAGTAATTAGCATGCAAGGTCACGGACAACAGGATACAGACAGGAAAGTGGGGCTGAGCCCAGAACCTGATTTGCCATGATCCAAGTATCTGATGGAGACGGTGCAAGGTGTATAATGAATCACTCCTTCTATCTTCCTCTGTTCTATTCAGCCCCTCAAACTTGCAAGAAAGGAGCCGTTGGGGGTCACTTACACCTGTAGGCTGGGGCACAAAAAGAGATTAGACCATTTGGCCCTTCAACACTGTCACACATGATTTGATGTGATGTGGAGAAAGTAATTGGAAAACGCAGTTTATTGTGAAAGAGACCTTCCATTTCTCTTCACAAAGCCTACCCTCTCTGCAACTTTTGAGCCATTTGTTGGGCATGTTGTAGACCGAGTTGCACTGTGATGACATTCCTGATACCTCACTCAGAGCTGGCTCACAAAATCCTCTTTTCTCTGTGATTGCAACTTTCAACAACAGAACTTCCAGGAAACCAACTCCCCCTAACTTTCCGATAACAGAATATGAGAACATCAGAAACAGGAGCAGGTTGTTCATTCCGCCGAGCCTGCCTTGCCCTTGAATAAACTCTGGCTGATCTGCTCTAGTTCACAAGTCCTTTTTAAATGTCCAATTCTTTCTTGCCGTCAACTCTCTGACAAGTCGACATCCGTCTATATCCTCTTTAAATATTTTCAATGACCTAGCTCCCTGAACACTGTGGAATAGAGAATTTCTGACATTCACTAATCACTGTTAGAAAGAACACACTGGCTTCTACTATATCATGACCTAGTTATATGGGCAAACGTGAAGAACACCAGTGTTGGCTAAGAGTGATTGACACTGATATTAAGGAGTGGTTGACTGAAGATGACCTCAAAGAGCGAAACAATATGGAACTGAATGGGAATATACTCCTCACTGGTTTGAGTCAATTGTGCCAACAATGAATATGTGTATGGCTCGTGGATGTCAATCCTCCCAGTTCCGTGTCTTTCTGCAGGAGATCCTCAGTGTAGCATCCTCAGCACAAACGTCTTCAGCCACTTCAAATTATTTCCCCAACTAAAAGATCAGATGTGTGGCTGGTCAGTGAAGATGACACAATGTTCAGAACACTATGTTACCTCTTTGCACTTGTAGCACACTTTTCCACATGCACTCAAACCGAGGCAACATTCAAGCTTGTGCTCTTAAAGTGCATTTAACATTCTTGTAACAGCACGACGAGACACCGCACAATTCCACAGTTAAAAATGAAGAGTTTAATCAGCACATCACGCTCACTTCACGGGAATATGACGACGCCAGTAAGCCCACTGAAACGTTTGGAAAAAAAAGGAATAGTCAATTAAATCATTCCAGCCTATTACACAGGAAGAGGATGGACCACAGCAGAGCAGCTCAGTGTTTTTTTCTCTTATTTTAAAGGTAAATGTAAAGTTGATATTTCAGATGCAATGTGACTGTTCAAACTACTCAGTGTAAAGCAGAACAACGTTTACATTTTTAAAAACATACTATCGCCAAAATGCAACCAAATAAAGAGGATTTTTTAGTAACTTAACTCTATTGGAAAACTTAACAGAATAATGGATACAGAAATTATTATTAATTTCTTTTTCTAATAAAGGAATCTCCTATAAACACACCCCTTGGCAAAAGGAAAATTCTGATACAGATTCTCATATACAATCCTCCAATCAAAGAGGCAAAAACACAACATAAAGAGAAAATTCAGAGAGAATATCAGACAGGAAACATTCACTGACAATGTGACTCAGTACCCCGTGGTACACAGGGAGGAATTTAACGTGTTTTGCTGGCAGTGAGGATGGGCACAAAATGTTTTGTGTGAGGTTTCAAGGAGGCATCTTCCATCTCTGAGAAGATAGACTGTTTTTTCCTATGTAGGTCAGAAGCTGTGGGAAAGTTAACTGTTTCAGAAGGAATGTTTTGTGGCTGGCGTCGGGTTTGTAAAAAGCATTACGTCCATTGCAGGATCACACACACCAACTGCACATTAATGTGGGAAAAGTTCATTTGGAGCCTGCACGTCTCTCTCAATACCTATGGGGCTCACAAATCCACATAAACTATAAGGAAATCCGTATTAGACTGAAGAATTGATTCATTAACTTCAAATCACGTTGGTATTGTTCATACTGATCTTGTCACATGCACGCCCTGTGGCGTGTAATCTTTGCGACTTACTCTGTTCAAGTTTTACTAACCCTGTGATCTGCATTTTCTTGCTCACTATGATCTGTCCATCCTGCTCACAAGCAATGTTTTCACTGCACTCAGGTTGACGTCACTATAAATCACATCGATCAGTCCTGAGCAAAACATTGCGTTTTTCAGCCTTTCGATTTCTCTTTGGGAAACAAGTGATCCCAGCCGCCGCTCAAGTTTCATCGTAATCATCTCTTCTTCTCTCACAGGTCTACTGAATAAACACGCACTTTCTTCAGTCTCTCCGCATGGTACCAACGTCTGCGCCTGCGGGAAGGAGATCATTTCCTACAAACGAGATCAAACCTGCTGAGTATTCGTAATCTGGAATTCATGGCAGCCTACAAACCGACAACCACCGTCAATCAACAATTCACCCGAACAAAAGACACTATACCCAACACGTGCAAGACTAACTTAATTGAAATGATTCCATGCAAAAACTGCACCGACAAGTAGCCAAACAGGCAGACAAGTAGCAATCTCCACCCACGAACACCAATGAGCGTCGAAACGCCACGGCCAACTGTCCCCAGTAGCCATACATTCAGATGACAAAACTACAAATTCTACTGGAAAACTGCAATGATCATTGGACAAGCTTGACAGAGGGCAGCCAAAGAATTCCTCGAGGCATGGCACTTATCCAAAGAGTATTGGCACCTAAAACTAACAACTGGAACTGGCAACCAGAAGCAGCAGGAACGTAAGGAAATAAGTTCCAGAAGACACGGTATAGCAGCGCTTCACGCAAGGCTCAAAACCACTGAAAATGTCATCCAGATAGCAAACGAAATTTTTGAAAATAGAGCACACAACCATAGCAAGCAGCTCACGAGTTACAAATCTTTCCAGAAACCTTGAACATCAAATCTGTACGCAGTGCTCCAAATACACTCTGATCAAGGAAATACAAATGCATGAAGATCGCTTTACTTATGAAGTTCAATCATTGTGCAGTGAAGGATAGCACACCAAATATGCACTAATTATTTATACACGTCTATGTGCTATTTTTGGTGACCAGTGATGAAGGACATGCAGGTCTTTTTGAACAACACTTCCGATCCTCGCACCATTTAATCAATATATTATACTATGCTATTCGTTGCTAACATCCAAATCATTTAACTCCCGTGTAAATTTCTGTGCCCCAAACACTGATTCATGTGATATCTCATGATTAACTGCCTTCTGTCCAGACTACGGTGCTGCTCTCTACATTCTATTCATTAAATAATGCTCAATCGATGTGCCCCAACCCGCTTAAATACTGACTTTCACTCACTGGTCAGTAACCATGTCGAACTATTCTGTAAATTGAAATGCAACACACCCACAATAAACTTATCAGGTTTCTAAAAGATGATTTCCCTTTTGTGAAGTTCAGCTGACTCTGCCAACTCATATCCTGATTTCCCATGTGTCTGTTTTTCATATTCCTTAGAAACGATTCAAATACTTTACCGACAATTAACACTAAGTTGTCCAATATTTAGTTTTGTTCAGTTTTCCCTCCCTCGCCCGTTTTAAATACTTTAGAATACAATAGGTTCTTTCAGTCATCAGGAAGCAGAATTTCCAGAATGTAAAGAATTGTGAAGGATGTTCAACAATTCGTTCTTGTAGGTGCAACGTTTAATATACATTTGGATAAGCACATGAATAGGAAACGTTTGGTGGGACAAAGACCAAGCGCAGGCAGGTGGAACCAAGTAAATTTTGGATTATGGTTCTCACGGACCGAATGGATTAAAGGGACTGTTTTCGTGTTGCGTGACTCTATTACCCTTTAATTAGCTCTATTGTCACCTCCCTGTACACTAGGCAATGGGCCCATCTCTTGCAGCAACTTACCCAACCTTCAATTCAATTAGATTTTGAATAATTTATCTTTATTAATTCTAACCTCCCTGTTTCTCATTTTCATCAATCACTTTGTCGGGTAAAATTTCTGGAATATTTTCTGTGTCTCCGTTTGTGGAGACAGAACAAATCCATTCGCCTCAGCGAGCGGCAGGGATAGTCTACGTCACCTTGTGTATACATCTGCGCACTGCACCTGGAAGTTTTTCTACATGGCACCCACTCCTAATCGGATAGTTCAACAATTACAATAGTTCAATGAAACTGTCACTTCGTGGTCGCTGACAGCATCGTCCTCTCCCTCGTGGCAGTTAACAGATTATGTTGAAAGAGGTGATACAAAGCTTTGGACACCTCATTTTAGAATCAAACTGGCTTCATAGTTTCCAACTGGCAGAAGTCCAGGGAGGGAGAGAAATACTTTTATGATCAAAATATTTGAAACTCGGAGAGTGACCAGAAGGAAACTGCAACCGGAAAGTTTTAGGTGATGGTGGATTTACAAACTGCACTGAGGCAGAAGTGAAGATTGGCAATATTATGTAGGTAGTCGTGGGCACGTTCAGCGATGGAGCGAATATGAAGATATAAATCAGCAGAAGCCAAAATTGACCACCGAGGTTATGAACACATTTGGTATTGGACCTTAAGAAAGAGAGTTTGTGTAGTGCCTCCGACATGGATTCTTAGAATAGCTGGTTTTGGAGCCTACGAGGGAGAAGGCAATTCTGGATCTATTATTGTGCAACAAACCAGAATTGATCAGGGATATCGAAGTGAAGGACCCATTGGGAAGTAGTGACCATAATACAATAAGCTTCAATCTGCAATTTGAGAGGGAGAGGGTACAATCGGAAGTGACAATATTTTAGTTGAATAAAGGGAACTATGGAGCTATGAGGGAGGAGCTGGCCAAAGTTCAATGGTGCAATACCTTAGCAGGGATGACAGTGGAGGAACAATGGCAGATATTTCTGTGTATAATGCAGAAGATGCAGGATCAGTTCATCCCAAAAAAGAAGAAAGATCCGAGGAGGAGGAATGGGTGGCCGTGGCTGACGAGAGAAATTAAGAAATATATAAAGTTAAAAGAGAAAAAGTACAACATAGCAAAGATGAATGGGAAAACGGAGGACTGAACCTTTTAAAGAACAACAGAGGATTGTTAAGAACGAAATGCGCAGAGGAAAAATGAGGTACGAAGGTAAACTTGCCAAAAATATAAAGGAGGATAATAAAAGCTTTTTAGGAATATGAAAGACAAAAAACTGGTTAAGACTAAAATTGGGCCCTTGAAGACAGAAAGAGGGGGATATATTACGGGGAACAAAGAAATAGCAGAAGAATTGAATTGGTACTTCAGATCTGTGTTCACTGGGGAAGACACAAGCAATCTCTCTGAGGTAACAGTGGCTGAAGACCTGAACTTAAGGGAATTTATATTTGCTAGGAATTGGTGTTGGAGAAACTGTTAGGTCTGAAGGTTGATAAGTCCCCGCGGCCTGATGGACTACATCCCAGGGTATTGAAAGTGGTGGCTCGAGAAATCATGGATGCGTTGGTAATTATTTTCCAGAGTTCGATTGATTCGGGATCAGTTCCTGCGGATTGGAGGTGGCTAATGTTGTACCACGTTTTACCAAAGGTGGGTGAGAAAAAGCAGGAAATTATAGACCAGTTAGTCTGACCTCAGTGGTGGGAAAGATGCTGGAGTTTATTACAAAGGATGAAATTACGGCACATCTGGATAGTCGTAACAGGATAGGTCAGCGTCAGCATGGATTTATGAAGGGAAAATCATGCTTGCCCAATCGTCTTGAATTTTTTGAGGATGTAACTCTGAAAGTGGGCGAGGGAGATCCAGTAGATGTAGTGTACCTGGACTTTCAAAAAGCTTTTGATAAAGTCCCACATAGGAGGTTAGTGACCAAAATTAGTGCACATGGAATTGTGGGCAAAGTGCTAACTTGAATTGAAAGTTGGTTGGCTGACAGCAAACAAAGGGTAGTGATAAACGGCTCCATTTCGGAATGGCAGGCAGTGACGAGTATGGTACCGCAGGGATCAGTGCTGGGACCGCAGCTTTTTACAATATATATATTAATGATATAGAAGATGGTATTGGTAATAACATTAGCAAATTTGCTGATGATAGTAAGTTGGGTAGCAGGATGAAATGTGAGGGGGATGTTTGGAGATTACAGGGTGACCTGGACAGGTTAGATGAGTGGTCAGATGCATGGCAGATGCAGTTTAAATGTGGATAAATGTATGGTTATCCACTTTGGTGGCAAGAACATGAAGGCAGATTACTGCCTCAACGGAATCAATTTCGGTAAAGGGGTAGTACAAAGAGATCAGGGTGTTCTTGTACACCAGTCAATGAAGGTAAGCATGCAGTTACAGCAGGTAGTGAAGAAGGCTAATGGCATGCTGGCCTTCATATCAAGAGGGATTAAGTACAGAAGCAAAGAGGTTCTTCTGCAGCTGTACTGGGACCTGGTGAGACCACACCTGGAGTATTGTGTGCAGTTCTGGTCTCCACGTTTGAGGAAAGACCTTCTGGCTGTTGAGGGAGTGCAGCGTATGTTCACGAGGCCAATTCCTGGAATGGCGGGACTATCTTACGCCGAAAGACTGGAGCGACTGGGCTTGTATAGCTTGAATTTAGAAGACTGAGACGGGATCTGATTGAAACATGTAAGATTATTAAAGGATTGGACGTCTGGAGGCAGAAAACATGTTTGCGCTGATGGGTGAGTGCCGAACCAGAGGACACAGCTTAGAAATGCGGGGTAGACCATTTCGGAAAGAGATGAGGAGAAACCTCTTCACCCAGCGAGTGGTGGGTGTGTGGAATGCTCTGCCCCAGAGGGCAGTGATGCCTAGTCTCGGGATTCATTTAAGAAAGAGTTGGATAGAGCTCTCATGGATAGTGGAGTCAAGGGTTATGGAGATAAGGCAGGAACAGGATACTGATTAAGGATGATCAGCTAAGATCATATTGAATGGTGATGAAACCTCAAATGACAGGATGGCCTACTCCTGCACCCATTGTCTTTTGGCTGTTGTCTATTTGTTCCACTTCAGGTGTGTGAATGGAAAGGGCATAACTTGCATGGAATTGGAATGGACTGTTTGATTGAAAACAAATGCAATAGCTTACATTTTTTACAAATATAGAGAATAGATAAAGCGATGGCATTCAGAATAGTTGACAGAATTAATAAATGGACAGGGATAGACTTAGCAGGAACACCACCATAACAGAGAAAGCGACCGTTTACTGCTTGAATGATAACAGTTCATATTTTCTCCCTCTCTCAGTTTATATCTATTGCTTACACTTAGATTAGAAGTGATTATAATTGAGCAATTTAACATCAAAGACAAGAGGGAATATCTGGCCAGAGTGCACTGGAAGGGTGAGCCGAGCCGAGAAGACATTGAAGCTGAAATGGCAGAAGTTTCTGGGGATAATTTGGAAGCAAAGCTTCAAATCAACCAAGGAAGTAGAGATATACTCGAGGAGGACAATGAAACATTGAATGACAAGGGAAGTCATAGACAGCAATTAACCAAACGTGCAAAACATACAATGTGGTGAAGATTATTAGCAATCCAGACGATGAGGAAGCCGTAATACTAGCAGAAATAATGATTAAAATCAAAAGGGAGAAGATGAAATTGGAAGTTCAGCTTGTTAATAATATAGCAGAAATTTGTAAAAGGATTTTAGTTACATAATAGAGAAGAGCGGGAAGCAAAAGGAAACATACGGCTGGAAAATGGGCCTCGAGTACTTGTGGGAAACAATTAAATAGCAGAGGAGTGGAATATATACTTTTTATCTGTCGTCATGGTGGAAGACGCTAGCAGCCAGACCGAACTTCGAGAGAGTCAGGCGGCGGAGGTGAGGACAGTATCGATCACTAAGGAGAAGGTTCTGAGGAAACTGAAAGGTTTCAAGGTTGATAACTCAACCAGATCAGATAGACTCCACCCTAAAGTTAAATGGTAGCTCACGAGATTGTGGAGGTACTGCCGGTCATCATTCTGCAATCAAAGGAGTCAGGGAAGGTCACAGAGGAATGGAAAATATAACCGTCCCCATGACCCCGTTTAAGGAGAGAGGGATGCAGAAGACAAGAAGTTGTAGGTGACCAGGAAGCGTGAAACGGTTGTTAAGAAGTAATAACGCCAGATATTTGATTCATTTTTCATTTCTTCACAAATTCAACAAAAACTTCCTAGGTAAAGCATCATTTCTTTGTACTCTTTCCATCCAGTCTCCTACTATTGCTGCTCACAATGTACTCCCTTTTCCATTGACGACATCAAATAGAGACTGCCTTGAGGAGCATTTCCACTACGGTTGTCGGAATAATCCCGGCCTTCTTACTGCATCCCATTTCAATAACCTACCTTGCTCTCATGCTGACATTTTAGTCCTGGGCTGTGGCAATGTTCCAGTTGAGCTCGACTAACACCTCATTTTACACATTGATACAATCAGGAATATAGGAGTTAATATTCAATTCCATAACTTCACAGCATGACCAAATTATGACAGTTCTCCATTATTCATATATCCTCCCTAATGGCCTTCTGATGATCTTATGTTTTTTGTATCTTTTTTATCTTAAACTCAGTCGTCTCAATTGACATTTCCTCCAGCACCCATTTATTCACTCACAACTTAATTTGCACACAATTCATGTCTGTTCCTCTTCCACCACAAACAAAACACTCATTGTCCTTTGTATTAGGCCGCGACACCCTTTGTTTTCCGCCATACCTCCTCCACCTCTGTAATAGTATCAAAACGCCAATTTTCAAATCAAATTGATCTGTGTTTCAGCGGTGAGTGCCAGGGACAGAAAACTGATGACGAGCCGTTAAAGCAACAGCATTTTACAGCTTACATTCCAAATTAATATTTGGAACTAACATTGGACAGAGAGTGCGAAACGATCGCAAAACTAACAGATGAGGTGGAAGTTCGAAGTCTTACCACATCCAATCATCAATCATGATGGACAATTAAGCAAATCTCTGTAGGAGCGGGTTGTCTACCCTCATCCTAAATAATGGAGTAGCCCGACACATAAGTGTAAAAGACAAGGATGTAGTAACTGCACCATCCTGCGTGAGATGTGTTGAGTGGATGATCCACCTCACCCCTGTCATGATATTCACAGAATTCCAGATACGAGTCTACAGTCGATTCAATTCACTGCACGAGACATGAAGGAACAGCTGAACACAGTAGATACGATAAATGCAATAGGCCCTGACACGATTCCTGCAATAAGACTGAAGACTTGTGCTGCAGAACAATTCATGTCAATGAGAAAGTTGTTTCATTCCAGCGCCAAATCTGATATCTACCTGTTAATGTGGAAAATGGCTCGCCTCTGTCCAGTCCCCTAAAAGGAAAATATTACAATGTAACTAATTACCATGCCCTCAGTCCCATTACGTCAGTCAAATTGGTCGGAGATCTTTTTGACAAGAGCTGTCAACCAGCACAGAAATAACCTGCTCAGTTTGATTTTCCACAAGTCTCGATGTGGAGATGGTGCTGCTGCAGAAATGCAACTGGATTACTAACCCAGACCAGTGTAATGCTCTGGCAGCAGGTGGAAGTCAAAGTCGATTAAATATCGAACGCAGAAAAATTGTCAGTAATGTTGCCTGCGAAACCATTATCGATTGTTAACACCAATTTGCTTCAGCCACACAGGAAGCAAACCTCGAGTGTTCTCCTCGTCTGACCTAATTGTGACTAAAGAAAGACAGACACAAACGTGATAAAATCATCAATGTTCTCTGAAACGACGAAGCGAGACTATCAATTGTAAAAAAAAAGCTACAACGACTTCAAGGTTAAAACCAGACAGAACACCAGTCAACAGCCTCAGTATCACAAAAATCAATGGGAAGCACTGCCCAGTCATCACTGCAGAGACCTCCTCACTAACATCTGAGAGCTTTTGACAACATGTACAGAGCTTTTCCACAGACCACACAGCGACATCAGAGACCATTAGAACATTCAACACATCGAGCCCACTCCATTCCAGTTCACGGCCAAACATCTCCCGAATGCAATTTTCCAACACAATGTGCATATCCCTTAATGTGATTGACCATCGGAAATTATGAAATAGAAACTGCAGTAGTTTATTTGGTGCATTAAATATGCTCCCCAATTCATTAACACAATGGCTGATCCTCTGTCTCTTCACCATACTCCTGATCTCTCCCCATCTCTTAAGTGGTTAGAAAGCCGTATTTATGTTCAGTACCTTATCTTCCACAGTCTTCACGTTGCAGAGAATTCTTTAGGTTCACCAGTCTATGAGTGCAGACATAATTCTCATCTCAATTCTTAGTGCCCTGCGTGTACCTAATATTATGGCCCTTGATTTAACATCCCAGCCAGGGCAATTATCATTCCTGTCCCAATCTGTCAGGCCCTGTCAGAATTTTATGCATTTCACTGAGATCTGCTCTCATTTTGCTAAACCCCATGGAATTTAGGCCTCGTCGACACAAACATGAAGCTTGTCATCCCAGAGATCAGTCTGGTCATCCTTCACTGCACTCCCTCTAATTCAGTTTTGTATTCCCCCTATTGGGTACGGAGACTGAAACAGCACACAGTGCTGCACAATGTTTGAGATGAGGTCACAGCAAGATCCTATATAGTCGCAGTAATGGATTATCACTACTATACTCAAACCCACTTGCAATGACGATTAACACAGCAGTTATATCCTTGGTTGCTTTCTGGTCCTGAAACATGGCTTTTACTGGTATACAAGCAGATCCAGATCCTTTCCAATGTTGCATCTCCCCACTCGGTGGGTCTATGTGTGCCAATACCGTTCCTCGTATTGGGTTCTGGCTTCCGAACTCGCTACCCTTCATGGAACTCGGAGGTCTGTGCAGAAGGAAACAAAAAGAATTCGGGAATGTAGGTCCATTTATCGATCACAATTTCCCAACCAACTCCTTTTCAAATAGCAGGTTGCCATACTATTTTCACCACCAAAATTCATAAAGTCACATCTATCCACACTGTTCTTCATCTGCCTTCTAATTGTCCATTCACTCCCCTTGTCTCAATCAACTTGGAGATTATTACATCCTCCTCACTCACGCACAATCCCAGCTTACCAGAATACTTGTAAACATTGCATTGGATTCTGTCAACCAAATGTTTGATTGGTATTGTGAGCAGCTGAAACCCAACCACCCATCCTTGTGATACTCCATCAGCCTTCCACTCCAAAAACACCCATTTTACCAAAATTGTTGTTTATTGTCAGCTCTTCCGGTATAACACAATGTCCACATATTTTCTCCAATCCCATGTGATTTTACTTCACACTCTATGCTTGGGGCTCTATCAAAAATCTTTCCGAAAATCGAAGTTCATTGAATCGAATGTTGTTCCATAATCTATCTACCAGTTGATTTCTCAAGTATGATACCCCTTCCCCCGCCCGTTAATTTCAGTCGCAATAATTTCTCCAGATACGTGCATTTACTAATTTCATTCTATTTCATTTTTTTCAGCAGGCTTAGTCTTTCTGCTATTGCTGGCTTGTATTTTTTTAAAATGTCTTTTGTTACTCTGAAGACAAAATTTAGGTAATTGTTTCATAGTTCTGCCATTTCCATGTTCTCCATTCTCTGGTTTCACACTGTGAGGAAGAAGCAGTTGGTTTCCTACCCTACCCACTGACATACATTTCGAAGCTAGTACAGTTCGCTCTAATAATCCTTGTTCATGCACTGTCCACAAACCATTAAGTCCTGTCTTAATCTACTCAGTGATTCACCTTCGACAGCAATATATCACGCAAGCGTAGAACCTGTCGAACAGAAATACAGCACGGTCTACATTAGTCCCACTTTCTAACATAAGGCCGTTAGCTGTGAAAGATATGACACTACAAGCGCTCGTCCAAATAATTTTTAACAGCTGTGAGGTTACACATGAACGCAGCCCTCCAGTAATTTCTATCCCAACCCCCAACATTCTCTGGGCGTGAAACTATCTTTGAGTCATCTCTAAACCTCAAACCTTTACTTCAAAAGTGTACTCAATGTTTTTTAGATCAGATTACTTACAGTTGGAAACAGGCCCTTCGGCCCAACAAGTCCACCCCGACCCGCCGAAGCGTAACCCAAACAGACCCATTCTCCTACATTTAACCCTTCATCTAACACTACGGGCAATTTAGCATGGCCGATTCACCTAACCTGCACATTTTTGAATTGTGGGAGGAAACCGGAGCACCCGAGAAAACCCACGCAGACAAGGGGAGAACGTGCAAACTCCACACAGTCAGTCGACTGAGGCGGGAATTAAACCCGGGTCTCTGGCCCTGTAAGGCAGCAGTGCTAACCACTGTGCCACCGTGCCACCCAGGATCCTTTGTCTAAAAGTAACAGCTGCTCTCTATTCACACTGTCCATGGCCCTCACAATCTTACACCTATATTATTTACACGCTCAAAGTTCTCTGCTTCAAGTGAAAAGACCTAAGATTATCAAGATTCTCTTCCAAGCTGATATGCTGCATCCCAGGGAACGTCCGGCTAAATGTCCTCTGTACACCATCCATTGCAATCGCATGAGTCCTAACATATAACGCATCATTTCAATGTGGCTTACTGTGATATTTATCCTATTTTCATCATATTGCTGTTGTGAAAGAGAACTTAACTTTTGTGTACATTTTGTGCATACCAGATGATCGGAAAATGGGTATAATCAACGGATGTCGGACCTTCAGTAAAGAGACTTTGCAGATTATTATTATTATAGAGTCATAGAGATGCACAGACCCTTCGGGCCAACGCGTCCATGCCGACCAGATATCCCAAACTAATCTAATTCCCACCTGCCAGCACCTGGTCCATATCTCTCCAAACACTTCCTATTCATATACCGATCCAAATGCCTCTTAAATGTTGCAAAAACGCTGAAAACATTTCCATAAAAAATTACAGTTTAAGAAATACACAAAGAAGTTGCTCTGGGTTCATGCTGATCGTCTACGTAGATGCACTATTCTGCTTGATACTGACGTTGTTAAGCTTACATACACTTGATTTGGTTTATGAGGGTTTTCAAGATAAGGCGACATGCTTTAGGAGTCCATCGCCTTTATAACACGTTCATTCGGAATCGGGTTCAAGGTATAGAATTACCAAGTTTAGGTGATACACCAGAAAAGATAAATTTTCAGGAAAGAGGTGTTACAAGGTTGTTTTTGATAAATGTTGCACTGCGTTTCGATCCCTGAGCCCTGTGCTGGTGCATTGAACACCTGCCCCACACATTTCCCTGTTGTTCCCTGTCTCCAACTTCTGTGCTGTGAGGGATTGTGTGAATAACTGTCCACTTCCCGTTTGGAAGCTGTCGAGACAGAATTTGGAGATGAGAAGTGATTTGGAGGTCACAGTGAGGCCCAGTAGCGTTATGTCTGAATTCATGTTTTTTTTTCAAAATCATTTTTAACATCTTTGCTGAGTGCAAGATTGTGTGTTCACTGACCTGAACATGAATCAGATGTTTACACATGTCACTGAATGATGCAATCGTTAGTTGTGTCCTTTGGTAACTTAAAATATCATTCACTTCAATTGTTTTAAACTGAAAAAAAGACGCTGGTCTTATTTGAAATATGTTTGAAATATGATATTAACACTTCATTGTAGAAAATGTACAAGTAAAAATGACCAGCCTTAAATTTCCCACAGATTAATCAAGCTACAATCAGACATTGGCTGTAATTCAGAATTCTGTGAAATGCACTGTTACCCCGGCAACATTACGAATCTGTCAGGAAGCGATCATCCCACTATCAGGACCGAGCCAGACAGAGCGAGGCAGCTCCTTATTATATCATCAAAATAGTGCTTAACATTGATCGTGGATCCTGTGTTCAGTTGAATGTTCTGCAGCAGATTATGAAGGAACTAAGAAAAGGGAAATGTATCATTGACCACATCATCACCAATCCGCCTGCTGCAGATACAACATTCCATTTAATATATCGATAAGTGTGGACACTGCATAGTCCTAGTGGGGGAGGAAGAGTCACCTTCACATTTTATAGACCTCCACAATATAATGCAACAACCCGTGTTTTGAATAGGACAGTCTGGAAACAGATTGATCAACTAATGACCAAGCGTGCATGAGGTGCAAAGAGCCATGCACAGCAGCAGGATAATACTCTGTACAACTCAAACAGGTGCAACTTCAGGGCCCGGTATACGCACCATCAAACCAGGGATCCACCCTGATTCAATGAAGAGTGCAGAAGGATATGGTGGGTGCCTCACCAGCCAGGTCTAAATATGAGCAGACAACTTGGAGAAGCTAATAATGTGTTCAGCTGCAACATAGGACAATTTACATGCTAAGTCACATAAACAACACTGATGAACAAAGCACCGTAATCCCATATTCAATACTTCAGATTTATTTTTGCAGTCCTGATCCATGCAGTCATAAAAGATTGTGGACAATGAAAGAGACTATTGGAGGAGGAAAATTGCCCACCAATAACGAAGTCTCCAGTTATTGGAGTGCGGAGCACACCAGGGAAAACAAAGCTGTATTTTCTAACAATCTTCGGCCAGAAGGGCTGCGCGGAAGATTCATTTCGTCCTCCTTCAGTAGTCCCCTGCATCACAGACTCCCAATGTTCAGACCATTCAAATCAATCCATATAATGTCAAGAAATGGCTGGAGACACTGGGAACTGTACTTTAAGTCCACAGATTGCCATATCTCTATCCAAGCTGTTCCATTCTGGCAAGAACACTGACCTTTTCCAACAATGTGATAAATTGCTCAAGTGTCTCCTGTATACAAAAAGTATGGCACTTGCATTGCAGCTAGTCACTGACTCATCGGTGAGTCTACCATGGGAGCTTGAAGCAAGGTGTCTGAAATAATGTGAATAATCAGCAATAATCTTCTCGGGTGTTGTCAGTTAGTGTCCCGTAAGACTCATCCAGCTCCTGACCCCATTGCGAGCTCACTTGCAAAAGAGTTGAATTTCAAAGGCGCAGTGAGAGTAATTATTCTTAATATCGATGCACCATTTAGACATGTGGGTCAATATAAGCCTGAGTATACTTATATTTAAACAGAATCTGGGTGAAGTACTCACTGGTTGAGAATTATTACAAGCAAACAGGAAAAGATTGTTGTCAGTGTCAGTAATTCGAAATCCGGGACAGCTCTGCAGCCATTCCTCAGGAAGGACAGTGCCCAAAGCTCAACCATTTACACCTCCATAAAATATTTTTTCTCAAACACAACATTATGCGTGGGAATATTACTGATCATGCCACTCCTAAAATGGAACATGTTCAAAAACAGCAAGACGTTGAAAACATCCCAATTCAGTCTGACAGATTCCGAGTCATGTTAACAACACAGAAATATTAGACAAACATGATAATAAAGAATTAAACTGTCATTTTTTGATTTTAAATAGCATTACTATCACTGAGTCCCCGTCAGAGTGTCTAACAGCTTCCAGGATCTGATCATTGACCAGAAATTGTCCAGAACTAGTCATTTAAACAGCATTGTCTTCGAGAGCAGATCAGAAGCCAGGAAATCTGCAATGAGTAACTCACCTGCTGACTCGCCAAAATCTGGGATGGATTACATCCCAGGAATAAGCAAGGATACCACCAGTCAATTTAATTACTAACAATTCAACGAACATCCATTCCCTCCACCATTGACACTCAGCAGTAGAATGCATACCAACTGCAAGATTCACTGCACCAAGGCTTAAGAGACAGTACCTTCTAAACCCACTGCCATCGAGAAGAACAAAGGCAGCAGATAATTTGGAAGTCCAGCTATCTGCAATCTATTTCCTTCATACGGTCAGATGGAATGAGTTTTGCTCATGCTTTTTCAATTCTCAACTCATCAGATCACACAATCAGTCCAAACGCAACAAGACTTGGACAACAGTCAGGTTTGGTTTGACAAGTGACAAATAACATTTGTGACACACAAATGCCAGACAATGACCTTCGTGCACCATCACATCGTCGCTATTCAACATCCAAAGGGAATACAGTTGCTGAATCCATTGGCATTAACATTCTTAATTTTATCCAAGAAAATATAGATGTTCCCATGCGAAGATCAATCAGAACTCATGAATCCTGCAGCAAGTAATTTTTCTCATTTCATGCGAAAGCGTGCTTACTATCTCCGAAATACAAGTCAGGAATATGATCATTTCATCTCCTGTTGTCTGAATGAGTGCAACTCCAACAATACTCAAACAGCTTAACACGACTGAGGTCTGTGCAGCTCACTTGAATCGTCCGCATTCATCCCTTCCTCCGCCAACGACACTCACCAGCAGATATGAGTATCATGACGCTCCTCACAGGGCACCATCCACACTCAATACCAACTGCTGACTGCAAGAAAAAGGGCAGCATTTAAGGAATGTTCATCATTCTTTTGATGCAAACATAAGTATTGTAATGGACAAAGCGAGACTAAGAGCTGGACTCTTATTATGGCCTCGTCTCATTTCATTAAGCTGCAAAGAGATTTCTTTCAATTTAATAAGAAACAATAATGAGATCATCAATCCAAACCGGACCAGTGGCAGGTACTATAAGGTAATATTCAAGCGTTTCCAAGAAAGTAAGTTCTCACGAAGTACGAAGTGCGTGGCTGCGAAATCCAGAGTTCCCCGGAAGTCGAGGAACACCCAGAACAGGAATGGTTACATCAGACAGTGGGAATTCAATAATACAGAAAGCCAAGAGGAGTGTGGAATGGAGAGGAGTTGGGTCCAAATGAAAATCAGAAATCAAACAGTGTGTGTGAAATGATGCTGGCAAGAAGCATCAAGCAATTTTTCACAGATTTCTTTTCAATGAAGAGAACAAAAATAAACAAAGAAACGAAGATAAAAGGTAAACATTAGAAACGGCGTGTAGATGCAGAAGTTTTTATAGGTGGTTCTGAATTTAAATTGAAGCGTAAAGGGACCTGAACAATGTGTGCAATCATGATGAATCTGCGATAATTTTCTGATAAGCCCATCCACCATTCTCCATGTTGCTACTTTTAGGAAAACGAGATCTGATCATCGAAACAGGGTGGTAAGAACGCCCAGATTTGAGAACATTTAATGACAACAGAAATTGTGAGCTCAAGCAAAACGAAAAAAGAAAACTAGCCAAGCGTTTGCAAACTGCAGACAATCGGGGGGAGTCGAAAAACAAAAGAAAAATCGAAAAACGTAAATAAGGATTTAGAATTGCTAAAGGGCATCAGGATTTGACAAATAGGATTAAGGCAAATCCCAAACCCGTTTATCTTGAAGAATAGGATCACAAGGGAAAGAGTAATTCAACCCAAGGACAAGGAAGGAATTAATACGTTGAGCTGGAGGAAGTGGGTGAATACTCTGCATCGGTATTCAATAAGGATTAACACATGGTATACGCTGAGTGTAGAGAACAATATATTGATATTACAGAGCGTTTCGGTATTTATAAAATAAGGAATATGCTGGGACTTTTCAGAAGCATTGAAGTCGACAAGTCTCCAGGATATGACGAGTCAGTTCAAGAACACTGAGTGAAGCGACGAAGTAAATTACTGGCCCTTGTGCTCACTCCCTGAATGCTCTTCAGTCACAGGAGAGGTTGCAGAGATCTGGACAATAACTAATGTCGGTTCTTGCTTGAAGAAGATCAACACGGACAGTCCAAGTAATTTAGAGCTCGGTGAGCCATATGTCAGTGGGAGGGAATTATTGGAGATGCTTAGAAAGAGGAGATTACTCACATTTGGAAAAAATATCGATTTATTGGCGAAAGGTAACATTGCTTTATTTGGGTAGGTTGTGTCTCACAAACTCGACTGACTATTTTGAGCAAGTGACAAAAGTGACTGATGAGGGCATGGGGCTGGATGTTGCCATATGAAATTTAGCAAGGCATTTGATATGGTTTATTATGGTGGGCTCATACAGAAGTTGAATTCAAATTGGATCAGCGGTCAATCGGTAAACTGTTGGAGAACTGTATGCTCATAGCAGACAAAGCAGTGATGGAAGTCTGTTTTTATTTTACTGACTGGAAATCTGTGAATAGATTGGCCGAGTTACCGGTCATGAGGAAGATTGATAGAGGATGCAGCAGGATATAGGTCAGTGGACACCTGGATAGAGCAGAGGAAGATGTAATTTTCTCCGTGCAATCGCGAGGTGATGCTTTTGGAATGTCGTCAGCAGGAGGCAAGTATACAGCAAATGGAAGAAATCTAAGTCGCTTCAATATGCAGAGGAATCGAGGCGGACAAGTCAGCACTTCCCTGGAAGTCGCAAAGCAGGCAAACAGTGTGGTCCAGAAGGCATGTCACATGCTCATGTGCGTGAATCAGAGCAGAGAGTATGAAATTAACATGTCATGTTGCAACTGAAAAGAACGTTATTTCGGTCACATTTGGCATATTTGTTTCGAGTACCGTTTCCCACATCACCAAAAGTATGTTGGGCTATTTGAGAGGGCTTTAGAAATATTTGACTGGATGTTGTCTGGTAAGAGAATTCTAGCCCTGTGGAGAAATTGGACAAATTTGGTTTGTTGTCAATTGGACATCAGTGGCAGAGGGGCTACCTGATAGATGTTTACAAAGTTTTGAGAGTCATGGACAGAATAGGCAGTCGAAACATTTCTTTTCCCCAGGGTGGAAATATTATTTACTTGGGGGCATAGTTTTAGGAGAATGGGGGAAAGTTTGAAGGAATATGAAAAGCAAGTTTCTTTTTTTTTCTTTTCCAGTCATAATGTAAAAGTGCCTGGAATTTGTCATCAGATGAATTTGAAGAAGAAACAGTAGGATCATGGAAGAGATATTGGATGGAGGTATGCTCGCTGATGTGGAAAGTTCGTTGACTGATGTTTCATTACCATATTAGGTAACATCTTGAGTGACCCTCCGGATGAAGCTCTAGTGTTGAAGCCCGTTTTATATTTATATGTTTAGGTTTCCTTCGGTTGGTGATGTCATTTTCTATCGTGATGCTATTTCCTGTTCTTTTTCTCAAGGGGTGGGAAAAGGGCTCCAAGTCAATGTGTTTGTTGATAGCGTTTCAGTTGAAATGCCATGCTTCTTGGATTTCTCGTGCCTGTCTCTGCTCGGCTTGTCCTTGGATGGATGTGTTGTCCCAGTCGAAATGCTGTCCTTCCTCAGCTGTATGAAAGCACACTAGTGAGAGAGGGTCATATATTTTATTGTCGTTAGATCAACTGTTATGCTGTGTTATGTTCTGAAGTGTTCAAACTTTACGAATATATGAGAAGATCAATGTATGGGGATGAGGGGAGAGGGCAGGGAGGTGTAGTGTGGAAATTGATTTGCATCATAATGATACTGATCCCATTCTTTAAACGGAATACCACTTCAATCTGTTGGGCCTGTTTATATTTTTCTGTAAAAATGGTGAAAACCCTTGAATACTAATTTCTCAGTTGGCCACAGACTAGCCACCATCCCGTAATGACAGCTACATCTGATATGTTTGCTTTTATTGAAATCTATCATTATATTTGCCTTGTTGAAAAAATAGGAAGTAATTCAGGAAAGGTAGCAAGTGGCAGAGACCACGTTAACTCTATGGGCCTGAGGAGGTTACAGAGATAGAAAGTCGTGTGAAGACTTGGAGATACTACAGGGATATGTACTATTCTACGGGCCGAAGGAGGTTGCAAAACTAAGAATAGGTTTAGTTTCTGTTTTAAGTGAAAGCGGAGCTGGGTCAGCCAGGTGAATATTTGGATCTGAGATCATTTAAAATTTATGCCTCCATTAAACTTGATAAAAAAATGGTAAGGGGACAAATTATCATCTGACATAGCGCTGCAACGACCTGTTGCAGACAAAAAGTCAGGTACAGAGACAGGACAGCCAGGCACGTGAGACCTGGTGATGGAACCCATACTGTGGTCGGGGAATTGAACTACCTATCTTCGCAGATTATGGTCAACAGTGCAAGTTCAATCCACACCTTTTGAAACAACATGTTTATTTTTCAATTATAATATTTTAGGGATTAAGAACTTTTTATGATCTGAGGGTTTTTTGAGTGGACCACTGATGAATAATTGATACCTGGGAGTTTTTGGCTGCAGGGAGAAATTTCGGTTCTAACTTTTTTTCTGTTCAGGAGCACACCGAAAAATAGTTATAGAATAGATAAATACATTCAGAACTGAACAAACCCCGGTACATTATGCACTTATAGCTAACTGCATCCATCCTGGAAAACAATCCCACAATGAGATCAGGAAGATCTCACTCTCTCTCGCTCACCTTAACTTGTTCTCACTTATCCTGGAATGAGCTCCAATTCCAATCAGGAAGATCATAAAATCTTTCCCCAGCCTGTGCAGAGTACAAAGACTATTTTCAAAACAGGAAGATTCCAGGCTAGGTAGTGGCCCGATGCAATTGCAGTTCAATAGCACTTTTTTTTTAAATCCACGGATGTTCGTTTTAGTGGCCAGAACATTGGGTATGGGTCTGTGTACGCGTTGATGGAGTCCATGGATGAGTGCGTAATTCTAGGAATACTAAGCCAGTGGCAAACAGACAAAAAACTAGCTATCCACATGCACAAATACCAATTCGGTAAACAACGCCATGGCCAACTCTCCCAAATAGCAACACACAGATGACAGGGATGACGAATTCGACTCAGACAACGCATCATTCATCGGACAAGCCAAACAGACGACTGCTGGAGCCTTCCAAGCCTTCCGTATTCTACCAACAAACACTTAGACCTAGATTCAATGTGTTGGCCACTACAATATGCAACTAGATGCAACAGAAACGGAATCAAATATACTCCATAAGACGCAGTACAGCAGCGTTTCACATGAGGATACAAAGTACTGAAGATGCCACCTAGACAGGGAATGAAGCATCTGCAAATATTCGTCCTAGCTCGGCTAACATACCCACAACCACGGCGAATATAATCAGTGCTACAAATCTTTACACAAACCTTGAACACAGAAAGAAATCTAGGACTTGTCTGGTTGGGTGTGGGTTTCAAAAATGCAATAACCTGCAATTGCAGATCCCCATTACGGAGGCGGGGATCTTCCTCTTCTGACAATGGGACTTGGTACTCTGCACGAGCTGGGGAAAGAGTCTATCATTTCTCTCATCATATTTTGGAGCTCGGATCCACGACAGGTAAGAGCACGTTCAGGGAAGAAAGGGAGCGTGGGATTGTCCGCATCTCATTGTGGCAAAGTTTTCCAGAATCGATGTGAATAGCGATAAAAGTAAAGTCAACCCGGACTTGTTCAGTTCTTAATGTATTTCCCAATTCTGTACCTATGTCTGCATCTGATTCGGAAGGAAAGTCGTTACAACAGAAATGGCTCCGAACAGCCAACAACGCCGAGGCATCAATTCTTGATCAGCGGTCCAGTCTAAGAAGCTTCAGATCAGTATAAATTCTCACGTCCTGAAACTTTATAATTGAAAAAAAACGAAGTACTTTTCAACTGGTGCGGTTTGAATCTGCATCATTGACCATAATCTGTGAAGACAGGCAATTCACTTCCCCGTCACAGTGTGTGATCCATCTGCAGGCCTCGTGTTCCTGACAGCCATGTCGACGTCCCTGAGTTTACTTCTGCTACAGATAGACATAGAGAGTCAAGTCATATAATAATTTGTTTCGCTGTCATTCTTTCCCAGGTTCCATTGAGGGTTTATTTTAAAATGTTCTTTTTTGCCAAAATATTGATATCACTGGTCCAGCTCCGTTTTCACTTCAATCAAAACCTCAATCAATTCTGTTCGTTTTAATCTCCTTTAGCTCCAGAACAATCCATACTCCTGTAAATGTCCCAGAACAATCCATATTCCTGTAAATTTCACATACTTTCCTATCTCTGTAATCTCCTTTGACCACTACAGCCATCCTCGTCTCTCACACTTGCTGCAATCCCTTACTTACTTCCTATCTTTTAAACAAGGAAAGTGATGTGATAGCTTCACATAGTACTAACCAGGTCAGATGCAGCTGTTGTGAGTCAATGCTATCTCTAATAATCTCCAATAATTCCCTATAACTGACATAAGACTCACCGAGCTGACATTTCTTAGATTAACTATGTTGCGTTTTATCAACCGAGGAGCAACATTAATCTCCACGTCTCTTGAAACTCCCCTGTGACTGAAGAGCACAGAAAGACTGTGCACCAGGCGACAGCAATTTACTCACTTGCTTCCCTCAGTATTTTGGAGTGTATCCCGTCATATCTTGGAGGCCTGTCCACTTGCATGCTATTCACAATACCCAGCTCGTCCTTCGTTGTTAAATACTGAAATATTCTGGAATGTCGCCATATCTTTCTCTGAACTCAGAATCCATCATGTCCTTCTGCTTTGACAGTTCCAAAGCAACGTATTCGGCAAAGAATTCACTTACTTCCTCCTGCACCATGCATTAATTACCTCCTTTCTCCTTGAGTAATTCTACTCTCCCCCGGCTACCCTCTTAATCCTGATAACACTGTTTGCCAAAGAGGTTTCATGGGACCTTCGAGCCCTCTGAATTCTTTCTTTACGCTTTTCCTGCTTTTAATGTTTTTGACACCTCTGACTGACTTCAGTTGCCAGGCCCTTCGAAGTGCATCTTCTTTACTTTTTCACTGAACTTACCGTTTCTCTTGTCATCAAAGGTTCCTAAATCTTGCCATTCAAACCAGCCTGCCGCTCTGACCCGACCACGTAAGATCAGAAGGGGTGGATAAGCTTTTCAGCCAATTCTTCCAGATTCTTCACGATCGGCCATATTGTCGAGGTCCCTTTCAGCTTCAATTCAAATTCAGAACGATATACAAACGTTTTGCGACTCTATTGGGCGACCATTGTTTGCCTTTTATTCTTTACTTATTTTCGGTATCTGTGATGAAAAGAAATCGACTAAAGATTGATGTATCTTTCTTTCCGGCATCGTTTTAAATATGTTGTTTGCTTCCTAATTTCTTTTTGCTCTTGCCCCTCCGCATTCTGTACTCCTCCCAGGTTTCTGCGATACTGAGTTCCCACTGTCTGATGTAAGTTTTGCTGTTTTGTCTGTGTTTTCCTGCACTTCCAAGAAACCGTGGAATAAGCAGCAGAAGCTTTTAACTTTGTGAGATCACATTTTCTTGAGATCACTTTAATCTCCCCTCAGGATACCTATCACTGCTTTGATTCTGATTAATCTTATGTTATTGTTTCCTGTTGACTTGCATGAAATCTCTTTCCAACTTAATAAAAGGAGACTGAGTCATATTCGGACCCCAGCTGTTAGTCTAGTTTTGTCTTTTCGAATTCTTGCATTTGAATCAAATCAATTGTGTTCACTATATCTTAACACTGCGATTTCCGTTCAGACGTGAGTAGTAATGACCTTCGATAGTGATGTTTAACGAGTATCATTGTACTCACACTTGCTGACGAGTGTCGATGGTGTATTGAGGGAGTGATTGTAGATGGGGGCCATTCAAGTGGGCTGCTTCCTCTTTAATCATGTCAAACTGCTTAAGTAGTGTCGGAACTGCATTCATTTAGACAAGTTGAGATTATTCCATCATATTCCTGACTTGAACCGCGGAGACAATGGACAGTCTTTGGCAAAACAGGCGAAAATTTACAAGCTATAGGATTCCTAATTTCTGATCTGATGTTCTAACCCTCGCAGCGATATTGTCTTGCGTAAACCTAAGAATATTCGTGCCATTGGATTCAGCATTGGTAATGAGTTTGGTTGTTGGAATGGCAATGATGCGTTGGTTTGTCGTGGTCATTACCTGACATCTGTGTGGCACGCACGTTACTTATCATTTGACAGCCTAAGTGTTGCGTTTCTTCTGATTTTGTGATATAAATGGGTGTGCATTTTCAACTCATGAGCAAACGTTATCACATCTGAACGTATGAAGAGATGAGCTTGGCCACAGCTGGTTTTCTAATGTACCTGCTGCCTTTGTTCTTCTAGGTGGCACTGAGTTTCGAATCATTCTGCAGAGCACCTCGTATATTGAAAATACTGCTATTATTGAGCATCAGTAGTGCAGGGAATGGATGCTCGTGGAATGGACTAGTTTTGTCCTGGCTTATATTGGGGATGTAATCCATCATCAGATGAGTTACTCACTGCAGCATTCCTAACCTCTGACCTGCTCTTGATGACAGACAGTGTTATTTATGTGAATAGTTCATGGTAATCTGATCGATAATAGCACCCAGGATCCAGATAATTGCAGTGGTGAGCACTCGCCGATGGTTAGCTTTTGAAAATCAAAGGAGGATAGCATGTTTCTTTTTTGTCTTTGTTGTCGAGTATTTTTGTGTTGTGAACATTTCGGTCAGGCTGGTACTGCTAGTGGCATGTTCTTCTGTACTCACAATGTCCTTCATTGAATCAGGGTGGATCACTGGCTTGATGGTACAGCACAGTGGGAGATGTGCTGGACAGTCAGGTTGCAGACTGTGTGACTACTACGGCATATGATTCTGCTGCTGCTGATAGCCAACTGCACCTTATGTACCGCTGTCATTGGTTGCACGATCTGTTAAAAAAATTGCCCCATTCAGCATGCATGTTGCTCCATAACATGGTGAGGATACTACAAAATGTGAAGATGGACCTTAATCCTTACAAGGATTGTCCCATAGCAACATTTACTAATATATTAAATGGAGTGTTCTAACTGCAGCAGGTGGATTACTGATGATGTGCTCAATTATATGTTACTCTTATATTTATTCATTCAACACCTGACAGTTCATTTATGTGGAATGTGAGAGTCCGTGTCTGTGCAATGCTAGGTCTAAATGCCATGTCTCTGAAATGCTGGCAGATTGCTAAAAACAGCAGGACCCTTCAGCTGTTCCCACAAACCAAGGCACTCACTGCTTCCAACCCCCTGCGCTCACAAGACACAGAACTCACTGACCAGGATTAGACATAAATGGACAATATTTTGGAATTTATTCATAGAATTTGATTGAGCTGTCATTTATTTCTCAACCCTTGTTGCTATTGAGAAGGTGGTGGCGAGCTGCCACAGTGAACCTCTGTCGGTCGACTTAAAATAACAATAGGAACGGTATTTAAACAATGGCATTGAAGGAATAGAACCATGTCAGGATGGTGGGTAGCTTGGAACGAACCTTGAACATATATATGTTCCCCTTGTCCTTATTTACAGTCGTAGATTCAGAGGTACTTTGTAATGAACCTTGATAAATTCTCTGCAGAGCACTATGTAAATACCAGGCATTGCTGCTACTGAGTGTCAGTGGATGGGGGGCAAAGATTTGCAGTTCTGTTGCTTTTGGATAAGGACTATTTCAATGACTGAGTAATGACGAATGGCGTTGACCATTGTCGAATCATTGACAAACATCACGACTTGTGACTTTGTGGCGTAGGGGTAGTCATTTATGGAGCAGCTGAAAAGTGTTGAACCTAGGACACAGAACTCTCTTATAACTTACTGATAGTGTCCCTCCCTCTGATTTAGGAAGATTGCTTCAAGTTCAATCTACTCTAGAGGTGTCTATCAACATATCTGAACAGATGAATATTAAAATATATTCCCAAAGGAGCTGAGTGTGGACTTGATTAGCTCAATCATTTGTCTGGCTTGTTTGGAATGCAGATTAATGCCAACCCCTATCTCTGTAAACTCCTCCAGCCCCTACACCATTCTTACCACTGTCAACTTTGCCAGCCTTTAAACTCTATCTTATCTCCGATACCCCGCCCTATCACTCTTAAACTCCTTCAGGCTCTAAGCAACTCCCTATCCATGCAATCTCTCCCAGGCACTTCACGCCCCCATCTCTCTCACCTCTGAATCCTACATACCTTCCTATCTCTCTAAACTCCAACTCCTATCTCGCTGACGTCCTCCAGCCTACAACAGTCCCGATCTCAAAACCTCCTGAAGGCCATACTAATTCCCTAACTGGTAGGCCCTCCAGCCCCTACACCCCGCTGTCGTTCTAAACTCCAACACCTCCAAACCACTCTATCACTTTAACCTCGGCCAGACCCGACAATTGTCCCTATCTCTTTTACCTGGTGCAGCCCCTACATCCCTCCCCATCTCCCTAACTTCATCCAAAACCTACCCCCTACTTATCTCTGTAACCGCTTCCAGCCTCACAACCTTCCCAATCTCTGTAAGGTCCAGCAGCAACTGTACGACTCCCTATCTCTGTTGCCTGCACCAATTACGACAACTTTCTTTATTTCTGTAAAAAATATTCCAACCACTGCACTCCTCAACTAGCTCATGTTCAAAGATTGGAGCGACGGAGCTTGTATATCTTTGGGTTTAGAAGATTGAGAGGGGATCTGATTGAGACGTATAAGATTATTAAAGAATTGGACACTCTGGAAGCAGGAAACATGTTTCTACTGATGGGTGAGTCCCGAACCAGAGGACACAGCTTAAGAATAAGGGGTAGACCATTTAGAACAGAGATGAGGAGAAACTTCTTCATCCAGAGAGTGGTTGGTGTGTGGAATGCTCTGCCCCAGAAGGCAGTGGAGGCCTAGTCTCTGGATTGGTTTAAGAAAGAGTTGGATAGAGTCCTCAAGGATAGGTGAATCCAGGGGTATGG
The DNA here is from genome assembly GCF_037043375.1 of Chiloscyllium plagiosum. Classification (NCBI taxonomy): domain Eukaryota; kingdom Metazoa; phylum Chordata; class Chondrichthyes; order Orectolobiformes; family Hemiscylliidae; genus Chiloscyllium; species Chiloscyllium plagiosum. Next base: position 84,331,403 of record NW_028270175.1, read on the forward strand.
AGATAAGGCAGGAACAAGATACCGATTGAGGAAGATCAGCCATGATCATAATGAATGGTGGTGAAGGCTTGAAGGGCAGAATGGCCTACTCCTGCACCTATTGTCTATTGTCTATTGACACACTTTAACCAATCCATTTGTGTCATAGCGTGAGCAACCTTCCTGTTAGGATATATTGAATCTGTCACTGTCTAGTACTCAATTGACCCCCTTTCAGACATGTGGCTATGATTCCCACCCCCCAGCCAAACTAGTTTAAACCCTCCCGAATCACACGAGCAAATTTCCCATCCAGGACTTTTGTACACCTCCAGTTCAGGTGCAACCAGTCCTTCATGTACAGGTCCCACCTTTCCCAGAAGGTATCCCAATGGTCTGGGTATTTGAAGCCCTCCCTCCTGCACCAACCTCGCAACCACGTGTTAAACTGCATTCACTGACTGTTCCTCTTCTCACTATTTCGCGGCAACGGTAGCAAACCTCAGGTCACTGCTCTTCTCGTCCTGCTCTTCAGTTTCCAACCTAACACTCTGTAGTCATTTTTAAGAACAGCAATCCCTATCCTGGCTATATCATTGGTGCCAATATGTACCACGATTTCTGGCTGCTCACCCTTCCCCTTCAGAAGCATGTGACATCCCGGGGCCTGGTATCAGGGAGGCAACATACCTTCCGCGAGTTCCGTTCCTGACCACAAAATTTCCTGTCAATCCGTCTAACTATTGAGTCCCCTATCACTAGCGCCTTTCTATTCCTCCCTTTCCCTTCTGAGCCACAGTGCCAGGCTCAGTGCAAGAGACCTGACAACTATGGCTTTCCGTGCCACCACCAGTAGTATCCAAAACAGTATACTTATTGCTGAGGGGAACAGCCACAGGGGATCCGTGCTCTGACCGTATGTTCCCCCCCCCCCCCCAACCACTGACAGCAACCCAGCTGTCCTTATCCTGTGTCTGGGGAGTGACAACTTTCCTGTGCATCCTCTCAATGTCCTCCTCAGCCTCCCGAATGATCCGTTTTTCAACCGGCTCCAGCTCCAGCTCCAGCTCCAGTTCCCTAACTCGGTTTTCGAGGAGCTGGAGTTGGGTGCACTTCCCGCAGATGTAGTTGGCAGAGACATGTGAAGTGTCTCTCACCTGCCACATACTGCAGGACGAACATGCAACTGCCCTAACATCTATATCCCGCTACTTTTTTAGCCTGAGCAGAATTTATAAAGGAAGGGAAGAAAAAAAAGAGAAACCTGAAAACTTACCTAGTTTACAGATTCCTAGTATGGTTAGAGAAGGTGGGTTAGGGAGACTATACATGTAGAGTCTCGGGTTTAGATCTCACCAACTTATAAACTTCCCAGAAGTCCTTCCCTCCTCCCTCGCACATCTCAGCAAATGGAGTCCCGGAGCCTGAAGTAAGTCGTTTAAATAGTTAGGCTCACCTTCCCCGATGTCCTTCGCTCCTCCCTCGCACATCCCGGCAAATTGTTTAGAGAAACAATAGAAACAATTGCTTGCCTGCACTCTGTGAACGTGCAGGTGATTATCCGACAAGAGACTGTGAAGAACTGTGTGAGATAACAGCTCCTGCCTTCTAAAACAGTCTGTCCATGCACGGTGGGAGACCAGAGGTCAATCAGGAGAAAGGGTATTTCCTTTGGATCATCAAATTAGTTGCAACAACTGTGAAGTGCAGAAGACGGTACAGTCCGCGGGATTGTTCGGGAGCATCAAGATAAGTCAAGATAAAACATTTGAAATAAAATTCAAACCCCAGCTCTAAACTGAGGAGAACTGATTCTTCTGCTTTTCGTCTGAACTGCTCACTTCCCTGAATCCCAATCTGCATGTTGGATGTGAGCTGCTTGGACACTCTCCTGTGAGGTAGAAAGTTCAGACTCTCTTTGGAAACATTAGGCTTGTATCCTCCTGTTTCACGAAGGCTGCAAAATGTAAACAATCTGCCCTTCGCTGTGTTGGCAGTTTACAGTATATATAACATACAGCGCAATAGAGGCCCCTGAACCCTGGATACTTCTGAATTCTGTCCTTTCTCTGTCACCCAGCAAATTTGACCTGTGTCCCCTCGTGCTATTCATCACCATTTGAATATATATATTTACCTCTAACCTTCGACCCTATCTAACCTTCTGATTATCTTATATGCCTCAATTAAGTCACCTCTCAAACTTCTTCTCTCTAACGAAAGTCGTCTCAGGTTCTTCAGCCTTTGCTCATAAGCCCTTCACAAATACCAGCAACATCCTAGTTAATCTCTTTAAACACTTTCCAACGCTCCCCATTCTTCCGATAATGCAGTGACTAGAACTGAGCGTAATCGTCCAAATACGGCCCCACCAGATTTTTGTACAGCTGCAGCACAACCTCGCTGCTCTTAAGCTCAATCCCCTGCTAATGAAAGCTAACACAACATATGCCTTCATAACAATCCTATCATCCTGGGTGGCAACTTTGAGGGATCTATGAACATGGACAGCAAGGCTCTGCTCCTGCGCATTGCCACGAATCCTGTTTTTAACCCTGCATGCTACATTCAAATTCGATTTTCGAAAGTGAATAACTTCACACCTTTCCAGGTTGAACTCAATCTACCACTTCTCAGCCTTGTTCTTCATCCTGGCAATATCCATTTACAAACTGAAATAGCCCTCCAAACTATCCACAACCCCACCAACCTTCGTTTCTTTGGTAAACGTACGGACCCACTCTTTCACTTGCTAATTCAAGTTGTTTATAAAAATCTCAAAGAACAGAAATCCGAGAACCTATCCCTGCCGAACACCACTGGTCACAGAACTCCAGACTGAATACTTTCCATCTACTTCCAAACTTTATCTTCTATGAGCCAACCAATTCTGCATCCAGACTGACAGATTTCCGTGTATCCCATGTATCCTTGTTTCATGAATGAACCGACATAGGGGAAGCTTTTTCAAAAGTTTTGCTGAAATCCGTGTACACCACCTCCACTGTTTTACCTTCTTGAACGTGTTTTTGACACATCCTTAAATATTTCAATAAGGTTTGTGAGGCATGACCTGCCCCTCACAAAGCTAACCTGACTGTCTCAAATCAAACTATGTTTTTTTTCAAGTAATCATAAATCCTGTGACTCAGACCCCTCTCCAATATTGTGGCAAACAGTGTCGTAAGACTGACTGGTCTGAAATTCCCAGCATTCCCTACTTCTTTTCGTAAACAAGGGAAAAACACTTGACACGCTCCAATCATCTGGAACTACTCCAGTGGAGAGTGAGGTTACAAAGATCATCACCAAATGTGCAGCAATCTCTTCCCTCTGTTCCTGCAGTAACCCATGTTATATATTGCCTGGCACAGGGGATTTATCTATTCTTTTGTGTGTATTTTTTTTTTAAATTATCAAAACATCCTCCTTCCTCACGTTAACCCGGCCCAACAGGTAACAATCGCGCAACACCATGTTATAGTCCAAGAAGTTTACTTGGAAGCACTAGCTTTCGGAGCGCTGCTCCTTCATCAGGTAATTGTGGAGAATACGAAAATAAGGAGCAGCATTTATAACAAAAGTTTACAGAATGGGGTCCATTTTGGTGTTGGTGGTTTTGTGGTGGTGACTCTTGGGTCTTGCAACAGACACTGAGGAATTCATCAGACGTACGAGACTCCGTGAATTCTTTCAGGATGCCAGCAGTGCTCCCTATGAGCCCATCGACGAATCTGAACAGTCATCAAAGGGATTTGTAGAGGAGTGACCAAAGTGACAGTCAACTTGGACCCCACCTGCGGGCCGCTGTCCTGAGCTTGGCAGGTAGGTAGATCAGAACATCACCCGATCACAATGCAACGACATTCATGCTCTCGAAACCAATCCCATCATTGTCATCAAAACAGCAGATAAACCACGAACCATGGTCATTCAGAATAGAACAGATTATTGCAAGGAAATGTACCGACAACTGAACAAACAGGAAAAATACAGACAACTACCGGCCGAAGCGAATCAACAGCTCACCCGTGAACGGAACACATCAATCAGGACTTTGCATTCAGTTCTTTAGAGTTCCTGACACGCATTCAAGGATGTCCTCATAAGAAAGGGGTACGATGCTCAACTCATCGATAACCAGTTCCGACATGCCCAAGCGAGAAACCTTAATAACCTCATCGGGGACAGACGTGAGCTGCAAACGACAGGGTACCTGTCGTTGTCCAGTACTTCCCACGAGCCGAAACACGACATCATGTTCTTTGCAGCCTGCAACTCATTCTCATTGAGGATGAACACCTCACCAAGACTTTCCCCACACCTCCACGTCTCGCCTTTAAACAGCTACCAAACCTCAAATAGATCATTTTTCGTCGCAAAATGCCCGACGTTCAGGAAAATATCATGCAAAATGTTCATGGTAGACGCTGCAAGACATGTCAGAATGTCGACACAGATGCCACCATTACGCATGGGGACACCGCCCACCATGTACGTGACAAGTACTCATGCGACTCAGCCAAAATTGTCTGTCTCATACGCTGCACGTAAGATGCCCTGAGGCATGGAACATTGGCGTGACCAAACAGAGGATACGGTAATGGATAAATCGGGACCTTGGGTTGATGTCACACGACAGCTGAGCCCATTGCACTGTGCATACACATATACAGATATACCGACAGACAGGCAGGCATTTTCGCACATACACGCACACACACATACACACAAACACAGACCCTCTCTCATACACTCCCACATACTCTCATACGTACATTCCCACACACACACTCTTACTGACTTAAACTCATTTACGCTCACACACACACAACCTCTCACAGACACTCATAAACCCCCAAACCCCACCCACACTGACATGTACACATATGGCCTTGTGAGATTAATTTGTACTTGCAGAATTACATTTTACTTTGCTCAAAAACTGCATAAATCCGTGTCAGATTCTGTAAATCCTTTTTTTACGTTAGCATCAGTCTGGCCATTGTGGCACACGCAGCCTCACAGGGAGTTAACACTTCAATACCTTATCTGTGTTGAAGTGACACCAATTGGTAAAGTGCACTTGAGAATGTAAATTTTAAAAAGATTTTGCGATTTACATGCGAAAAAACTGAAACCAACTGGAACATTCTAAAAGATGAGAGGCTTAACAAACAATCCGGGTTTTTTTCAATGTATAATTTCAGTTACATCACACTGTAAACTTTTGCTATAAATTCCGTGTCACCAATCTTATTCTCCACAATCACCAGATCAAGGAGCAGCGCTCCGAACGTTAGTGCTTCCAAACACACCTGTTCGACTATAAACTGATGTTGCGTGATTTTGTTAGCTTTGTACACGCCAGTCCAACACCAGCGTCTCTCGGTCTAGCACATCAGTCTGTTTCACGCGATTAACAGAAAGTCAACATACCTCTCGATAGTGAGTACTTCAGTAAAGTATTCATTCAGGTCCTCCATACTTTCACCAACTCCAGGCGCAAGTTGCCTCCACTAACCATGATCAGCCATACGCTCACTCTGGCCATCCCCTTGTTCGTCACATAAGTCTAGAACGTTCTTAATCCTATTCACTGAAGCTTTGTAATGCCCTTTCTACCCGTCCTGCTCCACTTGTCTACTTTGCAGCACTCTAAAGACCTGTCTCATCCTTACCTTCTCAACATGAGATAAGTCTCCATCATCGTCTTGACAAGATTTCCACATTCTTTGCCACTCAAGGTTCTTTCAAACAACCATCTCTTCATTGAGAAAAAAAATGTTCTCTTCTTGCTACAGGAGACTGAGCTTGGAAAGAAGTCACACACATTTCCTCCAGACAAGACTCCTGCTCTCTTGTGGTCCCGCGTTAAATACATTTCCCTTGACGGCAGTGTTCAGACCAATACAGGTCAGATATTTTTACCTTTTTTTGAAAAGAAAAGTGTTGTGGACACTTGACAAACAACTGTAGACTTTAAAGTAATTCTTGCACTTTTACAACAGATTTGCAATTGAGCAAGTTAAGTTTCAATGTTTTCAGTAAATAAACAACAGTATCGAGATTCATACGATTTAGGGAATAGAGAATCAGTTTTCTGCCAATGGACCCTCCTTCATCAACATCAGCCCATTGGAACATGTCAGACCTCATTGTAGCCTTAACCTCACTTCCGCGATAGACAACAAAACCACTGATTCCTTGGTCTACCAAGAATTGAAAGGTTCTTCCGAGAATACCTTCAATCACCCACTTTCCAATTCTCTCTGGAGAAGAAAATATTCATAGATCAATGAGCTTGCAAGGAAAGGAATTCCCTCTCTTTCCTGCTTTTGTTTGGAGAGCTTGTGTCCCATGGTTCTGGATTCTCTGTCCAGAGGCGACGGTATTTCAGTATAACGATTTTCTCATCCTCAAGAACAATTGGAAATGGGGCAATGAGAGGGGAAAACAGGGTATGGAAGGTGCAGAATCAAGCATTGGAACCACACTATACAAGACAAACATTATTAAAACATAGCCGAAAATGTGTTGTTGGAAAAGCGCAGCAGGTCAGGCAGCATCCAGGGAACAGGAGAATCGACGTTTCGGGCATAAGCCCTTTCGGGCATAATCCCTTACTAAAACATAGGAGAAAGTGAGGTCTGCAGATGCTGGAGTTCAGGGGAAGAAGGGCTTATGCCCGAAACGTCGATTCTCCTGTTCCCTGGATGCTGCCTGACCTGCTGCGCTTTTCCAGCAACACATTTCCAGCCCTTACTAAAACATACCATGGTCTGGCCCATATCGGGTGAGAAAACATGCAATATCAGATGAAGTGTTGCTGAGGGTGGTATGGAATAGGAAGCGAAATGGCAAAGTTTGTTTAATGATGTTCCCTCTGCGCACAATTCGAGACAGTGAAAACAGTCAAGGGAAAATGGAACCACCTGCCAAAACCCAGGGCCCCATGGGAACAATTGCACATCGACTTTAAACGACCAGAAAACCAGTCACAGGAAAAGAAATCCGGCTGGTCCTTAAAAGATGGGTATAAACTGTTGTTGAAAGCAATTCCCGGTAGATTCTGATCAAGATACACATTTTCCAACGAAAGTAATTGAACAGCTATGTTCCCTGCTATTTACAGAACTGTGATTCCATCCCTCATACAATCCCCAAAAGTTCATGTACGGCAGAATGAATTCATCGGACACTGAAAGCTAGTCTGACTAACGTCCTGACGGAAACTGGACAGGAATAGGCAAGAGTACACCCCACCATCCTTGTGTAACTGAGGTTAAACCCAACAAAGTGAACCAGGTTGATCCGCTTTGAATTAATGACTGGACAGACAATGCAGCTGCAAGTGGGTGTGGTAGTCGCAGGGCTGGAGATATGCAATTGCATGAATAAAGTTGAACAATGTGTTAGAAAAACTGGAAAAATAGCTGCAGGAGCTGAAAGGGGAATGTGCAGACAGTCAGAAAGCCAGATACTGGGAAAGGGAGCACAGAAACATTTGATTGATATGCGTAAACAAGGAGATCCCGTCAGGGTGAAACTTTACCAGAACATGTGGGACTGCGAGCGCGATGGGTCCGACGCGGCTTTGTGTTCATGACGGTTCATACCTGCGGTCTACTGAATATTCACGAACAGACAATGGACTCCTTTAGCAACAGAACCGGACGAAGAGAATTCTGATTGCCTGCATGACATTGAAATAGGAATATAAAGTTGTGAATCGTGAAAAAGACTTGAACCTGGGAGCAGTGGTAATGGAAATGTACATTCTGGTGGTACGGAAGAGGAAAGTGTGATATCGACTATGGTACACTTGCTCTGTCCGGTAACAGAGAAAATTGAAACAAGAAAGAAAACCCATCAATTAATATGGAACCGAATAATTCGTTCGAGTCATCAAGCTTGAATTTGAGGTTTAGGGCAAAGGTCAGTGAGCTTTGAACGTGGAAAGATTGGATTGTCAAAAGTATTTTTATGCCCCGAGTATTTTGTCTTACCCACAAAATACCCATTTGTCTGCATGGATTTAGGGTAAGGATGAGCTTGAAATAGAAATAATTGAAATGGTCAGTAAATTGTTTAAACGGGCTGCTTGGTGCTCTACTTTGTGTCAAGGATGCTCTCATGTAAACCTGCACCGGATTTGGTGAGTTACAAGTCGTTGTGTTATACTATCACATTCGACTCTGGTTTGCTGGTTTGATGGTGAGGTTGGGGTGGCAGCAGGGCCAGTGGAGGCTGAGCGCTGTGAGGGTGAGAGGTTGCAGTTGCTAAGAAGGAATGATCGTTTGAGGCGCCGGTGGCTGTTTGAGATAATGAGATCGAGGGAGGATAAGAGGTCAGCACAGGGTGCCGAGTAGTATGGTGTATTTGGAAAGCGGGAGGGTGGGTTGTAGTCGTGATCCATTACTCTCAATTCCTACAACGGCATCTGATCCCAGCAGGGGTAATTTTACTACAGGACATCCCAGATGTCCACCTGTTTCTAGGACTGTAATTTGCCCTTTGTCTTCAACAAAGTTCTCCTTCAACTTGTCCACGCGATGCGAACATGCAGAGTTGTTCACAAAACATCTCTGGCCGCATGCAGCAACCAAACTTACCACCTTGTGACAACCACTGAACTCCCCCTTCCATTCCCCCAAGGAAATGCAGATCCTGAGTATCTTGCACTGCCGTGTCATATCCACCCTACAACGAGAGGATGAACTAGAGGAAAGATGTAGCGAAACGGGAAAGGTTTCAGAAAAGATTTACAAGGATGTTGCCAGGATGGAGGATTTGAGCAATAGGGAGAGGCTGAACAGGCTGGTTCTCCTTTTCCTGGAGCGTCAGAGGCGGGGGGGGGGGGGGGGGGGGGGTGGTCTTATAGAGGTGTGCAAAATCATGACGGGTAAATAGGCATGGGTAGGGTAAATAGGCAAAGTCTTTTCCCTTGAGTCGAGGAGTCCAGAACTAGAGGGCATAGGATTAGGGTTAGAGGAGAAAGATATAAAACAGACCTATGGGGCAACGTTTTCACACAGAGGGTGGTAGTTGTATGGAATGAGCTGCCAATACAATCTTTAAGAGGCAGGTGGATGGGTATATGAGTAGGAAGGGTTTGGAGGTATATGAGGTGGCTGCGGGCAGGTGGGACTCGATTGGGTTGGGATATCTGGTCAGCATGGAAGGTTTGGACCGAAGGTTTCCATGCTGTACATCTCTATGACTCTTTGGCTCGACAGCCTTATCTACCACCTCGGAACGCTTCTACGACATGTAATCAAATTTGAGAAACACCAACTGCATCATGTCCCCTCCCACTATCTGATCCCAGATCTAACACTCTAAATTGACACAGTTCTCTTGTTCTGTCCTTCCTGCCCATCTTCCTTCCCACTTGACCACTCCACCCTCCCCACCGACCTATCACAATTGTCCTTCCCTGCATCCACCTATCGACTTCCGATCTATCTTATCCACAAGTCCCACCCCACTTCCCTATTTATCTCTCAGATCATTTGCCCGTCTGCATTCCTTTTCACGGGCTTACATTCGAAACTTCGATTCGCCTGCTCTTCAGATGTTGACTGACATACTGTGCTTTTCCAATGCCACAGTCTTTAACTCTGACTCTCCAGCATCTGCATTCATACCTTTTCTTAATGAATGAGTTAGTGCAATATAGGTAGCAATTAAATCAGTACGGCCGTGAAATTATAAAATGATATAAATATCTTATTCACATGGGGCAAACAGAGTGAAATGTTGTTCAATGTAGGGAGGCGGGGAGTAACTTAGGTTGTCGTATTTATGACTTCAACACTTAAGAAAAAAACATTGTATATGTTTGGAACTGCTTTCAGTAAAATGAATATATCCCAAGACAATTTTAATTTTTACAGCAAACTTACAATAATATGTTACCTTGTCCACTTTATCCTACGCCAAGCACTGTTAAACGCTGGGGACATTTGTTTTCCTGACTGTTGGCTGAGCGAATACGATAAAGTCCTGTGCACTGTCCCCTTTACAATTTAGCTTCTGACCTATCACTGCTGAGTCGAAGTTTAAATCGAAGCATCTTCTGATCTGATGATTGTCTGATGATGCTGTGAAAATCCCCTCTCATTCTGTCCCTCTCCGGCTGAATGCTTGAGGGCGTTCATCCTCCACCAGCCCCTGCAAAGTGCTGTGGGGAGGCCGGCAGAGAGAGGAATGGTATCACTGTTAAGACAAAGGAGCTGCGTTGTGTAAATTGCACTCTTGCCTCAAATAATACTGATATTACTAATGTTGGTGTCACCGAGTACATGCTCTTTTCATTTTAACCTGTATGTCTCGGTTTAAGTCTCTTGATCTCCACATCCTAACTTACTATAAGCTGCCTGGACTATTCGTTAAAATAAACTTTTCTGTGTACTTCATGACACATCACAATATATCAATCAATTTAGACTTTCCAACGCATGACAGGAAGTTCGTGTTTTGGACTGCATTGAATTAGCAGCCATTAGAATTAGGCAGGTAATGTTAAAAGGAGTGCCACCATTTATAATATTTAGCCGAATTTATTCAAAAAGCAAAGAATTCCTGTGACCAGGTATTTTGCTGTGTAACTAATCTTTCGCTCTGAACCGAGTCAATGTTGCTATGTAAATAAATGTGTTTGTGCAACAACAGTCGCGATAATAACCATCAGGTGGGTAGCTGCCATAACCACCAGGTAGCGAGTCGTGCAAGGTGACACACCGCACTTTCCCCAGGCATGTATTGCAATTGCTATCAAATGGGAACAGAAGCAATGAATTACTGATCATAATTCCCCCCGCCTATTCTACAGAACAACAGTAAGATTTTATTGCCTTAACGTAGAATTTACCAGCTTCTAAATCTCCCATCAACCTATATCATCCCAGGCACAGCCCTCCTTCTCCATCTCACTACCTTGATCTGACTCGACCTGTCCATCTTCCTTGCCACCTATACTTTCCAGTCTTCCCACTGATCAATCACAGACAACTCCGGCTTGCTTCCACCTGTTGCTATCTCACATATATTTCCAAAAGCCATACCTGCCCATTTATTTCTGAGTCCCCTTCCCCCTCTCGAGGCCTGATGAAATATTTCAAACTGAAACGTCGACTCCCACGTCCTCTGATGCTGCCTGACCTGCTGTAGGTTCTTCTGGCTCAACTCTTTGCCCACTATCAAACGTGCATTCGAATGGGTGGAGTCGATTCTGACAGTTTTCAGCTCCAAAACTGTCAGGTGCAGAGTCTGTTAGAAATCTCGCTACCAAATCAGTCATCGGACCCGTGATTGAACTATCAATAGAACAAACTCTCTCTCAAGCCATTCTCTGCTCTTATCATTGGATGAAATCCTGATCAGAGCCTCCATAGGATTAGGAAACAGGTCATCAAAATGTCTACAGGATCTTAAATAGGACTGTTCCATGTTTTACACGAGGGAAGCATTACAGGACTCCCTTCGTAACAACGTGAGAGTGTTTGGACTGCTATGATCTTTGCGTTGTAAATCTACACATCTGCACATGACATACATCTCAACGTAAATGTCGCAGGAGGACACTCTGTCAAGATTTCAATCCACTGATCATAGATTCTGGGGAGGAGAGCATTTCCAGAAGGATGGTGGTTAGATGAAGTAATAGAAATGAAAAAGGGCGTTTTCCTCTATTCCTATTGTTGAACAAAAAATGTACTATCGACTTTAAAATTCATAACTGATCCAGCATCTACTGTAGGAAATAGAGTTCCAAACCTGTCCGTCCTTTCTGTTCAGAAGTTCCTCTTTACACCTCTGAACCTCATTCTAACACTAAGCTCCCACATTCTAGAATCCGCCACCAATGGAAATAGTTCATGCTTTCCTGTCTTCTCCTTTTAATATTTGTAGAACATCGTCAGAACACGAGTCTTGAGAAAACAGGCCTAATTTGAAAATCAAATTAAAAATTTCCCGGCAGCATCCGTGAAGACAAAGCAGAGGCAATGCTTCGCTTCAAGTGACCCTTCTTCAGAGCTAACTTGCGTGATCTGTCCTCGTACTTTCAATCCGGATGAAAACAGAATCGATGACAGAACACTAAGATTAGAAAATGCTGCAGCTGGGTGTCCCTGTAAGTGGTGAATTGTACCTAGAATGCTGTTGAATGAATTGCTGTCACTCTTCTCGTGCTTGGATAGGCTAACCACCCAGGGAGCTGGAGACATTGTTGTTGAAAAGCAAAAAACAGAGAGCATATCATCAGCAGATTAAAACAATTTCAATGTCATAATGCCATAACAGGAACGCCAATAAAAGCAAGCGTGGTGTAGAATACCTTCTCCGCTTTTGAATTCGTAGATGCATTTTCCCATGTGCGGCGATCTGTCCCTGCAGGCAGCTGGCAAGCTCCTCGTTTGAAACACTGAGCTGATATATTCCCAGAGACGTTGCTTTATACTGTGTGGAAGCTCCTTGTGGAGATTGAGGTCACAACATTTCTCAGCTTTGTTGTTTTTTCTTTCAAATTTCTGTTAGTCAACAAATTTATTACAGTAACTCGTTTAATCCCAGTTATGGAGGAACATAATTTGGAATCTGGAGTAGTGGTGCTGGATGAGCACAGCAGTTCAGGCAGCATCCGAGGAGCGAGGAGACTAGATGCCTCCTAGCAGAGCGCTTTAGGGAACTCTCCGGGACACCCGCACCAACCAACCACGCCACCCTATGGCCCAACATTTCAAATATCCCTCCAACTCTGCCGAGAACATGGAAGTCCTGGGCCTCCTTTACCGCCGCTCCTTCACCACCAGACGCCTGGAGGAAGAACGCCTCATTTTCCACCTCGGAAAACTTCAACCCCAGGGCATCAATGCGGACTTCAACAGTTTCCTCATTTCCCCTTCCCCACCTCATTGCAGTTCCAAACTTCCAGCTCAGCACCGCCCTCATAACCTGTCCAACCTGCCTATCTTCTTTTCCACCAATCCACTCTACCGTCCCCCCGAACGATCACCTTCATCCCCTCCCCCACTCACCTATTTTACTCTATGCTACTTTCTCCCCCACCCTCCTCTCACTTATCTCTCCACCCTTCAGGCTCTCTGCCTGTATTCCTGAGTCGGTTTTACTGCTCCTCGGATGCTGCCTGAACTGCTGTACTCTTCTAGCACCACTAATCCAGAATCTGGTTTTCAGCATCTGCAGTCATTGTTTTTACATAATTTGGAATCTGCCAGCAATAACACAGGCCGTTCAAACACCATAAGCCTCATCCCAACATCACAAATTATTTTAACCGATGTTGCATCAAGACAGTTTATTACAAATATGAAAGCATATCTCAGACCTGTCCAGCTGTGCTCTCAGGTAGGAGCTGCCTTCTTCAAATTAGAGCATTTCACTTACTCATTAAAATGTGATTCTTATCATCCAAAGAATATGTGCATTGCTGCCGAGGTTAGCATTTATTCTCCATCCCCAATTTCCCAGGATGTGGAATTAGACGAAGGAACACGTGAAGTGAACACACTGCCCTTTCTGATGGAAGAGGACCCAGTGCACATGATGGGTTACCAACAATGGAGAAATGGATGAGAATTTTAAATCCAAGTAAGGTAGCAATTTGAATTTAAGCATCTACAGTCGTGGATTTAAATCCTCACCCACAGAACACCAATCTCTAGCTTACAAGAAAAAGCAAACTAGTGATAATATGGCCATGCCACTCTCTGTACAGCTTGCAATGATATGTTTTAACAGCAAACTAATTCAGCACCGCTCACAACTTCAAAAACGTAAACAGATTCATTTTCTGCATTTAATCGAAGTCAAATTCAAGCCACCACTAAAACTAAATAGCAACACATCGCATCATGTAAATTCTGAAACAAATGAAACTCATCCGGCGAACACATCCATTCCAGAAACAGATTCTTACACTCGTCCCAAGAAGAAAAGTCTGTACCAAACCTTCTCATCAGATTGACAGACCTCCATATAGTACAGAACTTCTGGGAAATGCAGATGTTGAAACTGTGACTGTCAATCGAGATGCATCAGGGACCTCCCTTTTACTGTCACGATCTAGCAGTTCCTTTAGTGTTGATACACCGACAGTGCACTGACCACTCAGAACTAACCATCTGCCATTACGGCGATCCCGCAGTACTGCCACTCTGACAGTTCAGTGGTCCTCTGCGCAGGCACTCCAAAAGTGCAATACTCCCTCAATACTGGCCCTGTGTCAATGCAGCACTGCCTCAGTCCTGACCCTGCAGCAAGTCTTCACTTCCTTCGTACTGATTCTCTAACATGTGGCGTCACATTATTATTGACCCTCCAGTGGTGCATCATACCTTCTGTACCGACGTTCCAACATTGACACACTCACGTAGTATGTGCGTCTTTGCACAAGGGACCGGGCTTCGATTCCAGCCTCAGGTGACAGTCTGTGTGGAGTTTTCACTTTATCCCCGTGTCTGCGTGTGCTTCCGTTGGGTGCTCCGGCTTCCAAACACAAGGTGAAATTGAGGAATGCAGAATCGAGAGATCAGAGTCGAGATTATGATGCTGGAAAAGCAGAGCAGGTCTGCCAGCATCCGAGGAGTAGGAGTATCGATGTTTCGGGCAAAGGTTTGTGGCTGGGAGGCTGAGAGATAAACAGAAGTCGGGTGGGGCTGGAGAGAAGGTGGCTTAGTAAGCAATATACGGATGAAGTTGAGGGAGAAGGTGAACGGTCGGACAGGAGGGTGCAGGGTGGATGGACAAGACAAAAAGACAGTGCCGATTTGGGGGCATGGCTCTGAGATAAGGTGGGGCGAGGGGAAATGAGTAAACTGTCAAATCCACATTAATCCCCTGCGTTTCCAATTTCGCAAGGTAGAATTTGAGGCGTGGAGGAAGACCTCCTACATCGCCAAAATGAATCACCCGATGCCTGGATGAAAACGGTTCATTTACCGCATTGGGAACCTGCAAACCACACGGGATTAAAGCGGATTTCACCAATTTCATCACTTCCATTCACCCCACCTTATCCCAGTCCTCAACCTCCAACTTGGCACCGCCCTCTTGAATAATCTTTCATCATTTCTCTCTATCCACTCCACTCTCCTCTCCAATCTACCAAATCCTCCCCACCTTCATTTACCTAATGTATTCTAAGCTCCCTTCCCCCAGCCCCACCTTCTCCCATGTATATCTCAGTCCCGCCCACCGGCCCACAAGCCTCATTCGGAATGAAGGGCTGATGCAAGAAAAGTTGATTCTTCTGCTCCTAGAATGCTATCTGAACTGCTGTGCATTTCCAGCACCACACTCTTCCTCCCACAATCCAAAGATGTGCAAGGTAGCTCGATAGGCCTTGCTAATTTCCACTTCTGATGTAGTTTGGGTTAGTTGTGCTAGCTGTGGGAGAATGCACAATGTGTGGATAGGGAGAAGGTTTTGACCGGATGCACTTATTGGATGACAGGGCGGGTGATGATTTTGGTTTTGATGTTTTTTGGAGGGTCACAGCGGACTTGTTGAGCTAAATGGTCTATTTCGACATTGTAAGGATTCTATGGCATTCTACAATACTCACCACTGATGGGAAAAATTATGAAAGCTATAAAGGGTAAGATGTTTTTATTGATGATGGAATCTAGAATCATGCATTACCATTTTGGAATGATGGACAAACATTCTTCTTACTCAGTGTGTCTGCATTTTGTACGGCTCTGACAGAAAGTTTAAAGTCAGGCTGTGAGTGTTTCCATGATCAAGATTGATCGATTATTGATGATGGGTAATATGCAGGGTAAAAGGAATTAAATAGAACAACTGTTCAACTTACCATAATTGTATTGCTTGGAAGATAGTCATGATGATCCGAATTGTCTCTGCTGTTAATTTTTTCTGCATCTTCATTCCTCGTTCCCACCCTGTTCCCAAAGTGTTGTGGTATACTTTACCATATACTTTACAATGATTAGATTAGATTACATCACAGTGTGGAAACAGGTCCTTCGGCCCAACAAGTCCACACCGACCCGCCGAAGCGCAACCCACCCATATCCCTACATTTACTCCTTACCTAACACTACGGGCAATTTAGCATGGCCATTTCACCTGACCTGCACATCTTTGGACCGTGGGAGGAAACCGGAGCACCTGGAGGAATCCCACGCAGACACGGGGAGAACGTGCAAACTCCACACAGTCAGTCGCCTGAGGCGGGAATTGAACCCGGGTCTCAGGCGCTATGATATAAACTATACTTGTCTTCCATGTCATTTGGGTTCCAGCTGACACTTCATCTTCTCCTACCCGCTCCAAAAGCGGTGGTAGATGCAAAGGAATCAGATGCAGTGATGCAGCGGAAGATTTTCATTCAAATTCCGCCTATCATCAACATCAACTCCATGGAGTAAACCATTATATGTACCAAAAGGTGTCAGAAATTCCGGACCTCAACTTTTCCAGCACAAACACTAAGGTTGAGAGTGTTCTGAGCAAGATCCTTGGGTGCATATAGAGAGTTAGTCTGTACTGACAGAAGACCCTGATAGAGCATCGAGCAGGGAGCTCCAAGTTAGTTCCTGCGTGTCTCTCCCAAAGCTGTCCTGCACTACTATGCTGGATGCATGTAATGCTGCACGGAGGTCCCTGAGTTGGCTCAGGATCCTGCTACATTTCAGAGCTCAGTGAATAGCACAGGACCAGGCAGATAGTCAGTACTGCTATCACAGCCTAAGCAAAGCTCAGTGACTTCTGAATTATGTGTCTGATGGTCATAACTTCCTATACGATGTCTCTCTAGTGGTCGATGCGTTCTGAGTGATGTCTCTGTATTGTTCGGTGTATTCTATATGAAATCTCTTTATTGGTTAGCATCTTCTGAATGGTGCCGCTATACTAATCTCTGCACAGTTCCTTCTGTTCTGAGTGTTTTGTCCCCGGCCCATGATGCAGTCAATGGTATCAATATATCATGCTGCATGGAAACGGATCCCTGCACCGTCCAATTGATGCCTCCTGCAGGCTCGAGTTGATATGACCTCATATCCGGAACCTGAAGGTGCCTCCCACCTTCCTCAGGAGAAAACCTAAACAGACAACAACATGGAATTACCTGTAAAACATTGCTTCATGATGCACCCCAACTGAATCCCAAACTTCTCCATGGCCATGTACCTTTGTTATCGCCTTCCTCTGTTTTTCTCTTTCAATTGCTCTGTGTTTCTTTCGTCTGTGTCTTCCACTGTCATTCTCTCTGTATAAATCAGTCTCACATTCTCACTGTCTGCGTGCACATCCTTCCATTTTCTCCATTCCTCACGTTTTTTTTTTTGTAATTTTGTCCATGCCTTATTCTTCAAGTCTCCGAATATTTTTCTATCTCTTCCTAAATCTTATGTATATCGTATCCATTTTGCTTTCCCTGTTGGTGCAATTTCAATCTCTCTCTGTCTGACGATCTGAGAATGGGTGTGAGCCCCTTTTTTTTCCGAGAGCCTCTTCAGGTTCTGGCAACATCATGTTAAATTGAAGCTGGATGCGTGTGCTGAATTCATCGTCTTCTCAAATCACTCAGTGCAACTGCAGGAGCAGAAGCTGTAGCCGATAGAGATGAATAACTGCGAACAGCAGAGGTGATTGTCAAGCAATTGGAAATGTGTCTTGCGGTTGCAATCAGCACAACTCCGTTTTGGAGTAGCATGTGTTGCGAATCTCACCCTCATTAATAATCCAGGACATGTCCCATTGGTTCCAAGATAGCACGACTCTGGGGAGAGTTGTTGAACAGAGGGAATTTGGGGTGCAGATGCACAGTTCAGTTCGTCTGACCTCAGTGGTGGGAAAGATGCTGGAGTCAATTATAAATGATGCAATTACGACACATCTCGATAGCAGTAGCAGGATAATTCAGACTCAGCATGCATTTATGAAGGGGAAGTCATGCCTGACTAAACTTCTGGAATTTTTTGAGGATGCAACTCTGAAGATGGAAAAGGGAGATCCAGTGGATGTGGTGTACCTGGACTTTCAGATAGCCATTGATAAAGTCCCACTTAGGAGGTTAGTGAGCAATGTTAGGGCGCATGTTATTGGGGGCAACGTTCTGACTTGGATTGAAAATTGGTTGGTTGACAGGAAACAGATTAGTGATAAACGGCTCCCTTTCGGAATGGCTGGCAGTGTAGAGTGGGGTGCCACAGGGATCAGTGCTGGGACCGCAGCTTTTTACAATATACATTAATGATGTAAAAGATGGTAATAATAGTAACATGAGCAAATTTGCTGATGATAAAACGCTGGGTGGTAGGATGAAATGTGAGGAGGATGTTAGGAGATTACAGGGTGATCTGGGCAGGTCAGGTGAGTAGACAGATGCATGAAAGATGCAGTTTAATGTGGATAAATGTATGGTTATCAACTTTGGTGGCAAGAACAGGAAGGCAGATTACTACCTAAATTGAGTCAAGTTAGATAAAGGGGCAGTACAAAGAGATCTATGTATTCTTGAACACCATTCAATGAAGGCAAGCATGCAGGTACATCAGGTCGTAAAGAAAGCCAGCAGCATGCTGGCCTTCATAACAAGAGGGATTGAGTATAGAAGCAAAGGAGTTCTTCTGCCGCTGTACAGGGCCCTGGTGAGACCGCACCTGGAATATTGTGTGCAGTTCTTGTCTCCAAATTTGAGGAAAGACATTCTGGCTATTGAGGGAGTGCTGCGTAGGTTTACGCGGTCAATTCATGGAATGGCGGGACTATCTTATTTTGAAAGATTGGAACGACTGGGCTTGGATACCCTTAAGTTTAAAAGACTGAGAGGGGATCTGATTGAGATGTATAAGATTATTAAAGGATTGGACACTCTGGAGGCAGGAAACATTTTTCTGCTGATGAGTGCGTGCCGCACCAGAGGACGCAGCTTAAAAATACGGGGTATACCTCTTAGGACAGAGATGAGGAGAAACGTCTTCACCCAGAGAGTGGTGGTTGCGGTGAATGCTCTGCCCCAGAAGGCAGTGGTGGTCCTGTCTCTGCATTCATTTAAAAAGGAGTTGGATAGAACTCTCAAAGATAGTGGAATCTCAAGGGTTATGGACATAAGGCAGGAACAGGATACTGATTAAGGATGATCCACCATGATCATAATGAATGGTGGTGCAGGCTCGAAGGGCAGAATGGCCTACTCCTGCACATATTGTCTCTTGCCTATTGACAAAGTGGAGTCAGAGGGCGATATGTTCGCGAAGAAGGCATTTTGCATTATTGACTTCATTTGTCAGAGTATTGACTATAGGCTTTGGGACATCACCTTGACGTTATGTTGGACATTGGGGAGGCCACCTTTAGAATACTGCTTCACAGATCTGTTCCTTTGTCTTCCGAAGAATGTTGCTTTCTGAGAAAGATTGTAGGTTAAATTCACAACGATATTCTTGGTACTGGTGGGATTGAGTTATACGGTGACGTTGGATAAGTTGAGACTTTTCTTGCAGAGAATACCAGAGGAGTGGCGACGTTGTAGAATTTATAAAGTCATGAAAGACAGGGATAAAGTGAATTGCCAAGATCTTCTACCCAGTACAGAGAGTCCAAAACTACAGCACATTGGTTGAAGATTAAAGAGAAAGGATTCAAATCAGCCCTGAGAGGGAATTTCCTTTCACAAAGGATGGTGTATGGATGGAACGAGCTGCCAGAGGAAGTGGTAGCGGTGGTCACAATTATAAATTTAAACACATTGGACAGATACACAGATAGGAAAATTTGAAGTGATATGTGCCAGGCGTCGGCAGGTGGCACTATTTAACTGAAAGATACTCGTATGAACGAGTTGGTGAAAAACGTCTGTTTCCGTGTCGTATGACCCTGACTCTGTGACTCTGAGGGTGTACCTGGTCCAGAAACAATCAGTTGCTGACCAAAAAGGAATAGATAATAGAGTCAAGCAACACGAAAACAGACCCTTCAATCCATTCAGTCCGTGAGAACCATAGTCCCAAACTTACTTGGTCCCACCTGCTTGCTCTTGGTCTGTATCCCCCCAAACGTTTCCTATTCATGTGCTTATCCAAATCTATTTTAAACGTTGCACCTACAAGAACGAATTGTTGAACACCCTTCACAATTCTTTACATTCTGGAAATTCTGCCTCTTGTTGACTGAAAGAACATATTGTATTCTGAAGTATTTAAAACGGGCGAGGGAGGGAAAACTGAACAAAACTAAATATTGGACAACTTAGTGTTAATTGTTCGTAAAATATTTGAATCTTTTCTAAGGAATATGAAAAACAGACACATGGCGCATCAGGATATGAGTTGGCAGAGTCAGGTTAACTTCACGAAAGGGAAATCATCTTTTAGAAACCTGATAAGTTTGTTGTGGGTGTGGTGCATTTCAATTTACAGAATAGTTCGACATGGTTGCTGACCGGTGAGTGAAAGTCAGTATTTAAGTGGGGTGAGGCACATAGATTGAGCATTATTTAATGAAGAGAAGACAGAGAGCAGCACCGTAGTCTGGACAGAAGGCAGTTAATCATGAGATATCACATGAATCAGTGTTTGGGGCACAGCAATTTACACAGGAGTTAAATGATTTGGATGTTAGCAACGAATAGTATAGATCTCATTTATTATTGATGAAATGGTGCGAGGATCGGAAGTGCTGTTCAAAAAGACCTGCATGTCCTTCATCATGTGTCACCAAAAACAGCACATACACGTGTATAAATAATTAGTGCATATTTGGTGTGCTATCCTTCACTGCACAATGATTGAACTTCATAAGTCAAGCGATCTTCAACCATTTGTATTTCCTTGATCAGAGTGTATTTGGGGCACTGCGTACAGATTTGATGTTTCAGGTTTCTGTAAAGATTTGTAACTCGTGTGCTGCTTGCTATGGTTGTGTGCTTTATTTGCAAAAATTTCGTTTGCTATCTGGATGACATTTTCAGTGGTTTTGAGCCTTGCGTGAAGCGCTGCTATACCGTGTCTTCTGGAACTTATTTCCTTACGTTCCTGCTGCTTCTGGTTGCCAGATCCAGTTGTTAGTTTTAGATGCCAATATATTGCGTACGGGTCGGTGTGTTTGTTGACGTACTCTTTGGAAAAGTGCCATGCCTCGAGGAATTCTTTGGCTGCCCTCTGTCAAGCTTGTCCAATGATCATTGCAGTATTCCAGTAGAATTTGTGGTTTTGTCATCTGACTGTATGGCTACTTGGGACAGTTGGCCGTGGCGTTTCATCGCTCATTGGTGTTCGTGGGTGGAGATTGCTGCTTGTCTGCCTGTTTGGCGACTAGTCGGTGCAGTTTTTGCATGGAATCATTTCAATTAAGTTAGTCTTGCACGTGTTGGGTATAGTTTCTTTTGTTTGGGTGAATTGTTGATTGAGGGTGGCTGTCGGTTTGTTGGCTGCCATGAATTCCAGATTACGAATACTCAGCAGGTTTGATCTCGTTTGTAGGGAATGATCTCCTTGCCGCAGGCACAGACGTTGGTACCATGCGGAGAGAGTGAAGAAAGTGCGTGTTTATTCAGTAGACCTGTGATCCAAGAAGGGATGATTACGATGAAACTTGAGCGGAGGCTGGGATCACTTGTTTCCCAAAGAGAAATTGAAAGGCTGAAAAACGCAATGTTTTGCTCAGGACTGATCGATGTGATTTATAGTGACGTGAACCTGAGTGCAGTGAAAACATTGCTTGTGAGCAGGATGGACAGATCATAGTGAGCGAGAAAATGCAGATCACAGGGTTAGTAAAACTTGAACAGAGTAAGGCACAAAGATTACACGCCACAGGACGTGCACTTGACAAGATCAGTACGAAGAATACCTACGTGATTTGAAGTTAATGAGTCAATTCATCAGTCTAATACGGATTTCCTTATAGTTTATGTGGATCTGTTAGCCCCATACGTATTGAGAGAGGCGTGCAGGCTCCAAATGAACTTTTGCCACATTAATGTGCACTTGGTGTGTGTGATCCTGCAATGGACGTAATGCTTTTTACAACCCCGATGCCAGCCACAATACATTCCTCTGAAACAGTTAACATTCCCACAGCTACTGATCTACTTAGAAAACACCAGTCTATCATCTCAGAGATGGAAGGTGCCTCCTTGAAACCTCACACAAAACATTTTGCGCGAGCTAGGTCACTAAAAATATTTAAAGAGGATGTAGACGGATGTCGACTTGTCAGAGAGTTGACGGCAAGAAAGAATTGAACATTTTAAAAGGACTTGTGAACTAGAGCAGATCAGCCAAGAGTTTATTAAAGGGCAAGGCAGGCTCGGCGGAACGAACGACCTGCTCCTGTTTCTGATGTTCTCATATTCTGTTATCGAAAAGTTAGGGGGAGTTGTTTTCCTGGAAGTTCTGTTGTTGAAAGTTGCAATCACAGAGAAAAGAGGATTTTGTGAGCCAGCTCTGAGTGAGGTGTCAGGGATGTCATCACAGTGCAACTCGGTCTACAACATGCCCAACAAATGACTCAAAATTTTCAGAGAGGGTAGGCTTTGCGAAGAGAAATGGAAGGTCTCTTTCACAAAAAAACTGAGTTTTCCAATTACTTTCTCCACATCACATCAAATCATGTGTGACAGTGTTGAAGGGCCAAATGGTCTAATCTCTTTTTGTGCCCAGCCTATAGGAGTAAGTGACCCCCAACGGCTCCTTTCTTGCAAGTTTGAGGGGCTGAATGGAACTGAGGAAGATAGCAGGATTGGTTCATTATACACCTTGCGCCGTCTCCATCAGACACTTGGATCATGGCAAATCAGGTTATGGGCTCAGCCCCACTTTCCTGTCTGTATCCTATTGTCCGTGACCTTGCATGCTAATTACTTAACTAATGCAATTTTGCTTCAATGTTTGCACTGAGGCAGGACGAACATCTGGGGAAGAGAACTGCCGCTCCAAAGGCTCTTGTAGAATGTATCTGTATCCCAGTTATGGGATCAGAATTTCATCCAGCACTGAAACAGACAACTTCCTCGAACCTATCAATGATGAACAGATAGAATAAAGAAAGGACTGCAGATGCTGGAGATCAGAGTGGAGTGTGCGGTTCTGAAAAAGCACAGCAGATCAGGGAGCAACCAAGTAACAGGAACGTGTCGTGCATAAGACCTTCATCAGGAATGAAGGCTTGAAGGATGGAGGCTACCTGATGGAAGGGTGGCACAGTGGCTAAGTCATTAGCACTGCTGTCTCACAGCGCCAGGGACCTGGATTCGATCCCAGCCTCGGGTGAATATTTGCGTGGCGTTTTCTCATTCTCCCTGTGCTCCGGTTTCTTACTACAATCCAAAGATGTGCAGTTCAGGTGAATTGGCCCTGCTAAATTGCCTATAGTGCTAGGTTCATTCGGCAGAGGGAAATGGGCCTGGGTGCGTTACTCTTCGGAGGGGAGGTATGAGCTGAAAGATCATTTTCTATGCTGTAATGAATCTAACTTAATAAATGGGAGGAGTGGTGGGCTCGATGGAATGTAGCTGGGGGCCATCTAACGGCTCGAAACCACCTTCATTTACATATCCTACTCCCAACTACACTCACCACCCACCCAGTTCCACATCCGTCCCATTTATCTCCCTGTGCCCGGCCCACAAGTCTCATTCCTGATGAAGGGCTTCTGCCCGAAACGTGATTCTACTCCTCCACGAATTCTGCCTGACCTGCTGTGATTTTCCTGCACCACAATCTTCAAGCCGAACAGATATTATAATTTAACCATGCGCCATCTTCCAAAATTTCTCCAACAATTCTCCTATTCATATTCCGATCCAGATACCTTTTATATGAGTAGTCGAGTCTGCTTTCATCACTTCCTCTGGCAGCACCTTCCGTACATCCACAATTCCGCATGTAACAGTTGTCCCGAATGTATCCTCTAAATCTTTTCCTTCTCACCTTCAACTCACGCCATATGTTCTTGGACTCCACTATCTTGGGTAACTCGTTATTCTCATGATTTTATAAACTATAATAATATTACCCCTCCCAAGTCTTCGATAATCCATGGGGGTAAAGTTCTGCATATTTACGGTGCACTGTGGCTCAAAACCTCCAGTCCTGTATCGTCCTTGTCAATCTTGTCTACACCCTGTCACATATAACAGCATATAAAGGCAACCCCCGAATTGCGTGCCGGATTCTTAAAGTGGCCTCACCAACGTCCTATACAAAAGCAACATGCCACCCCCAACTCCTATACTCAATGCTCTAATCCAATAGAGCAAGCGTGTCAAACGCTTTCATCACTGCCCTGTCCAATTGCTACTGTACTTACAAGGAACTATGCGCCTTCAACCCTATTCTCTTTATTTAGCAACACTCGCCAGGATCTTAACATTAAGAGTACGGTCCCTGCCCTGATTTGACTTTCCAAAATGCAGAACATCACATTTATCCTTGTCCCGTTGGCACATTTGAATACCTACTCTACGGTAATCATCTTGACTATCCACTACATTACCATGTTGATGTCATCAGAAAACTTACGAAACATGCCTCCAATATTCATATCCAAACCCTTTATATAAATGATCAAATGCAGTGAAGTCAGTCCTGACTGTTGTTGCACACCACTCGTCGCAGACCTCTATTCTGAGAAACAACCCTCTCCCTTCAAGTCAAATGTGAATCAAATTGGCTAAATTCTCACGGATCCCATGCGTCTTCCCCTTCTACCTACCCATCGGAAATTTATGAACACCTTGCTGAAGTCAATATTGAAATGTCTGCCACACTGCCTTCATCAATCTTCTTTGTCAACTCTTCAAAAAACGCAATCAAATTAGAGTCAAAGAGTCGTCGAGGGAAACAGCATGGAAACAGACACTTCTGTCAAACCCATCCATGCCGACCAGATATCCCAATCCA
The DNA here is from genome assembly GCF_037043375.1 of Chiloscyllium plagiosum. NCBI lineage: Eukaryota > Metazoa > Chordata > Chondrichthyes > Orectolobiformes > Hemiscylliidae > Chiloscyllium > Chiloscyllium plagiosum. The sequence goes on from NW_028270175.1 coordinate 84,356,284, forward strand.
ATCTAGTCCCATCTGCCAGCAACCCCCCCCCCATATCCCTCCAAACCGTTACTAATCATAGACCCATTCAAATGCCTCTTAAATGTTGCAATTTTATTAGCCTCCACCGCATCCACTGGCTGCTTGTTCCATACAGGCACCACACTCTGCGTGAAAACGTTGAACTTTAGGTCGACTTTAATATCTTTCCCCTCTCACCCTAAACCTAGGCCCTCTAGTTCTGGACTCCACGACCCCAGGGAAAAGACTTTGTCTATTTATCCTATCTATGCCCCCCATAATTTTGAAAACCTCTATAAGGTCACCCCTCAGCCTCCGACGCTTGAAGGAAAACAGCCCCAGCCTGTTCAGCCTCTCCCTGTAGCTCAGATCCCCCAACCCTAGTAACATCCTTGTAAATCTTTTCTGAACCCTTTCAAGTTTCACAACATCTTTCCGATAGGAAGGAGACTAGAATTGCAAGCAATATTCCAACAGTGGCCTAACCAATGTCCCGTACAGCCGCAACGTTACCTCGCAACTGATGTACTCAATACACTGACCAATAAAGGAAAGCATACCAAACGCCTTTTTCACTATCCCATCTACCTGCGACTCCACTTTCAAGGAGCTTTGAACCTGCATTCGAGGGTCTCTTTTTTCAGAAACACTCCCTAGGACCTTACATTAAGTGTATAAGTCCTCCTAAGATTTGCTTTCCCAAAATGCAGCACCTCGCATTTATCTGAATTAAACTCCATCTGCCACTTCTCAGCCTATTGGCCCATTTGGTCCAGATCCTGTTGTAATCTGAGGTAACCCTCTTCGCTGTCCACCACACCTCCAATTTTGGAGTCATCTGCAAACTTACTAACTCTACCTCTTATGCTCGCATCCAAATCATTTATATAAATGACAAAAAGCGAAAGGCCCAGCACCGATCCTTGTGGCACTCCACTGGTCACAGGTCTGCCGTCTGAAAAACAACTCTCCACCACGACCCTCTGTCTTCTACCTTTGAGCCAGTTCTGTATCCAAATGACTAGCTCTTCCTGTATTCCATGATATCTAAGCTTGCTAATCAGTCTCCCATGGGGAACCTTGTCGAACGCCTTACTTCTACTGCTCTGCCCTCATCAATCTTCTTTGTCGCTTCATCAAAAAACTCAATCAAGTTTGTGATACATGATTTCCCACGCACAAAGCCATGTTCACTATCCCGAATCAGTCCCTGCCTTTCCAATTCTGTTCTCCTTCCTATCGGAAGGGTGTTGTGAAACTTGAAAGGGTTCAGAAAAGATTTACGATTTGTTGCCAGATTTGGAAGATTTGAGGGAAAGGGAGAGGTTGAATAGTCTGCGGCTGTTTTCCCTGGAATGCTCAACGTTGAGGGGTAACCTTAGAGTTTTATAAAATTGAGTGGTGCATGGATAGGATAAACAATCAAGACTTTTTCCCTGGGTTTGAACAGTCCAGGACTCGAGGTAATAGGTGAGAGGGGAAAGATGTTAAAGTGGACGTAAAGTTCAACGTTTTCACGCAGAGTGTGATGTCTGTATGGAACAAGCAGCCAGAGGAAGTCTTGGAGGATGGTTCATTTAAAAGGCATATGGATGGGTATATAAACAGGAAGTGTTGGGAGGGCTGTGGGCCAGGTGCTGGCAAATGGGACTACATTACATTCAGATATCTGGTCAGCATGGGCGAGTTGCAAAGAAGAGTCTGTTACCGTGCTGTAAATCTCTGTGACTCCTATAACTTTTTTGAAAGTTGTATTCTCAGGATAGCTTTTAACAATGCGCATCATGTCAGCTAAGAATAATTTGTTGAAGATGTGAAGTTAAAGACTGTCTTTGTTCCAATATAAGTTCAGACTGTTTCGATTTCTGAAGTGGGAGTTACAAAACCTTGTAGGCATTTATATAGTTTTTCAGTAAAATCATGCGTAATTCTGCAAATACAAATTCACCTCACAAACCTAAATGTGTATTCATGCAGGGGAGACTGAATGTGTGTGCGCGTGAGTGTCTGTGAGAGGGTGTGTGTCTTTGTGTGTATAATGGTGTATACGTCTGTGAGAGGAAGCGTGCATGGTGTGATTGTAGGGTGTGTATGTGTGAGCATATGAGAGAGAGTGCGTGTTTATGAGAGAGGGCCTGTGTGAGTGTGAGTATGTGTAGTGCAGTGGGGTCATCTGTAGTGTGACATGAACCCATGATCCCGGTTGAGGCTATCCCCATCCGGACTGAACTTGACTATCAGACTCTGCTCAGCCACTCTGTGTTTTTGTTTGTCCCAAAGTCCATCTTGGACAATGGTCCCCCGGAATGTTAGAGGCCCAATGTGCCTTACTGCCAAAATGCTCATGACTGCGGTGGTGGTCCATTCATCCATTTCAGAAGCCTTTTCTCAATGTACCATACCTCAGGATATCATTGCCTACAGCGTGTGTGATAGACCACGTTGGCCGAGTTATATGAGCACATCCCACATAAGTACTCAGACAATACGTCAATGAACGAATGGATATCACATTCTGTACTCATCATTCCTCGGAACATTCTGTAACTGACAATCCAGTAATATTCTGTACCCAATATTCTACAACAGCCATTCCCTGGAAGATTCTACAACCAACATTCAAAACCTGACAATCTCCGGAACATTCTATACCCAATACATACCCGACATTTCCTGGAACATTTTCTAACTGTCATTCTCCAGAATATTCTATGCTGTACATTTGCCGGATCATTCTGAAAACAACATTCCCCCAAAAAATTATACACCCGAAATTCCCGGGAAAATTCTGCAATCGACGTTCCCAAGAACATTCTATAACTGATATTCACTGGAACATTCTATAACTGACATTCTTCGGAACATTCTATAACTAACATTTTCCGGAACCTTCTATCCCTGACATTATTTGTGAACATCCGAATGTCAATGAACTGAACAAAAGATAAGATCCCCAGGGAAGTCATCTAGTTCTTGGAAGAAGGAGACATTGTTCCAAAGTCCCCTCAGGTTGTTAACGTTTTCCCTTCGTTTACATTTCATCACGACAGAGGATCGACCGCAAGTTAACCTAAAAGACAGAAATTTCCAGCGTCCGTTTGTCTTCAAGGAACCGGGAGAGAATCGTTCAGGACAACAACAATTTCAAACCGTATTAGAAATCGTGTTTGCTCCCTAATGATCGAGTCTGTGGGAATGTTCTAGAAAGCATCTGTTCTTATGGATGCGTCTTGGTGTGTTTGTGGAGGGAGGGGTTTCTTATGTTTCATGACACATTTTTGTCAGTAATTCACATCTTCCCATTTGTTATTTTAATAAATCGCCAATTATTTTAATAAATCTCAGAATACAGTGACATATTTGAACGTTTCACGGGCCCCTCAATCAAACTCGTCATATTTGTTCTCCTGCTCCTGGGATGCTGGCTGAACTGCTGCGCTTTTCCAGCAACACATTTTCGGCTCTGATCTCCAGCATCTGCAGTCCTCACTTTCTCCTTATAGATATGTGCTTCGAGATTTCTGTGTGCAGCAAGTGGGCTTCATGCTGCAGCTCCTCAGTTGCTACACAAGCACCACAATTTATGCCATGACTCAGACAAAAATCAGATAGCAGCTGAAAATTGTGCGGGAATATCCTTTTTCACAAAATAATCCAACAAATTCACTCATTAATTAATCCGACCTGGATTTACTCATTTCAGTTCAATGTTTCAGTAATGCAGTCGACTGTCGCTGTGGTAGCAGTCCGAGGGTAGTGCTGGTTTGTCCAACCTGTCAAGATGTGTGACAAGTACACATTTCAAAATTTCTCTCAACTCAGAGGCCAGTGAGCAAAGGAAACATTCCATTGACAGTATCGATCAATTCAATTTGTAAGCAATAAACATATTCATTAAAAAGTGCCAGGTAGAAGAGTGAACAATATTGTTGTTTGTATCTGTGTTGAGAAAACTGAACTGGAGTGAGACATACTCAGTCCCTAGTCCTGTTTCACAGGCAATGGGAGGAAACTGAGCCCAGACCCCAGGAACTGGGTTTAAGTTACTGTCCTTCGTTTCACCTCAGGGTCCCTCACTGTAACCTGGCCTATGGCAAAATTCCTCTCTCTATTGCGTTCCCCCAAGCCCTGTCGACCGCTTCCATTTCTCTCTCTATTTCCATCCCTCACTCTCCCCTTCCCATCTCAACCCTATCTTGCACAAACTCCCCATTACCTCTCGCCATCAAATCTCCTCATAGTTCACACTCTCTCTACACACTCGATCTTTCTCTCCCCTCTCGCTTTCACTCTGTCTATCGACGTCTCTCGCTCTCTTTTACACTCCGTTATTCAAAACGCCGTCCGCTGTTCCCTCAATCCCTTACCATTTCTCTCACTCTCCTGCTTATCGGTCTCGCTCCTGCATTTCTTTCTACACCCAATTTTTCCTCCTCCCAACCTGACATCTCTCTATCCCTTCTCCAGCCCTTCCATCACCATTCTCTCCACGCACATCCATTATCTGCGTCAGAGGAAGAGGAGAGGACGAGCGAGAGAGCGTGGGTCAGATTAAGAGGGAGGAAGGGAGACAAAAATCAGTCAGAGGGAAAGGGCTGAAGGATGGGGAGAGAGAGACCGACAGAGGGCGAGAAGGAAGGGAGAGGAAGACGGAGGGAGAGGCACAGAGGAGGGAGGTGGATAGAGAGAGAGAGGAAGAGAGGGAGAGCGTCAGACAGATGGAAAGGCAAAAAGAGAGGGAGTCGAGGAGACAGCGGAAAGGGTAGATGAAGAGGGTGGTGAGAGGTTGAGAGAGAGGGAGGGGAGAGGGAAATAGAGATATGGGATGGCAGGGGAAGAGAGAGATAGGGACGAGCAGAGAATGGAAGGGGTGTGTGTGAGAGAGAATGGGAGCAGGTGAGAGGGTGTGGAAGGAGGAATGAGAGAGAGTGGAAAGTGGGGAAAGAAAATGTGAACGGGATAAACAATGGTGGGGGGAGCAGAGCAACCTAGCGTGGGAGGAAACAGAGAGAGGGCGGAATGGCAGCGAGAAGGACCGAGAGAGAGTGGTGAGAGAAAGAGGGAGGGAGAGAGAGAGCGAGGGGTAGAGAGTGGAAGGGATGGACAGTGTGTTCTCGAGTGCCGCTACTGTGAACTCATTATTTTAAAAAGGTGGCAGAGAGAAAACATAGAGTAATAAACCAGGTAGCCTAACATTGCAAAACAGTGACACATTGGACGCAGTCAGCAAAGATATACGAAAGCTGAGAATCTGAGAAACCAGAGCTGGTGCCTTTGTACACAAGTCTCTGAAAGTCAGCATGCAAATACAGCAGGAGGTGAGGACGGCAAATGGTATGTTGACCGTTGTAGCGAGAGGATTTGAGTACAGGAGGAGGGATCTCTTTCTTAAATTTTGCAGTGTCATGGTGCCATCCCATCCGGGATTGTTGAGTGCAGTTTTGGAATATTTAACTGAAGAAGGCAACATAACAATTAGATTATTTCCTGGGATGGCAGGACTGACAGGATGGATTGGTTAAGATGAAAATTATTGGAGTTTATTAGATTGAAGTAGAATGTCATAAAGAAAACTTACTGAATTGTAGAACGTCGAACAAGATGCTCTGAATGGTCATGGAATTCAGAACTGGGGAGTGGGGTTGTCACAGTTTAAACACATGTGCATGTGTAATATGGGACTGAGCTGACGTTGATTTTTTTTCAATCAGAGATTGGGCCCTGCAGAAGTTAACACCAGGGAAAGCAGTCAAGTCAAAAATATGGAATGTTTCCATGAAGAAGATAGATATAGTGTCGACGGTTAAAGGGAACAAACGGTACGGCTCGAAAGTGGCAGCGGGGAGGAGTGCAGGATCAGCCATGATCATACTGATTAGTAGAGCAGGATCGATCATCAGAACAACCTACTGTTTATCCTATTTTCTGTGTTTCTACTCTGATAGAAGTTGGGATATAAAAACAGAATGATTGGAACTGACACAGGTATCAGCATTACTTTATCAATACTGGATGAAAATTGTCTAATTCCTTACCGAGCAGCAATCTCAGAGCAGTTTCGCCACACAGACTGCAGCATTTCGAGGACAGGAAGAGTGTTTCTGGAAGCTTCTGGACTCGCTACACTTTTCCTCCCATTCCACATTCATCTCAAGTTGTTACTTGATCTGCGAAAAGCAACATTGCCTAGAGGAAATAAGAAAATATCATCGGGAATTTGATGACACTGGAGGAGAGCTTGGGAACGGATGCTGGAATGGGGAATGGTGTGCAAGGGAGAATGAGAGAAACAATGGTGCGAGTTTTCTTGGTGGGGTGATGCGTAATGAATGACCCCACCAAACCCCACCCCTCATCTTGCTCAGTTCTCTCCTTCCACTCCCATCTCCATTCTCTTAACCTCTTTCATAGTGACCTCCAGCTCAGAGACAGAGATATCCACGGGGACACTTTCCCATCAATCTCAGTCACTAATACACACACACAAAATGGCTTCCTAACAGCACATACACCTGAGAAAAATTAGCAATGATTTAACTCAGTAGCCTGTGTTTTCAGCCCCATTAACATCAAAGGCATTTCAACAAAAGTGAATCGACAAATTAAAAAAAAAACAGAAAAAACTGAAACAGGAATCGTGGCCGCTGCTCTCTGCGGCTTAAACTGCGGCCCCAGAAACCTCATGTTTGGGGTTGCATCCCAGCACTGACTAACCATGAAACCTCAAACCAGAATATAGCTCCTTGCGCCGCCCTCTCTCTTAACCCTCACTCACCGCCTGGGGATGGGAGACAACAACATTTCATTCCAACTTCACTTGCGACGCGCATATTCACAATTCACATTAACTGTGCACATGCTCCAGCACCATCCCCGCCTGACTGATGATTTCGGGAGGCAGTGAGGATTGCAGAGGCTGAAGATCAGAGTCGAGAGTCAGAGTCGAGATGCTGGAAAAGCACAGCAGGTCAGGCAGCATTCGAGGAGCAGGAGAATGTCTGTTTCGTGCATTAGCCCTTCATCAGCAATGTGATGACTGTAACGTCGACTCTTCTGCTCCTCACATGCTGCCTGACCGGCTGTTCTTTTCTGGCAGCACATTTGTGTTGATGCTGTTACATGGCCAACAGCAATCGCGGGACGGGACTGGACGACGGAGCTGGACCTCAAGATCCAGCACTACCCTCAATGGGTGTGAGTAAAGGGGGCGTCTAGTGGGATGCTGCGCTGAAGGCAGAACATCGATTTTGCGTTTATCGACACGTGTTCTCAGATATAGACTCCAAATACAGGGAGCAGCGAGAAATGCATCCCTGCACAGCGGCACCTTTGTGACAATATACCCAGGACAGAAATCTTATTTACATAAGGTAAACGATAAAGAATTCAGTGAAAAAATAAACACTGCAGTTTTTTCTGTATAAAATTGAAAAAAAAAGATATATCGTTTAAAAAGTTAGAAATTACAGACCTTCTTTAAGCCATGGACAGGCACACTCTCGAAGCTTGGCTCTCCATAAGAGAGTTCGCCCTGACTATGTTTTCCCGCACATGGCAAAGATGCGCCTGCTTTCCACCAGCTATATTTACCGCACACTGCTGCTGCTGACCATCAGGCACACTGTCTTCATCGCTGACTGCTACTGCTGACCTACATCGGGCAGACCAGGCCTCACCGTTAACTGCTGCTGCTGTTGTACATTGGGAACACTGGTCCTCATCGCTACCTGCTGCTGCTGATTTACATCGGGCACGCCAGGCCTCACCACTGTCAGCTGCTGCTGACAGACTTTGGGCACATCAGGCCCCAAAGCTGACTGCTGCTGTTAATCTACATTGGTCCCACCAGACCTCACCGCTACCTGGTGCTGCGGACCTACATCGGGATTGACATGCCTCACTGCTGATTGCTGCTGCTGAGTTACATCAGCCATAAGAGATCTCACCATTGACTTCTACTGACCTTCATGGCGAACACTTGGTCGTGCCACTGAATGCTGCTGTGCACATATTTTGACTGCTGTTTCTGTCTTACATCGGGCGCACCAGTCCTCACCACTGAGAGCTGCTGACCTACATCAGATATGGCATGCCTCACTGGCGAGCCCCGCCCCTCCAACCGCCCTTGAGCCCCGCCCCTCCAACCGCCCACAGATGGCCTCCTTCTTCAAGACCTTTCTGTTTCTATCTCAGGCAACCGAATCAACACGGACATCTACTACAAACCTACCGACTCCCACAGCTACCTGGACTACACCTCCTCCCATCCTGCCCCCTGTAAAAACGCCATCCCATTCTCCCAATTCCTTCGTCTCCGCCGCATCTGCTCCCAGGAGGACCAGTTCAAAATACGTACAACACAGATGGCCTCCTTCTTCAAGGACCGCAATTTCCCCCCCGACGTGGTCGACGGTGCCCTCAACCGCATCTCCTCCACTTCCCGCTCCTCCGCCCTTGAGCCCCGCCCCTCCAACCGCCACCAGGACAGAACCCCACTGGTCCTCACCTACCACCCCACCAATCTCCATGTACAGCGCATCATCCGCCGTCACTTCCGCCACCTCCAAACAGACCCCAGCACCAAGGATATATTTCCCTCCCCTCCCCTATCAGCTTTCCGTAGAGACCACTCCCTCCGCGACTCCCTTGTCAGATCCACACCCCCCCACCGACCCAACCACCACTCCCGGCACCTTCCCTTGCAACCGCAGGAGGTGCAACACTTGCGCCCACACCTCCCCCCTCACTTCTCTCCAAGGCCCCAAGGGAAACTTCCATATCCGCCACAGATTCACCTGCACCTCCACCCACATCATCTACTGCATCCGCTGCAGCCGGTGTGGCCTCCTCTATATTGGGGAGACAGGCCGCCTACTTGCGGAGCGATTCAGAGAGCACCTCTGGGCCACCCGGACGAACCAACCCAACCAACCTGTGGCACAGCATTTCAACTCCCCCTCCCACTCCACCGAGGATATGCAGGTCATTGGACTCATCCACCGCCAAACCACAACAACCCGACGGTCGGAGGAGGAGCGTCTTATCTTCCGACTGGGAACCCTCCAACCGCAGGGGATGAACTTGGACTTCACCAGTTTATTCATCCCCCCTCCCCCCACCTTGTCTCAGCCGGATCCTTCCAGACCGGCACCGCCTTCCTGACCTGCAGTCTTCTTCTTGACCTCTCCGCCTCCATCCTATTCCGACCTATCACCCTCACCTTGACCTCTTTCCACCTATCACATTTCCAACTCCCCTCCTCCAAGTCCCTCCTCCCTACCTTTTATCTTCTCCTGCTGAACACTCTCTGCTCATTCCTGAAGAAGGGCCTGTGCCCGAAACGTCGAATCTCCTGTTCCATGGATGCTGCCTGACCTGCTGTGCTGTTCCAGCAATAAAGTTTCAACTACTGCTCCTACTGACCTACATCGGGCACACCAGTCCTGGCTGGTGTCTGTTGCTGCTGAGCTACATCAGTTACACCAGACCTCGCCACTGACTGCTTCTGCTCACCGACATGAAGCACACCAGACCTCATTGTTGACTGCTTCTGCTGACCTACATTGGGCACACCAAGCCTCACCAGTGACTGCTGCTGCTGCTGACCTTGATCGTGCATACCAAGAGTCCTGATGAAGGGCTTATGCCCGAAACGTCGATTCTCCTGTTCCTTGGATGCTGCCTGACCTGCTGTGCTTTACCAGCAACACATTTTCAGCTCTGATCTCCAGCATCTGCAGACCTCACTTTTCCCTACATCAGACAGACAAAGGCTCATCCCACTCTCTCTCGCCCTCACACTCTCTATCGCTAGTCCCCTCCTACGCTCTCTCTACCCCCTCACGGTCTCTGTACCACCCTCTTTTTCTCTCCCCTTCACCCTCACTGTCTCTGTGTTCCGACTGACACACACTCTCCTACTCTGTCTTTCTCTCTCATCTCTCTGTACCTCTCTATCTCTACCCTCTCCCACTCTTTTTCCAACAACCTCCCTCTCTCAATCTGTCGACCCCCACTTTCTCTGTCTATCCCGTCCATCTCTCTTCCTCCATACCCCATTTGAGACTCACCACCGACAACGATCTCTCTATCTCAACCTCGCACTCTGTTTTCCCACCCACTCTGTCACGTACACCCCTCCCACACTCTCTCTCCCTTCCTTTCCCCAATATCTCTCTTTCAACTCCCATCACTTCGCCACACTCTGTCTGCATACCCACTCCGTCCCAACATTGCCCTCAACCACTCTCTCTCCCTACTCCTTCACACTCTCTCTCGGTGTCTCTCTTTGCAAACCCCATCCACTCTCGCACTGTTTGTCTCTCTGTCAGTCACTCCTTCCCTCCCCTCCTCCCACTCTCTCTCTCTCCAACTTCTATCGACACGTTTTCTCTCTCCCACCTCCATCTCCTTCTCTCTCTAACCCCATCCCACTCTCCCACTGTCTCTCGTTCCATTGCCACTCTCTATCTCCCTTTACGCCTTCCATGATCTCTCTTTCCTTCTATTCTCTTTATAACACCCTCTAAATGTCTCTATACACCTCCTACTCTCTCCTCTCTTCCCCTCCCCTTCTCACTCTCTCCATGCAAGTCCCACTCTCTTTCTCTCTCTGTTTGTCTCTCTGTAGCTACCTCCCTCCCACTCTCTCTTTCTCTCTCACTCGCTGCCTCTCTCTTTGTGTCTCTCTACCCCTTCCCACTCTGTTTCTGTCTCTATACAACACAGCCTCTGCCGTAAAATCTTCCACTCGCTCTCCATGTTACTTCCCTCTCTCTCTCTCTCTCTCTCTACACCCTCCCACTCTCTCTCGGCATAACCTCAACCCTCTTTCTCTACACCCCTTCCCACTCTGTCGTCTCCCACTCTCATTCTCGTTCTATCTATACCAGTATCACTGTCTCTCAATTTGTGCTTCTGTATCTCTCGCTGCTCTCTCCCACTCTTTATCTTTCTGTCTCATTCTCTCTGCAAACCGCTTGCACTCTCTCTCGTTGTCTGTCTGTCTGACTCTGTCTGTCACTCCCTCTACCCTCCTCTAATGCTCTCTGAAAACTCTCCCACTCTCTCTCTCTCGGTCCACTGCCCAGCCACTCTCTCTCTCCCTACCCCCCACCATTGTCTCTCTCTACATCACTTGCACTCTCTCCCTCGACCCAACTCCCACTCTCTCTCCATCTTTCTGCCACTCTGTCTCTTCCCCCACCACTCTCTCTCTAACAGCCTACCACTCTTTCTCTGTCCCTCTCTCTTTACGCTCCTCCCATTCTCTGTCTGTACCCGTCTTCTACTCGCTCTCTCCTGCCTCGCACTCTCCATCTCTACCTGATTCCCACACTCTATCTGTAACACTCTCCCAATTCATTTATTATCTTTATTCATCTGTTCCACTCTCTCGTTCTTTCCCCTCCCTTACTCAGTATTTCAATCCGCATCCCACTCTCTCTTTGTCTCTCTATCAACCTCCCTCTGTCTCTTGACCCTCCTCCTATTCTCTCTCCCTACACCACTCCGACTCTATCTTACTGTCTGTTTCTGTTTCTCTCTCTGCCTATCACTCTCTATAACACTTCCTACTCTGTCTCTCTACTCTCCTCCCACTCTTTCTCCCTCTCCAAACCCTCTCACCCGCTCGCTGAAACTTCCCACTGACTCTCTCCCCTCTCGCTCTACTCGCTCCCTATCTTTCTCTCCCCTCAGTCTGTCTCGCTACACCACAGTCTCTCTCTCTCTGTCTCCCTCTCTAACACATTCACACTCTATCCGTACCCCACCCACTCAATCTCTCTCTAAGCTCCTCCCACCCTTTCTCTACCGCTTCATTCTCTCTTTGTTCCCACATTTACTCGCTGTCTCTCTCCCTCCCTCAATCTCTCTGAACACCCTGCACAGGCTATCTCCTTCTCTCAACTTCCTTCCAGTGTCTCTCACTCTCTCTCTCTGACTCTCTCTTTACCCCTTCCTACTCTTTTTCTCGACCCATCCCGCCCTCTCTCCCTCACACTTTTTCTAAGCCCCAACATTCTATGTCTTTAACCCACTCTCACTACCGCTGTCCCACCTTCTCTATCTGCTTGCCAATCTTTCTTCGCCCACTCTCTATCTCTTACCCCTCCCACTCTCCCTCTTTCGCCTCCCACTCTCTCTACACCTTTCCTCTCTCTTTCTAATCCGCTCTCTCTACCCCTCCCACTCTCTCTGTCTCTACTCCCCGCTCACACTCTCTCTCAAACCCCTCTCACTGTCTCTCTCTACACCACCCACTCTCTCCCTCTCTACCCCCACTCTCTCCCCCACCATATTGTCTCTCTCAGCCCCTCCACATTCTCCCTCTCTACCCCCACTCTGTCTCTCTACTCCCCTCTCTCTCACTCTCTAACTACTCCATCCCACTTCATCTCTCTACCCCATCCCTCCGACCCATCTCTCTCCACTCTCTCTTTCCTATCCCACTCTGCCTCTATACTCTCCTGTCGCTCTCCCTCTCTCTGTCTCGACTCCTCTCTCTCTGCTGTTCTCGCTAAAGCTCAAGCACTCTCTCCCTCGATCTCTCTATCCACTTTCTCTGTCTCTCTCTTTCTGCAGACACCTTCCTCTCTCTCTCTCTCTCTCTCTCTCTGTCAGTCGCACTTTCTGGACCCTACTCGCACTCTCTCTCTCTCAATACACTCCAACTCTCACTGTCTCCAACCCTATCAACGCCCTCTCCCTCTCCGGATTTTCTCTGTTTACTTTTAACCCCATCCCAATCTCCCCCTCTGTGTCTTTACTCCTCTCGCATTCTCTCTCTTTGCCCCACTCTCACTTTCTCCCTACCCTACTCCCACATTCTCTCCCTCTTTCCCCTTCATGCTCTTTCTCTAACCTCGTCACTCTGTGTCTGAACCCCTCCCATTCTCTCCCTCTCTAATCCCCTCCTACTCTCTCTCTTCCCCTCGGTCCTCACTCTCTTTTCACGTCACACTCTCTGTCTCTCTCTCTCTCGCTGCCACCCTCCCACTCTCTCTTGCACTCTCCCTGTCTTTGTCTCTCTGTCTAGATGCTCCCGCTCTCTCTGCCTCTAATCCCCTCCTACCCTTCCTTTCTCTCTACACCCTCCCGTGCTGTCTCTCTCTCTGCCCTCTGCCTCTCTCTTTACTCTCTCCCATTGTCTGTCACTCAAGACACCTTCCCACTTTGTCTCTACTCCTCCCTCCCACTTTTTCAAAATCCTATCCACTCTCACTATCTACACCCCTTCTCACTCTCTGTCTCTGCCCCACTCCCACTTTCACTCTCAGCCTCTTTCTCTCTCCCCACCAAACACACTCTCTCGCTCTATATCTCTGTCTCAGTCTCTCGACTCTCACTACCTTTTTGTGTCTCTCTTCTGTGCAAACCCCTCCCACCCTTTCTTGCTGTCTGTCTCTCTCTGTAACTTTCTCTCTGTCAGGTACTCTCTACCCCACTCCCACTCTCTCCCACTCTGAACTGTAACATCCTCTCTCTCCACCCCCACCCACAATCCCTCTCTCTCTACCCCTCTGCCACTCTCTCTCTACCCTCTTCCCACTCGCTGTCGCAACGCTCTCCCACTCTGTCTGTCCACCCCAATCACTCTAACTCTCCCACACTCAGCTCTGTCTCTCTACCTCCCTCCGACTCTCTCTAAGCCCTTCCCACTCTCCCTCTCTCTCTCTCTGCCCCTCTCCCACTCTCTCTCTACCCCATTTCAACTCTTTCTCTACCCCACCACTCTCTCTACCACACCACTATTTGTATCTCTCTCTGTGCACTCCTCCTAATCTCTCGCACTGTCTTCCCGCTTCCTCTTCCTCTCTCGACAACGCTCCCTCACTAACATTCTCTATATGTGTATGACACCTCGCTCTCTCTTCCTAATTCCCACACCCTCTCTACCCCATTCTCTCTCTGTCTCTTTTCCTCTACCCTGCTCCCACATCCTGTAAATCTACAGCCCTCCCACACTCTCCTTCCATCTCTGTACTCCCTTCAACTCTCTCGCTCCCTGAAAATCCCACTCTCTCTCACCCCTTCGTCTCTGTCTCTACCCCTGCGCTCTCCCTCCACTTCGCTCTCTCTTTCACTCTACCACCCTCCTGCTCTCTCTCGAGCACTTCTCTCTCTGTACAACATTCCGACTCTCTCTCGAACCTCCACCCACTCACTGTCACACCCACTAACGATCACTCCCTACCTCTCCTACGCCATTCCCACTCCCGCTATCTTCTCTACTCCCTTCCCCTCTTTCTCTCTGTCTATCTCTATCTGCAAATGCCTTCCACTGTCTCTTTCTCTCTGTCTGCCTCTCTGTTAGTCACTCTTTATCTACCCTCCTCCCTCTATCTCTCTAAACCCTCCCACTCTCTTTGTCTCCACCCCATCCACACCCTCACTTTCCCGCCTCCCCTCCTTCTTTCAAGCCCATTGCATTCTCTCTTTTCTCCTCCCCAATCTCTCTCTCTGCCCCACCCCCCACTCATTCTCGACCCCACTCCCACACTGTCTCTCTCTTTCCCCCTTCCATGATCTCTCAACCGCCTCCCACTCTCTCTAACCACCTCCCACTCTCCTCTCTCTTCCTCTCCCGTTCGCATTGTCTCCATCCGCGTCTGGGTCTCACTTTCATAGAACATAGAACATAGAACAATACAGCGCAGTACAGGCCCTTTGGCCCTCGATGTTGCGCCGATCCAAGCCCACCTAACCTATACTAACCCACTAATCTCCATATACCTTTCCAATGCCCGCTTAAATGCCCATAAAGAGGGAGAGTCCACCACTGCTACTGGCAGGGCATTCCATGAACTTACAACTCGCTGAGAGAAGAACCTACCCCTAACTTCAGTCCTCTATCTACCCCCCCCCCTTAATTTAAAGCTATGCCCCCTTGTAATACCCGACTCCATACGCGGGAAAAGGTTCACACTGTCAACCCTATCTAACCCCCTAATCATCTTGTACACCTCAATCAAGTCACCCCTAAACCTTATTTTCTCTCATGAAAACAGCCCCAAGTGTCTCAGTCTTTCCTCATACGATCTTCCTTCCATACCAGGCAACATCCTGGTAAACCTCCTCTGCACCCATTCCAGTGCCTCCACATCCTTCCTATAGTATGGCGACCAAAACTGCACACAATATTCCAGATGCGGCCGCACCAGAGTCTTATACAACTGCATCATGACCTCAGGACTCCGGAACTCAATTCCTCTACCAATAAAAGCCAGTACGCCATATGCCTTCCTCACCGCACTATTTACCTGGGTGGCAACTTTCAGAGATCTGTGTACATGGACACCAAGATCCCTCTGCTCATCCACACTACCAAATATCCGACCATTAGCCCAGTACCCCATCTTTTTGTTATTCTTCCCAAAGTGAATCACCTCACACTTAGCTACATTGAATTCCATTTGCCACCTTTCTGCCCAGCTCTGCAGCTTCTCTATATCCTGCTGTAACCTGCCACATCCTTCCTCACTGTCAACAACTCCTCCGACTTTCGTATCATCCGCAAACTTGCTCACCCAACCTTCTAACCCCTCTTCCAGGTCATTTATAAAAATGACAAACAGCAATGGCCCCAAAACAGATCCTTGCAGAACACCGCTAGTGACGGCACTCCATGAAGAAACTTTGCCATCAACTACTACCCTCTGTCTTCTTCCATCCAGCCAATTCCTAATCCAAACCTCCAACTCACCCTCAATGCCATATCTCCGTATTTTCTGCAGTAGCCTACCATGGGGAACCTTATCAAACGCCTTACTAAAATCCATATATACCACATCTACCTCTTTCCCCTCATCAACCTCCTTCGTCACCTTTTCAAAGAATTCAATAAGGTTTGTGAGGCACGACCTGCCCTTCACAAAACCATGCTGACTATCCTTGATCACATTATTCCTATCCAGATGTGCATAGATCCTATCCCTTACAATTCTCTCTAAGACTTTGCCCACAACAGAAGTGAGACTCACCGGCCTATAGTTACTAGGGTTATCCCTACTCGCCGTTTTGAACAAGGCAACCACATTTGCTATCCTCCAGTCTTCTGGCACTACTCCTGTAGACAAAGAGGACATAAAAATCAAGGCCAATGGCTCTGCAATCTCCTCCCTTGCTTCCCAGAGAATCCTAGGATAAATGCCATCAGGCCCAGGGGACTTATCTATTTTCACCTTTTCCAGGATTTCCAACACCTCTTCTCTACATACCTCAAAGCCATCCATTCTACTTATTTGTGACTCAGTATTCACATCGACGACAATGCCCTGTTCCTGAGTAAATACTGAAGAAAAGTATTCATTCAGTGTCTCCCCAATCTCTTCCGCATCCACACGCAACTTCCCACTACTATCCTTGACTGGACCTATTCCTACCCTAGTCATTCTTTTATTCCTAACATACCTATAGAAAGCCTTAGGGTTTTCCCTAATCCTACCGACTAAGGACCTTTCATGCCCCCTCCTTGCTGCTCTTAGCTCTCTCTTCAGGTCCTTCTTGGCTACCCTATACCTCTCAATCGCCACAATTGAACCTTCACGTCTCATCTTGAGATAGGCCACCCTCTTCCATTTAACAAGGGATTCCAATTCCTTATTAAACCACGGCTTCCTCGCACGACCCTTTCCTCCCTGCCTGACAGGTACATAATTATCAAGGACACTCAATAGTTGCTCCTTGAACAAGCTCCACATATCATTTACACTCTTGCCTTGGAGTCTACTTTTACAAGCCACACATCCTAAGTCATGCCTCACCGCATCATAATTTCCCTGACCCCAGCTATAACTCTTGGCCTGTAGTACACACTTATCCCTCTCCATCACGAGAGTAAAAATCACCGAATTATGGTCACTATCCCCAAAGTGCTCACCTACCTCTAATTCTAACACCTGGCCTGGTTCGTTACCCAGAACCAAATCCAGTATGGCCTCACCTCTTGTTGGCCTGTCTACATATTGTGTCAGGAAACTCTCCTGCACACATTGAACAAACACTGACCCATCTAACGAACTTGAGCTATAGCTTTCCCAATCAATATCAGGAAAGTTAAAGTCCCCCATAACAACCACCCTATTACTGTCAATCATCTCCTGAATCACCTTCCCTATCCTTTCTTCAATGATTCTAGGACTATTCGGAGGCCTGTAAAAGACTCCTAACAGGGTGACCTCACCTTTCCTATTCCTAACCTCAGCCCAAACTACCTCAGATGGCAAGTCCTCATCCATCGTCCTTTCCACCACTGTAATACTATCTTTGACAAGCAATGCCACACCTCCCCCTCTTTTACCCCCACCTCTGACCCTACTAAAACATTTAAATCATGGAACCTACAACAGCCAATCCTGTCCCTGTTCTAGCCATGTCTCCGTAATAGCCACAACATCGAAGTCCCAGGTACCAACCCACGCTGCAAGTTCACCTACCTTATTTCGTATACTTCTTGCATTGAAGTATACACACTTCAAGCCACTTTCCTGTTTACAGGCACCCTCCTTGGAAATTGATGCCATGTTCCTAACCTCCCTACACTCCAGGCCCTGCACCCTGAAGCTACAATCTGGGTTCCCATGCCCCTGCACTCTCTTATGCTCTCCCTCTATCTGTCTCTATCTTTCTCACTCTCAACTGCTTCCCACTCTCTAGCTACGCCCTCCCACTCTCTCTCTACGTTGTCTCCACTGTCTTTCGTGACACGCCTTCTTACTCTCTCTCTAGCCCACTCCCACTCCCACACTCACTCTTGCTATTTCGGCCCACTCTCTCTTTCTCTCCCTGCAAATGCCTTCCACTCTCAGTCGCGATCTGTCTGTGTGTGTCTCTCTCTCCATGTCACTCTGTCAGTCACTGACTCTCTCTACCCTCCTCCCAATCTCTCCCACTCTAAACTCTCCCGTTCTCTCTCATTCTCCACCTCCACACTCCCTCTCTCTCTCCCGCCTCCCTCTCCCTACCACTTTCCCACTCTCTCTCTCACGCCCCTTTACCCCTCTCCCACTCCCTCGAGCCCTCTCCCACTCTTTCTCTTTCTGTCCACTTCTATGTGCAAACTACTTCCAATCTCTCTCGCTGTCTATCTGCCTCACTCTGGCTGTCTCTCTGTCAGTCACTCTCTCTGTACCCTCCGACTCTCTCTCTCTCTCAAAGTTCTCCCACTGTCCCTCTCTCGCCACTACCTACTCAATCTCTCTCTCTACCCATCCCACTCTCGCTCTACACCAATTGCACTCTCTCTATACGCAATTCCGACTCTCTCTATTTCCCTCCCACTCTTCTCTCTTCCCCACCACACTCTCTTAACAGCTATCCACTCTCTCTGTCCCTATCTATCTCTACCCTCCTCCTAGTCTCTCTCTCTATCCGTCTCCCACTCTCTCTCTCTCCCACCTCCCTTTCTCTCTCTACCGGACTCCCACACTGTCTCTCTAACACCTTCCAAATCTTTCACTCTATACCCCCTTCCTACTGTCTCTTCCTTCCCCTTCCCTTTCTCACTGTCTAAATCTTTGTCTCTCTCTCTCTCTATCCCTCCCACTCTCTTAAAACTCCTCCCACTCCAATTCTATCTCTTCCCCATCCCACTCTCTATCTGTCTCTCTCTACACACCTCCCACTCTCTTTTGCTCTCTGTTTCTGTTTCTCTCCCTGTCTGTCTATCCCTATAATACTTCCCACTCTTTCTCCATACCCTCCTCCGACTTTCTCTTTCTCTGCCCCTTGCACTCTCTTTCTCTCTACCCTCCTCCCATTCTCTCTCTCTCTACTATCTTCCGTGTCTCTTTTCGATAGCACGGTGACACACTGGTTAGCACAGCTGCCTCACAGCGCCAGAGACACAAGTTCATTTCCCGCCTCAAGCAACTCTCTGTGTGGTTTGCACTTTCTCCCCGTGACTGCGTGGGTTTGCTCCGGCTTCCTCCCACAATCCAAAAATGTGCAGGTTAGGTGGATTGGCCACACTAAATTGCCCATAGTGTTAGGTGAAGGGGTGAATGTAGGGGGATAAGGGCATGTTTCCACACTGTAAGTAATCTAATATAATCTAATCTAATCTCTCTCTCTCTTTACACCCTCCCATTCTCTCGCTACAGCCTCTCACTGACTCTCTCCCTCCCTCTCTCCTCGCTCCAACTGTATCTTCCTCTCTCTCTCTACCCGCTTCCTCTCTTTCTCTCCCCTAATTCTCTCTTTCATTCTTCCGTCAGTCTCTCTCGCTCTCTCTCGGTGTCTCTCTCTCTAACACCTTCCCACTCTCCACCTCCGAACCCACCAACTCACTCTCGTCTACACTCCTGCCACTCTCTCTCTACACCCCTCCCATGCTTTCTCTGCCTCTTCATTCTCTCTCTTCCCCGTCACTCGCTGTCTCTCTCCCCTCCCACAATCTCGCTCTACACCATTCGCGTTCTGAATCTTTCTCTTTACATCCCTCCCCATCTCTCTCGCTCTCTCACCGACTCTCTCTTTAGCCCTCCGACTCTTTTTCTCTACCCCCATCTCTTTCTAAGCTCCTCCACTCTGTCTCTAATCCCCTCCTACTCTCTCTCTGCCACCCTCCCACACTCTCTCTATTCCCTCTCTTTATCTGACCTGCCGCCTCCCACACTCTCTCTCCACTCACTTCCCACTCTCTCACGCTGTATACCCCGCCTCTATCGCTCTCTCTCTCTCTCTAAAACCTTCCCACTCCCTCACTTGCCCCACTCTCTATGTCTTACCCCTCCCTCTCTCCCTCATTCCCTTCCTCTACCTCTCTCCCCCACTGTCTCTTCACCTCAGCTCTCTCTCTCTAACAGCACTATCTCTACCCCATCCCACTCTCTATTTTTATATTTGCCGCTCACACTCTCTCTCAACTTCCCTCCCACTGTCACTCTCTCTGCCGTACCACTCCCTCCCTCTGTGACCCTTCCTACTCTCCCTCCCCCACCACATTCTCCCTCTTTCCCATACTCCCCAAATTCTCCCTCTCTCCCCTCCCAACCTATTTCTCTTTGCCCCTCCCTCTCTCTCTCTACCTCCTCCCTCCTACTATTTATCTTACTCCCTCACTCCCATCTCTCTTTCCTCCCACTCTGTCTCTACATTCCCCTCTTGCACATCCCTCGCTCTGTCTCTACTCCCTCATACTCTCTCTGTCACTCTTCTTCTGCAGACTCCTTCCTCTCTCTCTCGCTCTCTAGATCTGTCCCTCTGTCAGTCACACTTTCCATACCCTCATCTCACTCTGTTTCGGAACACCCTCCAACTCTCTATACCTCCATCCCTATCTACACTCTCTCTCCCGCCTCCCTCTCTTTCTGTTCAACCCATCACCCTCTACCTCTCTCAGTCTTTACTCCTCTCACAATCTCTCTCTGCCCTAGTCCCACACTCTCTACCTTACTACCACACTCTTGCTCTCTTTCTCCTTCCATACTCTCTTTCAAACCGGCTCTCACTCACTCTTCACCTCCCACTCCCTCTCTCTACTCCCCTCCTTGTCTCTCTCTTTTCCTCTCCGTTCTCACTGTCTCTCCTCGCTGTCATCCTCCCACTCTCTTTTTCTCTCTGTACTCCCTCCCGCTCTCTCTGTCTCTAAACCCCTCCCACTCTCACTTTCTGTCTCATTCGCCTCCCATTCTCTCTGTCTCTGCTTTTTCCCTTTATCTCCCTACTCCCTCCCACTCTCTGTCACTGAACACCACTTCCCACTCTGTCTCTGCTCCCTTCAGCTCTCTCACTACAGCCTAACCACTCTCTCTATCTACCCACCTTCTCACTGTCTCTGCCCTACTGCAGTCTCTCTCTCTCTTTCTCTCGTCACCCCAAGCACAGTCTCTCGCTCTCTATCTGTCATTATACTCCCTCCCACACTATCTCTCTGTCTCTCTCCCTCTGCAAACCCCTCCAACCTTTCCCGTTGTCTGCTGTCTCTGTCTCTCTGTCAGTCACTCCATGCACTCCTCCCACTCTCTCCATCTCTGAACTCTCCCATCATCTCTCTCCAAACACCACCCACTCTGTCCCTCCCACTCGATCTCTCTCAAAACCCTCCCACTCTATCTTCACCCCCAGCAACTCTCTCTCTCCTGCAACCATCTCTGTCTATCTACCCTCTCCCACTTTCTCTCTAACTCTTCCCACTCTCTCACTATATCTCTGCCCCTCTCCCACTGTCTCTCTACCCCCTTCCACTCTTTCTCTAGCCACACCCCTCTCTCTACCCCACCAATCTATCTCTCTCTCTGTACACCCCTCCTCCTAATCTCTTGCGCTTTCTTCCCATTTCCATACTCTCTCTCTCTACACCTTACCCTCACTCTCTTTTTCGATGTGTATATATCACCCTCTCTCTCTTCCCCTTCCCCACTCTCTCTACCCCATCCCACATACTCTCTCCGTCTCTTTCTCTCTATCCTGCTCCCACGCTCTCTAACTCTATAGCCCTCCCACAATCTCCCTTTCTCCCTTTCTCCAACTCTCTCGCTCTCTGCAACTCTCAATCTCTCTAGTCCTTCTTTTCTCTCCACTCCCTCCCTTTCCCTAACACCCTCCCACTCTATACCTCCACCTATGACTCTCCCCCACACTCCCCATCACACTCTGTCACTCCCTACCCCATTCCCACTCCCGCTCTCTGTCTCCACGTCCCTCCCTCTCTCTGTCTTTCTTTCTGCACTTCAAGCACTCCTTCCCACTCTGTCTGTCTCTCTCTCTGCAAACCCTTTCGACTCTCTCTTTCCCTCTTTCTGAATCTGTTGTTCACACTGCATCTGCGCTCCTCCTACTCTGTCTCTCAAAACCCTACCACTCTCCTTGTCTCAACTCCTATGCTCACCCTCAATCTCCCGCCTCACTCTCTTTCTCTCTAACCCAAACCGATTTCTCTCTGTCTTTTCCCCTTCCAAATCTCTCTCCCTGCATTACCCTCAGTCTCTCCCTCGTCCCACTCCCAAACTGTCTCTCTTCTCCCCTTCCATGCTCTCCCACTCTTACCACACCACTCTGGCTCTAACCACCTCCCATGATGTCTCTACACTGTCTCTTGCCCTCTGTCTGTCTCCATATTTCCCTCTCTCCCTAACCACTCGCACTTTCACACTCTTTACCCGTTTCTATTCTCTCACTGCTTCCTCCCAATCTCTCTCTAAAACTCCTCCACTGTCTCTCGCTACATCCCATCATTCTCTCTCTCTAAACCACTCCAACTCCCGAACCTAGTCTCGCTACTACCCTCCCACTCTCCCTCTCTTTCTCTCTACACATCAACCACTCGCTCTCGCTCTCTACCTGTCTCTCTCTGTACTCCTTCCCACTCACTTTCTCTGTCTCTGTCTCTCAGCAAAGGCCTTCCCCTTTCTGTCGCGGCGCGCTGTCTGTCTGTCTCTCTCTGTCTGTCTGTCAGTCAGTCACTGTCTCTCTACTCTCCTCCTACTCTGTTCTTCTGTAAACTCTCCCATTCTTTTTCTCTCTCTCTCCACCCCACCCACTTTCTCTCTCCCGCCTCCTTCTGTCTCTCGACCACATTCCCACGCTATCTGTCCCGCGTCCCCACTCTCTCTACCCCTCTCCCTCTCTCTAAATACTTCATTCTCTCTCACTCTCTCTCGCCCCATATCCCACTCTCTCTACCTCACTTCCAAAGTCTCTCTACCACAATGACACTCATTTAACCCCCACCACTTTCTCTATCTCTATCACCCTCTGCAGGCCTCCAAAAATCTCACAGTCTCTACCCGCTTCCACTCTCTTCCTCCAACCCTCCCTCACGCTCGTACACTATCTGTACATACCACCGTCTCTCTCTTTTCTCCATTCCACACTCTCGCTCTATCCCGCCGACATTCTCTCTTTGTCTCTCTCTCTACCCTGCATCCAGTTTCTCTATCTCGACACATTCCCACATTCTCCCTCTCTATCTGTGCCCCCTTTCGCTCTATCTCTCTTCAACTCCCTATCTCTATACATACCCCCTTCCTCTCTCTTACTACCCCTTCCTTCTCTCTCTTCCTCACTCTCTCTGTCGCTCTCGCTCTCTATGTATATGCCCTCGTTCTCCCTCGCGACCTTCCTCCCCTTCTCTGCACGCCCATTCTTCTGTCTAACCCCTCCCTCTCCCTACACTTTCCCTTCTCCCGGAAGCCTCTCACTCTCTCTGCCCCGTCCTTCTCTCTATTCGCCTCCCACTCTCTCTCTACCTCACTCCCACACACTCTCCCCCAACTCTGCATCCCTCGTTCCCTCTGTCTACCTCTTTCCCACACTCTTTCTCTGTCTACTCCATTCGACTCTCTCATACTCTCCAAACCTCTCTCTCTCAAACCCTCTGAAGCCCCTCTCTGTCACTTTCCCACTCCCCGCGCTCTCTTTCTCTCTCTTGCCCTTAACACACTCAGTCTCCCTCTACCTCCTGCATCCTATTTTTCTCTCTCTATTCCCGTCCCACTTTCCTTCTCTCTCTCAGCCCCACTCTCTCTGTCTCTCTTTCGCTCAAATCTCCTCCCACTCTCACTCTCTTATTTCACCCCATTCTTTCTCTCAATCTCTCTCCCATCCCACACACTTTTTCTCTACCCCGCCACTCGCTCTCGACGGTCTCCCTCTCTTACTGTCCCCTCCCACTTTCTCCCGACTTTCTCCCACTCTCTCTCTTTACCTCTCCCTATCTCACTCTCTCCACCTCCTCTGCTACTTTATCGCTACCCCCTCTCAATCTCTCCCATTTTCTAGACTTCTCCATCTTTCTGGATATCTAACCTCCTCGCTACCTATATCTACGCCATCGCAACCCTCTCTCTCTACCTCACTCCCTTTCTCTCTTTCTATCTACCCTGCTCCCACACTCTCTTTCTCTCTCTCTCTCTCTCTGCCCTCCTCTTAGTCTTGCTCCCTACACCCACTCTTTTTCTCACTCTGAGGCTTCTCCCTCTCACTGTCTGTCTACACACGTCCCAAAACCTCTCCCTCTCTCAATGACCCCTTCAACACAGTCTCTCTGCACACCCCGGCTCTCCATCTCCCTCTGTCTCTCTCTCATTCCCCGCTTCCTCTCTCACCATCTCCATCTCTCTCTACCC
Organism: Chiloscyllium plagiosum; assembly: GCF_037043375.1. Taxonomy (NCBI): domain Eukaryota; kingdom Metazoa; phylum Chordata; class Chondrichthyes; order Orectolobiformes; family Hemiscylliidae; genus Chiloscyllium; species Chiloscyllium plagiosum. The sequence continues at coordinate 84,380,355 of NW_028270175.1, forward strand.
TGGCCCACTCTCTCTACCCCTTCCCAATCTTTGTGGCCCTCTCTCTCCCCTCTCTCCATCTCTCCCCGTCTCACCCATTCCCATTGTCTCTGTTCACTCCACCCATGCTCTCTTTTTCTCTACCCCCTTCAATAGCTTGTCTCTACACCGTCCAACTCTGTCACCCCCACCCATCTTTCTACCCCGTCTCTCTTTCTATGCCCTCACTCTCCCCCATTCCCACTCTCTCTCTCATCCGTCCTATTCCCTCTCACTGAAACTCTCTCCTCTCCGTCAATCTCTATCTAACACACTCTCCCGCTCCTCCTACGCTTTCCATCTGACACATTGAAGTGGAGTGGGCTGAGAGGCTGGGGAAGGGAGAATCGAGAGATCTGGCAGGTTTGGAGGAGTGAGGAAATAATGGAGAGACAGGAACACGGGAGAGAGACAGAAAGAACAGGTGTGTAACAGAGGAAGGTAGGGTGAGAAAGAAGTGTGGAGGCAGTTGGAGCGTCAGGTGATGAGAGACAGAGAGATTTGGGAAGATAGAGAATAAAAGGGAGGGTGATAGAAAGAGTGAGTGAAGGGGCGGGGACGAAAAAGAGAGAATATGTGGAGGAAGGGAGGGAGCGAAAGAGGAGAAAGAGAGGGGAGAGGAAATGGGGAGGGAGTGAAAGAGAATGGGCTGAATGGGGAGAAAGGGGAGCACATGATGGAGGTAGCGAGAGATGGATAATGGGAGAGACGGATGCAGTTGAGTGGAGATGGAAAAAAAGGGGTAGAGATATGAATTCTGCTGAAGGCAAAATCTGATTGGGGGTCACCGGCGAAAGCAAGGGCAGAGTGACTTAAAACGAATTCCTGAGATCAGGCACTGATTCCCTTTCCTTCCCTGAGAATTTGGACTTGCGGCGAAGTCTATTTCTCTCCAGATCAGCTTCTTCAACACAAAGACAGACAGCAATACAATTCACTCTTCAGTTCGGCAATTTTTATTATTTATAAAGTATTTGATACAGTCAGTGTGATGTTGCCTTTTCTCGCTGGCCACTGAGTTGAGAGAAACATTAGAATGTCTCCCTGCAATCCCCTGTGGAATAAGGTTGGACAAAACAGCGCTACTCTCAGTCTGATACCATAGCGAAAGATGCTTCATTGCTGAAGCTCTGAAATGAAATGAGAAAATCCCGGATGGATTGGATTAATGAATGAATTTGATTGACTGATGAATTTGGGTAAAGGGATATTTCAGCACATTCCTCAGTTGCTGCCTGAACTTAGTCTGGGTCACGGCATAGATCGCAGTGTTTGTGCAGCAACTGAGGAGCTGCAGCATGAAGCCCAGTTCCTGCACAAAGTCATCTAAAGGCGCAAGGTTATCCACTATATACCATATTCGTTTCCATATCGAAAACACCATTAACGTTGACCATAACAGGATGAAATTGACCGAAATCACACACAGTAAAACGATGGATTTTTTTCGATTTCTCATTTCTGTGTCAGACTGAGCGGCCCCCTCGGTGTGAGCCCGGAGTCTCGTGCGGGCTCTGCTGTTCACCAAAATGTGTCTGACGGTGATAACATTGAGCAGCAGAACCAGGAGAAAAGGTATAGTGGGGGTCCTTATGTGGTGGAGGAACTCGGTTGTGACCCAGACACGGGAGAATTGAACAAGGTTTGCTACCATCAAAACCAGGGGTCGTTCCCCAGCTGATACCAAGGTCTGAACGTAAAATACCAGAAAATGTCCTTTAAACAGCTCAGCACAGTAATTACTCCCAGAACCCCAGCCGCCGTTTTCTCATTGCAATATTTCACTTTCAGACTCTGGCAATAAATGGCCACAAACCGATCTAAAGTGAAAGTGACGGTAAACCAGACAGAACAGTCAGTGGCTGCATAAAGCAGGACGTCGTGAACATTACACACAGGGATGTCCCAAAGGAAATAAAACTGCTCCCGGTAAACAATGGGAATATGTCTCAATATCAGGTCGAGGATAATGACCAGTAGATCCGCCACTGCCATGGCATCCAGGTAACGTCGGACATATGGAGACAATCCACGAACGCGTTATACATCAAGCCTGGAGTCAAAGTTACCATTTTGATTGAGAACCCAGTGAGATTTTCAAATGTGTCACTGTATGCAAAAAAATATTGATATAATTGGAGCTGAAGTAGCAAATGGGATGCTCTCAATTATTGACAAAAATACGTCAGAAAACACAAGCACCCCAAACAGACAGAGACATATCCATAAGAACAGAAAGTGTAGAGAACATTCACACACTCTCAGTCACTGGAGAGCAGATACAGGTCACTTATTTCCTTCTCCCACTATGGAGCGTGAAAACATTACTGTCCTGAAGGATTATCTTCCAGTTCCTTGAAGACAAACTGAGTTTGGAATTTTTTGTGTTGTAGTCTGAATTGTGATCGATCCTGTTTCGTGAATAAATGTATATGCAGGGAAACAATTCACTTATTTTACTGCCCGAGGGAACTTCGGAACAGTGTCTTCTTCTCTCATTCACTCGGGATCATATCTTCTGTTCAATTGACTGAAGTCTGGCCGTTCACAGATAATATCAGGGACAGAATTTCCGGAGAATGTTGCATTTAGAGTGTTCCAGGCAAAGTCGTGTACGGAAGGTTCCAGGGGACTGTTGTTTGTGGAATGTTCAGGGGAATGTTAGAGATAGAATGTGATGGAGTCATAAAAATATAAAAACACATTAAAAGAGGCCCTTCTCCCCATCAAGTTCGGTGAGACCCACTCAGCCTCACGGTGGGAATTTTCTCCAAGCTCAGCTCAACTGGCACTTCGTACACGAAACGAATAAGCTAAAGATAATAGCTCAAAATTTGACATAAGATTATCTTTCATGAAAATATAGATGTTATCCCTTATTCCGCTATTTCCTCCCAGTTCTGACTAGTGCTCCCCGCTGTAAAGTGTTCTGGATATTTAATTCCCAATATCGGTAACCCTGCATGTCATGTCTCTCTAATGTCATTAAATTAAATAAATTTCCCTCAATGTATGCATTAATTTCCTCAATCTGTTTTGAGAATAAAATGCGCAATCAGATAGAGTGCCTTTCATTCAGCTTTTTAGCACATTCGTTTCTGCGCCATTGTCAATGTTATCCCTCATATTGACTCGGACAGGAAACAGTCTGACACCGATATACTCACAGAATCAGACCTGATGGGTAAGGTTTCCTGAAGACCCATCACCATTCCTGCGGGCTAAACCGCCCCACCGGCAGGAGTGACCCATCAGTGGTGGGATGCAGGCAGGGAGCGTTACTCTGGAATTCCCAAATATTGATTCCAGAACCCGGAAAAACCCACAGTGACAGATCACAGATGGTCAAGAAAATCGCCTGATAGTGGGCACCTACTGCTTTCCACGCCATCCTCAGGGATGGCTGTCGATATTGAAAAGAAATAAAAGGAATCACTGTAGTTGACAGAGACATAGGGGGTGGGAGTTCATTGTCTATCACCAACAGTGTCTCCGTAGGCCTAGCACTGCCTGAGCAGTGAGAGGCCTTAAGTACACAGCGACCGGACACTTGGAAGTAATCGGGAAACCAACAAGATGAGAATATTCTCACCAAACCTGTCACATGTGGATTCGTGAATAACTGTATCTGTAAGAGCAACCAGCACAGTCCAGGCAGAGGGAAAGTCTCAGCTTTATATTGAAGATACTGCCCACTGTGTTATGCAGCACGACCTGCTGGGAAGTCGGCCATACTTCTAAAAGACCGAGCAAATTGAAACTGGGCATTGATAAAGCTCTGCACTCAGCAGTTACAGCATCAATATTTTTCCCTCTATTACAAAGTGAAAAGTGGGCTATTCACTGATGGTTCGAAAGATTCAGCACCATTCACAACGAGACAAATACTGAAGCAGTCTATTTAGCCCAAAAAAGCGTTTTAAACGGGAGGAAAATGAGGCCATTCGGTCATTCGAGACTTACTTGGGAAGTGAGCAAATCTTTTAAACTTCATGACTGTTGCACAAGAAATGAAAGGGAACTCTCAGACTCTCAAATTTGCTACACAGGAATACCGGGAGAACTGGTTGCTGAGCCGGGACCAAGGATAGATTTGTGAAAAATCTATCTTTATCAGTTTAAGTAAATTAACAACTACAGTAGCACAGTGACCAATGCAGGGACCTCAACTCTTTGAATCCAACATCAACGGTTTAGTGCAAGTGCAACAAATGCCCTCTTACTGGGTGAGGCAGGAAATTAAGTTATCAAGTGGAATCAGAAAAAAATTTTTGGATAAAAAGTAGACAACAATTTGGCTGCGGGAATATAACATGGGCAACCATGAAACAGTGATTTATTTTTCTTTCAGGAAGAATACACGGCTGTATATTAAATAAATGGAGAGAGATTACTGGACCTCGTGATAAATTGTGCACTCATACTGGTTCAAACATCGGAAGTGTTGCTCCATGTCCCCAATGATTTGTTCCCTGATGTTCCCAGCGAACCCACTGTACTCAGGACACATCGCGATGGGCAGTGGTTTGGGGGTATTTTGAACCGTGTATCAATGGGATGGCGTTTGTCCGGCAGAGAATCCTTTCTTTCTACGTTGAGAAGTGAAGACGATGTAAATGACTGACTGCTTCTGAATGAAGAGAGCGTGGCTGCTGCTCAGGCAGTCGGTATTCAGCAACATGGTACAGTGCATGGTAACCCGGCAATATGAATGGAGTTGGATACAGAGAATCCAATCACAAGGATATGAAATAAAGGCATTGTCAGATCTGCTGAAATTGTTAGTTATATAACATATTCAAAGGACCACAGAGGGCCATTTATGCAGAGGATTGTAATTGGACTGAGGCCTCTTAATGTTGAAAATGTTAATGTACATAAATGTCTGTGTTCCCTCTGCAACGTGGAAATGATTTGTCATTATCCCTGACACGGGGTGTACACATTAAAGCGTATTTCGAAAGCAGTTGCATCAGAGCAACTCCGAGTGAATGCTTTAGCAAAAATGTGAGAAGAATTTTATTCAAAATTCTTTAAATCGTAGTGATTGCAATGTAGTCTTTCAAATTTGAGGAAGGATTAAAAAGTCCAGACACAGCCCCGATGGTGGTAGTAATATTTCAGGAACAACATCGCTACGTATCGGATGAAACTGCCCTGTGCTTCCAAAGATACTATTTAAAGAACCAAACATATGTGTCACGTGTCAGAGTAACTGCTGTACTTTCGAGAAGCAGTATCTACCAATTGTGCAGTGGCATGGGAGGCGAGGAGAGGGCGGTATTGCATAGCTCTTATCACAGAAATGACAAAACGGAGAGAGAACAAAGAGGGGTTTTGACCCCAGTTTCAGTGTATTGACGCGAAAAACAAAAGAAAAAATATTGTTTAGTACAGAGCACCTCGGTGGACAGCGATGTAGACAGAGATACACATAGGCATCGATCAGCAAACTAATACAACCAACACATACAAACGCAATTTTGCACTCAGTAATGGACAGTTACAGGCGAACAAAAACACATCCATACACCCACTCATATTGACACAATAATAGAGGAAAGAACAAAGAAAATGTACAGCACAGGAAGAGGCCCTCCAGCACTCCAATCCTGACCTGATTCAAGTCCACTGTCTAAACCTGTCACCCAAGTTCTAAGCATCTGGATCCCGCTGCTCCCCACCTACTCATGCATCTGTCGAGAACATCTTAAATGAATCGACCTCTACTACCTCTGTTGGCAACGCCTTCCAGGCACCTACCACCTTCTGTGTAAAGTACTTGCCGCGTGTATTCCACTTAAACATTTCACCTCTCACCTTGAAAGCGTGTCCTCCCTTTATTGAATCCTTCACATTGGGAAAAAGCTTATCTCTATCTACCCTCTGTATACCCTTCCTGATTTTTCCAGGACACCCCTCTATCGCTTTTTTTCTAATGAAAATAACCTAACCTACTCAACCTCTCTTCATAGCGAGCACCTTCCATATCAGCCAACATCTTCGTAAACCTTCCATGCACGCTCTCCAAAGCGTCCACATCCTTTTGGTAATGTGATGAGCAGAACTGTAAACAGTATTCTAAATGCGGCCAAACCAATGTTGTGTACAATTTTAACATGACCTGCCAGCTTTTCTACTCAATACCACGTCCAATGAAGTCAAGCATACCATATGACTTATTGACAAATCGATCCACCTGTGATGCAAAATTCAGGATACAATGGTCCTGAACTCCCAGATTTCTCCGCTCATCAAATTTTCCCAAGGCTGTACCGTTTGCTGTACAATTCGCTCTAGAATGAGGCTTCCCAAAACGCATCACCACAGGTTTGCCTTGATTGAACTCCATCTGCCACTTCTCCGCCCAACTTTCCAGTCTATCCATATTCTCCTGCATTCTTTGACAGTTCGCTGTGTTCTACAGCTGTACAGGGCCGTGATGAGACAGCACCTGGAATATTGTGTGCAGTTTTGGTCTCCACATTAGAGGAAAGACATTCTGGCTATTGGGGGAATGCAGCATAGGTTCACGAGGTCAATTCCCGGAATGGCGGGACTATGTTACGATGAAAGATTGGAGCGACTGGGTTGGTGTACCCTTGAGTTTAGAAGGCTGAGAGGGGATCTGATTGAGACGTAAATTAGTAAACAGTCTGGAGGCAGGAAGCATGTTTCCTCTGATGGATGAGCCCCGAACCAGAGGACACAGTTTACAAATAAGGGGTAGGCCGTTTAGAAAATAGTTGAGGAGAAACTTCTTCACCCAGAGAGTGGCGGATGTGTGGAATGCTCTGTCCCAGAAGGCTGTGGAGGATGCTTTCAAGAAAGAGTTGGATAGAGCTCTTAAGAATAGTGGAATCAAGGGTTATGGAGATAAGGCAGGGACAGGATACTGATTGAGGATGATCAGGCATGATCATAATGAATGGTGGTGCTGGCTCGAAGGGCAGAATGGCCTACTCCTGCGCGATTGTTTATTGTCTATTTCTGCTACTCCAACCTTCGTGTCATCTGCAAACTTGCTGATCACACAAAGAGTGCCCTCTTCCATATGATTTATGTATATCACAAATAACAGAAGCCACAGCACTGACCCCTGTGGAACACCATTGGTTATCTCTCTCCATTTCGATAAACTCTCTTCAACTGATACTGTCTGTCTGTGGTTGGTCAACCAGTTCTTTATCTACCTCGCGAGAACACGCTGCACACGATATGATTTCACTTTCTCTATTAGTTTACCATGGGAAACATAATAAAACGCATTACTAAAGTCCATTTATATGCCATCTACAGCCCTTCCTTCATCTATCAATTTCCTCAAAAATACTATTATGTTGGAAAGGAACGATCATGTTCACACACATGAACATGTTGCCTATCACTGGTAAGTACATTCTTTTACAAATACAACTAAATTTTATCCCTCGGTACCTCCTCCAGCAACCTTCCCACCACTGACGTCAGGACGACTGTAGTTACCCAGAATATCCCTAATACCTTTCTGGTACCGGGGAACAACGTGAGCAGCCCTCCAGGACTCCAGCAGCATACCTGTATTTCAAAATGCTGCAAAAATATCTGTACGGGCCACAATTACTTCCTCTGTCGTCTCCCTCAGCAACATGGGCAAACTCCCATCCGTTCCTGCGGACTTGTCCACCTTAACAACCTCACGCCTATCCAACACATCTTCCCTAAGTATGTCAACGTGATCCAGAGCAATCAATCGTCTGTCTCCAATCTCAACATTCATCATGTTTCTCCCTTCAATGAACACTGACACACAATAATCGTTCAGCATCTCACCCACTTTCTCTCGTTCCTTTATTATCCTTTAGTGGAACAATCCTTTCTCTCGTTACCCGCTTGCTTCTTACATAAGAATAACAGCATTGACATTCTCCTTAACTCTGCTCGACAATGCTACTCAATGACCCTTTTTAGCCAGCACGATTCCTCATTTAAGATTGGTCCTACGCTTCAGATATTCCATCAAGGCCCGTCTGTTCTTAGCTGTCTAGAACTTTTTCCTCTTGGCTCGACGTACGATTTCTCCTGTCACGAATCTTGCATTTCCTATCCTTTGCCTTCAACGGGACATGCTGAACTCGCATTATTTTCTAGCTATCTTTGACATCCTACCACGTATCAAATGTGGACTTCCCTTCAAATAGCGTGTCGAATCCACATTGCTCAGCTTCTGTCTAATTTTGATATAATTGGCCTTGGCCCAGGTTAGTCTATTTCCCTGACGACCACTCTCTTCTCTGTCTACGAGTATTCTAAAACTTACAGAATTGTGGTCACTGTTCCCTAAGAAATCCCCACCACAAAATTTACCACCTGGCCTGGCTCATTCCCCAACACCAGTTCCAATACTGCCCCTTACCTTGTCGGACTATTGACATACTGTTCTAAGAAAATCTCCTGGACGCTTGTTACAAGTTCTGCCCCATCCAGACCACTCACACTAAGTGTATCCCAGTCAATGTTGGGAAAATTAAAATCTCCCATCACAAGCACCCCGTTGCCTTTAGTTCTTCCCACAATCTGTTTACCTATTTCTTCTTCTTCCTCACGCTCACTGTTGGGAGGTCTGAGATACAGCCCCAACAATGTAACTGCACCCCTCTTATGTCTGAGCTCCACATATAATGTCTCACTACTCAAGCCCTCCATAGTATCTTCCTTTAGCACGACAGTGATATTATCCCTGACCAGCAATGCAACTCCTCTCCCGCTTTTACTTCCTTCCCTGTCCTGTCTAAAGCGTCTATATCCTGAAATATTTAGTTGTCAATCATGCCTTTCCTTCAACCAAATATCTGTGATTGCAAGCCTGTCATACTCCGAGGCACGAATCCAAGACCCAAGTTCATCTGCCTTACCCACTACACACTTGCATTAAAGTATATGTGCGTCAGGCTACCAGTTCTTTTGCGTTCATCTGCTCCCAGTCTACTCTTCCTGCTATTAATGCTATCTTCATATTTCTTACAGTGTCCAGTTTCTACCTCGCTGTCGACTTGTTTTCTCTTCTGGTTCCCATCCCCTTGCCACATTAATTTAAAACCTCCCCAACTGCAGTAGCAAAAACTGCTCCAAGGCTATCAGTTCCAGTCTGGTTTAGATGCAGATAGTCCAATTTGTAATAGTGTCACCTTCTATAGAAGCGGTCCCAATGTCCAACAAATCTGAACTCCTCCCTCTTACACCATTCGTCAAGCCTCGTGTTCATCCTGCATATTTTCTCATTTCTACACTGGCAAATATGTGGCACTGGTAATAATCCCGAGATCACTACCATTCAGATCCTCCTTTTTGACTTCTCTCCTTGCTGCCTCAATTTTGATTTCAGGAACTCACCTCATTTTTCACTTGTATTGTTGGTGCCTGTATGCACCAAGACAACTGGCTGTTCAAACTCCCCTTTTAGAATGCTCTGAAGGCCAACGGTGACATCCCTGGCCGAGTACTTAGGAGTATGCATACCATACCGGAATCCCTTATGACTATGGCCCTACGAGTCTTTTTTCCGCACTTCTGGACAGCAGTGCCCACCACTGTGCCATGATCTTGGCAACTGCTGCTCTCCCCTGGTGAGCCATCTCCACCAACAGTATTCCAAACAGTAAACTTGTTTTGGAGTGTGATGACCGCAGTGAAAACATGCACTGTCTTCCTACACTTTCTTTATTGCATTTTGGTCACCCATTCACTGTCTCGCTCAGGAACTCCAACATGCAGTGTGACCAGTTCACTAAATCGTGTATTTCAGACTGAGGTAGTTATGTTTATCATTAACGGAGATGAATAAGTAACGAAGAAGATTGATGAAAGCAGAGCGGTAGATGTGATCCACATGGCCTTCAGTCAGGCTTTCAACAAGGTTGACCATAGGAGATTGATTAGCAAGGTTAGATCTCACGGAATACAGGGAGAACCAACCATTTGGACACAGAACTGGCTCATAGCTAGAAGACAGAGGGTGGTGGCGGAGGGTGGTTTTTCAGACTAGAGGCCTGTGGACAGTGGAGTGCCACAAGGATCGGTGCTGGGTGCACTACTTTTTGTCATTTATATAAATGATTTGGATGCTAGCATAATATGTACAGTTAGTACGTTTGCAGATGACACCAAAATTGGAGGTGCAGTGGACAGCGAAGAGGGTTTGCTCTGATTTCAATAGGATTTTGATCAGATGGGCCAATGGGCTGAGAAGTGGCAGATGGAGTTTAATACAGATAAATGCGAGGTGCTGCATATTGGGATAGCAAATCTTAGCAGGACTTATACAAAGAGACCTTGGAGTGTCGGTTCATAGCTCCTTGAGTCGCACGTAGATAGGATAGTGAAGGAGGCGTTTGTTATGCTTTCTTTTATTGTTCAGGTTATTGAGTACAGCAGTTGGGAGGTCATGTTGAGACTGTACAGGACATTACTTCGGCCATTGTTGGAATATTGTGTGCAATTATGGTCTCATTGCGATCGGAGAAAAATTGCGAAAGTTGAAAGGGTTCAGAAAAGATTTACAAGGATGTTGTCAGGGTTAGAGGATTTGAGTGAATGGGGGGGGGACTGAATACGCTGTGCCTCTTTACCCTGGAGCGTCGGAGGCTGAGGAGTGTCTTTATAGAGGTTGAAAAAGAAACATGAGGGGCATGGTTCGGGTAAGTAGACAATGTCTCTTCCTTGCGGTTGTGGAGTCCAGAACTCGAGGGCATCGGTTTATGGTGACAGGGGAAAGACATAAAAGAGACCATTAGGGCAACTATTTCACACAAAGAATGGCATGTTGTGGAATGAGCTGCCAGAGAAAGTGTTGGAGGCTGGTATAATTGCAACTTTTAAGAGGCATTTGGATGGGTATATGAATAGGAATGTTTTGAAGGGATATGGGGCGGGTGCAGGCAGGTGTGACTACATTGGGTTGGGACAATTGGTTGGCATGGACGGCTTGAACCGAAGGGTCTGTTTCCATGCTGTACATCTCTATCACAATTACTCTATAATGTTCAGTTGGAGAAGGCAGGAGAATAGAGTTCAGAAACCCTTCAGCCAAAACCAAACGCTACTATAGACTCGTTGGCCCGAATAGCCTAAATCTGCTCCAATTTCTTAGACTCTTGCGAAATTATGATATCTGGAGTTGTCTTTCGGTACGTTCAGTGGAGGCTGAATTGAATCAGCATTTACCTGTCCAGGATTAATGCAAATGTGGACAAGGTTGAGAGGGTGTATCTATGTGTTTCTATGTGTTTCTAGTTGTTGTGGCCTTGTGCCTCAATAGTGTGGTGATAGTTTTGAGCTGAACACTTTTTAGTGAATAAGCAGCCTTACAATTTCAGGCTGAGGAGGAATGTTCCTTTCTCTTATCGGTTGTGGCTTCTCTGCTCTTCCCATTCCCAAACACCAGTGAAGACTGGTTCATTGAAAACATTCAAGCTTGAGTTCCATAGAACAACAGAATCCATGTTTTTTTGGGAACAAACAGGAAAAGGATGTTCAGCCGCAATCACATCACAATCAAATAATTCTGATTGGTGCAGTAGGTTCAATAGTCCAAATGGTCAGCTGCTGCTCTTATCCCATGTGTTTTTGTCCAATCCCAAACCACTAAGCAGATACAGACTTAGAGGAAGATCCCATTCAGCCAGTCAGTATCGTTACAATGAGATGGAAGGACACCATTCTGCCCTCTAAGGAGTTATGCACAAATACAATGAAGTTTTCTGCATTTCATGTAATTGCACAGCACAGGATGAGACTATCCAACTTTCCAGGCTTCTACACAGCAAAGGGGAGCACTGGGTAACTAATAGGAAATAGACAGCAGGGAGAAACGATTATTTTCGGGTTGGAAAGCTATAACTCAGGCATTCGTGTGAGATAATCAACTATTTACAACTTATATGAATGATATGGATCAGGGGACTGTTTGGATGGAGCTGAAATAACTCATTCACCAAGATAATCATTTAATTGGGGAAGGATGGTCTGCACTGGGATATGTGTTGGTGAGATTAGTGTACAAACCTTCAGCAAAAGTGCAATAATGCATGTGCTAGGTTTTTTGAACTATGATGGAAGCGTAAAACAACAGTGAAAGACATAAATTGAGAGAGATTGCAGAAATGAGTGGAGCAAAACAATTCATGTGCTTCTGGCACACGAGTCTGCAGTTAATCTGCAAAGTCAGCACATGATTTGCAAGGTATTTGAAATGATATTGTTTCCTGCAAAGGTTATAGTTATAATCATCGTGATGTTTTACTGCCTTTGTACATGGAATTGTTCAGATCACATCTGATGTATTAGATGCAGTTATGATTCGCACAATTGAAAATCGCTTCAGTAGGATTTCAATATGTTTCAAATAACCTGTTCAGGGATTTACGGTTTTATGTGTGTCAGAGTAATGCAGCATGGAAACGGACACTTCAATCCAACTCGTCCGTGATCAACAGACATCGCAATCTGATCTACTCCCACTTCTCAGCATTTGGCCCATATCCCTCGTAACACTTCCTTTCATATTTCCATCCAGTTGGCTTTTTAACTATTGTAATTGTATCAGCCTCCACCACGTCGTCTGGCAGCTCATTCCATGCAAGCGAAATCCTCTGGCTGATAAAATGTTATGCATCAGCACCCCTTTAAACATTTCCACTCGGCCATCTAGTTTTCGACATCCCCACTCGAAGAAAATGGCAAGTCACTGTATTCGTGTTCGTTATGATCTTTAGAACTTTCGCCAGTTTATAACACTTCAGGCCTGAGAATGAGAGATGTTCATCTTGAAACGTAGAATAGATTAATTGAGTAAATCAGATATGTAGCTGATGAATGTTTCCGCTTTTATAGGAGAATAAGACTAAGGATTCGCCTTGAAGAAAACAACGTACAGTATTCATTTTGACACTGATATTATGAAGACACGTATTATACAAAAACGACAAGAACAATTCTTCAAATTATAAATCGCTCCCACATGGAGTATGGAACAGGGATGGTGTCATATCGTCCACAGAATATTCACACAGACATCACATGACACAGTTTTGTGCTCGGATAACATTACTGTAGGTTTCACCTCAGACACTGAGAACATGTAACATACCTGAGGAACAACAGCCTATTGCTCCCTTTCTTTCACTGCTCCTGCTCACAGCAGCATACAAAGTTGAAAACCCGCCGGTCATCGTTACCACTCGTGGAGGATTCCCTTTGAGCATGCATTGGAATCTCTCCACTTCTTTCAGAAAAGGGAATTCAGGTAGATACCAGGAGGAACCCCATTGTCAACAGCTTGTCAGGGCAGAATAACTTCAGAGGCAGTATATCTTTCAACACGATCTGATTTTCTTTTTGTCATGAGTTTAACAATTATTTTGACAAACCTCTTTCAGGTTAATACATCGACAGCGTTTTCATTTTTGTTTGTGTTCAGGCATGTGTGTGTGTGTTTCTGTGTGCGCAAAACAATGTCTGCATGTGTTTTTGTGCCTGTGTCTCAGCATTTATAGAAAAATAAGTACTCATTGGCATATGTTAAATGAATAATTTATTTTTCATCTGTCATAGCTTTACTAACTTTGCTTAATAACAGATTAGTTATTTTTTGCAAATTTATGACATTTATGACATTTATGACATATGAGAGTTACATAACTAACCATATCAGCAATCTGATTACAATTGAACTTCGTCAGGAGTGAGATTAGAAAAGCGCACAGTTACCCTCCAACATCGATCAAACTTCTCAACGGGCCACATGAGTTGATACTCTCATCCCCAAAGGTTCTGGTGTTACGTGTTGAATTTATTCAAAACTATTAGTGAGATATTTGACAGTCAAGTGAGTCAATGATAAGAAAGATAAGAAAGTGCAACTCTTTTTACAAACAAATCAACTTTGACCTTATGTTATGTTGGAGCAGGGCAAAGGGTATCATGACCAATTCCTGCCCCTCATTCCGGTTTCCCATTGTTCAATTCTGCCGCCAAAATGTGCTACACAGGGGCAGTTAGAGGCCGTTTGGTTATTATAGCTGGTGCGCAGAAACAGAAGAGACATTTCAGGCCCTCAAGACTGTCATTCACGGTTTTTGGTGGATTGGAAAATGTAATTGGGAAGCGAATGTGGTGCCAATGTGGAACATCCCCTTCCTCTCTTTTTACAGAAGTTAACCTCTCTCCATTTATTGGTCAAGTTGTTGGCACAGATCTACTGTGAATACAACACACAGAATTTTCTCACAAATTCCTCTGGTCTCCCTGACTGCAACATTCAATAATACGAATTCGAGGACGATTACAACCACTGACTTTCCAAACATCTCGTACACTATCTCCCCGAACACTCTGGTATAGTGATGTCACGAAGTCACTACCCTCTGTGAAAAGGAAACATTCCCACACGAACACGGTGTCTTAAAGATATTAACAAAAGACATGAACACAAGGTAGGAATGAATGGCCCTGATATCAAGGCAGGATTTGACTGATGATCGTATCAAGGAACCCGAACAAAATTGAAGTTAATGGAATCCGTTGTAAACCACCCACTGCATGAGATAGTTCAGAGCACAAAGCGTGATATTTGTGGTGAATGGAAGTCAATCCTCTCAGTCACGGGATATCTCAATAGGAAATCATCAACATTGCTTCCACAGTACAAACATCTTCAGCCGCTCCATAAATGCCTTGCCTACACCATAAGATCAGAAGTGGGATGTTCACTGAAGATTAAGCAATGTTCAGAAAAATGTACCCACCCCACCCCATCTTCTGAAGCCGTGTATAACCATGTGCAGTCAGACCTGGACAACACTCGAGATTGTGCTGCGAAAGTGTCATGAACATTCACGTAACAGTACTGCTATGTACTCATTACCACCGTAATAAAAGAGTTTATTCAACACCTCAAACTAATTTCCCAGTAATATGAAGAAGCCGTTCATCGCATCGAATCGATTTGATAAGAAGAAGGCTTATTCAGTCGCACCTGCCCGTTGCATATGGAGACAAAGAGCCCAGTTAGCACACCGAGGTGTTCATCGGAATCCATTGCTAATGGTACACACATGTTACTTAAACATGTTACTTAAACATAGTTTATTGACAGTGAGGACGGAAAGTCAATGATGCATGACACATCTGAAACAAGCACTTTCCCCCACCGAGAAGACAGCCTGCATTCCTATGGATGTCAGAAGCTGGTAGCAATAGCTAACGTTTTCTGGAGTAAAGCATTGTGGCTGCTGAGAGATTTGTGCACAGTGCAGGGTCACACACAAACTTGACTTTGAGATCGTGAGTGTTCTTTCAGAGCCTGGGGCTCCACACAGGTACGTGAACTATCAGGAATCACATATCATGGAGAAAAAAATATACAATTTCTTATTCTATGATGTGTTTTCTGAACATAATGGATGTCAGTCTACAACCCTCAAGTTGCAGTGCATTCACCTCTTACTTTCTCACAGTGTGGCTGATTAAACATGCATTTACTTCACATTCTCCTCATGGTACCATCATCGTCTGGTAAAACCCCTTTGCACTCTTTCTGTGGCAAATTGAACATTCCTTATAACAGACAGAAAATCTGTACAAATTGCCCAAATATTGCCTCAACAATACGCTACAATATCAGGATGATACATTCGACTCAGGCGACTGACTGTGTGGAGTTTGCACATTCTCCCCGTGTCTGCGTGGCTTTCCTCCGGGTGCTCCGGTTTCCTCCCACAGTCACAAAGATGTGCGGGTTAGGTGAATTGGCCATGCTAAATTGCCCGTAGTGTTAGGTGAAGGGGTAAATGTAGGAGAATGGGTGGGTTGCGCTTCGGCGGGTCGGTGTGAACTTGTTGGGCCGAAGGGCCTGTTTCCACACTGTAAGCAATCTAATCTAATCTAATCTAATCTAATCTAATCTAATCTAATCTAATCTAATCTAATCTAATCTAATCTAATCTAATCTAATTCCTGTACTTGAATAATTTCGCAGTTAAGGGCAACATGCTATTTCCTCTGCTGATTATTTGCTGTCCTCATGTCCGGGGACACCCAGGTGCCTTTCACCAACAGCATTTCCCATCCTCTCACCTTCTAACAAATACGAAATGAGAATGATTGTATATGAATCTCACAACCAGATCATTCATTTGCCGTGTGATTAGCTATGGTCAAAGCACTGATATATGTTTACCCTATGAGCAATGTCCTTCAAACAAGAGCAGGAACGTACTCTCTGTATTATCCCCATGATCCAATTCTCAATACATGTATATGTTCACCCCTTTCAGAAGGACGCTTAACTTTGTTGACTCACTTGCGTGCAACAACGTCAAAAGTCTTCAGAAAATTCAGCTATTCAGCTCCCACTAGCTCCCGTTTATTGATGTCACAAACAATATTCTGTGTAAACCTCAGTAGGTTTATCAAACATAATTTCACATTCCTGAATCTATACTGACTCCGTAAAATCATATCATAATTCTTGAAGTGTCTCGTCAAAAAGTACTATTACTTTCCTGATAGCTGGCATCTAGCTTTCCAGGATTTAGTTTTATGTTTTCCCTCTCCGTCCTGTTCTCAACATGTGCGGTCACAATAACTAAACAGCTTTGAAAAACTTTGCATCCATCAATACACAGGGATGTAGCTCACAGAACGAAGAAATTGTCAGTACAAGAGGAGACCCACCATGTCAGTACCACCTTCGAAAAGAGCTATCGAGCTCACCCAGTTCACCAGGCCTATGTGTTTTTTTCTGATCGTTCTTCGGTGGAGACAGAACCAGCATATGCACTGCACATGGCCTCTGTCACATTGTGAATACATCAGAGGACGGCACTCTGCCACATGATCGGTGTGTCAGCCACTCCTGCTCGGAAAGTTCCAGAATCCACCCAGTCCACTTCATGGCCAGTTTCAGCAAAGCTCTCTCCCTGACGTGAGATTATAGGTTATGCTGAAGGAGATGGCACAGCTGTTACCTTCCCATTTTTGAATCAAACTGGCTTCAAACTTTGCCCCTGGAATATGTACAAATAAGAAAATATTCCTAAACATCCAGAGAGGATAGTGCAGTGACCTACTCCTCTCTGGTTGCAGAGTTTCCGTTCTATGCAGCTTCTCCTTCATTTGTTAGCCATGTTGCAAACCCAGATACACTGTGAAGGCAGTGCACATACTTCACTCAGAGTGGCGTCAACAGATCCTAAGGTTTCCCTGAATGAATGCAACAACTGACAACGCAAACGTGAGAAATAATTTCCAGAACTTCAACTGGATATCCAATGACTGGAGCAAGTCAAATCCGTGTATACATGGAACACCCATTCGGTGCTGGAAATGCTTTCGTGTCCTCAGTTCATTTCCTGACGGATTATAGCTCTGCACAGTCCCAGTGACCTGAAATATTAACAGTTCCGCTCTCCACAGAACTACTTGACAATGTACCTGCACAATCTTCTGTCCCACAGTAACGATAAGGGCAACATGACGATTATAGCTTGAGATGATTGAAAATGCTGAGGCGGTAATTGTCTAGGTATTACCTCCAGGCTAATAATCTAGGGTACCATGAAATGTACGCTGGATTCGAACCATGCCAAGGCAGACGATGGAATTTGAATTCAATAAAACCGTTGGAATGAATAATTGAATAAAACATTGAAACTATCGTCGATTGTCAGAAAATAAATCCCCAGCTGATTCAAAATTGTCCGTCACGGAAGGAAATCCGCTATCGTCTCGTGGTCTGGTCTCCATACGACTGCACATCTACAGAAATGTGGTTGAATCTCAATTGTCCTTTGAAATTGCCAAGGCACCCAGTTATACTAAACGCTTCGAAGTGCCAAAGAAACAGAACGAACCAATACGTTGGCAATTTACAGCACTTTGATTGCAGTGGTTCAGGACAGCAGCTCATCAACACTTTCTCAGTGGCAACTGGGAAAGGGATATAAATGCTGACCCAGCCAACGACACTCACAACCCATTAATGAATGAATGAACATGATCATACTCAGAGAAAAGAGAGAGACGGGAGCTATCTAGGCATGACATTCATGAATATGGGAAAGGGTGAAAAATAAGTTAGATTAATCTCATATTTTATTCCCAATCCCAGTTAATAATAAACAATCCCATTGTTTACTTGTTTTTCTGTCTATCTCTCTGTTTTTTCTCCATATACTCAACTCACACCTCTTAAAAACAGAGTTCCCCGTCGCCAGCATCAATCTCACTATTTCCCAGCTGCTTTCAGTCACAATGTATGTTCAATGGACTCGAAATGTGTACTCTGTTTTTTCTCTTAACAGAGGTTTCCAAACCTGCTCGATTTCCCCAGCACTTAACTGTTTCTTTCAGTTTCAAATGTCCACCTTTTTTCGTTTGTTTCAACATTTATTTTTTTTATTTCATGGAATGTCGGCATCGCTGCCAAGGGCAACTTTGCTGATCAATATTATTAGCCCTTGATTTTGAGGCCAATCCACGAGGCAGTATATGGTCAGCACATTGTTGGGGTCTAAGGTCACTCCTATACCAAACCAGATAATAGTGTTAGATTTCTTTGGCAAAAGACACCAGTGAAACAGATAGGCTTTCATGCATAATGCCGGGACCTTACGTTTGCCATAAGTGAATTTGGCATTTATTACAATTCTTATAATTTGATTTTAAGTTCTGCCATCAGCTGTGGTAGGATTTGAAATAGTGCCTTAAGAATAATATCCTGCACTTCTGAATTACTGCTCAACAACAAAACTACACTGATATGGAGTCACGATTGTGAAGCTTGGAGACAAGATAACAGTTTGATCAAAATATGTGTAACTGGAACAATGGGTGATGGAAAGCTGGAACCATAAAGACTGATTTTACCAAGGCATAGAAAACGGTTTATTCAGGAACAGCACTGACACAGAGGTGGAACGTGGGATACAATGGAGGTGCTGATTACAGGTTTTGCAATGAAGACAACAGTTAGCCATAATTCAGTTCAAGGCAAAAAAAGTCCTCGATATTATGAACAGTTTCGTTCTCAGATATGAGGGCGAGGTCTGAAGTTGATGGGTAATGAGTGGAGTTGGTGACTGAGACTGATTACGTTAGTTTCAGGCATTGACAAAAGGGAATAAAATCGAAATAACAATGAAATTCAACATACTTTATGGAATTAATAAAAGGACAAGATAGAGAGACTTACCAGGTGCACCAATGATAGCAAGAATAGGATAGTAACCCGCCTGAATAATCAGCAGTACACCTAATATCCAATATGATACAATTTCCCAACAACAGGAAATATATAAAAGACCCCATAATAAACTCCGTTCGATTGTTGGAACATTACATTCTAACGTTCTCAGATTCTGATCCATTGTTGGATCAGAATGGTCTCAGATTCTGATCTCTTCTTTCCATGTCTCTGCAGATGTTGATCCTTGTTACTATCGGAGTTGATCCATCTGCTGCTACAACGGGATAAATCACTGAAAGAATCCTCGTAATAATAGGAGAGGGAAACCCTGCAGTGACAGAGTTCGAATCCTTGGAGAGTGACATCAATCACGGTCACTAAACAAACATTTCCAGTTAACACCTTTCACGATAGCACTTTCAGTTCGCAATAGTAACTTTATCGGTTTGGATGTTGACACCACTGACTATCGGTCTCATTTCACATCAGCAATTGCTCGATTCGGTAAACAGAGAGGTTTGGATGTTTTCTTTTTGCAGGCCAAATGATTTTGCCGTGTTTTTTTTATGTACAATCCACCATGTCCCACCAGCCCCATACCAAAACAGCACATGTAATGAAGATATTGTTCCTTTGCTGATCACTCGTCCACTAGAACACACCAAGCAAATGATTGTCACTGGGCAGGCTTGCTCTAACTACAAAGAGGAAGCATGGATTTGTCTGAACTTGCCTTTCATTGCTCTAGTAAGGCAAATCTTATTGCAGTGTATTGACTATAACGAGGGAACATTTACATTTGAAACTTCAGTCTAAAGTGAATTATGATATGAACAATGAACTTGCTCCTTAAAACATATGGATTAATGAGCCAGAGACACGATGAATACGATATTGGTTAGGAGGCAGAAAGGAATGAGACCAGCGGCTATGGAGATGGCAGGCGAATTCAGTAATAATCTCAGAGTTTGCAGAGTCGACACATCGTCTTATTTGTGTTGCTGTTAACCGAAGGCCCTCTCCTGTGTTATATGACACTGATTTTCTGTCTTTTGTGAGAGTACCCAAAATTGCCTCACTCCTTCAGGTTCTCATAACGCCTTGTCTATTACACAGGTTTCTTCAACGAATTTCTTCCATTAAGTCATTGTACAATTCTGTTTGGAAACTCCTCACCTGTCCCTCTCAATCTTCCATGTTATCGCCTCCAGACTCTAAATCCCTCTCGATCTCAGAGACCACCTTAACTCCATAACCTTCTTCGACCGACCTTCAACTGTAAATTCTGGCAGAATCTTTACGACACATAATTTCTTTAAACTCATCTGAACCATCACCCTGTCCCTTTAATCTCGAATTAACCCTAAGTCCATCCCGACCTCTCTAACATCCTCCAAACCCAACAACACCATCTCTCTAACCTTCTCCAAACACGACACCCCTCTCCATTTATCAAACCTTCTTCAAACGCTACATGCCATTCACTCCCTTATTTTCTTAACACGCCTCCTGATCTCTCAAACTTCCTCCTAATCCTACAACGTCGCTGTTTCTGTAACCTCCTCCAAAACGGACACTCCTCCCTCTTTCACAAACCTCCTTCGACTCATACACATATTGCTCTTTTACAAATCTCCACGAATCTGCATCCTTTCCTATGTCTCTAAGCTCCACAAAAATACACCCCTACCAATTTCTCTAAACTCCTCCAGCTTCAACATCACCCATATCTCGATAATCTCCTCCAGGCAGAGCACTCCTTCCTGCCTTACTGTCCTCCTCCATACCGCACACCACTTCCTATTGCTTTAACTTCCTCCAAACCCTACACTCTTCCCTTTCTATCGAACCTCTTCCAAACCCTGCACCCCTCCGTATTTCTCTCATCTCTTCTAAACCCTGCAACATCCCCGTCTCTCCAAACGTCTGCAGCTTCTTAATCCCTCCCAAATAACATCTCTAACTTCCTCCAGACCCTTCACCCTTCCTATCTCTCGACACTTGTCTAGCAACTTCATCCCTTCTGATCTTTCTAACCGCATCGACATCCGACACTGTATCATTTCTCGCTAACAACTTTCAGCTCCTTTACCCCTCCCTAACTATCCAACCATCTCCTGTCCCTACAACCCTCCCTATCTTTCTAAACTGCTTCAGCTCCTACATGCATCCCTATTTCTCTAACCTCCTCTAGAACATACACGCCCCCTTTTCCTCTAACCACTTCCAGCTTCAAATCTCTCCCTTTGTCTGTACGTATCTCCAGCCGCTCCATGACTTCTTTTCCCTGTAATCACCATCAGCCATCTCACCCCTCGCATCTCTCTAAACTTCAGTTGTCACCCAACACACATTATCCTGTGAATGGATTAAAAGTTCTCATGAGCCTGCTCTAGCATGCACAGACATTGTTATCTCTGTAGAGTCTCCAGCTTTGTTTGCCTGTGTCTATAGATATCCATAATTGCTTTCTTATATCCTAATATCTCCAGTCTTCTTTTCCATCCTCTGTAACATCTGATGTCATGCTTTTATATCTCGAGAATATCTCCTGACGTGCATTCCTATCTCTGTAACATCTCTAGCCTTGCATTCGTGTCTGTGCAATATCTCCAGACTTGCTTTCCTATCTTTGTAATATCTCTGGCCTTGTTTTATTACATCTATTTCTGTGGTTAAATGACATCAGCAACCCGAGGAAACCTAAACATATAAATCGAAAGTCTGCCCTGCCACCAGTGCTTCATCCGGAGGCTCACTGCTGATGTTATCTAGTATCATGGCGTAACGTCTGAAAACGAACAGTCCAGCTCAGCGAGCAAGGCGACATCCACAACCGCAACCTGAGCAACAAATCTTTTGAAAAGTCGCTGTTCTTTCCTATGCCTGTAACATCTACAGCCTTGCTTTCCTGTCTCTTTAACATCTTCAGCGTTGCTTTCCTTTCAATGTAACATCTTTGTGTTTACTATAGGCCCCCCAATAGCAGCAGAGATGTGGAGAAACAGATTGGGAAACAGATTTTGGAAAGGTGCAGAAGCCACAGGGTAGTAGTCATCGGCAATTTCAACTTCCCAAATATTGATTGGAAGCTCTTTAGATCAATTAGATTGGATGGGGCGGTGTTTGTGCAGTGTGTCCAGGAAGATTTTCTAACAAAATATGTAGATTGTCCGATCAGAGGGGAGGCCATTTTGGATTTGGTACTCCGTAATGAACCGGGACAAGTGAAGGGCTTGTTAGTGGGTGAACATTTTGGTGATGGTGACCACAATTCTGTGACTTTCACCTTGGTTATGGAGAGAGATAGGTGCGTGCAACAGGGTAAGTTTTACAATTGGGGGAAGGGTAATTACGGTGCTGTAAGACAGAATCTGAGGAGCACAAGTTGGGAGCATAGGCTGTCGGGGAAGGATGTCGTGGAAATGTGGAACTTTTTCACGGAACAGATACGACGTGTCCTTGATATGTATGTACCGGTCAGGCAGGAAGAAATGGTCGTGTGATGGAACCTTGGTTGACGAGGGAGGTTGAATGTCTTGCAAAGAGGAAGAAGGAGGCGTACAAAAGGTTGAGGAAACAGGGTTCAGACAGTGCAGTGGAGGGATACAGGATAGCCAGAAGGGACCTGAAGAAAGGGATTAGGAGAGCCAAGAGAGGGCATGAAAAATCTCTGGCGGATAGGCTCAAGGATAACCCAAAGGCATTTTATGCGTATGTGAGAAACATGAGAATGACGAGAACGAGGGTAGGTCCAATCAAGGACAGTAGTGGGAGACTGTGTATTGAGTCGGAAGAGATAGGAGAGGTCTTGAATGAGTACTTTTCTTCAGTATTTACGAATGAAAGGAACCGTATTGTTGAAGAGGAGAGTGTGAAACAGACTGGTAAGCTAGAGGGGATACATGTTAGGAAGGAAGATGTGTTGGACATTTTGAACAATTTGAGGATAGACAAGTCCCCCGGGCCTGATGGGATATATCCTAGGATTATGTGGGAAGCAAGAGAGGAAATTTCAGCACCGTTGACAATGATCTTTTCATCTTCACTGTCAACGGGGGTGGTACCAGGGAACTGGAGTGTGGCGAATGTTGTGACCCTGTTCTAAAAAGGGAATAGGGATGACCCCGGGAATTACAGGCCAGTTGGTCTTACTTCGGTGGTAGGTAAAGTAATGGAAAGGGTACTGAGGGATAGGATTTATGAGTATCTGGAAAGGTACTGCTTGATTAGTGACAGCCAGCACGGATTTCTGAAGGGTCGGTCTTGCCTTACAAGTCTGATTGAATTCTTTGAGGAGGTGACCAAGCATGTGGATGAGGCTAGAGCAGTGGATGTAGTATACATGGATTTTAGTATGGCATTTGATAAGGTTCCCCATGGTAGGCTTATGCGGAAAGTCAGGAGTCATGGGATAGAGGGATATTTGGCCAATTGGATAGAAAACTGGCTAACCGGTCGAAGTCAGAGAGTGGTGGTAGATGGTAAATATTCAGCCTGGAGCCCAGTTACAGGTGGAGTTCCGCAGGGATCAGTTCTGGGTCCTCTGCTGTTCGTGATTTTTATTAATGACTTGGATGAGGGCGGTGGAAGGGTGGGTCAGCAAATTTACAGATGATACGAAGATTGATGGAGTTGTGGATAGTGAGGAGGGCTCTTGTCGGCTGCAAAGGGACTTAGATATGATGCAGAGCTGGGCTGAGGAGTGGCAGATGGAGTTCAACTCTGCCAAGTGTGAGGTTGTCCATTTTGGAAAGACAAATAAGAATGCAGAATACAGGGTTAACGGTAGGGTTCTTAGTGAGGTGGAGGAACAGAGGGATCTTGGGGTCTATGTTCATCGGTCTTTGAAAGTTGCCACTCAGGTGGATAGAGCTTGTAAGAAGACCTATGGTGTATTAGCGTTCATTAGCAGAGGGATTGAATTCAAGAGTCGTGAAGTGATGTTGCAACTGTACAGGACTTTGGTTAGGCCACATTTGGAGTACTGTGTGCAGTTCTGGTCGCCTCACTTTAGGAAAGATGTGGAAGCTTTAGAGAGGATGCAGAGAAGATTTACCAGGATGTTGCCTGGAATGGAGAATAGGTCGTACGAGGATAGGTTGAGAGTGATAGGCCTTTTCTCATTGGAACGGCGAAGGATGAGGGGTGACTTGATAGAGGTTTATAAGATGATCAGAGGAATAGATAGAGTAGACAGTCAGAAACGTTTTCCCCGGGTGCAACAGAGTGTTACAAGGGGACATAAATTTAAGGTGAAGGGTGGAAGGTATAGGGGAGATGTCAGGGGTGGGTTATTCACCCAGAGAGTATTGGGGGCATGGAATGCGTTGCCTGTGGGAGTGGTAGAGTCAGAATCCTTGGTGACCTTTAAGTGGCAATTGGATAGGTACACGGATGGGTGCTTAAGCTAGGACAAATGTTCGGCACAACATCGTGGGCTGAAGGGCCTGTTCTGTGCTGTATTGTTCTATGTACCATCTCCTGTTCAGCTTTCCTGTATCCATAACATCTCCAGCCTTGCTCTCCTACTTTTGTAACATCACCAGAATTGTTATTTCAATTTCTGTAACATCTCCAGCCTTGTTTCCTTATCTCTGTAACATATCCAGCTTTCCTTTCCTATCTCTGTAACATCTCGAACCATGTTTTTTCCTATGTCAGAAACATCTCCAACCTGGGCTTTCCTATCTCTGTAGTATATCCAGTGTTGTTTTTCTATGTCTACATCATCTCCAGTCTTGGTTTCCTCTCTCTGTAACATTTCTAGACTTTTTTTCCTACCTGTGTCACACCTCCATCCGTCATTTCCTCTCTCTGTAACATCTCCAGTTCTATCTTTCGTTATTTTGTAACATCTCTACCGTTATTTTTCTATCTCTGTAAAAGATTCATCCCAGCCAGCTGATCTCTGCCACATCTCTGGCCTTGCTTTGCTGAATGAATAACATCAACAGCCTTGTTTTCCTGTCTCTGCAAAATCCCCAGCCTTGCTTTCCTACCTATGTAAAGTCTCCAGCATTGTTTTTCTATCTCTGCAACATCTCCAGCTTTGCGTTTTTGTATGTCGGCCATCCCCAGCCTTGCTTTTTGAACTCTGTAAAATCTCCAAGCTTGAGTTCTGATCTGTTTAATACTTCTAGCCTTCTTTTCCGGTCTATTTATTATCTCCAGCCTTCCTTCCCTACATTTGCATTATCTACAATCTTGCTTTCCTATCTCTATAAAATCTGAGGCATCGCTTTCCTATTTGTGTAACATCTCAAGCTTTGCTTTCCTATTTTAAAAAAAATATCTCCAGTCTTGCTTTCCTATCACTGTAAGACTTCTAACATTGCATTCCTATCGATGTAACACTTCCAGTTTTGTGTTACTATCTCTGCAAAATCTGTAATCTTGTTTTCCTATTTCTATAACATCTGCAGCTTGGATCTCCTATTTCTATAAGCCCTCTAGTGTTGCATCCCTATCTATGTAACTTCTCCAGCCTTGCTTTCCTATCTCTGTGCAATCTGCAAACTATCATTCCTATCTCTGTAACATCTCTAGCCTTGCTTTTCTATCCCTGTAACATCCCCACCCTTCCTGCCCTATCTCTGTAACATCTCCGGCCATACTATCGCATCCATTTAACATCTCCAACCTTTCTTTCCTCTCCATGTATAATCTCCAGCTTTGCTTTCGTATTTCTGCATCATCTCCAGCCTTGGTTTCTTATTTCTGTAATATCTCCTGCCTTGCTTTCCTATCCATGTGACATCTCCAGAATTGCTTTCCTATGTAAATAACATCTCCATCTTGTTTCCCTATCCCTGTAGTATCACCAGCCTTGCTTTCCTATTCTATAACTTGCGTTCCTATCCATGTCACATCTGCAGCCCTGCTTTTCTATCTCAATAACATCTCCAACCTTGTTTTTTTCTATCAATGTAACCTCTCGAGCCATGCTTTCATCTCTCTGTATCATCTCCAGCGTTGCTTTCCAATCCACGTAATGTCTGCAGCCCTGCTTTCCTATCTCTCTGACATCTCCAGCCTTGCTTTCCTGTCCGTGTAATGTCTCCAGCCTTGTTTCATAGCTCCAGACCTGCTTTCCCATCGAAGCAGCATCACCAGTCTTCCTTTCCTATCCCTGTTTCATCCCCAGCCTTATATTCCCAACTCTATAATATCTCCAGTCTTGCAATCCTTTCTCTGTATAATCTCCAACATTGCATTTCTATTATTATAACGTCTACAGCCTTCCTTTTCTATCTCTGTAACATCTCTTGCCGTGCTTTCCTATATCCAAACAACTTGTGCATTGCTTTCATGTTTCCTAACATTGTGTCGACTCCAGACTTGCAATCCTAACTCTGCAATATTGCCAGGCTTCATTTTCTATCTCTATAAGATCACCAGCTTTGATTTCCTACCGCCAAAACATCTCACGTCTTGTTTTCCAAACACAAAAGCGTCTTCAGCCTTGTTTTCCTATGGGTATAACGCCTCCAGCATTGCTCTGCAATCTCTGCAACATCTCCAGCCCTGCTTTCCTCTTTCTGTAATGACTCAGACCTTGATTTCCTATTGCTGTATTATCGCCAGCCTTACTTGCCTATCTGTGTAATTCTCTGCCATTGCTTCCCTGTCTTCATAACATGTCCAGTCCCGACCTGCTATCTCTATAACATTGCCAGCCATGCTCTCCTACGTTTGCAACACCTCGATCCTTGTAATTTTATCTCTATAACATCCCCAGCCTTGCATTACTAACTTTATAACATCTCCAGCCTTGCTTTCCTATTTCCATAACTTATCCAGGCTCGCTTTCCTTTACATTTACATCTCCAGCCTTGTTTCCCTAACTGTAATAACTCCAGCCCTGGTTTCATATCGCTATAACATTTCCAGACTTGCTTTGCTGTCTCATAAACACCTCCAGTCTTGATTTCCAATCCGTGTGACATCTCAAGCCTTGCTTTCCTCTCTGTGTAACATCACCAGCCTTGCTTTCCTGTCTGTGTAAGATCTCTAGCCTTAATTTCCTAACTCTGTAACATCTCCAGCCTTGTTTTCCTGTCTCTGTAACATCTCCAGACTTGCTTTGCTATGTCTGTAACATATTCTGCCTGTACTTCCAATCCCAGTGACATCTCCATCTTTGTTTTCCTAACTGTGTGACATCTCTGCCTTCATTTCCTATCTCTGTAACATCCCCAGTCTTGTTTTCAAATCTGTGTAAAATCTCCAGCCTTGCTTTCCTGTCTCTGTAACATCTTCAGCTGTACTTTCCGATCTATGTGACATCTCCAGCCTTGATCCCTTTCACTTCTCCAGCCTTTCTTTCCTATTTGTGTAACAACTCCAGACTTGTTTTTCTATTTCTATAAAGTATCTTGCCTTGCTTTCATATACATGAGTTGTCTCCAGCCTTGGTTTCCTATTTGTTTCAGCTACCATGCCATAAAGCTAATATGATCTTCTCGTGATTTCAGTCCTCCCTATTTCTGCAACAACCTCCTCCATCAGCATTTCTCCAAAACTCTGTAATCACATCTTTCGCTTTCCTTTCGCTCTCTGCGTAAATTCATCCAGCTTCCTCTCCACTTTGTGCCTCCTCCGCCTGCTTCAACGTTCTCTATCTCTATAAACGTCTCCTGCAAACACAGCCACTCCCTATCATTTTAACATTGTCCAGCTACTGCACCCATTTCCTATCCCTGTTACATTCTCCAGCACCTATCCGCTCCATATCTCTGTACATTCTCAAGCACCTGCACCCACCCTTATCGCGGTAAAATGCTCCATTACCTCCAGCCGCTCTCTATCGCTGCAACATCCTCCAGCAACAACACCGACTCCCTTCACCTGAAACATACCCCAGCACCTACACAGATTCCTTATCCCTTTATCATTCTCCAGGAACTACACACCTTCCTCTCTGTAACTTTCTTCAGCTCCTACAGCCACTCCCTATCCCTGTAACATTCTCCATCATCTGTACCCACCTCCTCATCATCTAACATTTTCAAGCACCTACACCCAATCGCTATCCCTGTTATATCCTCAAGCACCTGCACCCACTCCGTCCCCCTGTAACATTTTCCAGCACCTGCACCCACTCCCTACCCAGTCACATTTTCCAGCATCACCTCACTATCTTTGTCAGTTGCTCTGACGCCTACAACTCTCCGTCGCTGTTAGCTGCTCCAGTATGAACACACATCTTTATTTTCTCCAACATCGTTCTGCTAGTAAAACCTTCTTATCTATATAACTTCTTCCAGAATTCACACTATTCGACCTTTGTAAACTCCTCATGTCCATTAACACCTCCTGGTTTTTGTAAATTGCTGCAGCCTGCACACACCTCCTTATCTCTGTTATCTCCAGCGTCATCTTCTGGTGTTTTTATGGGGTAACAGAGGCTATCTACCTGCGCAGTGACATGAATATGTTGGCATTGTCTCCACAGAGGTGTAACAGCAAAACTTCCAGAAATATCAGGAAAATGGGTCACCCAAGAAATTGAGAAACACAAAGAAATTAGAAGAGGAATTACTCGAAAAAAAATCATTGCGGTGAAGAGTGGTTCAACTCTGCACCACATGAATGGCGAAATACACATGCAGCTTGAAGGTTAAGCTTGCTGGATTTATTTTTCCAAAACTGGTAAACACACAATGGATCTTTTTCTCCCGTAAATTGATTAGTTCTACGAGCCACATTTCGAACTATTGAGGGAGATCAAAGTTCTTCGATACTCTTTAGATTCCTGAAAGCATCCCGCAGATGACAAAGTAGCGATTGTGACAGCGAATATTTCAAACAGGATGGAGAACGAAAACAGAAATAAAAGTAGTGGATAGCTTGATGCCAGTTGTGAGGAAAATAATAATACTTTTCTTGTCAGCATTGTTTTCGAAACCGTCTGCTAATTAAATTAAATACCCCACAAAACCTCGTCTTGCCACGCAATCTGCTAATAGCGTCAGTGAGAAAAGAAACCCTGCCATTCCAAAGTTTATGGAAATAAAGTAATTCATGTTGCTAATTCTAATACTGAACACGAAGCAAAGCTGTTAACAAACTCAACCCCCTTCTTTATTAAATATTAACAATCTGACCAAACTCTATTGAAAATACTCCTTTTATAACATGATTAATAAACATTGAATGAACTTAATTTCTCCAAGTCCAAGCAGTCTTTTATGCTCTCTTCCTTGCTGTTTTCAGAATCTCCTATCTTCCCTGCGTATTTCACATTCTGCTGATTTCTTCTTTCCTTCTGTTTCTGCTGTTTTCTCCTGGGCGGCCTTCATTCTCTTTACTGTGAGTATTTTTAGTGATAAATTGTTTCTCTGATGTTTTCAAAGATGGCACATTCTGATACTTGTCTTTGACAGTTTTGAGAGCCCTTGCAGATTACACGTGCTCTCGGTGGGCAGCTAGCTCTGGATAATTTTCAAAATGTCCTTCCATCTTTAGTTTCTGAAGACCCCGTCATTGACCAAATGGTTTCAATACAATCAAATTTAAATTCCATTGTTTTTTGTGATACGGAACATAACTTAAATGAATTGGCTACATTCAAATCCGGTTGCATTAAAATCAAAACCCAATGTCATGATGATTGTTACATATTATAAAAAGCGCAGTAATCTCTGCATCTGCCAATATCTCACACACGTGCTCTCAGAATCTCTCAGCTCAGAAAGGCACCTCTCTGTTAAAGAAGATGAACTGTCATAATTAAAAGATGGCTTCATTTTTCTTCTTTTTTCTCTGAACCTTAATACCAAATTTGCAAAATACATAAATAGGTAATCTAAAGTTATGCACTCCTTACTGATTCTGCGTGCGTACCCGATAAATTTGGACAGTAAGAGTTATACGTTATCTGTATTAATTTAATTTTTAGCCCGGGGGTCAACGCATCTGCAACATTATTTCTTCGATCTGCTATATGGACCGTTTGCGAATTCGAAGCCTCTCACGTCAGACTGCATCAAAATAGTCTCGAAGTTTTGTATTCTAATCTTTCCAAAAATGCATGAATGCTACAAATACTCACAGTAAAAGTAAGAAGTCGCTCCCAGGAGAAGACAGCTTAATCAGCATCTGGAAGAAAATAGCAGAGTCGGGTGATCGGAAGAAGACAACTTAGGACCCTATATGGCGTTTGAGTGATTATGTTACTTCAATATTTAGTAATTATGTTATTGGAGTAACACTTGGATATCGTTTGCGGTTAGAGAATGATTAGTTAAGAGAAAGGGGATTAGTTTCGTTGATCGTTTTGTTTCGTGTTCACTGCCAGAAATAGCATAATAAAATGTTATTTCATTTCTTTACGCAGTGGAAATCATTGGTTTTCATTCAGTCATTACGAGGCGAAGCGAGCTTTTCTGGGGTGTTTAATTTAATTAGCAATTGGTTTCGACGTCAGCGCCCTGACACTCAGTCAAGTTACTGCCATGGCATTCGGACCAGTCATGGTTAACTTGTGTTCGTATCTTCCTTCCAATTCAGTAGAACACACTGTTTATGTGTGGAGTGTTTCCTTCTAACAGCACGTAGTAAATGTGAGATACCTCTATTCCAGTGAATTGGGGAACCAGGTCACTGAGATATTTACCATGGGTTGAGCTCGATGGATTTTTGACTAGTCAGGGAGTTAAGAGCGACAAGGAATTGGTCATGAAAGAGAAGTTGAGGCCAAGAGCAGATCATTCATGGTCTTATGTAGGGCAAGGCTGTTTTATCGTGAGGGGGGCTAATAACCAATTCCTGTTTCTTGCGTTTTCTCATCATCTTACTGGAAAGTTAGTGGTTGTTATTTTCCTGGAAAATCTGCTGAGGAATTCTGCAGTCACACCGACCAGAGGATTGTGTGAGTGATTTCTGGGTGAGGTATGGAAGCCTGGAGGGTGGGGGCGCATGAGCTGTACTCACAGAAAATCTGGGTCCACAACAAGAATTTAAAATCGAGACATCGGAACTTATGTAAGGAGAGACGACCCAGTTGCTTCACATCGATATTCATTTCTTTTTCCTAAGAACATTTTTACAACACATACCAAGCTGGGTTTGCCAGGCCTGAGGGGCTGAATGGTCTCAGCTTTCTCTGTGCTCCACGTACGAGGAGAAAGTGGACCCCAACTGTTCCTGGCTAGCAGATTCAGGGGACTGACTAACAAAGCAAGAAAGTGCGAAGGACCAGGAGAGCGTCATTGGACACTTTGAGCGTTCTACACCAGACACTCAGAGCGTGATTGATTTGGTTGAGGTCTCAGCCACACTTCCTTATCTGTAGTTTATTACCTTTGAATCACGTTTCTGTCAAATGCCTAAGTAAGACAACTTTGAATTAATGCAAACATACAGACCCCACAGCACTTCAATTGCTGTTTGAGAATGCACCTTTATCCTTGTTCCGACAAAGGTTCGAGGTGATGGTTTCATTTTCTACTCCCGCTTTGACAAGATTATTTTGTTCGTGGCTCCTTTTTTTCAGAAGAATTTGTAAAGGCAGATGTGCAGAAGTGTCTTGGAGAAGCCTAGTTTAACAATGGCAGTGGAGTGACCAGTTCTCTCAGTTAGGATGTGTATCTGGTTTACTTTAGTTGTTGCAGAGAAACTGGCAGCTGTAACAGAAGTTGCTGCAGTGGAAAAAAGGCTCCATTCTTCAGCCGATGATTCCTGACTGGCGGTAGTGTTTATAAATCGTTAAGTTCTTCTAAATTTCTTTTTCGTGTTTCAAATGCAGTGATTTTAAGAAAACTGTTTTGCTTACAGCGAGTGGTTTGACCAGCTGCATTGCACCGAGATTATCTACTTCACATCTGCCTTTTAAATATGAAAAAAAGTTAAAATCTTGGCTACTGTAATAAAATATTATAAGGGTAACTAACCGACTCCATAACATCGGTCAGAGATTGCGTTTGGTGCAGTGTGAGGGACAAGTCAGGTAGATATCTTAAATTTGTTAAAACGTATTTAAAGTCAAAGCAAAATTTCTCCAGCAAGGATGGAAAGGTAAATGACAAACAGTTTGGACATTGTAAATATATGAATCAATATTTATCTTTCTTTACAAACGGAGACATATTGAAACATGCACACACACAGACACTAACAGACCAAGACACACACACACAGACCAAGACACACACAGAGAGACACATACCCACACACGAACACAAATGAAGACAAATGAAAAAATAAAAACACTGCAGAATATTAATTCGAAAGAGCTTATTTTCCCAATGGCAATTGATTTCATAACAAAAGAAAAATTAACATTGTCTCCAAAATTATTGTGCCGCTGAAGTTATTCTGCTCACAGAAGCTGCTGGAAATATGGTATCTTCCTGGAACAGTTGGATTATGTTGATTTCTCTTTTCTTTCCCGCACTCTCTCTCTTTGATCCCTTCGAACCCTCGGTCATTCTGTCTACCCCCTCCCAGTCTCTCTCGCTCTCTCTAGCCCTCTATTTCTTCACCCTCCCACACCCTATCTAACGCCCTCCCGCTCTCACTTTCTCTCCACCCCTTCCACTCTGTCTCTAACCCTGACTCTCTCTCTACCCAGTTACTCTCTCTTTCCGCCCTCCAACTCTGTATTTTTCTCCTCTCCCACTCTCTGTCTCTTGTCCCATGTTACTCTCGCTCTCTTTCCATCCCACCCCCTGTCTACCACCCTCCCACATCTCACTAAGCTCCTTCTCACTCATGCCCCCTCCCTCTCTTTCTCCAACCTCCCACAGTCTCTCTCTACTCCCTTCTTACTCTTTGTGTTTCGCTCAATGCTCTCCCAATCTCTCTCGCTCGGTCCATCTCTCTATGTTTATACCCTCCCACTCTCACGTTCTATACACACCTCCCACGCTCTCTATACACCCACTTTCTCTCTACCCCCTCCCACTCTCTCATTCTAAACCGTCCCACTCCATACCCTCGAAACCACGTCCCACCCTCTCTCACCTCCCACTTTCTCTCTCGAAACCTCACACTATCTCTCTTCCATCCCACTCTCCCTCTCTTCTCCCCTCCCACTGCGTTTCTCTACTCCCTCGCTGTCAATCGCGCTCTCTTTGTACCCCCTATGTCTCTCTCTTCTCCCACTCCTGCTCCTCCCTCTCTCTTTCTCTCTGAACCTGAACTACTCTTTCTCACGGTCTCTCACTCATTCTATTCGCTCCCACTCTCTCTCTCGGTCTCTCGCTTTGCAAACCCCTTGCACTCTCTCTCTCTCTGTCTGTATTTCTTTTGGTCACACTTTCTGTGCCCTCCCATTCTCTCAAAACCCTCACACACTCTCTCTCGCCACCCCTTACCCGCACACACTCTCTCTCCTGTCTCTCTCTCCAACCCCAAACCATTCTCCCTCTCTCTCAAACCTCTTCCCACTCTCTGTCTAAGACCCTCTCACTCTCTCTTAACTCCACACTCTCTCTCGATCCCCCTTCTCTCTCTTCATCCATGTCTCTTTCTCTCTCACTCCCCCTCTCGCTACCACCCTCCCATTCTCTTTTGCTCTCTCTCTCTATGTATATATCTCTTTTTGTCGCTATCTCTCTACCTCCTCTGACTAACATCCCCCACTGTCTGTCTGTCTCTCTCTCTACCATTACCTCTCTCTCCCCTCTAACCCCTTTTCTAACGACTCCCATTCTCTCTCACTACACTTCTCCCCATTTACTCTCTAGACACTCCCACATGCTCTACACCACTTACAACTATCTCGACCTCACTCCCACTCTCACTCTCAGTCTTTCTACTTACCTCTCTCGCTCTCTTTTTCTCTCTCCACCCCACCACTCTCTATCATTCTCTGTTTTTGTATCTCCCTCTGCTGCCTCCCACTCTCGCTTTGTCTCACGCTCTCTGCAACCCCTTTCCAATTTCACCCGCTGTCTTTCTCTGTCTCTCTGGCTGCCTGTCTCTCTGTCAGTCACTCACTAGCCACCCTCCTCCGTCTCTCTCTCTCTCTCAAACACCTCACTCTCTCTCCATCATCCACACACTCTCTCTCTCGCCTCCCTTTCTCTTTCCCTAATCCCCATCCATTTTCTCTCTCTACAGCACGTCTATTCTCTTTTTAATCAACCCCCACTGTCTCTCTACAACTTCCAAATTCTCTCTGCCCCAGACGACACTGTCTCTCTATTCCGTGCCACTCTCTCTTGAACCACCTTCCATTGCCTTTTTGTCCCTCTCTCTCTACAGTCCTCCCATTTTCTCTCTCTACTCGCCTCCCATTCTCTCCCTCCTCCCACTCTCCATCTCTCTGTATTTCACTCTCACACTCTCTTTCTTTGACACTTTCTCTCCCTCTCTCTATACCCCCTTCGGACTCTCTCTCATCCCACTCGCTTTCTCACTCACTCCAACGTTGTCCCAGTCTGTCTACCTGTCTCGCTCTCTACCTGCCCCACTCTCTCTATACACTCCTACCATTCTGACTCCCTACCCGACTCCCACTCAGTCTCTACATCCGCTACTCTCTGTCTCTCTCTATCTGCACACATCCGACTCTCTCTCTCGCTCTCTGTTTCTGTTTCTCTCTGTCTCTGTCTCTATAAATCCTCCCACACGCGCTCTCTTTACCCTCGCCTCCTCTCTCTCTCTCTATGTTCCTCCCACTCTCTGCTGCTCTCTCTTTGTCTATCTCTCCCCTTGTCCCTCTCTCTCCTTCCTCCCACTCAGTCTCTCTGACAACCTCCAACTCTTCCTCTCTCTACCCATTCCCTCTCTCTATCTACCCTCCACCCCTCTCTCTAACCACTCCGATTCGTTCTCACTACACTCCTAACCACTCTCTCTTTAAACACTCCCACCCTCTTTACTCCCCTTCCCAAAATTTCTACCTCACTCCCACTCTCACTCTCAGTTTCTCTACTCACCTCCCACTCTCTCACTTTCTCCCCACACCCCAAGCATTGTCTCTCATTCTCTATCTCTGTATCTCTCTCCTCTCCCTCTCACTCTCTTTCTATCTGTCTCGCACTCTCTGCAAACACCTTCCAATCTCTCTCGCTGCCTGTCTCTCTCTCTCTCTCTCTGTCAGTCACTGTTTCTCTACACTCCTCCGTATTTCTCTCCTTCACACTCTCAAGAACCTCCCATTCTCTCTTTCTCTCTGGCCTCCCTGTCTTCTCTCCCGAACCCCCATCCACTTTGTCTTTCAACACCACTTCCACTCTCTCACTGAACAACTCACAATGTCTCTCTATCCATTCCTCTCTCTCTCTCTCTTTCCCCCAACCACTCTTCTCTCCATCCGGTGCCACTCTCTCTCGAACCAATTTCCACTCACTCTTTTCCGCTTTCTACTCCTCCCATTCGCCCGCTACCTGCCTCACACACTCTCTCCCAGCTCCCATTCTGCATCACTCCCTACTCAAGTCCCACACTCTCTTTCTCTAACACCCTCCTACTTTCTCTCTCGATATGCCCCCTTCCTACTCACTCTTTTTCCCTCCATTTCTCATTCACTAAAACTGCGTCACACATTCTCTTTCTCTGTCTCTCTCTCTCTACTTCTCCCCCTTATCTCTACCCTCATTCAACTCTCTCTCCCTTCCACACTCCCTTCAATCTCTAACCCTCACTCTCTTTCTCTCTGTCTCCAGACCCCTCCCCTCTCTGCTGCTCTCTGTTTCAGTTTCTCTCTGTCTGTCTCTCTATAACTCCTCCCAAACGCTCATTCTACCCACCAATCTCTTTCTCTTCCGCCCTCCCATTCTCTCTCTGCACCCCTCCCACTGTCTCTCGCTACCCCCTCCCACTTTCTTTCCCTCTCTCTCCACACGTTCTAAATTTATCTCCTTCTCTCTCTACTCGCTACCTCTTTTTCTCTCCCCTCACTTTCTTTCGGTCTACCCCGATCTTTCTCACTCTCTCTCTCTCTAACATATTCCCACGTAATTTCCCTACGCCCTCGCACTCAAGCTCTCAAATACCTCCTACTCTTTCTCTTTCTCACCTCGTTCCACTCTCTCCACCACCCTCCAAATCTCTCCTTACCCACTTCCTTCTCTCTCTCTTCCCCCTCACTCGGAGTCACTCAGCCCTCCCGCAATCTCTCTCTACACTCTTCCTGCGCTGACCCTTTCTCTCGACCCCTGCTCCCCAGTCGCTCTCTCTAAACCCCCTCTATGTACACTTCCCACTCTGTCTAACCTCATCCCACTCTCTCTCTATCCATCTCCCACTCTCTGTCTCTACCAGCCTCCCAATCTTTATCTACTCCCTTCTTTCTCTCTCTTTCTCCCTTCCAACAGTTCCTCTCTACTCCTTTCGAACTCACTCTTACTCGTCCTACCCCAAGAAACTATCGCTATCTCTCTCTCTCTTTCGAACACCTTCCCATTCTTTATCTAACCCCGTTCTCGCTCTCTTCCCACTGCCATTCTGCCGCTCTCCCAACCGACTGTCCCACCTTTCCCCTCCCACAGGCTCTCTCCATACTGTCCCCGTCTCTCTCTATATACCACCTCACACTCTCTCCCTCTCGCCTCCCCTCTCTTCATCTCTGTCAGTCTCTCTTTACCCTCGTCACATTCTCTGTCTCTCAAATCCCTCTCACTCTCTCTGTCTCCATTCCCTATTCACACCTTCTCTCTCTCCCAACTCTCTCTCTTTCTGTCTAATATCATCCCTCTCTCCCTTTCTCTCTTTACTCTTTACCAATCTCTTTCTCTGTCCCACTCCCATACTCTTTCTACCCACTTCCACACACTGTCTCTCTTCCCCTTCCGTGCTCTCTCTAAACCACTCCCACTCTATCTCTAACCCCCTCCTCCCTCGTTCATTGTACTCACCACCATCACTCACTCTCCCCCTCTGCTTCTCACACTCTCCATCCGCGTCCACTCTCTCTGTCGCTCTCACTCTCTCGCTACCTCCCTCCTACTCTCTCTTGCTCTCTCTCTCTGTCTGTCTCTCTTTTTGTCTCTCCCTCCCTCACACTCTCTGTCTTCCTCTCCTTCTCTCTCTATCTACCCCTTCTCACTCTCTGTCTCGACTTCCTCCCACTCGCGCAATATATACCCTCCACTCTCCCCATCCTTTCTGTGTCTCCCTTCTCCCTCTCTCTACCTCTCTCCCACTCTCTACCATAATCCCACTCGCTCACTTTTAAAACCCTCCCACTTTCTCTCCACAATGCACGCCCACACATTCTCCCGCGTCGCTCTCTCTCTATCCCCTCTCACTCTCTATCACTCTCCCAACATCTCTGCCCCTTTTCCACTCTCTCTACCCCGGCAACTCTCTCTTCTCTACTCCCACCACTCTCTTGATATCTCCCTCTCCACACCGGTCCAACTCTCCATTATTCTCTACCCGCTTCAACTCTCTATCTCTCCACAACCCTCCCTCACTCTCTTTCTCTTCATGTACAAACCACCCGCTCCCTCTCTCTTCCCCAACCCTACTCTCCATGTCTACTCCCTCCCACACACTCTCCCTCTCTCCCTCTACCCTGCTCACATTTTTCCTATCTTTACACCCTCCCACCCTCTCCTACCCTCTGCCCCTTTAACTCTCTCTCTGCAACTCACTCCTTTCTCTTGCTCTACCCCTTACTCTGTCTCTCTACCCTCTCCCACCCTCGCTGTCTCTCTTTCCAAACATCTCCCTCTCCCTGTCTGCACCCCTCGGGCTCTCCCTCTCTCCCTACCCCACTCCCTCTCTCTCTCTTTCTCAGTACCACCATCCCACACTCTCTCTCACTCTAACTCGATAACCCTCTTTTTCTCTCTCTCTGTCTTCTCCGTCCCACTCGCCCGCTGTCTCTACCTCATTCTCTCTCTCTCTTATACTCTACCTTCCTCCCCTTCTCACTCTCTCAACATCAGTTTCTTTCACTCTATATCCCCAAATCACTCTCTCTACACACCACCCACACTCCCCACTCCCTATTTCTCCCGATATATTTCTCCCCTCTCCCATTTTCTCTCTCTAACCACACTCTATCTCTCATGTTGTGTTTTATTCCTCACTTACTCTCTCAACACTCATCCCACAATCTCTCCCTCTCCCAATGCCCCCAACATTCTCTGTCTCTGCTTCCCTCCCACCGTCCATCTCTCTGTCTCTCCCTTCCCCTCTTACTCTCTAGTCCACTTCCCTCCATCTCCATCCACCTCCCACTGTCCCTCTACCCCTCCGAATCTCTCTCTTCCCAAATCTCTGTCTCTCCTCTCTCCCCTCCCTTTCTCACTCCACTCCCTCCACTCACTCTCTCCGCCCTAACCACTCTATATGTCTACCCGTTCCCAATCTATCGCTCTACCCGCCTCCAGCTGTACTTCTCCTTCTCTCTGCACCCTCCGAAACTGTCTCCCTCTTGCACTCCCACTCTATCTCCTGCACTCAGTATTTCTATACCACAGTCTCCCTCTCTCTCCCCCTCCCTCCATGCCCATTTCCTCTCTCTCTGATCTTTCCTTTTCCTCTGACTGATTCTCATTCCATTCCCTCCCTCAATCTCTTTCCGACACACTATCTTTTGCTCCTCCTACCGTCTCCCTCTGACCCATTGATGGGGGTGGGTTGAGATGCTGGGTAGTGGAGTAGAGGATAGACAGATATTGTCGGGTTGGTGGAGAGACAGAAAGGCGGGAGAGAGACAGCGATATCAGGAGAGTGAGAGAGAACGTTAGTGTGTGAAAGAAGCCTGGTAGCAGGTGGAGCGACAGGTGTTGAGAGACAGAGAGAGATTTGGGAAGAGAGTGAGTGAAAGGGAGACGGGGAGAGAAAGATTGGAGGGAGGGAGGGAGTGAAATGAGGAGAAAGAGGGAGAAAGAGTGCAAGTGAGTAGCTGAGGGTGGAGGCGAGAGAGCGTGTGATAGAGAGAGAGAGAGATGGAGAGTGAGGAAGACTGATCCAGTTGAGTTGAGATAGGGTGAGCGGGCTGTAGAAATGAATTTTGCCAAAGGCCAATTCGAAATGGGAGTCCTAGTGGCGAAAGCAAGGACAGAGTGACACAAACCGAACTGGTGAGCTCAGGCACCGGTCTCCTCCCCTTCCCTGAGGACCAGGACTTGGTACTGAATCTGTCTCTCACCAGCTGAGCTTCTTCAAAACAAAGACAACATCATTCACTCCGCTGATCAGTGCTTTTTAGTGACCATTTTTATTGTTTACAAATAAATCTACTCGATCCAGTCAGTGGGAGTGTGCCTTTAGAGACTGGCCCTGAGTTGACAGAAACATTGAAATGTCTCCCTGCAACCCTCTGTTGGATTAGTTCAGAAAAAAACAGCACTACCCTCATTTTGCTATGCTATTTCATTGCTGAAACAGTGAAATGAAATGTGAAAAACCCGAATGGTTTGATGAACGAATGCATTTAATTGAGTGAATTTGGATAAAGGGATATTTCAGTACATT
Organism: Chiloscyllium plagiosum; assembly: GCF_037043375.1. Lineage (NCBI taxonomy): Eukaryota > Metazoa > Chordata > Chondrichthyes > Orectolobiformes > Hemiscylliidae > Chiloscyllium > Chiloscyllium plagiosum. The sequence goes on from NW_028270175.1 coordinate 84,419,983, forward strand.
CTTCAGCTGCTGTCTGAACTTAGTCTGGATCACCGACATAAATCTCGGTGTTTGAGCAGAAACTGAGGAGCAGCAGCATAAAGCCAAGTTCCCGCACAGAGAATTCTAAAGACGCAATGTTATCCACAATATACCACGTCCGTCTCCATATAGAAAACACCATTAACGTTAACCATAACAAGATGGAATTGGCCGAGATCACACACAGTAAAATGATGGATTTTTTTCGATATCTAATTTCTGTGTCAGACTGAACGTCCCCCTTGGTGTGAGCGCGGAGTCTCCTGCGGGCTCTGCTGATAATTAAAACGTGTCTGACGGTGAATGCATTGAGCAGAAGAATCAGTAGAAAAGGGAAAGTGGGGGTCAGAATGCGGTGGAGGAACTCGATTGTGACCCAGACACGGGAAAATTAAACAAGGTTTGTTACCACACAAAACCAGGGGTCGTTCCCCAGCTGATAATGAGTTGTGAGTATAAAATACCAGAAAACGTCCTTTAAACAGCGCAGCGCAGTCACTGTTCCCAGGACCACAACTGTCGCTTTCTCACCACAATATTTACTTTTCAGCTTTTGGCAACAAATGGCCACAAACCGATCAAATTTAAAAGTGATAGTGAACCAGACCGAACAATCAGTGGCTGCATAAAGCAGGACGGCGTGGTTATTACGCACGGGGATTGAACTCAGGAAATTAAACGGTTCGTTAGAAACAATGGGAATCTGTCTCCATATCAGCTCGAGGATAATGCCCCGTAGAACCGCCAGTGCCATGGCCCCCAGGTAACGTCTGACACATGGAGACAATCGACAATCTTGAAGAAGCAGGACGTAGATCGTCACAACGTTTACTGCGAAAAAGGTAAACAAACACATTATGCATCAATCTGGAGGCAAAGTGACCAGTTTGATTGAGGACGCAGTGAGATTTTCAAATGTGTCACTGTATTCAGAGATTTATTTAAATAATTGAAGCTGAAATAACAAATGGAAAACTCTGAATTATTGAAAATAAATGTCATAAAACGCAAGCAAGCGTCCCTCCTCAAACACACAGAAATACATCTATAAGAATAGATGGTTTCTCGTACATTCCCCATCAAAGATCATTCGAGAACAGACACAGGTTACGTCTTTCCAATTCCTCAAACGAAGGGTGAAAATGATTCTGTTCTGAAGGATTCTTTCCTCGTTCCTTGAAGACAAGCAGAGTCCGGAAATTTCTGTCTTTCAGACTAAATTATGGCTAATCCTACGTCGTGAAGAAATGCAAACGCAGGGAAAACATATTCACCCTCTTGAACGTCTGAGGGATCTTCGGAATTGTGTCTCCTTCTCCCTGGAACGTGATCCCCTTCCTCGGGATCTTGTCATTTGTTCAAATCACTGACGGACGGCCGTTCACAAATGTCAGGGATAGAATATTCCAGACAATGTCGGATAAAGAGTGTTCCCGGGAATGTCGGGTATGGAATGTTCCGGGGAATGTTAAGTGCAGTATATGATCGAGTCATAAAGACCCATATCACAAAGAAACTTCCGCCCACCGAGGTTTGGTTAGACCCAATCAGCCTCACTGTGGGAATTTCTCCCCAAACTCAACTCAACTGAACTGAAACTTTGTACGCAAAATGAATAACACAAAGGTAATAGCTCAAAATGTTGATGTAAGATCCTCTTTAATAACAATGCAGATGTCATCCCTTAATCAGCTATTTTCTCCGAACTCCCTTTTCAGTTCGATCTGGCAAACACAGCTGTAAAATGTCCTGGATATTCAGTTGCCAATATCGGTCACCCTGTGCTCATGTTATTATAATGGCATGAAATCATATCCATTTCCCTCAATGTACACATTGATCTCCTCAGCCTGTTTTGAGAGTAAAATACACATTCTGATAGAGTGCCTTTCATCCCCCTTTTTAACCTATGAGTCCCTGCACATAGTTACCTTTATCCCCCATATTGACCCGGTTCGGAAACAGTCTGACACAGTCATACTCATAGATTCAGGCCTTATTGTTAATGTTTCATGAAACTCCATCACCACCTCTGGATATATCCTGTCCCACTGGCAGGGCAGACCCACCAGTGATGGCGGCACCGTGGGATACAGTCAGGAAATTAGTTAACCTTGGAATTCCCCAACAATGATTCTAGAACCCTGGAAATCTAATAGTAACAGGTCACGGATGGTCAAGGAAACCACCTGATGATAGAAATCTACTACCCTCCACACTACGCCTCGGTGAAAACTCAGTTCCCCAAAATGTTAAAAACAAATCAGAGTAAGCACTGAGGCTAACAAGAACATACAATGTACTCTTGGTCTGGGACTTCATAGTCTATCACTAAGAGTGTGTCCACATGCCCACCACTGATTGACCAGCTCGGCCTCAAATACACAGCAGGCAGACTGTGGGAAATGATGGGGGTACCAAGAAGAGGGAAACATTTTCACCAAACTCCTTGTCACTGATGGATCTGATCCTAAAATTATCTCCAGGAGCAGCAGGGACACAGTCCTGTCGGAGGGAAAGTCTAACTCTCATTTTGAAGGTACTGCCCACTGTGCTCTGTAGCACTACCCCCTGTGAGATATGACATATTTCTAAAGGATTGAGAAAATGGAAACCGGGCATCCATGAGTCACTGTGGACAATCAGCAAATGCAGCATCAATGGACTTCCCTCCATCATGAAGTTAGAAGTGCGCTGTCACTGATGGTACCAAATGTTCAGCACCATTCCCAACAACACCCGGACTGAAGCAGCCTATGAAGCCTCTCAAGAGTTTTTAAACACGAACGTAAGAGGCCATTCAGCCATTCGAGAATTCTACTCAGACATTTGAGCAAATCTTTTCATCTCTCATGACTGATACACAGGAAATGGAAGTGAACATTCAGCCTTTGAAATCTACGGCACAGGAATATGGGGAGGACTGGTTACTGAGACGTGAGCAGGTAGAAATGTGGGATAAATCCGTCTTTATCAGATCGACACAAATTGACGACTATAGTGGCACAGTGACCAGTGTTCGGTCCACAACTATCTGCAGCCAATATCACCGGTTTGGATAAATGGAACAAACACCTTCTTACTAAGATAGGCAGGAAGTTAACTTATCAAGAAGAAGTGGAGAACCTCATATTGGATATCAATACACAATAACGTGACAGCAGGAATATAACGTGGGTAACTGTGAAACTGTGAATTTCTTTTTCAGGAAGAATAAACGGCAGTATATAAATGGAGAGAGATGACAGGACTTAATGATACACTGTGTATTCTGACCCATTTTGGCATCGGAAGTGTTGCGGCTTTGCCCTGATGCTTTACTCCCTGGTGCTCCCAGTGACTCCATTTTTCTCAGTACCCACGGGATATTTTGATATGGTTGGTTGCCAGTAGGGAGTGATGAGAGCGAGGGTGTTTTGAAACTTGTGTCAAGAGGCCAACCTTTATCGGAGACCCGAAGAAGATGGGAATGGCTGACGACTTCTGAAAGAAGAAGCTGTGGCTTCTGGCAGGACAGTGGGTATTCACCAAAATGGTGTTCTGTGCATGGCCACATTGCAACATTAATGAGGTGAGAGTTCCTTAACTTCATTGACCTCTCCTGATTAAGAGGGGGACAACACAGAGGAATATCCACCAACGGGAATCACGCTATACCGGGAAAACAAGGATGCCCCCGCAGCTCCTTGATGAGGGAGAAAGCATTGCATTCACTTCTCCATCATATATATCCTCCATCAACGAATGGTGACGTTGTAGTCGTCACACTGGGATGTGATGGATATGTCACCCGCTCCGTCCTGGAAAGTTCTGGTTCACAGGAACTGAATGAAACTGTGACCGTAACCGCCACTGGCAGCGCCGTCCTCCCCCTGGTGTGAAGCTGCAGGTCATGTTGAATGAGATGACACGCTCTGTATCAAGCTCCTTGTTCAATCAGAGTCCCATCACACTCTGCTCCTCGGTTAAATGTAGTTTGGGAAGCTGTTCTTGGAAAACTCAGAGAGGTTTTCCCCCACCATGTAGACGCACGTAAACCAACCCGGTGTATTGTTTTGTAACACTCTGGTAGATCATTGCGCAGTGTGTGGAAACTTGCAGCACATGCTGAAAGTGACAGGATATCCAGCTCCCATCTATTTACAGGTCTATATCTCCATTGTGCCAAAGGACGTGGCACATGTTGCCCACAGGAGTACGGAAGCTGGCATACACGTGAGGAGGCAATCATCATCGAGGGCTTTACAGGGTTACAAGGAAGGAACAGAAGAATGGAATAGGAGAGCGAGAAGGACGCAAGAAAAAAGCCTCGGCGGCGAGTGAAGGGAAAACTAAAATGCGTTCTACACTCATATTAGCAACAAGAAAATGACCGAAGTGAGAGTAGGGCCAATGAGGGATATTGGAGGGAACTTGCGCCCCAGTCAGAGGAGGTAAGAGAGGTCCTTGATGAATATTTTGCTTCAATATTTACGAGTGTTGGAGTGGGGGGTGGGGGGTCCTCGTCGTTTGTTAGGGCAACGTGAAACAGGCTGATATGCCAGAACAGGTAAATGTTACGAAGGAGGATGTGCTGAAAAGTTTGAAAAACACAAGGATAGGTTAATGCCCTGGGCAGGCGGGCTTTACCCTACGTTCTTACAGGAAGCGTGGGAAGATGTTCCTGCGTCTTTGGCACTGATGTTTGCGTTCTCTCTTTATACCTGAGTAGTGCCAATGATTGGATGTTTGGAAACGTTATTCTTGTGTTCAAGAGAGGAATATGTATAATCCTGGTAATTGCAGACCAGTGAGTCGAACATCACCGCTGGTCAATGTATTGGAGAGGATTCTGAGAGACAGGATTTATGATTACTTGGAAAAATTAGGAAGAGGAAGAGTGGGCTAGTCATTTTGCCGATGACACGAAGTTGGTGGAGTTGTGGATAGTGCGAAAATTTGTTATACGTTGCAACAAGACACTGACAGGATGCAGAGTTGGGCTGAGAAGTGACAGATGGAGTCCAAACTGGAAAATTATAAAGTCACTCACTTTGGAAGGACAATTTGGAATGCAGAATACAGTGTTATAAGCAGGATTGTTTGCATTGTGGAGAATCAGAGGGATCTTGGTGTCCATGCTCATAGATACATCAAACTTGCCACCCAGGTTGACAGGGTTGTTACGAAGTCCTGTGTGTTCTGTTGGTTTTCATTTGCAGGGGATTTATTTTCAGAGCCGTGAAGTTACACCAAACGCGTCATTGTAGGATAAATTCGGAATCTTTAGAGAGAGTGCACAGGATATTTACCAGGATGCTCCCGCGATTGGAGGACCTGTCTTGTGAAGAAAGTTTGAGGAAACAACGGCTTTTCTTGTTGCAGTGAAGAAGGGTGAAATGTGACTTGACAGAAGTGTAAAAGATGTTGAGAGGCGTAGGTACTGTGAATAGCCAGAGACTGTTTCACATGGTGGAAATGATTATCACGAAGTGGCATAATTTTAAGGTAATTGGAGGAAGGTTTTGGGGAGATGTCAGAAAGGATCGGTGCTGGGTCCTCTACTTTTTGTCAGTTACAAAATGATTTGGATGCGAGCATAAGAGGTACAGTTAGTAAGTTTGCAGATGACACCAAAATTGGGGATGTAGTGGATAGCAAAGTGGGTTACCGCAGATTACAACAGGATCTGGACCAGATGCGCCAATGGGATGAGAAGTGGCAGATGCAGTTTAATTCAGATAAATGCGAGGTGCTGCAATTTTGGACAGAAAATCTTGGCAGGACTTGTACACTTAATGGGATGGTCCAAGGGAGTGTTGCTGAACAAAGAGACCTTGGAGTGCACGTTCAAAGCTCCTTGAAAGGGGAGTCACAGGTAGATAGGATAGTACAGAAGGCGTTTGGTATGCTTTAACTTATTGGTCAGATAATTTAGTACAGGAGTTGGGAAGTACAGGACATTGGTTAGGCCACTGTTGGAATACTGCATGCAATTCTGGTCTCCTTCCTATCGGAAAGATGTTGTGAAACTTGAAAGGGTTCAGAAAAGATTTACAAGGATGTTGCCAGGGTTGGAGGATTTGAGGTATAAGGAGAGGCTGAACAGGCTGGGGCTGTTTTCCCTGGAGCGTCAGAGGCTGAGGGGTGACCTTATAGAGGTTTACAAAATTATGAGGGGCATGGATAGGTAAATAGGCAAAGTCTTTTCCCTGGGGTCAGTGAGTCCAGAACGAGTGGGCATAGGTTTCGGGTTAGAGGGGCAAGATATGAGAGACCTGGGTCAGGTGAATTGACCGTGCTAAATTGCCCATATTGATGAGCGCGTTAGTAGGAGCTCGTGTATGTGCCAGGGTGGATTGTTCTTCGGAGGGCCAGTGTGGACTTGTTGGGTCGAAGGTCCTGTTTACTCACCGTATAAAATCTAACCTAAAAAGAAATATTCTAATCCAGTTATTCCTGACATTAAAGGGTATTTCCACTGCATTTGTATCCAGGTGAACAATTTTTCAGGCAAAGGAGACGAATTCTGTTTCGCGTTCTTCAACTTGCAAAATTTGTAATGCACTCTTTCAAATTTGAGAAAGGATTGAAATGTCCAGAAACATACCCCTTATGTGTGGTAGTATTTCAGGAACAACATCGCAACGCATCGGATGAAGTTGCCCTGTAGATCCAAAGACATTATGTAAAGAATTAAACGGATGAAATATGTAAAAGTACTTGATGTCCTTTCAAGAAATAATATTTACCACTTGTGCAGTGATGTGGGAGGCTGGTGGAAGGTGGCATTGTCTCGATCTTATTACGACAAGGATAGCTGGAGAGAGGGAGAGAGAGGAACTTTAACTCTGTTTTCAGTCAATTTACACGAAAAACAGCAGGAACATATTACACAACAATGCAGACCGAGATACATATAAATATAGATAAGCAGACTAATACACACAGCACATATATGCAGAATTATGCACACGCCTCCGAAGACACGTGCATGCACACACCCACACACATAGACACAATCCAGCATTTCAGACAGATGTAGGAATGTTTTTCATTCATAGGGGATGAATGGTCAGTTAGAGAAGGCTTAAGGATAGAAACATTTCAGCCATAATCAAACGGCACTGCAGACTCGATGGGCTGAATGGGCTAAAACGGCTCCATTTCTTTGGCTTTTGCGAAAAATTGGTATCTGGAATTGTTTTCAGGTACTTTCAGTGGAGACTGAATTGGATAAGTATTTGATAGTCGAGGGTTAATGGAAATGTGGACAGGTTTGAGAGGCTGAATGGTCTTTTTCTGCAGACGAAAGTGAGGACTGCAGATGCTGGAGATCAGAGTCAAGATTCGAGTGGTGCTGTAAAAGTACAGCAGGTCAGCAGCATCCGAGGAGCAGGAAAATCGAATGTTCGGGACCAAAACGTCGATTTTCCTGCTACTCAGATGCGTCCTAACCTACTTGCTTTTCCAGCACCACTCTAAACTTCAGTCTTGGTCTACATCTGTTCCTGATTGTTGTTGGCTTGTGCCTCAAACGTGTGGAGATTGATTTGCAGGGAATACATTTCAGAGAACATGACCATTCCCATTACAGACTGCGAAGGATGTTCTTTTCTCTTTCGATTTATCGCTCGTTGAGGATTCTTGTTGAGGGGTCATTGGAATCTTTCCACGGCATTAAGCAAAGGCAATCAGCAAAATACCAGGAAGAAACAGCACTGAGAGCACCTTGTTTGGGCAAAAATCATTTCATAGGCAAAATAACATTCAGCACGATTGATTTCTCTTTTGAGTTGAGAACTCTTTGCTGTTCCCATCCCCAAATTGCACTGAAGACTGAGTTACTGAAAATATTCAAGCTAGAATTCTACAGAAGAAGAGAATCCGTGGTTATTGGGAACAAACAGCATGTTCAGCCACAGTCACATTAAAATGAGAATTCTGAATGATGCAGAGTCGAGAGGCCGAATGCCCAGCCACTGCTTCTGTCCCATGTGTTACTCTCCAACACCTAACCACGATGCAGTTACAGAGGGACAAGAAGATCACATTCATCCAGCCAAGATTGTTACCATGTGATGGAACAAAACCATCTGCCCCACTCAGGAGTTATGCAGAAATAGAATCAGCTATTCAGCACTTTTTGCAATTACACAGCACAGGACTAGGCAATCCAACCATTCTAGGCTGCTACGTAGCAACAGGGAAGCACTGTTTAGCTAATCTGAAATAGACAGCAGGGTGAAACGAATATTTTCAGGTTGGAAAGTTGGAACCTGGTCGAGTGTCTCAGGATTCAATGTGAGATCAACTATTTACATTCTACCTAATTGATATGGATAAGGGGACTGATTGGATTGGAGTTCAATTAGGTCATTCACTAAGGTAGTCAAATCATTGGACACGGAGAGACTGCATTGGTACATAGACAGGTGAGGTTAGAGCAGAAAACATCAGCAAAGATGGTATAATTTGGTATATGGGAGTTTGTGCTGTGTTGGAAGGATAAAATAACCTTGAACTACATATCCCACTGTCACTACTCCCGCTTCCTCAAAACCCCGAGGTGAGCATCACTTCCGAAAATGACGTCACACCCATTCCACCCACGGCCTTGCCTCCTCCAGTCACAGTCTCCTCTTCCACTCTCGGCTCCAGCCCCATACCAGTTCCGAGCACCCAGCCCAGCCGAGTTTTCACTTCCCTCTCGACCTCTCCTTGAGGACAAACGATCTGTCCTCAGCAGATGGCTTATATTCATCCCTCTCCACCGACGCATCAACGAATTCAATACACATTTTGAAGTCGAACATTCTGCTGCCTCCACTTCCGAGTTTGCTTTTTGAATCAAGATTCCAGCTTACCTTCGGAGGCCCCCTTCACCCAAGTCCAACAAACACCATCCTCCTGGACACCCCGTGCCTGTCTATTATCCACCCTCGACCTCTTTTTTCCAACAACCACTGAGACATTAACCGCCTCAACCAGTCCAAAATACCCCCTCACTCCAACCTTTCTCGAACACAATGCGCAGTCCTCCACTCCCTGTTCCAACCCGCAAACTCATCTTCAAACCCGCGGACAAAGAGGGGGGAAGGGCAGTGGTACATTGGCGTACTGTCCTCGATGCCGCCAGGTGCCAACTCGAGGACAACTGCTCCTACCAGCACCTTGACCATGACCACTCCAAACCATCGTCTCCAAACCATAATTTCCCAGACCATACCTCAGGGGAACTCCCATGCATAGCTTCTAACTTCATTGTTCGGGTACCGAAGCATTCGTCCTCCTTCCCAAGATCCACAAGACTGAACTACTCTGGCCGACAGATTGTCTCAGCTTTCTTCTGCCCCACTGAATTTATCTCCACCTACCTCGATACTGTCATATCCCTCCGGTCTAGGAACTCCCCATATGCGGTCAGGACACCACCCATGCTCTCCATCTCCTCCATGATCTCCGTCTCCTTTTCCCAATCGCCTCATTTTGACCATGGTCATCGAGTCGCTCCACACCCCAACCCTCCATGATCATGGCCTCCAATCCCTCCGTTTATTCCTCCCCGACGTCCATACAGTACCATTCCATTAACACTTTTATTCGTTTGGCTAAACTGGTCCTCACTATCAACAATTTCTACTTAGAATCCTCTTACCTCCTGCAGACTAAATGGGAAGCAGTGGGCACTCGCATGGGCCCCAGCTATGCCTGTCCCTTGGTCGGCTACGTACAAGTGTCTACCTTCTGAAGTGACACCGGCACCACTTCCACCTGTTCATCCACTAGATTGATGACTGCTTTGGCATCACCATGTGCTCCCACAAGGAAGTTGAGCACTTCATCAACTTCAAAAACACATTCCACTCCGAGCTTAAATTCAAGTGGACCATCTCTGACGCTTCACGCCCCTTCCTGGACCTCTCCAGCTCCTTCAACATTGACCGTCTCAACACTGACATTTTTTGCAAACCCACAAACTCACTCATCTCCCATCGCCAATTGCTCTAACGAAGTCGGTAAAGGGACAACGATGGATCATTTCTTTTCGCAGGCCAAATGAGTTTGCTGCATTTTTGATGTTCAATGTGCAATCCTCCCCACACCCAACCCAAAGAAGCACAGGCAATGAAGATAAACTTCGTTTGCTGATCTCTCCTACATTAGAACACGTTAAACAACAGACTGTCACTGTGCAGACTTGCCATAACTACAGATAGGAAATATGTTTTTGACTGGACTTCCCTCTCATTGCTCTAGTAAGGCAAATCTTATTGCAGTTTATTGACTTCAAAGTGGTAATGTTTACTTTTTAACTTCTGTCTGAAGCGAATCATGACAGGAACAATGAACTTGCTCATCAAAACACATGGATTAATGAGCCAGAGACAGAATGAATACGATATTGGGTATGAAACAGAAAGAAATGAGCTCAGTAGCTACGGAGACAGGAGGAATATTCAGAAATAACCTCAACTACCAGTATTTGATATTCACTGTCATGGACAAAATGAAATACAATGCACAGCAAGGAAACGTTTTAATTTTATTTACACTTTAATTACAGGGTATACAGCTCGATAAGAAGGTTCGTTTCTGGACAGGATATTCAAATTCAAAATTGCACACAGCTACCTTCGTGTGTCGGAATGCATGGACATTATGATATAATAACAGCAGAAATGTAAGTAATTCCATGCTCGTGCAGAGATGATGAACTAAGTGGTCGTCATCATTGCTGTAATTTTTTTCTATAGTATGGATGAAAACTTTTCAGAGCCAGAAAAGATGAACCTGTTCAGTGAAGGACAGAATGTGTCATCATCAATATACTATTCACAAAGTGTTGTTTCATGAAATGCACCTGCCTCTGAAATACCTTTTAAAAAAAAAATCGGTTTCATGAGATTTACGCACTTAAGGAGATATTGCCAAATGATTTGTTTTTGGAACTTGAAAAAGAAACAGATTCCATGGCAAGAACACAACAGCTCTAATGGGAACACGAATACACAGTATTGTGCAATTTTAAGCAAATTCAACATCTAAACTTGTCAAGACAAGGAAAATGTTGAGGGCAACGGAAATTTGAAATGAAAACAGAAAATGTTAGAGAAACACAGTGGATGAGTGTAAACCTGGAAACAAATTTAGAGTTAATATACAGTCTTATTGTTAATATGTTTTGGTAAGATTATATTGGACTTAAAAAGTTAGTATTCTTCCAGTCTGCTCAGAACCTACCGGATGTGTAGAGTTTCTCTGCAGCATTTTGCATTTCAATAGTTAGAAGAAATGAAAGGCGATTCTCTGGTCCCGAGCAGGAGTCCCGGGATGTATGCTGCCTCCCATGTGCCCGGGTCTGAGATGTTTCTGATGGAGTCTACAAGATTCTGAAGGGGAGAATGAGCAGTCAGAATTCGTTGTGCATATTGGCACCAAAGCCATACATAGGAAAAAGGCTGAGGATCTAAAAATGTTATCAGGGTGAATGTTGAAAGCAAGAGGAGAGGAATAGTAATCTCAGCATTACTACTGGTACCACGTGGGAGTGAGGCAAGGAATAGGAACCCATTGCGACAAACCTGGTGCAGGAGGGAAGGCTTCAGGTACATGGATCATTGGGGTACTTCCTGAGACCTGAACATGAATTATGGGTTGCCTTTAAACTGGACGGGCCCCAATATCCTGGGAAGGAGAATTGTTGTGAGTGGTTGGATAACTTTGTCCCACTGAGACATGTAAGGAATGGAAAGGTGCAGAAACCTCGGATGACAAGACAAGAGGGTCTTATCGACAAGACTAAGAAGGAAGCTTGGTAAAGGTTGAGGCCGCAAGGTTCTGATATAGTTGAGAGGTTTACAGTGTAGCTCAGAAATAACTCAAAAATGGATTGCGGAGACCAATAACAAACATTGGTGGGATGAATTTGGGAAAACCCAAGGCGTTCTACATTTACGTGAATAAGAGAATGACTAACGAGAGAGTAGAGCCGATTATGGATAGTGGAGGAACTTGTGCCTGGGGGCGGGAGAGGTAGGGTAGGACCTAAATGAATGTTTTGTTTTAGTATTCATTCGAAAGAGATACGTTGTTGTCAGTAAGAATACTGTGGAACTGGTTAGTTGGCATGAGTAGATTTATATTAAGGAAATTGATATGCTGGAAAATCTGACAAGCAAAAAGGACGGGCTGGGCCATCTGTATCTAAGTTTACTACGGAAAGCGACGAATGAGATTTTTGCTCCTCTGGCATGATCTTTGCTTCCGCACTCTCCAAGGGAGTAACACCGAATGATTGCGCGAAGGCGAATGTTGATTTGCTGTCCAAGAAAGGGAATAGGGAAATCCCTGCGAAATACAGATTTGTCAGTCTTACTTCTGTGGCAAGCAAGGATTCTGACAGATAGGAATGATGACTATTTGGAAAAAAATATATCTTGCTTAAAGATAGTGTGTTGGGCAGTTCATGCCTCATAAGCCTCATTAAGTTCCTTGAGAACGTAACGAGACAAGTTGATGAACATCAAGCATTGGATGTGGTGTATATGGATTTCAGTAAGGCATGAGATGAGGTTTCCGAAGATAGGCCCATGTATGATATTAGGAGATGTGGAATACAGGAAATTTTCATTGCTTGGTTACAGAATTGTCTTGCCGAACGAAGACATCGAGTTGTAGTGGATGGAATGTATTCCACCTGGAGATCAGTGAACGGTGATGTCCAGCAGGGATCTGCTCTTCAGCCTCGGTTCTTTGTAGTTTTTACAGATTTATTGAACGAAAAAGTGGAAGTATGGTTTAGTTAGTTAGCGGATGACACAAACGTCAGTGGTGCTGCACATAGTGTCAAGGGCTGTTGCAGGATTCAGAGCTGGAGAGAGAAGTGGCTGATGTCGTTCAATCTGGATGAACTCCATCAGGGTTAAAGACACGATTATCGGCCGTGTGGAGGAAAGGCTGATCGTGGGATACATGGACATAGATCCCTCACCATTGCCAATCAAGTTGATCGGGTTGTTATGCAGGCGAATGGTGTATTGGGTTTCCTTAAGGGGGAGAATGTGTTTAAAAGGCGCGAGATTTCGGTGCAGTTCGACAAAAAACCGGGTTCGACCATTAGACCACAGTTGGAATATTGTGTCCAGTTCTGGGCGCCTCGTTATTGGAAGGATGTAGATGATGTATATGCTTTTGAAAGGGTGTACAGTTTTATCAGAATGCTGCCTGAGTTTCATCCTGCGTAAGCACAGGCTGTAAACACTGGATAGAAGAAGGAAGAGACGTGACTTCATAGAGTTGCGCAAATTAATGAGAGGCATAGGTGGAGTAGATAGGCAGAGACTTTTCCCGAGGGCAGAAATTGCTGCAACGAGGTGCCATAGCTTTAAGGTGATTGGAGGAAACATGAAGAGAGATATAAATGGAAGATTATTTGCACAGAGAGTGGTGGGTGCGTGGAATGTACAGCCTGAGATGGTCATAAATTCAGTTTCATTTCGGACAGTTAAGAGACTGCTCGCACCAGGACGGCAGTAAGACGAGGTGTGGGCAGGTGAATTTGACCTCAGATTAAGATAAATGTTTGGCACAGCACGGTGGTCCGAAGGTGGTGTGCTAAACTAGATTCTATTTATTTTTAAATTGTCTGTTCTGAACAGGAACAAAGAAGCTAGTGTTTTCGTTGACTCTCAAGTAATTGGTAATGAACGCTAAGTGATAAATTGCAAATTTTCTTCAGTAATGGTCTTTTTATTGTATATTTTTTAACTTGCTATGAAACGTATTGATGGAAAACTATGAGGAATGCTCCCTCAATGTGAAGTCATGCTTCTGATGTTGTTGTGGTTCCACTCATGCAGCAAGGTCTCACCTTTCTGAGACTTTCGATAAACCTGTGAAAACATGAACTAACTTGGAGTTTCTAACAGGTCATATTCATTCATGGGTTTTGGAGCCACTGGTAAGCACTGAGTTTATTTGTCATCCCCAATAGCAATGCAGCAGGTGACAGAAAGCTGTTTTCTTGAACTGCTTTTATCTACGTGGTGCACACACACACACACAGAGTTGATTGCAAGGGGTTTCCAAAATTATGAAGAAGGGATATGGAAAATGAAACAAATTAGTCCCTAGTCAGGCAGCAGACGTGGAAGAACACTTGCAGACATTGGATCAATCATGTTTCTTTCGAGGACAGTACCAGTGCAGAATTGTCATCTACTCCCATTGATGACAATTGTGCTCAGGATCCTTGATGCCACTATCAGCCAAGTACTGCTTTGGAGACAAGGGAAGTCGTTCTGAACTCACCTCAATTGACATTGGAATCTCAGCTGAAACAAAGAAAAGCAAAATGACAGATCATGAATTGTTTGAAGAATGTGCTCACTGCTCTCACACATTCAGAAGAAAAATGATGCATGGATTTCTGATTCCGTCAAGAAGACGATTGTCCTATTTGTAATGAGGATGTGTATTTAAGCACAGTGGCAAAGGGGCAGAAAGAAGCTTCACTCTGTACTATTGGGAACAATACCATTCCGTTCACAGTGTATCGAACAGTGGTAAATACACACTATTGTCTGTTCCTAATGGACACTGATCATTCCAACCTCTTCATTCACTGATGACCAATAACGACATTCAAATTCAGCAGCATCCATCATCCAAGTTTCAGACTAAAAAGAGAAATGGAGGAACAGGGGAAGTGGAGTAACGGGGGAGTGATGTGACATACAGTAGGAATGGCAGAAGAGGAGTGTGAAGGGAGATGGGCAATAGAAGGTTTTGTAGCAGCAGAAGTGACAGTGCAAGGGAAATAGGAGTGTAGGAAGTAGGAAAAAGGAGGAAGATTGACAATTGGAGAAGAGTGACAGGGAAACGAAAGTACTTGGAGAAGAGTGATTGCTAGGCGATCAAACATCAAAGTCGTTCTGTGTCTCCATCAACTGCAGTCGCCAATGTTTCGCCCCTTAAATGCATTGTGTCATGTTTATTTCACTTCTTTTCAATATGAACAACAATGGTCAATTGTTCTAACAATTTGCTTCCAACTCGAAGTAGGCGATAGATTTTAATTTGACCACCTACAGTATATCTATAATGTATAATTATTTTGAATATTTATTCTTATCACTCTACTTCATGCAAACAAACTTAATGAATGAGTCCGTGTCCATCCTGCAGATGAAAACTTCCTTAATCTACGACTATTGCAGGGAATGTTGTAAACATCCTCCCCCAGTTCACGTAAAATGCCAAATGCCAAACCTAATCCAATATTAATGGCATATAAGCGTTATGAATAAGGCATGCAGATGGGGCAGAGTATAAAACGAGAATTCATCTTCATGTCCAAGGTATTATTCGTGGCTCTCTCATAAAAATTATCTCAACTGCATCACACTATTAATTCACCGAAATAAGAAAAGCAAGAGACTGGAATTCTCTATTCTTCTTAAGGAAATAATGTCTGGAGGACAGGAAGAAAATTGAGGTTTGTTTGTGATATTCATAAATTAAAATTATAATCAGCATTATTGTCACGTGCCCTTGTATAAGTCTACAATGCCACTGCTCATAGTGCCATTATTGGTCCAGGATACCGAGGTGAAGAATCGTGAATATTCGCTGCAGATTTCTAAAAATAATAAATTCAGACATAAGCATTTAAAAAATCGAATTACTAGAAACGTCTAGCATAAGAAGAGGTTTTTTAGTGATGGTGAAAATAATATTGAGGGTTGGGGTGGGGGTAACAGTGACTAATTTTGTGGATGATACGAAATAAAACCTGGAGGTTGACCATGTGGAGGAAAGTGTTAGCTTTCAGGAGGCATAAACTGATTGGTCAGATGGACCAATCAGTGGTAAATGAAATTTACCACTCATAAACGTGAGGGAATGCACTTCAAACGTAACAAGACAATAGATACTCAAACAATGAAGAAAGCTTTGTTTGCTCAGGTTTTTCTTTGGAGCAAAACAAGTTGAGGGGGAACCTGCTCAAGGGGATAAGAACATCCGGGAAATAGACAAGGTTAAGACACAGCAGTTGTTCCCCTCATTTGAAGGGTCAAGAACAAGAGGAAAGACTTGTGAAATGAAAGTTAAGAGGTTGAGGGAGGATATGTAGAAATTGTTCTGAACCTACACACTCGCATTTTTTACTGGAATGCACTGCGTAGGAGGGCAGTTGAGGCAGGTAAACTTGAAAACTTTCAAAAGCAGTTGGATGAGCACTTGGCCCATCAGACTGGCTTGGACTCTTCTCTAATGCGTGATTCTACGTGGTGGCTGCTAGGGCAGCGTTGATATATTCTGAAGCTCAAGTCAATGGCACTTCATGAGAGGCAGCAGCGCTCAGAAAGTATGTACGTTTGGACTATATCCTGGTTTTGTGTGATTTTTAAACGGTTTCTTATTCTCCAGACACGGTGCAAGCCTGTACTCCCTCAAATAAACCCCCGGACATTGGACACCCCATTCATCAACGGTGACTGAAAACCAAATAATTGCAAATGGAAACAAGAGAGGAATGTTTGAATGAGGAGCGGTATTTCGACTCCTCCAGTATGCTCCGCCAGAAGCATTTATGCTTCTTTTTTAAATCAACTGATCTATTCTTCCTGCATAGAAGTTCAACAGTGAGGCAGTGGGCAGTGAGTTCAACAGATTCAAAATCATTGAAGAGATGTACTTTCTCCATATCTCAATTTTGAACTTACCTCATCTGATTCTCTACCAATTAGCTTTTAACCAGCCTGTCTCAAAAGGGCAAACTTCCACCTGAGCAATCCCCTTCAGCATGTTAGGCACATCAATCCGATATCTCCCCCAATCGTCTGTACGCTAGCAAGTCCAAAACCAAGCTGCTCAATTACTTCCTCGACTGCAGCTCAATGTTGCCTGGAATCAACCGCGTGAAACTACACTGAACAGCATCTAGTGCCTCCACATCATTTCTCAAGAG
This sequence comes from Chiloscyllium plagiosum, assembly GCF_037043375.1. Classification (NCBI taxonomy): domain Eukaryota; kingdom Metazoa; phylum Chordata; class Chondrichthyes; order Orectolobiformes; family Hemiscylliidae; genus Chiloscyllium; species Chiloscyllium plagiosum. Next base: position 84,436,958 of record NW_028270175.1, read on the forward strand.
ACCAAAACTTGACACAATCTTTCAGGTTTGGAACTAAAGCCTTACGTAATTGTAACAATGCTTCTTTCCTACTTTCCTTTTCTTCTCCTGTATTGAATGTCAGGGTTTCATTTGCCTTTCTTATCAACTGCTGCATCTGAATACCTACGTTTTGATATTAATGCAGCAAGACGGTCAAATCAGTTATTGTTGACGCATTTTGAATCTGTTTCCCATTTAAATCGTGATTTGGCCTTTTATGTTTTGACCCAAATCGACAACCCGCACTGAGCCACATCAAACTCCACCTGTCAAGTTCTTCCCAAATGTCTTAGCGTATGGAAATTTATCTGTGAACTCTATCTCCTCATCGCTGCCTGTTTTCCAAACTCTTTGAGTATCAGTCAAGAGTCAACCACCTTGCTTTTTGTTTTGAGTCACCTGTCGGGCAGAGCAGTTCAGGATAGCAGTTTCCTTCACTAAAGTACATGAACGAACTAAATTGGTTTTCCTGACAATCCATTCATGGTCACAATCAGTATCTTAATTTAAGATGTGAATTCAAACTACAGTATCTGCCGTGGGAGGATTCAATCCCAGGTCATCAGAACACGATCTGGTCTCTCAATTATCAACTGAGCGTCAATATGACGAGATCAACCCTTCTCCGAATCCCACAAAGTGCAACGTCCCAATTTTGCCGTCATGTTATCGAAGACATCATTGTGAAAAAGTATGGGGGTGTTTGCTTTTTAATCAACCACTAGCGGTGCATGGACATCGCAACTCTGGGCAGCCATTGCTCGCCAAATCTTGAATTCTTCAACATCAAATGCCGCACCTCTATCTACCAAGGGAATTTACCGCTTCTGTACTAACTTTTGTGTACGTTCCTCCACAAGCAAATGTTGACGAAGCTCTGGGTCTGCTGAACTCCACTACGAACACCCTCGAGACGGAACACGCCAAGGCCCTGTTTATTGTGACTGGCGACTTAAATAAAGCCAATCCAAGGAAGATGTTGTCCAAACACCACCAGAACATTACCTGCCCGACTAGGGCCGGAACATTTTAGATCACTGCTAAACTACTGTGAGGGATGCCTATTACTCCATCCACTGCCTTCATTTTTGGAAAATTCAACACAATGCCATGTTGCTTCTCTACGCTTACAGGCAAAAGTTCAAGCAGTAGACCCCTTCATGGATGCAGGTCCAGTGATGGTCGGAGGAGGCAGAGTTTCAAATCCAGTGCTGTCTGGAATCGGATAATTGAGCCATGTTCAAACAGTCCGCGGGTACCTTGGACCAGTACAGCACAACTATCACACTCTTTATCAGCAAGTGTGTGGAGGACTGCATACCAACAAGGTCAATCTAGATGTTCCCCAACAGGAAATCCTGAAAGAAACAGGACATACAGAACCTAATAAAAGCAGGTTGGGAGGCCTTCGGATCGGGAGACCTACTCAAAAATAAGGAATTATCTTCGCAGAGCCATTAAGACAGCCAAGGACAAATACCAATCTAGAGACCCAGACAGACAGCTGCTGACTATGGCAAGGACTAATTATATCACAGGTTCTGAAAAGAGACAGTGGAAATAGCAGACGATGGCATATATCTCCCAGATAGTTGCAACGCCTCCATGCTCGCTTTGAGCTGAATTTGGGGGAGAGGTAACACCTATTCTGTCAAGTCCTTACAAACCTGTTACAACACTCACTACATCAGAAATCAGATCAGCTTTCCTTCGTATGATACCAAGGAAAGTGATGGGACGAGATGGAGCTCTCGGACGTGCACCCAGACCGTGCCCAGATCAACTGCTAGAGGACTTCTCGGACATCTTCAAACTCTCCCTGCAGCAAGCCATTGTGCCAGTTTCAAGAGGGACAACATCATCCCTATGAAGAAGAAGGCTCATGCAGCCTTACTCAATAACTACCGCCCAGTGGCCCTTATTTAGTTGGTCCTGAAGTGGTTTAACAGTCTGGTCATGGCATCAATCAAATCCACTCTCCCCACTATTCTTCACCAACTCAAACCTGCTTATCGGATCAACACATCCACATCAGATGCCGTATCACTTACGTTTCAATTCTCTTTAGAACATCTTGACACCAAGAACAGCTACGTAAAAATCCTACTCATTGACTACAATTCAGCCTTCAATATTATTAACCTCACGAAACTCATTACTAAAGTTGGTGATCTTGGACGAAGCCCATCTCTCAGCATCTTGATCTTAATTTCCTGACTCACAGTCCACAATCAGAGAAAATTGGGAACAAATTGTCATCCTCAGAAACACTCAACACGGGAGTCCCCTCCCCCCCACCCCGACCAGTGGTGCGTATTCAGCCCCTACTGCACTCATCGTATATCCATGACTGTATCGCCAAATACCAGACTTATGACATTTGCAAGTTCGCTCATGACAGTAACATCATTGGTCGAATCTCAGATGGCGACGATACAGACTACATACGGGAAGTCGAAGACCCAGGGACATGGTGTACTGAGAACAATCTAGCTCCCTATATCAGAAAAATCAAGGAAATCATGATTGACTTTTGGCGGAATGGTACTCAAGCCCCACCCCCCCACACACTAACAGCACAGAGGTGTAACGAGTGGAGATTGTCACGGTTCTGAGAGTGGTCATTCAGAACAAGTTTACTTGGACTCTTCATGTGGACGTACTGGTTACAAAGGCCCATCAACATATTTTCTTCTCCAGGCAGCTGAGAAAAGATGGCATGACTTCGACGACGCTTGCCATCAAGGGCATTCTGTCTGGATGTATCACTATCTGGTATGGCAAAAGTGCAATTCAAGATTGGAGACGGTTGCAGAAAGTAGTGAACTCGGCCCGGTCAATCACAAAGGCTAACCTCCCATCCATACTATCCAATTGCCAGGCCTGCCGACAAGGAAAGGCCGCCAGCATTCTCAGAGATCAACCCCACCTGGCAATGTTTTTCTACAACCTCGACCGTCGGGGAGAATATATAGAAGAGAAAATGAGGTCTGCAGATGCTGGAGATCAGAGATGGAAATGTGTTGCTGGAGAAGCGCAGCAGGTCAGGCAGCATCTAGGGAACAGGAGAATCGACGTTTCGGGCATTAGCCCTTCTTCAGGAATGTATCTTCTTCAGGAGAATATATAGAAGCCCGAACACGCACACATCCGGTTTCACAATAGTTTCTACCCGACTGTTGTTAGAAAACTGAAAGGACTCATAAACTCTTAATATTCGCCTGTAACTGTATTTCTGGGGTTTTTGTTGCCTCTGTTAAACTATTATTTACTAACCTATGCTACTTAACTTCGAGATTTGCCTGAATTGCTTGCAAGACAAAGCTTTTAACTGTGCCTCTATACACGTGAAAATAAATTGAATTCAGTTCAATTCAATTCGATTCAATTCAATTCAGTTCAATTCAATTATCGAAAATTGTTACAATTTCTCTCCCTCTCAGGAATATACTTTGTTTGAGAGGAATTTGGCATCACCCAAGTATTTGCCATTGTACTCCAAATGCCCTGCCCTTTAAATCATGTTTCCCAGAGCATTCCAGTGCCATATCCTTCCTCAGGCCAGTATCATTATCGTTGCTCGAAAGCAAATCTCGTGTAAGTGACTCTGTCTTCAGTCTTTCCATCTGAAGTTGAAGCTCTAGCATGTTGTGATCATTCTTTGCAAGATGGTAATTAAATACAAGACCATTTATCAGTTCTTGCTCATTATGTAATACCAAACCAAAAGTAGCCAGTTCTCCGGTTGTTCCATGACATGTTGCACGAAGAAACAATCACTTGAGCACTTAATGAATCGTTCTTCGAGGCTGAGCTTTCCAAGAATTTTAATCCAGTAAATTCGCATCTTCAAACCACCCATAATCGTTTTTGTGCATCTCTCACAGTTCATTTTATTCCCTGGTTTATGTTGTTCATTACTTTTGGTCGTGGGATACTGGTGGAAATTACTCCTCCTAATGACTTTCTTCCATTGCCGTGTATTTCCGCCCATAATGATCAATCATTCTGCTCCCTCATGTTAATTTCATTTCTTGTCACAGCCTTTATGTCTTTCTTAACCAGTAGGGCGGCACGGTTAATTAGCGATTAACATTGCTGCGTCACAGCACCAGGGTCTTGGGTTAGATTCCAACATCAGCAGATTGTCTGTATGGAGTTTGCACATTCTCCATGGATTTGCATGGATTCCTCCAAGGTTCCCCAGGATCTTACACGGGTTACATGAATTGGCCATGTTTAATTGCCCGTCGTGTTCTGGGACGTGTAAGTTAGGTGCATTAGTGAGTGGTAAATATACAATGATACCTCGAACATAGAACATTACAGCGCAGTACAGACTGTTCAGCACTCGATTTTGCGCCGACCAATGGAACCAATCTGAAACCTATCTATCCCACATTTTTCTATGTCTATCCATAGATTTATCCCATGGCCATTTAAATATCCTTACATTTGGCGAGTCTACTTATGCCGAAGTGAGGGCATTTCTATGAGTGCAGAAACCAACACTGACATCAGTCCTATATCTATCACCCCTCCATTTAAAGTTATGCACCCATGTCTTCGCCACCACCATCTAAGGAAAATGCCCTCACTGTCCACCCTATCGAACCCTCTGATTACGTTATATGTCTCAATTAAATTACCTTTCAATTTCTTTCTCTCTAACGGAAACAGCATCAAAACTTTCAGTATTTCCACATCAGACCTTTCATGCATATTCGGCAACATTCTGATAAATCGCCTCTGAACCTATTTTAAAGCTTTCACATCCTTCATATAACACGGGGATCAGAACTGAACGCAATTATCCAAACGCAGGTGCACCAGAAATCTGTGAAAATGCAACATGGCCTCGTGCCTCCGAAATCCAATTTCTCTCCTCATAAAAGTTGATGCACCACATGCCTTCTTAATAACATTACCAACCTGGGTAAAAACCTTTAGGGATCTTTGTATGTGGACACCGAGATCTCTCTGCTCTTCTACACTCTGAAGAATCTTACCTTTAGCCCACTACTCTTTATTCCTGTTCTTCCTTCCAAAGTGAATCACCTCACACTTTTCCACATTCAACTGAACTTGCCACCTCCCAGTCCACCTCTGCAACTTGTCTGTGTCCCTCTGTAACCTGACATCTTTTATCTCTGTCCACAGCTCTACCGACCTAAGTATCATCCGCAAATTAACTAACTCAACCTTTTACGCCCTCATCCAATCATTTATAAAAATGACGATCAGAAGTGACCCCAAAACAGATCCGGGCGGAGCACCACTATTAACTGAACTCCAGGATGAACATTTCCGCTCAAACACCACCCTTTGTCTCCGTTCAGCTCGACAATTTCTGAATCAAACTGATAAATCGCCCTCAATCCCACGCCTCCATATCTTGTGCAATAGTCTACTTTGGGCACCTTCTCAAACTCCTTCCTGAAATGCATATACACCACTTCAATTGCTTTCCTCTCATTCACCTGTTTGGTTGCCTTCTCAAAGAAAACAATAAGGTTTGTGAGACTCGACCTAAACATCACAAAACGGTGTTGCCAATCCCTCGCCAAACTATTCCACTCTAAATGATCATGTTCCCTATCAGTTAGAAACTTTTACAACACTATACTGCAAAGTAAGGCTCAGTGGTGTATAATTATCAGTATTTTCCGCACTCCCCTTCTTGAATAACAGGACAACATTCTCTGTCCTTCAGTCGTGTGGCACTTTTCCTGTAGACATTGACAACACAAAGGTCAGGGCCAAAGGATCTGCACGCTATTATGGGTCTTTGGGGTTGGGGTGCGGTGACGCTTCGAAAGGATCGGAGTGGACGTGTTCGGCCAAATGGACCGTTTCAACCCTGTAGGGAATCCATTCTTTGATTTTTTTTGAGAAGCTGCACCGCCTGCTCCTTCATGGCTATCCATTCAGAATACTGAGAACTTTGGACATTTATCTCCCCAGTCCTGATCTCCACGCAATTTTGATCAATTATTGTCGCTGTTTGTGTTGTCAACTTCTCAATTTTATTTCAAATACTGCTTGTAATTTTGAACAAGGTTTTTCAATAATATCCATTGATTTGATTTCTCTTTTGATATTTTCTTCTGCACTACGGTTTCCACACTCGCCATTCTTATTTATTAATCCGTCATAATAATGAGCCTCATCTCTGTCATGTACTCCAAATTACAACTGGTATTTGGACATTTATGATTTCTTCCCTCACCACCTTCATTAGTCTGGCCTTGACTCTTTATCCAAGTCACCTTTACCATCTGCTCACTTTCTGACCTAATGCTTTGGTTCCCAGCCTCCTGCATTATGAGTTTAAATCCATTGTGTTGCTCGATTGAACCCGTCTGCCAGGATGTTGCTGCCCCTTCAGTTGCGATGCAACTCCTTTTATTGCACGTCCGTTCTGTCCTGAAATTGATCACAATGTTACAAAAATACGAACCACTCTCCCGCACCAGGTATATTAGCCACATTTTAAGCGAATCTATTTTTGTATTCCTGCCTCACGTCCACGTGGCAAAGGGAGTAATCTTGATTTTTAAATCACGAAACTACTGTTTTTAAACACAACACCCTGAACTCTCTATGGAGGACCTTCTCACTTTACGCGCCTGTGTCATTCATACCAATGTGCACCACTGCTTCTGGCTGTCCACACTCCCCCTTGGCAACTCGTGAGCATGCGCAGAAACATCCTTGACCCTGCCACCAGTGATCCTGCTTTTGAAGAAATGTCAAATCTGCTTTATCGGCAATGATTTTGCCAGGCTTACTGAGCGTTTCCAGTAATTTCTCATTTTGTCACCAGATATGATTGTTTACTGAGACAAAATCTGCACCGTACAGAGTTGAAAAAAATCTGAATTTTAATTCTTTTAAAATATCTAAACATTTGTTTATCCAAAAATGTCCAATTATTTCTTTATCAATCCATTAACGTCATCTTTTTCATTTTTGCAATCCATGAACTAAAGCGTTTTTTACATCTCTTTTCATTTCAGTACAATTACAGAGGACTCTTCGCATAGACACGCATACAGGCACATACAAAGAATTACTTTGTTGAAAAATACGAATAATAATATCAATAATTGGAATTATACCTGGAATTAAACGGTTAGATAATAGAAGGATAAGAATGGTTGGCCTGATTCATCCTGGATCATAAAAGACGGAGATGTAAACATGTTGGGATGCTCAAGATTATGAAAATGTTGTAAGGGTATCAAAAAGGAGATTTTGTATCCGTTAGTTGGTATTACAGTACGTACGATATGCGGGTAATATCGGGAATAAAACAATGGCGAGAGAAAGTTTAGAGTCAATCAATGATAATAGTGGAAAGTTGTGCGTGAAGTATGAGGAGATAGGAAAGGCGCTGAATAAATATTTTTCGCCGATATGAACACTGAAAAAATATTGCCAAGGGGAATGCTGAGCAACAGCTACTCGACACCATGTGATTGACATTTACAAGGAGGAGGTTTCAACAATTCTGTAATGGGTAGAAATAGATAATTCCCCAGGACCAGATGGAATTTATCATCATATTCTCTGGGAATCCAAAGAGGAGACTTGCTGATCCTTTCGATTTCGTCTTTATGTCCACATTGACTACAGAAATATTGCAATAAAGCTGGATGACAGCAAATGTTGTACTCTTGTTCAAGAAAGGGAGTAGGGACAACCCTGGAAATAATAGAGCATTGAGCCTTACATCGTTTGCGGGTAAATTACAATCAATGTTTGAAATAGCTACAATTAATAATCATCGAGAGAGGAATATGTTGATTAGGGAGTGGGCAAAACGGTTTTGTGAAGGGTAGGTCGTGCCTTTCAAAACTTATTGAGTTCTCTGATAAGTGACCAAACAGGTGGATGACGAGAAGGCGGATGATGTGGTGTGTGTGGATTTCAGTAAAGCTTTGGTAAGGTTCCTCGCGCTAGAAATAAGGAGATATAGGATTGTGGGTGATATAGAAGTTTGGATCAGAAATTGGCTAGCTAGAAGAAGGCAAAGGGTGGTGTTTGATGGGAAATCAACGAAGAGACAGTGTGGTCTGCAGATACTGGAGATCACAGTTGAGAGAGTTTTGCTGGAAAAACGCAGTAGGTCAGGCAGCATCCGAGTTGCAAGAAAATCAAAGTTTCAGGCCAGAGCCCTTCATCCGGATTCCTGTGAAGGCTTTGGCACAAAACATCGATTTTCCCGCTCCTTAGATACTGCCTGACCTGCTGTGGTTTTCCAGCAACAGACTCTCAACTTAACTGGGAAATGTTCACCCTGCAGTTTAGTTTCTAGTGGTGTACCACAATGATCTGTTTTGGGACCTCTACTATTCGTCATGTCTATAAATGACCTGGATGAAGGTGTAGAAAAATGAGTTAGTAAATTTGTCCATGCCACCAAGGTTGGTGGATTTGTCGAGAGTGCTGAAGAATGTTGCAGGTTAAACAGCGACATAGATAAGCTGCAGAGCTGGGCTGAAGAGCGGCAGTTAGACATTATGCAGAGAAGTGTGAGAAGATTCGCTTTGGAAGACGCAAAAGGAATAAAGTTTACTTGGCTAATGGCAAGATTCTTGGTACTGTAGATGAGTAGGGAGATCACAGTGTCCATGTACTGTGCATAGGTTCCTGAAATTTGCCACCCAGGTGGTTAGGATTATTAAGAAGGCATACGGTGTGTTGACTTGTATTGGTAGAAGGATTGAGTTTCGTAGGCATGAGGTCATATTGCAGCTGTGCAAACTCTGGTGCCGTTCCACTTGTAATGTTGAGTACAGTTCTGCTCCCTTCATTATAGGAAGGATAAAGAAGTTTTGGAAAATGTCCACCGATTTCCTAGGACGTTGCCTACTGTGGAAGTAGCTTCTCATATTGAATGTCTACGAAGGAAGTGGGACATGAGCGTGTTTTCCTTCGAGGGAAGAAGGTGAAAAGGTGACTTAATTGAGATGTATAAGATCGTCAGTGGGTTACGAGAGAGCCTTTTTCCTCGGATGGTGATGGCTCGCACTAGGGGAAATAGCATTAAATTGAGGAGGATATATATATATAGGGTAGATATCATAGGTGGATTCTTTACTCAGATTGTCGGAGGGAGTGGCTCGTCCACTTTCATGCAATATAAATGGTCATTGGATAAACATATGGATGTAAATGTAATAGTGTATGGCAGATGAGCATCAGAATAACTCCATAGGTTTGCTGAAGGGCATGATATTAGGGTCATAGAATCATAGAGATGTACAGTACAGAAACAGATCATTCGGTCCAATTTGTCCATGTCGACCAGATATGCCAACCCAATCTAGTCCCAATTGCCAGCACCCGGCCCATATTCCTTCAACCTCTACCTATTCATATACACCTCCAAATGCCGTTTAAATGCTGCAATTTCACCAACCTCCACTACTTTCTTTGTCAGCTCATTCCATGCACGTACCACGATCTGCGTGAAAAAGCTGCTCGGTAGGTCCCTTTTACATCCTTCCCCTCTGACCCTAAGACTGTGCCCTCTAGTTCTGGACTCCCCAACCACAGGGAAAAGACTTTGTATGTTTATCCTATCCATGCCCTCACACCTCATGATTTTATAAACCTCGATGAGATCACCCGTCAGCCTCCGACGCTCCATGTAAAATAGCCTGAGCGTATCCAACCTTTCGCTATAGCTCAAATCCTGGGAACATCCTTATGATTCTTTTCTAACCATTTTTTAAGTTTCAGAACATCTTTCCGATAGGAAGGAGAAAATAATTGCACGCGATATTCTAACGGTGGCCGACCAATGGCGTGTACAGCCTCCACATGACCTCCCAACTACAATCCTCAATACTCTGACAAATAAAATAAAGCACACCAAGCGTCTTCTTCACCATCCTATCTATCTGGGACTCTAATTTCAAGGAGCTATAAGCCTGTATTCCAAGGTCACTTTGTTCAGTAACACTGCCTTTCCATTAAGTGTAAATGTCCATTTAGGATTTGCTTATGTTCTATATTCGATGTAGTGATGTAGTTGGGGAGAAATGGTGAGTTGTCTGGAAGGCGTCAGCACACAGTTCTGAATCCAGGGCTATCTTGGAGGCACAGAGCGAGAGAGAGGAAGGTCCTGAATCCAAAAGTGATAGTGATGGAACATGAGCTTTTTTCAGGGTAGATGCTTTGATAGACATACAGTGAGCATGAGGGAGCTAAAAGGAAATGGAGGTGACACTTATCCTTGCAAATTGGCGAAGTTTATTGATGCTGGACATTGCTTCAGACCGCAGATGCTTCACTGAAATGCTTGGTGAACTCAGACGATGCACGGTGAGTCTAGTGGTCTGGCCTCCACTGGGGAGAGAATGGCCCTCTTCAGTACTAGCTCTTACATCAGTAGCGACTCTGAACTGAGAAAGCTGACATATGTCCCCATTAACATTTCCAGTTGGGGAAAGAAACAGTGATCATATAAAATCCAATGGCACCTGGTCGATCGTGACTACATCCAGCCATGAAGGGTGGCGGAATCAGTCTGGCAATAATTGAGAGCGACACAAAGGAGTGGGGCATGTTGCTAATGAGGTGAGTTCGATAAACAGGCACGAGAAAACTAGATCCGCTCCCTCTGTCACACTAAGCGAAAATGATGCTGAATCCAATTATTGTTAGATTCAGCTCAATGAGTCGAAAGCTGTGCTGACCCACAAATTAATTGTCCTTCTCTCCGTGTGTACCATACTCATGGGGTGTGAGCCATCTCCTCCTCATCCTGGGTAACAGAATCTCCAGAATTTCCTGAGTAACAATTTAGTGAGGTTTAATAACTGCCATCTATTCCTCAGTACCAGGTTTGGCAAAAGAAATGTCCTCTTCCCGCTCCTGACTGGAAGATACCCCAAAAAAACAAGTGTTCTCATTCCTCTCTTGTGAATAAGAATTGAGGCACTGTATGGCCTTTTCGTAGTCTTTTTATCAACTATTGACGGAAAACATTTCTGCTGTTTTTGGAAATCATTGTCAAAAAATGACTGATGGAGTTTATGCTTTTCTTTGCTCTCTGATTAAACACGCAAGCTGACCAAGCAAGTGGTTAGCGCTGTTACCTCCCAGCAGAAGGAAGCTGGATCCGATTCCACCGTCGGGCGACCTTCTGTGTGGAGTTTGCACAATCTGCCTGTGTCGGCATGGGTTTCCTCCAAATGCTCCGGTTTCCTCCCATAGTCCAAATATGGGCAGGTTAGGTGAATTGGCCATGCTGATTTGCCCGTAGTGTTAGGTGAAGGGGTAAATGTAGAGGAATGGGTCTGGGGCTTTGTACTTCGGAGGTTCGGTATGGACTTGTTCGGCCTAAGGACCTGTTTCCACACTGTAAGTAATCTAATCTAAAATCATTTCTCTATGTGCCAATATTACACCTCTTTGCCTCTTCTAGTGGTACTCAGCTAATGAGGACTTAATGGCTACTTCGGATTTCTCTGTAACCGGTAAATGGGGACTGAATTACTTCCCCCTGTTTCTGAACAATAGTCTCAATGTTCTAAATGCTGTGTCAAGATTAAAAAAGGCTTGATCACGGCACACATGCGAAGAGGGTAACATTACAGAAGACCGTTGAACAATAAATGCGCTTATTCTGAATTCTGCTCTCCAGAAAGTTACCCAACAGCCATTGCAGGCAGCCGGTTTGTTATTTTTTCTCTGTCTCCTTTTGGAAAGAGTGTGGACCATATACAATGCTGTAATCTTCTGGCACTGCTCCCACATATACGGAAGCAAGATTTAAAAGATGGAAAGATATATGGTCCATGCGTGAGCGACCATCATACATTCCATCCAAAGCGAGGAATTGTTCTTTTCCTGTCATATGAAAAGTGATATGAGGAACAGGTTAACTGAATCTGCTTGTTCTGTGGCTTTGATTAATGCCTGTTTCCATGGATTGTCATTATCGCAGTGTAGTGTTTCCATCGTTCACTGCAAAATAGGCTCCGTTCAATGTGTTATCCCATAATATAAGTGGAAGTATCATCGATCGCACGAGCTGGAATCAACAGTTGCAGGGAGAGGGGAAGGAGAGTTCAGACTCTGCGATCATTAAACTGAAATGTTCCAATGATATACACGGTAATAGCTGAGAATGCCTGATATTTTTCTACTTATTATGATCGTTTATCGTTATCAAAGAGGATCAAATATGCACATTACACTATTCGATAGTCTTATTATCCAATCCTGGCTATTGTTGGTAGCCCAGGGAATTCATATTGTCCAGTTTTTATTTCTATGAAACATGTGTAATTGTATTCATGATATTTATATTTATTCCAGCGTTTCTGACGCATTATGCAGATAGTTCGAGTAGGGGGAGGCCATGTCGGATGTACTGCTTGGCAATAAACCATGCCAGTTGTCAATCTCTCGGCAGAACAGCATTTCGATGATAGTTATTTGCTATACTCATGGAGAGGGATAAGAGCAGATTATATGGGAAATATTTAACTGAGGAAGGGGCGATTTCAATGCTATTCTTCTGGAACTCGGGCTCCGAAATTGGGAACAGATGTGCTCATGGAAACGCACGACAGACTTTTGGAGATTGTTTTCGAAGCATTTGCTAATGGTGCTGTATAGGCTTGTTCCAGTGGGGCAAAGGTGGGATGGTATTTTGAAATGATTCTGTGTGACAAAGGATGTGGAACACCAATTCAAGAGGAAGAAGGAAGATACTTAAGTTTGAGAAGGTAAGGTTTCAAGCGATAAAATGTAGCTAGGAAGCAACTGAAGAATGGACGTAGGAGATCAAGAAGGGGGTATGAAAAAGATTCAGCGGGTAGGATTAAGGAAAATACTGAGGCAGTCTACACTTACGTGAGGAATAGGTGGATAGTCAGAGTGAGGATAGGGCCGATCAGGGATAGTGGAAGAACGTGTACATTGTGACGGAGGAAGTAGGCGAAGTTCTTAATGAACACTGTGCTTCAGAATTCACTATTGAAAGGAACATTGATGTTTCTGAGGACAGGCTGAAACAGACTGATATGTAAAAACGTTTGACGTGAGGAAGGAGGCTGCGCTGACAATTTGGTAAAGCATCCGGACAGATAAATCGCCTGGGCCATAAGGGATATCCCCTCAGTTACTAGAGGAATTGAGGGAAGAGATTGGTGCGCCTTTGGCAGTGATCTTTGCATTCTGAGTGCCTACTGGATAAACAAAGAACAAAGAGCAACGAACATTTACAGCCCAGGTACAGGCACTTCGGACCTTCAAACCTGAGCCGATCCAAATGTACTGCCTTGACCTGTCGATCAATTACTAAGCATCGGTATCCCTCTACTCTCCACCTACTCCTGCATTTATCCAGACGCATCTTAAATAAATCTACCGTGCTTGTCTACCATCTCTGCTGGCAAAGCATTCCAAACACTCACCGTTCTTGCCGCTTGTATACACCTTGAGCTTTTCACTTCTCATCTTGAAAGCGTGCCCTCTCGTTATTAAATTCTTCACCCTTGGAAAAGGGCTTGTTTCTATCCATCCTGTTAATATTCTTCATGATTTCATGAACCTCAATCTGGTCCCCCCCTCAATCTCCCTTTTTCCCATGAAAATAACACTAACCTACTCAACCTTTCTTCATACCTAGCAACTTCCATAGCAGGCAACATCCTCTTAAACCTTCTCTGCACCCTCTCCAAAGCGTCCATATCCTCTTGCTGATGTGGTGATCTGAACTGTACACAGTATTCTAAATGTGGCTGAACCAATGTCCTTTACAATGTTTACATGACTTGTCAGCTCTTATACTCAATACCCCGTAGAATGGAGGCAAGCATATTATATGCCTTCTTGACCACTTTATACTCATGTGCAGTAACCTTCAGAGTACAATGGATTGCACTTCCAGATCACTCTGCCTATCAAGTCTCATCCGTTCATTATGTAAGTCGCTCCAAAAGCAGTCTTACCTGAATGCATTCACTCACATTTTATCTGAATTGAAATCCATCTGCCCAATAGTTCCAGAAAGCTGGAGGGTCCCAAAAGTTCTTCTCTTGTTCAAGAAAGGAAATAGGTTAATCCTTGGAATTAAAGGCCAGTCAGTTAGCGAGTTATGAGAAGATTTCTAGATGAGGTTGAGCTACTAGATGTAAGTTTGCTCGCTGAGCTGAGTGGTACAATTTATGATGTTTTGTCATACAACTTGATAACGTCATCAGTCAGCCTCCAGTGAAGCCACGATCTTATGCCCTACCTACTATTTCCGTGTTTCGTTTTCCTATGGATGGTGATGTCCTTTCCAGTTCTTCTTCTCAGAGGGTGTAGATGGCGTCCAACTCCATGTGTTTGCTAACAACATTCCAGCTGGAATGCTATGGTTCTAGAATTCTCGTGCGTCTCTGTTTGGCTTGTCCTCGGCTGTGTTGTCCCAGTCAAATGTGTATTCTCCCTCATCAGTATGTAAAGATACTAGTGATAGTGGGTCATGCCTTTTTCTGGCCAGTTGATGTCCACGTATCTTCCTGGCGAGTTTTCTGCCTGTTTGTCCAAAGCAGTGTTTGTTATTGTTCTTGAAAGGTAGTTTAGGAAATGACGGTTTTGTTTTGCTTGTTCTCAACATGGGGATTTTGAACTGATTAGCTTCTGCTTTAGTATGTTGATCGGTTTGAGGGCAACCATGATGCCAAGGGTGTGGAAGCTTTGAAAAGGGTTCAGAGGAGATTTCTTTGGATATTGACCAGTTTGGAGGGACGGTCTTACGAGGAAAGGCTGAGGGACTTGAGGCTCTTTTCATTGGACAGAAGAAGCTTGAGAGGTGACTTAATTGAGACATATAAGGAAATCAGAGGATGGCCAGTGACAGCTTTTTTCCTCAGATGGTGATGATTAACACGAGGGGGCATTGCTTCCAATTGAATGGTGATACACATAGCAGGGATGAAAGAGGTAGTTTTTTTACGAGAGAGCAACAGGAGTGTTGACCACCCTACCTGCCACAGCAGTAGAATCGATAAATTTAAGGGCATTTAAATGGTCAGTAGATTGTCATACGGATCAAAAAGGAATATTGTAATTTATACGTGCTTCAGATTAGTTAAATTGGATGGTGCAACATCGTGGGCCAAAGGGCTCTTCCTGCACTTGAATGTTCTATGAACCGTATTCTATGATCGACACTTCCGGGAAAGTGTTAACTGTTTCAAATAGTTCTGAATTTGCTCACCCATTTCGTGGAAATACACTCCTTCAAGACATTTATTATTACTATCCCACTGAGTTCTTTTTAGCCGACCATAAGCTTTTTCAGCAGCTGACTGTCCCGTCCACGAAAATACAGAAACTCGCATGTGAAGTAGTGCCAACGGAACTACATTAAATCAATTTAACATGATTATTGAACTAAGTTTAATAATCTCTCTTTGAAAATACCTTTGGACTGTTCCACAATCCCTGTTGCCTGCGGGTGTGAGCGCAGTGCTGTTGCCATTGAATTGATACTGAGTCACACAAGTGACCTTTGTTTTGAGCCATATAATCTGATTTATTGTCTGTGCTTATCATTTTATTTCACCCGAAGTGGGGCTGAAGTTCAGTCAACAATATTTTCAGTACTATATGTGCAGTAAAACTAATGCTGGGGAAGGCTTAAATTCATTTGCTAAATACATCGACAATACTAAACAGCATTTATAACATTGTACCTTAATTATTGAATAAAATCAATTTGCAAGCACGCAAAAGGACCATCTGGCACGGGATAGTCCCGGAAGGACTTTTAATTCCTTTACCCTTGCTATTCTTCATACGAATAAGGTTAATTTTGAACTGAAGTATTCAAAATTGGTCTACTTAGAGGTAAGAAAGACCAAAAGAGAGTGTGAGGTGTATACTTGTACGGGCTAGTGGAAGGTCAACTTAGAAGGCGCCTGCACTAAAATGGACAGCAGTAAGGATTTCGATGCAGGGAAGGAATCCACTGGCCATTAGATGACATTTATTTGAATAATTTGTCAAGGTCGTCATGCTGCTGCGTTAGGACAGCAGCGCCAGTTTATCTTGTACATTAACATACAACTGAGAAGCTCTGTCGTACAGTGGACGCCCGATCGCTGGGGCTGCAGCCAAGGCGTTTTTGAGGACAAAACATGATTGTTTCGCCAAATTAGACAGGTGAAACGTAAAGGCAACTTTCGAAGAGGAATATGGAGTGTTCTCTTTAGAGTGATTTGGAATGTTTGAAAGCCACTGCTTGTAAAGGTTGACCAGTCCCAAAACGGAACCTCGGCTATTTCCGAGATGTAGGGTTTGAGTTTGCAAGATGTGACTATTGCAGTCTGAATAAGGGAACGGCCAGTATCACTGATCAATTCACGTTTTTTTTTGTTTCCTTTTTCCCCTTCTGTGTACCACTCAGAACTCAGACTTTAACATCAGATGGGAGTTCTATCTGCTCTATATTCGTGTGTCCCCCAGCACATGCGGTATTCCTCCAACTGACCAATAAAGTATCTGTCCATTCGATATCTGTTTTTCCTCCCATTCGTTAATTGAGAATGTCAGTATTTTTCCCATAATTCTATCCCAAATTCGGTTTACTGCGTGTTCAGAAGAGGTCATATCACAAGTCCCTCACTTCCTGATCTCCAGAGAGGGCAGACAGCAGTCATTTCATATATCCACTTACCTGTTCACAATGGCACTTAGAAGGGAAAGGGCTTCTGCATCTCCTTTAAGACTTGAATATCATTCAACATCATCCACACATCTTGATTAGTTGTCTGAGAATTCAAATCCTACATTTCCAAAATGCCAAGTCTCACAAAGTGCATGCACAATGAAAGACTTTTCGTGTCTGGAATAAAATATTAGCTCAAATGTTAAAACGTAATATGTCCAGAAAATAAAATTCCAAACGTGATAAATTCAAGTTCGAAGAGATAAATTTAACCAACCTTAACAACCTAATGTTTTTGTTTAATGAACCATTCCTGACAAATATAGATTTTATTGAGTACAGAAAGTCCCTCAAAGGGGATTGACATTTACCTTGCAAGATCGAAACTAAAAAAGGTATAGACAACAGTTTAAAATAATCACAGATTTCCAACACGCAGACATAAATGAAAGCATTTCCGGATCTCGAGTTCTGGGCAGAAAGAAAACTAAGATTACATAGGACCACGTGTCACCACGAATGAATAAATGTACACTCAGTCCAGTGAGAGCAATATCAAGCAGACTATCGGTTTCAATCTCTCTTTCTCTCCCTCAGCTCTTCTTTCCATTTTCAACGTTTTTGTGAAAATGTCTGCCAATTGTTCTGTGCGATCGCAATTAAACATACTGTAAGTTGGAAATGGGTTGTCAGTTCTTCATGTGCACATCACGCATTTAGTTACAAAGTTATAGTTTCGGAATCAAATCCCCAATCAATCGGATGTTTAGTGCATGCACACACACCATCGCAATCGTTCTAACATTGACAGTGAACATCGTTTAATTGCTATATGACAATACACCAAGTTGTGCAATTCACACAAATGATTTAACAAAATGTTCAACCTTTTAAATGGGCCTGCAACCCTTTAAATATTTTCCTGATCGGTTATTTTCTCATAAAGTTCCTCTTCCGAATTACATAGAGCATCTGTTCCATTGTTCCTTACGAACCATATCGATTCAATATTTTCTGTGGACGTCGAATTATTACGAAATAGATCACTTAGATAAATGTCACATGTATTTCATAATAATGGTGCTAAGATTCAGAGAGAAAAAATGAAGATATGTTTGTATTACGATTGTTCACTTTTTTTCTTAAGGGCGAGATGTTGGTAATTCAGAAACATGTATGTTCAGATAAAACGGAGGGGATTTTCTGGACTTAGAGGCAAGCTTAAAGTGCAGGCTCAGCTGCACGAATGGAAAGTCTGAGAGACGAGCTGATCCAAAATAGATCTATCGAACAGTTAACTGTTTAAAGGATACATGAATTTTCATTGCTGTTTTGACAATTATTTGAATGAGTGAGCTTTGAGAAGACTTGTAGCTCAGGTTGAGGTTGTGGATTCAGGTTCACTCGCTGATCTGGAAGGTTCGTTTCCAGACGTTTCGTAACCATATTAGGTAACACCATCAGTGAGCCTCCATATGATGCCCTGGTAGCTAAACCCGCTTTCTATTTCTGTGTTGTGGTTTCCTTGGTTTGGTGAGACATGACCCACTCTCACTCGTATCGTTACACACGAATGAGGAAGGAGACCACTTCAACAGGGATATTATAGTATCGTGAATAGTTTCACCTCTGTACTTGCTGCTCCTGGAATGACTGCAAACTCTACTTTCTCAAGGGTATCGTTTCAAACCGTTTGGCTCTTCCTCATTAACCAACCCCCAACAATTTTGGCTATTCAGGGCGGCGTTTTAGCCTCCACTGTGCTTTGCATTAGCACTCCAACAATATTCACTCGCATATTATGGTTTCGTATATCTGGCTTCGCAATATTTTCCAATACTTTTCTTAATCCATAAATACTGCAATTCATGTGGCCAAATTTAATGGAGTAAAAACAACGGAGCCTTTTAAATTCTATGTTCCCTTCACTTTTTAAAATCTGTGGTAAGTTATCAGTATGATCTTCACTGATATCAAACACTCCCTTACCACATCAGAATGTCTCTTTTCCCCAACTTCTCCCCTTGCAGACTGAAACTGAAGTTAGAAGCCAAATTTTCATTAATGAGCCAAGCCATAGTCGTTAGCCATTTCAACTGCTGATCTTGTGCTTTTAACTCTCTGCTCTTCCAAATGACTTCTCGTTATTTCAGGATGCGAATTTGAGAACTCATCCTAAGTAATCTTCTCAGTGAGAGCATCCTCGGTTTGCTCTATTTTAAAAGCCATTATCCACCTATCAATGCTACTTTGTTGTATTCTTTCGTATTCAATGTAGGAATGACCATGATCCCTCCTTTGATTCCCTAAATTTTGTCTGTAATTTTTAGTGTTAGAAGGTTACCCGCATTTTAGATGACATCCTTCACCACCTCTTAAGCCCTGTTACTTTCTGTGACAGTGAGCTAATACTTCACTAGCTAGAACGATAAATTTCATTTGAATCCACAAAGGACTCATGGCCTCTGGTCACTGTACTTGCTTAACCTCCTTTTCGAATGAGATGGAAAAGGCCCCTACGTCCTTCTGATCAAAATTAGGCAACATTTTATTCCTTTTAGGCATATCCAGACAAGGCCTTTGTCTGTCACGGCTTTGCTCATCCCATACAGTTAAGCTGACTCTCCTGACTAACAGTCATTTTTAGAAGTTAAACCTCTCTCATTTTCGCTTTTTTCCCTCTGTCTTTCTTTTTATTCTGCCATCGCAATACATTTTTCTCTTTCTGTTCAGTTTTAATCAACATTTAAACTATTTGTTTTACTCTTTCTTTTTCTTTTGCCTTTCCCTTAAGCTCATTCTTTCTCAATTGAAGTTTAGCCATTCTGTAAGTATTCCGCTGACCTTCCCAGCAAAGTTAAATGCTTAGCTACGGCTGTAATTAATCTCCGTTTCTTACGAACGTAAATGACTCTAACTTCAGCTTAACTGCCAATTCCAGCAGCTTTTCCTCGTTCGTCTTTTGTAAAAGCCTCAAAGTCAGTTCTTCCATCTCAAAAACTCAAGGGCAAATTAATACATCAAGTGCTGTTCAAAACAACCGATCTCAACTGCCGGAAGAAAGGTCACCCACATTCGCTGCCTTTGAATCCAGAAATCACAAACCCAAATCTGAACTAGAGAAGGACTCCCACAACGAACTTCAAATATGTTACAGATTAAGCTAGACCCCCTTAAAAGATTACTAGAAGGTAGTCCAGACCGTAACATGTTCTAGCTGTTTGAGGTAGGTGTAAGTTTGATATTCCAGGAGGGATCCAGCTGGCCCATCCACTCAGTTTCAATCAAAATTTAATTTACTTCACACAACAACAAAACAAAGCCTACTTTACTATGATGTAAATTATTGAAAATCAAATCGAGACAACAGCAACTGAATGATGCTGTTCCAAATACTTGTAACATCTCCATAAAAAAATCCTGCGAGAAAGGTAAAATGTTACAAAGGTGCTTACAAGAGATGTCAGAGAGGGAGAGAGAGACAGACGATTAACATGAGGCTGTTTCTTTAACCAATATCCTGAAAAGCTGACGTCAAAATAATTCCACCAAACTAAACTAAATTAAAATAAACCCGAACTGGGGGAACTAGCCACTCCCGTTTCAATGTACACGTGTATTAAAGGAAAGACTTTAAAACATTCTTGAGAGATAACCCCACAACTTTCGCAACATAGAACTTTGTGAACCGTCTGAAAATAATACCAAGGACAATAGAGCATTGTTAAAGAAGCAGCATCGTCACAAATTCCATCAACTTCTTCCGGCATCAGTGCAACTCCAACCCGTGCATCACTTGCGTCGATTCTAAATTTGAACGGTTTCAAAAAACTTGGTTCAACTAAAACTGTTGCGGTGGTTCATATGGCTTATAAATTCCCAAATGTCTCCTGGCATTGTTCTGTCCACCAAAGTTTGTGTCCTTCTGTTGTAAACCCCTCAACGGTGCTAACACCTTGCCGAAGTTTGATGCAATATTTCCATAGAATTCGATCTTTTCCAATATTCGAAGATCATCTTTCCTCGGGTATGGTCGTGGAAATTCTTCGATGGCCTTCTTCTTCACCGTCCTTGTGGTCAGCCTGCCACGTCCAATGTTATGTGCAAAGAACGTCACTTCTGCCTTTGCGAATGAAATGTTCTTTAACATTTTTCAACCAGTTTTGCTTTCTGTAATTATTATCAGCTGTTCCAAAAGTACCATGTGATCTATTCATGAATGGCGAAAGATCATGACGTCGTCGTGGTTAAATGCACAAATCTTTAATCTAGCCTCAACTCTGCTCATGTGTCCTTGGAATGTGGCTGGTGAGTTTTCTTTCCAAAAGGCAACATTTTGTCATGATGTAGCCCATTTCTAATGACAAGCAGAAACCTCATATGCCTACACTGAAAAAGGTTAACTGAGAATAATCATGCGGCAATTCATGTTCCATTATGGAAGTGGCTGATCAAACTTTATCTACACACTCCTCCAATTTAGGTACTAGGTAGGACTCTCATTAAGTTATGGCATTGAACTTCCGATAGTCTACTCAAAATTGTTGGTCCCGTCAGGTTTTGGAACTACCACAATCGAAAAACGCATTCACTCCGACCCAGTTCAAAGATATCTTCGTTGAGCATCGCATCCACTTCCTTCTGGGCTTATGTGATTTTGTGAGGATGAAGAGTGTAGGGGTATTGTTTTACCGAAGCAGCGTTCCGAATATCAACTCAGAGCATAGTATTAGTCCTTTCTATTCTATTCCTGTATGTATCCTCGTGGTGGTGCAACAATAGACAATAGGTGCAGGAGTAGGCCATTCTGCCCTTCGAGCCTGCACCACCATTCAATATGATCATGGATGTTCATCCTTAATCAGTATCCTGTTCCTGCCTTATCTCCATAACCCTTGATTCCACTATCCGAAAGAGCTCTATCCAAGTTTTTCTTAAATTAATCCAGAGACTGGGCCTCCACTGCCCTCTGGGGCAGAGCATGCCACACAGCCATCACTCTCTGTGTGAAGAAGTTTCTCCTCATCTCTGTCCGAAATGGTCTACCCCGTATTTTTAATCTGTGTCCTCTGGTTCGGCACTCACCCATCAGCGGAAACATGTTTCCTGCCTCCAGAGTGTCCAATCCTTTCATAATCCTATATGTCTCAATCATATCCCCTCTCGGTCTTCTGAACTCAAGGGTGTCCAACCCCCAGTCGCTCCAGTCTTTCAGTGTAAGGTAATCCCGCCATTCCAGGAATTGACCTCGTGAACCTACGCTGCACTCCCTCAATAGCCAGAATCTTTCCTCAAATTTGGAGACCAGAACTGCACACAGTACTCCAGGTGTGGTCTCCCCAGGGCCCTGTACAGCTGCAGAAGAACCTCTTTGTTGTATGCTCAATCACTCTTGTTATGAAGGCCAGCATGCTATTAACCTTCCTCACTACCTGCTGTACATGCATGCTTACCTTCATTGACTGGTGTACAAGAACACCCAGATCTCTCTGTTCTGCCCCTTTACCTAAATTGATTCCATTTACGTCGTAATCTGCTTTCCTTTTCTTGCCACCAAAGTGGATAACCATACATTTATCCACATTAAACAGCATCTGCCATGCATCTGACCACTCACCTAACTTGTTCAGGTCACCCTGTAATCTCCTAATATCCTCATCACATTCTACCCTGCCACCCAGCTTAGTATCATCAGCAAATTTGCTAATGTTGTTACTAATACCATCTTCTATATCATTAACATATATTGTAAAAAGCTGCGGTCCCAGCCATGATCCCTGCGGTACCCGACTGGTCACTGCCTGCCATTCGGAAATGGAGCCGTTTAACACTACACTTTGTTTCCTATCAGCCAACCAACTTTCAGTCCAAGTTAGTACTTTGCCCCCTGTACAATGCGCCCTAATTTTGCTCACTAACCTCCTATGTGGGACGTTATCAAAAGCTTTCTGAATGTCCAAGTACACTAAATCTACTGGATCTCCCTCGTCCATCTTCAGAGTTACATCCTCAAAAACTTCCAGAAGTTTTTAGTCAAGCATGATTTCCCCTTCATAAATCCATGCTGATTCTGAACTATCCCGTTACTACTATCCAGACGTGTCCTACTTCCGTCATTTATAATAGACCCCAGCATCTTTCCCACCACTGAGGTCAGACTAAATGGTCTATAATTTTCTGCTTTCTCTCTCCCACCTTTCTTAAAAAGTGGCAGAACATTAGCAACCCTTCAATCCGCAGGAACCGATCCCGAATCTATCAAACTCTGGAAAGTAATCACGAACACATCCACGATTTCTCGAGCCACCTCCTTCAGTACCCTGGGATGTGGACCATCAGGCCCCGGGGACTTATCAACCTTCAGAACTAACAGTCTCTCCAACACCAATTCCTGGCAAATATAAATTCCCTTCAGTTCAGGTCCTTCAGCGACTGTTACCTCAGGGAGATTGCTAGTGTTTTCCCCAGTGAACACAGATCTGAGGTACCAATTCAATTCATCTGCCATTTCTTAGTTCCCCGTAATATATTGCACTGTTTCTGTCTTCAAGGGCCTAATTTTAGTCTTAATCTTTTTTTTGCCTTTCACATACCTAAACAAAAAGTTTACTATCCTCCTTTATATTATTGGACAGTTTACCTTCGTACCTCATTTTTCTTCTGCGTATTTTCTTCGTAGTAATCCCCTGTTGTTCTTTAAAAGTTCCCCAGTCCTCAGTTTTCCCACTTATCTTTGCTATGTTATACTTTTTCTCTTTTAACTTTATATGTTTCTTAACTTCCCTCGTCAGCCCCGGCCACCCATGCCTCCTCCTAGGATCTTTCTTCCTTTTTGGAATGAACTGATTCTGCATTTTCTGCATTATACACAGAAATATCCGCCATTGTCCCTCCACTGGCATCCCTGCTTAGGTATTGCACCACTGAACTTTGGCCTGATCCTCCCTCATAACTCCATAGTTCCCTTTATTCAACTGCAAAGTTGTCACTTCCGAATGTACTCTCTCCCTCTCAAATTGCAGATTGAAGCATATTGTATTATGGTCAAAACTACCCGATGGCTCCTTCACTTCGAGGTCCCTGACCAATTCTGGTTAGTTGCACAATACCAGATCCAGAATTGCCTTCTCCCTGGTCGGCCCCAACACCAGCTGTTGTAAAAATCCATCTCTGAGGCACTCCACAAAGTTTCTTTCTTGAGGTCCAATACCATCCTGATTCTCCCAGTCTACCTGCATGTTGAATTCCCCCATAACAACTGGAGTAACATCTTTGCGACAGGCTAATTTCAGCTCCTGATCTAAATTACATCCGACATTCAGACTACTGTTTGGGGGGCTGTAGAAACTCCCAAGAGGGTCTTTTGACCCTTACTATTTCTCAGCTCTATCCACACTGACTCTACATCCCCTGATTCTAGGTCCCCCCTTACCAATATGGCCAACGCACCCCCTCTGCCCGTCAGTCTGTCCTTACGATAGCACGTGTAGCCTTGAATATTCATTTCTCAGGCCCTGTCCACTTGAAGCCACGTCTCAGTTATCCCCACAATATTGTAGCTGCTAATTTCCAAAAGAGTCCCGACCTCATCCATCTTATTTCTAATGCTTCGTGCATTCATGTAGAGTATTTTTAATTTGTTACGGCCCTCACCCTTCCCATCAACTCCTATTTCACTCAACCTTCATGATCCCTCTCTGAGTTTACTGCCTCATTGATATAGTTGTCTTTCTTGACTTCCCTTGTTCTAACTTTCCCTCCAATTTCCTTCTTAAACATCCAGTTTGTCCCTTCCCCCTCCCGCTACTAAGTTTAAACGTAGCTGTGTTGCAGTAGCAAACCTGTCCGCCAGAATGCTGGTCCCGAACTAATTAAGGTGCAAACCGTCTCTCTTCTACAATCTATCTTTACCACAAAACATATCCCAGTGATCCAAGAATTTAAATCCTTGCTTCCTGCACCAGTTCCCCAGCCATACGTTCAAGCCCATTATCTCCCTGTTTCTAGCCTCACCAGCCCGAGGAACTGGAAGCAAACAGGAGATAATCACCTTGGACGTCCTGCTTTTCAGCCTTCTTCCTAGTTCTCCGAAGTCCGCTGTAGTATATTCCTCCTCTTCTTCCCGACATCATTTGTGCTGACATGTACCATCACCTCTGGCTCTTCACCTTCGTCCTTGAGGATTTCCTGCACTATGTCTGTGATGTCTTTAACCCTGGCACCAGGAAGGCAACATACCATCCTTAAGTCCCGTCTGCTGCCACAAAAAACCCGGTCAGTTCCTCTCACTATGGAGTCCTCTATTACCACTGCTCTATGCTATGTCCGACTGATCTGCTCTGTCTCCACGCCAACTTTTAATTGACAGACCTGGCCGCCTCGCAGACTGGCAGGGTCATCTGTCTCTACTATTTCCAAAAGATTCAGCTTGTTCCTGACAGGTACTTCCCCCGGGGACTTTTGTACCTGTCTCCTCTCTGCCTTCCTCATCGTCTGTTCTCTTCTGGTACAATTGGTGTAATAACCTCGCTGAAGGTCTTGTCCAGAAATATCTCTCGTCATGGAGAGGGATAAGTGTGCACTGAAGGGAAAGAGTTATAGCTGGGGGCAGGGTAATTATGATGCGGTGAGGCACGACTTAGGATGCGTGGCTTGGAAAAGTCGGCTTCAAGGGAAGGGCGCAATTGATATGTGGAGCTTGTTCAAGGAGCAACGATTGAGTGTCCTTGATAAATATGTACCTGTCAGGCAGGGAGGAAAGGGTCGTGTGAGGGAGCGTGGTTTAATAAGGAATTGGAATCCCTTGTTAAACGGAAGAGAGCGGCCTATGTAAAGATGAGGCGTGAAGGTTCAATTGGGGCGATTGAGAGTTATAAGGTAGCCAGGAAAGATCTGAAGAGAGAGCTAAGAGCAGCAAGGAGGGGACATGAAAAGTCCTTAGTTGGTAAGATTAGGGAAACACTAAGGCTTTCTATTGGTATGTTAGGAATAAAAGAATGACTAGGGTAGGAATAGGTCCAGTCAAGGATAGTAGTGGGAAGTTGCGTGTGGAGGCTGAAGAGATTGGGGAGACACTGAATGAAAACTTTTCGTCAGTATTCACTCAGGAACAGGACATTGTTGCCGATGTGACTACTGAGTCACAATTAATTAGAATGGATGGCTTTGACGTATGTAGGGAAGAGGTGTTGGAAATTCTGGAAAGGGTGAAAATAGATAAGCCCCTGGACCTGATGGCATTTAACCTAGGATTCTCGGGGAAGCAAGGGAGGAGATTGCAGAGCCATTGGCCTTGACTTTTATGTCCACATTGTCTACAGGAATAGTGCCAGAAGACTGGAGGATAGCAAATGTGGTTCCCTTGTTCAAGAAATGGAGTAGGGATAAACCTAGTAACTATAGGCCGGTGAGTCTCACTTCTGTTGTGGGCAAGGTCTTAGAGATAATTGCAAGGGATAGGATTTATGAACATCTGGAGAGTTATAATGTGATCAAGGATAGTTAGCATGGTTTTGTGAAGGGCAGGTCGTGCCTCACGAAACTTATTGTATTCTTTGAGAAGGTGACTAAGAGGTGGACGAGGGTAAAGCGGTAGATGTGATATATATGGATTTTAGTAAGCATATTGAAAAGATTCCCCATGGTAGGCTACTGCAAAAAATACGGAGGTATGGCATTGAGGGTGAGTTGGAGGTTTGGATTAGGAATTGGCTGGCTGGAAGAAGACAGAGGGTAGTAGTTCATGGTAAAGATTCATCTTGGAGTGCAGTTACTTGCAGTGTTCCGCAAGGATCTGTTTTGGGACCATTGCTGTTTGCCATTTTATAAATGACCTGGAAGAGAGGTTAGAAGGTTGGGTGAGCAAGTTTGCGGATGATACGAAAGTCGGTGGAGTTGTTGACAGTGAGGAAGGATGTGGCAGGTTACAGCGGGATATAGATAAGCTGCAGAGCTGGGCAGAAAGTTGGCAAATGGAGTTCCATGCAGGTAAGTGTGAAGTGATTCACTTTAGTAAGTGTAACAGGAAGATGGGGTACTGGGCTAATGGTCGGATACTTGGTAGTGTGGATGAGCAGAGGGATATTGGTATCCATGTACACAGATTTCTGAAAGTTGCCACCCAGGTAAATAGTGCTGTGAAGAAGGCATATGGCGTATTAGCTTTTATTGATAGAGGAATTGAGTTCTGGAGTCCTGAGGTCATGTTGCAGTTGTATAAGACTCTGGTGCGGCCGCGTCTGGAGTATTGTGTGCAGTTTTGGTCGCCATACTATAGAAAGGATGTGGAGGCACTGCAACGGTTGCAGAGAAGGTTTACCAGGATGTTGCCTGGTATGGTAGGAAGATCGTATGAGGAAAGGCTGAGGCATTTGGGGCTATTTTCATTGGAGAATAGAAGGTTTAGGGGTGACTTGATAGAGGTGTACAAGATGATTAGGGGTTTAGATAGGGTTGACCATGAGAACTTTTTTCCACGTATGGAGTCAGCTATTACGAGGGGGTACAGCTTTAAATTAAGGGGTCATAGGTATAGGACAGATGTTAAGGGTAGATTCTTTACACAGCGAGTCGTGAGTTCATGGAATGCCCTGCCAGTAGCAGTGGTGGACTCTCCTTCTTTATGGGCATTTAAACGGGCATTGGATAGGCATGTGGAGGATAGTGGGCAAGTGTAGGTTAGGTGGGCTTGGATCGGCGCAACATCGAGGGCCAAAGGGCCTATACTGCGCTATATTTTTCTATGTTCTATCTCGTTCTGTCGGATGAGCCTAAGGTCCTCGAGGTCTTTCATCAGTGCTGCAATATGCTCTGTCAGTAGCTGAACGTGCACACACTTTCCACACTTATTTGAGCCAGACACACCAGAGACGTTGACCTCCCATATCAAGCACGTGGCGCACTGAACCAGCTTTGCAGTCATTTCTTCACCCTCTTCAACTGTGGCGGAATCACTTCACTCAACCTCCTTGTCAAAGACTCCTGAGCTAAAGCCCCACTCTTCAATCCACAGGAGCTTCTTTGGACCCTCTTTTTGGGGCAAGTTTGCGGACTTGTAATTTAGGTTAGAGGAGGAGGGAGGGAGGCCCTACTTTGTAGGACATGGGGTCTAGAACACACCCACTCAAATAACAATCACTTACCATCCCGACCAGCTTTGCGCTCTGCCTTCACTTCCGCCCATCTCTCGCCGCTCTCTGATGCGAAAAGAACGTTGGCGTCGAGGTAGGTTCTTAAATAACAATCACCTACCTTCCCAACAAAACGTCCAAGTGGTTTCTTTGCTTCTGAGATAGGTAGCTCACCAAACAATCCCTCTCCTGACGTACTTCATCATTACTTAACATATGTTGAGGCACATCAGAATCCACACCCTCTGGATTTGATTTGTCACTCTGCGGTCAGTAACATCTGTTTATCCATTCCCCTGTCTCTATTTTGGCAAGGTTTCGCTATATTTCCATGATATTCCCGAGACAGTGCTGGATGTTGGTTTGCTCGCCGAGCAAGAAGGTTCATTTTCAGACGTGTTTCCACCATACTAGATAACATCTTCAAATAGCGTCCGAATGATGCCCGAGACAGTGTTCGATCCAGCAGCTTTACGAGGTCGGTTACTTTGTTAGAGTTAACTAAACTTGGCTTTGTATGGAAGTCTTACCACTGCGAACAGTACTTTCACGCCATTCCCTCGTGAAAATATCCGAATATTGGAATTTGATCTCTCTCACCTGGTTAATTTTATGTTGTGCCCCTTTCTGGTGCTGTTGAGCTAATTCAACACCCTAACCTCCGACTTCAATCCGATGTATGTTTCTTTAATTCGTTTGAAAAGCACTATCACGACATATCCAAATATGATTTCAAACGGAGTACACTGAGCAGATTCGTTTGGGACATCCCAAGTCGCAAATACTATTAACGGGATGATTTTATCCAATCATTTGGGTAATCCTGATAGAATAATCTAAACAAGGTCTTCAGGGTCTAATGCGTTCTTTTCAAGGCTGCATGACATTCAGGATTGTACGCACTTGATTTCAAGTTCTATATGCTTAAACTATCCATGATTTCCTTTAATTATTGAGCAGTAAAATTGGTCTCAGTCAATCTAATTGGGTATTACATGTCTGGTAGTGAAAGCTACTATTTCTTGCAACACAGATTTTGCTTTAATACTCCATTTTGGAATTGCCTTCAGAAATCTGGCAGACACATCTATTAATGTCACCAAATCTGGTTATGACGAATAGTTTTTGGAAAGCATCCTAAACAATCTATCATAACCAGCTTGAAAGGTTCTTCGAATCCGGGAATTGGCAACAAATGTGCTGGTTTTATTATTGCCTGTGGGCAAGCTACTATTTGGCACATTTGACATGAGCGGCAACATCCAATCACATTCTTACGGAGTCCAGACCAATCGAAGCGCTTTTGGGCCTGAGCCTGATTCTTCAGTACACAAGGTGACCTCCAACTTGTTATTCATGTGCTACTCATATTACACCCTGCCTGTATTCTCTTGGCAACACAATCTGTTGCATTTCAACCGTTTTCGTTCTGCAATAACTTTTCGTGGTCTCCCTTCGCGTATTCGCATTTTTTTCTGAAAGATAATAACATTCGGAATTACATCCTGAATTCTCATCTGAGCATGTACTAATATTACGTATGTTTTTCTGTCAGTCCTTCAGCCTTTCAGGACTAAATACCGAAGTCTGACCTGCTACCTGTTCAGGAATTTCCTGCATCATGATATCAAACAAGCTCCAAGCTCACTGAACCTCAACTCGTTCATATTTCTATACCTTAGATTAGAAAAAATATCCCGTAGAATCCCTACACCGTGGAAACAAGCCAGTCTGGAGAACAAGTCCAACTGACCCTGCGAAGTACATCTCACCCACCCCCCTTCCCTTACAACTCAGCATTTCCCATGACGAATACACGTAATCTACGCATTCCTGAACATTATGGAAATTGAGCATGGTCAATTTAGCTAATCTGCACAACTTTGCACTGTTCGAAGTAAACAAAGCAACTGGAGGAAACCCACACAGACACGGGAAGAGCATGTACATGCTGCTCGGCCAAACGCCCGAGGTTGGTAACAAACTTGCCATGTGAGGTAGCAGTGCGAACCACTGAGCCACCTTAGTGCTGTCGCTTGCAACAGTGAGACTTTGTTGCTGCACAGGAAGAAAGTGTGGACTGCAGATGCTAGAGATCAGAGTCGCGAGTGCGGTTTGGAAAAAAACACAACAGGTCAGGCAGCGTCTGAGGAGTAAAAGAATAGACTTTTCAGGCAAATTACCTTCATCAGAACTAACCCTGTGAGCCGACGAGGTGGAAAGACAAATGGCCGAAAGTCCTCCACATCTTCCTGTCCCGGTGTCCCCACAGTTACTCTTCCAATGACATTCTTCAACATTTGTCTGAACTGGTTCTCACCCTCAAAAATGTCTCCTTTGAATCCTCCCACTTCCTCCAGATGAAAGGAATAGCCATGCACACCCGCATTGGTTCGAGCCATGCCTATCACTTTGTTGGTTACAGGGAACAGTCTATCTTCTGCAGTTACACCGGCACCAATCCCCACTTTCTTTTCTGTTAAATTGGTGACTGCATCTGCGCCAGCTCGTACTCGCATGAGGAGGTTAAACTGTTCATTAACTTCACCAACGCAATCCACCCGGATCTTAAGTTCACCTGGATCATCTCAGTCAACTACCTCGTCTTTTGGACCTGTCCGTCTCCACCAACCGTGACGGTCTCAACACTGATATCTTCTACAAAACCACGTTATCAAACAGCTACCTGGACTGCACCTCCTCCCACCATGCCTCCTTTAAAAACGCTATCCCTCATTCCAAAATTCTCCATCTCCACCGCATCTGATCCCAGGTGGACCAGTCCAACCACAGAATGAACCAGATGAACTTCTTCATCAAAGATAACAATTTCGACTCTACATGGTTATGATAGCATCTAGCGCATATTTTCCACTTCCCGGAACTTCGCCCTTGAACCTTATCCCTAAACTGCAACAAGGGCAGAAACCCTCTCCACCTCGATTGTCAGCTTCCACCCCACCAACCGACATGTACACTGTATCATCCTCTGCCAGGTCCGCAACGTACAAACGGATTCCATCAACAGAGATATATCTCCCTTGTACCCCTATCCGCTCTCCAGAACATCACTCCCTCCGTGACTGCCAAGTCAGGTCGCTGCCCCCCACAAACGCACCCTCCACACGCAGCACCTTGTGCTGCTAGCACAGAACTTGGATAACCCGCGCCTACACTTCCTCTTGATCTTCATCGAAGGCCCCAAAACAGTCTTCCACGTCCATCAGAGTTTTACCTTCCCACACACATACGTCATTTACTTTATCCATTGCAATTGATGTGGCCTGCATTCCACTCGGAAGACAAGATGCCTACTTGCAGGGCGCATCAGAGAACATCATCGGGACATCTGCACCAACCAACCCCACCGACACGTAGCCAAACATTTCAACACCCCTTCCAACTCTTCCGAGGGCATGCAGGCCTTGGGCCTCCTCCATCCCCACTCCCTAACCAACCAATTTTTGGAGGAAGAACGTTGGGACCCTCCTACTACAGCTTCCTCATTTCCTCTCCCGCATTTTATCCTCGTTCCCAACTTTCGACTCAGCACTGCCTGGATGTCCATCTTACTTGCTAAAAATCCTCTCCACCCTCCTCTGTAACATATCACCAATACCGCCACTTCCATCTGCTTATTGCACGCTTAACTATCTTCGCCCCAAGCCCAACCGCTTCCCATTTATCTCTCAGGACCCTCACCTCACAGTCGCATTCCTAATGGAGGGACTTTGGCCCAAACATAGATTATCGTTCTCCTCCGATGTTGCCTGCCCTGCTGTGCTTTTCCAGCACAACACTCACGACTTTTGCTATTTCACAGTCTGCCAAATTCCAGGATTTTTTCATCAAACTCATCAATTCACTGATCTTCCTTTGGCTTATGCACCACAAGGTACGTCACTCGCTCCTCGGATCTTGTCAAGTAGTTTCCAACAACAACCTTTACTCCAGAATACACACTCTGTCAATCATTGGCACTGTTACTTCATTAGACTTGATTGGCCTCACCAACATGATCCTACAAAGGGGAAAGTTGAATTCCTTTCCATTTATTTCACCAAATACCATTGTCTCAGGCAACCTGTCAGGAAGAGTGCGAATACTTTCAGCTCTCCGTATTAGTTACTGACCAGATACTACATCGCTTAAAAGTTGAAATTATTTCCCTTCTGTCCCTGATTGTTTCTGAGTAAACATTGCCCACAGAGTTGACTCTTGATCGAGATCAGGCTTTAATGCAACACCCAGGCATCGTATAGGATGTGCACTCGCGTGCTGCTCTTCGAGTTTTCTTCTGTTTTGTTTATCATTTCCACTAACGCCACTGGCTTTGACTCTTTCACCACATCTTTTTCCATAGAGCCTTTCTTCAACGACAGGCACTGTGACATTGGGTGAGAAAACCTGACTGCAAGAAAAGCAGTGCCTTTCCCAATGCCTTTCTTAAACCATTGGCAATATAATGTTGTGTTCCACTCCATTAAAGTGCTAATACATGAGACTTTTCAACACCTTTTCAGCATTTTGATCTTCTTTATTCACCTGTCGCAAACTATTCCCGGTTTGATTCACTCTTTACTTGGCAATGAAGGTTACCCCCTTCTCCAAACGTCTACAGAGAATGAAATTCCTAATGGAACTTCAATTTCGCCTTGGACCCAAGTGCATATTTATATGCCTTCTCTGCCGTTCTTCTCACTTCCTGAACTTTCTGCTCATCCACATATGTGTTGTTATGTCTGGAAATGCGTTTCTAAACTCCTGCAACAGAACCATCTTTTTCAACTTCATATGTCTTATCTCATCTTTGTTTACGCCTGCAGGACCTGATCAGGTGTACCCGAGGACGTTATGGGAACCTAGAGAAGTGATTGCTGGGCCTCTTGCTGAGATATTTGTATCATCGATAGTCGCAGGTGAGGTGCCAGAAGACTGGAGGTTGGCAAACGTGGTGCCACTGTTTAAGAAGGGCGGTAAAGACAAGCCAGGGAACTATAGACAGGTGAGCCTGACCTCGGTGGTGGGCAAGTTGTTGAAGGGACACCTGAGGGAGAGGATGTACATGTATTTGGAAATGCAAGGACTGATTCGGCAAGGTAATCATGGCTTTGTGCGTGGGAAATCATTTTTCACAAATATGATTGAGTAATTTGAAGAAGGAGCAAAGAGGATTGATGACAGCAGAGCAGTTGATGTGATCTATGTGGACTTCTGCAAGGTGTTAGACAAGGTTCCCCAAGGGAGACTGATTTGCAAGGTTAGACCTCATGGAAAACAGGGACAACTAGCCATTTGGATTAAGATCTGGCTCAAACGTAGAAAACAGAGGGTGGTGGTGTAGGGTTGTTCTTCAGAGTGGAGGCCTGTGACCAGTGGACTGCCACAAGGATCGGTGCTGGGCCCTCTACGTTTTGTCATTTACATAAATGATGTGGATGCGAGCATAAGAGGTACAGTTAGTAAGTTTGCAGATGACACAAAAACTGGATGTGTAGTGGACAGCGAAGAGGGTTACCTTATATTACAACCGGATCTGGACCAGATGGGCCAATGGGCTGAGAAGTGGCAGATGGAGTTTAATTCGGATAAATGCGGCGTGCTGCATCTTGGGAAAGCAAATCTTAGCGGGACTTATACACTTAATGGTAAGGTCCTAGGGAGTGCTGCTGAACAAAGAGACCTTGGCGTGCAGGTTCATAGCTCCTTGAAAGTGAATTTGCAGGAAGATAGGACAGTGAAGAAGGCGTTGGTTATGCTTTCCTTTCTTGGTCAGAGTATTGAATACAGGATTTGGGAGGTCATGATGCGGCTATACAGGATATTGCTTAGGCTACTGTTGGAATATTGCGTCCAATTCTCGTCTCCATCCTATCGGAAAATGTTGTGAAACTTGAAATGTATCAGTAAAGATTTCCAAGAATATTGCCAGAGTTGGAGGATCTGAGCTACAGGGAGAGGCTGAACAGGCTGGGACTGGTTTCCGTGGAGCATCAGAGTTGAGGGGTGACCTGATAGAGGTTCCCAAATTTATGAGCAGCATGGATAGGATAAATAGGCAAAGTCTTTTCCCTGGCGTCAGGGAGTCCAGGTCATAGGTTAGATTAGATTAGATTACTTACAGTGTGGAAACAGGCCCTTCGGCCCAACAAGTCCACACTTCCCCGCCGAAGCCTACATTTACCCCTTACCTAACACTACGGGCAATTTGGCATGGCCAATTCACCTGACCTGCTCATCTTTGGACTGTGGGAGGAAACCGGAGCACCCGGAGGAAACCCACGCAGACACGGGGAGAACGTGCAAACTCCACACAGTCAGTCGCCTGAGGCGGGAATTGAACCCGGGTCTCTGGCGCTGTGAGGCAGCAGTGCTAACCACTGTGCCACCGTGCCGCCCACAGGTTTAGGGTGAGAGGGGAAAGATATAAAAGAGACCAAAGGGGCAACTTTTTCCACGCAGACTGTGCGACGTGTATGTAATAAGCTGCGAGAGGATGTGGTGGAGGCTGGTACAATTGCAACATTTAAGAGGCATTTCGATGGGTATATGAATAGGAAGGGTTTGGAGGGATATGGCCGGGTGCTGGCAGGTGGGACTAAATTGGGTTGGGATATCTGGCTGGCACCGAAGCGTCTGTTTCCATGCTGTACATCTCTATGACTCTAAATCCGTCTATAAAACTTGCTACGCTCAATTCTTTCGAATTGAAGATAAGTCTGCCCTGTTTCCTCCATTATTTTTCTGAACAACTGTCTACACGCTTCTGCTACAAATTGACTGCCACTCAACGTAGCCTGCTTGAATATCCGCATAACCTCTGCCCCGAAACACAATCATACTCCTAAGAAATGCTAACACACCGTATGCCTTCAGAACAATCCGATCGACCTGGATGGCAACTTTCAGGAACCTGTGTACATGGACAACGATATCTCGGTGTTCATCAACACCTCCATAAATCTTGTCATTATCTCAGGATTCTGCATTCCTGTTACTCTTTCAAAAGTAGATCACCTCATACTTGTCGGCATTATACTCCATTTGTCCCCTGGATATTCTCTGATCACTTGTGCTGAAGGCATCTTTAAAATCCCAATGGACGACAGTTGAACTTCTCAGGTCAAACTTGCCCTGTACGTTATAGGTGAACATGGCAGGTTAGGGTCAAATACACCTCAATTTGTCGACAGCAGTACTAAGGCCCTGTTGGATGTGCTAGTACACAGGAGGGCCTTTCTCTTCCCAGAGAGACCACACCACCAACCAGACCAAGCAAGGTCTATGCTCACCATCTAGCTTGGAGCAGTATCTGCAGTCTAAAGAACTATCCAGGAATACAGGCAAGCATCAATAAGCTTCCACGCTCCATCACAGTGCACTTCCTGCTCCCTCTCATTGATTGCATAATCGTCGAACAAGGTTAATGCTCCACCACTTTCACTGCTGCGTGGAGCACCTTCTCTCTATGTCCTGCACAGTAACGAGAAAAGTTAAAGACTAATTACACAGAATATCAGTTCTGGAGAATGTCGCTTTCTGGATGATGTTGACTATAAAATGTTGCAGATAATTTTCCAAATAATTCCCAAGTTCAGGAAAATGTCAGTCTCACAGTGCATAACACACAAGCGGACTGAGCAGAGTTTTATTTTGTTTTTCCAATCACATGCATTACACTGCACCATGAGACCATTCATCCCTTCCAATCTGCTTCTCCATTCAATAAGATCTGGCTGTTCGAATTGTGTTCCCGGCTAGATTTTGCAGGAACTTTCAGAGATTCAACACTCTGGATTCCTATCCTTCACTGAACGATGTGAGGATACTTTTCTAATCGATTTTTCTTTCAAGAATGGTTTCAAAATCCATTTCTAATGAAGACAAAATTTCCATATAATGCATTCCATCAGCTTTATACGTTTATGCAATAATACGAACACTTTATACACGCCAACAATAACTGCTCACTTGTTTCATAGATATTAATATCCAAACACAATTAGTATTTCTGGTTATTTCACTTCTCTTGCCTTATTGTATTCAGCCAAAAACAAAATCTCAACACTTGTCTCATTATAAAGCAATTTCTAGCAGTTTGTTTTTGTTCTGGGCCATTATCCTGTTCCGTTATCTTTTTTGTAGCATCGTCAAATGTTTCTATTGTCTTTTGCGTTTGACTATTTCTGTCCATCGCAGTTATGTAATCTCCCACGCAGTTGGCTGGACGTCTGGTTTGTGATGCACAGGGAGACTAACAGTGTCCGATCAATTCCCCACACTGACAGTAGTTACCACGAAGGACTCGGTTTCTCCACCTGACCTCTGCTCTGAGGTATGCTGATCCTCAAGTTGAACCGCCTTATCTCTCTCTAATAAGAGATGAGCCCTATTGTCCTCTGCGAACACACTGACATTATTCTTCAACTGTTATCATTTTGTACTTTTCTCTGCATTAGCATTTTTTCGATTGTATTCTTGGTGTTCTGATCATCCACATTTATCGTTTTGGTCTACGGTCCGAATTCTCCACCCTGCAAATTGCTGCCAGTTTCATGATAACACTTAACATTCCATCAATTGATCTGTCTGTGCCACAAACATTTATAATTTCACTGCCTCCAATGCTGTCTAGGGAAGAGATTTCGAAAATCTAACAACATTCTGAGAAAAGAAGAAGAATCTCCTCAACTCTTTAATAAATAGAAGATTTTTTAAAAATTACTTTGTATCTACCCGCTAGCTGTACTTCCGATCAACTTTGTTTGGAGTTAATACTGCTATATCTCTACTCATTCTGAATAAGAACGCATCCAGAGGCTTGTGTATCAAGGCTTATTTTGTATTCTTTCCTGATAAGGGATGTTATTACATTGGGTGGTGTTCACAGATGTTTCACTTCTCTTACTCCTTGATTGAATGTTTTATATTATAAAGGCTGAACCGGCTACCCTTTAAATTAGAGGTGATCTCATTGAGCCATCAAAACTCTTCAGTACAATGTAACAGGGGGAAACTCAGTGGGTTTTTGCATTGTTCAAACTTGTCATCATTTTCCTATAATTCCTACAACGAAGTCTCAGGACATTCAGACTGTCGAGTCGTCACCGACCCTCTCAAAGTCATCCCACCTCGGTTCATTCCCCAATATTTACCCTGAAACCCTGCATTTCACATCGTTAAACAACCGATCCGACACGTTTGAATGGTGAGATGATATTAGAGCACCCAGAGAAAACCAACACAGATATGGGACAGTGTGAATATTCCTCGAAGACTTTCAACTGAGTGTACCTTTGTTGTTGGAAGGCAGCGGTGCTCACCACAGAGCTATCATGCCACCCCAGTAGGTCTGACTAGTATTTGCTGCTGACTAAAGCATTCTGATTTCGTTGTCCCTGTCACTGAAACTGAACCAGTCTGAGCCCTGTATCATTGTCCATTTCACCAAAGTGGTTACATTTAAAACGTGTTGTGACTAGTAGGAGTGGGAGTAAAAAAAAATAACCACCTCTCCAAACGCATTCGCAACCGGGATGAGGAGAAATTTGCATAGTGGGAAATCATTCAGTGCGAATTCTCTTTCCGAGAATTTTTGACAATTAGATCGAGATCGGCTTTGCTTGATTTCCAGTCGACCGGTGAATCCTGGAGCATGGGGTATTGACTGAAAAATGCAGCTGTGACATAAATGGGATGAGCCACGTATTTACTCATTGAGT
Organism: Chiloscyllium plagiosum; assembly: GCF_037043375.1. Taxonomy (NCBI): domain Eukaryota; kingdom Metazoa; phylum Chordata; class Chondrichthyes; order Orectolobiformes; family Hemiscylliidae; genus Chiloscyllium; species Chiloscyllium plagiosum. Next base: position 84,474,514 of record NW_028270175.1, read on the forward strand.
AGTGTCAAATTGTATTTTGAATCTTTTTCGTCCTTCAGTCCTATGTTCTCAAGTTGCACTCAGATCTTCGGATCTGCTACACATGAGCAGATTGAGGACACTTCAGTAGTTAGTTGTAGGTCGGAAAACTAACATGAAAAACCAAGGTTGGTACGACACTCCACTCCAATCCCTCTTTCTATTTCTTTCCGTTCAAGACAACATGCAGAATTTGAAACTGTTTCTCAACATCTACTTCGACAAGTCCTGTTGTTACTTGTATTTCTCAGAAATATTACCCTTCATTCATTTCAGCCATATTGAGTAATCGACGAACGTTTTCAGGTTTTTTTTTTCTTAATCAGTCAACATTTTTATCACCAGGAACCAGCCCAATGAAGGAAACTAGTTACTTGCTGCTCCAGCATACTAACACTATTTTATACATACGCACACCCCAATCCCTTTGAACTGCAATGTTTTTTTTGAGGAGAGTCCGCTCCGTTAAATAATATCTAGCCTTGTGTTTTTCTCTGTGTCAAGGTCCACGGTCCCATACTTTAATTTTGCAATAAACACCACCTGCCAATCATTTACCCAGTCACTGTTCTTACCTTTATTCTCTTTCAGCTTCCTTATGTCCAAGTTCTACCAGTTTGAATTCTTCAGTTTGTGATTGAATACTCTCCTTAACAGCTTCTGCGGTAAGTGGGTGGTTCGTCTTCTTATCGAGGCCTTTCTTTGAACAGAAACAACCATTTCTGGGAGCTATGAAAACTCCCCTTATGTCTGTACAATTGTACATCACCTGACTTCCCCCAGATCTATTATCACAATCGGCTTAGTACAGGCACCTGACAAAAAGTGCAATCTAGATGCGAGATTCTTGTCAATTATTCCTTGGGAGATTCCAATTGTTGATGAACATATGATCAGCTGAGTGTGACTCTATCCTTGACATTTCTCGATTTCTGTCACTCTTGTGCCAATTATGTCACATTCCAGTGAGAAGCATCCGAGATGATCTCCTCTTCCCTCTATCAAGAGATCCACAGCACTAACTGAGATGGACAGAATCTTCTGGTGTAAATTACACATCTCCTGCTATTCAGCCCTCATTCTTTCCCTCATTACCAGGAGAATTATAGATCTTCCCTTGTCCTCATTTCCACTGTGCTTGAATCCACAAAGAATCCGTTACTTCCAGCACCTATATCGGGACAGCATCATCAAACACAGATGTCAACACCATTCCTCGCTGCAAATTCCTCCAGTTGTCAGCATTTCACAGAGGCCATTCACTCCGTGACAACCTCCAACACCCCCAACATGGAATACAGGGAGAACCAGCCATTTGGTTACAGAACTATCTCAAAGTTAGAAAACAGAAGGTAGGGGTGGAGGGTTGCTTTTCAGACTGGGGTGTGACCAGTGGAGTGCCAAAATGATCGGTGCAGGGTCTTCTACTTTTTGCCATTTACATAACTGATGTGGATGCGAGCAAAAGAGTTACAGTTAGTCAGTTGCAGATGACACCAAAATTGGAGGTGTAGTGGACAGCGAAGAAGGTTATCTCAGATTACAACAGGATCTTGACTAGATGGGCCAATGGGCTGACATATGTCAGATGGAGATTAATTCAGATAACTGCGAGGTGCTGCATTTTGGGAAAGCAAATCTTAGCAGGAGTTACACACTTAATGGTAAGGTCCTAGGAAGTGTTGCCGAAAAAGAGACCTTGGAGTGAAGGTTTATAGCTTCCTGAAGGTGGATTCGCAGTTGGATAGGATAGTGAAGAAGGCGTTTGGTATGCTTTCTTTTATTGGTCAGAGTATTGAGTACAGGAGATGGAAGGCATGTTGTGGCTGTACAGGACACTGGTTCGGCCACTGTTGGAATATTGTGTGACATTCTGGTCTCCGTCCTATTGGAGTGATGTTGTGAAACTTGAAAAGGTTCAGAAAAGATTTCCAAAAATGTTGCCAGGGTTGGAGGATTTGAGGTATAGTGAGACGCTGAACAGGCTGGGGCTGTTTTCCCTGGAGCGTTGGAGGCTGAGGGGTGACCTTATAGAGGTTTACAAAATTATGAAGTGCATGGATAGGATAAATAGGCAAAGTCTTTTCCCTGGGTTCGGAGTGTCCAGAACTGGAAGACATAGGTTTAGGGTGAGAGGGGCAAGATATAAAAGAGACCTAACAGGCAACGTTTTCACAAAGACAGTGGTACGCAAATGGTATGAGCTGGCAGAGGAAATGGTGGAGGCTGGTATAATTGAAAGATTTCAGAGGCATTTCGATAGGTATATGAATAGGAGGGGTTTGGAGGGATATGATCGTTTGCTGGTAGGTGGGACTAGATTGGGTTGGGATGTCTGGTCGGCATGGGCGGATTGGACCGAAGAGTCTGTTTCCATGCTGTACATCTCTATGAATCTATGACTTCCACATTCCTCCATGGCACCTTCCCATGCAATTTACTAAGCTGGCACATGTCCCTTCACCTTTGCGCTCTTCACTGTCCAAGTCCCCAAACACAATTTCGAGGTGAATCAGCATTTCACTTGTACCATTGCAGTCTAGTCTCTTCTCATTGCTGCGCACAACTGAGCCTCATTTACATTGGCAAAGCCAAGCAGAGCATGATTTGAGGACCATTTCCCCTTTGTCTGTAGGAATAACCCCGACTTTCTCATTGCTTCCCGTTTCAATACCCGACCTTGCTGTCATGACAACATTTCTTGCCTGGGCTGCTGCAATGTTCCTGTGAAGCACAGGACTGCCCGTGGCCATCGCCTGCACACTGGACTCCATCGGACTCATATTCATTTTCTGGAACAGCACATTTCCATCACTGATAACCGGGATCAACCAGAAGCAGTCACTTTACCAGAAAAAGAGGGAGACATGATGAGGTTAGATTAGATTATTTACAGTGTGGCAACAGGTCCACACCGATCCTCCGAAGGGCAACCCAGCCAGACCAATCCCCTACATTTACCCCTTCACCTAACACTGTGGGCAATTTAGCATGGCCAATTCACCTGACCTGCACATTCTTAAACCGTGAGAGGAAACCCACACAGACACAGGGAGAATGCGCAAACTCCACACAGACAGATGCCCGAGGTGGGAATTGAACCCGGTCTCTGCCGCTGTGAGGCAGCAGTGCTAACCACTGAGTCACCATGCCACCGACGGCATGAAGGTGTTGTGGATTCAATTTTACCCTGGCTAGCAAAATACGAGCAATTGTCAAAGCCATTGAGAATAAAATACTTTAATTTAAAGCAAGACCTGTCTTCCAGAGGGAACCGAGATACTGCTGCATGATCTGTTTTAAAGAGATACAGTTCATTCCTGCTGTACCTGACTGTGCTTTATGTTCTGAACGTTTCTTAATGTATCACATGGAGTGCGTGGTGATCTCCGGTAAAGCAAGAGTTGGTGAGATCTGCCTCCTGATCAGTAACTCCTCGTGCTCAAACGTGGAGACCCTCATTAGTTACTCTTCCTCAGACCCAGAACTTGTGACACAAACATGTCATCACTCTTATCTGCCATGCGAGCTGAAATCCACACTCCAGACAGCACTCTACATCACAGGCATTGCAGAAGTTCAAAATGAAATAACTGCCACTACACATTCATTTTATTCGGAATAATGGAGGGGTAGACAATTTTCTATCTGGAAAAAAAAGCTATCAGGAATCTGGAGCGTAAAGTGAATTGAGAGTCCCTGTCCAAGGTTTGCTGAAGGTAAATTTGCAGGTTGATTCAGTAACTAGGAAGGCAGATATGAACTTGTCACCTATGTCGATAGCACTTGGATACAAATGTAATGACGTCCTTCTGTGGCTCCATAAGGTTCTTAACCTGTCCTTGCAACAATCGGAAGTCCCCACCTGCTTCAAGAAGGCCAGCATCATCCAGGTATCACACAGAATACATACAACGTTTCTGAATTAATAACACCCTGTGGCTCTAACCTTCATAATTATGAAGAGCTCCGAGAAATTATTTCTGTTTCATATCAAATATAGCTTCTAAGCCTGACGTTATCCCAAGCAATTTGCCGACTGACCCAAGAGGTTTCGCGTTACATACCATCTCCCACGCCCTACACTATTCACTGAGATATCTGAATATCAATATTATTTACATCAAGCTTCTACATTATGAATACAGAACTGCCTTACAACACTATTCTTCTAACCATAACGCTGAGACCGAGATGGCTGCTCGACCATCTGCAATCGCATTCTCAATTCTTGACCACAGACCAAAAGCAGTAAAATGAGCCAAAGACACTTCCTCCACGATAATCCACCATGTGGGCACCGGCAACGTTATGCACTTAGCTCTTTATTATATTCTCTGAATCATCCTGACTGTGGCCAAGTTCTGTTAGAACTTCATCTACAAGTTACTTTTAGGCTGGATATCAAGTAATACTGAGACAGAACACAAAACGGGTGTGTTTTGTGATGTGATGCTATCGAACAATTGTTACCTTCCTGACACCTAAACTAAAGGGCTAATCATCAATTTCAGGAAGCACGGACTCGAATGCACCACCATCTACACCAATGTAGCTGAGGGAAGGCAATCATTGATGTTATATCCTGGGCCTTTCATGTCAAATCGACACCAAACAGTTCACAACGAATGGACACAGAAAAAGCTTAGGTCAATGAATATTCGTTTGGCAGGCCCTTTGATTCGCGTTGCATGCGGTGCCTAATTAGCCTTTTGTAATTGGCTCTCTGGTAAGTCATTCTACTCATTTCAAAATTGCTGATCATTGAGATCCAAGGCTTGTTGGCACCCAGTCTTCATAATGTTTCCCAGATGTTTCTATCTTTCGTTTTGAGGTTTTTCACAATGAATAATATATTTAAGTAACATTTTCCATGTGCACTTGCACCATCTTAACTGTCAATGAATTGTATACTTGCCCACTGCTTCAGGAACCTTTTTACTTTTCTCAAGAATTTGATTTTTGTTCATTCCCAAAACATTGGTGTGGTTACATCTCATGTTATAATTCTTTAGCTAACAAATTGTGTCTCAGTGTGTTCATTCAATCCATATTTCAATGTCTGCTAATCTCTATGTTTGTTCCTTTCTGTGGTGATGAGGGAGTGGTTAATAATTGTCCTTTCTGTCTGAAACTCATTTGAATCCTTTCGTCTAATGCTTCTAAAGTTTTTTTTATTGTGGAACAATAACTATTTCGGAATCTATGATTCATTGAAAAATATTGACTAAAACTTACTTTTCATAGTGTAACAGATTGATTAACTAATTTTGCGGAGACAACGAAAGAGTTTGAAATGTTCTTTTGTTTGTCTAGTGCGCCAAAAACTGCTGATGATCTTGAGGTTACAGAGATACAATTGTTCTTCTTATGTTATATCTACGCGCCCTATCTACTATCAGACATGTTCTGCTGCATGAGCTCTTGGCAACTATCAATCATAGACATAGAAGAATACAGCGCAGTACAGGCCCTTTGGCCCTCGATGTTGCGCCGATCCAAGCCCACCTAACCTATACTAACCCACTATCCTCCATATACCTATCCAATGCCCACTTAAATGCCCATAAAGAGGGAGAGTCCACCACTGCTACTGGCAGGGCATTCCATGAACTTACGACTCGCTGAGTGAAGAACCTACCCCTAACTTCAGTCCTATATCTACCCCCCCTTAATTTAAAGTTATGCCCCCTTGTAATAGCTGACTCCATACGCGGGAAAAGGTTCACACTGTCAACCCTATCTAACCCCCTAATCATCTTGTACACCTCAATCAAGTCACCCCTAAACCTTCTTTTCTCTAATCAAAACAGCCCCAAGTGTCTCAGTCTTTCCTCATACGATCTTCCTTCCATACCAGGCAACATCCTGGTAAACCTCCTCTGCACCCGTTCCAGTGCCTTCACATCCTTCCTATAGTATGGCGACCAAAACTGCACACAATATTCCAGATGCGGCCGCACCAGAGTCTTATACAACTGCATCATGACCTCAGGACTCCGGAACTCAATTCCTCTACCAATAAAAGCCAGTACGCCATATGCCTTCCTCACCGCACTATTTACCTGGGTGGCAACTTTCAGAGATCTGTGTACATGGACACCAAGATCCCTCTGCTCATCCACACTACCAAGTATCCGACCATTGGCCCAGTACCCCATCTTTTTGTTATTCTTCCCAAAGTGAATCACCTCACACTTAGCTACATTGAATTCCATTTGCCACCTTTCTGCCCAGCTCTGCAGCTTCTCTATATCCTGCTGTAACCTGCCACATCCTTCCTCACTGTCAACAACTCCTCCGACTTTCGTATCATCCGCAAACTTGCTCACCCAACCTTCTAACCCCTCTTCCAGGTCATTTATAAAAATGACAAACAGCAATGGTCCCAAAACAGATCCTTGCGGAACACCGCTAGTGACGGCACTCCATGAAGAAACTTTGCCATCAACTACTACCCTCTGTCTTCTTCCATCCAGCCAATTCCTAATCCAAACCTCCAACTCACCCTCAATGCCATATCTCCGTATTTTCTGCAGTAGCCTACAATGGGGAACCTTATCAAACGCCATACTAAAATCCATATATACCACATCTACCGCTTTCCCCTCATCAACCTCCTTCGTCACGTTTTCAAAGAATTCAATAAGGTTTGTGAGGCACGACCTGCCCTTCACAAAACCATGCTGACTATCCTTGATCACATTATTCCTATCCAGATGTGCATAAATCCTATCCCTTACAATTCTCTCTAAGACTTTGCCCACAACAGAAGTGAGACTCACCGGCCTATAGTTACTAGGGTTATCCCTACTCCCCTTTTTGAACAAGGGAACCACATTTGCTATCCTCCAGTCTTCTGGCACTACTCCTGTATACAAAGAGGACATAAAAATCAAGGCCAATGGCTCTGCAATCTCTTCCCTTGCTTCCCATAGAATCCTAGGATAAATGCCATCAGGCCCAGGGGACTTATCTATTTTCACCTTTTCCAGGATTTCCAACACCTCTTCTCTACATACCTCAAAGCCATCCGTTCTACTTATTTGTGACTCAGTATTCACATCGACGACAATGCCGTGTTCCTGAGTAAATACTGAAGAAAAGTATTCATTCAGTGTCTCCCCAATCTCTTCCGCCTCCACACGCAACTTCCCACTACTATCCTTGACTGGACCTATTCCTACCCTAGTCATTCTTTTATTCCTAACATACCTATAGAAAGCCTTAGGTTTTTCCCTAATCCTACCGACTAAGGACCTTTCATGTCCCCTCCTTGCTGCTCTTAGCTCTCTCTTCAGGTCCTTCCTGGCTACCCTATAACTCTCAATCGCCCCAATTGAACCTTCACGTCTCATCTTGAGATAGGCCGCCCTCTTCCATTTAACAAGGGATTCCAATTCCTTATTAAACCACGGCTCCCTCGCACGACCCTTTCCTCCCTGCCTGACAGGTACATAATTATCAAGGACACTCAATAGTTGCTCCTTGAACAAGCTCCACATATCATTTACACTCTTGCCTTGGAGTCTCCTTTTCCAAGCCACACATCCTAAGTCATGCCTCACCGCATCATAATTTCCCTCACCCAAGCTATAACTCTTGCCCTGTAGTACACACTTATCCCTCTCCATCATGAGAGTAAAAAATCACCGAATTATGGTCACGATCCCCAAAGTGCTCACCTACCTCTAATTCTAACACCTCGCCTGGTTCGTTACCCAGAACCAAATCCAGTATGGCCTCACCTCTTGTTGGCCTGTCTACATATTGTGTCAGGAAACTCTCCTGCACACATTGAACAAACACTGACCCATCTAACGAACTTGAGCTATAGCTTTCCCAATCAATATCAGGAACGTTAAAGTCCCCCATAACAACCACCCTATTACTGTCACTCATCTCCTGAATCACCTTCCCTATCCTTTCTTCAATGATTCTTGGACTATTAGGAGGCCTGTAAAAGACTCCTAACAGGGTGACCTCACCTTTCCTATTCCTAACCTCAGCCCAAACTACCTCAGATGGCAAGTCCTCATCCATCGTCCTTTCCACCACTGTAATACTATCTTTGACAAGCAATGCCACACCTCCCCCTCTTTTACCCCCACCTCTGACCCTACTAAAACATTTAAATCCTGGAACCTGCAACAGCCAATCCTGTCCCTGTTCTAGCCATGTCTCCGTCATAGCCACAACATCGAAGTCCCAGGTACCAACCCACGCTGCAAGTTCACCTACCTTATTTCGTATACTTCTTGCATTGAAGTATACACACTTCAAGCCACTTTCCTGTTTTCAGGCACCCTCCTTGGAAATTGATGCCATGTTCCTAACCTCTCTACACTCCAGGCCCTGCACCCTGAAGCTACAATCTGTGTTCCCATGCCCCTGCAGAGTTAGTTTAAACCCCCCCAAGAGCACTAGCAAACCTCCCCCCAAGGATACTGTTGCCCCTCAGGTTCAGGTGTAGACCATCCGGTTTATAGAGGTCCCACCGTCCCCAGAAAGAACCACAGTTATCCAAAAACCGGAATCCCTCCCTCCTGCACCATCCCTGTAGCCACGCATTTAAGTGTTCTCTTTCCCTATTCGTCGAATCTCTATCACGTGGCACGGGTAACAAACCAGAGACAACAACTCTGTTCGTTCTAACTCTGAGCTTCCAACCTAGCTCCCTGAAAGCCTGTCTAACATCCTCGGCACTCCTCCTACCTATGTCGTTGGTGCCAATATGGACCACGACTTCGGGCTGCTCCCCCTCCCCCTCCAGGACCCGGAAAACACGATCAGAGACATCATGTACCCTTGCACCTGGGAGGCAACATACCAAACGTGAGTCTCTCTCGTTCCCACAAAACCGCCTATCTGTGCCCCGAACTATCGAGTCCCCAATTACTACTGTTCTGCTCTTCTTCACCCTTCCCTTCTGAGTAACGGGGACAGGCTCCGTGCCAGAGACCTGAGCCCCGTTACTTACCCCTGGTACGTCGTCCCCCCCACAAGTATCCAAAACGGTATACTTGTTCTTGAGGGGAACGGCCGCAGGGGGTCCCTGCACTGGCTGCTTCCTCCCAGTCCCCCTCACTGTCACCCATCTATCTGCCATCTTTGGAGTTACTACTTCCCTATAACTCTGATCTATGACCCCCTCTGCCTCCCGAATGATCCGAAGTTCATCCAACACCAGCTCCAGTTCCCTAACACGGTCTTGGAGGAGCTGGAGATGGGTGCACTTCCCGCAAGTGTAATCGGCAGGGACGTCGATGGCATCCCTCACCTCATACATGTTGCAGGAGGAACATTGCACTGCCTTCACTGCCATCCCTCGAAAGCTAACTTTTATTTTAAAAAAAACTGGGTCTAAAGAATACAACAAGCAAAATTCAGCACTTACCTACTTACCACAACAGGTGTTATTATTAGGTTAGAGGAGGAGGGCTAGTGGGAGGCACTACCCTTGTAGTGCCTCGGGTTCCTCTCCTTCGCGCTTTTAAAGGGGGAAAAAACCTACCCAGGTAAGTTTACACTAACTGCTTCCGGGTCTCGGCTGCCCCTCTGGTCGTCGCCACTTCCCCCTGGTGCTCCCGCTCTGTGAAGAGAGAGTGAAAGAGAAAAAAAAAAACACCGCTGCCCGCTACCGGTAAGCACTTTTAAAACCAAACGGTCTTACCTTCGCTGCTGCTCGCACTGGAAATGCCATGTTGTGCTTCACAGTCATGATTGTTCCGAACAGAGACCGAGGGACATTTCACCGACAGATGTGATGACGTGCTTGTGAATACGAACTGAAAGGCTTTGCCAACTGCAATAAAATTACACATCAGTGCACATGGGAATTATGGATGTATGGGAGTTTTGTGTCAGTTTGGACGCAATACGTGGAGTATTGACTCAGGATGAGATTAGGAGTGTCAGGAGCAGGTTATGGATGTCATTAAGACTGTATTTCATAGCTCCAGGTTCAAGTATTAGATGGGATGAATCAGTAAAATATATTATGGAGGTGCTGTAGTTAAAAGTATGAATGGTCCAGATATGATTTCAGGAATCAGCTCATTTTCAAAGGGATCATCACAGCTGCGGCTTATCTCAGCAGCAGATGTTGCTTAGGCATGGAATGGATTTAGAGAAGGAAGGCCAGTTTATAACCAAAACAGAAGGCAGTTACCTGCAGACTAATAATATTTAAATAACAAGAGCAGGGATACAATGGATCATGATTCAAAGATGAAACTGTATCGGTCAAAACAGAGACCCACGATGGACAGTGTCAGAAGCAAAGAGGGAGAGTGTTAATGAACAACTTCACAAATGTGGTTTGTATTGGTTTGGAGAGTGAATGACTGAACTCAAAGTCTCAACAGGAATAACTATGGAAACGAGTGTAGAGTAAATTAAAAGAACAGTAACACATGTAGAACCGATTGCTCGAAATAATAATGGGCAGTGAGACTTACCAGGGACAGCCAGGATAGGATAATAAAAATGTTGAACAATCAGAAGTGACATTTTGATCCGACAAAATAATAAAGCTTGATTATAATATGTCGAAAGATACCAAACAACGTCAGATAAACCTTTGGTAATTGTTTGAACATTCCAATCAACGTTTCTTCGAGTTTGCTCCATTGATTCTACATTCACATCTATTGCTCTCGGACTCTGATTTCTCTTCTTCCTCCCTCTGGAGCTGTTGATGCCTGCTAGAGCTGCCAGTGATGGTCCACTCATACTGTGGGATTCCACATTGAATGGAATCGATTTAGATTAAAATATGAAAACTCTCCCCTGAGATGATTAGAATCCATTGAGACTCACAGTAATCACAGTCACTGAACAAACATTTTCGACAAACGTCTTCGTCACTTCACTTTTCTTCTCATAGTAAAACACAGCATTTTCTCCCGCTGGATAGAATGGATTTGTGTTGCTGAACAATCAACCATAAACACTCCAAAGTATTTCAATCTTCCTTCCTTGTATATGGGAGTAGTGTCAGGAACATGCACATGTTTCAACCCATCTGTAAAATAAAACCGGGAGTAAAAAATTGACCAGCTGCATAAAGTGACTACACAGGATAATGTTTCGGCTACTTGCGTAATATTGTGTCCAATTCTTCTCTGCATCCTATAGGAGACATGTTGTGGAATTTGGAAGGGTTCAGAAATGATTTCGAAGAATATTGCCAGAGTGGAAGGGTATGTGCGCTTGGGAGATTCTGAATAGGCTGGGTTGTTTTGCCTGGAGGAACGCTGGCTACAGACTATTATAAAAATCACAAAGGGCAAGCATACGGTCCACAGACACGGCCATTTCTGTGGGAAGGGCAAGTCCGGATCTGAAGCGGAACGATTTAAAAGGGGCCTTTGGGACAAGTTTAACTATGAAGAGGATAGGACATATATGAAACAAGCTGACAGAGGAAATCATGGAGACTGGGATAATTTCAAAATGTCAAAATACATCTGGATGATTATAGGACTTGGAAAATTTTTACAGAATATATTCCAATTGCTGGAAGTTTGGAAAGACAACAAAATTTATTGTTCTTTAACTTTATGCAATCCTGCTCCTTGATTTAAAAGCCCTGTTATGTATTTTGTTTTCACAATCTTGAGACATCATTCAGAGCATTGAGACTGCTGCACAGTGACTGGAAGAAGCAATTATGTCCCCATGTGCCTGTTACAGAGGGATAACAGGAAGCCATTCAGCTCGCCGTCGTCTGAAGAGGCAGAAAGTTGGAATGTTGGTACATTTTATAAAAGGAATATTTGAAAGATAAGGAAGAGTTACTGAAAATGTATGAGGTCTTAGTGAGACGATACCTGGATTAGATAATCATAGAATGTTAGAGACCCACAGTTCATAGATAAAGCCTTTGCCCCAAGCAGGTCCATCCCAACGAAAATATGTGCCCACGCTCATCCAATTTCCTTGCACTTGTCCCATATACTTTTAATCCTTCTCGATCCAAATTTTCAACCAATTCTCTTTAAATGCTATGAATGTCGCCGCATCAACCACTTCAGCTTACAAGTCAGGCCAGAAACGTACCACCCACTGTGTAAATATGTTGCTTCTCAGTTTCCCTTTTATTCTTTTTCCTCTAACCTTCAATTCCTCCATTCCCCAATATTGGAAAAAATGTCTGACTGCATTCGTCCTATGCATGTCTGTCATGATTTTATGCACCTGAATAAGGCTCTCCTAATTCTCCTATGCTCTAAAGAAATATGTCCTAAATTGTCCAATCTCTCTCCATAACTCAGACCACTGAGTCCTGTCAACATTTCTTCTGCACTCGTTTCGTTATTCCAAGTGTGACCTCACCAACGTACCGCATAACTGATAAAGCACTTCCCAACTACTTTACTCAATGCCATGCCAGATGAAGGACAGTGTGACAAAAGCCTTCATCACTGCCCATTCTACCTGTGACTCCACTTTCAGAGACCTGTGAGACTGAACACGAAGGTCCCTTCGTTTCACGACGCTAATTAAAGTCCCGCCATTCACCATGAAACTTCCCCCTTGATTTGAAACTCTTTCCAAAATGCAATACCTCAAACTTATCTGTATTAAACTCTATTTTATATTTCTTAGCCCACTTCTACATTTGCACAAGGTCCTGCTGCAATTTCTGACAACCTTCCTCACTGTCCACAATTCCACCTATTTTAGTATCGTCTGCAAACTTACTAATCATTCGTGACACATTTTCATCTGAATCATTGATATCGACCACCGATAGCACTGGCCACACACCGACTCCTGAGGCACTACACTACTCACAGGCTTCCACCCCTTCCACTATTACACTCTGCTATCTATCCTCAACCAATCGTGTATACAAGTTTCCAAATCTCCCTGGATTTCATGTGATATCACCTTCCAGAGCTAACCACGTGGAGCCTTATCAAAGCACTGACTAAGATCTGTACAGACTATTACCGCCGCCCGGCCCTTGTCACATTTCCTGGTCAGTTTCAACAAAGAACTCTTACGCATTTGCGAGGTGGGATCTCCCACTCACAAAGCCAAACTCGTAATCAAACCCCGTCTTTCCAAATACATGTATCTCTTTTCCCTTGGAATGTTCTCAAGCAAAGTAACCAAAACAGATGTTGGCCTTAGTTCTATAGTTCCCAGGTTTTTCTTTGCAATCTTTCAGCAAATGGCACAACATGGAATCAGAAGCGAAGACTATTCAACTATGAAGCGGAAACTCGGGAATGTTAGAATCATGGAGATAGCATTACCAACGAAAGAGTAGGCAGAGAGTAGATGAATGCAAAAGAACTGGCGGCCTGAAGTGCAAGCACTTTAATGCAAGGAGCATTGTGGGCAATGCCGATGAACTTAGGGCTTGGATTGGTGCCTGGGATTATGACATTATTGCGATCACAGAGACTTGTTTGAAGGAAGGCATAATTGGTAACGAAGTGTTCCAGGATAGAGACAGGACAGAGAGGGAAGTAAAATGGGTGGAAAAGTTTCATTGCTGATCAGGGATGATATCACGGCTGTGCAAATGGAGGGCGCAATGAAGGGCTTGAGCAGTGAGGCAATATGAGTGGTGCTGAGAAATAAGAAGTGTGCAGTTACATCGTTCAGGCTATATTATAAGTCCCCGTACTTTGGCCGTGGAGTAGAAGAACAAATAGGTGAACAGATTATGGAATGGTGTCGAGACAACAGAGAGATGGGGTTGGGAGATGCTATTTTATTTCCTAAATTGACTGGAATACATTCGTGTCAGCGGTCTGGAAAAGTCAGAAGTTGAAAGGAGCGTCCATTAAAGTTTTCTAGAGCAGGATGTCAACAGCCCTACAAGAGAAGGGGCCATATTGGACCTGGTGTTATGGAATGAGCCAGGCGAGGTGGTACAATTTGCAGTGGGGGATTTCTTTTGCAATAGCGACTACAATTCTGTAAGTTTTAGAATACTCGTAGACATAGGTGAAAGTGGATCGAAGGAAAGAGTGCTAAACTGGGCGAAGCCGAATTACATCTAAATTCGGCAAGAGCTCCGAATAGTGTATTGGGCGCAGATATTTGAAGGGAAGTCTATATTTGATATGCGGGAGGCGGTCAAAGATAAATAGAGGATAGGCATGCCCCTTTGACCAAAGGGATAGGAAAGGCAAGGTTCGTGAAACGTAGTTGACATGAGAAATCGTGCGACAAACCAAGAAGAACAGGGAAACGTACGCAAGGACCAGGCAGATAAGAAAAGAACAGGTCTTTGAGGTACATTAGCAGAGTAGGGCCCACCTGAACTGAGGATTCAAGCGGGTGGAAATGAGTCATGAAATGACTTTAGCGAGCAGAATTAAGGAGAACCCCAAGGCCTTTTATTCATATATTTGAAGCAAGACGGTAACGGGAAAAAGGGCAGTTCCACTAAACGATAAGTAAGGAAAGGTTTGCGTTGAACCTGAGAAAATAGCTGAGATTCTCAATGATTACTTTGCATCAGTGTTCACTGAGAAGAGGGACATGGTGAATGTTGAGATTAGAGAGAGAAAATCGTTTAATCTGGATGACGTTGTCATAAGCAGGGAAGGTGTGTTGAATAAGTGAAAGGACATTAATGTGGACAAATCGCATGGACCAGATGGGACCTGTCCCAGGTTTCTGGGGAGGTCGAGAGAGTAATAGTTGGGGCCCTGACAGATTAGTTGGTCGAATCCTTAAACACAGGTGATGTGCTGGAAGATTGGCGAGTTGCTCATGTTGTCCCCCTGTACAAGAATGATCGTAGGGACATTCCAGGTAACTACAGACCAGTGAGCCCGATGTCAGTAGTGGGACATTTGCTGGAAAACGTACTGAAGGATAATATATATTTATATTTGGAAAATAGTGGGCTTATCCTTGATAGGCACCATGGTTTTGTGCAGGAGAGATTGTACCTTACCAACTTAATCGAGTTATTTCAGGGAGTGAGCAAGTTGATAGAAGAAGGAATGTCTGTAGATGTCATACACATGGACATAAATAAGGCGTTTGATAAGGTTCCTCCGGAAAACTAATGGAGAAAGTGAAGACACACTGTGTGCCGGGTGCTCCAGCTGTGTGGATAAACAACTGCTTGAACAAGAGGAGACAGCCGAGTAGTAGTTGCAGGGAGTTTGTCGAAATGGCGAAAGATAATCAGTGATGTTCCACAGGGATCAGTGCTGGGGCCATTGTTGTTTCTGAAAGACATAAATAATCTGGAAGCGAGCATTGTTGGTCTGTTCAGTACGTTTAAAGATGACAGGAAAATCGGTGGCGGCATAGCAGAAACACAGGCGACTGTTAAAAAATACAGGAGAATGTAGATAGAATGGAGAGTTTGGTGGAGATGTAGACGATGGAGTTCAATCCGGGCAAATGTGAGGTGATGCATTTTGGAAAGTCTAATTCTGGAGCGAACCATGCTGCAAATGGAAGAGCCTTGGGAAGAGTTGATGAACAGAGAGATCTGGAAGATCAGGTCCATTGTACCCTGAAGGTGGCTGTGCTGGTGGATAGAGTGTTCAAGATGGCATATGATGTGCTTGCCTTCATCGGTCGGGTATTGTGTATAACATCTGGCAGGTCATGTTAAAATTGTTCAAGTCTTAATTTCAGCCTCATTTAGAATACTGTGTACAGTTCTAGTCGCCACATTATCAAAAGGCTGTGGCCTCTTGCAGAGGGAGCAGTCAAGGTTTACGTTTTTGTTGCCTGGCATGGACGGTGCTAGCTTTGAAGAGAGGTTGAGTCGGTTAGGATTGTTTTCATTAGAAAAGAGGAGATTGAAGAGGGATGTTAATTGAACTCTACTAAATCATGAAGTGTGTGGACAGGGTGGATAGAGATAGGTTATTCCCAGGGTGAGGGATTAAATAACGAGAGGTCACGCTTTCAATGTGAGAGGTGGAAAATTTAAGGGTATGCATGCGGCATACTTTACACAGAGGGTGGTAGGTGCATGGGACGCGTTGCCAGCAAATATAGTAGAGTCAGACACGGTAAATTAATTTAAGGTGTGTCTGGACAGATTCAGGAGTCGGTAGGGAGCAGATAATACTGATGCTTAGAAATTGGCCTATCGGTTTAGACAGTACATTTTCATCAGCCCAGGTTTGGAGGACCGAAAGGCCTGTTACTGGGAAGTAAGTTTTCTTTGTTCTTTGTTCCGTGCTCAGTGAATCAATACACTTCTCCCCACACAAACTGTTTTGATCCAGAAATACTCCTGCATTCTGGTGATAGACCTTAGTATCTCCCCACGTGATATACCTCAGTGTGTGGGCCGAATTCCTGCTACCGTCAAACTGCCTCCTAAGCTGCTTCCAATCCTGAGAAATCAGAATGCTCCACTCTAGTGAGATGAGGCAGCAGAGGCCAATGATGGAGACTAGGAATTTCCAGATCAGTGACAAATTCACTTTCATTTTGCATGTGTAAAACTCACTACATCATCTTATTTCTTAGTTTGTTAATTTCTCTATTTCCTCAAGGGATGTTGCCGACTCACTAGTCTTGCGAACTGCTAGCTGTCAGGTCCATCACCTCATTGAAGACGGATGTTCCGCTGGAGAGACGATGGGCTGGAGGTCTGCAGACTTTTCTTTTTTAAATCACGCAGCGGATAAATTCACTCTCAGTACATAGAGCAGAGAGCAAAGTAAGGGGTCCAGGACATGGAAACAGAAGGCATGCCACAATTGCTATTCTGGAAAGGGGCAAAGTACAGAGATTTCCAAGACTCATTCACCAAACTTCCACTATGTTTTGTTGTGCAAAGACAGTATAGGTAGTTCACAGTGATCAATCCAGGCTTATGTTCACTTTGGGAGGATCAGTACAACAGAGGTGAAAGCAGATCTGCCACGAGAGGTTGGTACCACTGGGATCTTTCTGTTCTGTGTTCCCTCTCCAGCACTGTATCGATGGCACGTCTATCAGACTCTTCAATCATTCTAACTCCTGTAACAGTTCCTATATCTGTAAACCTCTCCCCCTCGAGAATCCCTCTACATACATGATAAATACTCCAATCCAGACGACCATCCGTATCCCTGTAATTAGCTTCAGTTTCTACATCATGCCTTACCTCGGTAGTCTCATCCTCCAGTAACAGGAGGCATGGAGCCATGCTGAAGTGAAACAGACAATTCGTCCCAACTTGCCCATGCTGATCAGGTTGAGTAAACTGAATGAGTCGCATTTTCCAGCGTTTGGTCCACATCCGTTCGAAAGTTTACCTCTCTGCGCACCTACTCAAATGTCTTTCACATCTTGCAATTGTTTTTGTTTTTACCATTTTGCCTGGCAGTTCCTTCCATATAAGTACTTTGCTCTGTGGAATATATTGCACGTCAGACCCCTCTTTAAATCTTTGCACTCTCAATCAAGATTTTGCCATCTATTTTTGGACTGGCCTATCCTTGAAAATCCTTTTACGAATGTCCCGCATCGATTTATAAACATTATGATGGCAACCTGTAGATCTATTTGGCAAAGGGAATTACTCAGGATAATGTTAGAAATATCTCCGTGTACTCAATGCTCTGACCAATGAAGTCACGTGTGACAAATACGCTTTCACTGCACTGTTCACATGTGATATCAAGTCAAAAGGAAATCGCAACTGTGCCCTTTGTTTCTCTCTCCGTTCCACAACGTTGCTCAGGGCCCTACTATTAACTATGCTATTCCTCCTAGATTTGTCTTAACAACATCGAACACCTGAATTATACTCCATTTTCTGTCCTTGGCCGAATCGTCCAACTGATCAAGATACTGAGACCTGAGTTTCATACAATATCCCGTTAGTGGTCTCACAAATCTCTGTTTATTTCCCTGACTTCCCTCATGCTTCTCCACAGTATTTTGAGAAGTGAAATCCTTGTTTAGGATCGTACACATCTCCTGTAGTCCCAGATATCGATGGCCACATTAATCTTTCAGGTCCCCTACCTTCTCCCAATTGCGTCTTTGTTCTCAATTTACTTGGAGAATCTCTTTGGATCTTCTTTAAACTTCTCTATTAAAGGTATTTCATGACGCCGTTTTGCGTTCATGATTTCCATCCGACGTGTATTGCTACACCCCTGATGATGCTGAACGGATTCACTCGATCCATGTAACTATACCTGATATGTACCTCGTTTTTCTTCATCAGAGTTAAACATTGTCTGGCAGCGTTTCCTAACTCTGTCAGCATGAGCCTATTTTCCAATAAGAGCATGCTGCAATCAATGCTCATTTTATCTCACTTTTCAATCAAGCCGACGAGACAGACTTCGCTTTAACTGCAAATAGCCTCCCCAAACAACTTTTGAAAGTTCAAGTCGAATACTATCAAGACTGGTGTTCTCCCATTTTATAACTTTCACTTTTGTACCACACCTGTCCTTTTCCACTGTCGTTTTCAAACTAGTAGAATCGTAGTCACTTTGCCAAAGTGCTCCCCCATTAACACCTCAGCACATTTCCCACATTGTTTCCCAAGTGGAGGTCAGTTTCCAATGAATCGCATCTCACTGATGAGCTAATCTTATATTTTCGTTCCATCAATACAGCTTCGCTGGGCAATCCCGCATGTATATACTCTCGAAGTAATGTGATATTTGACCTAATATTGCCTCCTGCTCTATCCTTCCAGTAGCATCAGTATGTTGGGACATTGAGCTGCCAGTGCTGTCCTTACTCAGCTGTGCTTCTCTAACATACATAGAAAGCCGTAGATGTGGTGCATATGGATTTTAGTAAGGCGTTTGATAAGGTTCCCCATGGTAGACTACTGCAAAAAATACGGAGGTACGGCATTGAGGGTGAGTTGGAGGTTTGGATTAGGAGTTGGCTGGCTGGAAGAAGACAGAGGGTAGTAGTTGATGGCAAAGGTTCATCTTGGAGTGCCGTCACTAGCGGTGTTCCGCAAGGATCTGTTTTGGGACCATTGCTGTTTGTCATTTTTATAAATGCCCTGGAGGAGGGGCTAGAAGGTTGGGTGAGCAAGTTTGCGGTTGATACGAAAGTCGGAGGAGTGGTAGACAGTGAGGAAGGACGTGGCAGGTTACAGCGGGATATAGATAAGCTGCAGAACTGGGCAGAAAGGTGACAAATGGAGTTCAATGTAGCTAAGTGTGAGGTGATTCACTTTGGTAAGAGAAATAAAAAGATGGGGTACTGGGCTAATGGTCGGATACTTGGTAGTGTGGATGAGCACAGGGATCTTGGTGTCCATGTACACAGAACTTTGAAAGTTGCCACCCAGGTAATTAGTGCGGTGAAGAAGGCATATGGCATACTGGCTTTTATTGGTAGAGGAATTGAGTTCCGGAGTCCTGAGGTCATGTTGCAGTTGTATAAGACTCTGGTGCGGCCGCACCTGTAGTATTGTGTTCAGTTTTGGTCGCCATACTATAGGAAGGATGTGGAGGCACTGGAACGGGTGCAGAGGAGGTTTACCAGAATGTTACCTGGTATGGTAGAAAGATCGTATGAGGAAAGGCTGAGGCACTTGGGGTTGTTTTCATTGGACAAAAGAAGGTTTCGGGGTGACTTGATAGAGGTGTACAAGATGATTAGGGGGTTAGATAGGGTCGACAGTGAGAATCTTTTTCCACGTATGGAGTCAGCTATTACAAGGGGGCATAGCTTTAAATTAAGGGGGGGAAGGTTTAGGACAGATGTTAAGGGTAGATTCTTTACACAGCGAGTCGTGAGTTCATGGAATGCCCTGCCAGTAGCAGTGGTGGACTCTCCCTCATGATGGGCATTTAAGTGGGCATTGGATAGGCATATGGAGGATAGTGGGCTAGTGTAGGTTAGGTGGGCTTGGATCGGCGCAACATCGAGGGCCGAAGGGCCTGTACTGCGCTGTATTCTTCTATGTTCTATGTTCTAGAATCCCAAACCCATGTTCCGATTCATGCTCTAAGTTCATCTGCCTGCCTGTCAGGCCCCTTGCATTGAAACAAATGCAATTTAATTAATCAACTTCCCTCATAGCCTTCAGTGCTCTTGCGTGTCTTGTCTTTTCCGGTTGCTCTCTTGAATGCCTGTGAAAACTCACATTGCAGCAGGTGACAATCCAACAACTTTATTTGGAAGTAACATCTTCTGGCGTGCTATACCTTGGTCAGGTAGTTAGACCATAGCTTATGGTACAACTTATGTACCAGCCTCCAATTTATTTTCGGATACACAACTGTTTTGGTTCCCACAGCCCTGCCAGACCAGTTAAAGTCTTCTCGAGTAGCTCTTGCAATTCGCCCTAACAGAAAATGACTTCTCCACATTGGCTACCTGTGTTAACACCTTCAGGGCTGAGCGAATTTCGCGAAAATTTATAGTACAGGTTGAGGTTCTGGATGAAGGTTTGCTCGCTGAGGTGGAAGTTTAACTTTTAGCTGTTTCGTCACCATTCTAGGTAACACCGTCAGTTAGTCTCGGGTGAAACACTTGTGTTTCTATTTATGTGTTTAGGTTTCCTTCGGTTGGCGACGTCGTTTCCTCTGGTTATGTAATTTTCTGTGGTTTTCTAATTTCCTGTGTTAGTTTCTCTTTCAGAGTGTGGAAAATTAGGTCTAATGAACACAGTCCACGGATATCTCAGCAACACACAAGCAGGCAAAACGCGTCCAGAAAACGTTTGCCTCTCTCCCCTACATCAATGACATGGCAGAAATAACTGCCAGGATACTCAGATCTCTTATCAGCATGGTAGCCCACAAACCCACCAACAAACTAAACCAGCAGCTAATGAATTGAAAGACAATATGCAGTCGACAAGCAAACTCGTGATATTTACTAAATATCTTGCAAGAACTGAAACAGACGCTACATTGGACCGACAGGATGAAAACTCGCCACCAGGGTACATAAAAATCAACTAGCCACAAAAAGGCCTGACACACTTTCACTAAGTTCCTTACATACAGTTGAACGACACCACTTCGACTGGGACCACATCTATCTGAGGACAAGACAGAGACACGCACAGAGAATTCATATCAGCATGGCATCCCAACAGGCACTCCATCAACAAGCACATTGAATTAGACTCCATTTACAACCCTCTGAGAAAAAGTACAGGAGACGACATCACCTCAAGAACTGGCATTACCACACCAAATGACATCACCGACCGAAGGAAACGTAAACGCATAGATTGAAATCGTGTCACTAACAGCAGTGCTTCACTTGCGGTTCACTCATGATGTTCCCAGCATGGTGCCGAAACATGTGAACACGAACCTTCGATCTCAGCCAGCTAATTCGCATCAGAACCTTCAGGATCCTGAGGACTTGTTCACCAATATCCCTTTGTCCCTCAGTACGCAACATTGACACACCGTTAAAGAATTCCATCCTTTGCTTATTACATTTCCCATCGCTCATTACCTCACACTGACCAGAATTAAACTTCACCTGCCATTACTCTGTTGAGTTTATCATCTGATCGATATCAGACTGTAGCCTGAGACGACCTGCCTCATTGTGGATAACAAACTCATCATTCAGGTTATCTGCAAAGATGCTAATTATAGCTTCAGCTTTCATGTCCAAGTTAATATGTTACAGAGTAAAATGGGAATCGTTTCAAAACAGATTTCTGTCGTACACCGTTGGTGAAAGGATTTCAAACGGCAATTTTGGATCCAATTTACCGACTTGCCCTGGATCCCATGGGCATCTCCCTTTTGGGCAGTCATTCCATTTGGGACCTTAGTAAAGGCCTTAAGGAAATCGACATAAACCACATCATTTGCATTGCCCTCATCATTATTTTTAGACACCACTTTAAAAAGAAAAGCTCGACTAAATTCATCAAATAGCACCTTCCTTTGGAATTACGTGGTCCATCTCTGTTCTTGAAAAAAGGGACCACATTAGCGAACCGCCATTCATTTTGCACTCCAACTGTGGCCAGCAACTTATTAAATGGATCTGCCAGCGCCTCAAAAATCGCCTCCTTACCTCCAATAGCATCGTCAGACACATTTCATTTGGCACTGGAGACTTCTCCAAATTTATGACAGCGAAAACCTTTAATACCTCCTCCTTATTGATCTGAACATGATCAGAACCTCACCATCCCAACTGAATTGCGGAGATAATGCATTTTTACTTGTTGAATACTGAACAGGACCCACCCTTTAGGTGCGAATCATCTTACCCTAAATATCCTTACCGATTACCTTGTGACTTTTCATGAAATGATCTGCCAAGGCCATGGCCATTGTTTGCCCATTATTTATAAAACCCACTTGCATTCTTTGTACTTTCGAAAAGTTTCGCCTCCACATCCTTCCTATAGAATGGCGACCAAAACTGCACACAATGCACCAGAGTCTTATACAACTGCAACATGACCTCAGGATTCCGGAACTCAATTCCGCTACCAATAAAAGCCAGTACGCCATATGCCTTCCTCACCGCACTATTTACCTGGGTGGCAACTTTCAGAGATCTGTGTACATGGACACCAAGATCCCTCTGCTCATCCACACTACCAAGTATCCGACCATTAGCCCAGTACCCCATCTTTTTGTTACTCTTACCAAAATGAATCACCTCGCACTTAGCTACATTGAACTCCATTGCCACCTTTCTGCCCAGTTCTGCAGCTTATCTATATCCCGCTGTAACCTGCCACGTCCTTCCTCACTGTCTACAACTCCTCCGACTTTCGTATTATCTGCAAAAATGCTCACCCAACCTTCTAACCCCTCCTCCAGGTCATTTATAAAAATGACAAACAGCAATGGTCCCAAAACAGATCCTTGCAGAACACCGCTAGTGACGGCACTCCAAGATGAACCTTTGCCATCAACTACTACCCTCTGTCTTCTTCCAGCCAGCCAACTCCTAATCCAAACCTCCAACTCACCCTCAATGCCATACCTCCGTATTTTTTGCAGTAGTCTACCATGGGGAACCTTATCAAACGCCTTGCTAAAATCCATATACACCACATCTACCGCTTTCCCCTCGTCCACCTCCTTAGTCACCTTCTCAAAGAATTCAATAAGGTTTGTGAGGCACGACCTGCCCTTCACAAAACCATGCTGACTATCCTTGATCACATTATTCCTATCCAGATGTTCATCAATCCTATCCCTTACAATTCTCTCTAAGACTTTGCCCAGAACATAAGTGAGACTCAGGGGCCTATAGTTACTAGGGTTATCCCTACTCCCCTTCTTGAACAAGGGAACCACATTTGCTAGCCTCCAATCTTCTGGCACTATCTCTGTAGACAACGAGGACTTAAAAATCAAGGCTAATGGCTCTGCAATCTCCTCCCTTGCTTCCCAGAGAATCCTAGGATAAATGCCATCAGGCCCAGGGGACTTATCTATTTTCACCCTTTCCAGAATTTCCAACACCTCTTCTCTACATACCTCAAAGCCATCCATTCTACTTAATTGTGACTCAGTATTCACATTGACAATAATGTCCTGTTCCTGATTGAATACTGACGAAAAGTATTCATTCAGTGTCTCCCCAATCTCTTCAACCTCCACACGCAACTTCCCACTACTATCCTTGACTGGACCTATTCCTACCCTAGTCATTCTTTTATTCCTGACATACCTATAGAAAGCCTTAGGGTTTTCCCTAATCCTACCGACTAAGGACCTTTCATGTCCCCTCCTTGCTGCTCTTAGCTCTCTCTTCAGGTCCTTCCTGGCTACCTTATAACTCTCAATAGCCCCAATTGAACCTTCACGCCTCATCTTTACAGAGGCCGCCCTCTTCCATTTAACAAGGGATTCCAATTCCTGATTAAACCACGGCTCCCTCACACGACCCTTTCCTCCCTGCCTGACGGGTACATACTTATCAAGGACACTCAATAGTTGCTCCTTGAACAAGCTCCACATATCAATTACGCCCTTGCCTTGAAGCTTACTTTTCCAAGCCACACATCCTAAGTCATGCCTCACCGCATCATACTTTCCCTGCCCCCAGCTATAACTCTTGCCCTTTAGTGCACACTTCTCCCTCTCCATCACTAGAGTAAAAGTCACCGAATTGTGGTCACTGTCCCCAAACTGCTCACCTACCTCTAATTCTAGCACCTGGCCTGGTTCATTACACAGAACCAAATCCAGTATGGCCTCACCTCTTGTTGGCCTATCTACATATTGTGTCAGGAAACCCTGACATTGGACAATTGGACAAACACATTGGACAAACACTGACCCATCTAACGAACTTGAGATATAGCTTTCCCAATCAATATCAGGAAAGTTAAAGTCCCCCATAACAACCACCCTATTACTTTCACTCTTCTCTTGAATCATCCTCGCAATCCTTTCTTCTACGTTTCTAGGACTATTAGGAGGCCTGTAAAAAACTCCTAACAGGCTGAGCTCACCTTTCCTATTCCTAACCTCAGCCCAAACTACCTCAGATGGCGAGTCTTCATCCATCGTCCTTTCCACAGCTGTAATACTATCTTTGACAAGCAATGCCACACCTCCCCCTCTTTTACCCCCACCTCTGACCCTACTAAAACATTTAAACCCTGGGACCTGCAACAGCCAATCCTCTCCCTGTTCTACCCATGTCTCCGTAATAGCCACAACATCGAAGTCCCAGGTACCAACCCATTTCTTTGCCAATATCAATCCCAATATCACATGTTCAGTCGTCATTAGGATTCCTGCCTTTGCCATTTACTCTTCGCAGAGCGCACTGACTCTGACTTCTCACGATATCATCTTCTACCCATCCATTCACACTTCCCCATCAGTACAAAGGCCTCCAGTTGCTATAGCCTTTCCTGTCAACCGTAGCTTTGTGCAACTTTCTGAAACTCTTTGAACCCTCCCTACGTCTGTAACCTTGACCACTCTCGGCACAATTGTCAATCTCCGTGACATTTCCCTCCTCTGCAATCTTCATTGCCACTGACCACCTCCAGTCACTACTCGCCTTCCTCGCTCTCGAACATCCTGTCGCCACGAAAATCTCTGTGGCTGTAACATTCCTTGACTGATGTAATAATTTCCATTTCCTTCAACTACCCTAGCCAATCTATAGAATCGTTGCTGATCGGTAACCTCATCCAAGGGCTACAGGTCTGACTATAACTAAGTTCTTTCATTCTCGGCAACCGACCCTAACTCTGTCTTTGTCAAGAGACTCCACAGCCCTCCCTACTGTTGGAACGTCTTCCATTGCCTCTAGTGAATAGCATCTAAGTAGCTTTCTCCTGTTTCTACCTACCTCCTCCTCCTGTTCTGATAACCCCCGTGAACTTTGCGATCTGGTACAATCCCTGCGTCATCAGATACAGGGTTGCACGGTGGCTCAGTGTTCAGCCTCGCAGCGCCAGGAACCTGAGTTTGATTCCAGTCTTGGGCAACTGTCTGCGTGGACTGTGCACGATCTCTCCATGTCTCTGTTGATTTCGGCTGGGTGGGCTGATTTCCTTCAACACCCACAAATGTGCAATTGTGTGTATTGTCGATCGTGTTCAAGACGTGTGGAAGTGGTGGGTTATTGATGAGAAATGCAGGTTTACATGGATATGTAGGGGACTGTGTCTGGCTGGGGTTTTCATCAGAGGCCCGAATGGCCTGTATCAACACGATCGAGATTTTGTTCAGATCTTCTGAAAGTCCTATCAAATATTCTTGCCTGCTCCTCAATATTCTCATTATCTCAGTAAACGCCTACAGACTTGCTTATGTCAGCTCTTCCAGTCGTTACAAAGCTCGACTTGACTGTCACCTCTTCCTGGCCTTAGAATCCTGCCGCTGAAAGTGTGTTGCTGGAAAGGCGCAGCAGGTCAGGCAGCATCCAACGAGCAGGAGAATCGACGTTTCGGGCATGAGCCCTTCTTCCTGAAGAAGGGCTCATGCCCGAAACTTCAATTCTCTCTGCTCCTTGGATGCTGCCTGACCTGCTGCGCTTTTCCAGCAACACATTTTCAGCTCTGATCTCTAGTATCTTCAGTCCTCACTTCCTCCTTAGAATTCCGCCTATGACTCTAAATTTCGCCATTCGTTAAAACACTCTTTATCACTGATATCACCTGCTCCTCCTCGAACCATTCATATCACTGCAAAAACTCACCAGAATTGTCTCAACTTCCCTTTGACAGTCATGTCGTCCGATCTGCTCCACCTCAAAAAACAATGACGTCTTGTCAAATCTCATTGTACCCTTAAACACGAATGATCTGTATAAGCTCGTCGCAGACCTACCGCCCATCTTGTGTTTCTAATTTCCTCCACTCCCCATAATATGTTTCGCTGTGAACTCTTCAAGATTCCGCCTCAGTGTGGTCTTCTTCAGGAAATACAACGTATCCTAACCAGGTAAACCCTTAGTGCAGTTCCTATCCCTGAAGCTTATTTGACCAACATAACCTTACATGCCAGCGTACTCACCTTCAGTCGCGACATAGTTGCTTAACTATGTAACCTTCTCCATGTAAACTACTTCACTCTCTCCAAACGTCCCTCTTAGTTTAATCTGTTCCTCACCGATCACCCTTCCCATCTTTGAATTTTCCAGGCACCACAACCCTCACTGTCTGGAACCAATCCTGTCTGAGAAACCGCTCTGTCTCTATAATATTCTCCATCCCCTCAAGTATCCAAAAATTGCTGCAGCTCCTACTGCCCTCCCTATCTGCATAACCTCGTTCAGTCCGAAAAACACCATTAGTCTCTGGACACCCTACAATCATTGCTATCTGTGTAGTCCTCTCAAGTCCCTGTAATACTCTCAATCTGTCGAACCCAGTCCAATGTCTGCGACTTTCCTAATCCGTTTCCTACAAGACTCACTATCAATGTAAAATCCTTCAGTCGCTATCACCCATCCAGTCAATATAAGTTATTCCAGTCTCTCATTCATTTACTAGTCTCCATAACGCTCTCTCGCTCTCTCTCCTATCTGTGTAAACGTCTCCCTCCTCTTGAACCAACATTACCGCAAAACATCCGCCAGTTTGTGCAACGTTCCCTTGCCAGTGAAACAAAGTTTGCTGTCCTTATCTCCGGGAAAATCTACCAGATGCCACACACCCCATATCTAACTAACCTCCAAAAGCTTTCTATATAACTAAACCTCTTCAGTGATGACTATTCTCTATTTGTCTATTTGTTCTTCCAGCCGACACAACTCTTTTTTTTATCTCTATAATCTACTCCGTTCCATGAGACACTCCCTGTCTCTGTAAATCAGCCCTGTCATACAAACCTCATTATCCCTGCAAACTGCTACATCACTCTCTATCTCCATGAACTCCTGACGACCCTACAGCTCTCCACATTTCCATGACCTCCTGTGGCTTTACGGTTCTTCCTCCCTTTGATATCATCCGTAGTCCCACAGACCTCCCAACCTCCGTTATCGGCTTTAATTCAGACAATTGCTGCCTCCGCAACTTCGTCCATTGCTGCAAACTCTTCTCACTTGTATTACTTCGTTCAGATCCCTAACTCTCCAGTTTCCTGAATCATCATCGTGCTTTCGCAATCCTTCTATTTTTGAATGAAATGTTCCAATCCTTAAATCCGACGTAAATCTGTGAACTCATCTATTCCCGAAAATAAATCCATACAGTGAAAACATAGAATGTCCCTAGAAACATTTCTCACCCTCCACCTTCATTCTTCACCAAGAGCCCTGAGAATTACTAAAGCCTCCTTTTGCCACTGAAAACCTCCTAAGGTCTGCAAAGGTCCCCCACTCTCTCAAGCACTTCTGGAGATCAATGCAGAGGAAGGAAGCGTTGTAGGGCCCGAGCCAAATTACGGACGTAGGATGAGTGCAGAACCTGGAAGCGACGTAGATCCCGCAGGAGGTTATAGGGAGCAGGAATCATAGCGCTTGCAGGATGCGAACGAGAATGGAAACTGACGGATGTTATACTTGAACGACTGATTATAATTTTACAGTTTACACCATGCATTTCAACACCAAAATAACTTAGGGTTGCAGATGCACAACCTGAGATCTTTTTGAGCGGATTCTGGAGTTCCTGCAACTCTCCTTAACTCTGCAACATCTTCCCGCCGTGAGAACTCTCCTATCTCCGTGACCTCGACTCAATTTTTTAAACTCACTATCACTGGAATTATCACATCCTCCATTTGGGACAAGATAGTTGGAATGATAGCATTAACTGAAGCGAACAAATATGACCGATCTGTGATGAGGAGGTTGACGTTGCAGAGGGACCATGGATGGGAAGTGAATACATATATCTGTTGTCGGGATTTCAGCAGAAGAGTCAAAAAGCCAAACAATGTCCCATAACATTATGAGGAATCTCTGAAGTTAATATGTTGGTGAGACAACCAAGTAAATCTGAAGATCAGAATTTGGAGGCTATTTGGGTGTTGCCAAGAAACAGCAAGGGGCAGCAATCGGTGTCAGGCTGGCAGTGATTTCTGAGATGTCTTTGATGTCGGGGAGAGTGGCTAGCGTTTCTGGACACTTTGCTTCTGCTTGTTTGGGTTTGTTGCTGAGAAATCGACAAACTGTGTTTAGTGAGTATCCAGACTGCCAGACAATCAGACCGCTTGTCATCATTGTAGCCTACAAACTAACAAGCACATCAAAACATTGAAAGACTGTATTCAGATAACAAGCAAAACTACAGTCATTTACAAAATATTGTGCAATAACTGTAGCAACCAATAAATTAGACAAACTGGCTGAAAACTAGCCATGAGCATACATGAACATCAATTAGCCACAATCGACATGACCCTCTCTCACTAGTATCCCTGCATAGAGATAAAGAAGGACAGCACTTCGATTGGGACAACATATTTATCCTCGGATCAAACAAACAGAGACATACACGAGGAATCCTGGAGGCATGGCATTCCAACTGGAGCTCTATCAACAAACAAATTGACTTTCCTCATTCCTGAAGAAGGGCTTCTGCCCGAAACGTCGATTCTCCTGTTCCTTGGATGCTGCCTGACCTACTGCGCTTTTCCAGCAACACATTTTCAGCTTGGACCGCATTTAGCATTCCTGAGAAAAAGAACACGGAGAGATATCTACACAGGCAATGGCATTACCAGCACAACGAAACCCATGCATATGAATAAAAAGCAGGAAACATCAGCAGTGCTTTTACTGCTGCCTCACCGAAGATATTACCGAGTATGGTGACGAAACGTCTGAAAATGCACCTACCAGCTCAGCGGGCAAACTCAGCCAGAGTTAAAAATCTTTTAAATCCGCGCTAGACCCCCTTCTATTAGCAATCAAATTGTCTTTCCTTCTCTATCACCTGCTGAACCGGTCAGCTTACTTTTTTAGGATGACCCACAACAACTCCAAATAAATTGGTGCAGTCAATCTGAAAACAAACAGTGTTAGCCTCGCAGTAAGTGGGGAACATGCAATAAGGTATTATAAAGGATAGAGTCCTGGTCCAATGCAACAGCGTCTGGCCCTTTTTCCCAAACTGTCATCCAAAATGTCAATCTATGCCGAACTTATTCCCCTGCACTTGGCCTATATTCTTTGAATTCTTCACTATTCATGTATTCGTCAAATGTTGTTAATCTACTCGCCTCAAGCATTTCAATTCGTATCCCATTCCGTATGCTTAGCACACTCTGTGTGAAAAAGTTGCCCCTCAGTTTCCCTTGTGTTTTTTTCCCTCGAACCTTAAACAGATGCCCTCTCGTCCTCGATTCTCCGAAATTGGGAAAAAGACTGAGTGAAATCACACTACCTATGTCTATCGATGATTACCCCCCCGCCCCGGTCTCATACGCTCCAAAGAAAAAGCTCCTCGCTTGTCCAATCTCTCCATGCATCTCAGACCATTGAGTTGAAACTTTATTGCTGGAACAGCACAGCAGGTCAGGCAGCATCCAGGGAACAGGAGATTCGACGTTTCGGGCACAGGCCCTTCTTTCCTGAAGAAGGGCCTGTGCCCGAAACGTCGAATCTCCTGTTCCCTGGATGCTGCCTGACCTGCTGTGCTGTTCCAGCAATAAAGTTTCAACTTTGATCTCCAGCATCTGCAGACCTCACTTTCTCCTCAGACCATTGAGTCCCCACCATCCTTGCAAATTTCGTCTGCACCCGGTCCATTTTTAAAACATATTTTATGCAGCAAGGTGCCCAAAACTGAACACAATGCAACAAATGCGATATCACCAACATCCAGGATAACTGATGCCTGACTTCCCAGCTTCTAAATTCAATGCCGTGACTGATGAAGGAAAGAGTCGCTAAAGCCTTCTTCACTTTCCTGTCTTCCTGACTCCAGTTTCAAAGAACTCCAAGTTGCCTCTGTTCCACTACACTCCTTAAAGCCTGTCTACTTAGCATGAAACTCCGAACTTGATTTGAATTTTCAAAATGCAAAACCTCAGACATAGTTGTGTGAGACAGCAATTATCATTTCTGGCCCCACTTCCCCGAATCATTAAGGTCCTGCTGCAATTTCTGATAACCTTCCTCACTGTCCATAAAACCACCTATTTCAGTGCCTTCTGAATAATTACAAGCTTACCTTGCAAGTTCTCATTGAAAATATTGATTTAGATAACAAACAGTTGTGGGCCGAGAAACGAACCCCGAGACGCACAACTAGTCACAGACTTCGACTCCCACAGGCTTCCTTCCAATATTACCCGCTGGTTCCTACCATTAAGCCAATTGCGTATCCAATTTACCAACTCCCCCTCGATTCCAAACGATCTAATCTTCCGCAACAGCCTATCAGATGGAACCGTAGCAAGGACTTCAGTGAAATACATATAGACTCCGTCTAATGCTCCATCTTCATCACACATGTTGGACACTTCAACAAAGAACGCTAACAAATTTGTGAGTCATGATCTCCTACTCACTAAGGCAAGCCGACTACAGCGAATTAAACCCTGTATTTCCAAATGCATGTATACCTTATATCTCAGAATTGTCTCAAGTAAACGTCATCCACTTAAGACGTCCTTCACCTCTTCATAACTCATATGGACTATCCCCAAGATATGACCACTCATTTTCCTAAGTTCCCATGGTAAATACGGAGGAAACATATTCATTGAGGGCATTGTCTATCTCCTGCGGTTCAACACATATGCCTTCACTTTAGTCCTTGACGGGTCATTTTTCTCTCTTTAGTTATTCTTTTTTCTTAATTTACCGAAAAGAAAAATATTTTTTGATTCCCGCAAATCTTCTCAGCCATGTTTATCCCATGTTGGTTTTGTGCCGTCCGCATTTCCTTCTTCAATAAAGTCCTGGAACCACTCTATATTTGCAGGAATTACTTCGATCCCAGCTGTCTGTACCTGAACCAGGCCTCCTCTTTCTTCTGATCAAAACCGCAATATCTCTTTCCATTTTTGGTGCGCTGTTCCTGCCAACCTTGCTCTTCAGCCTCAGAGGGGTATATAGAAGTTGAACTCTAGTTAGCAAAATGCCACCTACTTGCCGGAGGTCCCTTTCCTTGCAAACAAACCAGCGTAATCAACCCCTTCCAAGCTCCAGTCAAATTCCATGAAAAATCTACTTGACCTAATTTTAAAACTTGAACCTGTGGAGCTGTTTTGTCCCTCTCGAAAACTATTTTAAATGTAATAGAACTGTCGTAAATCGTCCCAAAGTTCTCCCTCATTCTCAAATCAGTCACCCGATCCGCCCTATTTCCCAAGAACAGCTCGCGTTTTGCTCCTTCCGAGTAGAACCCTCTGGATATTGCTTGAGGACACCGTCCTGAACGCTATTAACAAACCACAACCCACCTAATCCCTTAATTCTCTGGCAGTCCCAGACTCCATACAGAAAATCAGAATCCCCTACTATGACAAACGTATTCCTCAAGCAAGTCTCCAAAATCACCCTGTATATTTGTTATGCCATTAGGCAATAGCTGAACCTTGAGAAAAGATGGGCGATAGATAGTTTGAAAAAGAGAATGTTCTTTATAAACATGATTTGTTTTAAATGGACCTGTGAAAAGTATTTTTGTGTGGATGTAAATGGCAGAAAAGGCAAGGGTGGTGAAAGGAAGCGATGGTCGGGGGGGTGTTTTATCTCAAGTTTCAGAAGCTTTTGGAAAAGTTTCAACAAGGGCGAAAGTATAACTCGGAAAACAATACATTTCTTTATACATCAACAAGGCTGTCTATGTGTGGGGCCACAGGAGATGGGTACGGTCCTGAAGAAATAATTTTCTATTGTATTTGTTGTGGGGAATGATATTAAAGATCGTGAACTTGCATAAAAATGGAGCGATGTTTTGAAAAGAGGCCGCAATAGAGAACAGGATATTTCGAAGGCCATGAAACACATAGACGCAGAAAAATCCCTGGCACTGATCAGGTGTGTCCCAGGACATTGTGAGAAACAACGGAAGAAACTGCAGCATACCTAGCAACAATATCTTTATTATAGATAATCTGGGTAAGGTAGTGAAAGTGTAGAGGGCAGCTAATGTTATTCCAACACTTAATGGCAGCAAGGCAATGAACAAAATTACATTTCTTTAAAACGGACCTCAGCAACTTTATGTTTTGGGGGGGATACTGAGAAACAGGATCGACAGACATTCGGAAATGAAAGGATTGATTAGAGATAGTCAGCATGATTTTCGGCATTGCAAATCCTGTCTCATTAATCTGATAAAGTTTATGAGGGGGGATCAAACGATGGATGAAGGTAGTAAGGCCTTTCATAAGGTTCAGCATGGCAGACTGATTAGAGAAGTTGCATCATTTGGGATCCGTGGAGAGCTGTACAAAACTGGCTTGCCAGAGGGTGACAAGGGTGGTGGTAGAGGTTTTTTTTCTGATTGAAGGCAATTGCCAACGGTTTTCAACAGGATCAGTGCAGGGTCCAGTTTATAGGTAGAATTTCAATGGGAATACCGGAGACATGATCGGCAAATTTCATTAGGAGTAGTGTATAGTGGAGAAGGTTATGTAAGATTCCAAGGAATGCTGATGATCTGCGCGAGTGGCCTGAGGCGTAGCAAATGGAATTTAATTGAGATCAATGCGAGGTGTTGCATTCTGAACAGAAAAAAAAACAAATCACAGCAAGGCTTAAATCCTTAATTGAAAGGTTCTGCCTAGTGCTGCCAGACACATAGGATGAGGTCTGTAGTTACATTGATTACTGACCGTGGCGTTATCAGTAGACAGTTTGGTGAAGTAGGCATTTGGCACCCTTGCCTTCATCGGTCAGAGCATTAAGAATAAGTGTTCAGACGTCATTCTGTGGCTGTATAGGGCATTCGTGAGACCACAATAAAGGCACTGTTGATTATCTGGAAAAGTTCAACCGGTTCTCTTCTGTCCTTTGGGGAATGGCAAATGTCATTCTCACTTTGTACAGCCTACATGTGACTCCAGACAAACAACAACATGGCTGACTCTGAGGCGCCGCTGGGTAATTAGTAGTGAACCATGTTTGCTGCTCCATCCAGGAATATACTCATTGTAAGAATTAATATGCGTAAGTGCATATTTCCATCCCTACGTCTGTGAAAACCTCCAGCTGCAGCAATTCACACTGGCTTTGTAACATTGTTCAGGGCCTTCCCACTTCCTATAAAACTCTCACGATCTTCAGCATCTCCAAATCTCACTGTTCCAAACATTGGATTAAACTCCTACAACGTTTCCTCTTCCTAGTCCTGCTATGAGATCACTTTCAATCC
Source organism: Chiloscyllium plagiosum (assembly GCF_037043375.1). Taxonomy (NCBI): domain Eukaryota; kingdom Metazoa; phylum Chordata; class Chondrichthyes; order Orectolobiformes; family Hemiscylliidae; genus Chiloscyllium; species Chiloscyllium plagiosum. The sequence continues at coordinate 84,508,199 of NW_028270175.1, forward strand.
CTTTAACGTCTATTTTCATATGGTTGTAGTGCTTCGTCTGTTAATAAAACAGACTTTTTCATTATTTTTTCCCAGAAAACGTCTGAGCCTTTCTACTTCGAATCTGATCCTTCCTGACCCGAGTGACGGTCAGGTGGAGTTTTCTTGCTGAGGCTTTGTCTGTTTCTGCAGTTTCCTTTTCTTGAACGTTATACACTGCTGCCTCAAATGTTTTCGAGTGATCACTTACAGACAGAATCTCAGTCTGTTTACCCCCTTAACTTGGTTAGTTCTTCTCTCAAATGCGTGCATTTGGTTTTGTTTATGTTTCCAAATATGACGTGTCCTTTGTGTCGTCACTTTAAAATTTAATTATTCCTTTGAATTTCATAGTTTCTCGGATTATCTCTGAATGCGAAATTAATCATTCACTCAGCTCTTGTGTCCAACAACTTACCCATCACTGACGTCTGCGGTACTTGGCTCTCATTGCAGCCTCAGTTAAGTAATCACACAACATTTTATTCGTATGCATCGAGTCATATAGCGCAGAACTACCCATTTGGTCGATGACGACTACAATCTAAAACTAAACACCTTCAACCAGCCTGTTTGTGTACCATATCCCTCCAAACTTTTCGTATTCACGCACTTAACTAATGTCTCTTAAATGTTATAATTGCAACCACATTCACCCCTTCCTCGGGAAGTTAATTGCACACACCAACCATCCTCTGTGTAACAATTTCCCGCCATGTCTTTTTCTCTTAAATCGCTGTTTTCTAACCTTACAAAAAACATGGCCTGTTGTCTCGAAACTCGCCCAGTCTCGAGAAAAGACAAATATCATTAACTCTGTCTGTATTCCCCATTATTATATACACTGTTATAAGATTCCTAGCCTATCGGGTATTGAAAGAGTGCTCCATTATCCTTTAAAATGGAAATGTTTCATGCCCAGCAAAATTCTGGTAAATCTCTTCTGAACCCTCTCCATCATAGTAAATATCCTTCCTATAACCGGGCGACGAGGATCAGATACATCAATCCAGAAGTGACGTCAACAATTTCAACACGACTTCCAACATCCTATATTCAATAGGATGAGCAATGAAGCTAAACTTACCCAGGACGTCTTTAACTGACCTGTCTATTCATGATGAAAACTTCAAAGAAGCATACCCCTGAACCCCAAGATCGCTCTATTCAACAGCACTACTGAAGGTTCTGCCATTAATTGTTCGAATTCCACCAATGTTTATTGTAACAAAATGAAAAATTCCCATTTGTCCAGATTGAACTTCCAGCCATTTCATCATGAAACCTTTAACATGTTAGAAAACCTCCTTCGTTAGCAAACATGTAACTCTTCAGTCTTCTAGCACATCACTCATGGCTGTCAATATTAAAAATATTTCTTCATTAGACCTCTCATTTTCTGTTCTAGCTTCCCACAATGTCCTAAGATATCGTTCATCAGGTCCTGGCGATGTTTTTGCGTTTTAAAAGCTCCAACATCTCCTCTTCCGTAACGTGGACTTACTTCAAGGCAGAGAATCACAGAGATCAACAGCACAGAATCAGAATCATTGATCCAGTGCCATGTGCCAGAATTGTGTCCATACTTCTCTCAACACTTCCTATATATAGGCCGATGTAGATTCCTTTTAAATGTATTTCTATCAGCTTTCATGACTTCCTCTGGCAGCACATCCCATGTATGCACCACTCTCTGCTTGAAGTAATTGTCCATTCGGTACCGTTCCTATATTTCCCCTCTCACCTTAAAGATTCTGCCTTCTTCTATTGGACTCCCCAAACCCTGTAAAAATATCTCTTTATTCAACCATCCCACTTACGATTTTAGAAAAAAAGTCTTTATAAGCTAACTCCTCAGTCTCCAAAGTTTCAATGAAAGTATCCACAACCTTATGGGTGGCACAGTGGTTAGCACTGCTGCCTCACAGCGCCTGAGACCCGGGTTCAATTCCCGCCTCAGGCGACTGACTGTGTGGAGTTTGCACGTTCTCCCCGTGTCTGCGTGGGTTTCCTCCGGGTGCTCCGGTTTCCTCACACAGTCCAAAGATGTGCAGGTTAGGTGAATTGGCCTTGCTAAATTGCCCGTAGTGTTATGTAAGGGGTAAATGTAAGGGCATGGCTGGGTGGCGGGTCGGTGTGGACTTGTTCGGCCGAAGGGCCTGTTTCCACGCTGTAATGTAATCTAAAAAAAAAACTAATCAACCTCTGCCTATAGGTCAAACGCTCCAACCCTGCCAACGTCGTTGATAATCTTTTCTGAACATATTCGTGTTCCACAACATCTTTCCTCTGGCAGAGAGATCAATATTGCACACTGTAGTCCAATCGTGGTCTGAACATTTACTGTTTAATTCCATGAGATTTCCAGGCTTTCACTACAGTACGTTCTGAAGTGATTTTTTTTGTTTAGGGTCTTGTCGTTCGACGCTTCAATTACGTTGTTGATTATTAACGGTCCCTATTTCCTCTTCAGTTATTCTTTAGTTCCGAAAAATCTTGCAAATCTCTTTGTTTTCTCCTTCACCTTCCTGACAAAATGTATTTCATGTCCACTTTTTGTATGGCTGATTTCCATGAAAAGTGTATTCCTACAGCCGCTAGGTTCGTGAGGGATTCATACTTCACAATTCCCCATTTTTCTTACGACACCCTGAATAGACAGCCAGCGTTTTATAATTCTGCCAGCATTAACCTTCACATTATCAGGAAAATGCTGGCCCAGAATGCTTATTTTATCTCACTGTCTTTATCATTGCGACATTCCAGACTTCCCTTTACCTCCAAGTAGATTCACCAATCTACAGTTGAAAGTTAATGTCTAATACTATCAAGATTGGTCGTGCCACAATTTAAAACCTTACCTTGTGGAATAGACGTGTCCATTTCCATAACTACACTGAAACCGATAAAATGTAACTCACTTTGAAAACCAACTCCGCATGAATACTTCAGTCCCCTGCTTTATCTTGGTTCCCAAGAGGAAATCAAGGTTTGCTCATTCTCCAGTCCAGACATCTGTATTTTGATTGAGAAAGGTTGTTGGAATACAGTCAAAAATCGATCCTCCCATTCAAAACGATGGCAGTCACAATCTTGGTTTGGCATGTTATAATCCCCTTCCATTATAACGCTATTTTTCGAACGGGTAGCTGAGATCTCCAGACATATTTACACCATAGCGAGTTTTGAGAAGATTTGTAGCTCACGTTGAGGCTTTGCATGTAGGTTTGCTCGCTGAACTGAAAGATTCATTTCCAGACGTTTCCTTATCTTACAAGGTAACATCTTCAGTGATCCTCACGAGAAGTAATGCTGAAAATACTTGCTTTCTCTTCATATGTTTGGGTTTCTTTGGTTTAGTGATGTCTTATTCTGCGGTGATGCTATTTCCTGCAGTGAAGTCACTTCCTGTTCCTTTTATCAGGGGGTGGGAAATGGGGTCTAACTCGATGTGTTTGTTGATAGAGTTCCGGTTGAAATGCCAAGCTTCAAGGAATTCTCGTGCGTATTTTTGTTTGGCTTGTCCTACAATGGATGTATTGCCCCAGTCGAAGTGTTGTCCTTCCACATCCGATGATACTAGTGAGAGAGGGTCATGTCTTTTTTATGACTAGTTGATCCTGGTGCTTTTTTTTGTTCTGCTGTTTGTCCAGTGTAGTGTTTGTTACAGTCATTGCATGGCATTTTGTAAATGACATTAGTTTTGCTCATTGTCTGTATGGGCTATTTCAAGTTCATTCGTTGCTGTTGGTGGGTTTGTGGACTGTCATGATGCCAAGTGGTCTGAGCAATCTGGCAGTAATTTCCGTGGTGTATTTGATGTAGAGGAGAGTGACTAGCGTTTCTGGACGTGTTTTGACTACTGGTTTGGTTTTGTTGCTGGGAAACCGGCCGACTGTGTTCATTGGGTACACATTCTTTTTGAATAGTCTCAGCAACAATCCCAAATAAGCAGACAATACACGTCCAGAAACCCGAGCCACTCTCTCCTGCATCAATGACATCTCGTAAATGACTGCCAGACTACTCAGACCCTTTGGCATCATGGAAGCCCACAAATCCACAAACAAAATAAAACAGCAGCCAATGAATATGAGAGAGCCTATACAGACAATAATCAAAACTAATTTCATTTACAAAATACTGTACGAGGACTGTAACGAACACTACATTGGACAAACGGGTAGAAAACTAGCCACCAGAATACATGAATACCAACGAGCCACAAAAAGACATGACCCTGTCACAATGGTATTCTCACATATGGATGATGAAGGACACCACTTCGAGAATTCCTAGAAGCATGGCATTCCAACTGGAACTCTATCAACAAACACATCGAGTTAGACCCCATCTACCACCCCATGAGAAAAGGAACAGGAAGTGACTTCACTACAGGAAATAACATCACCCACAGCAATTGACATAACCAACCTAAAGAAACCAAACATTTAAATATAAAGCAGAAATTTTCAGCATTGTTTCACATGAGGTCCACTGAAGCTGAGACCTAGTAAGGTAACGAAACGTCTGAAAATGAGGCTTTCAGCTCAGCGACCCTACATCCAAAATATTTGCATCATAATCTTCCACAGAATATTGGAGAACTGTAGTATAAACGTATTAAAGTGAAGACCCATTCTTATTATTCCACTTCAATAATATAGCTTTACTCGGTGACCCCGCAGGGATATGCTCTCAAAGTACTGTTCTGAAGCTTTCCCTAATCAAAACCATGACTCCCTCTCGTGATTTGCCTCCCAGTGTTTTCTTGCTATAGCAGCTGCCCCCGGAACATTCAGCTGCCAGTCCTGGCCCTCCCTTAATTGTGTTTCTATAATTCCTGTGATATCCTAATCCCATTCAAGCCTTAATTTCACCTGATTTACCTGTCAGATCTCTTGCATTGAAACAAATGTAAGTTAATTAATCGGGTTTCCTCATTGCCTGCTGTGTCCTTGTCTGCCTTGTCTACTCAAATTGCCCTCTTGAACTTCTATAACCGAGTCAACCTTCTTTCTGGACGTATGACTCCTTAGGGTCCCAATCCCCTACCAGACTAGTTAGGTTCTCTCACATTGCTCTGGAAGTTCACCTCATGAGGTTGTTAGTCCCTGTCCACCCAGTCCAGGTGTCTTCAGCATACTCTCAATTTGTGCTGTCACCTTCAGGGATCAGTGAACTTGTCCACCAAGTTCCCTGTGTCCATCAGTATTCCTCAGTATTCCTGTTGAAGGGCATCTGCCCGCAACGTCGATTTTCCTGCTCATCGGATGCTGCCTGACCTGCTGTGCTTTATCAGCAACACTATAATCAACTCCTCAGTGACCTACTGTCCACGGGTGGCACAGTGGCACATTGGTTAGCAGTGCTGCATCACAGCGCCAGAGACCCGCGTTCAATTCCCGCCTCAGGCGACTGACTGTGTGGAGTTTGCACATTCTCACGGTGTCTGCGTGGGTTTCCTCCTGGTGATCCGGTTTCCTCCCACAATCCAAAAACGTGCATGTTAGGTGCAATGTCAATGCTAGATTGCCCATAGAATTCGGTGAAGGGGTAAATGTAGGGGAATGGGTCTGGGAGGGGTTCGCTTCGGTGGATCGGTGTGGACCTGTTGGGCCAAAGGGCCTGTTTCCACACTGTAATAATCTAATCTCGTCTTATGTAAATCGCTAACTTATCATACCGTCTACGGTGCATTAACTCAAACTCAACGGATGAAATTCCGTCTGCCATTACTCTGCTCAGTTTTTCATCTGATCGATATCAGACTGTAGCCTGACACCATCCGCCTCACTATGGACAACATCCCAACTTTCACGTCATCTTCAAACCTACTAAGGGTACATTCTGCTTTCATAGCCAAATTATTAATATACGTAATAAGCAGTAATGGTTCCTGCACAGATCCTTGTGATACACCGCTTGTCGAACGTTTCCGATTTCAAAAACAACCGTTCACCAATACAGGTACTGTTTGCCAAGGCCCTTTACATCCCATTGGCTCTTAACTTTTGGAACAGCATACCATGTGAGAACCGGTCAAAAGCCTTACTGAAGTCCATGCAAACAACATCATCTTGCATTGCCCTCATGTATTTTAGACATAATTTCAAATAGTCAACCGAATTCATCAAACATGAACTCTCTCCAACAAATGCGTGCTGCCTCGAATTTTTCCTTACCTTTCCAAATAATCATTTATTCTGTCCATCCGAATATTTTCCAATAGTCTTCCCCCTCAGTCGTCAGTCTTACCTCGTCTATCCCTGCTGTCCTTCTTGAGCAAAAAATATACTTTAGCTATCGTCCAGCTACATGGCACTTTACTTGTGGCCAGAAAAGTTGTCAATTTACCTGCCAGCACCCTCGTGATTTCTTCTGTTACCTCCCATCGTAGCGTGAGATACGTTTGATTGGGCAATGTTGATTTCTCCAGGTTTATGCCTGCGAAAGCATCTAATATCTCCTCCTTATTGATTTGAAAATGTTCTGGAACCTCACCATCCAACTGAAACCACCGCCTGTATGAAAACAGATGAGAAGTACTCATTTAAGACCACAACTACTTCTTCTGGCTCCATGCACAGATCGTCCCTTTGGTTTGTAACAGGCCCCAGCATTTGCCTGTGAATCCTCTTACTCTAACTATACTTATTAAATAACTGGTGATTTTCTGCAATAGTATCTGCCTCAGATTTTTCGTAATCTTGCTTTGCCATTCATTTTTATGCTCCTTTAATTCTTCATATTTTTGAAGGGCGTCGCCTGCTTTTATCACACTGTACTTTCTTTGTCAAATTACTGATATTGCGTTGTCAGTATTCACTGGATTTTCTGCCTTTTCCATTCAATCTTCACGGAACAAACTGGGCCTGAATTCTTACTGTTTCACTTTAAAATACTCCCAAATTGGGAGTATGGGCGCAACTGCGGGTAACTCCTCCCCTCGTCTATCTTTGCCCGATCCTTTCTTATTTTGGTATTAGTTCCAACTGTTACTGGTAATCTAATGTCGTGGGGCATTGCCCAACTTTAGACAATTAACTAACCTTATCTCGTTCCACAATGACATTGAAGCTGACAGAGTTATTGTCAGTCAATTTCCCTCAAAACACTAGAAAGTCCTTATCTCTGCCACGTTGTTCACTATCTACAGCTCACACTGACTTTCACATTCCCGAGCCCCGATCAACCTCCCCATCATAACACTTCCTCCAGCTTCTACATCATATCACTGTAACCTTCACCAGTCCTTAAAGCATTCGTCCAGCCTATCCTGCAGCAGGTTATTTCCTCCAACATATCACCATCCAGCCTATCTGTGCAAATTCATCCTGTACATATGAATATATTACCCTATCCGAGCGTTCTTCCAATGCGCAGACAACCAGTTCTCCAATTATCACTTGAAACTGTCTCCTCACTCTACATAACTGAGCAAAAGATTCTCACCATAAATTCCACGTTGTCGCACATTTTTTTCCTGTCAATAATCCTTCAGAGATACAAATTTCCTCATATATCAACATCAAAATTGACATTATGCCGTCTAACCTATACTGAAACCTGTTCTTGCAGGCCTCTGCCAGTAAAACTTACCTTTTTGCATAAATCGTACTTGTTCCTTCCCCAACTTTGGACCTTCTGATGTAGCTTTTTAGACTCAACTGTGCTTTCGTTTACCACTTCAGCACATTTAACTGGGTTATCCTGTTTTCCTACACCCGTCCTCCCAGTACTTATTTTTCTGATCCAACAGCAATGTTCCTACATCTGGACTACTTTTTTGTAGTGAAAGCACTGGAGCCTTTCAACTTCTCTATCCCCCTCATGGGTTTCGTTGAAGATATCTTAAACGAGATCTACAATTTCTTGGAAATGGCCTAGCAGTATCCAAATTGAAGTAACGTCCATTGTTGTGGAGAAACTAAAGAAGGACCAGGAAACTGAGAAGTTAAATTAAAAATGCCCTGCTATTTTCACAGACTGTGTAATTACAAGGTCCAACTATCATAAGTTACAGCACGATGCTAAAACTGTGAGAATGATGGAGTCCAAAGATGTGCAGGTTAGTTCAGTTGCTCATGCTAAATTGCCCACGCGTTAGGTGCATTGATCAGACAGAAATGGGTCTGGGTGAGTTGTTTTTTGAACGATCAGTGTGGACGTGTTGGGCCGGAGGGCTCGTATCTACATTTTAAGGAATCTAATCTACTCGACAGGAACCGTTAATTCGTAATAATTACTGCAATTATTATTCTGTTAAGATTTCCACCGGAGTAAGGTTATTCTAAATTCCTCTTCATTTGGTTGCATTTTATCGAAACTTTTGAAACAAATTGTGTTTTGCTTAATCTCGAGTAGTTTTACAAGTCACGTCGTATCTGGATCAGACGATTTAACATTCACTTGTTTTTAAAATAAGAAAACGTTAAGATTTAGGTTAGCTCCTTGATCTATTTTCGAGAGCCTCAGTTGTGATCCAGAAGACTAGACTCCAAGTTTTCCTGTGTAACAGTTTAGATGCACTAAATATGCTACCTCTGTTCTCGTCCAATCATTCCAATGGGCGCAATGGCTTTCGCATATTACTGTCAAGACAGCGCGAGGTACAGAATAATCTCTTCATTTTTATTTGTGGAACTGAGATGTGTCTCGTAGTCATGTTACATGAATGTAACGTGCACTATGACAGAACAGTCTTGGATGCTGCCCAGCTCCTATTGGATAGGGGCACAGACTGCTTCAGGAGCGATGAGGTGACAAACCGTTCTGAACATTGTGTGACGTTGAGTGACCATCCCTCTTTCAGATCCTATGATGGTGAAACAAGATATTGATGAAGCAGCAGAACCTGTTTGTGCTGAGGAAGCTACCCTGATGATCTCTTGCAGACATGTCCATTGGTTGACATAATGCACATCCACGAAACACAACATCTTCATTTGTGCTACAAATAACTCCAAAAAGTGGGCAGTTTGCACTGATTCTGTTAAGTACAAGTTCCGTTCAGCTACATGATGTCATCCTCAGTTAAGCTCTGCCTGAATGTCAGGGCCCGTCACACTTACCTGAGCCTTTGTGTTCACCCGTTTTCTGTCAGTACATAATAATGTTGGAGCAGAGAATGTCAGTAATTCTCTCTCCTTAAGTGTTGGGGGCACCCAGATCAATGAAAACATTTTCAAAAAAAATTCATTTGATCTGCCAGAGAGTAGAGGGCTGTGAAAAATTGGGAAATCACGATGACTTGAGATGGAAAGCAGATTAACCATGATCTTAATGAAGGGCAAGGCAGGCTTGCGGTGGAATGGGTGTGGTGTGGTGGCATGAATGAAATGAAATGCTCTCACATTCAGTCATTGGAAAGTCAATGGCTTTTGTTTTCTAGCAGATTCTTTCACTGAAAGTTGCAGTTGGGGAGACGACAGGATCTCGTGAATCATCACTTGATGATGATGAATCACGTGAATCCGTGCCTAAAACTTGACCAGCAAACGAAGCAAATTTGGAGAGAGGGGAATCTGTATACCGAGATAAATGAGGAGCCTTTTTCATACCAGTTTAATATTTCCAATCACAGTTTGTCAATCTCCAAGAACAGTGTGTGACGTTCATGAAGGGTCGAAATGTCTTTCCTGTTACCATGCAATAGGTCTTCGGAGTAGTGGCCTCCAACTGCTTCCATCTACCAAATTTGAGAAGCTGAATGGAACATAGGAATGGAGAACTGAGGAGCAGGAATCGGTCATTGGACAACTGGTGGTATATCCATGAGGCACGAAGATCATGGCGGAACTGGTTGTGATCTCTGCCACAGTTTCTTGTCTGTATCCCATGATCCATGACTCCCTACTCTGTCAAATATTTCTCCTTCTCAGCTTTAACTAAATGTAAACACAGAGGCAGCACAAACAACAAAGATATATCCCATTCAAAAGGACCTTTTAGTATTTCTCCTCATCGCACTTCCAGAAGCAGTCAGTCATACAGCACGGCAACGGACCCTTCATCCCAGTTATGCCCACTGACCAGATATCCTTATCTTATTTTCTACCAATTTCAGGCATTTGGCTGATATCCCTCTAAATCCTTCCCACTTATGTAGTATGCCGATACATTTGAAAAGTGTCGTTGTACTTGCCTTCCCTACCTCCTCTGACGTCACGTTCCTTGCACACACAAGACTCTGAGTGAAAAAGTAGCCTCTTCCGTGACTTCGAATTTTTTTAGCACTCAGCTTCATTGCATATCGTCTTGCTTTGAAATCCCATATCGGGTGTGTGTGTGTGTGTGTGTGTGGGGGGGGGGGGTGAATGGCATTTCATAGTATTTATGCCTATCATGATTTTATCACTCTCCATGATATCTCTGACACTCCAGGGGAAAAAAAGAACAATTCAACCTCCCCTCATAGCTCAAATTCTTTCAAATCCTTTCTGCAACCTGTCAAGTTTAACAACATCCTTCCTTATAGGAACAGACCTATTCTTTAAAAAAAAGCATCACCCAAGTTTGTGCAGGTACAACTTCCCACCCTAACTCCGATGCTCAATGCTCTGACCAGTTATGTCAAAAATGCCAAATTCGTCCTCACCACCCTGTTTTCCCGGGACTCCACTTTCACGGAACTATGCACCATGTCCGTTTGACCAGAAACACTCCCTTGGACCTAACCATTAATGAAATAGATGCAGCCCTGCATTACCTTACCAAAGTTAAAAACCTCATATTTATACGAATTAAGAATCCATCTGCCATTCCTTGACCCATTGACACATCGGATGAAGGTCGTGATGACCTTAGAGATAATCATCTTCACTATTCACTACACCATCTTTTTAATGACACCTGCTATCTTACTAACAATGCCTCTGATATTCACATCCAATCCTTTGTAAAAATAATGATAAGTAGTGGATTCAGCACTGATCCCGTTGGAATGTGAGGTGACATTCTTCGTTGGCCATTACACCATCAATTCTTATGTTAGGTGCAAACTTACTAACCATACCACCGGCATTAATATCCAAATCATTTTTATAACATATGGAAAGTAGTGTACCCAGCAGTGATGCTTGTGACACACAATTGAACAGAGGCCTTCCGTCTGAAAAACAACTCTCCACGACCACAATTTGTCTTCTACTTTTGAGCCATTTTTATACCCAAATGGTTGGAAAACCTTGTATTTCATACGATCTAATTTGCAAAACAGTCTCGCATATGGACCCTCATTGAACGCCATACTTAAGTCCACATAGATCATGTCTACCGCTCTGCATTCATCAATCCTCTTTGTAACATCTTCAAAAACTAAATCACTTTCTTAAGACATAACTTTCCGCGCAACAAACATGCAGACGTTCCCTAATCAGTCTCTACCATTCCAAATGCATGGAAATCTTATGCCTCAGGATTCCCTCCAAAACCTTCAGACCAGTGGTATCAGGCTCACCATGTTCTCCTTCCTATTGGAAGAATGTTGTGAAATTTGAAATTATTCAGAAAAAGGCTGCAATGATATTGGCAAGTTTGGAATATTCGAGCCATCGGGAGAGGATAAAAACTCTGGGGCTGGTTTGCCTGGTCTGTTGGAGGTTGAGGTGTGACCTGAAACTGGTTTATAAATCATGAGGGCCTTGGATAGGATAAACAGCCAAGATCCTTTTCCATGTTGTTGGGGAGTCCAGAACTACAGGGCGCAGTTTGATGATGAGCGGGGACAGATGTAAAAGGGAACTGAGAGACAACGTTTTCGTGCAGAGTGTGGTGCTTGTGTGGAATGAGCTGCCAGTGGAAGTTGTGAAGGCTGGTACAATTACAACATTTAAGAGGCACCTGGATGTTTGCGTGAATGGGAATTGTTTAGAGGGATATCGGCCAAATGCTGGTAAATGATACTAAATTAATTAGTACATCTGTTTAGCATGGATGCATTGGACCGAAGGGTCTGTTTCTATGTTGTGCATTTCTATGACAAGGACTGTAATGCTTGCGGTACACCAGTGGTTGGAGGCCTCCGGTGAGGAAAATAATGCTCCCTCATCACTCTGTCTCCGGTCTTTAAGCTAATTTTAAATTCCATTGACAGGTACAGACCACACCGGTGGACTAACATTACTGATCGGCCTACCATTTGGATTCTTTTCGAACGCCTTCATGAAGTCCGTGTGGACAAGGTCTGCAACACTGCCTTCATAAATCTTCTTCATCACCTGTTCAAAACACTCAGTCAGTTCAATGAGACATGATTTACATTGAACAAATCGACATTGTGTAAAACCAGTCAATTATTGCTGACTGGTTAGTCCTATCCCTCAGAATCACTTCCACAACATTCCCCAACACCGATGTCAGGTTTGTCAGTCCAGAGTTCCTGGATTTTAAAGTTTTCGTTTCATTTTCCGTTCCCAATCCTTCTCTAGTCACAGAACATTTAGGTTTAAGCAGATTACTGACATATCTGAAGATACAATTCTCGCACTGTGTCAGGCAAGTTGCTTTCATCTACTAAAATAACAAATTTATGATCAAACTCGATTACTGTGCCATAATCGGAAAACCAATGACAAACCGTGTTGATATGCGAATATTAATATTGATATTTCCCTTTCTAAAAATGCTGAAGGACACACATACACACATTCGCAAGCACACACACACAGACCTACGCAGAGACACACACACACACACACACACACACACACACACACACACACACACGTTGTATGACTGACAAAAAAGCAAAATCCATGCACTGTTAACTTGAAATCACTCTTTACTAAAATTACTTGCACTGAACACAAAGGAAAGATGAGAGATTGCCCCGAATGGTGTTCTGTTGCTGAAGTTATTCTGCTCGTCTGAGCTGCTTGCAATGAGATTTCTTCCTGGAATAGTTGGATCTGGCTGAATTCACTTTGCCTTTGGCACTGACGAGATTCCAATGAATCCTCGTCAAGAATCCTCCATGAATGGTAAAGCTAAATGTGTTTCTTTTCTAAGCTTACGCACATTAATATAATGAAGAACATGGAGATAAAGGGAGCAATAGGATGTTTCTAGGAATAAGTTAATTCGGGATAGTTAACCCGGTTTTGTCAAGGGTAGTTCGTGCCTCACAAATCTTATTGAGTTATTTTAGAAACTAACAAATCAAGTGGATGTGGAGAACGCAGTTGATGTGGTGTTTATGAATTTCAAGAAGGCGTTTCATAAGGTTCCCAAAGGTATCATAATGCACAAAATACGGAGGCATGGGATTGAGGATAATTTAGCGGTTTGGATCAGAAACTGGCTGGATGAAAGAAGACAGAAAGCGATAGCTGGTGGGAAATGTTCATCTTGGAGTTTAGTTACGAGCGATGATCCGAAAAGTTCTGTTTTGAGGCCACTGTTGCTTGTCATTTTTTAAAATATAAATTACTGGTTGAAGGCGGGGTAGGATATTTTTGTCATGTTACGGATGGCACCAATGTTGGTGGAGTTGTGGTTAATGCTGAAGGATGTTTCAGGTTACATAGCGAAATAGATAAGACGCAGAGTTGGGCTGAGAGGTGCCAAATGGCGGGACCAAGAAGAATAAAGACTGTTGGGTTTATGGTAAGATTATTGGTTGTGTAGATGTGTAGAGTATTCTTGGTTTCCATGTATATCGATCCCTGGAAATGGCCACACAGGTGGATAGAGTTGTCAAGAAGGCACTCAGTGTATTAGGATTTTTTTTAGGTAGCGGTGTTGAGTTTCAGAGCCAGAAGGATATGTTGCACCTGGACAAAACTATGGTGCGGCCGCACGTGAAGTATTCCATACTCTGGCCAGCACATTATCGGACGGATCTGGAAGCTTTGGCAAGGTATCAAAGGCGATTTACGAGTATGCTGCCTGGTATGGAGGGAAAGTATTATATGGAAAGGCTGAGTGACTTGAGGCTGATTTCGTTAGAGAGAAGAAGGTTGTGAGTTGTCTCCATTGAGACGTATACGATAATCAGAGCTTTAGATAGGGTTGCGAATGAGAACCTTTTTGTTTTGAATAATGATGGCGAGCACGACGGGGCACCGAGTTAAATTAAGTGGTGATAGTTACAGGACATTTATTAATTTCTTCACTCAGAGTGTAGTAGTGGAAGGGAACACCCTGCCTTCAACAATAGTGGACTTGCCAAGGTTAAGTGTATTTAATTGGTCATTTGACAATTAATGTAGCTGAAAAGGGAATAGTGTATGGTAGAAAGATTTCACATTGGTTCCACTGGTCGGCGCAACTTCGAGGGCCCAAAGGCGCGTACTGTGCTGAAATATTTTATGTCCTCTGATCTAATTATTGTGTTCATTTGAATGCATAACATTATGAACAGATGCAGAAATTGCTGGAAATTCGTAGCAGGTCTGGCAGCCTCCAGACTTCTTTTAAATATTACAACTGCACCAGTCACCGCCAATTCCTCATTTCATACATATATCAAACTTTTGCGTGAAGTTTACACACCTTATCTTCAATGTATATTTTGCCCTCTCAACATAAACCTATACACTCGGGTTTTGACTCCTCTAGCCTGGAAAAATGAAATTGGCTTCTCACCCCATCAATCCACCTCTCGGTTTTATAAATCAGTATAAATTGCACATTTGACTTCAATCAAAACAAATGAATCCTTTCAGTCATTCCGAAATGACATAATGAGACCTCTTCCTTCTCGATCAAATTACAGTTTTAAAGTCATTTCAATCAACGTGTTCAGATGTATTCTGAATTATCTCTTTGTTGTAGTTGAACCTAAATCTTTGGGCTCAAAGTTTTGGACACTTCCAGAACATGGCAATCGCCCCGAAAGCTGCAGTGTTATTCTCCTGTGTGTTTGTGCATCAGCCTGTTCTGACATGCTGTAACAGACCTCCACATCAGACAGGACTTAAAGTCAGACCTCGGCTCAAGATACAGACACAAGCACAAGTTCAATATCTAAAAGCTCATGCAAAGTCTGGCTCAGAGAATTAATCGCTACCCATTACTAATGACCTAAAGTATTCACATTCTGCATCACATTACGTTTTTCACCTCAGTATACATGTATTAAATTCTTGTTTTCATTGTAAAACTAATGCAACCTCTTTGCCTCAACTAAAGGATGTTGAGTGCATGAAATAAATAATTAACATTCTATATTTCTTGGCTATGATTTCTAGATTAAGTGGTTATTATCTATAATATTATTAAATTAACTCCACAGACATACTCTGCTCCAGGAAGGATATCGAATAGATATTATAATTGAACAACAGAGAGAATAAAAGAGTCTAATTTCTACCAATTAAAAAACGGATTACTATTTCCTCTGCTAACGTGTTATTACCTTCTTCCTGAACCCATTAAATGATGCAAGTCAGCTGATTACTTTCCAGCCTCTTCTCCCCATTAGTCTCACAGATTGGGACGATGTGTGTCTTATGGAGTTTACCTTGGATAACTGCGTGGAACTGCGCTTCGGAATAGCAAACAAGGGCAGGACTTACCTAATTGAACGTAGGGTCTTTGTTATTGGTGTAGAACAGAGAGTCCTCGTGTTTCAAGCATAAATCTTTGAAGATTTCACATTGACGTGGTTGGAAATGCGTTTAGCATGCTGCCTTCACTGCTCATAACTTTCAGAATAGGATTTCGGATGCCATGTTGAGATTGGACAGAGATATTGGTGAGGATTTTTCTGGAGAAGTGTGTCCAGTTCTGGTCGCCCTGTATTCGGTTGGATTTCATTCAGCCAGAGAGGTTTAAAGTAAGATTTACCCGGATGTTGCAAGGAACGGAAAGGTTGAGGTATAAAAATAGACTGTTTCACCTGCAATATATTACATTGGAATGTAAGAGGTTGCGGTGTGACCATATAGAGGGTCGGTGTTTTTCAGACTCGAGGTTGAGGCGTTTTCAGACTCGGCGGGTATTTTAAGGTCAGAGGAGAAAGGTTTTAAAAAGACACGAGGGGCAATTGGTTTACAAAGAATGGTGTATGAAGTTCCAGATGCAGGGGTGGATGGGTGTAAAATTGCAATGTTTGAAATACATTCAGATAAGTACGTGAATAAGAAAAGGTTTGGAGGGACAGGAAACAAGCATAGGTAAGTGGAAATAGTTTAGTTTACGTTTATATTTGGCACAGACTGTTTGAACTGAAACGTTTGCTTCTATACTGTATGAGTCTATGACACTATGTGTGCTTGTGTGTCTGTGTGTGCATCTGCATGTCTATTTCTTGTTTGTGTCTATTTCTGTGTGACTATGTATGTCAGTAAGCCGCTCTGTTTGTGGCTATCTCCAAATGATTTTAATCTGTGTCCCTGTATTAGCGAGCAGATATGTATTTGTACCTCTGTATCCTAATCTATGTGCAGTGGGTGTGAATCAATGAACCTTCTCTCTTTCATTCTTTGTCTCCAGCTGAACTTCTTTTAACGTGATCCAATGTCACAAAGGACAACGAACAAAGAGAAGTACGGCATAGGAACAGGCCATTCGGCCCTCCAAACCTCTATCGATCATCGTGCCCTAAATAATTCTTCTAAAAATCCTTCTGCTATTTGTTGGGCCGTATTCCTCTATTATCTCCATGTTCAGGTAACCATTCAGATGTCTCTTAAATATTGTCAAATTGTCTGCTTCAAGCCCCTCTTTTCTCTGCGTGAAAAACATTCACGAACATTTTCTGAAGCATTTCCCCTACCGACCTTGAATCTATGTCCCAGAGTAAGTGAAACTACAAATTTGAAAACAAAGCCTTTGACTATCCACCCAATTCATGTCTCTCATATCCTTGGAGGCGTCTGTATGGTTTCTGCTCAGTTGTCCTCTTCACCATGAAAACAATCTGAGTCATTTTAACTTTCCTCATAGCCAATAGCCTCATAGCCAGACCAGGAAGCATCCTGGTGAACATTCCCCGTACTCTCTCCAAACATTCCACGCCCTACGGATTGTGCACAGAAAACTTCAAGCCTAACGAGGGTTTTCTGGAACGGAAGTATGGTTGGCTAACTGCTTGGAGGACAGTGTTGGTGGGGTCCCACGCGACTCTGTTTTCGGGCCTCTGCTGTTTGCATTTTTTATAAATGACTTGGCTGATGAGGTTGAGGGATGGGTTAGTAGATTTGCAGATGACACAAAGGTTAGAGGTGTCGTCGATAGTGTAGAGGGCTACAGCGGGCTGCAGCGCAACATAGACAGAATGCAGAGCTGGGCTGAGAAATGGCAGATGGAGTTCAACCTTGATAAATGTGAAGTGATGCCTTTTGGAAGATCGAACTCGAATGCTGAATATAGGATTACAGACAGAATTCATGGCAGTGTGGAGAACAGATGGATCTGGGTGTGCAAGTGCACAGATCCCTCAAAGTTGTCACCCAAGTGGATAGGTTTGTTAAGAAAGCATATGGTGTTTTGGCTTTCATCAAGAGGGGTATCGAGTTTAAGAGCTGTGAGGTTTTGCTCAGCTCCACAAGTCCCTGGTGAGACCAAACTTGTAACATTGTGTCCAGTTCTGGTCGCCCTACCACAAGAAAGACACAGAGGCTTTGTAGAGGGTGCAAAGAAGGTTTACCAGGATGCTGCCTGGACTGGAAGGCTTGCCTAATGAATAAAGGTTGTATAGGCTTGGACTCTTTTTTTTGGAGAGAAGGAGGAAGAGAAGAAACCTGGTAGAGATGTACAAAATAATGAGAGGAATTCATCGTGTCAACAGCCATAGACTTTCCCCAAGGGCAGGATTGACTGTTACGAGAAGTCATAGTTGGAAGGTATTAGGAGGAAGGGAAAAATGAGACGTCAGAGGTAGTTTTTTTTTTAAAATGGAGAGTTGTGAATGCATGGAATGCGTTACCAGTGGTGGTGATGGAAGCAGAGTCAGTGGGGACATTTAAGCGAATGCTGGACATGCACATGGATAGCAGTGAGTTGAGGGGTGCGTAGGTAGTTACTATAATTTACATTAGGATTAAATCTCCGTGCAACATCGTTGGCCAAAGGGCCTGTCCTGTGCTTTAGTTTTCTATGTAACTCTTGTACTCCATGCTCTGGCTGATGAAGACAAGTATGCCATGTCGCTTATTAATCACATTGCCACGTATCCTGCCACTCTTACGGAATTGCTGACATCACGATGTCTGTAAGCTAGTTTTCCAAATGGTTCTGCCATTTACAGTATAATTTACGTCTAAATTTGATAGTCCATAACTGTCTTGTATTTCCCACTCTGCCGGTTTGCAGTAAAGGCTTTCCTATGGTTTCGACATTTCAGTGAACGCATAGGAGGGCATCCCAAAACTTTGCAAGTTACAGAAAGTGTGACAAAATTAATCTCATCGATTTACGAAAGACATGTTCACTCACAGTTGCCTGGATATTATTGCATTGGAAACACGTTTTAATGTGTACGCTGTGTGTGAGTTATACTTCTCAAAGACAAAGCGTTTTCACATTGCACACGGTGCGTCAGCATTTCTCCACTTGAGCACAGTTCACTCTGTGGGCCCCGAGCAATCCCATCTAAACCATGTGTGTGAGTGGATGTGTATGTCTGCCTGTCTGTCTGTCTGTCTTCGTGTGTTGCATGAACACGTTTCTCCTTCCCCACTCCTCTCTCCGAATGAAACTCTTGTGATCTTCACCTTGCTTCGCCGCCTGTGAGGTGACATGGAGAGGTTGGAAGAGGTTGGCATTGCTTTATTTCGAATACCACGGAGATTATCAAACCTGTCACACACAGATACACATATTAATACAATGATACCAAAAAAGTGAGCCTGTCAGGATTTCTCTTGCATCGTCATTTGCCGGACGTGAGTCAAGATTTCATCTGCTCACTTGAAAGCATATCATTATTACACTCGCTACATGGGTGTCAAAAGTTGTGGCGCTGGAACAGCACAGATATTCAGGTAGCATTCAAGGAGTAGAAGAGGTGAAGCTTCCAGCCAAAGCTCTTCATCAGGAATTCGGAAGGCCCAACTGGGCTGAGAGATAAATGGAAGGGGGTGGGGCTGGGAAGTAAAGGTAGTTGGGAATGTAAAGGGCAGATGAAGAAGCAAAATGATGGTGACAGGCCGGAGTGGAGAGTGGATCGGTCAGGCTGGAAGTCCATGGAAAGGTAGGACAGGTCAAGATGGCTTTGCCGAGTTGGTTTGTTGGATCTGTGATTAGGTGGGATCAGGGCAGATGAGGCAACCAGTGAAATTAACGTTGATACCGTGTGGTTGGAGAGTCCCAAAGTTGAAGATAAGGTGTTCTTCAAACAGGCGTGTTGTTAGGGTTTGACAGTGGAGGAGGACCAGGACATATAGGAACTGGGAGGGCATGTTGAAGTGTCCAGCCACAGGACATTGGGGTTGTTTAGTGCCTGTGTTCTACCGATGTTATCTGAAACGTTCCAGAAGTTGAAATCCTGTCTCCCAATGCAGAAGAGACTACACCAAGAGCAGCGGAGCAGTAGTTGTTGTGTTGTCGTTGCAGGAAAGTCTATCAGATGTGGAAGGATCGCTTGGGCCCTTGCATGTTGGTGAGGGAAAGGTTTGGACGCAATTTTTAATACTCCTTTTGTGTCAATCGAAGGTGCTGGGAGTAGGGGGGTGTTGGTGGGGGAGCAGAAAATTAAAAAGAGAATCACCGAGGGAATGGTCTCTGCAAAACACAGTTAACGGTGAAGCAAGAAAATATATTTGTCGTCGTGAGATATGCTTGTGGGTGGCAGAAATGTTCAAAAATTGCAACTAATTAATTGACTCCTGTTTGTAATTTGCCAATTCCCCTTGTCTCCCAAATGACCAAACTCAAAAGGCCTCTTCCTGTTGTTGGGTAACAGGATCCTGGGGGCTCACTCGTCTACAGATTTCCCTGTGTACCAGTCTCGAGCAGTTGAATGACTGCTTCCTGTACTCGTGTACCAGGTTTTCGAAAATAGCTGTCGTCCTCCTGCTCCTGAGTAACAGGCTCCAATAACTGTGCACTCTGCTATTGCTACTATGGAATGCTCCTGTTGTGGATTGAATGACCTCTTCACATTTCTTATAGCTTCTACTGACTGAAAACCTTTCTCAAGCTTCTGTAAATATCATCAAAATCTGAATGATGGATCAGTGTTTTCTTGACTATCAGTAAATGAGCAAGCAAGTGACTGGCAGTGCTTTTGGGTGACAGACTTGAGAAGTTCAATTTGCTCCGCCGATCACCATGCCACACGTCCGAGATGCTGACTGGCATCCTCCTGTCTCTCTGTAAGATGTCCAACATACTGTCCTACTATCTGTCTGTGCCAGGCTACAGAGACTGAATGACATCCTACTGACCATCTGTACCCGGATGAGAGGTTGAATGACCTTCTCCTCTCCTTCTTTAACAGACCTGAGAGGCTTAATGGTTTCATACTGTCCCAATGTAACAGACCCAAGAGTTTGAATGGCCTCCTCTTGAATGACTGCCTTCTGTCCCTCTGTAACAGGCTTGAGACATGAAATGCCAGAGCAATCTCTGAGCACTGCGCAGCCAGTAAAATGTATCCGTTGGAAATCCTTCCCTTCTGAGTTGCAGAAACACAAGCACATTGTGTTGTGTACTCGCGTAAAACCTCGTGCAGCTGTCGTAAAATGGATCTATGTTTTGAATGATTCCCTTTGCAGACTGTGTGTGCATTCCAGATTTTCACCTTTTCAAGTGGGAATTTGGCTCGTGTGGGCTGAATGGCTTTCTCCTATCCATCTGTAACAGTAACATTGGGACAAATGTTTCCCCCGTTCTGCGGCAGCAATCTCAGTACTCTGAATGATGTCTGAATTCGATGGAAGGAATTGATTACCAGTCGTTTAAAACTCGGAACACCATTACATTACATCAACATATAATAAGTATTGCTTTCCCGGTTCCGTTCTTTGCAAATTTCCCCACCAGTCCCTTTATGCAGCTGGTCTGTTATTTTATCCCAGTATGGATCATATACAATTCCGCAGTGTTCTCGCACTACTCACTGTTGCAAGGAAGAAAGATTAAACTTGTTGGTGGATTTATGATCCTTCTCTCTGCAACCTGCACCGATTTCATGCAGATCACATAAATGTCTCCTCGTGTTTTATTTTTTGTTGTGAAAAGTGATGTAGGAAGTGGTTAAATGAAACTTTGTTCAGTGATTGCGATTAATGTCAGTCTCCATGGATTCGAATTATTTCAGTGCAGGGTTTTCATTTTTCAATGACAAACGGGCGCCGTTTAATCTGTCGTCTCACTAACAGGAATCAGCAGCTCCAGAGGGAGGGGCAGGAGAGTTCAGAATCTGAGAACAATCGACTGGAATATCCCAGCAATGGATCAGAATCTGAGAACGATAGACTGGAATGTTTCAACATTAGATCTGAATCTGAGAGCATTAGACTGGAATGTAACAGCAATGCCCAGGAGTTTATCTGGTGCAGTTTGGCATCTTTCGTAAAATGATGATCGGATGTCAATATCATGGAGGATCTTTGCTGCACTCCGCATTATTCAGTACATTTATTTTCCTATTCTGGCTATCATTGGTGTCCCTGGTAAGAATCAAAGTGCAGATTTTTTTTTTCTGTAAACCCAGGTATACCTGCATTACTGACCTACTCTCTGCACTCATTGCTGTTGATCCCGTGCCGGTTCACACTCTGAATCTAAGTACTTACGCTGGAAAGCCCTTCGAACTGCATTAGTCAAATTGCTCGTTCTTGCATTCCTCTTTTTTTTTCTAAAACTACCCGTCTTGGGTCTCTCTGTTAACCCGATTCATTACATGACTGCCCGTGTTAATTAAATATTTGCAACGTGGACGCCACTATCTTCGCTTCTGGTGAGAAACTGCATTTCCTTCCTCTGAGTCCATCCTGACCATGGCCAATATCTAAGACTGAAGCAGACGAAACTCAGCTGTGGCCATGAGCTCGTTCCTGACATCATGTCCCATCCAATCCTAATCATACATACTAACGCTCCCATTGTATATTTTACTGGGCAATTCTCTCACCAATTAGCCATTGAGGTATGAAATACAGCCTAAATGATGTGAAATATCTGCAGCTGACATTCACAACTCCAAACCTGCGGAAGCAAATATGTTTCGATATTCCTTGTCTTGTATCTGAGCTCACACGAAAATTCCATCAATCCATCTTTCCTGTGAGCAGTGAACCTATTGTTGTTGGTCAGGAACAATGTTTATTCGAATATTCTCACGCAAATCAGCATGCCTACGTATAAAGTGTCCCTCCATGACAGCTGTTCTTTTTGAAGCTGATTTCCTCACTGCATTTTCTGTCAAAAATTGTTTTCCTTTCAATGACCCCAAGATATACGCACGCACACACACACACACACACATACACACACACACACACGTGCACAAACACACACACACACACATGCAAACACACACACACATGCACAAACACACACACACAAACACACACACACACACGGAAGCACGAGAAGAAATTGTCTTTTTTCTGGCTCAATGATGGTCCTTGGGGGAGCGAGAGGGGGAGTTGAAGTGGTTGCCTACATGGCAGTGGGGTTGTTTGGTGCGTGTGTCCCAGACATGTTCCCTGAAATGCGCTGCGAGTTAGCGTCCTGCCTCCCCGATATAAAGGACACCACATCGAGAGCATTGGACACAATGGATGAGGTGGGTGGATGGGGTTCAAGGGCAGAGATGCAGGAAGTGAAGGAGATGTGCTGGAGGGCATTGTTGATCACATGGTAGAGGACGCAATTTCCCTCCTCTCTTGAAACTCATCCTTCCAACTGCAGCAAGGATAGAATCCCACTGGTCCTCAAATTCCATCCCACTAATCTCCGGTTACAGAGGATTATCCTCTGCCATTTCCACTTCCTATAATCACCAAACATATATTTCCCTACCTATCCCTATCTGCGTTCCGCAGAGACTGTCCCTTCCGTGATTCCGTCGTTAGGTCCATGCTACCCATCAATCCACCCTCCGCTCCTGGCACCTTCCAATGTCGTCGCAAGAGGTGTAAAACCTGCGCCCACATCTTCACTCTCACCTCACATCCAAGACACCAAAATATCTTTTCACATTGGGCAGAGATTTTCCTGCACATTCAAACACCTCATCTACTGTGTCCATTGCTGTCAATGTAGTCTCCTCTATATCTGCGAGACAGGATGCCAACTCGCGGAACGTCTCACAGAACATCTTTGGGACACATGCACCACACAACCCAACCGCCATGTGGCCGAATATTTCAATTCCCCCTTCCATTCTGCCAAGGACATGCAAGTTCTGGGCCTCCTCCACCGCCAAATCAATGCCACCCAAGAACTGGAGGAAGAACACCTCATCTTGCGCCTTGGGACCTTCCAACCACACAGCATCAACAGTGACTTCAGTCGTTTCCAAATCTCTCCTCGCCCACACCTAATTCGAGAGCAAACTTTCCAACTCGGACTGCCTACTTGACATGGTCATCCCTCTTCATCTTCCTTCCCACCGATCAGACTTACCTCCACCTACACCCACCTATCACCTTCAACCCAGATCCATCCTCTAATTAACTCTCAGGTTCCTTCCCTCTTCACATTTCTTTTGCCAGAAATGTCGACTCTCCTTTTCCTCGGATATTTCCTGACCTGCTGTGCTTTTCCAGTGCTGCACGACATATGGAAGTGGTCCTAGAAGTATTGGATGTATTTGTGGTCATCTTTCAGGAGTGTAGACTCTCAACCAGTTCCCATGGTTAGGCGAGCAGCTACGGCATCCTACTGCTTTAGAAACTGAAGCAAGGAGTGAACGGAATGACAGACCGGTTAGTTTGACATTAGACGTGGGAAAAGTACTGGAATCGATCATTTAAGATATAACAGCAGAACAACTGGAACACAATGTGAGAATTGGACACTATCAGCATGGACTTACAAAAGGGAAATCATGCTTGACAAAACTACTGCAATACCCTGGGATTTCGCATATTGAACTGGTCGGGGGAGCGAGTGGATGTGGTTTACTTGGATTATACGAAGACTAATGAGGACCATGTCAGAGGTTAGAAAGGAAAATGAAAGCAGATGAAATTGGGGTAGTGCACTGACACGGATAGAGAACTGGTTGTCAGCCAGGAAACAAAGTGTAAGAATGAACGGGTCTTTCCCTGAATGGCGGCCAGTGGGTATCAGTGCTTGGGCCCCCCAGCTATTCACAATATATGTTCACGATTTAGAGGAAGGAATTAGATGTAAAAACTTCAAAATTGGCAGATGACACAACGCAGAGTGGGAGGGTGAGCTATGAGGAAGGTACAGAGATGCTTCAGTCTGACTGGGACAAGTTGTGTGAGTGGGTAAATGCATGACAGGTGATGTAGAGAGGAGATAAATATCAGTTTGTCCACTTTGGGAGCAAGAACAGGAAAGTGGATGATTCACGGAATGGCGAGAGATTGGGAAGTGGTGAGGCACAAAAAGACCTGGGTGTCCTCGTGCACCAGTCCGGGAAAATAAACATGCAGCAGGGACTGAAGACGTGGTTAAATATGAGTGTGACCCCTTTGGGAAGGCAGTTTATTGACTGACAGATGCTCGACTGGGAAGAGGAGGGCGTATCAGTCAGAGCTGACTGTCCTTGTACACCATTCGGTGAGTCTCACAGGCAGGGTCAGCGGGCGGTGAAGAAAGCAAACGGTATGTTCGCCTGCATAGCGAGAGGATTCAGGTACAGGAGCATGGAGGGCTTGCTGTTGTTGTACAGGGCATTGGTGAGACCCCCCCCTCCCCCCCACGCTGTGGAGTATTATGTGCAGTGTCGGTTTCCTTAATCTGGAAAAGGATTCTCTGGCTACTTAGGGAGCACAACGGTTTACCAGATTGATGCCTGGGATGGCACGGATGGTTATGAAGAGAGATTATATTGGTTAGGACAATATTCACTGCTGTTGAGAAGAATGCAGTTGGATATCATAGCGTGCAAATTTCCCACCTGACTAGAAAGTGTAAACACAGGAAGGATGTTCCTGATGACCAGGCAGTCCAGAAGCAGAGATAACAATCTAAGGGAACAGGCTGGATCAGTTAGGACTGAGATGAGGAGAAATCTCTTCACCCAGTGAGCACTGAGCCTGTGATATTCACTGCCTCAGAAAATAGATGAGAACATAGCACTGAAAGCTTTCAGAACAGAGACAAATACAGTTCTTGGGGCGAAACGGATGTTGTAAAACTAGAACAAGGGACTGAGTTGGATGATCAGCCATGTTTAAATGAAATGGCTGAGCAGGCATTGTTGGGCTGAATGGCCAACTCCTGCTTCTGTTTTCTTTAATCCTCGTGGGCGGCCACATATGTTCAATGAGCCACAATGATTTAATGTTACATTTCTCGTGATCTGAGTTTGAAATATATCTAGGAAAATCACAGAGTGACTGTTGGATCCACTCTGCAAATCTGGCTGCATCTGTGCAGATAAAACCAGTGAATATTTCATTTGATGGTAACTCTTTAAGCCTGGGGTCGGGAGTGGCTTTTAAAACAATATTCATCCTGTAAAATCCTTTGAGAATCAAGGCACTTTTGTCATACTTGTTCTCACTCGTATCAGCACAGGTAGGGAGGATGATGCACAGTGAAGATGGTTGCGAATATTGCATGTCAGTAAACTTCGCTCGAGGACAACTCTGCCGGAGCAGTTTCATGGTCAGTGTTTTTAATCAACATATCCAGAAATGTTATAATGCACCCCTGTAGTATGTGGGACTTGACCAGAAATATTCTAGAGCAGAGGTAGAGGCACTACCACTGTACCACAAGAGCCCAAGTTTCCAACGATAGTGTCCAAGGCATAACCCTTTCCAGCTAATTCGTCGATGAGATTTCTTTCATGATAAGGCCAGAAGTGGGGATGTTCAACGATAATGACACAATATTCTGCACAATTAACAACTTCTCAGATACTGAAGTAGACCATGTTATATTTCGCAAGATCTGGACAATATCCAAACTTGTACTGAATAATGGCAACTAACATTCGTGCCACACAGATACCAGGCTATACCCATTTCCAGTAAGATACAATCTAACCACTTTTTAATTTATTTACTATGTTTTTATCTCTCCACCGTTGAGGCTCCATGCCTGCATTCCTGATGAAGGGCTTTTGCCCGAAACGTCGATTTTCCTGCTCCTCGGATGCTTCCTGACCTGCTGTGCTTTTCCAGCACCAGTCTGATCTCTACTCTGGTTTCCAGCATCTGCAGTCCTCACTTTTGCACAATCTAACCACTGTACATTGATATTCGTTACGGTCACTGAATTCTCTACAATCAACATCCAAAGGCCATTATTGACGAGAAATCGAACTGGACTAGTAACATAAAGTTGCAAAAATAGGTCAGAAGGTTGGAATTTTGAATTGCGTATCTCACGTCCTGACTCCCGCAAAGCTGTCCACTTCTCCAATCATAAGTCAGGAGTGTGATGAAATATTCCCTGCTTGCCTGGATGAGTGCAGCTCCAGAACTCTCAAGAAGCTTGACACCATCTAAAACAAAGCTGCCTGCATGATTGGCACCACGTGTACAAACATTAATTGCCTCATCACTGATGCACAGTCGCAGCAGTGTGTACTATCTACAAGACGCATTGCAGAAGTTCACCAAAGATCCAGATCCAAGGGAGTACTATCCTCCCTATAAGTTAACCTCCAAGCCACTCACTATTCTGAATTGGAAATACACAGGCGTTCCTTCAGTGCCGTTTAATCAATATCCTGTCCTTCCTTCTCTAACAGCAATATGGGTCAACCTACAGCAGATGAACTGCAACAGTTCAAGGGAGCGGTTCACCAGCACTTTTCCCGAGTGTGATGAGCGACGGGCAATAAAATGCTGGCCCAGCCAATGACATGCACTTCAGAAAATTGAAAAATAAGAGATAAAATGTCTGACCATTTAGTGTACTTCCTCTGGGACAGGTATTCCATTCTCCTGGTTTACAGCTATTTCTGGTATTTGTTTTGTTTGCACTATCATGATGACAGAAGGAAAATGTTTGTTCACATCATCCCGAAGAGTTAATTAAATCACTGTGGGGCTGGAGTGTCATGTAAGCCATCCCAGATGAGGACAGCAAATTTCCCTCCATAAAGGGCATGAATGAACCTGCTCAGTTGTTACGTTTCTCAATGAGTGACTCATAGACCCGATTACTGTGATTAGCTTTTTCCTTCATGGCATTGTCAAAATTACATCCAGTTCCACCAGATGACCTGCTCAGATTCAAATCCCTGTCACCAGAGAATTGGCCTGGCTCCTTTGGGGTTCTAGACCAGTCTGTCCTACAGATGTTGCCAGGCCTGTTGAGATTACCAGTACTAAGTTAATAATTCTGATCTCCACCGCTGTTAGTTTGATTGTTCCTTGCTTTTATATCTTTTGATGTCTTTCCATGCATTAAGTTACAGGACACTTTGTTTCCCCAATTCAACATTTTTATTTTATATCCCTCATGAAGCAAGAGGAAATATTTATTTACAATATGTGCCATTTCCTTATTGTCTCACTTCCAGATTTGGCGGGAGCCTGGATCCATGGATCTACAAACCCCGTCCCCACGACACTCCCCCAATTCCTGATGCACCACCTTACATCCATTCGGGGGTTCCCGCTCGCTATCTTTGGAACTCCCGGCCGTTGGTTGTTCAGCGCCGAGGAGCTCGTGAGTGTCTGTCAGAACTACAACTCCCATCATGCAACGCGACACAAGCTTGTGGATACCAAATTAGCCGGCCCTTACTTCGCAGGAGCTGGCTACAAGGGCTGCACGGGTCATGTCATCCACACAGTGTAAGCTGCGGGAAATGAATAGCTAACGAATGTTGTGTGTAGAGAGAAACAGTTAATGTCGAGAGTCTGATCTAACTCTTGTTCAGAACTGAAATGAGATGCTGGAAAATTCTGGGCTTTGTGTTGCAGACCGAAGGAACAGATGGTGAGCGTGCCCAGAACTAAAGAATGTGCCTTCTTGTTGTATATTTGAGGCTGTTCCTTCCCATGTTTGTCCCTGATCATTTGCAGCCAGACATTTCACTGTTTCCCTGTTTATCTCGGGCAGTGCTCCCTCTCAGACTTAACTCATGGCACTCTGCTTCTGGTCCCCATTTATTGTTTGTCATTTATGGGGATCACTTTCGAACTTCATCATGCCGTTGAATTTCATCTTATTCCCAATTTGCTGGAGGATCTCTTACTGTGCCATGACTCATTCACTCCGCTTCATGATGCAATGCTGGATCTGAAACAGGTACATCCGCAGTCATTGACCAATGTTGTTGTTCCAACAAACCCTGACAAAAACATTCTACAAACTCTGCTTCAGGATCATTCTTGCGAATGCGTTTGACTCGACTACATGAAGATTGAAAACCCCCACAATTATTATTTTTTGTTTTTACTAATGCCTATAATTTCTTGTTTAATACAGTGCTGTTAGGCAGGCTAGAAACTGTTCTCCCACTTGCATTTCCTGGCACATCATCTTTTCAAATTGCTTTCATGTTCTGAGGGTAAGTAATTTGGCAGTCTTGATTTTGTTATCTCTAACTAACAAGTTCCTCCTCTCTGAATTCCATTCTGCAAAACTGAGGAATCTCAAATATTCATGTCCCACCTTTTGTTCATAATAACCAAGTCTGACTAATGATTAGATCAAAGTCATTCACTTCTTTATGTCAATATGCCTTCTTGCAGATAATTTGTGCATTGAAATGAAGAACACATAAATTACATTTTAATTACTATTTCCTGTCGCAAATTAACTGAACAATGTACACTTAAATTAAACTTGTCCCTTCGTGTTCCTTTCTCCTTATCTTCAACCACATTGTCATGTTGCTTCCATGTTTCAAACTTTCTCTTTGTATTTGAAAATATCCTTTCACTTCAACCTTGCTCCTGCCTCACTTCTGTCAGTCTAAACCACTGCCCAAAATTATATTTATATGTTTGGCCTTGACACTGGTCCCCGCACAGTTCCCATGTAATCCATCACAATGGAATACCTCACTTTTCCTGTGTAGTGATGCAAGTGTCTGACCTGCTGTGCTTCTCCAGCTCCACTTCTATTGAATCTTCTTACACCATTGTTTGAATGTGCAATTTTCCTGCACTCTGGTGATATCGCTCAGTATCGCTGCATGTAGTATTCATCACTGTGTGTGTGTAGCTGCTGCCCCTATCTGCTACTTTCTGTTGTAGCTTCTCTGAGATCCTGAGCCAACAAAATTCTCCACTCTCGAGAGAAGAGCAGAGAGATGATGTCGCACAGGCCAGGAATGAAGACAGAGATATTGTAGATCTCCCTGAGACACAGTACCATTCTACGTGTGCAATCCTTACTACATGAATTTAATTTCTGCGTCTGCCTATATCTTTGTCTCTTGTCGCTACTTGGAGTTCTTGATGGAGCAAACTTCCCATCTCATATATCATCCAGTACCACATTGAAGACAGTCAACCAGCCAGAAAGAAGAAAGACAGTGAGATCCAAAGATGTGCAGGTCAGGTGAATTGGCCACGCTAAATTGCCCAAAGTGTTAGGTGCATTAGTCCGAGAGGGGTGGGTTACTCTTCGGAGGTTCGTTGTGGATCTGTTAGGCCAAAGGGCCAGTTTCCACACTGTAGGGAATCGATTCTATTCTACAGCATTCAATAAATCCTGCAGGGAAGGTCACTCATATTGGATATAGCGGGTGATGAATTAGAGAGCTCAAAGCTGTAGACCCACAAACGTGACATAGCTCGAGGGCTGAAATGGGAACACAAAGGCTCCATTCTCATCCTCTTATGAGAGGCCTGCTTTCACCACTGCTTTACTGAGATTCACTCATGTAGCACAGGCCACAATTGATGACTGGGACGATCACATGCTGTTTTAATGAAACTCAGTTCAACAAAGGTAAAAGCAGGCCCTTCATGAGAGACTGGTAATTAAGCCTGATATCTTTGTATTCTATTCTGTTCTCTCTCTTCAACATTATAATTATGTCACATCTTAAAATCCTGTGTGTTTCATCTTTCTAACTTCAATAACAGACCAATCTCCGTAACATTCTCGAGTCCATATGATTATCACTATCTCAGAATCATGGAAATGCACAGCAAGGAAACAGATGCTTCAGTCCAACACGTCTCCGCCAATGAGATATCCCAACCCAATCTAGTCCCATCTGCCAGCACCTGGCCCATATCCCTCCAAGCTATTCCTATTCATACATCCATCCAGATGCCACTCAAATGTTGCAATTGTACGAGCCTCCACCGCTTCCTCTGGAAACTCATTCCATACATTTACCACCCTCTGAGTGAAACAGTTGCCCTTAGGTCTCGTTTATACCTTTCCGCTCTCACACTAAACCTATGCCCTCTAGTTCTGGACTCCCCCAACCCAGGGAAAATACTTTGCCTATTTATGCTATCCCTGTCTCTCATGATATTATAAATCTCTATAAATCTCTATAAATCTCAGCCGTCAGCCTCCGACGCTCCAGAGAAAATATCCACAGCCTGTTCAACCTCTCCCTATAGATCAAATCTTCTAACCCTGACAACATCATTGTAAACGTTTTCTGAACCCTGTGAAGTTTCACAACATCTTTCTGATAGAAAGGAGACCACAATCGCACACAGTATTGCAGAAGTGGCCGAACGAATGTCTTGTACAGCCGCAACATGGCCTCCCAACGCCTGTACTCAATACTCTGACCAATAAATGAAAGCATACCAAACGCCTTCTTCACTATCCTATCTACCTGTGACTCCACATTCAAGGAGCTATAAGCACACACTCCAAGGTCTCGTTTTTCAGCAACAATCCCGAGGACCTTACCATTCAGTTTATAAGTCCTGCTCTGATTTGCTTTCCCAAAATGCAGCACCTCACATTTATCTTGATTAAACTTCATCTGCCACTTCTCAGCCCATTGGCCAATCTGGTCAAGATCTCGTTGAAATATAAGGTGACCTTCTTTGCTTTCCACGACACCTCCAATTTTAGTGTAATCTGCAAACTTACTAACTGTACATCTTATGCTCGCATCCAAGTTATTTATATAAATGATGAAAAGTAGTGGACCCAGCAACGATCATTGTGGCACTCCACTGGTCACAGGCTCCACCACCACCCTCTGTCTTCTACCTTTGAACCACTTCTGAATCCAAATGGTGAGATCTCACTGTATTCCATGAGATCGAACCTTGCTCACTAGTCTCCCATGGGGAACCTTGTTGAACGCCTTCCTGACGTCCATATAGATCACATCTGCCGCTCTGCACTCATTAATCCTCTTTGTGACTTCTTCAAAAAACTCAATCAAGTTTTTGAGACATTACTTCCCACACACAAAGCCATGTTGACTATCCCTAAGCAGTCCTTGCCT
This sequence comes from Chiloscyllium plagiosum, assembly GCF_037043375.1. NCBI lineage: Eukaryota > Metazoa > Chordata > Chondrichthyes > Orectolobiformes > Hemiscylliidae > Chiloscyllium > Chiloscyllium plagiosum. The sequence continues at coordinate 84,539,661 of NW_028270175.1, forward strand.
TTCCAAACACATGTACATCCTGTCTCTCACGATTCCCTCCAACAAATTGCCAACCACAGACGTCAGCTTCACTGGTCTTTAGTTCCCTGGCTTGTCCTTTCCCACTCTTGTTAAACAGTGATACCACGTTAGCCAACCTCCAGTCTTCTGGCACCTCACTTGTGAGTATCGATGGTATAAATATCTCAGTAAGAGTCCCAACAATCACTTCCCCAACTTCTCACAGATTTCTAGGGTACACCTGGTCAGGTCCTGTGGATATATCCACTTTTAACAAGCATTTCCTCCTCTGTAATATGAACATTTTGCAAAATTTCACCATCTATTTCCCTACAGTCCTTATCTTCCATGTCATTTTCCACAGTAAATAATGGTGCAAAATACTCGTTTAGTACCTACCCTCTTTTCTGTGGCTACGTACAAAGACTGCCTTGCTGGTCTTTGAGGGGCCCTATTCTCTCCCTAGTTACCTTATTATCCTTAATGCATTTGTAAAACCGATTTGGATTCTCCTTAATTCTATTTGTCAAAGCTATTTCATATCCCGTTTTTGCCCTCCTGATTTCCCTCTTAAGTATATCCCTACTGTCTTTCTACAATTCTAAGGATTCACTCGATCTATCCTCTCTATACCTGACATATGCTTCCTTCGTTTTCTTAACCAAACCCTGAATTTCTTTCTTTGTAACGTGTTCCTGTCTCTACAGCATGCTTTATGTCAGCAATCTCGATGTCAGTCACTGTCATAGTCACTATCTCTATCATCACCTCCACTATCTGGCAACCTCCTCCAACACCTCAAACGCTCCCCATCTGCACACCCTCCTCCAGTCCCTGCAACTCTGATTCTTCCCTTCAACAACAATGCACCATCTCTATAATCTCCGACTGTTCATGCAAATCTCCCTAATTGCTTAAAGTTGTCCAGTGGCTACAACTTTCCCTTCCTGTGTAACCTGCTCCAGTCTCTACCACCCTGGCCATTTGTGTGAACCTCTTAAGTCACTTTGACCGTCCTCATGTCTGTTACCTCCACCAGTCTCGACAACCTTCTCTCTCTCTGACCTCCTCCAATTGCTAAAATGCTCCCTCTATCTCCTTCCTCCAGTCACTGTTAGGTTTCCTAACGCTGAAATCTCCTCCAGCAGCTAAAACTATCCATGTCATTGTAACATTTTTTTGATGGATGTAACCACCTCCAGTCCCTACAGCTGTCTCTTTGAAACCTCTTCAGTCCGACGAACCATTTCTATCTGTGTAAACTCGCCCATTGTCCACAACCTTCAGTATCACTAACGTCGTCCAGTCGACAACCACCTCTATATTTTTAATCACTTGAAATATCTGCATTGTTGTAACCTTTTTCCATATTTCCAATAAACACTACTTAATTAACTTCCTTCTACATTACATACTATTTCTGCTTCCTCCTCCTGTTCCTGCACCGTTGTGAACTCTGTTACCGCATCCAATATGTACCTTTGTATCTTCGTGTCATACTGCATAGAAACAGGCCCTTCACCCCACCATGTATCTGCAGACAACGAACAGGAAATTACATTAAGCTCATTTCCCGGAACTTGGTCCATAGCCCTGGTATTTTACGTATTAATGCAGAGGCTTCTTCAATATTTTGAGAGTATCTCTCTCCACACCCTCTCAGGCAGCGCGTTCCAACTGTCTACCACCTTCTGGGTTTAAAAAAAAGCGTATTTCTCAAATCTCCTCCAATTCACTTGCTCCTCAAGATAATCTTATGCCATCTTGTGTTAATCAGCATGCAATGGGGAAGAGATTCTCATGATCTACTCTGTCTATACCTCCCATAATTTTGTGTACGTTAGTCACATCCCTCTCTCAGACTCCTCTGATCCAACGAAACCAGACTCAGCATTTCAATCTCCCCTCTCAACTGAACGTTATCGTCCCAGGCCAAATCCTGGTGAATCTCTTTGTTTTCACTCTCTGCAATGCTTTTTTTTTTAGCAAACAGGACTGCACACAGTATTCCAGATGTTGTCTCACCAATGTTTTCAGAATCTTGCTCAGTCACGCATTCACATCTCTGATAATGAAGTCAAGTATCCAGGATGTCAGCTTTCTCAACCTGTCTACCTGCACTTTCCCCTTTATGGATGTACAGACTGTACATCAGGTCCCTTAAATACTTCCAAGGATTTCAGCATTCATTATGTATGTCCCTAATTTCACTCTACCAATGTTCCACCCAATTTATCAGTTGATAAATATCAGTTTGGGACCATCCTCCTGGCTATGAACAGCACCACAGATTTTTGTGCCTTCAGCAAACTTACTTATTCTATCTTCTACATTCACATCCAAGTCAATAATATAAATATCAAAAACCATGAGTCCTATAACTGAACAATGTGGTACACTGCTGATCACATTTTTCAAGTTACTAAGACCACCCTTTGCCTCACCTTTCTAAGGCAATTTTGAATCCACTTTGTCAACTTGCTCTGGATCCCCTTGGCCCTTATCTTCTGTATTAGACTTCCATATGGAACCTTGTCAAAGGTCGGAAGTCCATTTCAACTACATCAACTGCACTACCATAATGAATGTATTTTGAAGTCTTTTCTAAAAAAACGTAATTAAATTAATCTTCCTCTGGCCCTGTCATTCGACTCTCTTTTACTCTGCCGAGGTCATACTACCCTCATTCTCTCTGTAAATTGTACCATCCCTAAAATCACCTTGTCAATGCAACCTTCTCCTTTCCTTGCAACAATCCATATGACTTCCCATTCTGAAAATACTTAATGACTAACAGTGGCCATTCATTACCACACTTCCCATCACTGCTACCTCCTCAAACTTCTCCAACTATCCCTATCTCTGTAAACTCATCTAACTTGTACAAATCTCCCTTTGACCGTAACCTTCTCCCCAGTCCCTACAAAATTCTCTTTCTCAATAATGTTATCATCTCTCCCGACCCTCATGATCATTTTAAACTGTTCCCATGATTACCTCTGTAATCTCTTCCCAAATCTCCAAACTTTGCTCTGTCTGTATCCTTCTCTAATCCATACACACATCCTATCCCTGTGAATCACTTCAGTCTCTCAAACAATCTGCATCAGAATAACTTTCTCCCATCGATACAATCATTCCTAACTCTGTAAACCCTTCATCCCGACACAACTGTCCCTGTATGTGTATTCTCCTTCAGCCCCTAGAACTCACCTTACCTGTGAAAAATTTTCCATTCCGTTGAGCTGTCCCTATTTGTGTAACATTTCCCAGTCCGGAAAAATCTTTTCAACTTTCTTAATCGCTTACAATCCCCACTATCAATATAATCTAACTCCTTCACAACAACTCTGCATACCTTGCTGACCTCCTCAATTTTCCACATCACTGTGTACTGTACAGAGCACACAAAGTTACTCCCTTTACTATCAAATGTAGTCTCTCCATGTCTTCACAATAGAACATAGAACATCAAATATTACAGCACAGTACAAGCCTTTCAACCCTCGATGGTGCGCCAACCTGTTAAAACAATCTGAATCCCATCAAACAGAAGATATTCCATTTTCGTCCATGTATCCATCCAGTGACCATTTAAAAGCCCTTAAAGTTGGCGAGTATACGATTGTTGCCAGGCAGTGCGTTCCACAGCCCACCACTCTCTGAGTTAAGAAATGATAAGAAACATCTGTCCTATATCTGTCGGCCCTCAAATTAAAGTTATGCCCCTTTGTGCTAGCCATCACCATTCGAGGAAAACGGCTCTCACTGTCCATCATATTAACCCTCTGATTATCTTATATATCACAATTAAGTCACTTTTCAATATTCTTTCAAACACAAGCAGCCTTCCATCATAAGACCTTCCCTCCATATCAGGCAACATCCTTGTTAGTCTACTCTGAACCCTTTCCAAAGCTTCCACATTCTTCCTATAACGCGATGACCAGAGCTGCGTGCAATATTCCAAGTGCTACTGGCCCAGAGTATTAGAACATAAAAAAGTACAGCACGGAACAGGCACTTTGGCCCACGATGTTGTGCCGAGATGTAATCCTAATGTAAAATATAGTAACAACCTACACAACCCTCAACTCCCTGCGATCCATGTGCATGTCCAGCAGTCGCTGAAATCTCCCCAATGATTCTGCTTCCCCCACCGCCGCTGGTAACGCATTCCATGTACTCACACCTCTCTGTGTAAAAAACCTACCTCTGGCGTCTCCTTGATACATTCCTCCTATGATCTTCAAACTATGACTTCTTGTATCAGTCAGTCCTGCCCGGTGAAAAGCTTTATGGTTATTGACTCTATCAATTCCTCTCATTATTTTGTACACCTCTATCAGGTCTCCTCTCTTCCTCCTTCGCTCCAGAGAGAAAAGTTCGAATCTATTCAACATTTCTTCATAAGGCAAGCCCTCCAGTCCAGGCAACATTGTGGTAAACCTTCTTTGCACCCTCTCCAAAGGCTCTGTATCTTTCCTAAAGTTGGGCGACCAGACCTGGACACAATATTGCAAGTGTGGCATCACCAAGAACTTGTAGAGCTGCAGCAAAACCTCACGGCTCTTAAACGCTATCCCCCCGTTGAAAAAAAGCCAAAACACCATATGCTTTCTTAACAACCCTCTCAGTTGGGTGGCCACTTGAGGGACCTATATACCGCACACTCAGATCCGTCTGTTCCTCCACTCTTCGAAGGATCCTGTCTTTAATCGTATATTTAGCATTCGAGCTCGAAATTCCAAAATACATCACCTTGCATTTATGCATGTTGAACTCAATCTGCCATTTCTCAGCCCAGCTCTGCAAACTGTCTGTGTCGCGCTGCAGCCTGCAATGGATCTCTATACTATCAACGACACCTCCGACCTTTTTGTCATCTGCAAATTTACTAACCCACCTCTCAACCTCCACATCCAACTACAAAGAGCAGAGGCCCAAGTACAGCACCCTGCGGGACCCCATTCAACACTGCCCTCTAGGCAGAATGCTTTCCATCTACAACCTTCTGCCAGCCAGCCAATACTGAAACCAGATTGCCAACTCTCACTATATCCCATACTTCCTGAATGTATGAATGAGCCTTCCATGTGGAATCCTATCGAATGTTGTGCTGAAATCGATATAAACCACATCCACTGCTCGACCATCGTCGACCTGTCATGATACCTCCTCAAATAACTCAGCAAGATTCGTGAGACATGACTGCTCCTCACACAGCCACGCTGAATGCCTTTAATCACACTATGCTTTGCCAAATAATAAAAAATCCTATCCCTCAGGTTACTTTCCAAAATGTTGCTAACCACAAACGTAACACTGACTGGTCTGTAATTGCCAGCGATTTCGCTTTCATCCTTCTTGAAAAGAGTAACACCATTCGCCTTCTTCCAATACACCGGTACGACTCCCGTGGAGCGTGAGGAGGCAAATATCCTTGGCAGTGGCTTAGCAAACTCCTTCCTCACTTCCCGGAGAAGCCGGGATAAATCTGGTCTCGCCCTGGGGACTTATCAATTTTAATGTTTTCCAAAATTTCTAGCATATCAACTTGATCAATCTTGATCTGGTCATGACTGTATCCCGGCTCCTCTAAGTTTTCATTTATAACAAGCTCCCTTTCCTTGGTGAAAACCGAATCCAAAAAACTCATTTAGGTCTTCCCCTATCTGCTCAGACTCCACGCACAAGTTCCCTCCGCTATCCCTGATTGTCCCTATCTTCTACAGCTGCAGCATGACCTCATGGTTCTGAAACTCAAACCCTCTACTAATAAAAGCTAACACAACGTTCGCCTTCTTAATAACTCTATCAACATGGCTAGCAACGTTCATTGTACATGGACACTGAGATCGCCCTGCTGATCTACACTATCAAGAATCTTACCATTATCCCAGTACTCTGCATTCCTTCTGCCCCTTCCAAAGTGAATCATCTCACACTTTTCCGCTTTAAATTGCATTTGCTCAGCCCAGCTCTGCAGCGTACCTGTGTCCTTCCGTAAACTACGGCATGCTTCTATACTATGCACAACTCGATCAACCTTAGTGTTATCTGTAAATTTAGGAACCTGTTCTTCTACACACTCATCCAGGTCCTTTATAACAATGACAAACAACAGTTGACCCTAAACAGATCCTTGCAGTACACCACTAGTAACTGAACTTCAGTAGGAACATTTTCTGTAAACCACCACAGTCTGTCTTCTTTCAGCAAGGCAATTTCTGATCCAAACCGCTAAATCAACCTGAGTCCTATGTCTCTGTGCTCGGTGTATAGCTTACCATGGAGAACATTACCAAAGGCCTTACTGAAGGTGGATAAATCCCCAGGAATTGATCAGGTGTATTCTAGAACTCTGTGGGAAGCTAGTGGAGTGATTGTTGGGCCTCTTACTGAGATTTTTGTATCATTAATAGTCACAGGTGGGGCGACAAAAGACTGGAGATTTTCTAATGTGGTACCACTCTTTAAGAAGAGTGGTAAGGACAAGCCAGGGAACTATAAACCAGTGAGCCTGACGTCGGTGGTGGGCACGTTTTGGAGGGATTCCTGAGGGACATTATGTACATGTATTTGGAATAGCAAGGACTGATGAGGGATAGTCAACATTGCTTTGTGCGTGGGGAATCATGTCTCACAAACGTGATTAATGTTTCTTGAAGAAGTAACAAAGAGGATTGATGAGGGCAGAGCGGTTGATGTGATCTATATGGACTTCAGTAAAGCATTCGATAAGGTTCTCCGAAGGATACTGGTGAGCAAGGTTAGATCTCATGGAATACAGTGAGAACTCGCCATTTGGATACAGAACTGGCTCAAAGATAGAAGACAGAGGGTGGTGGTGGAGGTTTGTTTTTCAGACTGGAGGCCTTTGACCAATGGAATGCCACAAGGATCGGTGCTGTTTCCTCTACTTTTTGTCAATTGCATAAATGATTTGGATGCGAGCATAAGAGGTACAATTTGTAAGTTTACAGATGACACCAAAATTGAAGGTGTAGTGGACAGGGAGGAGGGTTACCGAATATCATAACAGGATCTTGACCAGATGGGCCAATGGGCTGAGAATTGGCAGATGGAGTTTAATTCAGATAAATGCGCGGTGCTGCATTTTGGGAAAGCATATCTTTGCAGGACATATACTTAATGTTAAAGTCTGAGGGAGTGTTGCTGAACAAAGATACCTTGGAGTGCAGGTTCATAGCTCCCCGAAAGTGGAGTCGCAGGTAGATAGGATAGTGAAGAAGGCGTTTGGTATACTTTCTTTTATTGGTCGGAGTATTGAGTACAGGAGTTGGGAGATAATGTTGCGGCTGCACAGAACATTGATTAAGCGACAGTTGGAATATTGCATGCAATTCTGGTCTCCTTCCTATCAGAAAGATGTGAAACTTGAAAGGGTTCAGAAAATCTTTGCAAGGATGTTGCCAGTGTTGGAAGACTTGTGCTATCGGCAGAGGCTGAATAGGCTGGGGCTGTTTCCCTGGAGTGTCGGATGCCGAGGGATGACCTTATGGAGGTTTAATAAATTATGAGGAGCATGGATAGAGTAAAAACACAAAGTCTTTTCCCTGTGGTCGGGGAGTTAAGAACTAGAGGGCGTAGCTTTAGTGTGAGAAGGGAAAGACAAAAAAGAGATCCAAGGGCAACTTTTTCGCAGATTGTGGTACGTGTATGGAATGAGCTGCCAGAGGAAGTTGTGGAGGCTGGTACAATTGCAACATTTGGATGGGTATATGAGTAGAAAGGGTTTGGATGAATATGGGCCCGGCGCAGGCAGGTGGGACTGGATTGGGATATCTGGTCGGCATGGACGGGTTGGACTGAAGCGTCGGTTTCCATGCTGTACATCTCTATGACTCTATGACATCAACTACTTTCCCCTCATCCACCTGTTTGGATACCTTCTGTAAAAACTGAATAAGATTTGAGAGGCACAATCTACCCTTCACAAAATCATGTTGCGTATCCCTAATCAGCTTATTCCTTTCTAAATAATTATAAATCTTATCTCTTATAGTGTTTTCCAACACTTTACCTACAAAGTCAGGCTCACAGGTCTATAATTGCCAGGGTTGTCTCTACTCCCCATCTTCAACAAGGGAACAGTATTTGCTATTCTCCAGTCTTCTGACACTATTCCTCTAGACAATGAGGACATAAATCTCAAAGCCAAGGGCTCAGCAGTCTCCTCCCAGGCTTCCCAGAGAATTCTAGGATAAACTCCATCCGGCCCTGGGGACTTATATAATTTTACACTTTCCAGAATTGCCGACACTTCTCCTTATGAATGTCAGTCCCATCTATTAACTTATAAAGAACAATTTCTATAAAGTCCACCATTTCTACAACACTCTCATTCTCCCTACATTGTAATGGTCCCTCGTCCTTACCATATCCATGTAAACTCTTCAGTCCCTTCAACCCTTTCCTTCTATCACTTCCTTCAGTTCATACATGTCTTCTTATCTCTATAACCTCCTCCAGACATGACTCCACGAATTAGTTTCAAAACCTCTGCAACTCCCTAAATTCTCCCGATCACTGTACCTACCTCTCTTCCCTAGTTCCCTCTGTTTCTCTATAAAGTTCTCCCGTCCTTCCAACTCCCTATCTGTCCCCTCCTATACCCTCTTCGATCCTGTCTATCTCAATTATCATACAGAATCATAGAGTTGTCCAGCACAGAAACAGATCCTCCACTCCAAATCGTCTTGCCAACCAGATATCCTAAATTAATATAATTTCATTTGCCAGCATTTGGCCCATATCTCTCCAAATACTTCCAATTCGTAGACCCACCCGGATGCCTTTTAAATGCTGTAATTGTACCAGCCTCCACCACTACCTCTGGCAGCACATTCCATACACGCATCACCCTCAGCATGAAAATGTTTGTTCCTTCGGTCCATTTTAAATCATTCTCCTCTCCATTTAAACCCATACACTCTAATTTTGGACTCCACACACTGGGGAATTTACTTTGTCTATTTACCCTATCCATGAGATTCACGATTTTATAAACCTCCTTAAGGTCACGGCTTAGACCCTGACGGACCGGGGAAACATCTCCAGCCTATTCACCTCTCCCTAAAACTCAAACCCTCCAGTCCTACCAATATTCTTGTAAATCTTTTCTGAACACTTTTAAGTTTCACAATATCCTGCCTTTTGCAGGCAGACCACAAATGCACACGATATGCCAAAAGAGACTGAACCAATGTCCTGCTGAAACGTGACCTCCCAACTCCTGTACCTAATGCACTGATCAATAAAAGCAAGCGTACTAAATGCCTTCTTCACAATCCTACCTGCCTGTGATTCCACTTTCAAAGAACAATGAACCTGTATTCCAAGGTCTCGATGTTCAGCATCCCTCCCCAGGACCTTCCCATTAAGTGTGCTAAATCGTGCCCTGATTTGCCTTTCCAAAATGCAACACTTCACATATATCTAAATTCAATCCATCTTCCACTCTCCTGCCCATTGCCGCATCTAATCAAGATCCTTCTGTACTCTCAGCCAAGCTACTTTGCTGTCAATTACTCTTCCAAATCTGGCGTCATCTGTAAACTTGGTCATCGTACCTCAGATGTTGACATCCAAATCATTTATATAAATGACAAATACGAGTGGATCCAGCATGGATCCTTCTGGCACATTGCTGGCAACAGGCCTCCAGACTGGGAAGCATTCTTCCAACACCACAATCTGTCTTCACCCTTTGAGCCAGGTCTGCATCTGAAAAGCTAGTTCCCCTGTTTTCCATGTGATCTCACCTTGCCAACCTGTCTACCATGAGGAAACATGTTGAACGCCTACTGACGTCCATAAAGATTAAGTCCACTTCACTGCCCTGATCAGTGCGCTCTGTTACTTCACAAAAATCAATCAAGTTCTTGACGCATACTTTCCCATGCACAACGCCATTTTAAGTGTCCCTAATCAGTCCTTGACTTTTCAGTACATGTAAATCCTATCCCTCAGGATTCCCTCCAACAATTTGCCCAACAACGATGTCATGCTCAATGATCTGTTGTTCCCTGGTTTTTCCTTAACGCTTTTCTTAAATAGTAGCACCTCCTCAGCCAACTTCCAATCGTCTAGCACATCACATGTGGCTTTTGATGTGACAAATATCTCAGCGAGGGGCCTAACAATTATTTCCTTAGCTTCTCACAGAGTTCGAGGGTACACAAGATCGAGTCCAGGGAGTTTATCCACCAATTTTGTGTTTTTAGATGTCCAACACCACTTCTTCTCTAATATGGACATTTTCAATATGTCGCTACTTATTTCCCACTCTTTCTACCTTCCATATTCTTCCCCCCAGTAAACACTGATCCAAAATACCCCATTTTATTAAGTCACACACATGGTTGAATTTTGATACGCTCTATTCTCTCCTTCGTTACCATTTCGTCCTTAATATATTTGTCGAATCCATTTCGATTCTCCTGAACCCCATTTGCCAAAGCTATTGCCAAAACAAAAATTTGTGTAGTCATCCAGAATTCCCGATACCTACCAGCCTTGCTATTCACTCTAACAGGAGTATACCATCTGTGGATTCTCGTTATCTCATTTTTGAAGGCTTTCCATTTTCCAGCCATCCCTTTACCTGCAAATATCCGCCCCCAGGCAACATTTGAAAGTTCTTGCCAAATACCATCAAAAGTGGCCTTCCTCCAATTTAAAACTTTACATTTTAGATCCCGTCTTAAATTTTATATCACTGTTTTAAAACTAATGGAGTTTGATATGCAGCTGCACAGAACCAAACTGTTTCTGTGACAATGTACACAATGTAATTTTGTATGAATAAAGAATATTTTTGAAGTTAAAACAATAGGCAGGCTCAATGTCACGTGATTGCATCCCTGAGGAGCGTAAGGCAATAACCTGAGGCAGGAGTTTGCAGTTTACATTGGTCGCCAATTTCTAATTTCCAACCTCTCCACCTTCCGCTTGTCGATGAAGAAAATGTTACCTTTCCTCATCGATTTTCTTATTGTACATGCCAGAAGCATACTGTCGTACACCTCTAGCATGTCCTAGCCAATCACTTCCCACTGAATGGAATACAGATCAGCATTTCAGGCGTTTCTTCTCGAAGCATCATTCTTTTCAAAGGACTAGAGGGCCTTTGTCAGCCCATCCAGAGATAACGGCTGGTCCAGTTTTCTCCCGCATGCTGCTTTGTAAGACTTCTGTGATAGAGGACAGGAACGACTGAGAGCCAGCACTGTCTCTGGGCTTCGTGTCAAAGAGACTGGCATCAAAGCATTTGCTGTTCCTCAGGATGTCAGACTGAGATGATGTTACTGAGCCATTATCTTCTTTCAGGCTGTTGAGCAGAGAGCTCTCCTTGTGCACCTTCGGGAAGAGGAAACGCCAGCATGTCTCATCTTGCTCCATTGTTGGCAATCTGGCCCGGAAAAGTATCTTCAAGGACTCCGAGGTAAAGAGCGAGGCTTGCTAACACATTACCTCGGTGACATAGACCCCGATTTTCTACAGCAGCAGTAGGTTCTGCATGGGTTTCTGTGATTTGCTCCACCTTCTGAACACTTTTGCTGATAAAACACCTCCAGATGTCCCCTTTGACTGTTTTCCACCAGTCCACTTGTGACTTACATATGTCCGTCACGGTTCTCCAACCCGTACAATCCCTCTTCGTCTCAACATTTTCTGGGGTCAGCAGTTTCACGTTCCCTTGCCAGCCCCAGGTCGTCCTGCAGGTGACAGTTGACCAGCAAGAGGTAGTGGTCAGTGAAGAGCAATGGTTGACTACAATGGATCTGACCGAGAATGGGTGGTACACAGGACAGGAAATCTATCCTTGAGTGGATAGACCCAGCTGGTTGTGACCAGGTGTATCGAGTTTGCGCTGCGCCTGCAGGGAGAGCTGAAGATATCGTGCAGCTTGGTGACGTTAACTGTTTCCAGCAGGAATCTGACGGTGGAGTCCAGTTCGCTGTCAGCCCCTCCGGATGGTCCATCCACATCGATGATGCAATTGAACACTCTGGACAGAATGACCGGTCTGGAGGTCGCCAGCAGCAGTGGGAGCTGCTGCAGGATAACTAACCTCTCACTTTTTTACGCCCCCCCGGGCGTCCATGGTAATTAGTCTCAGAGGAGTATTGCTGTATGTGAGCCTGCTCTCATCTACATATCTCCCAGTAACTATATGGTGACTATAAACAGTCTCACAGTGAGCTTGAATTGTTCACACTCCTCTCTGTAACTTCCCAATATCTCTTGCCTATTTCAAAGTCAGCCTAGCCTTATCCTGTGAGTCACGTTTTTTATTCTCTTCCATTTAGCTCCTGTCTTTGAGATTGCAGCCAGAGATCTCTCCTGGACTCATTTCATTCTCCTCACTACCTTGGTGCTTCTCCGTACACCACGAGGCTCTCCCTTTCCCTCCAGAATAGTTCTTGTGAACCCCACCTCCCTCCCTAACCCCACCATCTGTCTGCAGTGTTGTAGAATCCTCACCATGGGCACTGCCATTTCTTCTCCAGCTCATTCTTATTTCTTCACAAAACAGAAACACGACTCAGTGACAGTAATCGATGGCAGGTGAATGAGGGAAATCATACATCTGAAAGGTGATTACCGTTCAATTGTGCGATTAACTTCATTCTATGTGTATATAATAGAAGCAGAAATATCACGCGTAGTTATGCATGGAACTCTTTTCACTGAATTCAACTGTGCAAAGAAATGATATCTCTGTTGTTCAAACTATTCCAACAGTACAACATTGGATAGAGAACATTTGGAAATGATGCACAAAGTGTAGGTCAGTTAAGGGGAAACTGAAGACATGCTCTGCACCCAAACTCTTAAACCATTTCACAAATGGAATGCTTCATTCAGGCCATTAAATCTGTCTTCCTCATTCTTTAATGGACTCCTTCCCATTCGATTTTCTGCCGTTCTCTGGGTCACGCCAAACGTGTGGCTCCCTTTCCTTCCCAGCATGACCTTATGCCTTCCTTACCCCTGGTATGTAACTATTTCTCTTTGGCTTGTGCTTTATTTTCAGGGGTATACTGCGGGTGATTGTGACCAGGACAGCCAGGTGGACGTCATAGAATATGGGCAGAAGGGACTCAGGTTCAATTCCCGCCTCGGGCAATTATCTGTGTGGAGTTTGCACATTCTCCCCGTGTCTGCGTGGGTTTACTCCGGGTGCTCCGGTTTCCTCCCAAAGACCAATGATGTGCAGGTTAGATGAATTGGCCATGCTAAAATTGCCTGTCGTCTTAGGTGCATGATTCGGGTTGAATGCAGGGGAATGGGTCTGAGTGGGCTGCTGTTCGGAGGGTCGGTGTGGACTTGTTGGGCCGTAGGACCTGTCTCCACACTGTAGTGAATCTCATCTAATCTAATCTAATATGAGTTCCCTGATTAGGACTGCTAATCTGGACCAAGTAGGGAGACTTGGCTGACAGATAAGAAGGGTCACTGTCAGAGATGCGGTCTCTGTATGAGACAGAAATAAATTCAAGGACAGTTCATGTGTAAATAAAGTGTGACTAAGAGAAGTAAAACAGCCTTTGTGCAGTTATTTCACGTGCATCTCCAGCACTGTGCTTGAAAGTTACTGCGTATCCTTCCTGTTAGAGTCACAGTCATAGGGTCATACACAGTTCCAGCACAGAAACAGAATTTTCGGTCCAAACCGTCCATGGCCACCAGATATCGAAATAAATTTAGTGCCATTTCCAGCATTTGGCTCATATACTTCAAACTCCTTTCTATTCATATACCCATCCAAATGATTTTTAACAGTGGTGGGTGTGATCTGGATGGACTTCAGTGAGGCTTTTGACAAGGTTCCTCATGGTAAGCCGGTTATCAAGTGTGATCACATGGAATACAGTCTATTCAGCCTCTCCTGATAGCTCAAACCCCATAACCCTGGCAACAGCCTTGGCAACCTTTTCTGAACCCTTTCAAGTATTGTTGTCACACACCTCAGTTTCAGTAAAGCGTTTGGTAGTGTTCTGCATGGTAGGTTATTGCAGAATATACAGAAGCATGGGATTGAGGGTAATTTAGCTGTTTATATCAGAAATTGGCGAGCTGAAAGAAGACTCAACGCTGAAAGCTGAAACGTGATGGTTCATGGGAATTATTCATTCTGGAGATAGTGATGTACCACAAGGATCTAATTGCGGGCCGCTGCTGTTTGTCATTTTTATGAATTATCTGGAGAAGGGCGTAGAATTTTGGTTAGTAAATTTGCGAATGACACTAAAGTCGGTGGAGTTGTGGACAGTGCTGAAGGTTGTTTCAGGTACAGAGGGACATAAATAAGTTGCAGAGCTGGGCTGAGAGGTGAAAAATGGTGTTTATTGTGGAAATGAGTGAGGTAATACACTTTGGAAGGAGTAACAGCAATGGTACTGGGCTAATGGTAAGGTTCTTGGTAGTGTGGATGAGCAGAGAGATCTCGATGTCCAAGTTAGATTCCACCCAGATTGAAGGATTGTTAAGATGGCATACAGTATGTTAACTGTTATTGGCAGAGGCACTGCTTTTTGGAGCCATGAGGTTCGGTTGCTGCTGTACAGAACTCTGGTGTGGCCGCACTTGGAGGATTGCGCACAGTTCTGGTAACCCCATTAACGGAAGGATATGGAAACTTTAGAAACGGTGCAGTGGAGATTTACCAGGATGGTGCCTGGTACGGAGGGAAGGTCTTATGAAGAAACTTGAGGGACTTAATGTTGTTTTCCTTAGAGATAACAAGGTAAAAAGGTGACTTGACAGAGGCACACAAGATGATCAGAGGAATAACTAGGGCAGACAGTGAGAGCCTTTTTCCTTGGATGGTGATTGCTAGCACGAAGGGGCATAGTTTAAACTGACGGGGGATGCATATAGGACAGATACCAGAGATAGATTCTTTACTCCGAGAGTAGGAAGGGCATGAAATGCCCTGCCTGCATCAGTAGAGGATTCGCTAAATTTAAGGGCATTTAAATTGTCACTGGATAAACATATGGATGATAATCGAATAGCATAGGTTAGATGGGCTTCAGATTGATTTCACAGGTCGGCACAATATCGAGGACCGAAGAGCCTGTACTGCACTGTGTTGTTCTATGTACTAACACACCCTATCCCTGTAAGGTAGTTCAGTCGCTCAAACATTTTGTATCTATGTTCTATCTCTGTCTGCAGTGATCAGCAGGGTCAGAATAAGACTGACACTAAGAATGTGGGATCAGTATTGTGTTGTATTTACGGATGTGTTGATGGGCAAAAGACGACCTTGTGAATGGAATTGATTTTGAATTTATTGAGTCGATAACTGACTTTTTTTTCTCTGATGACATCTCCTACCGATCAGCAGAAACAACATCAATGTATTTCACTAACTTCTTTTCAGTGAAGTGAAATATGATAGATATATTTGAATAGGCACGGCACCCATTTACAGAAATTCCTAGATCATTTAACATGTTAAATCAATTCTTGGAACCTGTTCGATGCAGTATACCAGTGCGGAGCATACTCTACACCTGATTGGACATTCCACATCACACCTTCTCACATGAAACCCGGTATTCTCCACTGCAGCCAGCTTTTCCCGGATTTCCTGATGTCAGCTCAAATCCGCATCATGTGCAAATATTTTACTGAAGACAAAATACTTGTGATTGTCTGGTTCAATCCATATGTCCCGAAATGGAGAACTTTGCAAGGCAGGGATGATCTGACAATTCCCCGTGTTACTGAAGCAGTGATCCAGACATGGGCTGTAGGTGGTATAGAGAATGATACAACCCACTGGCTGGTTATTGGGCTGGGTTCTGTTATTCAGCAGAGTTGGGAAAAGCTTAGCCATGGTGCGGTTCATGTCGATCTGGACGTGGTTCAGCAATTTACTTTCTGGGCAACGACTGCCGCTGTTCGGGAAGGCAGCGAGGTCATTTCCACCTGCGTAGTTCAGGAACATTTTCACATCGGAGGTAATAAAAACATGTATTGATATGCGGGAGTTCAGCTCTACATCTAAGTAGGTCTTTCTCCACGAGGAAGCAGGTAAAGCCAGCAGGAAGGCGAAACGTCCTTTCCCATAATCACACGCAAGGTGCCCAACCGCAATGCGGAAACTGAAAGGGGTAAAGTTAGGGTGCAAGTCAGGAATTGGACTTTGGGTGAAACATTCTCTGTGCAGTGTCAGTGGGCCCAGCTTGAGATCTGTTACTTGGAATAACGCCCGTCATATTAGAGACATCGGGAAAGTCAAGAATTCACATTTCAAAGTCATGCATGGGAAAGTCAATGTTACTTTACTTTTTATCCCTTTCCCAGCGTTGTAGTAAACTCTGCGATCAGCGAGAGGTTTAAAGAGAGAATCAGGGTAATGTAACAGAGAGCAGAACATTGTTACTTATTTTTGTACAAATCCTCCTGCAATGATACAGAGAATGCCACGGGCATTCTGGATAACTGCTGTAGATTCATTTTAAGGTCCTTTAACTGATGCCCTACTTGATGCCACATGCCACAAGTGATGATTAGAAATAGATAGAGACAGGGAGATATAACAAGAGAGAATGCGAGCTTTTGGAACAGTCAGCTGGAACGGGAGGCCATAGAGTCATAGTGATGTATAGCATGGAAACAGACCTTTCGGTCCATGTCGTCTAGATATCCTAACCAAATCTACTTCCACCTGCAGCACCCAGCCCATAGCCCTCCAACCCTTCCTATTCAAAATACACCCAGATGCCTTTTAGGCTTTGCAATTGTACTCGCCTCCACCACATCCTCTGGCAGATCATTCCATGCATGCACCACCCTCTGCGTGAAAAGGTTGCCCCTTAAGTCTTCTTTATATCTTTCCGCTCACACCCGAAACCTATACTCTCCAGTTCTGGTTTCCCCGATCCCAGGGAAAAGACTTTGTCTATTTATCATATCCAAGCCCCTCATAATTTTGTAAACCTCTATAAGGTCACGCCTCAGCCTCCGACGGTCCAGGGCAAACAGCCACAGCCTGCTCAGCCTCTCCCTATATCTCAAATCCTCTAACGCTGGCAACATCCTTGTAAATCTTTTCTGAACTCTTTCAAGTTTCCCATCATCTTTCAGATAGGAAGGAGACCAGAATGGCATGCAATATTCCAAAAGTGGCCTAACCAATGTGCTTAACATGACCTCCCATCTCCAGGGCTCAAGACTCTGACGAATAAGGGAAAGCATACCAAACGCCGTCTTCACTATCCTATCTACATGCAACTCCACTTTCAAGGAGCTAGGAACCTGTACTCCAATGTCTATTTGTTGTGCAACATTCCCTAGGACCTTAAAATTAAGTGTATGCGTCTTGCTAAGATTTGCTTTCCCAAAATACAGACATCGCATTTATCTGAATTAAACTCCATCTGCCACTTGTCAGCCCTTTGGCCCATCCGATCATGACCCCGTTGTAATCTGTGATATCGTTCTTCGCTGTCCACCACACGTCCAATGTTGATGTCATCTGCAAACTTACCAAAGATTACTCTTATGCTCGCATCCGAATCGTTTATGCAAATGACAAAATGTAGAGGACCCCACAGCGATCCTTGTGGCACTCCAATGGTCACAGTCCCCCTGTCTGAAAAACAACCTTTCACCAGCACTCTCTGTCTTCTATCTTTAAGCCAGTTCTGTATCCAAATGGCTAGTTCTCCATGTATTCTGTGAGATCTAATCTTGTTAACCAGTCTCCCATTGGGAATATTGTCAAATGCCTTACTGAACTCCATATAGATCACGTCTACTGCTTTGCCCTCATTAGTCCTCTTTGTGACTGCTTCAAAAAACTCAATCAAGACTGTGTGAAAGGTTACCCAAATGCTGGAATAAGTTTAAAACGTTCAGATTATATTTCTGCCTGTGGTATTCCGATTATCTGACAAGGATGAAATACTTGGCAAAATGCAACTACATCCTTGTGTCGTGCAGGCCGGTATAAATGTCATTGTATTTTAGCCTGTGCTTTCTTCAAGTGGTAGCGCATGCAGCACTAGCAGCAACTTCTTTCTATACCCTACTGGCAAAACGATTTGATAAATGTCTGTCTATTATCATTTTCTTGAATGCATGATTGTCTCCATTTCCTCATTAAAATATCATATTTTACGTAAGAGCAGACAGGAATGCATTCGTTTTCTTTCTTAGGTAAATGCGTTTTGATATAAGTGTTCTAACCCTGCATCTTGCTGCTGTAATTCAATCAGGTTAGAAAAGCAAAAGATGCTTGTATGTTAACCGGTTTGCTCCTTCTCTATTCCAATTAAGTGATCAAAACAGGTTTTGGATAACACGACGTCAGTTTGCTTATTTGTGCCTTTTATCCACTCCTGCTTCAATTTATGCCTCTGTGATCTTGTGATCACACAATCAGGATAATTCCTGTATAAACACTCTCCAGGTCTTCAGTTGCCTGCATCTCCACTGGCTTTTCAATGAGAGTAGGCATCACACCTACTGCTGAATGCGTTTTATCATTTGCAAGGACAAATTGTATTCGTAGATCTGAGAACATGTCCAGGACTCCTACCACAAATTTTCCACTCTTCTCTAGATTCTCTGGCCTCATTTCACATAATTGAGCGCTTTATGTCTCACCATGAATTCCACTTACCAATATCTTTTCTGGCAATAATCATTCAGGACTTAGTATCTTATCGTTCTTCAGCATCACAGAGTGAGAGGATGCTGTGTTATAACCTCCTTACCTACTGCTCTTGGCCTATGTGAAAAACTCGACCCTTGCATGCATGTTTTGAGCAGATCTGACACTTCCTCCTTAATCAACCTCTGACCATCCTGCCCACTCTGACACAGTTGTTTAACTTCCGTTGTGCTTTTTGGTATTAGTCCAACTAAACTTCCAGTCGTGTTTGGTTTTCCGACATTTTACTTTCTCCTACCCAACCCAGCATTGTGATTTCGTGTGACCGACTTTATTGCAATGAAAACACCAGAGCTTTTTACGTTCTTTATCCTATTCAAGCGTTTAATTTTTTCCCTGTGGTAAGTTATCCTTATGATCTTCACTGAGATCGACCTTTCCTTTTCCACTTGAGGATTTCTCTTTACCCCAGTTTCTGTCCCTCATGGACTGAAATTGATTCTGGAAGCCAAACCGTGTTTTATGGACCAGCTCATAATCATCTGCACTTCTGCTGCTAACCTTGCTATTTTAACTGTCTGCTCTTCCACATGAGTTGACGCTTTTCAGGCAGTGAAATTTTGAATTCCTCCAAAATAATTACTTCTCCAAGGGCATCATAGATTTGCTCTGTTTTTAAAGCTCTAATCCATCACTTGAAATTAGTCTGTTCCATCCTTTTAAACCCAGTATAGGTTTGTACAGAGACCTTCCTTAGATTCCTGAAACGTTGTCTATAGGCTTCTGGTGCAAGCTAATACGTACTTTTAGTGGCCTTTTCCACCTGCTCATACTCGCCAGATGCATCGTCTGATCGCAATGCGAAGACATAATTAACGCGATCGACATGTATTGCTTGGATCAACAAAGTCCACGTAGTCAATGTCCACTGCATTTGTTTCGCCATTCTTTCAAATATGTTAACATAGGTCTCGGCATCCTTCCCATCAAATTTACGCAATGATTGAACACACATAAACAGTTTTCCATCAGATTTTCGGCCACCATGGATTTGCTGAGCCCCATTCTCTTCCTCACTAGAGTTGCCTTCAGTCTTCTTCTCAATATTTTGAAGCGCATTTTCCTTTCGAAGCGTCAATTTTTGAATTTCAAAGTCCCTCTTTTTTCTATCTCTTCTGTGAAAGCTCTTTGTGGTTTTTTCTTTCTCTTCTGCTTTTAACCGTCACTTAAACGGGTTATTTTCTGCGGCCGTTTCCTTCTCTCTCATCTCTAACTCAAACCGCTTTATTTGCAGTTGAATTATTGTAATCTTAACATTTTCTGATGGTGTTTGAAGCAAATTTAAACGCTGAGCTACTGCTGAAATCATCTCATCATTCCTCACATTAGGTTTAAATGTTTATTTAAATGTTTATTCACAAAATTACTGAATGAAACATAACGAACCGTTTAAAGAACAGTTTCTTTCCAAAGTAGACTTAATTATGCTGTTCCTGAAATATACAACAGTCGAAAAACCAAACCCCCTTAAACACAAAGTCAAAATGAAGAAACGACTTCCAGTCAAAGTTAGAAAGGGAGAAGCAGAGTGGGAGTCTCAAAGAGCTACATTGCTGAACTAACTTCAAAAAGACTTCAGCTTTTAGGACTGACCACTCCCCTTTCATTGTACAGTTGAGTCATAAAACACGAAAGCTTTTGCCAAAAGTTTCATCCGTTCACATATAAACAAAAAGGCATCTCTGTAAACCCTTCTAACTCTGTTCCAAATCAGTCGATTCGAAGCCCGAACTTTTTAAACGACACCACGAAAAGCATCAAAATCACTGTATGTGTCAGAAAGGGAACGGCTGTTAGAAAAAAAACGGACCAGCTTTGTGACAATGAAACTAAAGAGGTTAGAGAAATGGGAGGGACTGGGGTATAGGGGCTAGATGTTACAGAGAACGGGAGGGGTGTAGAGGATCGAGGTTACAGAGATAGAGAGGGGTGCAGGGGCTAAAGGGGATTACAGAGATAGGGAAGATATGTAGGGGCTGGAGGGGGTTACAGAGATGAGGAGCAGTGTAGGAGCTGGAGGAGGTTATAGCGATAGGGCGGGGGTGTGAGGGCTGGAGGGAGTAACAGAGATGGGGGTTGTGGTGGCTGCAAGGAGTTCCAGAGATAGACAGGGGGTGTGCGGCTTGAGGGGGTTACAGAGAGAGCTAATTAGTGGAGGGACTGGAGGGGAATGCGAGATAGCGAGGATGTTTAGGAGCTGGAGGAGCTTACAGAGATAGGGAGTGGGTGAAGGTGCTGGGGGTTACAGAGATTGGTCGGGGTGTCAGGCTGGAGGGGATTAGTGAAAGGGAGGGTGTGTTGGTGTTGAAGGGGTTTACAGAGATAAGGAGAGGTTGTAAAGTCTGGAGGGGTTTACAGAGATAGGGAGAAGGTGTAGTGGATGGAGGGGGTTATGGAGGTAGGGAGGGGGTGTAAGGGTCGGAGGTGGTTGCAGAGAAAAGGAGGGGTGTAGGGAATAGAGTTTACTGAGTTAAGAAGGGGGTGTACTGGCTGGAAGGGACAGAGATCTGGAGTGAGTATACGGGTGAGAAGTTAGACAGCTAGGGAGTGTAGAGGCTGGAAAAGCTGACAGAGGTAGGGAGGAAGTGAGAGAGATATGGAGTGCTTTACGGGCTGGAAAACTGACAGAGGTTGCATGGAGGTGAGAGAGATAGGGAGTAGTGTATGTTCTGTAAAAGCTGAAAGAGATAGGTCGGAGGTGAGAGAGATAGGTATGAACGTAGGGACTTGTAAAGCTGACAGAAAGGGATAGGGATTGGTGTAGGAGCTGCAGGAAGTGACACATGCAGGCAGGCTTGTCGGACCTAGAGGAGGTCCGCCTTGAAGGAGTTTGTGCATCGTGAGGGTCATAGTGGCTGGAACAGGTTACAAAGATAGGGAGGGTCGTGGACCTATTAGAGGTGACAGAGATAGGGGCAAATGGAAGGGCAGGAAAGAGTTTAGTGAGATAGCGATGAGTGTAGGGGCTGGAGGATGTAAAGTAAAGAGGGAGTGGTTTAGGGTCTGGAAGAGGTGGCAGAGATTGGGACAGGTATAGGGCCTCGAGGTGGTTAGAAATGTAGGGAAGGCGAAAGGGGCCTGAGGGTGTCAGAGAGATGTAAGTTGTAAAGAGATTGGACGAAGTTAGAAAGACATGAAAGTGTGCAACACCAGGGTGGTGGGAGGAGATTTAGAGAAGAGTGTAAATGTTGGAGGAATTTCCGATAATCGATAGGTCTGGGGTAGATGATGAATATTGTGGAGGTAAGTTGGGTTGCTGAGATAGAGATAGATATAACCACTGGTGGCAATGGCAAACAAAGATACAGATCGCCAGGTAGGAAGCTTAAAAACAGAATTCCACAATGACTCAATGGAGAACAAATTGTACACATCTGTTTAACAGACAAGGGACTGTTAGTAACTGAAAGAGGGTCCAATCACAGGAGTCATAGATTCAATGTCACACAACACAGGCGAGGCCATTCAGTTAAAGTAAAATGTAAAAAGCCGTTCCTACACCTCAAAGCCCTCCTTCCCAACGTCTGTGTGCTCGGGCCAGAATTGGGAGAGCTGCCCCACAGACTGTTCAAGCAACAGTGTGCCATAAGGAAGCCTCATTGTGTCAGTTCAAACACTGACACAGAAACCTCCTCCTGAAACCCCTCCCTCAGCCTCACGATGTCAGATCAAACACTGGCATGGAAACCTCCTGCTGAATCTCTCCCTCAGCCTCATGGCGTCAGATCAAACACTGACCCGGAAACCTCCTGGAAACCCCTCTCCCTCAGTCCCTTGGTGTCAGATTAAACACTGACACGGAGACCTCCTGCTGACTCCCCTTCCTGAGCCTCACGGTGCTAGATCAAACACTGACCCGGAAAACCGCTGCTCACTCACTTGCCTCAGCCTCACGATGTCAGAACAAACACTGACACGGAAAGATCCTATTGACTCCCCTCCCTCAGCCTCATGTGTCAGATCAAACACTGACACATAAAACTCCTGCTGACTCCGCTCCCTCAGCTTCACGGTTTCAGATCAAACAGCGACACAGAAACTCTTGCTGACTCCCCTCCCTCAACTGAAAGATCCGTGTTCCTTCATATTGAAAAACACTTTCGGGAAGCACTGAGAGAGTAGCGAAAGTGGAAACTGTATACTGGGTTGGCCATTTCAAAACCACCACCAAGAGGTGTTCAGCAGCAGTATTGCTGATCGAAATGTTTGGTTTCCAAAAGAACATAGCTTTTAGATTCGGTCTGCACCAGATTGGGAGGTTCTAGATTAGAGTGGTGCTGTAAAAGCACAACAGTTCAGGCAGCATCCGAGGAGCAGTAAAATCGACGTTTTGGGCAAAGGCCCTTCATCCTTTGCCCGAAATGTCGATTGTACTGCTTCTCGGATGCTGCCTGAACTGCTGTGCTTTTCCAGCACCACCCTAATCTAGAATCTGGTTTCCAGCATCTGCAGTCATTGCTTTTACCGACTGGATGTGAGGGAAAGACAAAGAGGGGGAAACATCTTTGACCTCAATCTACCGGCTGCAGACACATTGTTCAGTGACCATATTGATAACAGTGACTACCACAAACAGTATTTATCGAGACAAAGTCCCACTTTTACATTATAAATACACTCTTTCATTATATGACACTTTCACTGTGCTGAACGGGGCAGATTTCGAGTAGATCTAGTAACTCAACTCTTGGCTGTATGTGATGATTCGGGTCAGTACCAACAGCAGCAGATTTGGACTCCAGCACAACTTTGACCACCACTGCCTGGCATATGCTGCACTTTACACTGACCATTTAGCGAGGGCATAAACCCTCGGTCAAAGGAGAATACAGGAGGGCCTGTCAAAGCAGTACCAGGTACATCTAAAAATGAGCTGAATTTACCAAACAGGACCACATACTCACCAAATCGCGTAAGCTGCAAGTGATACAAAGATTTAGCCAACCAATCACACCTAATCTCTGCAATCCTGTCTCATGCAGTCAGGTGAACAGTAGTGGACAATCAAGCAACTCATTCGAGGAAGTGGACACACAAATATTGCCTTCCTCAATGGTGGAACAGCCCAGCACAACAATATAAAAAATGTACTGAAACATTCACAAAAATATTCAGACAGAAGTGTCGATGCACTTACATATTTTAGTCTCCTGCAAATGACAATCTTCAGCTGAATCGATTAAGTTTGCATGGTGTCTGCAAGCGGTTGGAAAGATTGGAGAATGCAAAGGCTCTGGTCCCTGAAAACATTCCATTCAAGCTGTTCTTGCTAGGCTACAGCACTGGACCTTGGTGACAATGTGGGAAACTGGACACACAGAGACAGAACATCAGACAATCAATGACTGTCCCATTGGTTTAGAACATAGAACATAGAGCAATACAGCACAGAACACGCCCTTCAGCCCTCCTTGTTGCGCCGATCTGTGAACTATTCTCAGCTCGCCTGTCCTCCCCAATACTATCCCAAAATCATCCATGAGCTTATGTCAGGATTGTTTAAATTACCCTAATATGGCTGAGTTGACTACATTAGCAGGTAGGGCATTCTACGCCCTTACCACTCTCTGCGTATAAAACCTGCCTCTGACATCTGTCTTAAATCTATCACCCCTCAATTTGTAGTTATGCCCTCTCGTACAAGCTGACGTCATCATCCGAGGAAAAGGTATTTCACTGTCTCCCTTATCTAATCCTCTGATCGTCTTGTATGTCTCTGTCAAATATCCACTTAGCCTTCTTTTTCCAATTAGAATAGACCCAAGAATCTCAGCCTTTCCTCATAAAGCCTTCCCTCCAGACCAGGCAACCTCCTGGTAAATCTCCTCCGCACCTGTAATGGGGCGACCAGAACCGTATACAATATTCCAAGTGTGGCCGCACCACACTTTGTACAGTTGCAGCATGATATTGCGGTTCCAGAACTCAATCCCTCTACCAATGAAACCTAACACACCATATGCCTTCTTAACAGCACTATGCACCAGCATGGCAACTTTCAGGGATCAATGCACATGGACTCCAAGATCACTCTGCACATCCACACTACCAAGAATCTTTCCATTGACCCAGTACTCTGCCTTCCTGTTATTCTTCCCAATGTCCATCACCTCACCTTTAGCTGCATTGAACTCCATTTGCCACCTCTCAGCTCAATTCTGCAGTTGATCCAACTCCCCTGCAACCTATAATATTCTTCCAAACTGTCCACTACTCCACCGACTTTAGTGTCATCTGCAAATTTACTAATCCATCCACGTATGCCTGCGTCTAAGTCATTTATACAAATGACAAATAGCAGTGTTACCAAAACAGATCCTAATGGCTCCCCACTAGTAACTGGACTCCAGACTGAATATTATCCATTAACCACCACTTACTGCCTTCTTTCAGAAAGCCAGATGCTAATCCAAACTGGTAAATCACCCTCAATTCCATGTCTCTGCATGTTCTACAACAGCCTACCATATATACCACGTTAACTGCCCTATCCTCATCCACATTTGTAAACTGATGGAAGATGCCATCTACAGTGACATGATCAGCAATTCCTCATCACTAGCCTGCTCACTGAAGCGCAGTGTGTGTTCTGCAAGGGCCACTCATCCTGTGACTCCATTGAAGCTTTGATTTAAAGACGGACAGCAAGAAAACACACAGCTGCATTCTGGAGGTGAGGCAAGAGTCACTGCACTTAACATCATCATAATTGCATTTGACCAACTGTGGCATCAAGGATTAAGAGCAAATGGTAATCCAGAGATTCCTCTGCACTGGCTGAATATATACGCTGCATAAAAGAAGATGGTAGGGTTTGGTGGAGAGCAGCCATCTCATCTCTAGGACACCTCTGCAGGAGTTTCCCAGGAGCGGTGTTTCTGAGTGCGCCTGTAGAACTAAAATGGAAAAGTAAGGCACCATACTCTTCTGGGGAGTTACGGTTGCTCTTTCGTTTGACAGAGACCATGTTTAACTGGAAGTCATCATGCTCAAGTAAGGGAAAGGTTGAGTAGGACAGTCCTTATCGTTATCTCAGTTAATGCAGTAATTGAATCCACAGTCTTGGCATTTACCTGCAAGACAAACTAGACATCTACCTGATTGAACTAATCAAGTCCCCACTCAGCTCCTTCGGGTAGATAATTGAATATTAATCTGTTCAGAAATGCCATTATACAGCTTTGGAGCAAATTGAACATGAAGCAAGCACGGTGGTTCAGTGGTTAGCACTGCCGCCATACAGTACCAGAGACCCGGGTTCGCTTCCAGCCTCGGGCGACTGTCTGTGTGGCGTTAGTATATTCGCCCGGTTTCTGCGTGGGTTTCCTCTGGGTGCTCCAGTTTCCTCCCACAGTCCAAAGATGTGCAGGTTAGGTGGATTGGCCATGCTAAATTGCCCATGGTGTTAGGTGTTAGGTGCATTAGTCAGAGGGAAATGGGTCTGGATGGGTTACTCATCGGAGGATCAGTGCGGACTTGTTGTGCCAAAGGGCCTGTTTCCACAGTGTAGGGAAATTTTAAAAAAGAGCTTCCTCGCTTTGATGGAGGGACACTATCAGTGAGATATAAGAGTGTTCTCTGTCCTCGGCACAGCAGATTTCAAGTGTTTCATAAATAGCCATCCATCTACAATAAACAAGTGTGGGTGTTCGCCAATGATTGCGCAATGTTCACGATTTGACAATGTTCGCGATTATGCTTGTATGCAAAACATGTAAGCGTGTGCACAAAAGTGACAAGTAACATCGACATTACACACGATACAGAACTGAATCATCATCCATTACCAATACCCCGGGGATTAATGTTAACCAGAACTGGACTGACTAGATGAACTAATTCCCCATGTCTGTGAAGGGTTTATCTCAGAAACGTCGACCCTCCTGAACCTTGGATGCTGTGCTTTTCCAGCACGACACATTTTGATCTATATACATTCATTGGTAACAACAAAATGCCAGGGGCTAGGCATTCGGCCGGAATAACGTACATCATGATTTTCAAAAGCCTGCCCACCATCTCTAAGACACAAGTTGAATGCGTGTGTTAATACACAATCCCCCATTTGCCTGGCTGAGTGCAGGTTCGCCCCTCATCCACTGACACTCAGTAGCAGCAGTGCCTGCCATCTCCGTGGTAATCTGCAGAAATTTACCAAGGCTTCTTACAACGTCCCCAGAAACCAAGACCATCATAATTGGACAAGGGCAGCAGCTATATAGAAGTTCCATTCCAAGCCACCCAACACGCTGACTTGGAAGTACATTGCTGTCCTTTCAGTGTCATTATTTCAACTTCATGCCGAAAGCACATGCAGCGGCTCAACGTGTCAGCTCAACTCCACTTTCTCTAGGGCAACAAGGGGCAGGTAGTAAATACTGGCCCAATAACCTTCCACGATTAATCAGAATGAAAAATGTTGCATAAACATGATCAATTCTGGACACTAAGTTTTGCTTTTTGTGAGCGGAGGATGGTTGGGTCCAGTCAGTGCCTTGCCTATTGTGAATTGATGAAGTGATATTCTGTTTGAAACAATCTGTCAATTGTTCAGAGGCATGGCTTGCATACTGAGCATCACACAGACACTGACATTCACATGTCATATTGACTGGCATAGTGGCTCAGTGATGAGCACTGCTGCCTCACAGAACCAGTGTCCCAGGTTCAATTCCTGCCTTGGGGACTGTTTGTGTGGACTTTGCACGTTCGTCCTGTGTCTGCATGGGGTTCCTCCCAAAGTCCAAAGATGTGCAGGTCAGGTGAATTGGCCATGCTAAATTGACCGTCGTGTTTGTTGCATTAGTCAGAGAGAGATGTGTCTTGGTGGGTTGGTCTTTGGAGGTTCGGTGTGGACTATTTGGGCCAAAGGGCCTGTTTCCACACTGTATGTAATCTAATCTAATATTACTGAGTTGTGAAAGGGATAGAATCATTTGAAAATGTATTCGTATGCGACTGTAGAATGTTCAAACACACAGTGGTGCTGTTATGTGAAAATGTTTGTGTGACTATTAACACACAATATTAGTACAACAAAATATTTGTATATTTTCAAAGTCCTTGCACTTAATAATAATTTGCTCTTGGGTGTGACAACGAGACCCATCATTTGAAAGGCCCTCACTGTGATTTGTACACGACTTTCATCATATTATGGTCATAAAAAATATTGAGGGATTATGTGAATAACTGTCCAGCTCCAGATTGAAAGTTGTTTGGACAGGTATTGGAGATGGTCACATAGATGTCGTGGTGAGGCTCAGTGGCACTGTGTCTTAATTGATGCTTTCCTCAATGCCATTTTCAACAGCTTTGCTGACTGCAAGATGGTGTGTTCTCTGACCTGAACCTAAATCAGCTGTTTATTACAGTCACTGAGTGGTGTAATAGTAGGAATTCTGTCATAGCTAGTTGTGTATTGTGGTAATTTAATTATTGTACAATTCAACCATTTTTGTCCGAAAACAATGATGTTTGATTTATTTTAATATACATAAGAAATAATGTAATATTATCTCTTCATTGTAAAAAGTGTAAAGGTGACCTGACATATATTTCCCACAGACCAATCAATCAACAGTCAGACATTGTTTGTAATACACGATTCTGTGAGCAGGACTATGTCCCAGACAACAGCACCACCCTCTCTGGTCGGATTTGTCCCACTGACAAGACGCAGCCAGACAGAGGGAGGCAGCTCTTTGGTACGTAGTCAATAAAGTTCTCAGCATTGATGCTGGACCTTGTAGTTGCTGGACTGCTCTGAGGCAGATTATGGGGGAATCAGTAAAAAGAAAACATATATTTGACCGCACCATAACCAATTGTTCTGCTGTAGGTACAACTCTCCATTTAATATATCGCCAAGCAGCTAAATTGTGCGATGCACAACTCATACAGTCTGAAACCTCACAGCTCAGCATACCTCCCGCTCTGCGGCAACCGTTAAGCCACTGATCCACTGTGGGTCAGTGAAGAATTCAGAAGGACGTGCCGGGAGCAGCACCAGCCAGACCTTGAGATGTGGGGTAAAACTGGAAAAACTCTTATTGTCTTCACCTACAAAATAGGCTGACATGCATGCTAAAAAGCATAAGCAGCAAGTGTTGGACAGAGCTCAGTGATCCCACAAACAATGGTTCAGATCTGTGTTCTTGCCTCATGTAGTCATAAAATATAATGGACATTGGAGGAGGAGGCTTCTCTCCATCAAGGGAATGTCCGCTTATGGGGGGACGTCAGGGAACAAATAAAATTGTTGCATTTACAACATAAGGACGGTGATGACCTCGCGGTATTATCATCAAGAAACCACACTAATGTTCTGGGGATGCAGTTTTGAATCTCACCTGGGCAGATGGTGGACTTTGAATTCAATAAGAATCTGGCATGAAGTGTCTAAAATGGACCGTTGTCTATTGTCAGAAAAATACCATCTGGGCGACGAATGTCATTTAGGGAAGGAAAATGCCATGCTTCCCTGTTCGGCCTACATGTGACCCCAGACACACAGAAAGGTGGTTGACTCTTACTCTGGGCAATTAGCGATTGGCAAGAAATGCTGCCTCGCCTGAATAAAAGAAAAAATCTCAACCTTCAGGCAGAAGGATTGAGCAGATAATCCATTTCGGCCTCATTCAGTAGGACCCAGAGACCCCAATCCTCAGACAAATCGGTTCAATCCATTCGAAATCAAGAAATGGCTCGAGACACTTGAAACTGGGACTGAATTCCAGAGATTGACACATCTCTAGATGTTCCATTCCATCAAGAACACTGACACCTACTAACAATTTGAGAAACGGCCCAACTATGTCCTGTAAACAAAAGTAGGACGCCTTGCATTGCAGTCAGTCATTGACACATCGAGGTATGGTCGACCGTGTAAATGTGAAGCAAGGTGTCAGCAGTAATGTAATCAATCATTAAAAACCTACTCAGGGGTGTTCAGTTGGTCTCCTGGGAAGCTCACATAGCTACTGACCACGTTGCCAGCTCAGTTCGAAACAGAGGAATTACAAAGGAGCAGTGGGAGTAATTACTATTAACACCGAGGAATCATTGAACAGTGTGTGACAGTACATAGAACATAGAACATAGAAGAATACAGCGCAGTACAGGCCCTTCGGCCCTAGATGTTGCGCCGATCCAAGCCAAACTCACCTACACTAGCCCACTATCCTCCATATGCCTATCCAGTGCACGCTTAAATGCCCAGAATGAGGGAGAGTCCACCACTGCTACTGGCAGGGCATTCCATGAACTCACGACTCGCGAAGTAAAGAACCTACCCCTAACATCTGTCCTATACCTACCCCCCGCCCTTAATTTGAAGCTGTGCCCCCTTGTAATAGCTGACTCCTTAAGTGGAAAAATATTCTCACTGTCAACCCTATCTAAACCCCTAATCATCTTGTACACCTCTATCAAGTCACCCCTAAACCTTCTTTTCTCCAATGAAAACAGCCCCAAGTGCCTCAGCCTTTCCTCATACGATCTTCCTACCATACCAGGCAACATCCTGGTAAACCTCCTCTGCACCCGTTCCAGTGCCTCCACATCTTTCCTATAGTATGGCGACCAAAACTGCACACAATACTCAAGATGCGGCCGCACCAGAGTCTTATACAACTGCAACATGACCTCAGGACTCCGGAACTCAATTCCTCAACCAATAAAAGCCATTACGCCATATGCCTTCTTCACCGCACTATTTACCTGGGTGGCAACTTTCAAAGATCTGTGTACATGGACACCAAGATCCCTCTGCTCATTCACACTACCAAGTATCCGACCATTAGCCCAATACCCCATCTTTTTGTAACTGTAACCAAAGTGAATCCCCTCACACTTAGCTACATTGAACTCCATTTGCCACCTTTCTGCCCAGCTCTGCAGCTTATCTATATCCCGCTGTAACCTGCCACATCCTTCATCACTGTCTACCACTCCTCCGACTTTCGTATCATCCGCAAACTTGCTCACCCAACCTTCTAACCCCTCCTCCAGGTCATTTATAAAAATGACAAACAGCAATGGTCCCAAAACAGATCCTTGCGGAACACCGCTAGTGACGGCACTCCAAGATGAACCTTTGCCATCAACGATAACCCTCTGTCTTCTTCCAGCCAGCCAACTCCTAATCCAAACCTCCAACTCACCCTCAATGCCATACCTCCGTATTTTTTGCAGTAGAGTACGATGGGGAACCTTATCAAACGCCTTACTAAAATCCATATACACCACATCTACCGCTTTCCCCTCAGTCACCTTCTCAAAGAATTCAATAAGGTTTGTGTGGCACGACCTGCCCTTCACAAAACCATGCTGACTATCCTTGATCACATTATTCCTATCCAGATGTTCGGTAAATCCTATCCCTTACAATTCTCACTAACACTTTGCCCACAACAGAAGTGAGACTCACCGGCCTATAGTTACTAGGGTTATCCCTACTCCCCTTCTTGAACAAGGGAACCACATTTGCTAGCCTCCAGTCTTCTGGCACTATTCCTGTAGACAACGAAGACATAAAAATCAAGGCCAATGGCTCTGCAATCTCCTCCCTTGCTTCCCAGAGAATCCTAGGATAAATGCCATCTGGCCCAGGTGACTTATCTATTTTCACCCTTTCCAGAATTTCCAACAGCTCTTCTCTACATACCTCAAAGCGATCTATTCTACTTAATTGTGACTCAGTATTCACATCGACAACAATGTCCTGTTCCTGAGTGAATACTGACGAAAATTATTCATTCAGTGTCTCCCCAATCTCTTCAGCCTCCACACGCAACTTCCCACGACTATCTTTGACTGCACCTATTCCTACCCTAGTCATTCTTTTATTCCTGACATACCTATAGAAAGCCTTAGGGGCTTCCGTAATCCTACCAACTAAGGACCTTTCATGTCCCCTCCTTGCTGCTCTTACCTCTCTCTTCAGGTCCTTCCTGGCTACCTTATAACTCTCAATCGCCCCAATTGAACCTTCACGCCTCATCTTTACATAGACCGCCCTCTTCCATTTAACAAGGGATTCTAATTCCTTATTAAATCACGGCTCCCTCACACGACCCTTTCCTCCCTGCCTGACGGGTACATACTTATCAAGGACATTCAATAGTTGCTCCTTGAATAAGCTCCACATATCAATTACGCCCTTGCCTTGAAGCTTACTTTTCCAAGCCACACATCCTAAGTCATGCCTCACCGTATCATAATTTCCCTGCCCCCAGCTATAACACTTGCCCTGTAGTGCACTTATCCCTCTCCATCACTAGAGTAAAAGTCTCCGAATTGAGGTCACTGTCCCCAAAGTGCTCATCTACCTCTAATTCTAACACCTGGCCTGGTTCGTTACCCAGAACCAAATCCACTATGGCCTCACCTCTTGTTGGCCTATCTACATATTGTGTCAGGAAACTCTCCTGCACACATTGGAGAAACACTGACCCATCTAACGAACTTGAGCCATAGCTTTCCCAATCAATATCAGGAAAGTTAAAGTCCCCTATTACAACCACCCTATTACTTTCACTCTTCTCTTGAATGATCCTCGCAATCCTTTCTTCTACGATTTTAGGACTATTAGGAGGCTTGTAAAAGACTCCTAACAGGGTGAGCTCACCTTTCCTATTCCTAACCTCAGCCCAAACTACCTCAGATGGCGAGTCTTCATCCATCGTCCTTTCCACCGCTGTAATACGATCTTTGGCAAGCAATTCCACACCTCCCCCTCTTTTACACCCACCTCTGACCCTACTAAAACATTTAAACCCTGGGACCTGCAACAGCCAATCCTGTCCCTGTTCTACCCATGTCTCTGTAATAGCCACAATATCGAAGTCCCAGGTACCACCCAAGCTGCAAATTCACCTACCTTATTTCGTATACTTCTGGCATTGAAGTATACACACTTCAAGCCACTTTCCTCTTTATAGGCACACTCCTTTGAAATTGATGCCAGGTTCCTAACCTCCCTACACTCGAGGTCCTGCACCCTAAAGCTACAGTGTGGGTTCCCATGCCCCTGCAGAGTTAGTTTAACCCCTCCCCCCCCCCGACAAGAGCACTAGCATACCTCCCACCAAGGATACTGGTGCCCCTCAGGTTCAGGTGCAGACCATCCTGTTTATAGAGGTCCCACTTTCCACAGAAAGAACCCCAGTTATCCAAATACCGGAATCCCTCCCTCCTGCACCATCCCTGTAGACACGCATTTAACTGTTCTCTCTCCCTATTCCTCAACTCTCTATCACGTGGCACGGCTAACAAACCAGAGACAACAACTCTGTTCGTTCCGACTCTGAGCTTCCAACCTAGCTCCCTGAAAGCCTGCCTAACATCCTCAGTAGTATCCCGAATAAAATTTTAATGAGTTGGAATGTAGGGGAGGTACTCTCCTGGTTGGAATTGTAACCAGTAAAATGATTATTGTTGTCAGTGTCAGTAATTGGAACTCTGCAGCTATTTCTCAGGATCGAGAATGTTCAACGCTCAACCTTTTCCAGGTGCTGCAATGGCCTTCTTTCAATAATCAGGCGAGAAGTGTGAATGTTCTTTAATTATACCATTCCTGAAAGAGTCCATATTCAAATACAACAATACCTTTGGTCAGCAATAACCAGAAAGGGATGTGCAGTTAGTGTCCCGTCAACCTCACACAGCTCCTGATCACATTGCCAGCTCAGTCTTACAAATGGCAAGTAATGTTCACGCCACATAAATATTCGACAAATAAGACTATGAAGGATTAAAACATCTTTCTTGATTTTAAATAGCATGACCGTCAGGAAGTCCCAGTACGGTGTTCATCAGCATCCTTGGTGCTATCATTGACCAAACATTTCCCTGGACAGGCTACATTTGCAACACTGTCTTCAAGAGCCATTCGGAGGCTAGGAATTCTGCAGTCAGTAACTCACCTGCTGATTCCCCAAAGCCTGTGATGGATTGCATGCCAGGAATAAGCCAGCACACAATGAGCCCATTTAATTATTATCACTTCCACGAACATCTATCTCCTCCATCACTGATGCTCAGCAGTAGCAGTGTATACCATCTACAAGATTCACTGCTATGTCTTATCAGGCGGCACCATCAAAACCGACTGCATCGAGAAGAACAGACAGGCGGGTACTTTGGAAAACTTACGAACTGGCTTCATTATATGGTCAGATGTGATGATGTTTGCTCATGAGTTCACAATTCTCAACTCTTCAGATCACAAAATCGGTCCAAGTGTAGCAAGACCTGGACAACAGCCAATCTCGGTGGCTGAAAAGTGGTAAGTAACATTCGTGTCACACGAATATCATACAAGGGCCATCATCTGCCATCTCACCGTTATTCAGTATCCAAACACATCACTATTGATGAATCCATTGGCAACAACATTATCAGGTTTCTCTCAGAACATGTAGCTGCGATGGTTGCAACATCAGGTCAGAAGTTAGTTATTCTGTTGCTAGTGACTTTTCTCCTGCCTTTCAATTGACTGTCTACTATCTCTGAGGTTCAATTCAAAATATGATTGAATAATCCCCACTTTTATGAATAATTGCAGCTTCAACAGTACTCAAAGAGTTTGACACGATTAATGACGAAGCAGCCCACTTGAATGATCCCAATCCACAATCACTCTCGCCCTCCAGGACCGACACTCAGCAAAAAGGTTTGAGAATGGCACTGAAAAAGTGTTGCTGGAAAAGCGCAGCAGGTCAGGCAGCATCCAAGAAGCAGGAGAATCGAAGTTTCGTGCATGAGCCCTTCTGCAGTCCTCACTTACTCCTTAGACAGCATCTTCTACCTTCATTAACACACTCATTACCATTAGAGTTGGAGATGGAGACTGGAGACGGTTACAGAGAGTGGGGAACTCGGCCCAGACAAACACAAAGGCCGACCTCACATGTATAGATCCTATCCATCAAGGAAAGGCCGCTGCATTCTCAAAGATCCATCCCGCCCTGGAGATGTTTTTCTACAACTTCTATCCTCGGGGATAAAGTATATAAGCCTGAACACACGTACCTGTCGGTTTCGAAACAGTCGCAACTCCACTGCTTTGCAGCACTGAATGACTCACAAACTATTAACTTTCGCCTGTACCTGTATTTTGTTCTGCCGCTGTTTACCTATTATTTACATATCCATACTACTTAATTTTGTGATCTGCCTGTATTACTCGCCTTGGTACACGTGAAAATAATTGCAATTCAATTCAATCTGGAAGTAAAAGAGCAGTACTTACGGAATATTGATCATAATTCATTTAATTTGAATATACGTATTGTGAAGAGACAGTTAGACTAAGAGCTTGAGTCTTTGTATGGCCCTGTCATGTTTCATTAAGCTGAGAAGAGATTCATTCAATTGAATCGGAGACAATAATGACAACATAACTCAGAATCTGAGGGTGACAGATATTCTGAGGGAGATTATTATGGCTCAGACAAAACGTTCCCAAAAGTAAAAAAAAAAGGGTCAGGCTGCTAAATCCATAATTCCTGGAAATCTAGGAACACATAGAACAGGAAATGTTACATCAGACAGTGCCAATTCAATACTACAGAATCCCGAGAGGAGTGTGGTCTGTGGAGGGGTGAGACAAAAAATGAAATTAGAAAGCAAACAGTATGTGCGAAATGATAATGGCAAGAAATATCAGGCGATCTTTAGCAGGTTGTTTTTCAATACAGAGAAAGAAAATGAGTTCGGAATATAAAAGGCAAACAATAGAAACCACATGTGAAGATTTGTTATGGTTCTGAATTTGGATTGAAACTGAAAGAGACCTCAGCAGTCTGGCTTATTCTGATGAATCTGGGGAGAACTGTCTGAGAAACTCAAAAGACCATTCTCAATGTTACTGAATTTAAGAATATGAGATCAAGTCCAAAGTGTGGGAGAAGATTTGTAGCTCGGATGCTCGTTGTTGTGGTTCTGTTCGCCGAGATGGGAATTTGTGTTGCAGACGTTTCGTGCCCTGTCTAGATGACATCCTCAATGCTTGGGAGCCTCATGTGAAGCGCTTCTGTGATGTTTCCTCCTGCATTTATCGTGATAGCACTATTAAGCTGAGAAGAGAGGAAACGTCACAGAAGCGCTTCACAGGAGGCTCCCAAGCACTGAGGATGTCACCTAGACAGGGGACAAAACGTCTGCAACACAAATTCCCAGCTCGGCGAACAGAACCACAACAATGAGATCTCGTCGCCGAGACAGGGTGGCAACGATGGAGAAAGTCAGGACTGCAAATGCTGGCGATCCGAGGAGCGAGTGAGGTGCTGGAAAAGGCCAGCAGGTGAGGCAGCATTCGAGGAGCAGGGGAATCAATTTTTGGGGCGTTTCCTGACGAAAGGCCTATGCCCAAGACGTCGAATCTCCTGCTGTTCGAATGTTACCTGACCTGCTGTGCTTTTCCAGCGCCACATACTCGAGGGTAGTAACGATTGAAAGTTTTGCGAACCTTTGATGACAAGAGAAATTGTGAGCTCAAACAAAGAGAAAAAGGATATTCATGTCAGAGTTTAGAAACTTACGGCATTGGAATGCCTTAAAAACACAAAAACTAAACAGGGAAATGTAACCAAGGAGTTAGGGCGAAAAGGTATCAGGAAATCTCTTTGGCAAACAGGATTAAGGAAAATTCAAAGTCGGTTTAACTGTCTCAGAGTGCACAAGATGATTAAAGGTTGATTAAGGAGGAAATGTCAAATCTGCTCAAAAATATAAATGCAAGGGTAGAGTTTCTTCACGTATGCCAGGAGCAGCAATTAAGGGGGTTATAATATGAAGGGACACAGGATCCTCTCACTGTGTAGTGCTGAAGGATCATGAGATACGTACCCCTGACAGATTATTGCCATAGAAAGTACTGTTAACAGAAATTCATGGCGAGACAAAAACGTACTCAATTATGTGAAGTGAGGTTGGAAAGTCCAGAGAAGAGTGGAGAATTTGTGGTAGGATTGCTTGTCCTTGCAAATGTCATAAATGATTTACCAATAGGTTTGCTACATATTCGCGTTGAAAAGCCAATGGTGACACAGGCAGCTGAAGAACTGGAGAATGTCTATCCAGGAATTTTCCGTGATTGTATGATCACAAGATAATAGAGGCACAAGTTGAATCAGGAGAGACCAAAACGCAGAGATAAGGAAGCTGACGCAGTGTAATCCAAAACCGGCTTTGATCACTTAAGTGGAACAGAGAAGGAGCAAATCGCTAAGCAAGCAGGCATCTTTTGCTCTGATCAGTAGATTGAAATAGAGCAGAAAGATGAGGAACTGAAACATCAAAATGCATTTTTAAAAACAAAGAATGTGAATGCACCTTTGTGTGTTATTACATATCAAATGATGTCTAAAAGAGGAAATGGAGACTATCACACATTCAAGCAGATGAGACATGGGCGGAGATTCATCAAATTGTTTGCCAGTCGGGTACAGGAAGGAGATGCTGCGAGTGGCACATGAGCTACCACTTGGAGGTCAAATAGAGTTGAGGAAAACACAGGCTAAAATGCAAAGACATTTTTAATGGCCTGGACTACACCAAGATGTAGTTAAATTTTGGCAGATGTGTCATTCACGTCAGCTAATTGGAAAATCACAGGCAGTAATAAAAGCTGCACCTTTAACACCTATTCCAACATTTGAGGAAACTTGCGCAAGAGTCTTGATTGATTGTGTTGGCCACCTACCACATACAAAACGTGGTAATAACCATTTATTAACAATAATGTATGTGTCGACTAGATTTCCAGATGGAACCTCATTATGCAACATCACTGCTGAAAGGTTTAGAGCAGAATTACTTATTCATTTTTACTTAATACGGACTACCAATCCAGTCCGATAAAGGATCAAAGCTCACATCCAAACTATTCAAGGAGATAATGGTTAACTTGGAAATAAAGCTATTCAAATCTGCTGCGTACAATCCGGAATCACAGGTAGTACTGGGCATCAGACACGAAAAACCATGTTGAGGACTTATGATCAGGATTATCCAGATAATTGGAATGAAGGAGTTCCGTTTGTAACTTTTGCGTTCAGAGATGCACCAAATAAATCGACAAATTCAATACGATTGAATTAATTTTGTGTCATGATGTAAGATGACAGTTACAATTGATTGAAAGCAGAAATTAATAAGTCAGAATTCAGCGACCACCTGTTTGGACCATGTGTCAAATTCTAGGAAAATATTAAATAGAGCTGGAGAGTCGACGAGACAGCGTTTCAAAGTACCAAGCACACAGTGAAAGAGTACCATTAATGCAAAATGCGGTACTATGGTTACTGGGATTGAATGGATTTTACCAATAGATTGTGCCAATGGATTTTACCAATAGTTTAGTACTGTGGCTGCTCCACTCATCGAATTGTTGAAATAGGGCAACAAGTTTCAGTGGACAGCGGGCTGTCAAAAGGCATTTGACAGCCTCAAAAACTGTGTGGACCACTACCCCAATATTCGCCACACTGGATTACACAAAGCATTTCAAGGTGGCTATCGATGCCAGTAATGTGGGTGTCGGCGCTCCTGCAGGTGGATGGCCAAGGGAGAGAAAGACCCATGTGGTATTCTTCCAGGAAGTGGAGCGTTCATCAACAGAAGTATTCAACGGTGGCGAAAGAGACTTGGTGTTGGCCTTACAACATGTCAGAGTTTACGTTAACAGCAATGCATCTGAGATAAGCGTATGCACTGATCACAACTCATTGACATTTGAGGAAAAATATAAGGACAAAAATGCCAGTCTGCTGAGATGGAGCTTGTTGTTGCAGACATTCAATCTGACAATTGTGCATGTGGTAGTTCACAAAAATGTGATTGTCAATGTGTTATCAAGACTTGAAGTGGTATAGAGGTGTTTAGTGGCGGGTGTGCCGGGGCCTGAATTCGAATGTGGTTGCGCAAGTTTATGGTTACTCTAGTGCATATGCTTGTTTAGGCTACTTAGCGGGTTTTGATGGGTTAAAATGAAACTATCTTTTGGTATTGATGGTTCTTTCATTTTTAAGGTGGAAGGTGTCAAGAAGTCCATTTTTCTAAAAGCTGTTCCTTCGCTCAAGGAGACTCTGCCCTTGATTATCTCGGAGGGGCAGTAAACCGGCCCAAGCTCTGATCAGTCTGGTTTGGTAGAGATGAAAATGATTTTGAGAATCCTTTTTTTCGTATGTAAACAGTTTAGACTTCAGGCTAAAGTGGTCATGCTTTAGAAGTGACCTGTGTAAAGAGGGGATTGGTCAGCTCTTTTGCTAGCTGAGCTGAGCAGTTTTAGTTCAGTTCTGAACTCGGAAGTTGAATAGGGAGCTGTGTGGAAACCACTTCGCTTTATGCCCTTCTAAACTCAATCTGTAAGCATGTGTTCCATTTATACTGGTTTTTTAAAGGAGTTTGCTTATTGGGACTGTTGCGTGTAATCAGAACAGCATAATTAAGTCTAGCTGGGTCGGCTGAGTTCTGTACAGGTTCTTTATTCTGTTCTTTGTGTTTCATTTTGTAATTTAGCGAATATATTTTGTCTGTTTTAAAATCTAGCAGTCAACCTAGCTAACGTAATCCGGGTAATTTGCAAAATTATGGTCTGGGCCTGCCTGCTTAAGAATGTTTTGAGTGCTCTGGCCCAGTCAAGAACACATGTCTCACACAAAGATCTATTGATTTCTTGTGTGCCACCTAAGCAACGGTATTCTGCACGTTGGACCCGATCCTGAATGAAGCTGATAGACTCATGAAACACATGATCTCTTACCTTAAATCCCTCATACACTATACACTGTGAATGTCAGCTCCACATCTTCAGTATTTGAACAGAATTGTGCATCTACATTGATGGCCAGCAGGAACGCAGTCCGCTATGATTGTGAATGATTCGAAATAGAAACTACCTTGTAATTGTTTTTAACATTGTTCTGAAGTTTGACAATAAATATTCATCCCTGCAGATTTGTCATCGCTTGATAATACCCACTTTTTGATTTTCTAATAGCATGAATCCACTCATTTCTTTTGTGTAGTTTTATGATCGGCTCATGATGAAAACAATGCACGAATAACAATAAAGTACATTGAAATGATTCATATGATTTTGCATTCAATACAAAACTATACTTAAGTGCAAGGTCTTTGAAAATATACAATAATTTCCCTTGCACGAACATTGTATGCAAAGATTCACATGCAATCATTTTCCTCCCAAGACCAAAAATGTATCGACATTTCTAAAATCCAGATACGAGGATGTTTTGAATTATCCTGCCTTATTCACAACTGAGTGGTGTAGTATGTGAATGTCGGTGGCCTTGTCACGTTAGCGGTATGGTCCATGCCTCTGAAAAACTAACGTTGTTTCAAATAACACATCCCTTCACCTGCTGACAATAAGCAAAACAATGACTGGACCCAACCAGCCTGCTCTAACAAAACCCAACACTTCGTGCCAAATTTTCATATGGGATTAAAAGCATTTATAAAATGTGTATATCTCTAGTTAGGCTAGGATTCCTTTACCATTTCTTCGAATCTTTTGTGAAGGTGTTGGTGAATTGCCTTCTTGTACATTTATCTCTCTGTGTTAAGGAAGTCCTACAGAGTGATTGGACGACACTTTGAAACAGTGACACTGAATAAACGGCGACAGGTTTGCAAATTGCAATGACTAGTGGTTTGGAACAAAATTGAACATGTGGGTGATCCAATGTATCTGCTGTCCATGCCCTTCTCGATTGCTGTTAATTGGAAAAGTACTGCAAAAATGCCCCTCGGTAAGTTCTGCAGGGCTCTTGTAGATAGTAGACATTACTGCAATTGAGTGTCGTTTGTTGAGAGATAAAGCTGCATTGATACAGGCAAACGGAACAAGTACAGTAAAGAGTTAAATGCAGAATAATTCTCACACTCCACTGCCCCCATTGTCTTTCCAAGATAGGGACAGTACGAGTTTACACACAAAATAAAGTTAATTGTATATTAGACCTTTTCAAATTTCAAGTGCACTTTCAGCATGGTTTAAGATATTCAGTAGATCAATTACCACTGAAAGGCAGGAACAGCACGGGATTAGATCCAGAGTGAATATTTCACCAGACCAGCACTTCTCAAATTTCCGATCTATGCAAAGCATGGGGTTATATATTGATTTAATCAGCCCCCGTATTGCACACATCAGTCACTGAAGGGCAAGTACAGGACAGAAAAAGATACAAGTTAAAATACTATCTAAATTTTGCGACATCAGGAATTCTTACAGCAATTTAATTGCAGCATCAGACACAGATTGAAAGTCACACTGCACAATCCCCACCAAACACTGAAGGGCAAGTGAAACATAGGGTTAGATGAAGAGTAAATGTCCTTGTACACTATCGCCATCAAACAGTTTCAGGACAGGCACAGAACAT
Source organism: Chiloscyllium plagiosum (assembly GCF_037043375.1). Lineage (NCBI taxonomy): Eukaryota > Metazoa > Chordata > Chondrichthyes > Orectolobiformes > Hemiscylliidae > Chiloscyllium > Chiloscyllium plagiosum. The sequence continues at coordinate 84,580,803 of NW_028270175.1, forward strand.
CTACACTGTTTCATCTACACTGTTCTCCAAAGAACACCTCAAGGTCAGTGGAAGCATATTGTTAGGTAGAGAGTAAACATCCTTCTCTTTTAAAGTAAAAATAAGTGGGAAAAAATACCTTCCTACTTGCTGTCCACATCAAACACGATATAATAGATGTAGCATGTATATACTTACAGCTGAAGATATCTCTGCATTAGTTGTTTACAAATTGACAGATCTATTTCAACATGAAATTAAATATTTGCCAAATCATGCGACAGATTGTTTCCATCCTACATTCCCATATATAGCACAAGGTACGAAGGAACTAATCGCCCTCTAATCTTCTAATGAAAGTAAATTTCCTTCGGTATTACTCCTATTAGACACTGGCATGGTAGAGACTGCAAGGGATTAGACAGCATGGGACACAACCGCCATTCTTTTAAACTTAAAGTAAACTTAAATAAAGCACCCTCCATATTGATTGCAAAAAAGTAACGCATTAGGACAGGGACATATTTAGGTAGACAATTAAGGTCCCTCTGCTCTTTCAAACTTGGAGTAAATTTCCCTGTGCGATTTCTTCATCAAGCAATTTCATAACAGGGACAGCACGGGAATAGATACAGAATAAAGCTCTCTCTGACATCTCTGCCGTCAAATACTGAAAGGATAGTCACACCATTGTGTCAGATACAGAATATAACTTAGTCTGCACTGTCCCCACGACACAGAATAAACCTCCCTCGATAGTGTTCTTATTGAACAGCGTCAGAAAAGGTAAAGCACGTAGCTCGATACAGCAGAATGCTGATTCTGCAAGCTGATCCATTAAACACTGCCATGATAGGCATACCATAGTGTTCGATACAGAGTAAAGGTCACTCTACTCTGGTCCTTTTCAAATACGCGAGACATATTCAGCATCGTAAATCAGACCCAACACTGTCCTCATCAACAGAGTTCTGAACAGCTGCAGTGCTACATCACATACAGAAAAAAAAAATCTGCATTGTCATCATCAAACACTGAGGGACAATACAGCATGCGAACTGGGGTGGCACGTTGGCTCAGTGGTTAGCACTGCTGCATCACAGTAGTAGGGACCCAGGTTCAATTCTCTATCGCGGTTGTCTGTCTGTGTGGAGTTTGTGCATTCTCGCTGTGCCTGTCCATGTGCTCCGGTTTATCCCACAATCCAATAATTTGTAGGACAGGTGAATTGGCCATGCTAAATTGACCAGTGTAATGGGCATTTGTCAGTGGTAAATGTAGGGGAATGCGTCTGGGTGGATTACTCTTTGGATGGTCGGTGGGGATTGTTGGGCCGAACGGCTTGTTTCGTTAATGTAAGTAATCTAACTTAGTAGACAGAGAGAGGAGCTCATTATGCATCAAACCCCATTATGTCCTTCACGGAAAGTACAATGCCGTGTTAGGTATAGAGTCGAGCAGCCAGTGACGTCGTGTTTTTCAAACCCAAGGTCATGTTCAGCTTCTACTCTTTCTAACTGGAAGTCAATCATCCGCCACTCTTCTTACGAAAATGTAAACTGCTTTTTTTTTAACAGTTTAAAGCTGACAGTACAGATCCGTGCAATGTACCCCCATCAAACACTCCTTGGACAAATGCAGTACGGCGTCAGATACAAATTAAAGCATCCTTGCATTCATCCCCATCAAATATTCCCAGTACAGGCCCAATATAAGTTTCGATGCAGATTCAATCTCTATCAACATTGCCATTTGTCAGTCACTTGAAAAGCGCAGCAGGTCAGGCAGCATCAAAGGAACAGGAGAATTGACGTTTCCGGGTTAAGCTTCCTGACCTGCTGCACTTTTCTAGCAACACATTTTTAAGCTCTGATCTCCAGTCCTCACTTTCTCCCATTCGTCAGTCACTCACAGGACAGATAGATTATAGAGATTGTTAGGGGTTGAAGGCCATATTAACATTTTTAGCCCATGGTCAACATCGGGTAATTATTAAATAATCACTTGATCTGTCCACATTAACAGGCGAAGGACAGATTTAGGTACAGATTATTATCTCTTTCTGCATTGTCCTTATGAATACTGAATGAACTCACAAACTGTTAACATTTGCCTGTACCTGTCCTTTGGTTTATTGCTGCTGTTTGCATATTATTTACTTATCTGTGCTATTTAACTATGTGCTCTGCCTGTATTGCTCGCAAGATAAAGCTTTTCACTGTGCCTCGGTACACGTGACAACAAATACACACCAATTTAGTTCATTCATTGCAAATACTCTCAGAACAGTTTCAGCACGAGATTCGATGTAAATTGAAGCATCATCTCTCCTCTCACATCAAACATTCCCTGTACATGGACAGTCATACTCAGACACAAATTGATCCTCTCACTACACTGGCTCTTGTCAAATGTACAGGCCATGTGCAAAGTCAGCACAATTTAAAACAATCAGGCTCCACACAGCCGCCGTCTCATACCCCCAGATCCAGGACATCACAGAGCTATACCGCTGGATGCTGCATACTTCCCAGTGCTGGTCAGGTATCTAGTCGAGGTTTATTGACCAATGCACTTGCTTGGGCCACACATCTTCCGGTACTAGAAATGTGTCTCGTGCGTGTTTCTCAAAAAATGCACTCGTGCGATTGCTGCAGCTCCTGAGATGGTGTAATATCTCGTCTGGTTTTGTTGATTAACACATTCTTGTGCTGTGCAAAGCACTTTATATTGGACAGCTATTTGGTTTTTACATCAATGCACTGGTATAATTGCCACAGTGTTCTACTCTGGATAGATTGCCTGTTGTATTTACTAAAACACTTGGCCGATCTGCGCAGGCTTCCGTGGTGAATAATTATTTTATCTGGCTTTCCTAGTATCTGGATTGGCTCTATGAGATGGATTGAGGATATGGTTCTAATTGAGCACTTCAGTTGATGTGGCAATGCCTCTATTTTATTTTCTCAGTCTTATGATTGGACCCTCCACAGTCTAACCCCTTCAGCTAGTCGAATTTCGCTGTCTACCCCATACATTTGCAGTTTGTTATCCATTGAATAGTTGCCCATTGCCCTGTACTGTCCTGTATGCTTTTCTGGCCTTTGGTGTTGAACCCGCTTCCACTGTAAAAGAGAGCTCAAACAACAAAAACAAAACATAGCTTTTTCTTCCTTTCATTTAGTGTTATCCTGCTCATTGCTTCATATGGTACACAGTGTTGTCAGTAACTTTGACACACTTGTAACTTGTTCTACGCCGACCGACTGAACGCTTGTCTCTCGACTGATGGTGTGTTCTGTAACATGAGGAGAAAGTGAGGTCTGCAGATGCTGGAGATCAGAGCTGAAAATGTATTGCTGGAGAAGCGCAGCAGGTCAGGCAGCATCCAGGGAACAGGAGAATCGACGTTTCGGGCATACGCCCTTCTTCAGGAATGACGAAAGTGACGTTTGGGCATAAGGGCTTATGCCCGAAACGTCGATTCTCCTGTTCCCTGTTCTGTAACATGGCGTGGAAAGGGACCCCTTTGTAGGCGGCACGGTGGTCCAGTGGTTAGCACTGCTGCCTCACAGCGCCTGTAGACCCGGGTTCAATTCCCGACTCAGGCGACTGACTGTGTGGAGTTTGCACATTCTCCCCGTGTCTTCGTGGGTTTCCTCCGGGTGCTCCGGTTTCCTCCCACAGTCCAAAGATGTGCGGGTCAGGTGAATTGGCCATGCTAAATTGCCCGTAGTGTTAGGTTAAAGGGGTGGATGTAGGGGTATGGGTGGGTTGCGCTTCGGCGGGTCGGTGTGGACTTGTTGGGCCGAAGGGCCTGTTTCCACACTGTAAGTAATCTAATCTAATCTAATCTATTCCAGCCTCCAGCAACTGTGTGGTAGTTGCATCCTCTCCCTGTGTCTCAATAAGGTTTCTACCTAGTGCTCTGGTTTTTTCCTACCGTCCAAAAGATGCAAAAGATAGGTGGATTGGCAATGCTAAATATCACATCATGTTAATGGGTGTGTAGATGAGCTGAGGTAGGCATGGGAAATTCGGGGCAGCAGATCGGGAAATGGATCTGTGTGGGATGCTCTTTGGAGGCTCAATTGAGCCGTATGTCCTGTTCCATTCTATGGAAAACATGAGATTGCATTCTATGGAAAACATGAGAAAGTGTTATTGATTCGGACAGTCTTCGAACATGGAGTTAAATGCTGTTTGACTTGGTCCTGCTATTGGATTTTCTGATAAAATTGGCAATAATTTCCAGATTGTCGTGCTGAAAACCACTGTGCACATTCGGGAAAAGCAGGGTCTTTCGGTGACCCAATTTGGATGAGTCATAGTGATTGTTATTGATTTACTTGGGTCTGAAAGGTGAATTAAATAGTCTGCTTATGCAAGTTATTCATTTACATTTGTTTGTGACAAGCCAATTCTACATCTCTTCTTGTGGGGAGTGAGCATCCTCATTCAGTTCCAGGTCAACAAGACCATGGAGGCTCACCGGCCTCGAGGCTTTGGTTGTAACAATCCCGAGCAGTCGGTGCCCTTGGTTGTTGAAAATGGATGTTCTCCTCCCACTGCTGAGTAACAGGCTCACATTGCTATGTAGTCTCCTCCTGCTGCTGTGCAATGGAATTGATGAACTGAATTGCTTCCTCGCCTTAGAGCTTCTATTTAGTGAAAGCTTTTCATTTTTATTCTGCAAAACTTCATCAAAACTTGAAGAATGTATTTGATAGCTTTTATCTGTAATTGAGCAAGCAAGCTGAGTGGCTATGCATGAGAAATATTTGGGAAACTGAATGGCCTCCTCATGTTGCTGTGTAACAGACTAGATCGCCTGGAAAGCTTCCTCCTGCCCTTCTGAAACAGACTGAAGAGACCAAATAGCATCCTTCTTACTGTGTGTAAGAGACTCGAGAGGCTGAATATCTTCTTCCTGTTCCCCATACTCGGCTCAAGAGGTTGAGTTGGCAGGCTGTGTTCCTGTTTCACATTTTTGGTAGGCTAAATGATTTCCTGTTCCAATATAATTGCAGGTAGGCTGAATGCCCTCCTGCAATACCTATGTCACAGGCACGAGAGGCTGAATGACCTTCTCATGTGCCCATATAATAGACTCGACAGGCTGAATGACCTCTTCCTCTTCCCATTAACAGGCTTAAAGGAACCCACTTTTTCCCGTGTAACACTCTCAATGCGCTGAACGGCCTCCTCTGATTTTTGTGTGACAGACTCAAGACGCTAAACGTAACAGGGTCGATACATATAAATGACACATCAACCCCGCATTATGAATAACCCTTAAATTGTATCAGATGATGCTCCCTTCCTTCTCAGTTACAAAAAAAGTGCAAATAATACAACATACTTGGGCCAAAGGCTCTATCTATCTCCTGTAGGTCTCTAAAACGCTAAGATTATGTACTCCAGGTACGGTCTCACTAAGACCTCATGCAGCTGCAGTATCTCTTCCTTATCTTTCCAATATTACCATATAAATATTTGCCAACAGTCCAACTTTCTGTCTGTTCAGCTGGTGCAGTAATAGGCGACAGTGGGCTGAATTACCTCCTCCTATCCGTCCGGACCAGGCACATGGGGACATAATTGCTTTTTCTAGTCATTGAGCAGCAGTGGCAATCCTCTGAATGATGTCTCAACTTTGTGAAAACAAATATAACATCTCTCTTAAAACTAGGATCAGGATTACACAAAGTCAAAGAACAATAAATATTATTATCTGTCCAAACTTCCAGCAATTGGCTCATATTCCTAATTCCTTTCTTATTCATATAATCGTCTAGATGTATTGTGAAATTTTAAAATTATCCCAGTTGCCATGACTTCCGCTGTCAACTGACTTCATACATGCCCCATCCTCTGCATGATAAAAGTTGTCCCAACGGTTCCTTTTAAATCGTTCCCTTCCAGATCTGGACTTGCCATTCCCAGCAAAAAGACAATGTCTATGGCCCACATCATTGCCCTTCCTGGATTTATAATCGTCTATAGCCACCAAACCTCCAATAAAAACAGCGCCATCCTGTTCAGATTTTCCCAAGAGCACAAACCCTTCAACTCTGGCAATATTCTTTTCTGTAACTTTCCGAATTCCATATCTTTCCTATAGGAAGCAGAGCACAATTCCACACAATGTTACAAAAGTGGCCTAACCAGTGTACTGTACAGTCACTTTATGCAGCTGGTCAATTATTTTATCCTTGTTTTATTTTACAAATAGGTTGGAACATATGCAACCTTGCATATCCCTGGCACTACTCCCATACATAAGGAAGAAAGATGAAAAAACATTGGAGTGTTTATGTTTGGTCGTTCAGCAACACACGTCCATTTACTCCAGACTGAGAAAATGTTCTCATTTATTGTGAGATGAAAAGTGAAGTGATAATTACGTCAGTTGAAAATGTTTGTTCCGTGACTGTGATTAATATCAGTCTCACTGCATTCTAATCATCCCAATGGGGATTTTCCATATTTTAATAATAAATTGATACCATTCCTCTTGCAACATGTTTGAGGTGAGGGATGCCATGGACGTCCCTGCTGAAAACACTTGCAGGAAGTGCACCCATCTCCAGCTCCTCCAAGACCGTGTTAGGGAACTGGAGCTGGAGTTGGATGAACTTAGGATCATTCGGGAGGCAGAAAGGGTCATAGATCGGAGGTTTAGGGGAGTAGTAACTCCAAAGATGGCAGATAGATGGGTGACAGTGAGGGGGACTGGGAGAAAGCAGCCAGTGCAGGGACCCCCTGCGGCCGTTCCCCTCAAGAACAAGTATACCGTTTTGGATACTTGTGGGGGGGGGGGGGGAGGACTTACCAGGGGCAAGTAACGGGGCTCAGGCCTCTGGCACGGAGCCTGTCCCCGTTACTCAGAAGGGAAGGGTGGAGAAGAGCAGAGCAATACTAATTGGGGACTCGATGGTTCGGGGCACAGATAGGAGGTTTTGTGGGAACGAGAGAGACTCACGTTTGGTATGTTGCCTCCCAGGTGCAAGGGTACGTGATGTCTCTGATCGTGTTTTCCGGGTCCTTAAGGGGGAGGGGGAGCAGCCCGAAGTCCTGGTCCACATTGGCACCAATGACATAGGTAGGAGGAGCGCTGAGGATGTTAGGCAGGCTTTCAGGGAGAGAGGTTGGAAGCTCAGAGTTAGAACGAACAGAGTTGTTGTCTCTGGTTTGTTACCCGTGCCACGTGATAGAGAGTCGAGGAATAGGGAGAGAGAACAGTTAAATGCCTGGCTACAGGGATGGTGCAGGAGGGAGGGATTCCGGTATTTGGATAACTCGGGTTCTTTCTGGGGAAGGTGGGACCTCTATAAACAGGATGGTCTACACCTGAACCTGAGGGGCACCAGTATCCTTGGTGGGAGGTTTGCTAGTGCTCTTGGGGGGGGGGGGGGGTTAAACTAACTCTGCAGGGGCATGGGAACCCAGACTGTAGCTTTAGGGTGCAGGACCTGGAGTGTAGGGAGGTTAGGAACATGGCATCAATTTCAAAGGAGGGTGCCTGTAAACAGGAAAGTGGTTTGAAGTGTGTATACTTCAATGCAAGAAGTATACGAAATAAGCTCGGTGAACTTGCAGCTTGGGTTGGTACCTGGGACTTCGATGTTGTGGCTATTACGGAGACATGGGTAGAACAGGGACAGGATTGGCTGTTGCAGGTTCCAGGGTTTAAATGTTTTAGTAGGGTCAGAGGTGGGGGTAAAAGAGGGGGAGGTGTGGCATTGCTTGTCAAAGATAGTATTACAGCTGTGGAAAGGACGATGGATGAAGACTCGCCATCTGAGGTAGTTTGGGCTGAGGTTAGGAATAGGAAAGGTGAGGTCACCCTGTTAGGAGTTTTTTACAGGCCTCCTAATAGTCCTAGAAACGTAGAAGAAAGGATTACGAGGATGATTCAAGAGAAGAGTGAAAGTAATAGGGTGGTTGTTATGGGGGACTTTAACTTTCCTGATATTAATTGGGAAAGCTATAGCTCAAGTTCGTTAGATGGGGCAGTGTTTGTCCAATGTGTGCAGGAGGGTTTCCTGACACAATATGTAGATAGGCCAACAAGAGGTGAGGCCATACTGGATTTGGTTCTGGGTAATGAACCAGGCCAGGTGTTAGAATTAGAGGTAGGTGAGCACTTTGGGGACAGTGACCACAATTCGATTACCTTTACTCTAGTGATGGAGAGGGATAAGTGTGCACTACAGGGCAAGAGTTATAGATGGGGGCAGGGAAATTATGATGCTGTGAGGCATGACGTAGGATGTGTGGCCTGGAAAAGTAAGCTTCAAGGCAAGGGTGAAATTGATATGTGGAGCTTGTTCAAGGAGCAACTATTGAGTGTCCTTGATAAGTATGTGCCCGTCAGGCAGGGAGGAAAGGGTCGTGTGAGGGAGCCGTGGTTTAATAAGGAATTGGAATCCCTTGTTAAATGGAAGAGGGCAGCCTATGTAAAGATGAGGCGTGAAGGTTAATTTGTGGCGATTGAGAGTTATAAGGTAGCCAGGAAGGACCTGAAGAGAGAGCTAAGAGCAGCAAGGAGGGGACATGAAAGGTCCTTAGTTGGTAGGATTAGGGAAAACCCTAAGGCTTTCTATAGGTATGTCAGGAATAAAAGAATGACTAGGGTAAGAATAGGTCCAGTCAAGGATAGTAGTGGGAAGTTGCGTGTGGAGGCTGAAGAGATTGGGGAGACACTGAATGAATACTTTTCGTCAGTATTCAATCAGGAATAGGACATTGTTGTCAATGTGAGTACTGAGTCACAATTAAGTAGAATGGATGGCTTTGAGGTATGTAGAGAAGAGGTGTTGGAAATTCTGGAAAGGGTGAAAATAGATAAGTCCCCTGGGCCTGATGGCATTTATCCTAGGATTCTCTGGGAAGCAAGGGAGGAGATTGCAGAGCCATTGGCCTTGATTTTTATGTCCTCGTTGTCTACAGGAGTAGTGCCAGAAGATTGGAGGCTAGCAAATGTGGTTCCCTTGTTCAAGAAGGGGAGTAGGGATAACCCTAGTAACTATAGGCCGGTGAGTCTCACTTCTGTTGTGGGCAAATTCTTAGAGAGAATTGTAAGGGATAGGATTTATGAACATCTGGATAGGAATAATGTGATCAAGGATAGTCAGCATGGTTTTGTGAAGGGCAGGTCGTGCCTCACAAACCTTATTGAGTTCTTTGAGAAGGTGCCTAAGGAGGTGGACGAGGGGAAAGCAGTAGATGTGGTATATATGGATTTTAGTAAGGCGTTTGATAAGGTTCCCCATGGTAGACTACTGCAAAAAATGCGGAGGTATGGCATTGAGGGTGAGTTGGAGGTTTGGATTAGGAGTTGGCTGGCTGGAAGAAGACAGAGGGTAGTAGTTGATGGCAAAGGTTCATCTTGGAGTGCCGTCACTAGCGGTGTTCCGCAAGGATCTGTTTTGGGACCATTGCTGTTTGTCATTTTTATAAATGACCTGGAGGAGGGGTTAGAAAGTTGGGTGAGCAAGTTTGCGGATGATACGAATGTCGGAGGAGTTGTGGACAGTGAGGAAGGACGTGGCAGGTTACAGCGGGATATAGATAAGCTGCAGAACTGGGCAGAAAGGTGGCAAATGGAGTTCAATGTAGCTAAGTGTGAGGTGATTCACTTTGGTAAGAGTAATAAAAAGATAGGGTACTGGGCTAACGGTCGGATACTTGGTAGTGTGGATGAGCAGAGGGATCTTGGTGTCCATGTACACAAATCTTTGAAAGTTGCCACCCAGGTAAATAGTGCGGTGAAGAAGGAATATGGCGTACTGGCTTTTATTGGTAGAGGAATTGAGTTCCGGAGTACTGAGGTCATGTTGCAGTTGTATAAGACTCTGGTGCGGCCACATCTGGAGTATTGTGTGCAGTTTTGCTCACCATACTATAGGAAGGATGTGGAGGCACTGGAACGGGTGCAGAGGAGGTTTTCCAGGATGTTGCCTGGTATGGTAGAAAGATCGTATGAGGAAAGGCTGAGGCACTTGGGGTTGTTTTCATTGGAGAAAAGAAGGTTTAGGGGTGACTTGATAGAGGTGTCTAAGATGATTCGGGGTTTAGATAGGGTCGACAGTGAGAATCTTTTTCCTCGTATGGAGTCAGCTATTGCAAGGGGGCATAGCTTTAAATTAAGGGGGGGGGGGTAGGTATAGGACAGATGTTAGGGGTAGGTTCTTTACTCAGCGAGTCGTGAGTTCATGAAATGCCCTGCCAGTAGCAGTGGTGGACTCTCCCTCATTATGGGCATATAAGCGGGCATTGGATAGGCATATGGAGGATAGTGGGCTAGTGTAGGTTAGGTGGGCTTGGATCGGCGCAACATCGAGGGCCGAAGGGCCTGTACTGCGCTGTATTCTTCTATGTTCTATGTTCTATGTTCTAATGAGTGATCCCACAGTCAGAGTGGGGCCATGACGGACTCCATCAACAGCTGCAGCGAAAGGGAGAGGAGAGTTCAGAGTCTGAGAACAAGAAATCTGAATCTACAGAAAATGGATCAAAGTCTGAGAACAATCGATTGCAATAGTCTAACAATTGCCAAAGGTTTATCTGAGGCTGTTTGGTATCTTTCGACATATTATAACCAATGGCCATTATCACAACGGATCAATATTTCACTTCTAATTGTTCAACATTTTTATTATCCTATCCTGGCTATCGTTGGTGTCCCTGGTAAGTCTCATTGCCCATTATTATTTCTATTAACCATTTTAAACTGGATTACTTTTTTTATAAATTTACTTTACACTTGTTTCCACTGCTATTCTTGTTGAAACTTCGAGTCCACTTATTCACTCTACAAACCACTACTAACCACATCTGTTAAATTGTTCTTCCACACTCTCCCTCTTTGCTTCTGACACTATCCCTCGTGGCTCTATGTGTTGACCGTTAACATTTTATCTTTGAATCATGATTCATTGCATCCCTGCTCTAGTTATTTAAATATTTGTAGTCTGAAGGTCACTATCTTCTGTTTTGGTTGCAAACTCGATTTCCTTCCCAGACTCCATCCCATGCCTCAGCAACATCTGCGGCTGAGATGAGTTCCAGATGTGATGAACCTTTTAACCATGAGCTGATTCCAGAAATCATATCCTGACCATTAATAATTTTAACAAATAACACCTCCAGAATATATTTTACTGGCTTATCCCATCTACTACTTGAACCTGGAGCTATGAAATGCAGTCTAAATATCACCAATAACCTGCTGATGACACTCCTAACCTCAAAACTGAAGATGCAATTCTGAGTCAATATTCCACGTAATGTATCCGGACTGACACAAACCTCCCATCCATCCATCATTCCTCTGCATACTGAAGCATAATGTTATTGCATTTGGCAAAGCCTTTCTGTTCGAATTCACAAGCACGTCATCACATCTGTCAGTGAAATACCCCTCAGTCTCGGCTTGGACAAATCCAGACTGCGCTGCACAACATTACTGACTGCAGCAGAATATACCTGACAGCAGATAGGGCGCGTAGAAACGTCACAAGTACAGCAATAGTACCTCTGTAACCTCAAGAGCAGCAGCAGTTTTTGACGCGCAAGATAAACAAAAGAACATATCAAACTAATCAGCCGTTTCTCCAAAATTAGTTAATCAGTCTGGTGCAATGTTAAAAGTAGGCTTTAGTCAATGTTATTCAGAGAATCTTGAATTGCGAAGTAGTTATGGTTCCAAAAACCTTTAAATGCTGTAGACCAACAGATTCAAATGAGTTTCAGATAGAAAGGACGATGATTATCCCCTCCCTCATCAAAACAAAAAGGAATGAACATAGCGGTTAGCAGAAATTGGAATGTGGTTTGAAAGAACACACTGAGACACAATTTGTTTGCTAAAACAAAAACATGAGATGTAACCACGTAACATTTTTGGGACTGAACAAAACTCAAGTTCTTGAGAAAAGTAAAAGGTTTCCTGAACTAGTGGGGAAGAATGCATTCATTGACAGTTAAAATGGTGCAAGTGCACCTGGCAAATGCTACTTAAATATAGCATTCTTTGTGGAAACCTCAAAAAGAAAGATAAGGAAGTCTGGGAAAAACATTATGAAGGACAGGGGTGCCCACAAGCTTGTATCTCAATGATCAGAGAGTTTGAAATGCGTAAGATGACATACCAGAGAGGCAACTGCAGAGGGCTAATTTGTCACTGCTGACTAACACTAATCAAAGTGGCTGCCAAACGAATATTCATTGACTTAAGCTTTTTTATGTCCATTCGTTGCGAACTGTTAGCTAGGTAAAAACAATGACTGCAGATGCTGGAAACCAGATTCTGGATCAGTGGTGCTGGAAGAGCACAGCAATTCAGGCAGCATCCGAGGACAGGCAAAATCGACGTTTCGGGCAAAAGCCCTTCATCAGGAATAAAGCAACTGTTCGCTGTCGAGTTGACATGGAACGTCTACGATATAATGTTAATGATTGCATTTCCTCGGCATTTGACTCCATCGATTGTCTCCACCTCAGCTGCATTGGTGCAGGTTGTGGTGCGTTCGACTCCCTGCGTCCTGAAATTGATGATTCGCCCTTTCGTTTAGGTGACACTGAGGTAATGATTGTTAGATTTGCATAACATCACAAAGCACACCATTTGTTTCCTTCTGTCTCAGTATTGTTTGATATCCAGCCTTAAAATCACTTGTAGATGAAGGTCGAACGGAGCTTGGCCACATTCATGGACTATAATAAGGGGCTGAGTGCATAATGCTGAGAGGCGCCGGCATGGAGGATTATCGTGGAGGAAGTTTTTCTCTTGTTTCACTGTTTATGGTCCGTGGGTCAAGAACTGAGGATTCCAGTTGCAGATGGAATAGCTACAACCTGGGTCTTAGATCGATGAGAATAGCTTAGTTAGAAACATAGTGGTGTAAGGCGGTTCTGTGGTCACAATGTAGAAGCCTGATGTAGGTCATATGGATGTTCAGATATTCCAGTGAGTAGTGTAGAGCTAGAAAGATGGTATGTAACGTGAACCTATTGGGTCGGTCGACAAATTGCAAGAGATCAAGTCAGGCTGGGAGGCAGAATTATGAAGGTGACAGCCACAGTATTGTAGTCATTACGACACGTTGCATTTGTTTTGTGTGATACCTGGGTAATGTTGGCCTCCTTGAAGCAGGTGGGGACTTCAGATTGTAGCAAGTACAGGTTAAAGATGTGAGCGAATACTCCCACCAGCTGATCCATACAGTGACGGAGAATCCTTTTGGGCCAGTCGCTTTCCTTGAGTTCACTCACAAAGAGGCTGGTCGGATATATGTGGTGTTCACTGAGAAAGTAAGTGCATTATAGCTTTCGGGCAGGCGACAAATTTGCAATGACCTGCTGTGTCAACCAAGCAGGCAATGCAATGATTCAGTGGTTAGCACTGCTACCTCATTGAGGCAGGAATCTATGTTCCATTCCAGCTCGGGCAACTGTCTGCGAGGCCTTTTCGCAATCTGTCTGTGTCTGTGTGGGTTTTCTCTGGGTGCTCCGGTTTTCTCCCACTAATCCAATTATGTGCAGTTTAGGTGAATTGGACATAATAAATTTCCCATACTGTTCATGAACGTAATGGTTAGGTGCATTAGTGAGGGGTTTGTGGAGTGGAATAGCGTCAGGGAATGGATCCAGGTAGGTTACTCTTTGCAGGGTCGGTGTGGACTTGCTAAGCCAAATGGCTTGTTTCCACACTGCTGGGGTTCTCTCATAATATGCGCCCACTGGGAGAAGGGGATGTATGGTGTTAGAATTGTGTTCGGCTTCTTTTTTTTTAGCCATGTTGAAAGCGACAGATGTCCACGCGGTTAACTTGATTCTTAAACGTAGTCCAGTGTTGCGTTTTGGCATCTTTATTGGCCTTGTTTAGGTCGTATCTGGATTTCTTCTGAAGGTGCGAGTCGTCAGCATTGAAGAAACACATTTGGCCTTGCGTAGTTCCTGGATCAACCATGGTTTCCGGCTGGTGCATATACTGATTGCCCTCTTTGGCAATCTCTACACATTTGCTGAGGATGGCGGTATATTCCTTCAGATAAGACACTAATGATTGAATATCTGTTTTCCAAAAATTCAAGAGGGTGAGGGGGCAGAGTTGAGAGTGCTGGTCAAGGAGAAAATGCTGCGAAAAACTGAATGGCCTGAAGATGGATTAATTAGCTGTAACAGATAATTTACATCTCAGAGGTCTAAGGAAGATAGCCAAAGAGATAGTGGACACCCTAATGGTGATCTTTCAGGAACATGAGGATGAGAGAGAGTCTGAGGGCAATGAAAGAAATGCTAATGCAACACACGTGTTTCAAAACGGACTAACGCAAAAGACTGAAAATTATAGACCGTTTAGCCGAACTTCGGTCATGGATTACAGCTTGGAAGCCATCGTGTACGATAAGATTTTACCATTACTAGGCTGTGGATGGTAAAATAGAGCAGAGTCAGTAAAGTTTCGTTCAGAGGCAATGCTGCCTTAAGAATCCGCAAGAATTCTTTGAGGAAGTAAGGAGCAATCAAACAAACGCGGGTCCATGCATGTTAAATACGTGGACATAAAGAAGACCTTTGACAAGATGCTGCACAGGAGACGAGAGAGTAGGAAAAATATCTGAACACAGGGTTGGCTGTCTGACAGAAATCTGAGGAGTGAGGAGGAAAAGTACGTTCTCAGCACGGCTGTTGGAGACAGGTGTTGGCCCACAAAGCTCAGGTTCGGGACCAAAATCTTTTACTGTCTGCATTAGCGATCTACATGAAGGAACTGTGCGTTCAGGTTAAGTCTGCAGATGAGACAAAAATAAGTAGAGTGGCAGTTCGTATTGTGGGGTCGGGGATGGTGCAGAAGGATTTGAACAGGATAGGAGAGAAGTGTGAGGTCGTGAACTTTTGTAAGAAGAAGAGAGGCATGGACTCGTTTCTAAATACAGAAAAATTTCCGAAGTCTGAAATGCATCGAGACTTGAGTTATTTTCCAGGATTTGTTCGAGGTACACTTGCCGAATAAGTCGTTGTTTAGGTTGATAAATGCAATTATTACATTTAGTTTGAGAGGAATTGCGCATAAAAGAAGGGATGTACGTCTGAGGCTGAGTAAGTCTGGTCTGACGACAATTAGAACATTGTGTGCAGTTTTGGGACCCATGCCGCAAGAACAATTTGTTGGCACTGGGGCGTCTTCACAGGAGCTTCACGAGAATGAACCCAGTAATGAAAAGCTTAACAAATTAGGAACGTTTGTTAAGGATACAGGATTTATACTCAATGGTATTTTGAAGTATTAGAAATTGAGGGTATGGTTATAGAACATAGAACATAGAACATAGAAGAATACAGCGCAGTACAGGCCCTTTGGCCCTCGATGTTGCGCCGATCCAAGTCCACCTAACCTATACTAACCCACTATCCTCCATATACCTATCCAATGCCCGCTTAAATGCCCATAAAGAGGGAGAGTCCACCACTGCTACTGGCAGGGCATTCCATGAACTTACGACTCGCTGAGTGAAGAACCTACCCCTAACTTCAGTCCTATATCTACCCCCCCTTAATTTAAAGCTATGCCCCCTTGTAATACCCGACTCCATACGCGGGAAAAGGTTCACACTGTCAACCCTATCTAACCCCCTAATCATCTTGTACACCTCAATCAGGTCACCCCTAAACCTTCTTTTCTCTAATGAAAACAGCCCCAAGTGTCTCAGTCTTTCCTCATACGATCTTCTTTGCATACCAGGCAACATCCTGGTAAACCTCCTCTGCACCCGTTCCAGTGCCTCCACATCCTTCCTATAGTATGGCGACCAAAACTGCACACAATATTCCAGATGCGGCCGCACCAGCGTCTTATATAACTGCATCATGACCTCAGGAATCCGGAACTCAATTCCTCTACCAATAAAAGCCAATACGCCATATGCCTTCCTCACCGCACTATTTACCTGGGTGGCAACTTTCAGATGATCCCTCTGCTCATCCACACTAACAAGTATCCGACCATTAGCCTAGTACCCCATCTTTTTGTTATTCTTCCCAAAGTGAATCACCTCACACTTAGCTACATTGAATTCCATCTGCCACCTTTCTGCCCAGCTCTGCAGCTTCTCTATATCCTGCTGTAACCTGCCACATCCTTCCTCACTGTCAACAACTCCTCCGACTTTCGTATCATCCGCAAACTTGCTCACCCAACCTTCTAACCCCTCTTCCAGGTCATTTATAAAAATGACAAACAGCAATGGTCCCAAAACAGATCCTTGCGGAACACCGCTAGTGACGGCACTCCATGAAGAAACTTTGCCATCAACTACTACCCTCTGTCTTCTTCCATCCAGCCAATTCCTAATCCAAACCTCCAACTCACCCTCAATGCCATATCTCCGTATTTTCTGCAGTAGCCTACCATGGGGAACCTTATCAAACGCCTTACTAAAATCCATATATACCACATCTACCGCTTTCCCCTCATCAACCTCCTTCGTCACCTTTTCAAAGAATTCAATAAGGTTTGTGAGGCACGACCTGCCCTTCACAAAACCATGCTGACTATCCTTGATCACATTATTCCTATCCAGATGTGCATAAATCCTATCCCTTACAAATCTCTCGAAGACTTTGCCCACAACAGAAGTGAGACTCACCGGCCTATAGTTACTAGGGTTATCCCTACTCCCCTTTTTGAACAAGGGAACCACATTTGCTAGCCTCCAGTCTTCTGGCACTACTCCTGTAGACAAAGAGGACATAAAAATCAAGGCCAATGGCTCTGCAATCTCCTCCCTTGCTTCCCAGAGAATCCTAGGATAAATGCCATCAGGCCCAGGGGACTTATCTATTTTCACCTTTTCCAGGATTTCCAACACCTCTTCTCTACATACCTCAAAGCCATCCATTCTACTTATTTGTGACTCAGTATTCACATCGACGACAATGCCCTGTTCCTGAGTAAATACTGAAGAAAGGTATTCATTCAGTGTCTCCCCAATCTCTTCCGCCTCCACACGCAACTTCCCACTACTTCCCACTGGACCTATTCCTACCCTCGTCATTCTTTTATTCCTAACATGCCGATAGAAAGCCTTAGGGTTTTCCCTAATCCTACCGACTAAGGACCTTTCATGTCCCCTCCTTGCTGCTCTTAGCTCTCTCTTCAGGTCCTTCCTGGCTACCCTATAACTCTCAATCGCCCCATTTGAACCTTCACGTCTCATCTTGAGATAGGCCGCCCTCTTCCATTTAACAAGGGATTCCAATTCCTTATTAAACCACGGCTCCCTCGCACGACCCTTTACTCCCTGCCTGACAGGTACATAATTATCAAGGACACTCAATAGTTGCTCCTTGAACAAGCTCCACATATCATTTACACTCTTGTCTTGGAGTCTACTTTTCCAAGCCACACATCCTAAGTCATGCCTCACCGCATCATAATTTCCCTGACCCCAGCTAAAACTCTTGCCCTGTAGTACACACTTATCCCTCTCCATCACGAGAGTAAAAATCACCGAATTATGGTCACTATCCCCAAAGTGCTCACCTACCTCTAATTCTAACACCTCGCCTGGTTCGTTACCCAGAACCAAATCCAGTATGGCCTCACCTCTTGTTGGCCTGTCTACATATTGTGTCAGGAAACTCTCCTGCACACATTGAATAAACACTGACCCATCTAACGAACTTGAGCTATAGCTTTCCCAATCATTATCAGGAAAGTTAAAGTCCCCCATAACAACCACCCTAGTACTGTCACTCATCTCCTGAATCACCTTCCCTATCCTTTCTTCAATGATTCTAGGACTATTAGGAGGCCTGTAAAAGACTCCTAACAGGGTGACCTCACCTTTCCTATTCCTAACCTCAGCCCAAACGACCTCAGATGGCAAGTCCTCATCCATCGTCCTTTCCACCACTGTAATACTATCTTTGACAAGCAATGCCACACCTCCCCCTCTTTTACCCCCACCTCTGACCCTACTAAAACATTTAAATCCTGGAACCTGCAACAGCCAATCCTGTCCCTGTTCTAGCCATGTCTCCGTAATAGCCACAACATCGAAGTCCCAGGTACCAACCCACGCTGCATGTTCACCTACCTTATTTCGTATACTTCTTGCATTGAAGTATACACACTTCAAGCCACTTTCCTGTTTACAGACACCCTCCTTGGAAATTGATGCCATGTTACTAACCTCCCTACACTCCAGGCCCTGCACCCTGAAGCTACAATCTGGGTTCCCATGCCCCTGCAGAGTTATTTTAAACCCCCCCCCCCCCCCAAGAGCACTAGCAAACCTCCCCCCAAGGATACTGGTGCCCCTCAGGTTCAGGTGTAGGCCATCCTGTTTATAGAGGTCCCACCGTCCCCAGAAAGAACCACAGTTATCCAAAAACCGGAATCCCTCCCTCCTGCACCATCCCTGTAGCCACGCATTTAAGTGTTCTCTTTCCCTATTCCTCGAATCTCTATCACGTGGCACGGGTAACAAACCAGAGACAACAACTCTGTTCGTTCTAACTCTGAGCTTCCAACCTAGCTCCCTGAAAGCCTGCCTAACATCCTCGGCACTCCTCCTACATATGTCGTTGGTGCCAATATGGACCACGACTTCGGGCTGCTCACCCTCCCCCTCCAGGACCCGGAAAACACGATCAGAGACATCACGTACCCTTGCACCTGGGAGGCAACATACCAAACGTGAGTCTCTCTCGTTCCCACAAAACCGCCTATCTGTGCCCCTAACTATCGAGTCCCCAATTACTACTGCTCTGCTCTTCTTCACCCTTCCCTTCTGAGTAACGGGGACAGGCTCCGTGCCAGAGACCTGAGCCCCGTTACTTACCCCTGGTAAGTCATCCCCCCCACAAGTATCCAAAACGGTATACTTTTTCTTGAGGGGAACGGCCGCAGGGGGTCCCTGCACTGGCTGCTTCCTCCCAGTCCCCGTCACTGTCACCCATCTATCTGCCATCTTTGGAGTTACTACTTCCCTATAACTCTGATCTATGACCCCCCTCTGCCTCCCGAATGATCCTAAGTTCATCCAACTCCAGCTCCAGTTCCCTAACACGGTCTTGGAGGAGCTGGAGATGGGTGCACTTCCTGCAAGTGTAATCGGCAGGGACGTCGATGGCATCCCTCACCTCATACATGTTGCAGGAGGAACATTGCACTGCCTTCACTGCCATCCCTCTAAAGCTAACTTTTATTTTAAAAAAAAACTGGGTCCAAAGAATACAATAAGCAAAATTCAGCACTTACCTACTTACCACAACAGGTGTTATTATTAGGTTAGAGGAGGAGTGCGGGTGGGAGGCACTACCCGTGTAGTGCCTCGGGTTCCTCTCCTTCGCGCTTTTAAAGGGGGAAAAAAACCTACCCAGGTAAGCTTACACTAACTGCTTCCGGGTCTCGGCTGCCCCTCTGGTCATCGTCACTTCCCCCTGGAAGGATATGTCAGGCAAAATCAGGATAGATCGAATGAATCCTTAGAAGATTATAAAGGAAGTTGCAGTATACTTACGAGGAAATCAGGAGGGTATCAAAGGGACATGAGATAACTTTGGCAAATAAAATTAAGGTGAATCCAAAGAGTTTTAATAGATATATTAAGGACAAAAGGGTGACTAGGGTGAGAATATGGCCCCTCATTGATCTGCAAGGCGGCCTTTGTGTCGAGCCGCAGATAATGAGGGAGAAACAACAAGAATATATTGGATCAGTATTTACTGTGGAAAAGGATTTGGAAGATATAGACTGGAGGGAAATAGATGGTGACATCGTACAAAATGTCCAGATTACAGAGTAGGCAGTGCCAGATGTTTTGAAATGGGTAAAGGTGGATAAGTCCCCAGGACCTGATCAGGTTTACCCGAGAACGCTGTGGGAAGCCAGAGAAGTCATTGCTGGGACTCTTGCTGGGATATTTATATAATCGGTAGTCACAGGTGCGGTGCCGGAAGATTGGAGGTTGGCAAACGTGGTACCACTGTTTAAGAAGTGCGGTAAAGACAAGCCAGGGAACTCTCGACCGGTGAGCCTGCCCTCGGTGGTGGGCAGGTTGTTGGAGGGAATCGTGAAGGACAGGATGTGCATGTATTTGGAAAGGCAAGGACTGATTAAGGGTAATCAACATGACTTTCTGTGTGGAAAATCATGTCTCACAAACTGGATTGAGTTTATTCATGAAGTAACAAAGAGAATTGATGAGAGTGGATCAGTAGATGTGACCTATGTGGACTTCAGTAAGGCGTTCGACAAGGTTCCCAATGGGAGATTGATTATCAAGGTCAGATCTCATGGAATACAGAGAGAGCTAGCCATTTGGATACAGAACGGGCTCAAAGGGAGAAGACAGAGGGTGGTGTTGGAGTGCTGTTTTTCAGGCTAGAAGCCTATGACCAGTGAAGTGCCACAAGGATCAGTGCTGTGTCCTCTTCTTTTTTCCATTTACATAAATGATTTGAGAATAAGAGGTACAGTTAGTAGGCTTGCAGACGACATCAAAATTTGTGGTGTAGTGGATAGCGAAGAGGATTACTTCAGAATACAACAGGATCTGGACTAGATGGGACGATGGGCTGAGAAGTGGCAGATGGAGTTTAATTGAAATAAATGCGAGGTGCTGCATTTTGGGAAAGCAAATCTTAGCAGGACATATACACTTAATCGTAACGTCCTAGCGAGTGTTGCTGAACAAAGAGACTTTGGAGTGCAGGTTCATAGCTCCTTGAAAGTGCTGTCTCAGGTAGATAGGATAGTGAAGAAGGCGTTTGGTATGCTTTCCGTTATTGGTCAGAGTATTGAGTACAGGAGTTGGGAGGTCATGTTGCGGCTGTTCAGGACATTTGTTAGGCCACTGTTGAAATATTGTGTGCAATTCTGGTCTCCTTTCTATCGGAAAGATCTTGAGAAACTTGAAAGGGTTCAGAAGAGATTTACAAGGATGTTACCAGGTTTGGAGGAATTAAGCTATAGGGAGAGGCTGAACAGGCTGGGCCTGTTGTCGCTTGGTATGTCTGAGGCTGAGGGTGAACTTATAGAGGTTTACAAATTATGAGGGGCATGGTTCGGATAAATAGGCAAAGTCATTTCTCTGGGATTGATGAGTCCAGAACTAGAGGGCATGGGTTTAGGATGAGAGGGGAAAAATATAAAAGAGTCCTCAGGGGTCACATTTTCATTCAGAGGGTGGTGCGTGTATGGAAAGAGCTACCAGAGGAGGTTTTGGAGGCTGGTACAATTGCGACATTTAAGAGGCATTTAGATGGTTATTTGAATAGGAATGGTTTGGAGGGATATTGGCTGGATGCTGGCAAGTGTGACAAGATTGAATTGGGATATCTGGTCGGCATGGACGGGTTGGGCCGAAGGTTCTGTTTCCATGCTGTACATCTCTATGGCTATAAGACACGAAGTAATAGAGGTCTCTAACTGAAACATACAGAACACTGAGTAACCTGGAGAGATTGGCTATTGAGAAGAATTTTCCATTGGTAGGAGAAACTAGGATACGAGAGGACAGCGTCCAGAATAAAGATGGGACATTTTATAATGGAGATAGGGATAAACCTCTTCAGTCAGGGATTGGTGAATCGATGAAAGTCATTGCCATGGAAGTTTGTGGAAGCCAGGTCGTTGGGGAGACTGAAGACTGAGATAGTCTGGTTCTTGATTATCAAGGCAATGAGGTTTATGGCGAGAAATCGGGACAATGGAGCTGAGAGACTTGTCAGACAGGATTGAATGGCGGAGTGGACTAGATGGGCTGAATTGACAAATTTCTGTTTCTATGTCTTATTTTCTTATGGTCTTATGGACCAATCTGAAGCTTCCAAGCCATCATGCAGAAACTATTCCACTGCCTTAGACCAGCACTGTACCAGTTTCAGCAGTGGATCCTCAAATTTAAACTTTGCGTGTAAGCAGGGAGGAGAAACACAGCATTGCAATCTGATTTTCCAAGGAGACGACAGGGTTTGGAGCAATAGAAACTTTTCACAGTCGTGTATCAAAGCTCAAGGATGTTCAGCCTCCTTCTGGGAGACGAGACGTGCTGGTGGTATTTTGGTAGTGCCCTCTTGTGATTGACCTGTTTGAAGTCGACACCTAGGATGATTAAAATATCGGGATATTCCATCTCAAGTCCGTTTAAGACCGTAAGTCCATAGGCGCAAAAATTGCGCTCATCGGCCGCTCAATTATGGCTGATAAGTCTTTCAGCAAATCGGAGAAATTGAATACGGCAGATACTGTAAAGTCAGAATCGAAAAGCGTGGCGCTGGCAAAGTACAGTTGGTCGCTTTACATCTGAGAAGGAGGAGAGTCAATGTTTCGGATATAGGCCCTTCACATTGCTGAAGAAGTATTCATCTCCGAAACATCAACTCTCCTGCTCCTATTATTCTCCCTGATCGATGTTTTTTTTTTCCAGCGCCTCGCTGTTCGATTCTGAAAGGTTCTTAATTCTATTTTCCTGCTTTCTCCCTCTAACCGTTGATACCCTTTCAACAAAAAAAAACTTAGCTATCTTTGATTTACAAATTTTCAATGACCTGACCTCCACAGAATGGTAGTTCATTCCACAAATTCACTGATGATGTTTTTCCATGTCTCGTTTCTAAAGAGTTTTCCCTTTACTCGAAGCCTGTGCGATTCGGTCCCAGTCAATCTTACCAATCGAAACATGTTCCCAACATCCGCCCTGATCGAGCCTTTCAACATTCTCTATGTTTCAATGACATCCCTCCTCATCCATCTAATCTCCATTGAGTGGAGTCTCAGAATCTTCAGATGCTTCTCATATGTTAAGCCTTTTATGGTGGGATCATTCTCATGAATTCTCCCGGTACCCGCTCCATGGCTAGCACATCCTTCTTGCTTTATGGAGCCCAAAATTGCTCACACTACTCCAAATGTTTTCTTACCAGAGCCTTGTAAATCCACAGAAGCACGTCATTGCGTTTGTATTCAAGTGCGATCGAAATGAGTGATACGATTATTCCTGTCTTCCGAATTACGATGCCAACCAGCAAGTTTACCTAAAGAGAATCTTTGACAAAGACTCCAAAGTCACTTTACGCTCCAGATTTCTGATTTTCTTTTTCCTTTTAGATAATTGGCTACGTCCCTCTTATTCCTAATAAAGTGCATTGTAGTGGCTCATATTTTATTTTGCAATTCCACATGGTGTGTGGTACAGACTGCTGTCAGAATGGTGGATGTCAACTCGCATGGGTCGTCGGGAGGATGGCATGTTCTGGGTCCGAGGAAGAGTAAATAACGAGGTGCTCCACGTTTGAGCACTAGGCGTTACTGATCAGGAAGCAGACCTCATCAACTCTTGCTTTAAAAGAGATCACCATGCACCCCATATGATGCACTGAGAAACGTTCAGTTTGAAAGGCATGGTCGGGTGCAGCAGGAATCTAAAACAGATCTTGCAGCAGTATCTCAGTTCCGGCTGAAATGCAGGTCTTGCTTTAAATTAATGTATTTTATTCTCAATGGTTTTGACAATTGCTAGGATTTTGCTAGTGAGGTGGAAATTAAATCCATGTCACCTTCATACAGCAGCCCAGGAAAGAAATTTTAGCATGAGAGGAATGTCACTTACTGAAACGGGAAGCAGTGAGAAGGTCAAGGTTATTCCTACAGAGTGGAAGTAGTCCTCAAATCAGGCTCTGTTTGGTTTTGCCAATGTGAAGGAGGCTCAGTTGTGTACAGCAACGGCAATAGGCTAGTTTGCAAGAGTACAATTGAAATTCTTATTCACCCAGAATGTGTGTTTGGTGTCTTGGACAGTGAGGAGTGAAAAGATGAAGGGACATGCGCTAGCTTATGCAATTTCATGGGAAGGTGCCATGCAGGAATGTGGAAGTATTGGGAGTGATGGAGATTGTCACAGAGGGAATGGCCTCTGTGAAATGCAGATAATAGGAGGTAGTGGCAGCAGGGAGTAGTGTTGACAGCTGTGATTGATGGCGCGGTCCTGCTGGAGGTAGTGGAATTAACGGATAGTGATTATTTCTGGTTTCAAGCACAGTGGAAAATGTGGACAAGGGGACCTCGATAATTCCGGTAAGGAAGGAAAGGTTGTGGAGTGAATCACAGGAGATGCGTAATTCACACCTGAAGATCATGTCCATCTCAGTTAGAGCTGCCGATCACTTGATAGAGGGAAAAGGAGATCATGTTGGATGCTTCTCACTGGAATGTGATTGAAATCGAGAACTTGGGCGGACGGAGTCACTCTCAGGTGATCATATGATTAACCATAATTGGAATCCCCAAAAGAGTAATTGACAAGGACCTGGCGTCCAGATTGCAGCTTTTTGTCTGATGTGTGTTATAAAGCCGAATGTGAAAATCGATGTGGTGGAAGTCATTTGATGTTCAATTGTACAGACATAAGGGGAGTTTTCATAACTCCCAAAAATGGTTGTTTCTGTTCAAAGAAAAGAAGATGAACCTCTTGTTTATCACAGAGGCTGTCATAGAAAGTATTCAATCACAAACTGAAGAATTTAAAGTAGTAGAAATTGTTTTGGCCAGCGCTCGGACGTAAGGAATCTGAAAGAGAACATAGGTAAAATCAGTGAATACTTAAAATGATTGGTCACAGAGAAAAAACACAAGGCTATTATTTAATGGAGCGGATTCCCAAAACAAAATGCAGTTCAAAGTGATCGGGGTGATCCTATGTATAAAACGGAAAGTTAATATGCTGGTGCATCCAGTAAATATCTTGCTTCATTGGACTGGTTCCTGCAGATAAAGATGTTGACTGATCAAAAAAAGTCTGCGATGGTTAGGCGATTATTCAATGTAGCTGAAATGATTGAGAGGTGATATTTCTGAAAAATACAAGACACAGTCGAGGCATGAACCGAGATGGGAATTTTTTCGGAGAGTCGATGAGGTCTCGATGGACAGAATTGACTAAGTCCACGCTGTCGCGATTCAAGGAAAATGACAACAAGTTTTGACAATGCAAGCACCCACTGGGTTTCTACTTGATTCATTTACCTGAAAATGGTTGATGGCTCAGTAAGATCACCTCTCATTCAAAGGGGAATCGTTTTTGCCTTCATAATATAAAACTTCCATTCAAGTAATAAAAGAAGTGAAACATCTATGAACTCCGCTCGAGCTAATTACATCCTTTATCAGGAAAGACAACAAAATGAGCCTTCAAACAGAACCTTCCAGATGTGTTCTTAGTCAGAGTGCATACAGCTGTAGCAGTATTCTCTCCCTACAATGTTGATTTGAAGTACAGTTAGCGGGTATAATCAAAGTAACTTTAAAAAAGGAAATCTTCAATTTATTAAACAAATGAGAAGATTCATCGTCTTTTCTCAGAATGCTGTGAGACTTTCGAAATCTCTTTCCCAGAGAGCATTGGAGGGAGAGACATTGAATATGTTTGCCCATAGGCAGATCGGTTGATGTAGTGTTAAGTATTATCAGGGAATAGGAAGCAATATGCAGTTTGGGAAAATGCCTGGTCTACAATGATCAGAACTGTGGATGATCAGAACACCAGGAATACAATCGAAAAAAAATGCTAATGCAGAGAAAATTGTAAAATTATAGCGGTTATCGAATAAATCCAAAATGTACACAGAGGACCATGGGGTCCTCTCTCATTAGAGAGGGAGCGAGAGAGAAATAAAGGATCAAACTGAGGATCAGCACTACAGAGGAGCGGTCAGATTGAGAAACCTAGCCCTCGCGGTGACATCTGTCAGTGGGGGAATTGAACCGACGCTCTTAGTCTCCCTCAGCATCACAAAATGGCCGTCCAGCCAATTGAGTGGGAGATTATGCAACCGTGATAGACAGAAATAGTCAAATGCAAAAGACAATAGAAACTTTTGGAGATGCTACAAAAAAGGGAACGGTTCAGGATAATAGCTCAGTGCAAAACAGTTCTGCTATAAATTGTTTTACAATGAGACAATTATAATGAGCTGAATGTAATAAGGAAGAAACCTTAAAATAAACAGAAATGTGAATTATGATTGAATCCGAATAAATCTGAAATAAGTGAGCATTTTTTGGCTGGTGTGCATTAAGTGTGCTAACCATTGTATAAAAATATAAAGCTGATGGAATGCACTACTTGGAGAGTTTTACCTTCGTCAGAAATTGGTGAAGAAAACATGCTTGAATAAAAAACCGACATGAAAAGTGCTCTCATTTCGTTTGGTGAATGATTGGAATCTGGAGTGTTGATTGACTGAAAGTTCCTGTAACATGTATCTTGAGACACAATTCGATTAGCCCCGATCTCACTGAATGGTGAAATAAGTTTGAAGGGCTGAATAACCTCATGGTGCACGTTAATCGCATGTGAATCGAAAAAACAAAGCAAAACTCTTCTCACTGTGAGATTTAAATTTTCATGAACGTGGGAATTGTTTGGAACATTATCTGAAACATTTTATAGTCAACATCATCCAGACAGTGGCATTCTCCAGAACATTCTATCATTGATATTCTGTGGAACATTCTTTAAACTTTCAGGTTATTCTGCACGCGATAGAGTGAAGGTGCTTCAGGCAGTAGTGAAGGTAATGGAGCATTAGGCTTTTTTCGGGGGTTACTGGAATAACAGATGTGCAGTAAATATAAGGGAGCAGAGAGTATATTGTGACAGAGCGTGGAAGGTTATTGTTGCTTGTCCTGTTTTTCTGGACATTTCTTCAAACTGCAGATATTGCTCTGAGCTGGCAAGTGAACACAGATCTTGCTTGGTGTTGCTGGTGGTATGGCCTCCTCTGGGAAAAGAAAGTTCCTCCTGTGTACTAGCTCATCCACCGGGGCCTGAGTACTGCTGTCGACAAACTGAGATGTAACTGTCACTTTTCTGCCCTGTTCGAGTAAAACGTGCAGGGCAAGTTTGAAATGAAAGTTCAACTGTCGTCAATTGTGCTTTCAAACAAGGCACCATCACAAGCAATCAGAGAATATCCGATGAATCCGGACAATAGCGACTACTGACAGCCATGCGTGGTGGGAGAGTCCGGCTAGCATTAAAGCTGCGGGCCGCCATGAGGATGGATAGGTAGCTATTGATATGAGATCGAAAGATAGCGCCAGAAAACTAGATCGGCCTCATGCAGATGAAGCCTCTGTCACAGTCAATGAAAATGACAACGAGCCAAATTAATGAAAGACTGTGCTAACCACACTTTCCGTTTAAAAAGCTGCAGAACAAACTCTCCACGACATCAGAACTCACACAAAATGCCATTACCCTCAAACTGCAGGAAATGGTGTTCTGAGTTGAAAATGCTACTGGAATAGTTTCAGTTTGTTATTGTTAAACATGGAAGTGAATCCGTCTTTGACATTTTCTCTGAACCTAACCCTTTTTGTCTATTGCACAAACTTCTCTAAGCGAAACGCTGGAGAAGATACTGAGGGATATTACCTATTCCCATTTAGATGAAAATGGGCTTATCACTGATAGTAAACATGTTTTTCCTGCTGGAACATTCATGTGTTCCTAAAATAATAGAATTCTTTGAGGAAGTGAAAACGTTGATTGAAGAGAAAATGGCAACAGATGGACCTCCGTAAGGCGTTTGATAAGATTCCCTATGTTCGGCTGATGGGGAAGGTGCTGTCGAATGAGTTCTATGATGTTCAAGCGAGATATATAGGGATCATTGTGAGAAAGATCCTGAGAATATAAGCGACATGTCTCGATGGAAGATCTGGATAGTCTAAGGCTTTGTTCTTTGTTACTTTTTTAACTGATTCTCCCCACATCTCTCTCTGCCAGATATTGTCACAGCACAGCCCCCTTTGTCATAGCACAATCAAGATATGAAGCTGGAAATGAATGCGAGCGGCACATCCTGTCATTTCCAGAATATGCTGCAATTTTTCTCAGGCAGTGCAATGAACAAACAGTGTCACCGAGCAATGCGGTTGGGTGTGAGAGGGGCGGAGGGCGTCGGTAAAGCATTATATACTGGGTTGGTAACTTCTGCTGTTTACAGATCAGTTCACTGTCTTCGCTGCTCAGCTCCCCAAACTGGACAGGTACCTCGTCCATGTTTATAGTTCATTTGCTTGGAGTGGTCTACGCAGCTTGGTGTGCTGTGTTTTAGTCCAGGTTTATACCTCAATGCATTGAAGTAGTCTGCACCTTGCTCCAGCCGAGACAGATTACTCTGATGGACTGAGCATTATACTCGCTCGATATCTGCAGAGTGTTCAATGTTTAACAGTTATCTCATCTAGTTTTATGGTGTCTGGGCTGATGTTATTATTTTACCTTGAGTATTTTAGAAGCTAGTCATTTGAGCCGAGTTGGCATGTCTTTATTACTCTGATGGTTGAACGCACTCTTGCTATTCATTAATTTTGCAGTGTGTCAGTATTCATCCCGTTGGTAAATACCTACGGTTGTGCCAGCAGCCACAACTTTTTCAGTCGGTAGCAATCAGCTATTCCCATCGTCTTCGTGTCTCCACAAAGAAAAGAATGATAGTTTCCTGTATATAGATTACCCCAATGGTCCGTGGCTCAAAACACCATCACTCTCACCAATCTCCACCGCTTACCACCCGAAATATTCCATGCGTAGTGAGAGCCTTGGGAATACTAGGAATGTCATGGCGTGGACCATGAGGGAGATGGAGCAACAGTTCCCACACGTTTTACGGGACAGAGTGAACACTCCAGTACACACTGTGCCACTAGATCTTATGATACTCTCCATTTCAGTAATTGCATTCTGTTCGTCATGAAACATTTACGGGTTTACATTTATCCGTGTCATAGTCCAGCTACCAGATTGTCCATTGATCATCCATTCAGAGGCTCTCCATCTCCGGGGTAACTTAGAGTCCTATCTGTCTTAGCGTCAATTTAGATCGAACACATTTTTTACATTTCTGAGCACCTTTGATATTGGATAAAAACAATTGAGGACACTGCACAGGACACCACGTCACTGTAATCAATTACTTATATCAAACTAACAAAGACTAATCTTTCATATGAAGCCGAGATCTTCCCACTGTCAGGACTGCGTGGTGCGTGCCCCAAAAGATACTGTTTGGGACAGGTACAATGGTGACAAGTAAATAGGTGAGATTGCTTCCCTCTTGTTGGTTTAGTCATCACTTCCCATAGTCTAGGAAAAATTGAGGACTGCAGATGCTGGAAACCAGAGCTTAGATCAGAGAGGGGCTGGAAAAGCACAGCATGTCAGGAAGCATCTGAGGAGCAGAAAAATCGACATTTCGAACAAAAGCCCCTCATCAGGAATAGTGGCAGGAAGCCTCCACAGTGGAGCGATAAATTGTGAGGGTGTGGGAGGGCTGGGTAGAAGGTAGCAAAGAGTACAATGGGTGAGTAGGGATGGTGATGGACGTGATACGTCAGAGAGGTGGGTGGAGGAAGGCAGCAAAGTGTGCAATAGGTGAATGGGGTTGAGGATGGAGTTTATAGGTCAGAGGGGAGGATGGAGTACATAGGTTGGAGGGAGATTGGCAGTTGGGGCAGGTCATGAGGACACTGCTGAGCTGGAAGGTTGGAAATGAGGTAAGGTGGGGGAGGGGAAATGAGGAAACTGGTGAATTCCACATTGATACCCTGGATTTGAAGTGTTCCGAGGTGGAAGATAAGGCGTTCTTCCTCCAAGTGTCGGGTGGTGAGGAAGCTGCGGTGGAGGGGGCACAGGACCTGCATGTCTCGGCAGAGTGGGAGGGGGATTTGAAATATTGGGCCACGGGGCGTTGGGGTTGATTGGTGCGTGTCAACCGGGAGTTGTCCCCTGAAACGCTCTGCAAGGAGTCGTCTAGTCTCCACAATGTAGAGGAGACCGCATCGGGAGCAACGGATACAATACATGTCATTGGTGAATTTGCAGGTTAAACCTTGATGGATTTGGATAGTGGTGGGTGCGGAGGTGTGGGCGTTGAGTTTGCAAGTCCTGCGGAGGTGTAGTAAGGTGCCAGGACGAGAGCGTGAGTTGTTGGGGGCGTGGACCTGACCTGGTAGCCACTTTGGGATCGTCTTTGCGGAAAGGGGTGGGGAGGGAAATATACCTCTGGTGGTGGGGTCCGTTTGGGTGTGGCGGAAATGTTGGTGGATGATATGGTTAATGCGAAAGTTGGTTAGGTGGAATGTGAGGACCTAGGCGTTCTGTCCTTGTTACGATTGGAGGGGTGGAGTTTGAGGGCGGAGGTGCGGAATGTGGATGAGATGCATTGGAGGGCATCTTCAACCACGTGTGAATGGAAATTACGATGTCGAAAGAAGGCCATCTGGAGTGTTCTGTGGTGGCACTGGTCCTCCTGGGAGCAGATCCGATGGAGGCAGGGAATTGGGAATATTAGATGGCAATTTTTCAGGAGGTAGGGTAGGAAGAGATGTAATCCAGGTAGCTGTGGGAGTCGGTGGGCTTGTAAAAAAATTTTAGTGTCAAGTCGGTCGTCATTAATGGAGACGGGGAGGTCCAGGAAGGGGAGGGATGTGCCAGGGATGGTCCAGGTGAGTTTAAGGGAATGGAATGCGTTGGTTAAGTTGATGAATTGCTCAGCAACCTCGCGGCAGCACCATGTGGCGCTGATGCAGTCATCAATGTAGCGGAGGAAGAGGTGGTGAGTGGTGCCAGTGAAACACGGAAGATGGACCGTTCTGCGTAACCGACAAAGAGACAGCCATAGCTGAGGACCATATGGAAGTCTTGGACGATGTGGATGGCGTAAGTGGTCTCTCGAACGTATGTGGGGACTACGGGGTTTAGGACAGTATTGAGTTAAGTGGAGATGAGTGCGGTGGGGCAGAAGTAGGCTGAGACAATGGGTGGGCTGGGTTTGTCAGGATTGTGGATCTTGGGAAAGAGGAAGGATCGGGCGTTGCGGGGTTCCCAGACTTCGCGGTTAGAAGCGATGGGTGGCAGATATCCTGAGGTGATTTGCTTCTTTATAGTCTGCGAAATGATGGTTTCGTGATGGGGGATGGGATCATGGTCGAGAGGACAGCAGGAGGAGATGTCTACGAATTGGCGACGGGCTTCAGTTCGGTAGTGGTCAGTGTACTAAACTTACACTGTAACCACTTTATTTGCTCACTGAGGACGAAAGATCAGCCCTCAGCAAAGACCTTACATTTATTCCGGTCCGGCCATGCATCAATGAATTTAATATGCATCGTGACGTCGAACAATTCTTCCACTGCCTCCGCTTGTGAGCTTAATATTTATATCAGGACTCACACCTACTTTCTGAGGACACTTTCACTCGCCTCCAAAATACTCCATCCACCTGCTCCACACTCCCTCCTCCCACGCTGGTCTAGTACCCGCCCTCTATTTCCTCATTTTCAATTCCCGTCGAGACATTAACCGCCTTAATCTGTCTACCCACCTCCCCATTACGACCTCTCACCCTCACAACGAGATACCCTCGACTCCCTCGGCTCCAATCCCTACCTCATCTTCAAAACAGCAGATAAAGTGGGTGCGGTGGTAATTGGGCGCACTGACCTCTACACTGGGGAAGCCAGATTACAACTCATAGACAACTGCTCCGAACACCCCCCGACCAAGACCCCACAACCATGACCAAACCTCATCTCCCAGACCATACAGAACCTCATCACTTCAGGGGATCTCCCACCCACAGTTTCCAACCTCGTAGTCCGGGAACGGCGCACCACCCGATTCTACCGCCTTCCCAAGATCCACAAGCCTGACCACCCTGGACAACCCATTCTCTCATCCTGCTTCTGCCCCACCTTACTCATCTACACCTACCTCGATGCTGTCCTATCCCCCTGAGTCCAAGAACTCCCCACATACTTTCGAAGCATCACCCATGCCCTCCTGCTCCTCCAAGACTCCCGTTTCCCCATCCCAATGCATCATCTTCACCAAAGACATCCAATCCCTCTACACCTCCATCCGCCATGACTAGGGCCTGTGAGCCCTCCGTTTCTTCCTCTCCCGACGTCCCCAGCAGTACCCTTTCACTGGCACTCTCATTCGTTTGCCATACTGGTCCTCACTCTTAATAACTTCTGCTTCAAATCCTCCCACTTCCTCCAGACCCAAGGGATAGCCATGGACACCCGTTTGGGCCAAGCTATGCCTGTCTCTTTGTTGGCTACGTAGAACAGTCCATCTTCAGTAGTCGCATTGGCACCACTCCCCATATCTTACTCCTCTACAGTGATGACTGCATCGGCACCACCTCGTGCTCGCGCGAGGAGGTAGAGCAATTCATCAATTTCACCAACAGATTCCACCCAGACCTTAAATTCACCGAGACCTTTGCTGACGCCTTTCTCTCATTTCTGGACCTCTCCATCTCCAATAATGACGACCGATTGACACTGACTTTTTTTTTACAAACCCACCGACTCCCACAGCGACCTGGATTCTACCTCTTCCCAATTTAGCTCTTTGAAAAATGCCATCCCGTATTCCCAATTCTTTCGCTTCCACTGTATCTGCTCTCATGGGGACCAGTGCCACCACAGAACACTTCAGATGGCCTTGTTTCGACATCGCAATTTCCATTCACACGTGGTTGAAGATGCCCTCCAATGCATCTCATCCACATCCCGCACACCGCCCTCAAACCCCACCCCTTCAACCGTAACAAGGAGAGAACCCCCGTCCTCACTTTCCACCCAACCAACTTTCGCATTAACCGTATCGTCTCGTGACATTTCCGCCACCTCCAAACGGACCGCAGCACCAGGGATATATTGACCTCCTCACCCCTTTCCGCCTTCCGCAAAGACCGTTCCCTCCGTGACTACCTGGTCAGGTCCACGCCACCCAACAACCCGCCGTCCCATCCAGGCACCTTCCCCTGCCACCGCAGACATTGCAAACTTGTGTCCGTACCTTCTTCCTCATTGCCATCTAAGGCCCCAAAGGAGCCTTCCACACACATCAACATGTTACCTGCACATGCACCAATGTCATTTATTGTATGTGTTGATCCTGATGCGGTCTCCTCTACATTGGGGTGACTGGACGCCTCCTCGCAGAGCGTTTCATGGAACATCTCCGGGCCAGTAGCACTCATCAATCCCACCGCCACGTGGCCCAACATGATAAGTCCCTTTCCCACTCTGCCGAGGACATGCAGGTCCTGGTCTTCCTCCACCGCCTCACCCCCACCACCCGACGCCTGCAGGAAGAACGGCTCATCTTCTGTCTCGGAATACTTCAATCCCAGGGCATCAATGTATACTTCACAAATTCCCTCATTTCCCCTCCCCCACCTTACCTCAGTTCCAACCTTCCAGCTCAGCACAGTTCACATGACCTGTTCTACCTTCCAATCTCTTCCCAAGTATCCACTCCACCCTTCCCTCTGACCTATCATTTCGATCCACACCTCATTCACCTATTGTAGTCCTTGCTACCTTCTCCCACCTTCATCTATGACCTATCATCTCCATCCCCACCCCATTCACCCATTGTACGCTTTGCGACTTTCTTCCCTGCCCCAACCCCCATCCTACCCCATTTATCTCTCCACCCTGGAGGCTTCCTGCCCCTATTCCAGATGAAGGGATATTACCCGAAATGTCACTTCCCATAGTCTGGATGTGTTGTATTAGAGGCGTTACCGTGCTCTCTCAGGCGTGGACCTAAGGAGACCCACTCGGTAAGAGACATGAAATAACACACAAGGTTTACTTTCTATGTTCATGCCACCCTCAATGCTTCCTCAGATTTGTTTTCAAAATCAAGGAAAACTGAGATATCGCTGAGAGATGGTGCAGAATGCAGTAGTTGTCCATCATCAGGATATTTTTTGGACCATCTTTGACCGGTTACCATGAAATTTCTTGTGTTCTGGAATCAATGGTGGGAAATTGCAAGATAATTACTTTCTGTACTGTCTGCCCGGTGCCACTAATTGTGGTGGGACTGTCCTCCCAGTGGGATAGAAGAAACCCAGGAATGGCGATGGTGTTTCATGACGCATTACTCATTTGGTCTGATCCGGTGAGTTCGATGACGTCAGACTGTTTTCTGAACAGACAAAATTAAGAATAAAAATGACAATGGAGCAGGTAATAATAGTTCATAAAGCTGAATGAAAAGCAGTGTATCGGAGTGTTTGCTCTCTTCTCTGAAATGATTGAGTCACTCAATGCATACATTGTATTAAATGACATTAGAGAAACATGTCTACAGGGAACATAATATCCAGGACATTTTACACCTGCGAGTGTTTACTCAAAACTGAACAGGAGGTGGGGAAGATCTCTGATTTCGAGGTAACATTGTATGATCACAAAAACGGATCTGACATCAAATGATCAAAGCATTGCCTTACTCTGTATGGTTGGAGTACAGAGTACCAGTTGAGTCGTGTTTCAGCAGATTTCTTTCGGCGAAGCGGCGTTGACCTCACCAAACTTCATGGACAAAAGACCCTTTGCGAAGTGGATATTTATGAATCTAACACATTCCACAACGACGTTCCCTGGAACTTTCT
Organism: Chiloscyllium plagiosum; assembly: GCF_037043375.1. Classification (NCBI taxonomy): domain Eukaryota; kingdom Metazoa; phylum Chordata; class Chondrichthyes; order Orectolobiformes; family Hemiscylliidae; genus Chiloscyllium; species Chiloscyllium plagiosum. The sequence continues at coordinate 84,615,291 of NW_028270175.1, forward strand.
GTCAATGGCATTGTCCAGAACATTCCCTTACCGACATTCTGTGGAATGTTCTTTTACTCACGTTCTTTAGATGATTCTTTAACGGCATTCTCCTAATCTTTCAGTAACTGACATCCTTTGGCTCATTCTGTCCCTTCCATTCACTGGACCATTGTATCCCCGACATTCCCCCCAACATTTTGCATCTGAGACTCTCCGACACATTTCTGAATTTATAATTTCTGGATCATTCTATTAGCAACGTTCTTCAGATTATTCTGTAACCTACATTCCCCAGAATATTCTGTATTAGACGTACTCTGAAATATTCTATGACAGTCATTCCCAGGACATTCTCCAAACGGAATAATCCATAACTGATATTTCCAAGAACATTGTACAACCGAACTTCACCAGGACATTCCATAGCGGGCCTCACTTGAATATACCATAACAGACTTTCCCTGGAACATTCTCCAACCGGCATTCCTGGAACATTCTATGACCGACATTCCAAAACCTCCATTTCTCAGAACATTATCACATGAAATTACCTGGAACATTCTGAAACCGATATACTCCTGAAAAGTCTCCAACCGGTATTCCCTTATACATTCCATAATTGACATTACCTGCAACATTCTCGATCCGGCATTCCCCAGAACATTCCCTCACCAGCATTTCGCAGAACATTCTACAACCGAAGATCTCCAGAACATTTGAAACTGACATTTACTGGAAAAATTACAACTGACATTCTGCAGAACATTCCGTAAATGAGAATTCTTGAAGCATGCTAGAACTGAAATTATTTGTTTACGATCGGACGTCAGTAATTTGAACAAAAGATACGATGAAGAGGGAAGAGATCAAGTTCCAGGTAGAAGTCCCCTCAGGCATTTGAAAGCATGAATACGTTTTCCCTCGGTTTACATTTCTTCACGACAGAGGATAGACCACAATTGAGACTAAAAGACAGAAATTTCCATTCCCCTCTTGTCTTCAAGGAGCTGGGAGAGAATCCTTCACAATGCCAATGTTTTCTTCCTACGTATTAGGAGCTGGAAAGAAAGTGGTATCTGCTCCCAAGTGATCGAATGTTCTGGAAACCATTTTTTCTTAAAGATGTGGCTCTATGTGATTTGGAGGGAAGACTTCTTATGTTTTTTTCGTATTTCTGGAAGTAATCCAGAACATACTATTTGTTATTTCAGCTCCAATTATTTCAAATATTCTGGGAATGCAGTGATACATTTGAAAACCTCGCGGTTTCCTTCATCAAACGGTATACTTTGCCTCCAGTTTGATGTGTAATTTGTTTGTTTTCCTTCCTCACAGTTAACGCAGTGACGATCTTTGTCCTGCTTTGGAAAGATTGTGGATTGTCTCCATGTGTCAGTCGTTACCTGGGGGCCATGGCAGTGTGGGATATTCTGATCATTATCCTCGACCTGATATTGAGAGACATTTCCATTTTTTATACTGAACACTTTGGTTTCCTATGGTACATTCTCATGTGTAATATCCACGCCGTCTTGCTTTATGCAGCCACTGACTGTTCTGTCTGCTTCACCGTTACTTTCACCTTTGATCGGTTTGTGGCCATTTGTTGCCAAAAGCTGAAAATTAAATACTGCAGCGAGAAAACGGCAACTGTGGTTCTGGGAACAGTGACAGTGTTAAGTTGTTTGAATAACATTTTCTGGTATTTTATGCTCACAGCTCAGTATTGGCTGTACAACTCCCCTTGGTTTTGTGAAGTAACAGTCACTGTTTATAACTCCCGCGTCTGGGTCACAGTCGAGATCCTCCACCACATTATCAATCCAACTCTCCCATTTCTCCTGATCCTGTTACTCAATGCTTTCACAGTCAGACACATTATAGGGACCAGCAGAGCCCGCAGAAGACTCCGGGCTCACACCAGTGAAGACGTTCAATGTGACACAGAAATGCGAAATCGAAAAAAAATCCATTATTTTACTATTTGTTATCTCCGCCAATTTTACCCTGTTATGGTCAACGTTAATTGTATATTCTACATGGAACCGGATGTGGTGGTTGGGCTATGACTCTATGAATCTACCTCCCTTTATGCAGGAATTGTCCTTCATGCTGCAGCTCCTCAGTTGCTGCACAAACACCGTGATTTATGCCGTTACCCAGACGAGGTTCAGACAAAAGCTGAAGAATGTGCTGAAATATCCATTTACCCAAATACATCAATCAATCTGAATCATTCTTTCGTCAATGTATTCACTATTTTCTCATTTTATTCGAATGTTACAACAATGAAACAACCACTCGCTATGGTAGCAGACTGAAAGTAATGCTATTTTTCCCCAACCGAAACCCACAGGGCACATTTCGATGTTTCTCGCAACTCAGAAGCCATTGAGAAAAGGCACCATTACAAAGACTGTATCAATGGCATCCATTTATAATTAAGAAATTGTTCATTAAAGATACCAAGCAGCAGAGTGAACTATACTGTTGTTTGTCGTTGCATTGGACAAGTTGAGCCGGAAAGCGACAGACCGGGCCCCAAGTCCTGGTCCTCACAGAAGCGGAGGAGTCGGGGGGAGAGCTCAGAAATGCGTTTAAATTCACTTCTGGGTCACCCACTAGGATATGCCTTCACCTGAATTCATCCATCCCTCCCACACCATATAGGTCTCTCCCATTCTCCCTTTCTCCCTCTCTCACGTGCTCTCTCTCTCTCTCCATCCTCCCCCCAATTTTATCTACCTTTTTCACTGTGACTTTCTTCAAACCACGAATCCTCGAATCATCTTTCACCTTCAGTTGATAGGGGCGCAAATAGGTGTGAGAACATGGTCTTCCGCGAGTGGAACACAACTGATGCAGATGTTGAGTTCTTTTCATGACTAACAGTATGGATTTTGAGACAAATACCTTTGCGAGGGAACACATTGGGCGTGAATGCACTGTCAGTGCTTGGATGTGAAGGGAGGTGATTGCATAGTCTGTTACTAGGGCAAAAGAGCTTGGGTGGAATAACAGGTCGTTGCGAATGGAACCGATTCCATGGGAATACCGTTTGTTACTTTAGGAGAAGAGTAGGGATGGTACTCTGGTCTGTGCCTCGGGAAACAGAATGGTGATTAGTTCACAGGCCGGTGTGGAGAAAAGACAACGAGAATGAATGCACAGGCCGTTGCTGGAGGAACAGAGTGGGAATGGGTTCACCCGCCATTGTTATGCAAAACAGTGACGGAGTGAGTGTGAGGGAGTCAGTTTGACGGGGCGTTAGCTCGAAAGTGAAGGACTCGGCTGGACAATGAGGAAGGCTGTGAAGGTGTCAATGTGGCTATGAGGCTGTGAGTGAGGCTCTCAGCACTGATGTGTGACTGTGGGTGTGTTAGTATGACCGTGAGGGAATGAGTGTGTAAGGGAGTCGGAGTGACTGTGAGGTAATGAGTAGGATCGTGAGGAGTCGTTATGATAAAGTGGAATTGAGTGAGACTGGGAAGGATCGTGTGTGACAGGAAAGTGTCGGTATGACAGTGACTGTAAGGGAATGAGTGTGACGTAGTCAGCATTACCGTGAGGGATAGTGAGACTGCGAATGAATGATTGAGACTGAGGGAACGAATGTGTAACTGGGGGCGTGTTTGTGAGCGTGGGGAAGTGAATATCAGAGTGCCGTGTGAATGAGACTTTGAGTGAGTGCGAGATAGACAGGATCAAAATGACAGATTAAATGAGACAGTGAGGGCGTGAGTGTTACTGAGGGAGTGAGGTCATGGACACGTGGTTTACTAAAGAAGTTGATGTTCTTGTCAAGAAGAAGCAGAAAGCTTATGATAGGATGAGATGTGGAGGCCCAGTTCGGGCGGGTTGAGAGCTACAGGTTAGAAATTAAAGGTGGAAAGTAAGAAGATCCATGAGGAGACATGAAAGGTTCTTGGCGGATAGGTCAAGGAAAGCCATCAGGCTTACTATAGGCATTTCAGGAATAAACGTATGACTCGTATAAGATTACTGCCAATCAAGGATAGCAGTGGGAAATTTTGCATGGAGTCAGAGGAAATAGTAGAAGTGCTAAATGAATGCTTTTTGTCAGTATCCACATGGAAAAAGACAATTTGTTGAGTAAAATACTGGGATAGAGGCTACTAGACTACATGGGATTGAGGTCACTCGGAGGACGTGTTAGCAATTCTGAAAAGTGTGAAAATATGTATGTCTCCTGGGCCAGATGGAATTTAATCTATGATTATCTGGCAAGCCACAGAAGACATTGAAGAGTCTTCGGATTTTTCTGTTTATGTCGTCATTTTCTACAGAATAGTGTTAGAAACAGGGTACAGCAAACGTTGTTCCCTGGTTCAAGAATGGGAGTATGGAAAATGTTGGCAATTAGAAAGCAGTGAGCCTTACTTCTGTTGAAGATAAGGTATTTGATAAGGTTAAGGGATAGGATTTGCACTTATATAGAAAGTAGTAATTTTAGTAGAGATTGTCAACACGGTTTTCTGAAGGGCATTTCATGCTTAACAAGCCTCAATGAGTTATTTGAGTCGGCGACAAAACAGGTGGATGAGGGCAAAGCTGTTCATGTGGTGCATATTGATTTCAGTAAGGTGCTTGGTAAGTTGCCCCACGTTGGGCGTTTGCAAAAATTAGCGAAACATGAGAGTGAGGGTATTTTAGTGTCCTGGATCAGGAATTGGCGAGCTGAAAGAAGATAGAGAGCGGTGGTGGATGGGAAATGCACTTCCTGGAGTTCAGTCACCAGTGGATCCGTTTTGCGGCCACTGCTGCTTGTTATTTTTATAAATTACCTGGTTGAGAGCTTAGAAGGATGGGTTAATAAATTTGCCAATGACAGCAAGGTTGGTAGAGTGGTGGAAAGCGGTAAAGGATGCTGCAGGATACGAAGGGACGTCGATCAGCTGCGTAGCTGCGCTAAGACGTGGCAAATGGAGTTTCGTGCGGATAAGTATGACGTGATCGACTTTGGAAAGAGTAACAGGAATGCAGAATCCTGAGAAAATGATAAGATTTATGGTAGTGCTGATGAACAGAGAGATCTCAGTGTCAATGTATGTAGATCCCTGAAAGCTGCCATCCAGGTCCATCCAGTTATTCCAAAGGCATACCGTGTGTTCGCATTTATGAGTAAAATGATTGTGTTTCGCAGCTATGAGGTCAAGCTGCAGCTGTAAAAATCTCTGGTCTGGCCGCACTTGGAGTATTGCATACAGTTCTGATCAATACATTGTAGGAAATATGTGGAAGCTTTGGAAAGTGTTCAGAGAGGAATTATTAGATGTTCCCGGGCGTAGAGAAAAGGTCTTTCAGGGAAAGGCCGAGGGACTTTGGGCTGTTTTCGTTAGAGAGACAAAGGTTGAGAGGTGACCTAACTGAACCAAAAAGATAATCAGAATGTTCGATAGGGTGGACAATGCGAGCCTATTTTCTCGGATCATGATGGCGAACACGAGATGCCATAGGTTTTAATTGAGGGGTGATACATTTAGGACAGATGTCAGAAGTAGTTTCTTTACTCGGAGAGTATAAGGGATATGGTCAGGGCTGTCTGCAAGACTCGCAAACAATAAGGGCATTTAAATGGTCATTGGATATACATATGAGTCGAAGGTGTAGTGCAAGAAGCGTAGAGCAGGTCAGGCAACATCAAAGAAGCAGGAAAATCAACATTCTGGGCAAAAACCCTTCATCAGATTCCTGCTCCTCGGCTGTTGTTTGAACTGCTGTGTGTTTCCAGCACCAAGCTATCAACTCTCCTCTCCACCATCAGCAGTTCTCACTTTCGCTATTGGATAGACACATGGTGAAAAAAGGAATAATGTAGGTTAAATGGATTTTAGGCTGTTTTCACGGGTCTGCGCAACATCAAGGACAAAGTATCTGTACTGCGCTTTAATGTTCACTGTTCTATGCTCTCTGAGTGCTGGTGACAATGTTGGAGTGAGGGTAGCAGTAGGGGATTGACTGTGATGTTGGGGAAGTGAATGTGAGAGTGGCATGTGAATGAGACTGTGAGTAAATGTGTGTGAGAGTATAAGAGTGATAATGAGGGATTGAATCAGACAGTGTAAGAGTGCGAGTGGAAGTGAGGAGTTGAGTTGACAGTGAGGGAGCGAGAATGAGGCATTCAGCGTGACAGTGATGGAGTGAACCTGGCAATGGTTGAGTGAACGTGATAGTGCGGGTATGGGTAAGGCAGTGAGAGACTAAATGTGTCGGTCGGTGTGACTGTGACGGGGTCCGTCTGATATTGAAGGGGTGTGTCTGACAGTTATGGTGTGAATGAAACTGAGTGACTGTCAGTGAGACTGAGAAGAAGTAAATCAAATTAGGAGAAAGTGAGTGAGACACTGATGGAGTATGCCTGAGAGTGATTGAATGACACATTGAACGATCGAGTGAAATCGTGAGGGAGCTATTGAGGTTGTGAGTGACTGAGTGAGAGGGAGTCAGTGTGACAGTAGGGGAGTGAGTCTGAAAGGGTCAAAGTGAGAGAAACAGTGAAGGAGTGAGAGCGACAGTGAGGGGTAAGTGTGAGCCACTGAATGCGACAGTGACAAAGTGAGAGGAACAGTGATTGAGTGAAAGGGACAATTAGACTGCGAGTGAGTGCGAAAAACTGAGGGAGCGAGAAAGAATATGACGGAGGTGTAAAGTTTGAAAGTGTACGACAGTGTCAGGAAGTGACTGTGAAAATTATGGAGTGTGTGTGACAGTGAAGGGTAGTGTGTAATCGTGAAGGAGTGTGTGTGACAGTAAGGGAAACCGTGAAACTGTAATGGATAACGTGAGACGGTGGGGGGATATGTTAGATTGTGAGAGTAAGTAAGAGTGTGCAGATGTGAGTGATACTACGTGGGAGCAGGTGAGACTATTCGGGATGCGTGAAACTGTGGAGGGAGAACAGGTAGACTGTGAGGGAATGTCTCCGCGTGTGCTGGAGTGAGTGTGACAGCTGGGAGTGCATGCATCATGAGGGGAGTGAGAGTGACAGGGAGGTAGCGAGTTCTACTGTGAGGGAATAAGTGAGGCTTTCAGGGAGAGAGTGAGAAAAGCAAGCAGTGAGTGAGACTGTGAGGGAGTGGGTGAGACTGTGGGGCGTGAGTACCACAGCAGGAGAACACCTGTGATGTCGTGAATGAGATGATGAGAAGTGAGTGTGCAGAAGTCAACGTAGAATTGCGAGAGTCACCATGACTGAGTGGTAGGGATAATGAGAGAGTAAGTGTAGCTGAGGGAGTGAGTGTGGCAGAAGGTCATTGCGTGTGAGACAATGATTTTGACTGTCGAAGTGTGACTATGATAATATGGGTACCGTATGGAAGTGAATGTGTTAGCTGTAGAGCGAATGGAACTGTGAGCGAGTGAGTCTGAGGGAGTCAGCCTGTCAGGGAAGGGTTGAGTGTGTTAGAGACAGAAAGAGTAAGACAATGATATTAGGGAGTAAGTGAGACAGTGAGATAAGCGAGCTTGATAGAGGGGCACTCAGTGAGAATGTGAGGGACAGAGTGTGGCAATCAGAGACCGACTGTGAGGAGTGAGTCTGACAGTGAGGACGTGAGCGAGTCTGAGTGAGCATGAGTGAGACTTGGGGTTTGACCAAGACTATTAAATGAGTCTGTGAGGGACTGATTGTGACAGTGTGGGATGAGTGTGAGTCGGTTAGTGTGAAACTGAGGGGGTGAGAGAGATGTGAGGAAGTGACAATGAGGGAGCGAGTGTGCCTCTGAGCGAGTGAGACACAGGGAGTGAGTGTGACAATGCGGGATTGATATGATAGTGGGACTGTGAGCGTGACTGTGAGAGAGTATGAGAGAAGGTGAAGGGGGCGTGCACGACTGTCAGTGAAGCTGTCCATATCTGTTTAACAGCTTTAGAAAATAGGTGGCAGGTTTAGATAGAGGATCTGGATCGGCGAAGGACTGGAGGGCCGAAGGGCATGTTCCTGTGCTGTTATATTCTTTGTTCTTAGTACTCTATAACTTACGCTGCACTGTCTCAGTCCTGAGAGTGTTGATGAGAACATTACAGATACAGTTTTTTCCCCTGTATGTAACCCTGTGCTGTCTCTGTCCTGGAAGTGTTTGATGGTGATACAATAAAGACAATTTTGCTCTGCAACTGAATAATTTATCTGACTGTTCTGTGTGTTTAAATTTCGAGCAATTTAGGGGAAGCTTCAGATTCAGTCTTGTACATGTCCTGATGTTGTTAGTTGGCAGCAGTGATAACATGTTCTCTTACTTTTTACTGGAGAAAGAGAGTGCAGACTTCTGGAGTGAAGGGGCAGAATGGATATGATATTGAGAGTGACCTAATGATGCAAGGACATGGATTATGAATTCCCCACTCTTTCTTCCTTTTCCATATTTGTAAAGGAAACGTCCGTACTGTTCTGACACCACATGTAAAGGAAACTTTACGCTGTATGTCATACAATGCTGTCCCTGTCCTGGGAGTGTTGGAAGCAGACACTTTCGGGGGATATTTGATCTGCATTAACTCCGTGAAACAGGTAATATTTTCAGTGCGGCAGATGACATACAGGGAAGAGAAGAAGAGCAGACTTTCCGAGGGTAAAGGCCGATGCTTTCTATTCAGATCTGAGAATGGAAGAGGTTCACAGGATTCCTGATATTGTCTCAGTTAAACAGTCGCAGCAAGACCACATGACACTTCATGGCCAATCAATATGAAACACAGAATTCCACGAATATAGGCATGGGAGAAATGCGAGTTTTCTGTTTGTGATGAAGAGAAAACATTCACGCAATGTCCTGGGGTTGGGGTTGAGGGGAGAACGGCCTGACGTGAATCAAATCAAATCACAACCTGCGATGGCAAAACCGTCAATGTAACTGAGGGATATAATTTAAAAATACATTTCTAGGTGTTTTAATATGGAATCTGACAGGTTTAATCTGACATGCAGACAATTGTCAAATGCCATACAGTCCCAAAACCGATCAAATGGTCTGTTGCATAAAATTTGCAATGAAAACAACAACCCCTGGAATGATTCACTGTGCAGATTGTGTGTTTGTGTCTGTGTGTGTGTCTGTGTGTGTGTGTGTGTGTGTGTGTGTGTGTGTGCATTTGAGAGAATTTGCGAGAGTAAGAAAGCATGTTTATGTGAACGGTTCTGTGTGTCCGTGAGTTTAGGTGAGATTATCATTGATTATATTTACGTGAGAAACTGCTGCGAATGGTAAAAAGGTGTGTGCAATTTGACTGACTGTGTATGATGGTGAGGGTGCAAGGTTGCATATGTGTGTATGTGTGCCGGGATTGGGGGTAGTTATGATAGAGTATATGTATGAGTGACTTGATAAATAGTGACTCGACAAATAGTGACTCCATGATTGAATTTGTTTGTGCAGAAATGAAATGGCTTTATGTTTGATTCAGTGACTGTGTGCGTTTGTGTTTGCGTGTGTTTTCAGTTTGTGTGAGAGATTCAGTGTGCATTTTTTTGTGTAAAGGAGAAACTCCAAAGTGATATTAAAACATTCAGTTGAGGAAACTGGGACCGAGATAAATTCACAGCATTACTTCCTCATGTTCCTGATACAATCTTCCAGCAATCTTACAGCAATAACTAGCAACGTAAAATGTGTCTTTATCATTGGTTACTCTACTATCAAATTAACCTTACGATTCCACAAACGCCTCTGGACAAAGAAAATGCTTAATAATTTGTCCAAGTTTTAAACAAAAGCTTTCTATTTTGCATTTTACATCCTCCCTACAGGCATGAACCATATTTCAACACATTATTTTCCCCCGCAAATGTTCGATGTATACCTCACACTGACAGACAGCAAAGTGAATGATATGATGGGGTGTAGCAAGCCCTGTTACACTGAATACTTTCATGCTGCCCTCCCACAGGACAAAACTGCACTGAGCAAGGAACATGTGTGTTCACCTATTACTGAGTTTATCTGAGTTTAACGTACCCCTTTGCAAGATCAAGACGGAAAGGCAAATCAAGACGAGTGAAGTAACCGTGCGAATGATTGACAGAATGTCTATTCTGGAATACAGGTTGTTGTTGAAAACTACCTAGCAGGATAGGAGGAGCGAATGACGCCACTTGTGGTGGATAAGCCAAAGGAAGATCAGTGACTTGATGAGTTAAAAGAAAAATATCCTGGAAATTTCCCAGACTGTGAAATAACAAAAGTCGAGAGTGTGGTGCTGGAAACGCACAGCAGGGCAGCCAACATCGGAGGAGGAGGATAATCGATGATTCCGGCAAAAACACTCCATGAGGAATGAGGCTGTCAGGTGAGGGGGCTGAGCGATAAATGGGAGACGGTGGGGATGGGGGCAAGATAGCTGAGAGTACGAGAAACAGATCGAAGTGGTGGTACTGGTGATATGTTGCAGCGGAGGGTGGAGTGGACTTTTGGCAAGCAAGATGGTCAGGTAAGACGAGACATGAGGGCGGTGCTGAGTTGGATGCTTGAAACTACGAAAAGGTGTGGGAGAGGAATTGAGGAAACTGGTGAAATCCACGTTGATCCCGTGAGGTTGGAGGGTCTCAAGGCGGAACATGTGGCGTTCTTGCTCCAAGAATCGTTTGGTTAGGGAGTGGGGATGTTGGAGTCACAAGACCTGCATTTCCTTCACGGAGTCGGAAGAGGTGTTGAAGTACTTGGCCATGGGACGTTGGGGTTGTCGGTACCGGTGTCCAGGTGATATTTTCTGATGCGCCCTGCAAGTAAGCTTCTTGTCTCCCCATTGGAGTGGACCATATCGAGATCAGTGTATACAGAAAATGACATGTGTATGAGGGCAAGTAAAACGCTGATAGATGTGAAAGACTGATTTGCGGCCTTCGATGATTGTCAGGAGGAGGTGTGCCCGCGGATTTCCCAAGTCCTGTGGTGGCAGGTCAATGTGCTGGGAGTTGAGAGTGGTATTGTGGGGGGCGTGGACCTGACAAGGCAGTCACAGAGGGTGTGGTCTTTTTGAGACCGGACGGGGTACAAGGGAGATATTTCTCTGTTGAGGGGGTCAGTTTGCATGTCACAGAAATGGCGGAGGATGCTGAGTACATGGAGGTTTGTGGGGTGGAAGGTGATAACCGGGGAGGAGGGCGTCTCTGCCCTTGTTGCAGTTGATGGATAGGATTCAAGGGCGAACGTGCAGGAATTGGAAATTATGCGCTAGATGGTATCTTCACCATGTAGAGTCCAAATTGCTGTCTTTGAAGAAGGATGCAATATGGTGCATTCTGTGGTCGAACTGGTCCTCCTGGGATCAGATGCAGTGGAGGTGGAGGATTTGGGAATGAGGCATAGCGTTTCTAAAGAAGGCAGGCTGGGAGGAAGTGTAGTCTGATGTAATGATGCAGGAAATTCCTGAACAGGTAGCAGGTCATAATCGGTGTTTAGTCCTGAAATGCTAATGGACTGACAGCAAAATATATGTAATATTGGTGAATACTCAGATCGGAATTCAGAATTTAATTCCGAATGCGAGTATCTTCAAGGAAAATGCTAATACCGAAAGTTATTGTCGAACGAAAACTGTGGAAATGCAACAGATTGTGTTGCCGAGAGGATACAAACAGGGTCTAATATGAATAGCACATAAATAACCAGTCGGAGGTCATCTTGGTGTGTTGTAGAGTCAGCCTAGTCACAAAAGCGCTTCAATTGGTCTGGACTTGATAAGTATGTGATTGAATTTTGCCTTTTATGTAATATGTGCCAAATAGTACCTTACACACAGGCAGTAATAAAACCAGCACCTTTGTTGCCAATTACCGCATTCGAAGAACCTTTGAAAAGGGATATGATAGATTGTTTAGGCTATTTTCCAAAAAAGATATTCGTCATAACCAAATTTGCTGACGATAATGGATGTGTCTGCCAGATTTCAGAAGGCAATTCCGTAACAGAGTATCAAAGCAAAGACGATGTTGCAAGACATAGTAGCTTTCATTAGCAAGCATGCAATTCCCAGTGAGATTGAGTGAAACCAATTTTACTGCTCGAAAATTAAAGGAAATCATGGATAGTTGAGACATACAGAACTTCAAATCAAGTGCGTACACTCCTAAATGTCATGAACCCTTGGAAAGATCGTATTAGATCCTGAAGACCTTAGTAAGAGTGCAGTATCAGGATTACCAAAATGATTGGGATAAATGCATCCTGTTCGTATTATTTGCTACTTGGGATGTCCAAAACAAATCTGCTCAGTGTGCTCCTTTTCAATTCATATTTCGACATTAAGTGAGAGTGCCATTGGAACGAATTAATGAAACATTGATATGAAAGAAGTCGGAGATTTCAGATACAAATCCACACTTTATGTATCTTAATTTAGGGAGATCGATTCGCTACAAAGTACCAGAATAGGGCACATCATAAATTTAACCAGGCGAGAGGGATAAAACTCCAAATTTCAGATATTTTCCCGTGGAGATGGCGTCAAAGTACTGTTCGTAGTGATAAGACGTCCATGCAAAGCCAGGTTTAGTTGTTCCAAACAAAGTAAATGACCTCGAAAAGTTGTTGGATCGAACACTGTCCTGGGCATCATCTGGAAGCTCACAGAAAATGTTAACTAGTATGGTTTAAAATCATCTGAATATGGACCTTCCACCTCAGCGAGCAAACTACATCCACCACTGTCTCGGGCATGTCTTGCTAATATAACAAAACCTTGCTATAATAGAGAAAAGCGAATGCATAAACAGATGTTAGTTACAGTCCGCAGAGTGAGAAATCAAATCCAGATGGTATGGAATTTGATATGCCTCAAAATATGTTAAATAATGATGCAGTACTTCAGGAGTGGGATTGTTTGGTGATCTACTTGTCTAAAAAGCAAAGAAACCACTTGGAAGTTTTATTGTAGCACCATAGTGATATATACAGAAATAGAATAGGAAGGACTAATACTATGCTCGGAGGTATAAAGTTGGGAATGCTGTTCCAATAAAAAAAAAACACCCTTACAGGTTTAATCCTCACAAATTTTGAGGATTTTGCTTGTCATCCCAAATGGGCTACATCATTTCAAAATGTTGCCTTTTGTAAAGAAGAACACTCCAGCCACATCTCAAGGACTCATTACCAGAGTTCCAGCAGGATTAAAGAGTTTTGCTATTCAACTAGACAATGGCGTGATCTTTCACAAATTCATAAAAAGATCACATGGTACTTTTGGCAGAGCTGATAATGATTACAGAAAGCAAATAAGTTGAAAAAAGTTAAACACCATTGAATTTGCAAAGGCATAGGTGACGTTCTGGTGATATCATATTGGACGTGGAATGTTAACCCCAAGGAAGGTGAATAAGAAGGGCATCGAGGCATTTTTACGACCATACCCGAAGAAATAGTTGCTTCGAATTTTGGAACTGAAGTTATTTCGTGGACAGTTTGTATCAAACTTCGGCAACATGGTGGTCCCACTGAGGGTTTTCCAACGGAAGAACACAAACGTTTGGTGGACAGTACCACGCCAGGAGACATTTGAGAATTTCCAAACCAGAACTGCAAAAGTTTTAGCTGTACTAATTTTTTTAAACCTTTCAAATTTAGAATCGATGCAAACGATGCAGGGAGTGGAGCTGCATTGATGCTGCAAGAAGGTGATGGAATCTGTGACGATGCTGCCTCTCTTAGAAGGTTCTACTGGCCGTGGTATTATTACCAGACGGTTCATAAAGTCAGATGTTGCGAAAGTTGTGGGTTTGTATCTCGAGAATGTTTTTATATCTTTCCTGTAATACACATGTACATTGAAAGAAGATTGGCGATTTCTCCCAGTTCGGGTTTATTTTGATTTAGTTTGGTTTGGTTTGGTTTTAATTAGCCGTCAGCTTTTGTTGGATATTGGTGAAAGAAACAGCTTCATGGTAATCAACATGTCTCTCTCTCTCTCTCTCTTTCTGTCTCACACACTCTCTCTCCCCTCCCTCTCTCCCTCTATCTCTCTCCACACCCCCTTTCTCTCCCTCACTGACATCTTCTGTGAGCACCTTTGCAAAATTTTAACTTTTTCGCAAGGTTTTTTTATGGAGATGTTACAAGTATTTGGGACATCATCATTAAGTTGCCGTAGTCTCGATTTGATTTTCAAATATTTATATTTTACTAAAGTAGGCTGTGTTTTGTTCTTGCGTGACGTAAATTCTAATTTGCTTGAAACTGGGTGGTTGGGTCAGCTGGATCACTCCGGGTATATGCATCTTAAACCTGCCTAAAACAGCGAGAAAATATTAGGGTCTGGTCGACCTTCCAGGAATCTTTTGAGGGGTTCTACATTGATCCATAACATATTTGAAGCTGGTTGTGGGACTCCTTCTCGAGTTCAGATTTGGGATTGGGATTTCTGGATTTAAAGACAGCGAGTGTGAGTAACCTTTGTTCCAGCTGCTGAAAAAGGGTTGATATAAATATTACTTGGTGTATTAATTTCCCTCTCAGACACTAAGAGTTTATTTTTCGAGATGGAAGAACTGACTTTGAGGGTTTTCCAAAAGATGAATGAGGAAAAGCTGCTGGGATTGGCGGTTAACCTGAAGTTAGAGTTATTTTCGTTCGTAAGAAACGGAGATTAATTACAGTTGTAGCTCAGCATTTAAATTTGCTGGGAAGACAAACGGAATGTTTGCAGATGACTAATCTTCAATTGAGAATGAATGAGCTGAAGGTTAAGGCAAAAGAAAAGAAAGCGGAAAACAAATCAAATAGTTTAAATGTTGATTAAAACTGTTTGGAAAGAGAAAAAAAATATATTTCGATGGCAGAATGAAAAGAAAGACAGAGGGAAGAAAGAGAAAAGGAGAGAGTTTTAACATCTTAAATTGACTGTTCGTCAGGAAAATCAGCTTAACTGTATGGAGAGGAAGGCTGAAGGTAAGCTTAGTGAGGAAGAGTATGAGGATGAGCAAACCTGTGATAGACAACGGTCTGATGTGGATCTGCTTAAGTGTATTAAAACATTGTCTAAATTTGATAAGAAGCACGTAGAGTCTTTTTCCCTCTCATTTCAAAAGGAGGCTAAACAAATACAGTGACAATTTGCCACGAGCCTTTTGTGGATTCGGACAAAATTTGCCGATAGAGCTCGTGAAGTATTTGTATCATTGTCATAGGAGGTATCGGGGGTTAAGAGGTGGTAAAGAAATCCATCTAAAATGCATATGAACTTCTGCCTGAAGCCTGTAGACAAAGCTTAGGAAATCAAAGGAGGGATTCTGGTCATTCCTACATTGAATTTGAAGGAATCAAACAAAGTATTATTGAGAGGTGGAGAAGGGCGTTAAAGTAGAGCAAACCGAGAATGCTCTTACTGAGATAATTATTTCGGAAAAGTTGAAAAATTTGCATCCTGAAATAATGAGAAGTCATATGGAAGAGTACAGAGTTAAAAATACAAGATCAGCAGCTGAAATGGCTCACGACAAAGAATTGGTTCCGAAATGAAAGTTTGGCTTCGGACTTCAGTTTCAGTCTGCGAGGGGAGAAGTTGGGGAAACGAGAAATTCTGATATGGTAAGGGAATGTTTATAGATTAGGAGAAGTAGTGGGAAGTCGTGGGAAGTCAAATGTACGAAAACAGAATATGAGAGTGAATCTTGTTGGAGTGGAAATGGAAAGTACAGTGGAGCCTAAAACGCTGCTCTTGAATATACAAAACGGTTAGGTTAATGAGGAAGGGCCAAATCGTTGTAAACGATATCCTTGAGAAAGTCACGGTTACAGACATTACAAGAGCAGCAGATAAAGAGGTTATGATATTCACGCTATTATAATGTCCCTGTCGAAGTGGTGTCCTTTCTTATCTGTATGTAAGGCCGGTGGGTCATTTCTCACCAACACAAGGAAACTTCAACACAGAAACAAAAAGCGAACTTTGCTAACAGTGCTTCATGCGGAGGCTCACTCCAGTAGGTTGCTGAAACGTCTGGAAATGAACCTTCAAGCTCAGCGAGCAAACCTACATCCGAAACCTCAACCTGAGTTGCAAATGTTCTCAAAACTCGTTATTTCAAATTCTTGTCAAAACAGGAACGAGAATGCATGTATCCCTTCAACAACTAACTGTTGGATGTACCTATTTTGGATCAGCTCGTTTCTAAGCCTTTCCTTTCGTGCAGCTGAGCCTGTACTTTAAGTTTATCTCAAAATTCAGAAAAACCTTTTCTGTTTTATCTGAACATACATGTTTTGAATTCGTAACATCTCCCCCTTAAGAAAAATAAATGAACAATCGTATTGAAAACATAGCTTCATTTCTTTTCCTCCGACTCTTAATACCATTATAATAACATACATATATCCTTTATCTAAGTGATAAAGTTGATATTAATTTGACATACATATCAAACATTGAATCGGTATGCTTCATGAGGTACAATGGAACAGACGCTCTATGTAATTCGGAAGGGGAATTCTTTGAGAAAATAACTGATCAGGAAAACGTTTATCGGGTTGCAGGCCCCTCTAAAAGATTGAACAATTTGTAAAATTCTTTGTGTGAATTGGACAACTTGGTATATTGTTATATAGGAATTAAAGGACGTCAATTGTCAGTTTTGAAAGATTGTGTTGGTCTGTGTATGTAATGGGGAATTGATTCGAAAAATATGATTTTGTCAGTAAATGTGTGAGATGCACATGAAGAACTGACAGCCATTTCCAAATGATAGCACGTTGAGTTGCGATCGCATACAACAATTGGCAGAAATTTTCACAACTAAACGCTGAAATGTAAAAAGGAACCGAGAGAGAAGGAGAGAGGGAAAGCGAGAGTCTACTTGATTTTGCTTTCACTGGACTGAGTGTTAACACCTTGTATTCTGTTATGATTTGTTCATTCGTGGTGACATGTAGTCTTGTGCAATACTTGTTTTCTTTATGCCCTAACACTCGAGATCTTGGAATGTTTTCATTTAGGTCTTCATGTTGTAAAGCCATGGGGATTTTAAACTGTTGTCTGTACTTTTTATTAGCTTAGATTTTGCATGGTAAATGTCAATCCCATTTCAGGTAATTTCTGGACTGATTGAAACCTATTTCTGCCAGGAACTGTTCATTAATGAAAAAAAAAACAAAATTAGGTTGCAAAGATTGGGTAAACCTATCTCTTCGAATCTAAATTAGTCACATTGGAATTTCATTTTCTGGCCAAAGTAAATTTGCAAATTTACGAGGCGAGGAAGATGGAGCGGGCGCATCTTAACACATGGCTGTGCAGCTGTGTCGGAGGGAGGGCTTCAGATATGTAGATAATTGGGATGCCTTCTCGGGAAGGTGGGACCTGTACATGAAGGACGGGTTGCACCTGAACTGAAAACGGACCAATTTTCTGGGTGGAAGTTATGATCGAGTTGTTCAGGAGGGTTTAAACGAGTATGGCATTGAGGGTGGGAACCTGAGCTATATATCAGTGGTGAGAGTTGATGGAGATGAGGCAATAGCAAGAAGTAGCGCAGCCAGAGGGAATGAATTTCCTGGGAATGAACCAATAGATCGGTTAAAGTGTGTTTGCTTTAATGAAAAGAGTATCAGGAATAAAAGTGATGAGCTTAGAGCATGGATCAGTACCTGGTGCTATGACGTTGTGGCCATAACAGAGACATGGATTTCCCTGGGGCAGGAATGGTTGCTGGATGTTCCTGGTTTAGAACATTTAAAATGAATAGGGAGAGGGGTGCAAAGAGGAGGGGGTGTAGCACTGCTAATCAGAGAAGGTATCACAGCTACAGAAGTTACCATTGTCGAGGAGGGTATGCCTACAGAATCAGTATGTGTGGAAATTAGGAACAGTAAGGGAGCAGTCACCTCATTAGGGCTTTACTACAGGCCCCACCAATAGCAATAGGGAGATTGAAGAAAGCATATGTCGGCAGATTTTGGAAAAGTGTGAATGTAGTAAGGTTGCTTTAATGGGTGACTTTAACTTTCCCAATTTTGATTGGAACGCCCTTGGAGCAGATGATTTGAAAGGAGCTGCTTTTGTAAAGTGTGCTCAGGAGGGTTTCCTAACTCAGTACGTTGACAGGCCGACGAGGGGAGAGGCCATTTTGGATTTGGTGCTCGGCAATGAGCCGGGGCAAGTGTCAAATCTCGTGGTGGGAGAGCATTTTGGTGATAGTGACCACAACTGCCTCATATTCTACACAGCTATGGAGAAGGAGAGAAGCAGGCACAATGGGAAGATATTTAATTGCGGAATAGAAAACTATGATGCTATCAGACGTGAGTTGGGAAGCATGCACTGGGAACAATTGCTTCATTGAAAGGGCACTATAGACATGTGGAGACGGTTTAAGGAACAGTTGTTGGGAGTGATGCATAAATGTGTTCCTCTGAGACAGGCAAGAAGGGGTAAGATCAAAGAACCATGGATTACAAGAGCGGAGGAGCTTCTCGTCAAAAGAAAGAAGGCAGCTTACGTAAGGTGGAGGAAGCAAGGGTCTTGCACAGGTCTAGAGGATAACAGGGAGGCGAGGAAGGAGCTCAACATTGTCTGATGAGAGCCAGGAGGGAGCACAGACAAGGTTTAGCAGGAAGGATTAGGAGAATCCAAAGGCATTTTCCACGTATGTGAGGAATAAGAGAATGATCAAAGAAAGAGTAGGGTCGATCAGGAATGGCACAGGGAACATTTGTATAGAGTCTGAGGAGGTAGGGGAAGCCCTAAATGTTTTTTTTTTGCTTCTTCGTTAGTAAAGAAAAGGACCTTGTATTGAATGAAACTATTGAGGAGTAGGTGAGCATGTTGGAATGGATAGAGATTGAGGAAACTGATGTGTTGAAAATTTTGACAAACATTAGGATTGACAAGTCGCCAGGGCCAGACCAGTCATGTCCTCGGCTGCTTTGGGAAGCGAGAAATGTGATTGCTTCGCCGCTTTCGAAGACCTTTGCATTCTCGCTCTCCACCAGAGTCATACCTGAGGACTCAAGGGAGGCAAATGTAATTCCTCTCTTCAAGAAAGGAAATAGGGAAATATCCGGCAATTACAGACCAGTCAGTCTCATGTCTGTCGTTTGCAGGGTGTTCGAAAGGATTGAGGGATATGATTTATGACCATCTGGAAGAACATGGCTTAATTGAAGGCAGTCAGCACGGCTTTGTGAGAGGCAGGTCATGCCTCACAAGTCTTATGGAGTTCTTTGAGGATGCTCCTAGACATGCTGATGAGGTTCGAGCGGTGGATATGGCGTATATGGCCATCAGTAAGACAATTGATAAGGTTCCCCATGGTAGGCTTGTTCAGAAGGTCAGGAGGAATGGGATACAGGGTTATTTAGCTATCTGGGTACAGAATTGGCTGTTCGACAGAAGACAGCGAGTGGTAGTGGAAGGAAAGTATTCTGCCTGGAAGTCAATGTTGGCTGGTGTTCCACAGGGCTCTGTTCTTGGGCCTCTACACTTTGTAATTTTTATTAATAACTTGGATGAGGAGATTGAAGGATGGGTTAGCAAGTTTGCAGACGACACAAAGGTTGGAGGTGTCGTTGACAGTGTAGGCGACTTTTGTAGGCTGCAGCGTGACATTGACAGGATGCAGAGATGGGCTGAGAGGTGGCAGATGGAGTTCAACATGGACAAATGCGAAGTGATGCGTTTTGGACGGCGAACCTGAAAGTGTGGAGGAACAGCGGGATATTGTTGTGCAGGTACATAGATCACTTAAAATTGCCACCCAACTGGACAGGGTTGTTAAGAAAGCCTATGATGTTTTGGCTTTCATTAACAGGGGGATTGAGTTTAAGATGCGTGAGATCTTTAAGCAGCTCTACAGAACTATTGTTCGACCGCACTTGGAATGCTGTGTCCAGTTCTGGTCGACCTATTATAGGAAAGATGTGGATGCTTTGGAGAGGCTTCAGAGGAGGTTTACCAGGATGCTGCCTGGAATGGAGGGCGTATCTTACGAAGAGAATTTGACTGAGCTCGGACTTTTTTCATTGGAAAATAGAAGGAAGAGAGGGGGCCTAACTGAGGTGTACAAATAATGCGAGCATAGATAGAGTTGATAGCCAGAGACATTTTCCCAGGGCTGAAATTGTTAACATGAGGGGTCATAGTTTTAAGCTGTTTGGCGGAGATTATAGAGGCGATGTCAGAGGCGGGTTCTTTATGCAGAGAGTTATGAGAGCATGGAATGCGTTGCCAGCAGCAGTTGTGGAAGCGAGGTCATTGGGGATATTTAAGAGACTGCTGGATATGCATATGTTTACAGAAATGTGAGGGTTCGTACATTTGATTTAACTTACATGAAGATCAATGTTCGGCCTGTTCTGTGCTGTACTGTTCTATTTTCTATATTGTCAATACTGTTTTAACACATAAGCTAATTTTTAATTCCAGAAGATACAATTTTCTCGTTGTACCTGCACTTCGTGAGAATTGCAATTTTGGAAATGAAGTTTTTGAAATCTCATACAATTAATCAAGTAGTGTGGATGACGTTGAATGATATACAGTTATTGAAAGAGATGGAGACCCCTTTCCCTTGTAAGTGCCATTCTGAACAGGTTGTAACCATATATGAAATGACTGTCCTGTGCCCTTTCTATAGATCAGGGAGCGAGGGACATGTGATGTAACCTCTTCCCAACATGCAGTGAACCGAATTGGGGAGAGAATTATGGGAAATAAAATTGACATTCTCAATTAAAGAATGGAAGGATACAGCAGATATCGAATGGACAGATACCTTATCGGCCAATTACAGGAATAATGCTTGTGCTGGGGGATACACTAACGTGCAGCAGATGGAACTCCCAGAATCTGGGAGATGTTAACCTCTGAGTACTAAGGGGCGTACGGAAGGCGAACAAGGAAACAGGAAAAACGTGAATTGATCAGTGCTATGGCCTGTTCCCTTCCACAGAAATGTATTAGTGACATATAGTAAACCACACCCCCTAGCTCTCGGTAACAGATATAGGCCGTTTTGGAACTCGTCAACCTTTGCAAGCAGTGACATTCAAACGTTACAACTCACACTGAAGAACATACTCCATATTCCTCTTTGAAATTTGCCTTTTATTTTCAGCTGAAAATGTGTTGCTGGAAAATCACTTTCTCCTAGAAGATTTTATTTTCAGCTGTCTGATTCGGCGAAGCAGTTCTCAAGCAGTTTTTTTCTCAAGAACGTCTTGGCTACAGCCCCGGCGCGAGGGAGAGCCCTGACAGACCTTTTCAGTTTTATGTTAATGTGCAAGTAATGTGCCACAGGGACCTAACGCAGCAGCATGGCGACATTGGTATATTATTCACCCAAATTTGATCCAGTTGCCGGTGGACTACCTCCCTGCATCGAAATTCTTTCCGCTTTTCACTTTTTAGTGCAGGAGAAAGATGCTGGAGATCAGAGCTGAAAAATGTGTTGGTGGAAAAGAGCAGCAGGTCAGGCAGCATCCAAGGAGCAGGAGAATCGACGGGCATAAGCATTTTTTCAGGAATGTTTTAGTGTAGGCGACTTCTACTTTGACCTTCCACTAGCCCGTACAGCCATGCACCTCACACTCTGTTGTGGTCTTCCTAACCTCTCAGCAGATCCAGAACCTGACGCAAGCTTGCCTGAGCCTCCACGAGGTCGCGATGTTACAGAACCCGTAACTCTTGTTTCATTCCTGCTCCACTTTAAATGCTGCTACATTCCTTGAGGAATCCCCTGACGATTTCACTGACGCTCTGCATGATCTTGAGCTGAGGAATCATTTCCTTACGCTGTATCTCGCCCCGATTTGACAGTCCTCCAATTTTAGAATCTTGCCCTCATATTTTATGCTGATTGATGTTCCTCTGTTTCCCCGGACGGTGTCTGGCAGCCAGGTTATGCTATTGTCGCAGACACTGCTGTTCAGGAGTCGGCTGTTTTTCAGATCCCTGTCTTGGTACAGAAAGCCAAGCTTTTTGCTTGTATTCGAGCCATTGGTAATATTGCCACTTTACAACAATTCCAGGCAGGCAACCGGTGCTACCCATGGTTTTGGCCGACTCTGGTAGCAACAAGCGTTACTTACTAATACAGATACTCCAATTGAAACTGCTCTTTCGGTTAAACATTTCCTGGATGATATTCTGCTTCCTCCTCGATTGGCTGTTATTAAATGCACAGGTGACATAAAGGGGGACACTCTGTTACAATTATGAAATGGCCATCTAGAATCAGCTGGAAACGGGGCGTCTGCGTCAGCCATTGTCGTTGTTCAATCGAACGGGAATCAGGCTCCAAATCACACACAATTGTGGGGTCAAAGGGCATGTTAGATGTAACTGCGATTCAAAATTTACAGAGGGGCGCTTTCAACTCTGAGCATGTACTTTGCAAGTCGATGGAATGCTCGCACTCCTCGACACGAGACCTCCAACACTGGTAGGTCAATTTTGTACTCCTAATTCTGTGTAACCAGTGCTTATTGATTCCTTGCATTCTTAAATTCATCTCGGCAAGGAAAGAATGCTATAGTTATTTCTAAATCCCTGGTGGAACTCGGACTTGAATACTTCAGCTCAAAATTAGCCTTATTCGTCTGAAAAATAACATGGTTAAGCCAGATGGGACTTTTGCCTGTTTGTAGCTTGATTTTATTGAATTACCTAAGCTACAATGCTACAAATACTGTTTAGTAATGGTCAATGTATTTAACAAATGAATTGACACCTTCCCTAGCATTAATTGTAAGGCACAACTGGTAATGAAAGTTAAGCCCCACTTTGGTTTAACAAAAATGAAAAGCACAGAAAATGGACTACATTTTGTGGCTCGAATCAACGCTCAGTGATGTGACTCAGTATTAATTAAACAACAACTGCACTGTTTGTCTAACCCGCAGGCAGCAGGGACTGTGGAACAGGCCAAAGGCATTTTCAAAGAGAGATTACATAATTAGTTCAATAAACGGATTAAACTAGCTCAAAGTATTGCCCTTGGCAATATCACACATGCGAATGACTCCATATTCGTGGACGGGACTGTCAACATCAGAGATAGCTTGTGGTTGGCCAACGAGAACTCCATGGGATGGTCATGATAAACCACTTGTGGGAGTGGACTTCCACTTGATGGGTGAGCAAATACAGAACTATGTGAAATAGTTATCACTTTCTTTGAAGTGTCTTCACTCGCTGGCCAAATAATCTCTCCATGAATGTCATTAAAAGAAAAAAGCGAATCATCAACTTCAGGAAGGAGGACACACCCCTACCTACATCAATGGAGCTGAGGTGGGGACGGTGGATACATTCAATTGGCAAGGAAAGACAATCACTAACAATTTGTCCTGGACTAGTCACATAGACAGAAAGAGGTCACACCAAGTGCACATAAACATGTAAAGTCAATGAGTAATTGTTTGTCCCACTTTCATTACGTTGCATGGATGGATGTGAAAACATGCCCTAGAATATTGAAATAAAGACATTGGCAGACACAAGATAGATCACTGCCCATAAGAATGGATGGGATTTTTGTATGAGGTCGGAAACGAGTCATGGAATATCGAGTCATAGAACACAGATCATAGAACATTAAAATGCATTACGGGCCCTTCAGCCTCGATGGTGCGCCGTCGGATTTGACCAATCTGAAGCCTGTCTAAACTACGATATTCCATTTTCATTCATATGCCAATCCAATGACCATTTAAGTGCCCTTAAATCTGACGTGTTGCAGGCAGATTGGTCCACGCCCCTGTTACTCTCTGAGTCATGAAACGTCTTCTGTCACCTTTCTTATATCTATCACACTTCAATTGTAAGCTATGTCCCCTCGTGATAACCATCACCATTCAGCGAAAATACTACCACTGTCCATCCTCTGCTGTTCATATATGTCTCAATTAAATCACTTTTCAAGCTTCTTCTCGCTAATGAAAACAACCTCAAGACCTTCAGCCTTTCCTCGTAATACCTTCCTACCATATCAGGCAATATCCTAGTAAATCTCCTCTGAAGCCTTTCAAAGGTTTACACATCCTTGGCATCATGGTAGCTCACAAACAGATCAACACAATAAATAGTAGTTAATGAGTTTAAAATCCCCGTACTGAGAACAAGCAAAACGAAAACTTCATTTACAAATACCTTGCAGGGCTGGAACAAACACTACTTTGCACAAACAGGCAGAAATCTCACCAGCAAGAGATATAGACATCAACCGGCCACAAAACGACATGACCCCCTATCACTACTATCTTTGCATACAGATGAGGAAGGACACACATTTTACTGGGACAACACAGCTAGGACAAGCCAAACATAGAAACGCACGAGAATTTCTGGAAGCACAGCATTGCAACCGGAACTGTATCAACAAACACATCGATTTTGATGCCACTTTCCACCCTCTGAGAAAAAAAACACCGGAAACGACATCACCAACCAAAGGAGAACGAAACATTTAAAGAGAAAGCAGGAGATAACACCAGCGTTTCATCGGTGGATGACTAATGATGTCGCCGAATATGGTGACAAAACATCTGAAAATGAACGATTCAGTGAAGCGAGCAAACGTACATCCAAACCACAACCTAATCTACAAATCTTCTCATAACTCGCTTACTGACTGACATGTAATTCCTATGAATAGCCCTATCCCCTTTTATGAAGAAAAGAATAGTATTTGCCAATCTCCAACTATTCCAACTTCTGGAACTATTCCACTGGGCAGTCAAGATGCAAAGATCACTTTCAAAGGCGCAACAATCTCTTCCCTCACTTCCTCTAGTAACTGAGGAACTATCCCGTATGGCCCTGGCGGTTTATCTATCCATGTGGTTATTTTTTCAAAATGTTCAGCACATCCTTCTTCCTCACATCAATCTGCTTTACCCTATCAGTTTGTTTCACGCTGTCCTCAGAAACATCAAGGTCCCTTTCAATACTGAATACTGAAGCAAAATACTTCCTACGCCACCTGGCACAATTTACCACCACTATTCCTTTTCGGTCCACTCTGACCATCCACCTGTCCCTCATGTAGGTGTAGACTGCCTCAGGATTTTCCTTAATCCTACCCGACGAAACATGTTCATGCCCTCTTCGAGATCTCCTAAGTCCATTCTTCAGTTCCTTCGTGGCTACTTTGCAATCCTCGAAAGCCCTGTCTGACCCTTGTCTCCTCAAACCTAAGGAAGCTTCCTCCTTCCTCCTGAATTGGTGTTCCACATCCTTTGCCAACTGCAGTTCTTTCAACATACCATGCCATCTTTGCCTCACTGGAACAAACCTGTCCAGCACCATCAGCAAATGCTTCAAAATAAATCTTCAAACTTCTGTCGTGCGTTTCCTTGACAATATCCGTTCCGAGGTTCGGAACTCCAGTTCCTGCAGAATAGCATTGTAATCCTCGATTCCTCTATTAAACGCTTTCCCATACACTCTGAACCTATCCCTCCCCGTGAGTACAGCAAAGGTCAGGTTGTTGTGATCACTATCGTCGAAATGCTGTTCTACTGAAAGATTGACAACTCGCATGGTTCGTTGCCAAGCACCAAATCAATTATGGCCTCCTCTCTACTACACCCATCTGAATATTGTCAGGAACGGTGGAATAAATAAGAATGAAATGAATAGAATTAAACATGTTTTACAGAAAAAGCAACTGAAAAGTAAGATTTGCCAGCGATTGCCTGTATTGGATAATAATGATATTGAATAATGTAAAGTGTATACTTGATCCTCCGTGATAATGAAAATCGATCATAATACGTAGAAAGATACCACACATTCCTAGATGTGCCCATGTATGTCGTTGGAACGTTCCAGTCTAATATTCTCAGATTCTGATCTCTCCTCCCCCTCTCCCTGCAGCTGCTGATTTCTGTTCGTGCTATCGATAATGCTTCCCCATGTATTATTGGACAACATATTGAATTGAGCCCACTTAGCTGTGAAATATGGAAATTTCCACTGTGATAATGACAATCCATGGAGACGGACATTAATCATAGCCACAGAGCAAACAGGTTCAGTTAACACGCTCCTCATATCACTTTCATATTACAATGAAAGAGAACAATTCGCTTTGGATTGAGTGCGAGCAGCAGCTAAGTTAAGACAGTTTGTTTTAAAATTACTTACCGTAGCGGGCAGCGGTGTTTTTTTTTCTCCCTTTACAGAAAGAGCGGGAGCAGCAGGGGGAAGTGACGAAGACCAGAGGGGCAGCCGGGTAGGTTTTTTTTTCATTTAAAAGCGCTCAGGAGAAGAACCCGAGGCACTACAGAGGTAGTGTCTCCCATCCGCCCTCCTCCTCTAAACTAAATAATAAGACCCGTTGTGGTAAGTAGGTAAGTGCTGCAATTTGCTTGTTGTATTCTTTAGACCCAGTTATTTTTTATATAAAAGGTTACTTTCAGAGGGATGGCAGTGAAGGCAGTGCAATGTTCCTCTTGCAACATATTTGAGGTGAGGGATGCCATGGACGTCCCTGCTGATTACACTTGCAGGAAGTGCACCCATCTCCAGCTCCTCCAAGACCGTGTTAGGGAACTGCAGCTGGAGGTGGATGAACGTAGGATCATTCGGGAGGCAGAGGGGGTCATAGATCGGAGCTTTAGCGAAGTAGTAACTCCAAAGAACAAGTATACCGTTTTGGATACTTGTGGGGGGGGGGGGACGACTTACCAGGGGCAAGTAACGGGGCTCAGGCCTCTGGCATGGAGCCGGTCCCCGTTACTCAGAAGGGAAGGGTGGAGAAGAGCAGAGCAATACTAATTGGGGACTCGATAGTTCGGGGCACAGATAGGAGGTTTTGTGGGAATGAGAGAGACTCACGTTTGATATGTTGCCTCCCAGGTGCAAGGGTACGTGATGTCTCTGATCGTGTTTTCCGGGTCCGAAAGGGGGAGGGGGAGCAGCCCGAAGTCGTGGTCCACATTGCCACCAATGACATAGGTAGGAGGAGGGCTGAGGATGTTAGGCAGGCTTTCAGGGAGCTAGGTTGGAAGCTCAAAGTAAGAACGAACAGAGTTGTTGTCTCTGGTTTGTTACCCGTGCCACGTGATAGAGAGTCGAGGAATAGGGAGAGAGAACAGTTAAATGCGTGGCTACAGGGATGGTGCAGGAGGGAGGGATTCAGGTATTTGGATAACTGGGGTTATTTCTGGGGAAGGTGGGACCTCTATAAACAGGATGGTCTGCATCTGAACCTGAGGGGCACCAGTATCCTTGGCGGGAGGTTTATTAGTGCTCTTGGGGGGGGGGGGGGTTAAACTAACTCTGCAGGGGCATGGGAACCCAGACTGTAGCTTTAGGGTGCAGGACCTGGAGTGTAGGGAGGTTAGGAACATGGCATCAATTTCCAAGGAGGGTGCCTGTAAACAGGAAAGTGGCTTGAAGTGTGTATACTTCAATGCAAGAAGTATACGAAATAAGATAGGTGAACTTGCAGCGTGGGTTGGTACCTGGGACTTCGATGTTGTGGCTATTACGGAGACATGGGTAGAACAGGGGCAGGATTGGCTGTTGCAGGTTCCAGGGTTTAAATGTTTTAGTGGGGTCAGAGGTGGGGGTAAAAGAGGGGGAGGTGTAGCATTGCTTGTCAAAGATAGTATTACAGCTGTGGAAAGGACGATGGAAGACGACTCGCCATCTGAGGTAGTTTGGGCTGAGGTTAGGAATAGGAAAGGTGAGCTCACCCTGTTAGGAGTTTTTTTACAAGCCTCCTAATAGTCCTAGAAACGTAGAAGAAAGGATTGCGAGGATGATTCAAGAGAAGATTGAAAGTAATAGGGTGGTTGTTATGGGGGACTTTAACTTTCCTGATTTTGATTGGGAAAGCTATAGCTCAAGTTCGTTAGATGGGTCAGTGTTTGTCCAATGTGTGCAGGAGGGTTTCCTGACACAATATGTAGATAGGCCAACACGAGATGAGGCCATACTGGATTTGGTTCTGGGTAATGAACCAGGCCAGGTGTTAGAATTAGAGGTAGGTGAGCAGTTTGGGGACAGTGACCACAATTCGGTGACTTTTACTCTAGTGATGGAGAGGGATAAGTGTGCACTACAGGGCAAGAGTTATAGCTGCGGGCAGGGAAATTAAGATGCGGTGAGGCATGACTTAGGATGTGTGGCTTGGAAAAGTACGCTTCAAGGCAAGGGCATAATTGATATGTGGAGCTTGTTCAAGGAGCAACTATTGAGAGTCCTTGATAAGTATGTACCCGTCAGGCAGGGAGGAAAGGGTCGTGTGAGGGAGCCGTGGTTTAATAAGGAATTGGAATCCCTTGTTAAATGGAAGAGGGCGGCCTATGTAAAGATGAGGCGTGAAGGTTCATTTGGGGCGATTGAGAGTTATAAGGTAGCCAGGAAGGACCTGAAGAGAGAACTAAGAGCAGCAAGGAGAGGACATGAAAGGTCCTTAGTTTGTAGGATTAGGGAAAACCCTAAGGCTTTCTATAGGTATGTCAGGAATAAAAGAATGACTAGGGTAGGAATAGGTCCAGTCAAGGATAGTAGTGGGAAGTTGCGTGTGGAGGCTGAAGAGATTGGGGAGACACTGAATGAATACTTTTCGTCAGTATTCAATCAGGAATAGGACATTGTTGTCAATGTGAGTACTGAGTCACAATTAAGTAGAATGGATGGCTTTGAGGTACGTAGAGAAGAGGTGTTGGAAAATCTGGAAAGGGTGAAAATAGATAAGTCCCCTTGGCCTAATGGCATTTATCCTAGGATTCTCTGGGAAGCAAGGGAGGAGATTGCAGAGCCATTGGCCTTGATTTTTATGTCCTCTTTGTCGACAGGAGTAGTGCCAGAAGATTGGAGGCTCCCAAATGTGGTTCCCTTGTTCAAGAAGGGGAGTAGGGATAACCCTAGTAACTATAGGCCGGTGAGTCTCACTTCTGTTGTGGGCAAAATCTTAGAGAGAATTGTAAGGGATAGGATTGATGAACATCTGGATAGGAATAATGTGATTAAGGATAGTCAGCATGGTTTTGTGAAGGGCAGGTCGTGCCTCACAAACCTTATTGAATTCTTTGAGAAGGTGACTAAGGAGGTGGACGAGGGGAAAGCGGTAGATGTGGTGCATATGGATTTTAGTAAGGCGTTTGATAAGGTTCCCCATGGTAGACTACTGCAAAAAATACGGAGGTATGGCATTGAGGGTGAGTTGGAGGTTTGGATTAGGAGTTGGCTGGCTGGAAGAAGACAGAGGGTAGTAGTTGATGGCAAAGTTTCATCTTGGAGTGCCGTCACTAGCAGTGTTCCGCAAGGATCTGTTTTGGGACCATTGCTGTTTGTCATTTTTATAAATGCCCTGGAGGAGGGGTTAGAAGGTTGGGTGAGCAAGTTTGCGGATGATACGAAAGCCGGAGGAGTTGTAGACAGTGGGGAAGGTTGTGCCAGGTTACAGTGGGATATAGATAAGCTGTAGAACTGGGCAGAAAGGTGGCAAATGGAGTTCAATGTAGCTAAGTGTGAGGTGATTCACTTTGGTAAGAGTAATAAAAAGATGGGGTACTGGGCTAATGGTCGGATACTTGGTAGTGTGGATGCGCAGAGGGATCTTGGTGTCCATGTGCACAGATCTTTGAAAGTTGCCACCCAGGTAAATAGTGCGGTGAAGAAGGCATATGGCGTACTGGCTTTTATTGGTAGAGGAATTGAGTTCCGGAGTACTGAGGTCATGTTGCAGTTGTATAAGACTCTGGTGCGGCCGCATCTGGAGTATTGTGTGCAGTCTTGGTCGCCATACTATAGGAAGGATGTGGAGGCACTGGAACGGGTGCAGAGGAGGTTTACCAGGATGTTGCCTGGTATGGTAGAAAGATCGTATGAGGAAAGGCTGAGGCACTTGCGGTTGGTTTCATTGGAGAAAAGAAGGTTTAGGGGTGACTTGATAGAGGTGTACAAGATGATTAGGGGTTTAGATAGGGTCGACAGTGAGAATCTTTTTCCACGTATGGAGTCAGCTATTACAAGGGGGCATAGCTTTAAATTAATGGAGTGGGGGGGGGGGGGGTAGGTATAGGACAGATGTTAGGGGTAGATTCTTTACTCAGCGAGTCGTGAGTTCATGGAATGTCCTGTCAGTAGCAGTATTGTACTCTCCCTCATTATGGGCATTTAAGCGGGCATTGGATAGGCATATGGAGGATAGTGGGCTCGTGTAGGTTAGGTGGGCTTGGATCGACGCAACATCGAGGGCCGAAGGGCCTGTACTGCGCTGTATTCTTCTATGGATGGAATGTATGATGTTCGCTCATAGATGAACCACACATCTTTCAATCTTTTTAATCTTTCTTCAGTATATGTGGGAGTAGTGCCAGAAAACGGGAGTGTTAAATTTGTTCCACACTGATTACAAAAGGAGACAGGGATAAAACAGCAAACCAGCTACCTACAATGACTGGTGGGTACATTTCTCGAGAGCAAAATCCAGGATAAGTGCATTTATTGTTCATCAATTTTGTGTAATTTTGCTCCCTTCGTCATTGCTCCGTGATCAAAGAACATCATTCAGAACATTGAGACAATGGTTCAGAGATAGGAGGATATAGTTCAGTTCCCATATGCCTGTTACAGAGGAATCCGAAGAACCCATTCAGTCCTCATTAGCCGATTGCCACTTGAAGAGTGAGGGAGCTGTAATATTGGCATTTAGATAACTGTTACTCCAGCTGGAGGAGATCGAATTGAAAGGAAACCTGGAGTACACCGTTTTGTTTGTGTTTCTGTGAGCGATAAGTGAATGACTGCTGATAGTGCAAGCGTTGCCAAGCCATTAAATGTTTTATACCAGTTATTAAGGGAGAGGAGGAGGCCATTCAGCGTGTTACAGAGGGACAGGAGGAGGTCATTCAACTCCTGAATTAAGTTCCAAAAACGCAACCAGTCAATTGAGGCCGTGAGGCCCAACAAGTTCACACAGACGTTACAAAGAGTAACCCACCTAGACTAATGCACCTTATACTATGGGAAATCCTGCAGGGCAAATTCACCTGACTAGCATGTTCCTGGATTGTGGGAGGAAATCCATGCAGGCACGATGGGATTATGCAGCCTCCACGCAGCCGGTCACCCGAGGCTGGACCTGAACCCAAGCCCCTTGTGCAGTGAGATAGCAGCGCTAATCATTGAGCCATTGTGCTAGGTTAGCTTGCTGGTCAATCGCTCAATAAAGAAAATCATAAAATACATCATTCAGATGTTGACAATTATTTATAGATACAGGAGAAAGGTTTTCAATCATTAGATGTTCTGAAGAATATGAAGAGGCCATACAGTCTCTCAATATCTATGGACAGAAGCAGAACGAGAACGTCTGGTTGTTTCTAGTCTTCCATTCAGGAGCGGGAAGTGGACATTTATTTTGACAAACCTGCTAGTGAGGAACAGACGGCAGTTATTAAGGATTACGAGATAGTCCCGCAGGATATTCCGGAGGCTCATGAGCCCCGGATATTCTACTACCCAGGAACAGGAGGAGATGACTCAAGCCCAATTAGTATGGTACGCAGGGAGAGAAGAACAATTTGATTGTTGCGTTTGCATAGTTTTCGACTCATTTGGCTCAATCTAACAATAATTAGATTCAGTGTCATTTTCGTTGAGTTTGACAGAGGGAGCTTCTGCACAAGCTGATCTAGTTTTCTGGTGCAAACTTATTGAACTTACTGTGGTTCTGTTCGCCGAGCTGGAAGTTTTTGTTGCAAACGTTTTGTCCCTTGTCTAGGTCACATCCTCAGTGCTTGGGAGCCTCGTGTGAAGCGCTTCTGTGGTGTTTCCTCCGGCATTTATAGTGCCTGTCCCTGCCGCTTCTGGTTGTCAGTTTCAGCTGTCCGCTGTAGTGGCTGGTATATTGGGTCCAGGTCGATGTTTTTGTTGATAGAGTTTGTGGATGAGTGCCATGCTCAGTGTCGATCTGTCGATCATCTACCTTGAACAAGCCTATGCCCCATCACTGTCATTTCTGCAAGCAGCACGTTCCTCTCTCGCGCTCTCTCCCTCAACGAGACCACATCACTAATAACACTGCATGGATTCAGAACTGTGGACTGACTCCTTCCAGACACCTCACCATTTCTCCCCAACTGTATCATAACAACGAATATAGAACATAATAAAATCCTGGCAGGACTTATACACTTAATGGCAAGGTCCTAGTGAGTGTTGCTGATCAAAGAGACCATAGAGTACAGGCTCAAATCTCCTTGAAGATAGAGTCGCAAATGGATAGGATAGGGTAGAAAACGTTTGGCATGCTTTCCTTTATTGCTCACAGTATTAAGTACAGGAGTTCACAGGTCATGTGCCTGCTGCATAGGGCTTGGGAGAGGCCACTGTTGGAATATTGCTTGCAAATCTGGTCTCCACTCTATCGGAAAGATGTTTTGAAACTTGAAAGGGTTTAGAAAAGATTTGTAACGATTTTGCCACGGTTGGAAGATTTGAGCGACAGGGACAGTTTGAATAGGCTAGGCCTACTTACCCTGGAGGGTCGGAGGTTGAGTGGTGACCTTAGAGTGGTTCATAAAATCATGAGGGGCACGGATAGGATAAATAGATAAGGTTTTTTTTCTCTAGGGTGGTGTAGTTCAGAACGAGAGGGCATTCATTTATGGTGAGAGGGGAGACACATAAAAGGGAACTAAGGGGCAGATTTTTCGCTCAGTGTGTGGTACTTCTATGGAATACGCTGACAGAGGAAGTGGTGGAGGCAAGAGCAATTGCAACATTTAAAATGCAGCTGGAGGTGTATATGAAAAGAAAGGGTTTGGAGGGATAAGGTCCGGCTGCTGGCAGGTGGGACTAGATTGGGGTGGGATATCTGGTCGACATGGGCAAGTTGGATCAAATAGTCTGTTATTTGATCCAACTCGACAATTATTAATCCTCGCTTATACAAACTTTTCCAATAATTTCCCCACAAACGAAGTAAGGCTCACTGGTCTATAATTAGTAGGGTTGTCTATACTACCCTTCTTGAACAAAAGGACATTTGCTGTCCTCCAGCCTCATGACACTATTCCTATAGTCAATCATGACATAAACATCAAAGCCAATGGTTCTGCAAGTCTCCGCCCTGGGTTCCGAGGGAATGCTAGCATAAATTCCCCCTGGCCTGGTGAATTATTTACGTTCACACATTCCAGAATTGCTGACTCCTCCTCCTTGTGAACGTCAAACCCGTCTTCTCTGGTAGTTGTTTCTCTTCAGCAATATTGTTTTTTTTAAATTTCTCTATTGTTTATATGGTCGAAAAATAATCATTTCACATTTTCCCTATCTCCTCAGACTCCACGCAAAATTTCCCACAACTTTGCTTGATTGGCTCTAAGACTTTCTCTCGTCATTCATTTCTTCCCGATATGCCTAAATATCCTATTTACTGTAATGCCAACTGACGGCGGCAGAATCTTATTTTTGATGCTCTTACATTATTTTCATTGTTTTGAGCAGCTCATTAAGTTCACATCTACGTCTTCTCTAGTCCAGGATGAATAAGGCCAAATTCTCTCATCCTTCCATTAATTAACTCTTTCATTCCATTTATACTTCTAATTGTTTATATCTTAACTCGTATTTTTCGACAAAGTAATTCTTTGTGTGTGCCTGCATGCGTGTCTGTGAACAGTCTTCTGTAATTGTATTGAAGTGAAAAGAGATGTAAAAGATCTCTTTCGATCATCGTTTGCAAAATTGAACAAGATGATGTTAATGGACTGAAAAATAAATAATTGGACATTTTTGGATAACCAAATAATTAGATATTTTAAAAGAATTAAAATTCAATTTTTCAAGACTGGTTGGCACAGACTTTGTCTCAATAAACTATCATATATGATGACAACATGAGAAATTACTGGAAAAGCTCAGTAAACCTGTGTTGATAAAGCACAGTAAGGCTGGCAACATCTGCGCTGATAAAGCAGATGTTGCACCTATTCAGAAGCAGGATTCCTGGTGCCAAAGACTAGGATGCTTCTGCGCATGCTCAGGAGATGCCATTGGGGAGGGAGAGCAGCCACAAGCTGTGGTGCACTTTGGTACCAATGACACAGGCGAGTAGAGTGACAAGGTTCTCTAAAGAGAGTTCAGGGTGCTGAGTTTAAAAACAATATCTTGGTGATTTAAATCACAAGATTACACCCTGTGCGACGTGGAATTGAGGCAGATATGGAAGGATAGTATCGCTTAAAACGGGGCTCAGTAGTTGGAGGGGGAACGGTTCATATTACTGTAACATTAGGATTTCTTCCGGGGCAGAAGGGACTTGTAATAAAAGGAGTTGTACCTCAACTGAAAGGGCACCAACATCCTGGTGGAGGGGCTCGATACAGCACCGTGTGTGGATTGAAACTGATAATGCAGGAGGCTGGGAACCAAGGCAGCAGATCAGAAATTGAGCAGAAGGTAAAGGTGACTAGGGCAAACAGGCACGACCAGACTAATGACGTTGGTGAGGGAAGAAATCATAGATGTCCAAATGCCCGGTCGCAGTTCCCGAAATGAAGGCGGGAGATGCAGCTGTTGGCATCATTTACAGTGGTGTAGCAGTGCTCTAAAATGTTCTAGTCCCCGGTGACGCAGGTACTGTTCTGGTGGTACTTGGGTAAGGCGTTCCGTAGATTGGCTTGTTTGAAGTTGCCAGTTACAATCAACAGGATCTCGGGGTATTCCATCTCCAAGGTGTTTGTCGTGGAGTACAGCAGATTCAGAGCTTCTTTAATCTTTTCTTGTGGCGGTATGTACACAGCAATTAGTGTAGCAGCGGTAATTCCCCGTGGTAGATAGAAAGGGTGGCATTTGATGCCGAGGAATTCAGGATTTGGGTAACAATATCTGTGCAAACTTTTAATGTACATTCAGCACAAGTTATTGATTAGAAATCAAACCCCTCTACCCTTTTTAACAATTATGTTATCGATTACGTTAGAGCAAAACTGGGACATATCATACTGCACAAAGTAGTTGCATTGCGCAGGATTCGAGTAGGCGCTGGGCTCGTCATATTAACTCTCAATTGTTAATCGAGAGACCAGACTGTGATCTGAGGACTTGAGTTTGAATCCATCCAAGGCAGCTGGTGGAGTTTAAGAAAACATCTTGAATTAAGATACTGATGACCATGAATCGATTGTACGGAAAGCCCAAGTAGTTCATTAAAGTCCTTCAGGAAGGGAACTGCTATCCTTACCTTGTCTGGCCTATTTGTGACCCCAGACACAAAACAACGTTGGTAACTCTAAAGTGATACTCAAAAACTTTGGAAAACAGGCAGTGATGAGCAGACAGAGTAACCAGATATATATTGACAAACTTGTAGAGTGGGGACGAACTTCGCAGACGAGTTGACGAGGCTAAGTACGGCGTTGTCCATTTTGTCCAAAAAAAAAGTTATGATTTAAGTGGAAAACAGAGTCAAAGTACGTGAACAATGGCTTATCTGGTTGTCTTTCTGCATTAATTGCAGAAAGCAGGTGTTCAATTGCAACACTTAATTGGAAAGACAAACGAAACCCGCGGATTTATTGCAGGGGAATTGGATTAGAAATGGAAAGAAGCATTGTTACGAATACATAATGTTTCATTTCCAGACCTGAACAATTGCGTCTAGTTTTGGTCTCCATACTGGAGAAATGCTGTGGTGGCACTGGAGGCATTTCAGAGGGGTTTCACCAGGTTGATTCCAGCCAACAAAGGGCTGCAGTGGAGGGAGTAGCTGAGTAGCTTGGGCTTGTACTTGCTGGAGTCCACACGAATGAGGGAGAGATATGACTGAGGCGCATGAAATGCTGAAGCGGATTATAAAAGTAGACGTGGGAAAGATGTTCACACTTTTGAGACAGTCTGGTCTGAAAGATAATATGTATAGTACCAACGGACCTCGGTTCAAACTTGAGATCAGGAGAAAGCACTTATCTTGGATGATTTTGAATCTGTCGAACGTATTTCCCCAGAGAGCTGTGCAGGAAGAATCGATCAACACTAAAAAAAATATACGTTTCCGTTGGAACACATTCGAAGGGCTGAATTACCGCTCCTAAATCCGACGTTCCTCTCTTGTTCTGATCTGCAGTCCTTTGGTTCTTCACCAAAATGTACGAGGTGGCCAGAGTCTGGGGGTTTGGTTGAGGGAGGTACAGATTTGCTCAGTGAGTGGGGAATAAGACAAAGTTAAAAATTACACAATTCCAGGTTATAGCTTAAAAGATTTATTTGAGCGTACTAGCATTCTGACTGCTGCTGCCTCCGAACAACTTCCATTGACTTGAGCTTCAGAGTATATCAGCGATATCATAAGAGCCACCACGTATATTCATACATTATAGAAGAGACCTAGGTTGTCTGACGGGCCAAGTGTTCATCCAAAGTTTGCATACATTTTGTAAAGTTACCTGCCTCAACTTCCCTCCATACCAAAATCCTCACTCAACCGATTAACGTTTATTTCAAAAGTGTGCTCTCTTGTTCTCTACCCTTCAACAGCTGTGTCTTCACCCTGTCCATTTCGCAAATGTTCTTGTGCCCTTCAAACAGGTTCCCTCTCAACGTTTCCTGCTCCAAAGAAAACGCTGAGCAAACATAGCCTTCTTCATAGTTTTGAGCACTCTGTTGCCTTCGGACTTCCGAAGTTCATTTCCTCACATTTGTAATTGTTAAATGTCATTGGCCAGTGATCAGGCCATCTGAATAATTCATTTATACACCCACCCCAACAAAACCTAACACTTCGCTCTTCATTGTCAACCATCAGGTTTCCAAACATAGAACACAGAGCGCAGAACAGGTCCTTGGGTTCTCGATGTTGCGTACACATGAACTATTCTCAGCTCATCCTCTCCACTATCCCATCAACATCCATGTGCTTATCCAAGGATTGTTTAATTCTCCCTAATTTGACTGAGTTAATTACATTGGCAGGTAGGGCATTCCACTCCCTTACAAATATCTGAGTAAGGAAAACTTTACTTTGTATCATCCACAAAATTATCCACGAAAGGGTATTTTTCAGGAAGCTGCATTTTATGAAACAACACTTCATGGATAGTAAATTGATGATTAAACATTCTATCGTTCACTGGACAGGTTTACCTTCTCTCGCTCTGAAAGCTTAATCCATGCTCTAGAATAATTACAACACAGATGATGATCACTCAGCTCATTATCTCTACACCAGCTTGGAATCAGCTACATTTCCACCGTTATTGATTGTAATATCCCTGCATTCCAACACATGATGGTACCCGTGTCTATTTTGAAATCTGAATATCCTGTCCAATACGAACATTCTTATCAAGTTGCATACCTTGTAATTAAAGGTTAAATATAAACATAATTCCCTACATCACTTTTAAAATTATCCTGTCCTATTGACACTTTCGATCAATATTCCATCTCCCAAGAGCAACCTGTTTCCGTGTGTGTGCGTTATAGTTCATTCTGTACATGAGAGTGAATGCCAAATACTGGCAACTGAGATTATGACTGAACTCTCCTCCTGTCTCCGTCGCTGTTGCTCTCATTCGTTTCTATCTGTTGGCCTATATCGTACTCATTATGCCTTTGGCTCATTAATCCATATCTTTTAATGAGCAAGTTCATTGTTCATATCATATTTCGATTTAGACTGAAGTTAAAAATGTAAATACTGCCCGTTTAAAGTCAATAACCTGCAAAAGGATTTGACCTACTCGACCAATGAGAGTGAAGTCCGGACAAATCCATACTTCCTCTCTGTGGTTAGAGCAAGCCTGTCCAGTGGCAATCTTTTGCTTGTCATGTTTTAATGGAGGAGAAATCAGC
Source organism: Chiloscyllium plagiosum (assembly GCF_037043375.1). NCBI lineage: Eukaryota > Metazoa > Chordata > Chondrichthyes > Orectolobiformes > Hemiscylliidae > Chiloscyllium > Chiloscyllium plagiosum. Next base: position 84,653,037 of record NW_028270175.1, read on the forward strand.
AAAGAAAAATATCTTTATTTTCTGTGCTTTTTTTTTGGTGTGGGGCTGAGAGAGAAATTACATGGTATATTGAGAACACAGCCAAATCATTTGACCTGCGAAAATAAAGCACCCATCATTCTCCCTTTACCGACTTCGTCAGTGCAATTGGTGATGAGAGATGAGATAGTCAGTGATGTCAACATCCAATCCAATCAAGATACTATTGCGAACGGGAAATATTGTAGTGAAAGCTGTGAACTGGAACTGTTTGCTCAGTGACCGCGTTTGATGTCATTCTCCGAGGATTCTAACTGTGTCACTGACCTATTATTAAGAGGCTTGTTTCAGTGATTTATTACATTGTAGCTGCAGATGCATCAACTCCGATACAAACAGGGATCAGCATCTGCAGAGATATGGAAGGAAAATGTATCATATTTGATATTAGGTGTACTACTGATTATTCAGGCGGGTTACTTTCCATTCTTACTGTTATTGGGGCACCTGGTAAGTCTCGCTCTCTCTCTTCCTCTCTCGCTCTTGGTCATTATATGAATTCAAGAACTATATTGACTTTCAATGTTATTTCGATTTTACTCCCATTTGCGAAAGCCTGAAACGAACGTAATCAGTCTTAATCACCAACTCCCCTCATTATCTAACAACTTCAGACCTCTCACACACATCTGAGAACGAAACCGTTCATAATCTCGAGGGCTTCATTTTGTCTTGAACTGATTTATGTCTCAATGTTCTCTCCATTGTGACATCTGTCCTTTACCAGCGTCATTGTATCCCCAGGTTCCACCTCTGTGTCAGTCTTGTTCCTGAGTAAACCATTACCTGTGCCTTGGTAAAATCAGACTTTATGGGTCTTGCTCTCCACCGGCCAAAGTACCAGTTACAAATATTTAGATAACACTATTTTTCTTGTCTCTAAAGTAGCTTCACAATAGTGACACTATGGCAGAATAGTATTGTTGCTGAACAGTATTGCAGAAATGCATGTTATTACATTTACAACACTTTCAATTCCTACCACAACTGATGGCAAAACTTAAATTCAAATTATAAATGCAAATGTCACTCAGAACAACAATACAACACCAGCATTTTGCCTGAAAACCTATCTGTTTCTCTGGTGTCCTTTGCTAAATAAATCTAACTTCGTTGTCTCGTTTGGGTCAAGAGTGACTTCAGATCCCCAACAATGTGCTGACTCTCTACTGCCATGTGGAAAGGCCTCAAAAGCAAGGTCTATTAATGATGGTCTTCATTCTTTTATAAGGAATGTTCAACTTACCACAGAGACAGTGAAAATGAGCTTTACAAGACGATGATGGTACCATGACAAGAGTGTGAAGGAAATGAGTGTTTAATCTGTTGCACTGTGAGAGAGTAAGAGGTGAATGCAGTGCAACATGAGGTTTATTGACCGAAATTCATTATGTTCAAAAATACATCAAAGAGTAAGAAATTGCATATATTTTCCACATGGTACATGATTCCCGGTAGTTCACGGACCTGTGTGGAACCCATATGTTGGTTAAGAGGGAGCTCCAGGCTTGAATGAACTCTCACCATTTCAATGTGCTTTTGGTGTGCGGCTCTGCACTGTTCACAAATCTGTCAGCACACAATGCCTTACTCCTGAAAGAGTTAGCTATTCCTACCATCTTCTGACCTGCATAAGAATACAGTCTGCTTTCTCGGAGAAGGAAGATGCCTGTTTCAGACTTGTCATGTATCATTGACTTTCCATCCTCTCTGTCAACAAACTATGTTAACGTAACATGCCTTTACCATTAGCAATAGAGCCAGGAGGAACTATATGGCAAAGTCTATCGGTACAGTCTCTGCTTCATTGCTTTGTCATGTGAAACATCAATGAAATCTTCTTATTGCTGCGCAGGTGGCTCGATTGGCTGAATGGCCTCGTCCTGGTTCCATGGAAGAGCCACAACGACTTGATTGGTTCCTGGTGAAGACGTGTGTGTGCTGACTGGGCTCTTTGCCTCCCTTTGCAACGAGCAGGTGGGACTGAATGAGTTGTCCCACTTCTTATCAACTCGGTTCGATACGATGAAAGGCTTCTTCATATTACTCTGAAATCAGTTTGCGATGTTGAACGAAATAATTTATTACGGTGATTCGGAGCAGTGTATAGCAGTACTGTTACGTAAATGTTGGTGACACATTCTCCGCACAATCTCGAGTGTTGTCCAGGCCTTGCTTCACTTGGACAAAGCGTGCTTCAGAGCTGAGGGGAGATACATTGTTCTGAACATTGTATAATGTTTAGGGAATACCCATACTTCCGATCTCATGCTGTGGGAAAGATATTTATGGAGCAGCTGAAAATGGTTGTGCTGTGGAAGCAAAGCTGAAGAGCTCCTGTAGAGATATCCCGTGACAGAGATGATTGACGTCCGTTAACCGCAATCGTCACCCTTTGTGCGCTGAATGACCCGGAGCAGTAGGAAGTTTACAACGGATCACATTAAATTCCTCAGTCAAATCCTGCCTTGATATCAGGGCCAGTGTTCATATCTTTTGTCAATGTCTTTCGACCACTGTGTATGTGAGGGGAATAAATCCTTTTTTCTAGAGGGTAGTGACTGTCGTGACTTCCCTATTCCAGAGAGTTAGGGGAGATAGATGTTTGGAAGGAGGAGCACAATAAACATTAAAAGCATTAAAGAAATGAGGGCTGCAGGAATTGGGCCTAAAAGATTATTTGAGGTTTGGAGCAGATCAACCACGCTATTATTGAAGTGTAAATTAGGACTGAGGTGCTGAATGACTTTCTCCAGTTTCTTACGGGCTGGAATCCAGTTACAGGAAAGTCAGTGGTTGCAATCGTCCTCAAATTCTTAATATTGAATGATGCTGTCGGGAGACCAGAGGACTTTGTGCGCAAATTATGTGTGCAGTATTCACAGTGAACCTGACCAATAAATGGAGAGAGGGGAATTTTGTAAAAAGAGAGGAGATGGATGATCCTCGTTGGCACCACATTCGCTTCACAAATACATTTTCGAAACCAATACAAACCGTGAATGATAGTCTTGATGGTCTGAATTGTCTCCTCTGTTTCTGCACAACAGTTATTAAAACCAAGCGGTCGCGACCAGTCCCTGTGTAGCAGATTTTTGGGGCAGAAATGAACATTGGGACACCGGACTGAGTGGCAGGAGAGGGTCATTTGACCCTTTGCCCCTGTTCCAATATACAATAATAACGTAGCTGATCTATTTGTAAAAAAGAGTTATGACTTTGAGATGCTGTTGCTGGACTGGGGTGTACAAAGTTAAAGATCAAACAACACCACGTTATAGTCCAACAGGCTTAATTGGAAGCACTAGCATTCAGAGCACCGCTCCTTCATCAGGTGGTTCATGAAGGAGAGGCGCTCCGAAAGCTAGTGCTTCCAAATAAAGCTGTTTGACTCTAACCTGGTGTTGTGTGATTTTTAAAAAGAGTTGCCCATTCTTAACTATAGTTCATTATCATTGACTCACTTCACTGTCAAATATCTCACTAATACCGCTTCGAATAAATTCAACACGTAACACCAGAACCTTTGGGAAACAGAATACCAACTCAAGTAACTCTTTGTGAAGTTCGATCGATGTTGGAGGGTTACTGTGCCCTTTTCTAGTCCCACTTTTGACGAAGTTTAATTGTTACCAGCTTGGTGATATGGTCAGTTATATAGATATCAGACCACTTTACGTTCAGTGGTCGGGACAAGTTAGGCGGTGTTCTAAATTTGCAAACATAACTAATCTGTTACTAAAGTAAAGATAGTGAAGCTTTGATGGAAAGATAGATGATAAATACATTGTTGATTGAAAATATGCACATCAATATTTATCTTTCTATAAATGCTGAGACACATGCACAGGATCACATGCAGACACAGATTTACGCACACAGAAACACACACATAGGGCTGAACACAAACAGAAGAAGACAACGCTGAAAGAGCTTTGTCCAAATAATTGTTAAACTCATGACAAAAAGAAAATCAGATCGTGCTGAAAGATATTTTGCCTCTGAAGTTATTCTGCCCAGGAAAGCTGCTGGCAATGGCGTTTCCTCCTGGCATTTGACTGAATTCCTGTTGCTGAAGGCAGTGCAGACATTCCAATGAAAGTTCAACAGGAATCCATCACGAGTGGAAACGCTAACTGACGGGTTTTCATCTCGTGTATGCTTCTGCGAGCAAGAACAATGAAAGAGAGGGAGCAATAGGCAGGTGCTCCACAGATATGTTACATGCTCTCCATCTCTGAGATGAAACATACTGTAATGTTATCCAACCACCAACTGTGTCATGTGAGGTCTGTTTGAATATTCACTGGTCGGTATGATACCATCCCTGTTCCCTACTCCAGGTAGGAACGATTTATATTTTGAAGATATTTCACTTCCATTTTTGGACAACGCATGTCTTCATAATATCAGTGTCAAAATGAATAAGTACATTGTTTCCATAAAATTCAATCCTTCGATTTAGTTTCCTATAAAAGCGGAAACATCCATCAGCTACACATATGATATATTCTATTTAATATCGTCTATGTTTCAATATGAACATCTCTCATTCTCAGCCTTGAAGTATTGTGAACTTGTGGAGGTTTTTGAAATCATGACGGACATGAACACAGTGAATAGACATTTTTACTAGAATGGAGAAGTCCAAAACTAGTGGGCAGATTGGAAAGGTTTAGATGGTTGCTGATGAGTAACTTTTTGTCAGCAATGTGTGATGCGTTCATGGAATGAGCTGCCAGAGGAAGTCGTGGAGGCTGGTGCAATTACGGTAATTGAAAGGCATCTGGATAGGAATATGAATAGGAACGGTTAAGAGAGATATGGGCCACATGCTGGTAAATGGGATTAGATCAGATTGAGACGTCTGTTCATCACGGACGAGATGGATTGAAGTGTCCGTTTCCATGTGCATGACTCTTTGACACCCATAAGACCTTAATTCTATGAACGAATGAAGTGTACATATGTGAAAAGACTCTGAAGCAATTGATTTTTTTTTTCAGTTGAGGGAATCATAACTCTACCTCATACATCAGATGTGATCTGAACAGTGGCATGTACAAATGCAGTAAAACATCACGATGATTATACCTATAACATTTGCATGAAGCAATATCATTCCAAATGCCTGGCAAATCACGAGCTGCATTTGCAGATTAACTGTGTGTGAATCGTTTGCCAGAAACACATGAATTCCTCTGAGTCACTGAATTCTGTGACCTCTCTCAATGTATGGCGTTCACTGCTGTGTTATGTTTCTATCATAGCTCAAACATCCCATAACCCACATTATTTATTTTTTGCTGAACGTTTGTTCAGCACTAATCTGAACGTTCAACACTAATCTCCCCAGTCTATATACCAATGCAGACCCTCCATCTCCAATTAAACGACTATCTTAGTGAATGAGTTAATTGAGCTCCAATCCAAACAGTCTCCTAATCCAATTCATTTGTGTACGTTGTGAATAGTTGATGATCTCACACGGGTGCCTGAGGCACTCTACCAATTTATAGCTTCCCAACCTGAAAGTAAACGTTTCACCCTGCAGTTTATTTCTTATTATCTACCCAGTGTTCCCTGTTGCTGTGTAGCAGGCTAGAACATTGGATAGCCTCACCCTGTGCTGTGCAATTACATAAAATGCAGAATGCATCATTTTACACCCGCATAACACCCTCGAGGGCACAATGGTCTCCTCCCATCTCACCAGAACGATACTGTCTGGCTGAATGGAATCTTCGCCAAACTCTGTAACTGCTTCGTGGTTAGGTATTGGAGAACATGGGATAGGAGCAGTAGCTGACCTTTCGGACCATCGAGCCTGCTCACCATTCAGTATTCTCTGATTGTGATGTGATTGCGGCTGAAAATCCTTTTCCTGTTTTTCCCAAAAAGCACGGATTATGTTGTTCTGTGGAACTCAAACTTGAAAGTTTTCAGTAACACAGTCTCACTGGTGTTTGAAGATGGGAACAGCAGAGAAACCACAACCGAAAAGAGAATGGAAGATTCCTTCTTTGTCTGAAATGTGAAGGCCGCTTATTCTCTGAAGTGCCTTCCCCTCATACCAGTCACAACACGTTTGAGGCACAGGGCCAGAACAATGAGAAAGAGATATAGCCATCCACCCTCTCACACTTGTCCACATTTGCATTGACACTCGACAATTAAATACTTATCAATTCAGCCTCCAGTGAACTTACCGAAAGACAACTCTGGATACCATAATTTCGGAGGGGCGTAAGAAATTGGAGCAGATTTAGGCCCTTCGCCCTATCTAGTCTGCAGTACAGTTGATTTATGCTGAAAGGTTTCTGAACCCTATTATACTGCATTCTCCAACTGAATATTCGTTTCTGTTAATGAAAAATATAATTACTTTTGTCTGAAATGCATGATTTAGTGAACTGGTCACACTGCAGTTTAGAATTGCTGAGCGAGACAATGAATGGGTGAACGAAAGGCAGAAAAGAAAACAGGACTAAAGTAGTGCAGGTGACCCCTGCGGTCATCTCCCTCCAAATCAGGTTTACCGTTTTTGGATACTGTTGGCTGAGGAAGGGCTTATGCCTGAAACGTCGATTCTCCTGCTCTTTTGATGCTGCCTGACCTGCTGCGCTTTTCCAGGAACACATTTTTCAGCACTGATCTCTTGCACCTGCAGTCCTCACTTTCTCCTCCTGTTGGGTGAGGGCAGGGAAAGGGAGCAGTTGCCAAGATCATAGCACATGGTTGGCACTGCTGTTCAGAAAGGCGGGAAAAAGTATCATAAGTCCATAGTCATAAGGGATTCCATTGTAATGGGAGTAGATAGGCGTTTCTGGGGACGAAAACGGGACTCCCGGATGGTATGTTGCCTCCCATGTGCTCTGGTCAGGGATGCCACCGGTCGGTTACAGAGAATTTTAAAAGGGGATGTTGAACAGCTAGTTGTCTTGGTGCAAACAGGCACCAACGATATCAGTAAAAAATGAGATGAGGTCCTGAAAGCAGAATTCAGGGAGTTAGGAGAGAAATTACGAAGAGAACTGCAGTGGTCGTGATCTCGGGATTATTACCAGTGCCACGTACTAACCAGCGTAGTAATGAAAAAATAGACAGGATGAACACGTGGCTTCAGGGATGGCGTAAGAGGGAGGGGTTCAGATTTGTTGGTCATTGGGACTGGATCTGCAGAAGGTTGCACTGATACAAAGTGGACAGTCTATATCTGAACCACTGTGGCAAGAATGGCCTAGGAGGCGGTTTTGCTTCTGCTGTTGGGGAGGTTTTAAACTAATGTGGTAGGGGACCTTGAACGAGAAGAAAATACAAGTCGAGAGCGAGGTGGAAACTGGAGATTGTAACAATCATGAAGATAGCTTTAATAGGGGGAAGAGTAGGCATAGAGCAGATGAACGCAAAAGAAATGGCCTGAAGTACATATACTTTAATATAGACCCATGACACTAAGTGCATCCCAGTTAATATTGGGAAATGTAAAATTTCCCATCACAACCACCCCATACCTCGACAGCTTTCCATAACCTCTTTACCTATTTGGTCTTCTACCTCACGCTCACTGTCGGGAGGCGTGTAATAGAGCCGCAACGATGTAACTGCATCCTTCCTATTTCTGAGATCCACCAAGAATGCCTCACTACTCAAGCCCTCCATACTATCCACCAAGGTGCATGGTGGGTATGGCAGATGAACTTCGGACTTGGATTCGTGCCTGGGAGTATGACGTTATAGCAATCACAGAGACGTGGCTGAAGGAAGGACATGATTGGCAATTAAATGTTCCAGGATATAGACGCTTCAGACGGGATAGGGAGGGAAGTAAAAGGGGAAAGGAGTTGCATTGCTGGTCAGGCATCAATTCATGGCTGTGCTCAAGGAGGATACTATGGAGGGCTTGAGTAGTGAGGCATTCTTGGTGGATCTCAGAAATAGGAAGGATGCAGTTACATCGTTGCGGCTGTATTCCACGCCTCCCGACAGTGAGCGTGAGGTAGAAGACCAAATAGGTAAAGAGGTTATGGAAAGCTGTAGAGGTATAGGGTGGTTGTGATGGGAAATTTTACATTTCCCAATATTAACTGGGATGCACTTAGTGTCATGGGTCTAGATTGGATAGAATTTGTAAGATAGAATTTCTCTGGAGAGTTTTCCAGAGAAGTGTGTCATACTCCGATGAGTGAATGGACCTTGTTGGACGTGGTGTTAGGGAATGAGCAAGGCTAGTTGGTATAAGCTGTGGTGGGGATTTCTTTGGGAACAGTGACCACAATTCTGTAAGGTTTAGAACTCGTAGACAAAAATGAGAGTGATCTTTCGGGAAGATGACTAAACTGGGCCAAGGCTAATGATATCAAAATTAGGCAAGAGCTGGGAAATGTGGATTGAACACAGGTATTTGAAGGGAAGTCCACATTTGATATGTAGGATTTAGTTTAAATATAGTGCAAGATAGGCAGATACATTTGAAAGCAAAGGACAGTAAGTGCAAGATTCGTGAACAGGAGAAATCGTACGAATAGCCAAGTGGAAAAGGGAACTACGTAAGTTCGAGGCAGCTAAGAAGAGAACGGGCCCTGGAGGAATATTGGAAGAGTAGGACCAGTTTTAAATAAGGAATCAAGCGGGCTAAAAGGGGTCATGAAGTAGCTTCAGCGAGCAGAATTGAGTAGAATCTTAAATCCTTTTTTCCTTAAATAAGAAGCCAATGTGTACCTATGGAATGGATTGGTCCAACAAAGGATAATGAAGGAAGGCTGTGTGGCGAACCTGAGAGAATGTGTGAGATTCTGAATGATTACTTTGAATCAGTGTTAACTGAGTTGAGGGACATGATGAATTTTGAGATTGGAGATAGAAGATTGATTGCTCTGGTAACATTGGCATAAGTAGGGAAGTTGTGTTGGATAGGCTATAGGTTATTAAGGTGGACAAATCACCAGGACCGGATAGGACCGGGCACTAACAGATATATTTGGAACGTCCTTAAACACAGGTAAGGTGCCAGTGTACTGGAGGGTGTCTCACATTGTCTCCCTGTTCAAGAAGAGTAGTAGGCATATCCCAGGTAACTAAAGACCAGTGAACCTGCGGTCAGTCGTACGAACGTTGCTGGAGAAGGTACCGAGTGATAAAATCTATTTATATTTGGAAAAGAATGTGCTTACCAGTGAGAGGCAACATGGTTTTGTGAGGGGGAGTTGCTGCCTTACCAATTTAATAGAGGTCTTTGACTGAGTTGGTAGATGAAGGAAGAGCTGTAGATGTTTCATACGTTGACTTTAGTAATATATTTGGTTATGTTCTCTAATAGAGAAAGTGATGTCACATGGTATGCAGAGTGTTCTAGCTCAGTGGATAAAGAACTGGTTGAGCAACCACAGACAGAGAGTAGTAGTTGACGATAGTTTCTCGAAAAGGAGAGAGATGACCAGTGATGAGCCACATGGCCACTGTTGCTTCTGATATACACACATAAGCTGCAAGAAGACACTGTTGGAATGATCAGCAGGTTTGCAGATGACACGAAGATTGATGGAGGAGCAGAAAGCACAGGGGACTGTCAAAGAAAATAGGAGAATACAGATAGACTGCAGAGTTGGGAGGAGAAATGGCAGATGGAGTTCAATCAAGGCCAATCTGAGGTGTTGCATCTTGGGAGACATAATTCCCATAGCGAATTATACAATAAATTGAAGAGCCTTGGGAAGAGTTGATGAGCAAAGAGATCTGGGAATTATGGTCCATTGTACACTGAATGTTGCAGCATAGGTGGATAGAGTGGTCAATAAGGCATATGGTGTTTGCCTTCATCGGGCGTGGCATTGTGTATAACAGCTGGCAGATCATGTTAAAATTCTACGCGACATTGGTTCGGTCACACTTAGAATACTGTGTACAGCTCTGGTCGCCACAATACCAAAAGAATGTGGATGTTTTGCAGAGGATGCATCGAAGGTTTACAAGTTTGTTGCCTGGTATGGAAGGTGCTAGCAATGAAGAGAGGTTGAGTTGGATAGGTTTGTTTTCATCAGAAAAAAGGCGATTGAGGTGGTACCTGTTTGAAGTCTACAAAATCAGAAAGGGTATGGACAGGGTAAATAGAGAAAATATTTTTCCCAGAGTGAAGGATTCAGTAATGAGATGTCACGCTTTCAAGGTGAGAGGTGAAAAGTTTAAGGGGGATACACGTGGCAAGTACTTTTCACAGAGGGTGGTAGGTGCCTGAAACACGTTGCCGGCAGAGGTAGTAGATGCAGGCACGGTAGATTTAGCTACGATGCGCCTGGACAGATGCATGAGTAGGTAGTGAGCAGAAGAATACAGATGCTGAGGAATTGCAAAACAGATTTAGACAGTGGATTTTGATTGGCTCAGGCTTGGAGCGCCGGAGGGCCTCTTTCTGAGCTGTACATTTTCTTGTTTATTTGATTGTATCAATGTGTGTGGGTGTATTCATGTGTTTGTGTTCGCCTGCAACAGTCCATAACTGTGAGCCTAACTGCGTTTGTATGTGTTGTGTGTATTAGTGTACTTATCGATGTTTACATGTATCTCTGTCAACATCTCTGTGCACTGAGGTACTGTGTGCTAAACAGATTTTCTTCGTTGTTTTTCGCGTCAATACACTGAAACTGGGGTCAAGGCCCCTCTCTCACCGTCTCTCTTTCTGTGCATTTCGTGATAAGATGTACACAAAACCGCCATCTCCTAGCCTCCCATACCTCTGCACAAGTGGTAGTTACTGTTTCGTGAAAATACATCAGTTACTTTGACACATTGCACGTCTGTTTGATTTTTTAAATAGTGTCTTTGGAAGCACAGGGCAGATTCATCCGAAACATAGCGATGTTGTTCCTGAAATATTACTACCAACATCGGGTCTGCTTCTGGACAGTTCAATCGTTTCTCAATTTGAAAGGTTGTATTACAAACATTACAATTTCAAGAACGTAGAGTAAAATTCATCTCAGCTCACTCGGAGTTGCTCGGATGCAACTGCAGTGGAAATACCCTTTAACGTGTACAGTCCGTGCCAGGAATAATGACCAAAGACAAATAATTTCCAAGTTGCAGACGGCACACAGACATTTGTCTATATTGGCATTTTCCACTTTGAGGGTCCTCAGACCAATTGCAATCCGCTGCATTAATAGTTCACTTTGGCGGTTTGAAAATGTTATATAACGAACCATTTAAGATGATCTTGTTCTCAATCTTGTGATTGTCTCCTCTGTGTCTAACTCCATTAATGTTTCCGGTTTACCATGCACTCTACGTCATGTTGGTGAATACCGACTGTCGTGGCAGCAGCCACAGCCTCTTTATTCAAATACTATCAAACATTTACATCGTCGTCAGGTGTTCACGTAGCAAGAAAGATTGACGTGTTGGATAAATGTCATCCCCTTGATACACAGTTCAAACTATCCCCCACACCACTCGCCAACGTGAAGACAATGGTGCCACTGGAAGTATCATGGGAGATAGAGCAACACTACCGATGTCTGATCGTGTCTGAGTGCACAATGTTTCACTAAGTCCTGAAATCTGTCTCCATTCATGTAATATACAGACGTTTACTTTTCCTGAAAGAAAAAAAAAACAGCTTCACGGTTGTTCACGTTATATTCCAGCTACCAAATTACTGTCTGTTTCCACTTTTTCTTGATAACTTAATTTCCTGCCTATCCCAGTCAGAAGGCATTTTTTCCAGTTGCCTAATCCGTTGATATTGGTTGCAAATAGTTGAGGTCCCTGCACTCGTCGCTGTGCCACTGCAGTCATCAATTTGCTTAAACTAATAAAGATAGTTTTAATACAATTTATCCCTGGTCCAGGATCAGTAAGCAGCCACCCGCCGTATTCCTGTGTAGCAGCATTGAAAGACTGAATATTCCCTTTCATTTCTTTTCTAACAGTCACGAGACGTTAAACGATCTGCTCCAGTTCCCGAGTAACTCTCGAATGGCTGAATTGCCTCATTTTGCTCCTGTTTAAAACTCTTGATGAGCTTAAAAGACTAATTCAGGATAGGTATTATTTTGAATGGTGCTGGATCTTTGGCAGCATCAGTGAACAGCCCACTTTTGACTTTATAATGGAGGGAAAGACATTGATGTTGAAACTGCTGATGGAAGTGCCACAAGGATGTCTAATTTCCATTTGTTCAGTCCTTTAGAAGTATGGCCTACTTCGCAGGAGGTCGTGCCAAAAACCACAGTGGGTAATATCTTCAATATGAGGCTGAGACATTTTCCTCTGCCAGGACTGAATGCTGGCTTCTCCGACAGACCCTTTTCGGGAAGTTCCATCTGTGAAAGCTTGGTGAGAATGTTTCCCTCTTGTTGGTTCCCCATTTCTTCCAAGATTCTGGTTGCTATTTATTTAAGGACTATCACTGCTCAGGCAGTGCTGGGCCTTTGGAGACACCCTCGGTAATACACAATGAAGCCCCACACCTACAGTACGTTATGTGTCATTGCCACCATCAGTGCTTCCTCTGATTTGTTTTCAACATCTACGAAAATTGACATTTCCCTGAGGGTGTACACGATCAGGGTGTTTTGCTGACCATCTGTGATGAGGTTTCCCGAGTTCTGGAATCAATGCTGGGAAATTCCAGGGTAACTCCTTCCCTGAATGTATCCTACGGTTCCTCCACCAGTGATGGGTCTGATCTGCCGGTGGGACAGGATATTCGCAGGAGTGGTGATGGGGCTTCACGAAACCTTCCCATCTGATCTGATTGTGTGTGTGTATGACAGTGTTTGACTGTTTCCTGACCGAGTCAATACGACGGAGAAAGTCGACAATGGAGAAAAAACTAATGGGCTAAAAAATTGAACGAAAGGCACTCTGTCTGAATGTCCGTTTTATTCTCAAAACAGATTGAGGAAATCAATGCATACATTGAGGGAAATTGATTTGCTTTAATGACATTAGAGAGATATGACTACAGGATGACCGATATTGGGATTTGAATATCCAGAAGACCTTATAGCGGGGACTGCTAGACAGAACTGGAAAGGTGCTGTGGGGAAATAACTGAATAAGTTATAACACCGGTGTTTTCATGAAAGATAAACTTACATCATTTTTTGAGCTATTATCTTTATCTGATAAAGATAAAGAAGTGATACTTGAATTGAGTTTGGGGAGAAATTCCCATGAGGCTGAGTGGGTCTCACCAAATTTGATGGGGAGAAGGGCCTCTGTGATGTAGTTTTTTTTTGTGACTCCATCTCATTCTATACTTAACATTGCCCGGATCATTCCATAACCGACATTCTCCGGAACATTCAATACACGACATTCCCTAGAACATTCTGTAATCAAATTTCTCTGGATATTCTATCCCTGACATTACCTGTGAATGGCCGGACGTCACTAATTTGAACAGAAGATAAGATCCCGAGTGAAGATATCCCGTTCCAGGGAGAAGGAGACACTGTTCCGAGGTCCCCTCTGGCAATTAAATGAGTGAATACGTTTTCCCTGCATTTACATTTATTCACGAAACAGGATCGATCAGAATTTAGACTACAAGACAGAAATTTCCATACTCCCTTTGTCTTAAGGAACTGGGAGATAATCCTTCAGGACAACAATGTTGGCAGTCTCCATATTCGGAGACGGAAAGAAGTTACCTGTGTCTGCTCTCGAGTGATCGAGTGTGTGTGAATGTTCTCTAAATTATCTGTTCTTATGGATGTGTCTCTGTGCGTCTGGGGAACGAGAGGGTTTGTGTTTTATGACACTTTTTTTTCAGTAAATCAGACCTTCCGCTTTGTTACTTTAGCTCCAAGTCTTTCAATAAATCTCTACATACAGTGACATGTATGAAAATCCCACTGGGTCCTCAATCAAACTGGTAACTTTGACTCCAGGCTGATGTAGAACATGTTCGCTGTCCTTCCTCTCAGTTAACGTCATGACGATCTATGTCCTGCTTTATAAAGATTATGGATTCTCCCCATGTGTGCGACGTTACTTTGGGGCCATGGCAGCGGCGGATCAACTGGTTATTATCCTCGACCTTGTACTGAGACACATTCCCATTGCTTACCGGGAGAAGTTTTATTTCCTGTTCGACTTCCCTGTGTGTAATATCCACGCCGTCCTGCTTTATGCAGCCACTGACTGTTCTGTCTGGTTCACCGTCACTTTCACCTTTGATCGGTTTGTGGCCATTTGTTGCCAGAAGTGGGAAAGTAAATATTGCAGTGAGAAAACGGCGGCTGTGGTTCTGGGAGCAGTGACTGTGCCTAGCTGTATAAAGAACATTTTCAGATATTTTATATTCGAAGCTAGGTATCAGCTGGGGAACGACCCCTGGTTTGGCGTAGAGACTCAGGGCTATCACCAATAGAGAGAGTTGGATGACGTTAGATAGAAAGAGAAGAAGTCAGGAGAGTGAGAGGGTGTGAATAGGGAGTGGAGATAGAGAGTGTGTGAGGGCTTTGGGAGAGAGAGAGTGGAATGAAGATAGAGAAAGTATGTCAGACAGAGAGACAGACAGACAGAGAGTGGAAGGTGTTTGCAGAGAGAGAGAGCGAGAAAGAGAGAGAAGATGGGAGTGGTTGAGATGTCGAGATAAAAAACAGAGAGAGAGGGAGGAGAGTAGAGACTGATAAAGAGAATGAGTATGCGATAGAGAGAGGGAGAGAGTGGTGGAGAGTGAGGGGGAAGAGTGTAGGAGTGGGCTAGACAGTGTGTTGAGAGAGAGTGTGCGGGCGGCAGAGAGAGAGTGTGGGAGGTATGTAGAGAGAGAGAGATTGGGTGAAGAGAGTGTGAGGTTGGTCGAGATAGAAGTCGGGAGATAGAGAGAGCAGGGGAGAGAGAGAGAAAGGCTGCTCGAGAGAGCAAGAGTAAGGCGTTGGCGAGGGAGAGCGAATTGCAGGGAGACAGAAATTTGAATGAGGCAGAGAGAGAGGGGAGCTTGTGGGAAGTGTATTGAGATAGAGAAAGTGGGAGCAGGGTAGACAGAGAGAGACAGAGAGAACGTGTTTGAGAGGTAGAAATAATTTGGGGAATGATGAAGAGAGAGTGGTATTCATTTAGAGAAAGAGAGTGAGGGAGGGATGTAGAGAGAGAGTAGAAGCGGGAAGAGAGCGCATGAGGTCAGCAGGGGTGCACAGAGAGAGATAGGGAAAGTGGTGAAGATAGAGGGAGACATTCATGGGGTTAGAGAGAGCGTGGAAGTGGAGTAGAAACGGGGGTGGAGAGATTAGGTGAGTGTGAAGTGTTTTGAGAGGGAGTGGGAGAGGGGTAGAGAGAGATCGAAGCGGGAGAGAGAGAGAGTCGGTGTGGAATGAAGAGAGATTCAGAGGGTTTCGTGATAGAGTGAGTGAGATTCGGGTAGGGAGATTGTGGAAGAGAGGTATGGAGAGAGGGAGGCGGAAGAGAAAGAGTGTGCGGGGGTGGAGAGAAAGAGAATGAGAGGGTTTAGAGAGGGAGAGAGTGGGAGGAGAGCAGAGAGAGAGTGACTGGCAAAGCGACAGACAGAGAGGCAGCAAGAGCAAGTGAAAAGGTTTGCAGAGAGAGAGAGACAGAGAGAGGGAGCGGGAGAGAGTGGTTGGTTAAAAGAGAGAAACAATGAGTGGGAGGGAAGTGAGTGTAGAATGGGAGTGGGGTAGAGACAGTGGGAAGGGTGTAGAGAGAGAATGGTGGGTGAGTATTACGAGTGTGGAAGGATGTAGACAGAGAGTGGAATGGAATGCAGAGAGAGAGTGGGAGGAGGAGAGAGACAAACAGAGAGAGCCAAGAGAGAGTGGGAGGGAGGCAGCGAGACCGAGACAGAGAAAGAGCGGAACGCGGATGGAGACAGTGAGACGACGAGGGCAAGACAGAGAGAGTAACAAGAGAATAGGCGGTCGTTATAGAGAGAGAGAGTGCGGGAGTTTGAGAGAGGGAGTGGGGCAGAGAGTGAGCGATTTGGGAGGAGTAATGAGAGAGCGGGAGAGTCAGATGGTTTTGAAAGTCAGAGAGGGAGGCGAGTGAGATAAAGGGCTTGAATAGCGGTTGGTAATGCAGAGAGTGGCAGGATTTTGAGAGCGAGTGGGATGAAGATGTAGAAATAGCGATTGCGAGAGAGACAGACAGAGAGAGTGGAAGTGGTCAGCAGAGAGACAGTCAGGGAGACAGTCTGGCATGGAGCGCATGAGGGGTAGAGGCGAAGACAAAGAGAGAGAGGGAACTGGAGAAGAGGGAGGGAGTGGGAATGGACCTGAGGGAGAATGGGAGAGGATGGAGAGAGAGTTGTGCGTGCAGAGAGAGAGAGTAGGAGGGCTGTGAAGAGTGAAGGAGTAGAGAGAAAAAGGGAGGGTGGTAAAGAGAGAGAGGCAGGGGACTGCAGAGAGAGAGGGTAGGGAGGCAAGCTGAGAGAGCGAGGGGATAAAGAAAGGCCGGGTAGACAGAGATATCGGAGGATGGCAGATAGAAAGAGGGGGATGCCGAAACAGAGAGCGTTGGAGGGGGAAGAGACAGAGGAATAGCGTGGGGAGCAGGGTAGAAAAAGACAGAGAGGAAGTGTGGGAGGCAGTAGAGAGAGAGTGCGGGATGGGAGAAAGAGAGAAAAGGTGGGATATACATACAGGGAAACAAAATGAGGGAGGTTTGTCGAGAGATAATGGAAGCGAGAAGAAAGTGCTTGACATTTGGAAGGGTGCACAGAGAGACAGAGAGAAATTGGTGTGGGTAGAGTGAGAGTGGTGGGGTCGAGAGCGAGTCGGAGAAGGGTAGAGAGAGTATCAGAGAGTGCAAAATGTTCAGCGAGAGAATGTGGGAGCGCGGTAGAGTGGGAGAGGGACGAGGGAGAGCGAGAGTGAGTGGGGGTTGAAGAAAGAGAATGGGAGAGTTTAGAGAGGGAGAGATTGGGAGGATGGTAGAGAGTGACTGACAGAGTGACAAAGAGAGAGACCAACAGCAAGAGAGAGTGGAATGGGGTTTTCAGAGAGACAGAGAGAAACAATGGGAGGTTGTAGAGAGAGAGACAGAGAGGGAGAGAGATTGGTTGGAGTGTACAGAGGAAGAGAGAGAGTGAAAGGGTAGTAGAGACAGTGAGAGTAGGAGTGGGGCAGAGAGAGTGAGAAGGGGTACAGACAGAGAGAGTATGGAGGGGTGTACATAGAGGGTGGGAGGGTGTAAAGAGAGAGTGAGAAGGGGTAGGTAGAGAGACGGAGGGGGTGAGAGAGACAGAATGGAGGGGAGAGAGACAAAGAGAACGGGAGAGAGATAGAGAGCAAGAGAGAGTGGGACGGAGGTACCGATAGAGAGACAGAGAGAGTAAGTGTGTGACGCAGATTGAGAGGGAGAGATGGGGAAGCGAAGAGAGAGAGTAGGAGGGAATTAAAAAGAGCGGAAGTGGGAGGGGGTTAAAGAGAGAGTGGGCGAATTTTAGAGAGACCATGGAAGGGGAAGAAAGAGAGAGAGTGTGGAACTGGGGTATAGAGAAATTGAGATTGAGATTGAGAGTGAGGCAGGGAGATAGATTGGGGAGTAATAAAGAGAGAGAAGGGGAGTGGATAGTGTTACAGAGAAGTGGAGGACGGTGGGAGAGAGAAGGTGTGGAGACAGATTTGCATGGAGAGAGACACACACTGAGAGAGGAGGATCGAATAAAAATAGAGAGGGAGATAGTGGTGGAGGTGGAACGCGAAGGACCGAGAGAGGGAGGGGGTAGAGAGAGATAGAGAGAAAGCGGGAGGGGAGAATAGAGGCAGAGTGGGGGGGGGCGTGGAGAAGAGTGTGGAGAGAGAAAATGAGGGGCTAGAGAGAGAGATTGTGAATGAGGTAGGAGACAGGGTGAGTGAGATGGAGGGGTAGAGATTGACAGTGTAGGAGAGTTGTAAAGAGGCAGAGTGGGAGTGGAGAGAGGGGGATTTTGGGAGGTTGAGAGACAGGGAAAGAGGTAGGGGAGAGAGTGGGAGGAGGCCATAGAGGGAGAGAGTGGGCAGTATACAGTAACCTTGTGGAGGGGCTGAGAGAGAGAGAGCGAGGAGGAGAAACAGAGTGGGAGGTGGTAGACTGAGTGGGAGGGTCAGAGAGGGAGAGTGGATGGAGGAAGAGAGGGGGGAGAGATAGAGTGTGTTAGACAGAGAGATGTACAGAAAGAGCGACAGATTCTGGGAGGGTAGTGAGAGTGAGTGGGAAGAGGGTAGACAGAAAGCGTGGAAGGCGAGAAAGGCAAGCAGTGGGGGGAAGGAGAGAGATAAGGAAGAGGGTCGAGAGAGTGTGGAGGGTGTTAGAGAGTTTGGGAGGGGAGAGAGCGAGATTGTGTTAGTGAGAGAGTGAGTGGGACGTGAAAGAGAGAGAGTGCAATTGGGGTAGAGGGAGAGTGGGAGTGTATAGAGAGGGACAGTTGGGGGTATAGAGAAGGGGAGAATGGGAAGGTGTTCGCGAGAGAGACAGAGAGAGAGAAAGTGGGAGGGCAGTCGAGAGCGAGAATGGGAGGCGGGTTGAGAGAAAGAGAGAGAGAAGGGGCAGAGAAAGAGTGTGAGGCGAGTAGAGAGAGAGCAAGTGGGATGAGTTACAGAGAAAGACAGAGAGAAGGTGAATGACAAACAGAGAGAGACAGACAAAGAGAACAAGGGATGTGGATGGAAAGGGTGCGAAAGGGAAGGTGAGAGAAAGAGAGGAGGAAGGGGGTATAGAGAAGGAGAGATGGAAGGTGTTAGAGAAAGTGAGTGCGGGTTTAGGGTAGAGAGAGGGAGAGTGGGAGGCGGGGTGCATGTGGCTGTCGGGTAGAGAGAGAATGGGAAGAGGGTAGAGAGAAGGACAGAGAGAATGGACGGCAGGTATATAGAGAGAGCTTGGTAGGTGAAGAGAGAGTGGGAGGGATAGAGAGAGTGAAAGTGGTGTGGAGGCGCGAGTGGGAGGAAGTTAGAGAGTGACAGAATGGAAAGGTGAAAGAAAGGGAGCGCGTGGGAATGGAGGAGAGAGAGATTGGTAGTGATGCAGTGAGAGAGATTGGGAGAGGAGCAAAGACAGAGAGAGGGAGAGTGGAATGGGGTTAGAGAGAAAGAGAGGGATGCGAGAGAGAGGAAGAGAGTGTGTACATGGTTCGCAGAGAGACAGATAGAGAGTTGGAGGGAGGAGAAAAAGGGGGAGAGAGAGACAGAGAGGGCGTGGTTGAAGTATCGAGAGAAAGACAGAGAGGGAGGGGGTAGAGACAGAGAGAGGGATGCCGGAGGAGAGTATACAGACAGAGTGGGTGGGCAGAGAGAGTCGGGGAGAGAGACACGGACGGCATAGAGGGAGAGATTGGGTGGGAGGCGGGAGGCCGTAGAGAGTGAGATGGCGGAGGAGAGAGAGTGGGACGGGAATAGAGAGACAGAGTTGGAGGGGTGAGAGAGACAGATCTGGGGGTTGTGAAATAGGAAAAGTGGTATGGGAGTGAGTGTGGAAGGGGGCATACATGAGAGAGTGGAACGGTGTAGAGAGAGACCATGGCGGGAGGCATATAGAGAGAGTGGTTTTTAGGGATGTGAGAGATAGTGTGAGTGGGTAAACAGAATGGGAGGGGGAGAGAGGGAGAGTTGAAGGGGAAAGAGGGAGAGTGGGAGTCGAGAAAGAGCGGCATGATGTTAGAGATAGAGAGACAGACAGAGGGAGAGGTAGATTGTGGGGGCGTAGAGAGAGTGGGAAAGAGTGGAAAGGGAGTAGAGAGAAAGACTGGGAGGGGAGATAACTAGACAGTGAGAGGGGAAAAGTGACAGAAGGAAGGTGGGTACAGAGAGAGTGGGAAGGTGGTAGAGAGAGTGGGAGGTGGTTCAAGAGGGAAAGGGAGGAGGTTAGAGAGAGTACGAGGGGGCGAGAGAGAGAGGGTGTACAGAGAGAGGGAGGGAGTCGAGGGAGAGTATCAGAGAGAGAGAAGGGCTGGGAGCGGGGTATGGAGAAAGAGACATCAGGAAGAGTGTAGAGCGACATTGTCGGAGGAGAGAGAGACAGCGAGTGTGGGGAAGGGAGAGAGAATAATGGGGTAGAGAGCGATTGTAATAGTGGTAGAGAGAGAGTGGGAGGGGGTCGGAGAGAGAGGGTTGAAGGGATAAGGGAGAGAGGGGGAAGTTGTGTGAGAGAGAGGGCAAGATAGATTGGTGGGTAATGAGGGAGAGGGAGCCAGTAGAGTGAGAGCAAGAGAGAGTGAGAGGATGGTGGAGGGAGAGAGAGTCAGAGGGGTTAGCGAGAGACAGTGAGAGGAACATAGAGAGAGTGGGAAGAGGGTAGCGAGAGCGGTGGTGGGATGAGTTATAGAGAGAAACAGACAGACAGACAGAGAGAAACAGAGAGCAATAGACAGTGGGAGGGGTGAAGACAGAGAGACAGAGAGCTGAGGAGATAGAGATACAGTGGGAGTTGGGTAAGGAAAGAGAATGGGAGGAGGGTAAAGAGGGAGCAGAGGGGTAGAGAGACAGACAGAGAAAGAATGGGACGCAGTTGGAGAGAGTGAGAAAGGGAGGTGGGAGAGAGACTTCGTGTTAGAAGAAGAGTGTGCGGGAGTGTGGTAGAGAGAGAGGGAGTGTGGGAGAAGGCAGAGAGTGTGGGAAGACGGTGGAGAGAGTAAATGGGAGGAGGATAGATATAGAGGGACAAAGAGACTGGCACGGTATAGCGTGAGATTAGAAGGGATGGAGAGAGGGAGTAGTTTAGAGGGAGAAAGTGAATTGCAGTGAGGGAGACAGAAAGGGAGATGAAAGAGAGTGTGGATGGAGGAGAGAGAGGTAAAGTGATAGTATTTTAAGAGAGAGTGGGCGAGGGGTAGAGAGAGAGTGAGAGTGAGATCGGATTGGAGAGAGAGAGGAAGGGGGAGGCGCGTCGAGAGAGAACGATTGCCAGAGTGACAGACAGAGACAGACAGACAGACAGACAGCGAATGAGAGTGGAAGGGGTTTGCAGAGAGCGCAAGACAGAGAGTGAGAGGGCGCAGAGAGAGATACAAAGATAGAGAGCGAGAGAGAGAGTGGTTGGGGTGTGGAGAGAAAGAGAGGGAGTGGGAGGTGAGTAGAGACAGTGAACATGGGAGCGAATTAGAGAGGGAGTGAGATGCGGTGTTGAGAGAGAGTGTAGTGTATGTAGAGACAGTGGGAGTGTGTCGAGAGAGAGTTGGGAAGAACGTAGCAAGAGAGAGTGGGAGTGGTTAGAGAGGGTGGAGAGGATAGCGAGAGAGAGGAAATGTGGGAGAGTGGTGGAGAGGTACTGAGTGGGAGCAAGTAGAGAGAGAGACAAGGAGAGAGGCAGCGAGAGAGAGAGGAAGAGAATGGGAGGGAGGTAGCACGAGAGAGAGACAAAGGGAAAGAGGGTGGGAAACGGATGGAGAGAGGAGAGGTGGAGGGGCAAGAGAGAGAGAGTAGGAGGGAGGACTAAGAGAGAGTGGCAGCGTCATAGAGATTGAGTGGAATGGGGTTAGACAGAGAGCGGGGAAGGGGAAAGAGAGAGGAAAGTGGGGTAGAGTGAGAGGTGGAGGGACAAGAGAGAGAGTGGGTAGGGAGAAAGAGGGAGAGTGCGGTGAGGTTAGAGAGAGAGAGAGATTGAGGCGGGAGACAGAGTGTGTGGTTCGTGGGTGGAGGGACAGTGTGTGAGGGTCTTGAGCGAGGGGAACGAGGGTATAGAAAGTGTGACTGACAGAGAAGCAGACAGAGAGAGAATGGAAGGGATTTTCCAAGCGAGAGACTGAGAGAGAGAGAGAGGGTGAGTGAGACGGAGTAGAAAAAGATAGAGAGACAGAGAAAGAGTGTGTGTGGGTGTGTGTGAGAGAGGGAGAGAGTGATCTTCAGGTTTAGAGAGAAAGAGAGAGAAAGGAAGGGTAGTAGAGACCCAGAGAGGGAGAGCGGGAGGGGAGTAAAGAGACAGTTGGTGTGGAGACAGAGAGTCGGAGGAGAGAGAGTGAGTGGGAGGGGAGTAGAGAGACAGAGTGGGAAGGAAGAGACAGATTGCGAGGGTGAGAGATAAAAAAGGGAGGTGAGAGCCAGTGGGACGTGGTATATGGAATAGAGAATGGGACGGGGTGGAGCGAGAGTGGGAGGTAGAGAGAGAGAGAATGAGGGATTAGAGAAAGACAGACAGAGAGCGAGAGACATTTGGAGGGGATAGCGATAAGGACAGAGAGTGGGAAGGGGCAGAGACAGAGAGTGGATAGATTGGCGAGAGAGACAGGGAAGAGAGAGAAAAAGAGGGGGTACTGAGATGTGGGAGGGTAGTAGGGAGAGAGAGTGAGAGGGAGTAGAGACAGAGAGAGGAGTGGCGACAGATAGAGAGTGGAAAGGGGAAAAGAGAGAGTTGGAGGACATAGAGAGAGAGAGTGTGGAAGGGTTTTAGGGAGAGAGTGGGTAGTGAGGCATGGTGTCCCTGTTGTCGATCAGCAGAAGTCACGGTTGAGGCCTGCTTAGGCTGATGTAGTTCAGCAGCAGCAGTCAGTAGTGAGACCTTCTGTGCACTATGTAAGTGAGCAACAGCAGTCAGTGGTGAGGCCTCGTGTTTCTGATGCAGATCAGCAGTAGCAGTCAACATTCAGACTTCGTGTACTCGATGTCGGTCAGCAGCAGTCAGCTATGATGCCTGGTCGTCCTGATGTGGTCAGCAGGAGCAGTCCGCCATGAGGCCTGGTGTACGTGATGTACATCAGCCACAGCTATCAACGGTGAGGGCTGGTGTACATGATAGAGGTCAGCAGAAGCCGAGAGCGGTGAGGACAGCTGGTGGAAAAAATTACAGACCTTCCTACAGTCATGGGCCTGGATTCTTTCTGAGTTGAGCTTTCACCAAGAGGGCTTTCTCTTTCCTGCCGTGGCAAAGCTTTCCCACACTGGGCGAAGATGTTCCTGTTTTTCGATCAATAATCTCACCCAGGATGCTGATAACCACTGTGGTGGGGATTCATTGGCGGAAATACTTATGAAAATCAAAGAAGGGCGGTTTGTTTCTTTATTGTCGTATGCGTCTAATACTTGTGCGTCGTAAACATTACTTGGCAACTGTCAGACTAAACCTGGATGTGTTCCAGATCTTCTTGCATTTGAACATGGACTCTTTCAGGAGTGGTATAACAAGTGAACATTGAAGAAGGGCTAATGCCCGAAACGTCGATTCTCCTGTTCCCCAGATGCTGCCTGACCTGCTGCGCTTTTCAAGCAACACATTTCCATCTCTGATCTCCAGCATCTGCAGACCTCACTTTCTCCTAACAAGTGAACATTCCCATGTCTGAACTTACGATGGATAGAAGGTCATTGCAGCAGCTGAAAATGGTTGAGACTTGGGCACCCTCTTTTCTGAGGAACATCGGCAGAGTGTCCTGGAGTTCGAATTACTGATACGAACTACAACATTTTTTTTTGCTGGTGATAATTCCAGCCAGGATATTACTTCCACAGATTCCGATTTACTGTAATTTTACTCAGGCTCCTTTTGTCACAGCCTGTTAAATGGTGCGACATGTTAAATGTCATTAACCTCACTGCCACTTTGGAATTCCAGTCTTTCGAATTCCAGTCTTTCGAACTCTGCTTGTAATTGGGTTAGGAGATGAGCGTGCATAACAGGACATTCACTGACCGCCACTGAGCCGGTTATTGCAGATTCATCACATTATTACTGACACCTGCCTTCATATTTACACAATAGACCGGACAACGATGTGTCAGTGACTGGCTGCAATGGATGTGTCCTGCTTCATGTTCACATGGCATACTTTGGTAGTTTATCACATTGTTAATGGATGTCAGTGCTCTTATGGAATGGGATAGCAAGGCGAGAGATTTGACAACGTCTGGAGTGAAATCACACTGTCCAGTGTCTCCAGTCATTTTGTGACATCGTGCGAAGGGAATCTAATCGTTTTAAGATTGACATCTTTGAAGCTGGGTCCGACGAAGGAGGCCGAAATGGATTGTCTGCTCAGCCCTTCAGGCTGTAGATTGCTTCAAATGCATCAACTTCATTTTTCCCTGATGTGCTGCGCTCTCCCATGACTGGGTATATCATTTTTGGAGAGCAGACTCTACCTCCAATGATTTTTTTTCATTGTCCATTATCTTTTATTGGTACTTGTGGCTAGACCGCAGACATAGATCAGGACCACTTGCCACTTATGCTGTTTAGAATGCAAGTCATCCTGTTTTGCAGCTGAAGAAAATATCGGTTTCTCCAGGTTGTCCCCTCATATATATGTCTCATTGGCGCTGTTCCCGGCATGTCCTCCTGCACTCACAATGCCCTTCATTGAAACAGGGTGGACCCCTGACAATGATTACTGTGAACTGCAAGATGTGTTGGGCCGTGTGTTTGCAGACTGTATGAGTTGTACACAATACTATCGTGATGCTGATGATGGCCAACTGCACCTCATGTCCACCTCGTCATTAGTTGCTCGATCTCGATAACGTCTGCCCCATTCAGCATACATGTTGTTCCATAACATGGTGCAAGTTCTACAAAATGTGAAGTTAACCCTTCCTCCTCAAAAGGAGTGTTTCTGATCCACTCCTACCTCTACATTAAATTGAGCGGTGTATATGAAGCAGGCTGATTAATGACGATGTTCTCAACCATATGTTTCCCACTTATTGACTCCCTCATTACAGAGCAGGAGGCAGCCACAGCATCCAGTATCAATGTTGGAACTCTACTTTGACTATATATAAAAGGACTATCCCCCTCTGCCTGTTTCTGTCCTGTCAGTGGGACAGAACGTAACAGAGAGGGTGGTGATGTTGACTGGGACAATGTTTTGTTCACATAATCTTTGCTTTGCAGGTAATGTCTGACTGTTGATTGATTAGTATGTGGGAAATACGCAGCAGGTCAATTCCCCCTTTTCCACAATAAGCAGTTAATATCACTTCATTTCTCACATATTTTACAATAAAACCAAACTTCATTGTTTTCAGTTGAAAACATTTGAAGTGAACAATGTAATGGAAAATTATCCATTTACTGGGAGATTAATTATCCATTTACTGTGAAATTAAAAAGGCGAATGCTTTTCTTTAACTTAATGCTGTATAAGTTAAATAATACTTTGATGAAGGCCTGTAGTCAGCTTATCCCTGTTTGACTTCTGTGAACATTCAACTCGACCTTGCGATAGTCGAACTAAGCGAAACCTAAAGAACTGTAATATCTAAGACTCGGGGATTCGCCCTTGAGACCGTGATAAGAAACAGAATAAAGCAAATGTCTGTACCATGTTAAGGCACTCCTTTCCACGAAGGCATCTAGCATTTCTGCAGAGGTAACATTTAATGCTCCTTTCTTTGCTCTTGCTAAAAGTTGAGTCGAGTCGATTTAATTTCCACGACAGTAAACTTGGGGGTTCGTCCCAGGACCCCGCGATTGGGTGAGATTCTGAAGATTCCCAGAAGGCGCAGGCGCCAGCGCCTTGAAGGTCTTTTACTACAACTCGATCGCTGAATTAGCCCTTTTGCGTGAGAGGATGTGAATCTGTGGATCGCCATAGCGCCGGGGTTTTGAATCAAATAATGTCGGGGTAAAAGTCGTGGGTTAAGTAATCCTACATGGTGACTGACTCTAAGAGAATAATTGCAGCAGGAAAAGTGTCCAGGGAACTCTCGTGTGGTATTAGAGTAAACCCCAACGAAAGGGGCCTGCCGTCTCAAGAGTGTTGAGGAGACAGCAAGTGTAAGTGTGGTTTTAGACTTGGAACTACCACTGGCTGAGTTGGAATCGCCTAAGACTTACCAAGTACGTGGTTTCTTGGTTTAAGAAAACCAAGGCATTGAGCCAGACGAGCCCAATGCGAGAGTGGACCTCCGGAGGTAAAAGCAAGTCAAAGAGAAAAGATTATGGTATCACGAGAGCAAGAGAGAAAGAGAGCTGAACACTTTTCCAGTTATACTAAACACTGGGCTCCGGCAAGAGCAAACAAAGGGAGAGTCCACACAGGCCTTGGAATGGCCAACCAAAAATACAATATATGGTAAATAATTACGCCCCAGATTCTGTATAGCAGCTACAATTGTGGATCACGGAATGTGGTTTTCCGGAAGGAGGAAGATTTAGTAAAAGATAGCTGGAAATGTTGAGGCCGAGGTAGGAAGAGAGAAAGTGAGAAAAGGAAGAGAAAATAGAATCTGTGAATTGGAGTGCTTATAATATGTGCAACGCTGAGGCTGTTATCAGGGAATGGAAATTTTAAGTAAAGGATAGCTCAAATATGCATACAAACACCAGTGCACATGCAGACACGTGCTGGAAAACAACCTAACGAAGCTGTACAGCATCTGAAGTCTGTTTCAGACCCTGACCTTGATGACCGCCCTCTGAGACATACAGCCTCCCCTACGTCATCCGCCTGGTGAAGGTTCCAAGTCAGCGGCCCCACTTCAGGGTCTGCTGAATCACCGGTAGAATCTCGTACCCCCAACAGATCGAAGTATGAAGGCCAAGAGAAGTATAACTGGCCAGCCGGAAATGTCCATGCCACAGTAGCCAACCGGCAAGCAGAAGAGAAAACAGAGACGTTAATGCTTTTGTTGCAGCGCTGGCAACCGCCTGTACGGAGGCATTCCCAGTACGAATGAACATGACCAAAATAGCAATGTGTAAACAACAAGATGAGACAGTGTCCCAGTACCTTACG
The DNA here is from genome assembly GCF_037043375.1 of Chiloscyllium plagiosum. Classification (NCBI taxonomy): domain Eukaryota; kingdom Metazoa; phylum Chordata; class Chondrichthyes; order Orectolobiformes; family Hemiscylliidae; genus Chiloscyllium; species Chiloscyllium plagiosum. The sequence goes on from NW_028270175.1 coordinate 84,679,678, forward strand.
CGCCTCACTGAAGTCCAAAATGTGCATAGTGCACTAAAACCACCTGAAGACATAACGGCAGCAGAAATCACACCATATGAAGCACACCAGAGGAACAGCTTCATCATTGGAATGAAGGATGAACTAGCGAAAAAGTTGGTCACCCAGCCGTTGGAGGAAGGTGCTGCAGAAAAGGAGGTCGCGGAAGGTGCACTGGCAGAGGTAGATCTGTCGGGTGCTTTGTTTGAGGAGCAATGGACCACTGGGCGAGACAGTGCCCACACAGACAGCCTCAATCGGCCCTGGAGGCTGGACAGCAGGGTGATTGACAGGGGAAGGCTGATTTGGAGGTGGGCAGCCTACAAGGACCAGGTAAGCTTCTTCCCTTTATGCCTGGCAACGAAGACTCGCTTATGCTCATCTCTTCTACTAATCTTACGGGCACTGAGACATGTCACACCTAGATGTTGAGCGCTGAGATTGCAAAGTGTTTACAGTATGTCCAATATCACAATGATGCGTATCAGTCGGTGTTATATGTGGAAGGTACATCACTTACCTTTTTGGTAGATACAGGGCAACATACTCAGTCCTTAAACTCAGCCAGTTTACACAATCGACACAAATAAAGATTATTGAATGGTTCCTGAAGGTAATGCTATATCAGGAGTCGTGGTGGGGGAGAGATTTTCCACACCCCAATGTGCGAAACTACGAACGAGGAAATATTCCAATTCTCCTTCTTGTTATCGGAATTTTTTGCTTTAAATATGATGGGTCGGGATCTCATAGGGACACTGGGTCTGGACTTGCTCAGTACTCCGACGGGCTTGCAGGTAATTCAAAGGAAAGATTTACCATTGCAGGCTGTAAAATATGACCCACGACCCCTGATGCATGTCTATGAATGGCGATTCAGCCAGAGAGCGATAAGTTCAGTGAGCGATTCACTCTCCCTGGAAGCAAGCAAACATGTTCATCCTACTAACACCGATTTTCTTGCTGCAGATATGTTGCACTGCACAGCACACATACACCGTGATGGTCCTGACAAACCATATGAGAAGGATTGGTTGAGGAGATTGATTAGACCAGATCAATTATTATTGTGCGATTTTAATTGGAGTGATCACAGATGTGCAGTCAGTGTGAACTTATCTAAGGTATCTGTAACAGCAAGCAGACCCTATGTTTTGATGTGGAAGGCTCCGCTCCTCACGTGTCACTGGCGAAGGCTCTGGTGACAGGTGGCAGGAATTGGGACCATGGGTGCTAAAAACACAAAGAACGAAAGGTTGGGTCTTCCGGGACAATGTGGGTACCTGGTTCCATGCAAATACGCAAACATATAAAAAGAAATTAATTGGCTAACTCGGGCAGATAGGACAGTCCAAATAACCCCCGCTAGCCCTGAGAAGCCTATGGGGATAGCCTGGCGTTTCTCTCAGATAGAAGTCTCGGAGACAAGATTAAAAATGGCCCCTACTGAGTTGTGGGCAAAGGGCAAACTTGATGTGGGGCTCATACAGGACTGTGAGCCCATAAGGATAATCCCGAAGTCTGAGTATCGTCCTTGCAGAGCACAATACCCGTTAAAACCCGAAGCCATAGAATGAATTACTCTAGTCTTTGAAACCCTCCTAAAGGCTGGAGTGATAATCCCCTATGAAAACTCACTGGTAATAAACTCAATTTGTCCGGTCAAAAAGGCAAACATTTTCGGTGAACCGGAGGAATGGAGGTTTATTCAAGACCTGCAGGCAGTCAATCGCGCTGTTGTCCCGCGCACCCCAAATGTTCCAAACCCCTATACTATATTGGCTCAAATGCCACTGGACAGTAAATGGTTTTCTGTTATGGGTTTAGCGAATGCCTTCTTTAGTGTACTGGTACACGCAGATAGTCAATTCTGATTCGCTTTTTCATTCAAATGAAAATTATATACCTTCACGCTACTTTGTCAAGGTTACTGTGAGTCCCCCACCATATATAATGGGGCTCTGCGCAGGAGTCTGGAGACCTTGTTCTAACCCAGGGATCAGCGCTTTTGCAGTAAGTAGATGATTGCTTGATAGCAGCACCAACAAAGGAACAATGTGAGAAGGATTCCCTTGCATTGCTCTGCCATCTCGCAAGGGAGGGGCACAAAGACAGTCTCGCAAAAACTACAATTTGTGCAAGTTCTTAGTTTAATTAATATCTGAACAAGGCAGGTCCATTGGTCAAGACAGAGTTCAAGCAATCCAGCAAATTCCAAAGCCTCACACGAAGAAACAATTGCTGTCCTTTTTGGGCACGTGCTGCTACTGTAGAATGTTTATCCCACATTGCACAACCCTTCAGGCGCCCCAAAGTGACATAGCCCATGCCAAAGTGTTACAGATCCAGAGTCCGTTGCAGTGGACCCCAGAGGCCGAGAGTGCCTTTGTTGAATTAAAAAGGGCGCTCCAAACTACATCTACATTGGGAATTCCGAACCCAAACAAGCCTTTCGTACAAACGGCAGATGAAAAGCGCGGCTGCATGACATATGTGCTGTTGCAGGATGATGGGGATGATTGTGGCCGATAGCTTAATTTTCAGCTAAACTGGACCCCATAGCGGCAGGATTGCCTAAATGCCTGCGAGCCGTGGCCGCAGCTGAAAAGGTTGTTGGAGCGTCCAGGGGTATTGTCAGCTATGGTGAATTAACCCTTCTGGTCCCACATGCAGTATCCTTACTGTTTTCCGAGCAAAGGGCCGCACATATGTCGGCAGCACGTTGGCTCAGATATAGTAGTGTGTTATTGGAAATGCCTAACATTACAATAAAGCGATGTTACATCCTTAACCTTTCTCCCCACAGAAGGAGACGGAGACCCATATGATTATGTCGCTGTAACTAATGAAATTTGCAGCCCCAGACCAGATTTGCAGCATTCACCACTTCAGAATCCGGATATGGAGTTTTTTGTGGACGGGTCAGCATTCAGGAGCAAGGGGACAGGACAGAACTGTGTTGGGGATGCTGTAGTGACTTCCCATGATCTCTCCCTTCTCATCTGTCAGCGCAAACAGCGGAGCTGATTATCCTTAACTGAGGCCTGTAAAATGGCTGAGGGAAAGACAGTGAATATGAACACCGAGAGCAGATATGCATTCGGGGATGTACATGATTTTCGAACCCTGCGGAAACACAGGGACTTCTTAACCTCCACTGGAAAGCCCATCACACACCGTGGTCTGATTTCTGATCTCCTGGAAGCAGTCCTGTTGCCTAAATTAATCGCTGTGTGTAAATGTGAAGCCCACACAAAAAGTAATGATTTTGTTTCCCAAGGCAATGCAAGGGCAGACTCAGCAGCAAGAACGGCAGCCCCGCAGCAGCTAAGTGTGCAGATTGACATATGTGTGACAAAACGTTATATCCCAACAACAGTTGTAGGGGAGTTACAGTCACAGGCCACGCCAGAAGAAAAGTGTGAGTGGTCGAAAGCAGGATGCAGTGTGAGGGAAGGAGTATGGTGTGGTCCTAATGGTAAACCCTGTCTACTGCGATCGGTATTTCCATTCTATGCCAAAATGACATACAGTAAGGACCATTTGCCAAAAGGGGGGATGTATGACAGTATTTCGGCACACTGGGACACTAAGGGATTTACTCATTATTTCCCAGAAATAATGTGAGCGTTGTTTTATCTGTGCAACTAATAATGTGGGGAGGGGAATACAGACGAGTCAGGCAGAACACCTCCAACCCGAAAAACCTTTTGAATATTTACATATGCATTTCATTGAACTAACGCGCAGTGAAGGGAAAAGGTATTGTCTGGTAATAGTTGATATGTTTCCTAAATGTGTGAAAGCGTTTCGCACGTCGAAACAGGATGCCAGTGCACTAGCCAAAGCTTTGCTAACAGAGATAATTCCGAGATGGGACATCTCCGAAAGGCTTAGTAGTGACAATGGGACACCATTTATCAATATTATCTTACAGCAAATCAGTGACTATTTGGGAATAATGATGAGAAACACTGGGCCTACCACCCAGAGAGCGGGGGGTCAGTGGAAAGAGAAAATGCTACATTTAAAAATAAATTGAAAGGATGTTGTGTTACTCTGTAAATCTCTCCACACTTTTATCTGAAATACAGAATCAAATGGAAGCAACATTACCCCAACCAGCAGGTGGGAAGCTGCATGATCTAGAACGTGGAGACTGGATAGTGGTGAAAGATTTCAGAAGGAAAAACTGGAAGGCGAAGAGTTGGCTGGAACCGTTTCAAGTGCTCCTCACAAAACAGACAGCAGTTAAGGTCGCAGAAAGAACCACGTAATACACGCCAGCTATTGCAAGCGTGTAGCTGGGCCTGAGAAGACATCAGACAGAACCGGCACCAATTAAGCAAGCGCCCTGGTAGGACTATTCGTAAGGGCAGGGGCATTGCGTGGACCCCACCCTACCATGACTTTGACGAGTGTGACATGTAGACATGGGATGTATACAGGGCACGCCAGAGTAAGTGACGATTCTACCACAATGCTGTTTTTCCGGTAAGTGCTATCTGAGGAAAGGCATGGTGTTTCCTAAACATTTTCTGATGAATAGTTATTCTGGCTCTGTGTTTGTTTTTTAAATTGTTGCTGTAGTTGTCCTTGTTGTCATAAAATTACAAAAAGGGGGAAACTGTAATGGAAAATTATCCATTTAATGTGAAATTAATTATGCATTTACTGTGAAATTAAAGCAGAGAATGCTTTTTCTATAACTTAATGCTGTATAAGGTCAACAATAATTTGATGAAGGCCTGTAGTCAGCTTATCTTTGCTGAAATTCTGTAAACATTCAACTCGACCTTGCGATAGTCGAACTCAGCGAAAGCGAAAGAACTGTTATGTCTAAGACTAGAGGATTCGCCCTGGAGAGCGTGATAAGAAACAGAATGAAGCAAGTTTCTGTACCATATTAAGGCACTCCTTTACACGAAGGCATCTAGCATTTGTGTACTGGAGTCACTTCTGCAGAGGTAAAAATTAAAGCTCATTTCTTTGCTCTTGCTCATTCTTGAGTCATGTCGATTTAATTTCCACGACAACAATAATTACCAGAATACAGACCTAACTATTACACAATTCAGCAATCACAGTAATCAGCTGAATCATGTTCAGATGAGCGAACATCTTGCAGTCAGCAAATATGTTGAAAATAGCATGCAAAACACTTCAATTCAGACACAGCGCCACTCGGCCTCACTGCAATCTCCGAAACACTGGCCATCTACAAAATCTGTCCAGACAGCTTCTAAACTGTAGCTGGAGAGTTATTGACACAATCCCTCACAACAGAGTAGTTAGCGACATACCTGAACACCCGGAAAATGCATACAGTAGGCCAGTGGATTGGAATATGGTTCAGTGCTGATACAAACTCATCCCACATTTGTAACCATCACCAGAATAAGCATGTTTTGCAAGTTTATCACATCTGGTGTGCGACCCAGGCTCTGCAATTCTGCACCTTGGACCGGAACCTGAATGAACATGTTATAAATGTGATGGACTCCTGTGGCACATGGCGCCTGACATTGAATCCCTCACAAACGTTTCCAGTCCATGTCAGCTCCGCAACATCAGTATCCAACAGAATTGTGCATAGACATTAATGGTCAGCATGACCCTGACCCAACGTTTTTATGTGTGCCTCAAGACAGAAATGTCCATGTAAATATTTTCAGTATTATTCTAACCATTAACAGCAAAGTCTCTTAACTGAAGCCCCGACATTTTTGAATAATACCTACTTATTGATTTTCCAGAAAGCACAAAATCCATCAGTTTAATCAGTTCATTTTTATGACAACAATAGGATGAAAACAGTGCACTAATCTCATGAAGTGGCTTTCAAATGATAAGTCTCGTTACCAAACCAAAGATCGAAGTATTATTAAGTGCAAGGTCATTGAAAATATAAACATATTGTTCCCTGTACTAATATTATGTGTTAATATTCACACTCAATCATTTTCGTGGCAATAATATCACAGTTTGTTTCAACATTTCACAGTCAGAAACGAGTACACTTCCAACTTTCTGTGCATCTGACAGCTCAGGAATGTGGAATGTGAATGTCAGTATCTGTGTAATTTTAGGTATGTCGGTCATGCCTCTGAAATGCTGACAGATTTATTTAAACAGCATTTCCGTTCAGCTGTTCACAACAAGCAAGGTACTCACTACAAAAAAATAACAGCTTGCAGTATCAAAACACAGAAATCAGTGTCCCGCATTGGTCATGTTTTTATAAGATTTTTTGTTCGAATGTAATTGGGCTGGAATTTCCTGCTCATCCTTTTTGCCCTTAAGAAGGTAGTGAGTCGATACATTGAACAGCGTTAGCTCGACCTCTAACACCAAAAAGAAAGTAACTTGAAACAATGGTATTGACGGTACAGAAATATATTTCCCAAATAGGATGTTGGGTGGTTTGGAACGAAACTTAAACACGTTTTTGCGCTCATTGTCCTTCTTGATGGTCGTAGTTTCAGAGATACTTTGGAAGGAGTCTTGATTGATTTCTGGAGACCACCATGTAAACAGCAGGCATTGCTCCTACCGAGTGTCAGTGGATGACGGGTGAAGCTGCCCTCAGTCAGGTAAATGGGATGTTGTATCACATATACATTCAGTGTTTGTCTTATCGATTGTGGGCATGCTTTAGAAAATCATGAGGAGAGTTATTTCTGCAGGATTCTTATCCTCTGTCATATACTTGTAGCCAATGAATTTATATATGTGGATAAGTGTGGTGTTGGAAGGGCACAGCAGACCAGGCAACATTCAAGGCACAGGAGGGCGAAGCTTTCAGCATAAGTGCTTCAAATGAATCTGTAATGAAATTGTTTGGTCTGTCCATTTCTGATCAATGGTAATCCGTGGGATATTAGGAGTTGGGAGTTCAGAGATGGTGATGACATTGAATGTTAGTGGAAGATAGTTAAAGTCTGTATTATTAGAAGTGATCGTTGTCTGGCATGTGTATAATACAAATGGTACTTGTTATTTCTACGAACATTTTTAAGTCATGTTGCCTTTCGTTATCTAAATAATGACAAGCGCTGTTGAGCATTGTCCCATCAATGGCAGAAAATCGCCACTTTTGACTTTAGGCGTAGGGATAGTCATTTATGATGCAGCTGGAAATTGTTGAGCCTCGCACAGACAACACTGTTATAACTCACTCATGGCGTCTCTCTCTCTGAGCAACAAAGCTTGTTTCAAGGTCTACCTGCTCCAGAGGTGTCTAACCAAACATCTGAACAGGATAACATTAAAATATTTACCCGAAGGAGCTGAGTGAGAACTTGGTTAGCTCAATCAGTTGGACGGCTGGCTTGTAATGCAGATAATTGCCAGCAGTGTGAGTCCATTCCTGCACTAACTAAGGTGAATGTACTGGACTGTCCTATTCAATCTCTCCCTTAGTTGATTCATGATGACTGTCCAGTTAAGTTACCGCATCTCGTCTCCGTCTAGCGAGAGAGCATACCTATCATCCCTTTGGAGTCTGGTTGCTTTCCTATCTATTTCTGAGCGATAGGTTTACCCAGAAACACCTCCCCATGGGAACTGCTACAGAGTTGTCCAGTAGATGGAGTGGATGCTCTCCACCAATCCCAAACATCTTCCTTTGTTCCAGGTATTGACTTCAACCACTGCAGACTCTTCCCTGATTCCCATTTGCTCCAGTTTTGTTATTAATCCTGGACGTAGCATTTGATCCAATGTAGTTGTTACAATATTAAAAACAATCGCTCTCGCTTCACCTTTAGGATTCAGGTATGTGTTTTCTTGCTGTCCAATTTTAAAACAAGGCTTCATTGAGCTCAGTGAATGAATGGAACCGACAAAGCCCAAACTGAGCTTGAGTCCACAACTTGGTGTTGAGGAAGTGCTGCTTGAAACCATCGTAGATGGCACCTTTCATCGCGTTATTAATAATCGTGATTAGACGAAAGGGGCCGTCATTGATTGTCTGATATTTTATATGTGCAGAGAACGCACCAAGAAATTTTCCTACATTGTCAGGCAGATGCCAGAATAGTAACCCAGCAGGACCAGCTTGAATGAAATGTTATAAGGGACCACAGTTTTTTGCATTACAATCCCTCCAGCCGTTTGTAGATACCAAACGAGATAAATTTAATTGGCTGAAAACTGGGGGAGATTAAAGTGGATTATCACATCGACACTTCTGTCTGGAAATTATGATGAATATTTCAGTATTCTCCTTTTTATTGTTGTGCTGGGTTCTTCCGTCATTGAGTAAGGCGATATTTGTGGAGCTAGCTCCTTCAGTGAGCTGTTTGGTTGCCCACAACCATTCACCAAGACTGGATGTGACAATATTGCAGAGATAATGCCTGATTTGATGTTCAATCTGTCGAACTTGTCAATATGTGGTCCTGTTTGGTAACTTCACCTCATTTGAGGTGCACTTAGAGAAGGCCCTCCTGTATTCTACATTGAGCAAGGAATAATACTCTTTTATGCTCAGGGTTAAGTGGACTACATGCCTGACAGTGATGACAAAAGTTGTTCTGGATAGTAATTCTGCTGCAGTTTGTAATGACGCAAATCACCTCACACAGACCAGTTGTGAGTTACGAGATCTATTCAAAATGTGTCCGGTTTAGCACGGTACTAGTGTCACACAAAGATTTTTCACAATGTAAAAGTGGAACTTTGTCTCCAGAAAGCCTGTATGCGGTAGTCCATGTTACCAGTATTGTTATCAATCAATATGTCTTTAGCCAGTAAATTGGTGAGGATGAATTCAAGTTAGTTTCTCCCCTCTTAGTTGTTCACATCCGACCCGCTGCAGACAGTCGAGCAGCGATGGCCTTTTGGAAATGACTACGTACAGCTACAAAGCTGCTGCCCGGACCTTCTTGTTGATCGTTTTGAAATGGCCCACGCAGTATACATTCTCCAGTATTGTCACTCTCAGTGCTTCATCCAAGTATCGGACAATGTGAAGCGACATTTAATCCATCAGATGAAGGAGGGGTGTCAGCAGGAGGTTTGCGTGTCATTGTTTCATATGACATCTTGAGGGTGAGAGAAAGCAGTCAACAGGATGTTTCAGTCTCATTGTTTGATCTGATACTATGAGGCTAAGGGAGGGTAATCAGAAGAGGTTTTCCTTGTCAATGTTAGATCAGACGCCATGAGGGTTACGGAGGGTAGTCAGCAGGAGATTTTCGTGTCTGTATTTGATCTGACACCATGTGACTCAGCAGGGGATTGAGCAGGAGGCGTCATTGTCAGTGTTTCATATGACACCATGAGGTTGAAGGAGGGGAGTGAGAAGGAGTTTTCTGAGTCATGTTTGATAAAACACCATGAAGAAAGACTATTATTTTAATCGTCTTTCTGACAGCTCTCCCACTTTTGACAGTAGCCCCTGGGTGCAGGAAGGAGGATTTTGGAGGGTCTTCAGGGCTTGTATTTTTTTTCACTGACAATCGAAGTGCCTCTCCTGTGCTATTTGACACTGACTATATGAGTCTGTTTTATTGGACGGTCCTTCAGTTACTCACAGTCACTTGTCCGTTGTGCAGATTTCTATAAGTTATTCTCTGTTAAGCCATTGTGGAATTCTGCTCTTAAACCATCTGCCTGTCCATCTGTATCTTTCTCTGCAATCGCCATCAGCTGCTACATCCATCTAAGTCTCAGTAACCAACCGCATCTCCATAATCTTCATCAGCTAGCACAGTCCTACCTATAATTGTAAATTCGTCCAACATTTAGACCCTTCCGGAATTCTCTTACCATTGTGCTACTGTCTTACTTGACTCTCGAACTGTCTCCAAACTATTCAACCCTCCCATCTATACAACCACCTCCAAACGCTAAAGTCGTCGCTATTTCTGTAATCTCCTCCAGGCCCTGCACCCTTCCCTACCTCTATTACCTCCTCCAGCCTTTAAACTCTTTACTTTCTCCGACATCCCTCCCTACTACCCACACCTACTTCAGGCCATAACCCCCTCACTATCACTGTAACCTCTTCTCGCCCCTACACACTCCCTAGTTTTCTATTCTCCAGCCCTACATCCCTCCCTATCTTCCAAAGTTGAGCTCCTTCCTATCTCTCTGATCTCCTCCAGACCCTAAGGCCGTCAGCAACTGTGTAACCTCCTCCTGCACCACAGCCCACCCAGTCGCTGTAACCTCCTCCAGCACCTACTCGTTTTCTTGCCTCTGTAAAATCCTAGTCACTGCATCCCTCACTATCTCTGTAACTTCTTCCAGAACCTACATCCCTCCCTATCTCTTAAACTTCCACCAGACCCGACAGCCATCCCGGTCTCTGTAACATCCTCCAGTTCCTTCAGTTCTTCTTATCTCTCTTACCTCCAGCTTTTGCAACCCTCCCTATATATCTAAGCTCCTGCAGCCCCTACAACCCTGCCCATCTCTGCTACCACTTTCAGCCCCTTCACCCCTACGTCTCTCTGTAACCTCCTACAGCCCCGACACATCACTTATCTTGATAACATACTTCAGATACTGTAACCCTCCTTAACTTTGTTAGCATTTCCATTCCCTACACACCTATCAATCTCTGTTATCTCCCTCAAAATCCATAACCCTCTCTCCAACCCTTCGTACAACTTTGAAAATATCCTCCAACCCTGTGCATTTCCCTGTCTCAGTATCCGCCTCCAGCCTCACTATGTCTGTGAACTGCATCAGACCCTGTACATATCTGTAATTCTTTAAACTCCACCAACGCCTCACACCTCCCTATATCTGTAACCTCCTCCAGGCCCTGCACATCTTCGTATCTCTGTAACGTCCTCCAGCCCCGACATATGTGTCTCTGGAATCTCCTCCAGGCCATACACATCTTCCTCTCTCTGTAACCTTCTCAGCCTCTGCACACCTTTCTATCTCTGTGAGTTACTCCAGACCATGCTAACCTCCCTTAAACTGTACCCTCCAGCAGCCAATATATACCCCCACCCCCAATCTATAAATTTCTCCAGGCGCTCTCCAACCCTCTCTATCTCTGGAACCTCCTGTTGACCGTAGACGCAAGGTTACCTTTGTTATCTTCACCAGATTCTGTACTTTGGAAAGTTCGCCCAGCCCCTATACACGTCGCTGTCTCTGTAATCTTCCCTCGACTCTACATGCTTCCTATCTCTGGAATACACACAGCTCTCAATAAACTCCAGACAAACCTGCCTCCCTGCCTATTTCCTCCAACCCCAGCACTTTTTTCTATGAAACCTCCTCCCCATTACTCTCATCCCTATCTCTCTAAATACCTTATGACCTCTGTCGCCTCCTCCATCCACTGCAAGCGTTCCTATCTGTGGACACGTCAACAGAGCCTCCACACCTCACATCTCTGTCAACTCTTCCAGCACATTTGCACCTGCCTCTCTCTGTTACCGTCTCCCTATGGGGGGGTTTTGTGTTCTGCTTGGATGAATTGAATGGCAACCTACTATTTGAAAAGGGATTGGCAGGAATAAAAATACTACGTAAAGCGACTTGCGTTCATTTTTCATGTTTCCTTCGGTGCAAACCTCCGAGGTCCATGCAGGGCAGTGAGTTCTGAAGCCACAATTAATACAGCGAATGGCACTGGCACACTGACCAATATACGTAGCTCGACTGAGTGGGCAGCAGTAACATTGAAAAGGATCTAGACCTCCTTGTAAACCAGTGACTGAAATTAATAATGTAGGAACAGAATGCAGTTAGGAAAGGAAATGGTGGGTCGACCTTCATTTGCCGAGGATTTGGGTCTTACTGCAGCGACACAGGCCCTTGCTGAGACCTCATCTCGAATATTGTGCAGTTTTGGTTTCTGTCCCTAATCAAGGACAAATCTCAAGCAATGCAGCGAAGGATGACCAGATTGATTTCTGGGCTGACAGGCTTGTTGTGTGAGCAGAGTTTGGGTCGACAGGTTTTGTCGTCCATGGGGTTTTGAAAAATATACGGACGCATATAATATTGTGATAGGGTAAGACAGATTGGAAGCAGGGATGATAATTTCCCCTGGCTGTTAGGTCTAAAACAGGGGGCCACATTATAAGGTACAGTCAGGCCTATGCATTGAGATGAGAATAAATGTCTGCGTTCAAAGACAGCTGAACCTGTGGAATTCAATCCCACGTAAGAATGGGGTAGCCAAAGCACTGAATAGAAATAAAGATTTCCAAACATGAAAGGGATGGGTGAGTGCAGGAGTAATGTGCAAAGAGAGGCATCCAGTCTTCATTTTATTGAATGGGGAGGAATATTTGCTGGATTGATGGGATACTGCAGTTAATCTGCCATATTTTTCCGAGTTTTCATCACATTAACACATATGTACACCTCTTGTGAAAAGTGCATAAATGAGAAATTCAGCCCTGAACTAGAATGGGGAAGGTTAATGCAACGAGGGATGGCACAGTGGGCCAGTGGTTACCACTCCTGCTTCACAGAACCAGAGACCCGGGCTCTATGCCAACCTTGAGCAACTGTCTGTGTGGAATTTGCACATTCTCCCATTTCCGCGTAGGACCCCAATGGGTGTTCCTGTCTCCTCCCACAATCCAAAGTTGTGCATATAAGGAGAAGTGGATATATTGCCCATCGTGTTCAGGGACGTGTAGGTTAGTTGCATTAGTTAGGGGTAAATATAGGGTACAGTGCATTTGGGTGGTTGTCTCTCCTGGAAGGGCGGCTGGGCCAAAGGGGCCTTCCAAACAGTCGGGATTCTATGAACGGCCTACTCGTTTCCCGATGTTTCTGTGCAGTCTGCGGGAAAGTTCTGCAAATGTTGCCACGAGCTCTCAGATGTAAGGAAGGAGCCCTCCAGGGTCAATACCGAATTCAACAATTTTAGGGCCGTAACTCTCCTATGTCCTACATCCTTACCCCACAGACCAGGCCTTGCTATCACATACACCTGTTCACACTTCCCGGAATTTCTAACACTTCCTCCTTGTGAAACTGGATCCCATCTGGTCCAGTAGCCTGTTTCCCAGTAATCTCCACGACAACATTGCCTTTTTCCATTGTGAATACTGACGAAAATATTCATTTAGCGCTTCCCCGATCTCCTCTAAATACTGTACTTGATTGGCCCTAACCATGCTCGAGTCATTTTATTTTAAATTTCTTATATACCTATGAAAAGCTTTAGGATTTTCCCTGATACGATCCACCAACAACTTTTCATGTACTCTCTTCGCTCATCTCAGCATCACGGATGAAGACATGTAATGACGAACCTGGAAGACCTACTAAACCCGGTTCTTCATCTGTTTATTCTTATAGAGATGGTTCTTTGAGTTTTTAGCGGCCCTGTCATCTCTCTCGGTAGTCTTTTGCCATTAACATACTTGTGGAATCTCTTTTAATTCTCCTTTCCATTCAATCAAAGCTATCTCAAGTCATCTTCTCGCGCTCCTAATCTTACACAAAATTATACTCTGACAACATCAGTACTCCAAGGAATTCACTGACCCCAGGTGTCTATACCTGACGTATGCCTCCTTCGTTTCTTTTGTCCATAATCTCAACATTCCAGATAACCAGTGGTTCGTATTCCAGCCAGTATTATCTTGCACATTAACAGGAACATGCCGTCCCTGACCTCTCACTATCTTGTTTTTTTTAAATCCTCCTAGTTCCCAGCCGTCCCTTTCCCCGCAAAACTTCTCCTCAGTCAAATTATGGCAGTTTCTCCTAATACCATCAATATCGACCTTGTGCCAACTCAGAACTCAAACATGTGGACGAGAATATCATTTTACTTAACTATTTTAAAACTAATAGAATTAAGATCACTGTTCACAAAGTTCCCCATTGAACACCTCACTCACCTGCCCTGCCTTATTTCCCAAAACAAGTACATTTGACGCCCGGACGAATGGCCTACTCCTCTGTCTTAGCTACTCATTTTATTTCATTGAAAATTTACTTTTTATTATTTTCCTCAAAATTCTGTTAAGAAATGTTGCAGTCAGAGAGATCGGTGGATTTTGTGAACTATCACTGTATCGATAGTGAATCTGTGTCTATAATATGGCCAATAGATGAAGCACAAGTTACACAGAGGGAACTATCTGGAAAAAGAAAGGAGAGGGGTCTTTTGTACCCATACTCTGCTTTTCACGAGAATTGTCCAACTCATACCAAGCGGTTTTGGAGAGAATTAATGGATAAAATGTCTGCTCGAATGCTATGCACCAGGTACAGTCAGCAAGTAGTCACCAGCTACTCTTTTCTAGCAGCTTTATGGGGCTGAATGGAACATAGGGCCAAAGGGCGAAGGAGCAAAAATTCTTTGACCGTGTTCCAACAGAAACTAAGATTGTGCCTAAACTTGTTGTAGTCTCTGTCAAACATTCCTGTCTGTACGCTATTACACACCGATACAGATACACAGGCACGCACCTGTACAGAGTGTCAATGTCAATGAACCTTTTCCAAATAATAGCGAAACTCATGACAAAGGGTAATCAATGCGAGATGGCACAACTATTATCCTGCTTCTGGAAGTTAATCTGTTCAGACAATCTGATGGCAATGAGAGTTCCTCCTGGACCAGGTGGATTTGGCCGAATTTCCTTTGTGTCAGCCAATGGGGAAATTCCAAAAAATCATCCATGAGTGGTAAAGATGAAAGAAGGGTTTTCAGTTTTCACACTTAATTGTGAGGAATAATAGAGAACGAGAGATCGTGTAATGGACCATTCCTTCTCAGGCAAGTTACATCGCCTGTCTCTCTGAGCTGAAACATACAATAATGTTATCCAGCACTCAAAGCTGGACCATGTGAGGTCTCCAGACTGTATTACTCCAGCACAGTTCCCTGACAAATGCAAGTGCATCATTGCTTCTGTTGCACCCAAAGCCTTTCCTTGAAACAGAAAATCTTCACTTTAAAATTGAAGACATGTTACTATTTGTACATGTAGTTTTGAAAAAGAAACAAGTTGCTGATGTTTCATTATATAGGTTTTGAAATGAATATACTGTATTCTTAAAAGTGACTACCCAATTTTAATCACCTGTGCAAAAGAAGACATCCACTGATTATGTGCGTTTGGAGTCAGCATCAGGTAGCTGGGAGTACTCTGGGATGCCCTCATAAGTACGGGGTACGATGCACAACTCTGACTATCAGTTCTGACGTGCCACAGCAAGGAACGGTAATGACATCCTCAGGAGACAGACATGTGCAACCGACATGGTACCCTTCTTTGTTCAGTACTTCTCAGGAGCTGAAAAAACCACGCCATGTTCTTCGTGACCTGCAACACATTATCAATGAGGATGAGATCATCGCCAAGACCTTCCCCACATCTCCACTGATTGCCTTTAAACAACTGTCAAACCTCAAACAGATCATTGTTCGTAGCAATCTGACCGACTTTCGGGATAACTCCATGCAACCCTGTCACGGTAGGCGCTGCAAGATGTACTAGAGTGTGGACATATATTCCACCAGTACACTTGGGGACACCTCCCACCATGTATGTGGCCGGTTCGCATGTGACTCAGCCAACGTTGTCGATCTTATATGTTGCAGGCAGGGATGTCCTGAGGCAGTGTTCACTGGGGAAACTGAGCAAAGGCTACGGCAATGGATGAATCAGTCTAAACATGATGGCACAGATAGAGTACACAGGGGCTGACATCTTCAACAAATTGTAAATCTAACACCAATTGTTACAGTTCGCCTGAGAATGCAATTATAAAAAAAGGTTTCATGATTTACACATAATGAGAAGTGAAACTATCGTGGTATTCGAACAAAGGAAAAATTCAAGAAACAATCAAGGTATGTTTCAATTTATAATTTCAGTTACATCACATTGTAAACTTTTGTCATAAATTCTGAGTCTTACAATTGTATCCTCCACACCCACCTGATGAAGAATCAGCATCCCGGATGAGGCACTTCAGTATATCCGGATTTCAGTTGTTCCGAGTGAAATGTGACTCCTGTGCAATTTCAATAGATGCAGATACCAAACCTGGAAGAATTGTAAAGTTTGCGTTGGATAGTGTGAAACAACAACAGATCAGTGACAAGTTGATGTGGAGTTCAAGTATATGGTAGATGAGGATCAATGCAGCGCAGTGTGAAGGGACACACTGGTGTAAGAATAACATTGAAAGACTATATAAAACAGGCTGTACCCTTACAAAGTGGATGCAGGAGCCGAGTGTTCAGTGTGTATATGAGCACCGATTATTGAAAATGTCAGGACAAATGGGCTGCATTTGCATTGGTCATTAGCAATGCTGCCTTTCAATGATAGGGACACGGGTTCGATTCCAGCCTTGGCCGACTGTCTGTGTGGCGTTGGCACTTTCTCCCAGTATTTGCGTGTGTTTCTTCCCACAATCCAAAGATGCGCATGTTATGGGAATTGGTCATGTTAAATTGCCATAGTGTTCAAGGGTGAGTTGCTTATGAGCATGAAGGATACAATGCAAAGTAACGGAGAATGATTGGATGGGGTACTGTTTGGAGTGTCTGCTGCTACTTGTTCTACAGAAGGGCTTGTTTCCACACTGTAGGGATACAATGAAAAGTGGGGAGGGAAATATATATCACAGATTAGTTTCAGTGTCTGAGTAATTTACAGAAGGAGTTGTGGGAGGGAAACTCGGTGCTCCCTTTCTAAGAGTTGGAGGAGATGCTTAGCTGTGATGCCATCCTCTTGCCCAGAGAAACCGAAGATATTCCGTTCGTGCAGTGTCAACTCAAAAGTGAAATGGCATTAGGGCCATTGCTTCTAATTTGTGCTGGGGGAAACAGTATTGAACGTGCTTTAAAAGTGAGAATTACTCTTTACTCGGTTGGTGGAACGTTGACGCTTCAGAATCACACACGAGACGTCCCGGGCCTCTATGGCTCATAACATAGTCCATCCTACATGACCGGAAGGAAGAGGATTGAGTGAACGGATAATGGGCACCTCTTCACCTAGTTTGGCCCTTTCTGTCCTATTACAGAAATTGTCTCCTGGAATGGAAGAAAGAGAGAGCGAGTGAGTGGGTGACCCTGCTGTTGGTGCTGGTGTAAGTTGGTGATTCGATACAAATGCTGAGCTGTCTTAATGGAGACAGTCCACAATGTTTTGTTCAGGCAGCGTTATTATTGAGGGTGCTATAGTGCAGGCAGAACAGAAATGGAGAGGAGGATCTGCATGCAACAATGAGACTTGTTGTATGTGTTGTCAACCTTATACAGTAAGTGTGAGGCGGCACAGAGAATACGGTGACATTGTCCTGGCAGGGTGAGGACAATTAATTATGTATGTCCTTTACTGCTGGGCTTCCTTCAGTTTGAAGATACTGCACTGAGCTGAGTGTGACCTCAGATCATGCTCGGTGGGTCTGTTGGTGTGGGCCGGTCTGGAAAGGGAATACTCTCCTCTATACTCGAGCATCCATCAGGTGCTCCATCACTCTCTTAAAAAAATTGTGGCATAATTACCCCTTCTCTGACATTCTCAGGATTAGCTGTGCAGGACAGCTCTGAACTGCGAAAGCTCAAGAGCATGTGTATTGGCCTTTTAAATGTGGTACCATTGCTGGGGATCATGGAATATCATTGACATCCGGACGATGGTGAGCACCTCGACCGTGATGGGTGGGCGAATCTGGCTGACATTGAATGGGCTGAAGTCCATGATGGGAGTGGTGGTGTGGGCAGTTAGTTATTGAGGTGAGTTCGATAAGGTAGCACCAGGAAACTAGCTCGGCCTCTTGCAGAAGATCCTTCAGTCACACTTAATGATATAAAGACTAAGAGAAATTAATGTTAGATTCAGTTCAATGAGGCGAAGACTCTGCTGCACCCATGACTCTGCTGTAGCTGCTTGTCCAATATTCTCCAGCACAGTGAAGGAGCTAAACTTGACTTACACTTCGAAAATAAGGCAGGGCAGATAACTGAAATCTTAGTGGGGGTGGGGGCACTTTGGGACAAGCATTCTTAAATATATTATTTTTAAAATAGAGATATAGAAGTTAAAGCTCTGAATAGTAGGCAGGCCAATTTTGATGACAAGGGTTAAGAAGGGTTTCAAAAGTCGATTAGGACAAATATTCGCAGATAATGGTCCAGCTGAGAAGTAGTGAACCTTCAAAAAAGAGATGATGAGAGCATAGAGACAGTATGTTCTTGTTAGGGTGAAGAGCAGAACTGGTAGGTGTAAGGAATGCTGTATGTCTCGACAAACTGAACGTCTGGTAACGGGGAAGAGGAAAGCATATGGCAAGTATAGACAGCAAGAATCGAGACATTTTTCTTCATCCATTGACAGGATGAATGTGTCACCGGCCTGCATTTATCGCCCATCACTAATTGCAAGAGTCACCCACATTGCTGTGGGTCTGGACTCACATGTAGCCCAGACGAGGTAAGGATTGCCATCTTGTTACCGAATGAACATGAGTGAAGCACATGGGTTGTTCTGAAAACTGAATATGGTCTGAAGATCGTCGTTAGATACTTAATTGCAGATTGGAACGATGTAGGTGTATACTTAAGAGGGGAATAGGGAGGGAGGAAAATGCACGTGAGATAGTTTTGGCAAATAGGGTTATGGACAATGCAAAAGGACTCCAAAAATATTTTAACCACTAAGGAGTAAATAGGGAAAGAATAGGGTCTCTTTCAGATCAGCAATTGCGTCAATTATTACAACTGCTGGAAATGGGGGAGGTACTATACGAGGCAGAAATGTTTACTGCAAATGCTGGAGATCAGGGTCAAGATTAGAGTAGTTCTGGAAAAGCACAGCAGGTCAGCCAGCACCCGAGGAGCAGGAAAATCGACGGTTTTTTTTCCCTGCTCCTCAGAGGCTGCGTGACCTGTTTTGCTTTTCTATCAGCACTCTAATCTTGGGACTGAGGGACTAAACCAGTATTTTGCATCAGTATGTACTGTGTAGAAACGTAATGAAGCTAAACAATTTGGATAAATACAAAGTGATACCTTGAAAAATGCCTGTGTGATGGAGGAGGACATACTGGAGATCTTAAATGCGTAATTCCACGGTAACTGATTAGATATACCGGAGACTTCTATGGGAAGCTATGGAAGTGATTTCTGGGCCTCTTGTTACTGATTTGTATCATCGATCGTCACAGCTGAGGTGCTGAAAGACTGGAGGTTGGCTAACGTGATGACTGTACTATCTGAAAGACAGTAAGGAATAACCAAGGTACAACACACCGGGAAGCCAAACGTCAGTTGTGGGTAAGTTGGGTGGAGGGGACTGCTTAGGGATAGTCAATGCGGCTTTGGGCGGAGGAAATCTTGTCTTACCAACTTGACTGAGTTTTTTTGAAGAAGTCGAAAAGAGCATTGATTGATTCAGAACGGCGAACGTCATCTATATGCACGTCATTCAGCTGTTCAACAAGTTTCCGCATGGTCGTGTGATTAGCAAGGTTAAGTGACACGGAATGCGGGAAGAAGTAAGCATTTGGATGAAAGAATTGGCTGGAAGGTAGTCGACAGAGAGTGGTGGTGGACGGTTGCCTTTATGCCTGGAGGTCAGCCAGTGGTGTGCGACGAAAGTCGATGCTGGGTCCACGGAATTTTGCCATTTATCTCAATGTTTTGGACGTGAACATAGGAGGAATAGTTAGTGAGTTTTCAGATAACACCGCGATTGGAGATGTAATGCAGAGCAAACAAGATACCTCAGATTACAAAGGGATCATAATCTAATGGGCTCATGGGTCATGGACTGGCCGGTGAAGCTTAATTTCGATAAACGTGAGGAGCTATATTTTGGAATCAGAAATCAGGCCTAGACTTATACACTTAATGTTGAAGTCCTGCGTTTGCCAAGGAACGAGACTTTGGAGTGCAGGTTCATAGTTCGTTGAAAGTGCAGTTGCAGGTAGACAGGATACTGAAGAAAGCGTTTAGTATGCTTGTCTTTATTCGTCAGTGCATTTAGAACAGGAGTTGTCCACTTTTGGAATACTGTTTTAAAGTCTAGTGTCTCTGCTATGGGAAGGATGCTGTGATACTTGAAGGAAATCAGAAAATATTTACAAGGATGTTGCTAAGTCTTGAGCTACATGGGGAGACTGAATAGCTTGGGTCTATTTTCCTTGGAGGGTGAAGATCATGGACAAAGTGAATATACAAGATCTATTGCCCACGACTAGAGAACATAGACCTAAAATCTGAGGGAAAAGGTTGAACAGGAACCAAAGGGGCAACTTTTCAGAGGGTGGCACGTGTATGAAATGAGCTGCCAGAGGAGGTGGTGTAAGTTGGACAATTACAGCATTTAAATGACAATTGGATGTGTATATGAATGGGAGTAGTTCAAAGTGGCGTGGGCCAAATGCTGAAAAATATGTCGAGATTATTTAAGGATATCCTGTTGACATAGCTGAGTTAGACGGAAGGGTCTGTTTCCGTGCTGTACATCTCTTTGACTCTGTAAATCTGTCCCAACAATATCCCATTAACCAATCATTACTGGAAATACCAGCCTATGTGGCAACATGAATTCGAGAGTCTTTATTTCCGTATTCTGAAACCTATGAATATATCCCTCCATGACACTGTCTGCCAACCTTCCCCTCTCTGTCCATTTCCCAAACGTCTCTTATTTGTTGGCATTTGAACTGATTCCACCGCTATCTCTCTCTAGCAGTGATTTTCACACGCAGAACACGCTTTGTCATGCCGCAATGGAGATATGGAGTTGCAAATGGATAGTAGCTGTGTATTCTCTCACTTCGAGCATGGTTTTCTCGTTTGCCCATGTTGGGCAGTAATCTAACAAAGTCTTATCGAGTAATGCATTGGGATGGTGTACACAGATCTACATACTGGCAGGTTAATTGTGCCAAGTTTACAGATCAGTACACGAGTATTCAGTGCACAGCTCCCAATGATGGACAGATACCTTGTCTGGCTTTATAAATCAATGCATTGTTCGTGTCCGCCCAGTACTTTGTGCTGGTTCTGGGAGTTGGACCAAGAATGTGATATAATTAACCATTTTTGCTAATGTTGCAATCATTTCATTTTATAATCTCATTCCTATGATTAGATCCTCCAATGTCTGACTGCTATGATTATTCCCATTCCAGTGTCTATTTCTGTGACTTGTTGCTGGTTAAGCACTTGTCCAGATTTAACATGTATATTTCGATGGCCTTTGGTTTTGTTCCCCCTGAAGCTTTGGTTTCCACAGTGAAGAAGCTCAGAAACAATTTTTTAAAAAACATTTGCTTGTTTTCACTTTTTGGTGAGCTGCGTGATGGTCCATGTTGGAAATTTGTGTTCTCAAAGCTTTTCGACACATCATTATAACTTATTTTCTGCCTGCCCATTGAACACCAACGTTCGTCACTGTCTTCGGATCATGTACTCAGTACCATGGGGAATGTCCTCAACTGTCAGTAATTCGGACTAGGATTCTTATTTGGAGTTGACCTAATTCTGTATTGAGACATTTGCGTAAATGCGGGGGATGGTTACCTGGAGGCTGTGCTTAAAGCTGCTGTGAACATTCAGCAAGTTCAGAGGATTTGGTGACCCATTCTCGATGAGTCATGGGGACTGTCGTTAGAGCGTCTGGGTCTGTAACATGACCACCAATTGAACCAGAGGCTGAATAGAGGAGCATCGCTGTAAAATGGAATGAGCACTCACACTCAGATCAGCCATGATCTTATGGAATGGTGGGACAGAATTGAATGACGCACTCGTGTAACTTATTCGTAACGTTTCTGTTTGTATCAAACCAATTCTCCTTCTCTTCCAGTGTACCATACTAGTTGGGAAGAGAATCACATCCTCATGTGTCTGGTTAACTCAATCCTTGGGGCTCACCAGACTCAAGATTCTCCTGTCTCAGTCTCAAACAGTTGAATGACTGCCTCCTGTTCCTGTGTAGCAGATTTGTTAAAATGGATGTCATTCCCCTGCTTCTGATAACAGCCTCCAATAGCTGTGTGCTCTCTTGCTGCTCCTGTGGAATGAGATCGAGGGACTGAATGACCTTTTCAAATTCATTACTGGTTCGACTGACTGAAAGCCTTTTATCTGTTTCATCAACACATCCTCAAAAGTGATGTATTTGTGTTTCCTTTTGCCTCCCTGTAATTATGCAGCAAACTGACTGGTTGAGCTTCTGTATGGCCGGTCTGAGAAACTGAATGTCCTCCTGATGTCCCTGTGTAAAAGGCGTGAGATGTTGAAGACCTCTTCCTGACGCCCTGTAATAGGCCCGACACAGAAAGTAATACAGAAAGCCATGGATTATGAGTAGCCGTTAATCTCTATCTGATGGAGTTCCATCCTTGCTCAGTTACAGAAACATAAACAACACAATGTAGTCCACGTGTCCTCTCAGTAACACCTCGTAAAAACTGCACCAACAACTCTCTCTGTTTTGAATGATTCACATGGCAAAATGCGCTAACCTTCCAGCTCTCCATCTCTTGAAGTGGTAATCGGATAGAATGGGCTGAATGGCCTCATCTTATCCCGATGAATTATTCTAAAAGACCAAGCATCAAAATCGTGGCTTAAGCGTTTCTGACTGTCCCCTTTTACTGAAAGGTTGGTGGAGGTGGCAGGGATGCCTTTCTGGGATTTATGCTATGAGAGCTGCGTCAGTCATTCAATGAGACCTGAGGATTTGGCAGTCCAGCCGTGGACCGTGCATGCGGATTGCAGTTCTAGCATCTGGGTCTGCAACATGAACAACAAACAGAGCAGAGGCTCCAGATCGGGAAAGTTCTGAATCCACGGAGTGAGTGTGTGTGAAAGGAATCTACAGTAACCAACGGGTTCCCCAGAATAGCTTCCTAAGCTATACTTGAAGCAGCAGGAGAGTGTGAGTGGACACTTACTGAACACTGAGCTGTTCAGAAAGCGGTGTCATCCCCTTCCACAAGACCTGCAGGTTCACGCTAGGGGGAGGAGGGTGCTGCCTGTGGCTCTCAAGGTCACAGTTCCATTCAGCTTCTATGATCCAGAACTTGCCAGTCAGGAGTGGGGGACATATCCATCATCTCCCTGCATATTAACATCATTACCACCACTCGGTGATGGAGGATATGTATGGTGAACGACATGAATACAATGTTTTCTCGATTAGGAGGGAACTGTCGGGTGTACCCCTGTTTACCGAGTACAGCGGTATCCCTAAAGGTATATGACTTTGTGGGATCCGTTTGTCAATGGCGAGAGGCAGAGGAACTGAACGAACTCGCACTCCATTAATGTTGCAGTGGGACCATGCACAGTACATCATGTTGGTGATGGAAGCAATTCAGCTACTTTGTTCAGAATCAGTCAGCCGGTCCCATCGTTTTCGGGTGTCCAAGTAGAAACAAAGAATGGCCTGTCGATGAAGTCTGTCCACTTGATACACAGCTCTAAACATCTTCCACTAAACAATCCCCATCGTCAATGAAACACAAGAAAATGTCCAGTGTGTACTGAGAGCAATGGGCCATTGGGAACATGAGGGAACGGACCTTCATGGCGATGAAGCACACTTAGGAAGTCTGCAAGGGTAAGATTGAACCCTTTAATGCACACAGTATGGCTAAGTTCTGTATTCTCTCTCCATATCAGTAACATACTGCCTTACATTGTTCCAGCAAAACAGACCACTCACATGAAACGTCATGTATCACCTGCTAAATTCTTATCCATTGATGTTATCTGTGTGAATTCACCTGCGGACTCTCCACTTCCTCTTCTTAATTTAGTCTCCTTCTTATATTCGTGTCATAATCAAACGCGGTTACAGTACACACAACACCATCAACATAAACATAATTTGCTGGCGAATATCAGCAGCTCTGGCAGCAGCTATGAAGAAAAATCACGTATAACGTTTCGCCCTTGGTTACCTTTCCTCAGAACATTTACGGTACATTTGTCCCATTCCTTCAGCTAATTGATGTAGATTGCAATAGTTGACGGACTAGCACTGTTCGATTTGTGACTCCTTTCGTTGTATTCTGTCAAACCGATGAAGACTGATTTATCCCGAGAGTCTGCTTCTTGTCTGATTACCAGTCCCCCGCCCTATGCCTGTGTCGCCTATTCGAAGGGCTGAGGAAAAACAAAGACCATCAGTCGGCACTTCAGCCCTTCGAGGTAAAAAGAAGGACTGCAGATGCTGGAAACCAAAAGGGCTTTTGCCGGAAACGTCGATTTTCCTGCTCCTCGGATGTTTGCTGACCTGCTGTACCTTTCCAGCACTACTCTAATCTCGACTTCAGCACTTCAAGCCTGCTGTGCGATTTACTGCAAACATGGTTGATGTCACCTCGTCCTCCGTTTCACTTTCCGGATCAGTCCCCATATACCTTCATATACACAATGTCCCAGCATCCATTGCAAGCTGCAGCAGTGAGTGACACAGAGAGAAGTAATTTCTCCTGACCCTTTTTATAAAAAGCACAATCTGCTCCACCTTTTCCTAACACTATTATATCTTGTTCTAGTTTGCCACAATTGAGGAAATATCCAATCCACACCGACATTATCAATGACATTTAGCATCTTGCAGACTTCAATGCGATCTCCTCTCATTCTTCTAAACTTCAGAATGTACGAATTGCTCAATCTGTCCTCATATGACAAACTCTTCATTCTGGAAGGAATCCAGTGAAGCTCTTCTGAACTGCCTCCAATGCAAACATATCCTTCCTGCATTCAGGACAACAAAAATGCATATCTACTCCTGTTGCACTCTCACTAATACCTTGCATAATTACAGCAATTCTTCTCTTGTTTTATACATGATTATTTTACAAATGAATGCTGACATTGCAATTGACTTACTAATTCCAACTGTACCTTACGGTGAGTTTTCTGTTATATACACGAGAACACCGAGACCCCTCTGCATGTATGTTCTTTGAAATTTCACCACATTTACATGTCAAGTTACATTTGTATTCCTCTGATCAAAATGGATTACGGCAGAGTTATCCATTTTCAATTGTATCTGCCAAATATTTGCCCACTCACCTAAACTATTCATGCTAATTAGTAAACATTTTACATCTTCAAGACGTCAACGTATTCTTCCACCTCTTTCAGTTTCATCTGAAAATGTGACAGTCACACTTTCTAAAACCTCATACAGGTAGTCCGATAGATGGAAAATAGTTGGCACGGCGATCAGAACTCTCTGTATGCGCAGAATTGCCAAACCATAAAACCATCCATCCGTTCCATCTCTCTGCAATTTGTTTTGTTCACCGACCCTCTATCCAAGCAAATTTATTCCTCCAAAGCAAATGCCTTCTTTTTTTTTGAAGCGTAGAAATTGTGAAGAACTTTATTCAATGCTTCTTGAAGCGCAGGTACTTTACATTTCGATTATCCAATTTCTCTGCTTTGCTTGATGCATCTTAGACAATGGACAATAGACAAGAGACAATAGGTGCAGGAGTAGGCCATTCTGCCTTTCGAGCCTGCACCACCATTCAATATGATCATGGCTGATCATCCTTAATCAGTATCCTGTTCCTGCCTTATCTCCATAACCCTTGATTCCACCATCCTTAAGAGCTCTATCCAACTCTTTCTTAAATGAATCCAGAGACTGGGCCTCCACTGCCCTCTGAGGCAGAGCATTCCACACAGCCATCACTCTCTGGGTGAAGAAGTTTCTCCTCATCTCTGTCCTAAATGGTCGAACGCGTATTTTTAAGTTGTGTCCTCTGGTTCAGCACTCACCCATCAGCGGAAACATGTTTCCTGCCTACAGAGTGTCCAATCCTTTAATAATCTTATATGTCTCAATCAGATCCCCTCTCTGTCTTCTAAACTCAAGGGTATACAAGCCCAGTCGCTCCAGTCTTTCAGCGTAAGGTAGTCCCGCCATTCCAGGAATTGACATCGTGAAACTACGCTGCACTCCCTCAATAGCCAGAATGTCTTTCCTCAAATTGGGATACCAGAACTGCACACAGTACTCCAGGTGTGGTCTCACCAGGGCCCTGTACAGCTGCAGAAGAACCTATTTGCCTCTATACTCAATCCCTCCTATTATGAAGGCCAGCATACTATTAGCCTTCTTCACTTCCTGCTGTACCTGCATGCTGGCCTTCATTGACTGGTGTACAAGAACACCCAGATCTCTCTGTACTGCCCCTTTTCCTAAATTAATTCCATTTACGTAGTAATCCGCTTTCCTGTTCTTGCCACCAAAGTGGATGACCATACATTTATCCACATTAAACTGCATCTGCCATGCATCTGACCACTCACCTAACTTGTCCAGGTCACCCTGTAATCTCCTAACATCCTCATTACAATTTCACCCTGCCACCCAGCTTAGTATTACCAGCAAATTTGCGAATGTTATTACTAATACCATCTTCTATATGATTAATATATATTGTAAAAAGCTGCGTTCCCAGCACTGATCCCTGCGCTACCCCACTGGTCACTGCGTGCCATTCCGAAATGGAGCCGTTTGTCACTACTCTTTGTTTCTTATCAGCCAACCAACTTTAAATCCAAGTTAGTACTTTGCCTCCAATACCATGCGCCCTAAGTTTGCGCACTAACTTCCTATGTGGGACTTTATCAAATGCTTTCTGAAAGTCCAGGTACATGACATCTACTGGATCTCCCTCGTCCATCTTAAGAGTTACATTCTAAAAAAAATCCAGGTTAGTCAAGCATGATGTCCCCTTCATAAATCTTTGTTGGCTCTGACCTATCCTTTTACTACGATCCAGATGTGTCGTAATTTAATCCTTTATAATAGACTTCAGCATCTTTCCCACCACTGAGGTCAGACTAATTGGTCTAGAATTTCCTGCTTTCTCTCTCCCACCTTTCTTAAAAGGTGGTACAACATTAGCCACCCTCAAATCCGCAGGAACTGATCCCGAATCTGTCGAACTCTGGAAAATAATCACCAACATATCCACGTTTTCTCAAGCCACCTCCTTCAGTACCCTGGGATGTAGACCATCAGGCCCCGGGGATTTATCAACCTTCAGATCTAACAGTCTCTCCAACACCAAATTCCTGGCAAATATGAATTCCCTTCAGTGCAGGTCCTTCAGCCACTGTTACCTCAGGGAGATTGCTTGTGTCTTACTCAGTGAACACAGATCTGAAGTACCAATTCAATTCTTCTGCCATTTCTTCGTTCCCCGTAATATATTCCCCGTTTCTGTTTTCAAGGGCCCAATTTTAGTCTTAACCATTTTTTTGCCTTTCACATACCTAAAAAAGCTTTTACTATAATCCTTTAGATTTTTGGCCAGTTTACCTTCGTACCTTATTTTTTCCTCTGCGTATTTCCTTCTTAGTAATCCTGTGTTTTTTTTTTTAAATGCTTCACAGTCCTCCGTTTTCCCACTTATCTTTGCTATGTTATACTTTTTTCTCTTTTAACTTTATATTTTTCTTAACTTCCCTCGTCAGTCACGGCATTCCATGCCTCCTCCTAGGATCTTTCTTCCTTTTTAGAATGAACTGATCCTGCATCTTCTGCATTATACACAGAAATATCCGCCATTGTTCCTCCACGGTCATCCCTGCTAAGGTATTGCACCATTGAACTTTGGCCAGCTCCTCCCTCATAGCTCCATAGTTCCCTTTATTCAGCAGAAATATTTTCACTTCTGATTGTACCCTCTCCCTCACAAATTGGAGATTGAAGCTTATTGTATTATGGTCACTACTTCACAATGGCTCCTTCACTTCGACGTCCCTGATCAATTCTGGTTCGTTGCACAATACCAGATCCAGAATTGCCTTCTCCCTGGTCGGCTCCAGCACCAGCTGTTCCAAATATGCATCTCGGAGGCACTTCACAAAGTCTCTTTCTTGAGGTCCAATACCATCCTGATTCTCCCAGTCTACCTAAATGTTGAAATCCCCCATAACAACTGCAGTAACATCATTGCGATAGGCCAATTTCAGCTCCTGATTCAACTTACATCCGACATCCAGACTACTGTTTGGGCGCCTGTAGATAACTCCCAAGAGGGTCTTTTTACCCTTAGAATTTCTCAGCTCTATCCACACTGACTATGAATCCCCTGATTCTAGGTCCCACCACGCAAGGGACTGAATATCATTCCTTACCAACATGGCCACCCCACCCCCTCTGCCCGTCAGTCTGTCCTGAGGAAAGCACGTGTAGCCTTGAATGTTCATTTCCCAGGCCCTGTGCACTTGAAGCCACGTCTCAGTTATTCCCACAATATCGTATCTGCCAATTTCCAAAAATGCCTCAAGCTCATCCATCTTATTTCTAATGTTTCGTGCATTCATGTATCGTATTTTTTAATTTGTTACTACCCTCACCCTTCCCATCAACTCCTATTTCACTCAACCTTACAGCATGATCCCTTTCTGAGTTTTCTGCCTCATTGATACAGTTGTCTTTCTTGACTTCCCTTGTTGTAACATTCCCTTCAATTTCCTTCTTAAACATCCAGTTTGTCCCCTCCCCAACCCCCTCCGCTACTTAGTTTAAACGTAACGGTGTTGCAGTTGCAAACCTGCCTGCCAGAATGCTGGTCCCTAACCTATTCAGGTGCAAACCGTTTCTCTTATATAATTTATGCTTACAACAAAACATACTCAAGTGATCCAAGAATTTAAATCCTTGCTTCCTGCACCATTTCCCCAGCCACATGTTCAAGTCCATTATGTCCCTGTTTATGTCCCCGAGGTTCTGGAAGCAAACCGGAGATAACCACCCTGGACGTTCTCCTTTTCAGCCTTCTTCCTAGTTCTCCAAAGTCCCGCTGTAGTATGTTCTTCCCCTTCTTCCCGACATCATTTGTGCCGACCTGTACCACCACCTCTGGCTCTTCACCTTCGTCCCTGAGGATTTCCTGCACTATGTCTGTGATGTCTTTTACCCTAGCACCAGGAAGGCAACACACCATCCTTAAGTCCCACCTGCTGCCACAAAAACGCCGGTCAGTTCCTCTCACTACGGAGTCCCCTATCTTGAAGGAATTCGAGTAAATAAATTCTTCATGAACCGTTGAATCTCATGAATCGTGGTTTACGTTCGCAAATATCCTGTTATCAATAAATTAATAATGAATTCGAACAAGCTGCCTTAAATCCCAATCGTTTGCTCACTTCTTTGTGTTCACCAGTGATCATACTTCCCTATCTATAAATACCTTGTCCCTGCCAACTTTTGTGTAAGACGCACAAGGTTTTAAAAGATTTGCTCAAATTTCTATGTAAGGCAAGAATGACTGTATGTCCTCTCTCTATTCCAGGTTTACACATTCGATGTGCTGAATGTCCGCCTGGGATACCTGCATTCAAGTCTCTTTCGGCGGAAAGTCCTGAGTAATAAACTCAAGGCCGGCTGATTCTCCTCCTGATGCTATGTTAAATGCTTCAAGGTTTTATCGAATCTTCCTGTTGCTCTGTGCTAGTTCGATGGGCTATAGTGTCTCCGAATATTCCTCCATCAAAGACTCTGGTTACTGAATGGTCTCTTCCAGATTTCCTGAAAAGGGATCGAGGGAGTGATTGGTCTATTGCTGTTCCTATAAAACGAACACATGGCTGAATTACCTCTTCCTTCACCGTAAAAATTCTCAAATAGTTTTGTCACATTTACCAATTTCCATGCAGCAGGCTCATTGGGCTAAAGGGCCTCATGTTATTCTCGTGTACCAATCTCTTCCAGTTTTCTTCTGTTGCAGACTTGAGACTAAATGGACAATATCTCTCCCTGTGTAACAAAATATTGATGTTGCATGGCCTACTCTGGGTACAGTGTTGAAGGCTGGAGGGGCTGATTGTCCCCCTTCTGTAAGAGTATATCAGTCTCAAAGGGATTGAGTAGCCTCGTCCTGTTCTGCTTCAGCACGATGTAAATTAGATGTACAAATCTTTTGGGTATTGGAGTAATAATTCAAGTTCGAGCATAAATTCACATTAACCCATGTGAATGCTAATGCAGGGGAAAATGATTTTCCTGATAACATTTCAGAAGATTTGAATTCACAGGATGTTGAGCACTGAGTTAGAGATTATGCTGTTTTGGAATTAATTGCAAACCTTGCTGCAATGGAGGGTTTGGGTGAAGTGAGAATAACATATTGGTTTTCTTTTACGCTGTCATATTACAATACTTTTTTTGAAATTCCGATTTTAGATCTGAATCATCCAAGCCATAAAGTTTTGAGGGCAAGTTGGCTTCAGTGAATTGGAGAAGTTAGTGAAAAAACTTTTTCGATGGTTGATAATGTGTAATATCCATCGAAACCCTCTAATCTGTACAATGTACATTTATTCCACAAAAGTACAAGCAGCAAAAAGTGACTCAATGATGGTTACCAAAAGTTAAAGCTGACATGAGATCAAAAGAAAATAGCTGAGATAAAATGAAGATATTGTGGGAAACCATGGATGCAATGAAACGTACGATCCAGTAAAGAGGGAACAAAAGGCTAATAAGCAAATCATAAAGGAAAGAAGATTGCAAAGTAAATAGAAACATAAAGACTGCTAAAAGCTTCCAGATATTGGTCAGAGTAAATGCAGTCAAGAACAAAGGTGAAAGTGAGTGTATGGGCAGAATAATTCATTGCCATTAACAGAGAAATTGCAGGAAAACTAGACAATTACATTCTGTCCGGCTTCATGGAGCAAGATCCATAATATCTCCAAGGAATACCAATGGAACAATGTGACTCGCGTATCTAAATATATTTTTTACAAATCATTCCTATCAGTGACCAGGTATTATTTGAAATCATACCTGGATTGAGCATTTTTACGGCTGATGGGCCACATGTATTTCAGAATAGATTTTCAGAGAAAGGGGTAATAGTCTCATTAATTGCGTTGGGGAATGATAATTGTTTCTTTTTCCTGCGCATTCTCGGAAGGCAGGAACGCAGTTTGTGTTGTGTAACGTTTCAAAGAAGGAGAGGTGATCGCAGTGAAAGTCATAAAATACACACCGAGGGGATTAACTATCACAGGAACGTGGAGAAGTGCTGGAAGGTAAGGCTCGGGAGTTCCCAAAATATTCGTCTCATACATCAAACGGAAAGAAACCAGGGAGCAGTTAGGGCTCATTAGAAATCAAGGGGGCAATCTGTATATGAAGCTGGAGGACATTGATCGATTGTTACATGAGAGCTTCGCATCTATTTTAATAAGGAGAAGAGGGATACAGGTTGAAAATTCAAGAAGATGGACACTGAAGCTGCTGAACAGATTGAAACAAAATGCTAACAGGGTTGAGGGTTTATGATGGCATCAAAATGGAATGATTGCCAGGTCTGGATGAACTGTGTAAGAGGCTGCTCTTGGAGAAAAGGAAGGAAAGCCACTGATCCAAATGTTTAAGTAGAATCTTGACACGGGGGTGGTGCCCCCGTGATACAGAATGTAATGTATTCGAAGAGCTGAATAAGAACAAGTAACATGCGTCGACAATTCAGCCTCTAGACCCTGCTACGACATTTAAAATGCTCATGGCTGATGTCATATCAGTCTCAGTTCCACTTTCCAGTCTACTGTCCATATCGCTTCATTTACTTAGTGTCCCAGCGTGCACTGCACTCTGGGACAGTGAATTACAGAGATTCACAAACCTTTGCGAGAAGTACGTTCTCGTCATCCCTTTTTACATACTGCTCCACTGTATCCCAAAACTGTGATCTATTCTTGTCGATTGGCCCAGGAGGAAATATCCAATCCACCTCTATATTGTCAGCCATCTATCACATCCAACAGAGCTCAATGAGTCGCCTCTTATTATTCTAAACTCCTGAACGTATAGACCTGAACTGCTCAATCTCTCTTCATAAGACAACCTCCTCATTTTTGGTATCAATCTAGGGAACCATTTCTGAACTGCCTTCGTTGCAACTACATCCTTCCTGCAGTCATGGTACGAAAGAAATGTGCACAGTACTCCAGTTTCGATTTGTTTAATTCTTTGCAAAAATGAAGACCTTCTTCCGTCGATTCATACTTGATTCTTTTACAAGATAGTGTCGAAATTGCACTTGATTTTCTCATTATCTGCTGGAGCTTCATGTGACATTTAGTGATAGGCAAGAGAACGCCCCGATCCTTCTGCACATAAGCGCCCTGGCTTTCTCTGCATTTACGTAGCTAGTTACCTGTGTATTCCGCAGATCGAAATCGATAACCCTATACTTATCCACGTTAAATATTATCTATCAAAGTTTGACCCATTCATCTAAACTATGCATGTCCATTGGCATTTTTTTTTTACATCTTCAGGGAAATAAACTACTTTTCCTCCTGTTTCCGTATCAGCTGAAAACGTAACTGTAGCGTTTTCTATCCGCTCATCCATTAAATACCATAGATGGCAAATATTGGGGGCCTGAGAACTGAACTCGATGGCATTCCAAAAATTGCCAAAAAAAAAGAGACGTAAGTATTCCATTTCTCTGCATTTGGTTGGTTCACCAACATTTCCCAAGGTAATACATACCTCGTTAAACCGACGTGCTGCTATTTTTCAGCTTAGTATTGTGTGTACCATTTTACACAATACTTTCTCCAAGGCCAGGCACTTCTCATTTCTAAGATCCCCATTATCGATATTGCTTGTCTCAATTTTAAAGAATTGAGCAAATAAAGTCTTCATAAACTATGCTTACTCTGATGGATTGTGATTTGACTTACCTGATTTCCTCTGATTAATTAATTAATAATAGATTCTGACAAATTTGCTTAAATCCACACGTATTGCTCACCGCTTTTTTATTGATGAGTGCAGATTATTATTCTAAGCCCTTCCCTTTCTTTTACTCCCAAGTTTCACTTTATTTTACTTCTCTTTGAACTCCTGCGTAACAGGCAAAAGGCCTTAACATATCTCCTTCGATTGCTGTGCAAGAGGCATGAGTGGTTGAATGACGTCATTCTGTTCCTGTTTTACACACTCGATAAGTTGAATGTCCGCCTGGTGTTCATGCATTATGCTCCAAATAGCAGGAATGTCCTCACTAGCAGACACGAGCCCGTTGGCTAAGGGATCAGCACTGCTGCCTTACAACACCCGGGTCCAATGTAAGATTGGACTCTCAAGCGACTGCTCGCGTGGAGTTTGCACATCCTCCCCGAGTCTGCGTGGGTTTCTCTCCTAAAGTCCGAAGATGTGCAGGTTAGGAGAATGGGCTGTGCTAAATTACCTGTAGTGTAAGGTGCATTAGTCAGAGAGAAGATGGGTAGGTTGGGTTTCTTTTCAAAGGGTCGGTGTGGATTTATTGGGCCGAAAGGCCTGTTTCCACTCTGTCGTTGATCTAATATCTGCTTCGCCTCCTGTTATATTGCATAAGTTTCAAGTGCTCATGCATTTTTAAAATTACTTTGTAACGTTTTCAGGGGATGAACGGTCTCCTCCTGTCAATCCATCACAGCTGGCGATACTGAGCGGACATATGCTGCATGCCTGAAATGTAATTGTGGGAGTGATTGGTTCCCATACAATAGGCACGTAGCTGATTTACCTTCACCTTTCCCTAAAAATTCTCATAGATTTTTCGCCGTCTCTAATTCCCGTGCAACAGGCTTGGTGCGCTGAATGGCCTCCTGTTGTCCCAGTGTATCAATCTCCAGTCAGTGTTCGGCCTCTTCCAGTTCCTGTTTTACAGACATGAGAAGGCTGAATGGGCTGTTCCTGTTGCCGTGATACAGTATACGGGTGCTTCATTGTCTCCTATGGTCCGTCTTTATTGGCTTAAGTGGCTGAATGTCCTCCTCCTGCAACTGTAACTCGGGCTCGAGGGGCTCAATAGCTTCGTCCTGTTATGTTATAATAGCGTAAATGCCTGAATGTACTTCTGCTGTTCCCTGTAACAGGCTGGAGAAGCGGAATGGATTCCTCCATTTCCTGTACATTTAGCATCTGTTGCTAACTCCTTTCGGTGTTTGATGGGGATAACGAAGACCATGTTTCACTCTAGTAACCTTGAATTGGTAATGGATAAACCTGATCATCTCTTCCTTATAGGTGAACGCCATCATTGCAGGAATCAGTTGAGGGAACCATCTCTGCGCTGCTTCCAATGTTACAATATCCTTTCCTCTGTGAGGAAAACTAAACTGTGCACACGACTTGAGGTATGATCTCATTAAGTTACTGTAGCTCAGTGGCAACAATTTTCGAGCCTACTGTAAGGTTCCCATCTAGTTTCGAGCAGTCCCAACTGTATGTAGAAATGCACAGTATTGTTAAAAATGTTCATTTTGATTCACTTCACCATCTGCATATGTGGACTTCTGGTGAAAATGACAAAATGATGCTTGAGAAGAAAGAATAAGGTGTGATAAGATGAAGTCAATGTCAACGCCGACCTCGCCAAACATCTCGCCTGAATCTTCCATTAAACTACCCAAAACACACATTGCTCGATTCCACAGAATCTACTCAGGTGTTGCTGAGAAACAACAAAATGAATTAACCATTGTTTGAAGTGAGAAATCAAACTGAAAAATGCAATGCAAATTTTGAGTAAGTCATAAATCAGGAAATTAGATGAACAGGTTTGTGGGTACTGCACGAATAACGGACAGCTTAAAATTACAGCTGAGCTGAGCTAATCCAAGCGAATGCTCGTTCTGGGAGAAATGGAATTCTTGAGCGTGGGTGCTTTGTTTTGAATTAACAAGATGTTGACACTTATTTAGAGAACAGGCTATTTTGGAATTGGATGCTGCACATTCAGAGTAGCTAATTGAAAACCTTTGGGTTGAAATACATTTTTGGAATAGCGATCACAACATATTGATTTTTAATAGACACTTTAAAAACAAAACATTTGTTTTTTGTTTGAATTTACGGTTATAAACTCGTGTCATGCAAGCTATGATGTTGTGTGAGGCACATCGACTTCGGTAAATGGCAATAGTACATGGAAAGGATTTACAAAAATTAATGTCAGGTAAACAATGGCTTTTTAAAATAAACAGTCTAATACGAACAATACACATATACCCACATCAGTGCAAACAACAAAATGGTAAGATTTCTAAACGATATTTAACAATAAAAGTTAAAGATTGCATTAGATCAAAGGAAGTGGCTCACACAAATGCCAGGTTTTGAGGAAATCCTGGATTTGAAGACATTTCGGACCCAGCAAAGGACATCCATTGCTCTGATTTGGAACAGAAAAGGAAGAAGAATTCAACCAGCAACAAACAATTTGTTGACCAAAGGCTTCCATCGATATTTGAAAGGAAAGTGAAGACGGGGCAAATATGGAATAGTGAATATCGGATTACGTCATTATTTTCGCAGAGAATTGCAAAATTTCAGCGAAATGCAACAGTCACTTTCATGTCTATCTTCATACAGTCAAGATTATCTAATGTGGAAATTCTGTTCTCTAGAGATTCAAAAATATCAGAGGCGATGCCAGTGAAAATTCACACAGGGGCGACTGACGATCATAGGAGCATGGACAAGTGCAAGCAGTCAAAGTTCACAAGAATGCCAAGGTATTCTGCACATACGTCAAGCGGAACAGAACAACCAGGGAACAATTAGCGCCCATGAGAACCCAAGGGGACAACCCGTTTATGAATCTGTAGAACTTAATAGTTTGTTACATGACCACTTCAAATCTGTTTAAAGTGGACAAAGGAGGATGGAGGTACAGCAGTGAACAAGATGGACTATGAAGCTCTTGAGCAGACTGAAATACGATGGAACAGCCATTAATGGGTTTGACTAATGAAACTGGACAAATCACCAGATCCGTTGCATTGTATCACAGTGTTGGAAGAAGTTCATTCTCATGCTGGGAAAGTATTCACTATCAGGTGCCAGAACATCTGCAAGATCAGCCACCTCACTGAGCCTAGGAACGCACAAGCAGACAGTAATATGAAAATTAAAATGTATTCCCGGCTTTAATATATGATAAAATGGCGGCTTGGGTTCTACCAAATTCCCCATAATTCATTTTTTAACCAATCAGAGGGGCAGTTCAGAAGATTTGGCAAAAAGGACGGACATAACCGGACCCAAATTGTTGTCAGGCGGTGGAGCTTCATGGTCGTGCAGGTAAAAATCACAGGCAGAGGAATCAAAACTAATAGAATTAGAGAATTCAAAAACTGGCGCAGGAAATTCAAAACAGCAAAAAACGTACAAACCAGGAAGAAACAGTTGAAGTCGGTACCAGCAGTGACACAAAGAAAACAATGGCCAGCAAGAGCAGAACAAAAATATCAACGAGAAGCACAAGACCTGAAAAAGTGTGGGAACACGAAAGCCAAGTAAACGACCTACTCAAATCCAAAGATCACATTGTGGACAAGCGTCATGGAGAAAGGAATCCGACTTGTGAATATTTGTTGCTACGTTTGTCATGTTTTGACGAGTGTCAGGGATATCACTTCAACATTTGGACATGATAAAGTGCCCCATTTCTCTGGCAAAACAGAGTTGAGAGCGATATGATTCTGAAGGGCCACGGCGCAGATAGAGACGATCTCCGCATTTAGCAATCCAAAAGCCAAAGTTGTGGCATTTGCAAACTCTTCAAGAGTGGTGGGAATCTTTCAAACTTCAACCTCAAGTTGAAGACTGGGATAAAGAGGGGAAAGAATAGTTAAAAGATCATGACAAGTAGTAAGAATTCTCTTCCTACGAGGCATCAGAGTATCAAAAGGTGAATTTCGGGAGTGGTACTGGAAAAGGACTACATACCCTAGATAGCAGCTGCCAGTACAGGACGCAGACAGCCAGTGGTAGCCACAAATGAAAAATAGTGCCATTGAAAGTGAATAACTGATTAATTTGGACTCCAATCCAAAATTGGTGAAAGAGGAATTAATGGCAGTCCTGTTGGGAACAGCGAGAATAAGTATGCTGTCATGTATACTAGATCAGAAATCAGACTCGGTAAGGGAGGATGGAGTCAAGTTATTTATTGAACCCATACCGCCAACCGAAATGATATTTACTTTTAATGCAAATGCTTGGTAGGTATGTAGTCGTGGTCATGATATTAGAGAAACAGAGATGGGTGTGTTCCTCATAGGTTATAGCGTGGCTAGAATCAGCCTTCAAAAGTGTCCATCCTATATCCCGCTTATCACTATTGTATTGCACCCCGAAGTGGAAGGGGCGCCGATCATTTTTAGGAAGGTGGCAGGGATTGAAAAGTCGTGACAGCAGCAGAACCAAGCTGATGTAAACACTCTACAGCGGTGTCAGATTCATTACAAATGAACTGCCCTTAAAGAATCCTATCTTTAGAATGGAAAGGATTGTGAGCACAAACCCAAGAGACAGAGTGACTGATCTTCTGTGCATTAAGATATGTCATACAAAAGAAGAATTAAAATGCAATTCTTCCTTAGTAGATATCTGCGGTCATTGCTTTGCAGGTAACGCAGCAGGAATCAATAGACTTTCTTCTTAGTGCCATTCTCTGATGCACTGTGTCCCGTACATCCATGCAGCCTCCCCTTCACATTGATTGCTGAACGAGTCACCAGCCGGACGAGCAAAGAGGCTTTCCACCTCAGCCGCAATTCCCGTTTCAAATCCTTTTGCTTGGCGTACCTGTAAGCAAAAACTTTGAACAGTTTTGGTTAACTTATGCCAGTACTTCCACTTGTCCAACTCAATAGTGGCAGTTGTATCAGTCATTGGTGTAGTTTTGATTCATCCCCTTTGTGCATCTGCTTTCTTTTTATACTATATTCCCTACAGTGCGGAAACAGGCCCCTCGACCCAAACACGCCGACCCTCCGAACATTAGACCACCCAGACCCATTTCCCTCTGACAAATGCACCTAACACTATGGGTAATTTGGCACGGCAGTTCGTCTAAACTGCACATCTTTGGACTGAGACGAAACCGGAGCACCCGGAGGAAACCCACGCAGACACATGGAGAATGTGCAAACTCCACACTGACAGTCATATTATTATACAATATTCATAATAATGTGCACGAGGTGATTACGTAAAAGCAGGTTGTGGACACGTAAAAAGGCCCCCCAGGGAAGGATATGGTTAACAACCACAGGGCAATCCCACTTACAACATGTGCCTCGTTTGTTTACAAATTAGAAACGCTTCAGCTCTTTTCCGAACGGCTTTCTAAAAATCTCGGTGACACCAAGTTTGTAATACAGTATTTACCATTCCCTCCGTGCCCACGTGTGCACAAAGTTCACATAACCAGCTAAAAAAGGCAGCAGCAAAGAAGGAACGTAAACTTGTCCAGTAGGGGTCACCAACATTTTGGTTTGAGTATCGAGGAAGTACCATAATTGAGGCCACAGTTTGTGCTCTTCAGCAGGGGCTTCCCCTGTGTTCTCTGTACCTTATCGAGGTCTGGCATACCTATACACATGCTGTCTCTATCAAGGTTTTGCTGGAGACCAAATTGGACCAGTTGTTTGTGGTGTAAGTCTGCCTGATTGACAGCAGCACCTGTCTGCTCATTCCTTCGGAGACTGTGCCAGTTACCTCAGTGTGAGCCGAACATCTTGATAATTGCTCGATTGATTAGATAAAACAGGATTACAATTACACTGCACCGTGGAGGTTAAACATCATCTGTGTTCCCACAAGTCTGCATAATCGTGGGTCACACCAAAAACTTAAAGAGTCAGTGTGTATCAGCAAATTTTCCTTTTGCTCGAATGCAAGCATGTGTTAGCTCCAAGGTAACATTAAAGACGCATCAATCTCCAGTTGCCACATTTCCACAGTTAAAGCAAAGGCCAACCGTTTTGTTTCCAGATTCAACGGTGTAATACTGGGGCCTGCCTGTCCGCATTTCCACTGTTCCCTCTGGAATGGGTGGCTCAGAAGTGGTCGGTAGGTGAGTAAATGAGGTGGGTTCCGCATCCAATGGATATCCATGTTCACAATCAACCATGTCAGGGCTGGAATACGGCATTTAGGATCGCGACGGCACTGGACATAATCTGTTTTCCCTGTAACTTGCATCGCGTTCCAGCCTGGTCCTCACCATCACAATAGAAAACCACTCACCTCATATGCGACTGAATATCATGGACTAAGATATATTGTTTGTCTCGATCATTTCGGTGAGACCAGGAGGAAAAACATCGCAAAGGCGAGTTAAACAAAGGCGAATCAGCTTTCCGTTTATTTTCAATTGTGGACTGCAGACCTCTTCTGTCGGACAGATGGCCACTTATTTCAGTCTCATTAGACAAGCATTCGTATTCAGGCTACTGCCGGAATTTTGCTGCGTTGATATTTGTATCATGCTTTATAATTTTGTTCAAACTGGGCCAGTTTGTTCTTGCTGTCGGGGGAATGCTTCATTAACATAAGTGTAATTCCGGGGATGGGCCCTAGTTTCGGATGGCGCAGGTCACTCACCCCATGATATCGGCAATGAAGGCTGGAAGTTTCATTTTCAAAAAAAGGAAATATTTGTAAAGTGGGTGTGGGCTGGGAACTATCAGGAGATGTTAGGTGTTCAGATGTTATCCTGGAATAAAATCCCCGTCATCATCCCTATGAGTGTCATCCCCATCCTCACTTAGAGTTGTTATGCCAGATATAACCTCGGGAGTCTGAGTTGAATATAATTCTTTATTTTACAGCGTTGTTGCCTTAATCCTGTTTATATAATACTCACCCTTCGTGACCTTACATTGTTTCAAATGCCACATTTATATTTTTTTATCTCGCCATTTACAGTCATCTGTGAACATCTCACACATTTTTGGAGTTTCGTCTGCTGTACATACCTCTATTCCCCAATCACATGCAAAGCTCCTTCAATTGGCCAGTCAGGTACCTTTACATTCTTTACATAGCAATGAATTAGTGCAGCTGTGCTTCAAATTAACCATGGGGCAATGAGACTCTTCACTGACAAAGTGTAAAAGGGATAAACCAAGCGATCCTAACAAATAATACTGAATTATTCATTCAGAGCAAATATAATTGATTTTTAAAAATATATATATACATAAAATAATAATTACCTGTAATTCAGAGGTGGAAGCTGAAAAGTGACAACGACATTTTAAAAGTCTTCAATATAAACTGCAAATTCATTTATTCAGTGTTATACATGTAAAATGTGCACAGCTTCCAACTCTGAAATTCATTATAATTACAATACCAGCTCCTCAACCATCCACTCATCTGCTTTAACTCCGACTCCTACACATACTAGTCTGCAGCACCGTGAGTAATCAAGGGAGTGGCGTTTTTGGTTCAGGATCGTTTTACAGCTGCACTTATGGATGATATTCTGGAAATACAGCCAGGGAAGGTATTTGAGTTGAACTGAGAAATAAGAAAGGAATGATCACCTTACCGGGGTTATATTATAGGCCCCCAACTAGTAAAAGGGAAATTGAGAAGCAGATTTGTAGGGAGATCTCAGTTATGTATAACAATAAGAGGGTGGGTATGGAAGGGGGATATTTAAATTTCTAAACATAGACTGGGGCTGCCACAGTGTAAAGGGTTTAGTTAGAGAAGAAATTGCGAAGTATGCACAAGAACGTTTTCTGATTCAATATGAGAATTCACCTACTAGATAAAATACAAAACTTGAACGCATCTTGAGAAATATGGTAGGACAAATGACTGACGTGTCAGTTGGCGGGGGGGGGGGGGGCATTTTAGGGGCCAGCGCAAGATTAATATTAATTTTCAAATAATGATGGAACCGGATAGACTAGATCTGAGAGTTGACGCTCTAAACTGGAGGAATGCTAACTTTCGATCGTATTAGGCAAGTACTTTCGAAAGCTGATTGGGGGCAGATGTTCCTTTGTAGAGGGACGGCTAGAAAATTGGAAGCCTTCAGAAATGAAATAATAAGTCCAGAAACAGTATGTTGCTGATAGGGTGAAATGAAAGCCTGGTAGGTGGAGGAAATGACGGAAGAAAATACGGAAGCATATATCAATTAAAGATAAGAAAGATCTAATAAACCTTAGAAGAATATTACGGCAGTGTAGTATACTTAAGAGGGAAATCCGGAGGGCAAAAAGCGGACATGAGATAGATTTGGCAGGGTTTTACAAATTCTTTAAGGACAAAAGGGTAACTAAGGAGAGATTAGGGTCCTTCAATTATCAGCAACACGACGTTTGTTTGGAAATGCAGGAGATGGTGGAGATAATAAACGAATATTTTGCTTCCGTGATTACTGTGGAAAACGACATGGAAGGATTAGATCGTAGGGAAATACATGGTGACGTCTTGGAAAAAGTCCACATCACAGCGGAGGAAGTACTGGATGACGTGAAATGCATAAAAGTCGATAAAAGCCCAGGACCCAATCAGGTATACCTCGAAATCTGTGGGAAGTTAAGGAAGTGATTGCTGTACTCCTTGCTGAGATATTTGTATCATTGATAAGCACAGGTGACGGCCTGAATACTGGATGTTGGTCAACGTAGTGCCACTGTTTAAGAAGGGTGGCAAGGTTAAGTCACAGAACTATAGACTGACGTCGTTGGGCAAGTTTTTGGAGGGAGTCCTGAGGGACAGGATGTACATATATTTGGAAAGGCAAGGACTGATTAGGGATAGTCAACATGGCGTTATGCGTCGGAAATCGTATCTCACAAAATCGATTGAGTTTCTTGAAGAAGTAACAAAGATGATTGATGTGGGCCGAGCGGTGGGTGTGGTCTATCTGGACTTCAGTAAGGCGCTCGAAAAGGTTACTCATGGGAGACTGGTCAACAATCTCATGGATGACAGCGAGAACGAGCCACTTGGGTACAGAGCTGGCTTAATGTAGAAGACAGAGGGCGGTGTTGGATGGATGCTTCTTCAAACTGGAGGCCTGTGAGCAGTGGAATGCCACAAGGATCGGTGCTGGGTCCACTACTTTTCGTCATCCATATGAATGATTTGGATATGAGCAGAAGAGGTATAATTCGTAAGTTCGCCGATAACACCAAAGTTGGAAGTGTAGTTGACAGTGAAGAAGGTTACCTCAGATTACAACGGGACCTTTATGTGATGGTCAAATGAGCTGAGAATTGGCTGAAGGAATTTAATTTAGATAAATGTGTGGTGTTGAATTTTGGGAAAGCAAATCTTAGCAGGACGTATCCACTTAATGGTTAGGTCCCGGGGAGTGATGCTGAACAAAGAGATCTTGGAGTGCAGGTTCATAGCTCCTTGAAAGTGGAGTCGGAGATAGATTGGGTTGTGAAGAAAGCGTTTGGTATTTTCCCCTTTATTGGTCAGAGTACTGAGTAGAAGAGTTGAGGGGTCACATTGCGGCTGTATAAGGCATTGGTTAGTCCATTTTTGAATATTGCTTGCAAATTTCGTCACTTGCCTAACGGAAGGATGTTGTGAAATCTGAATGAGTACAGAAAAGATTTATTTAGAAAGTTTCCAGGGATGGAGGACATGAGCTAGAGGGAGAGGGTGAAGAGGCGAGGCTGTAGTTTTCCCTGTAGCGTACGAGGCTGAGGGATAACATTGTAGAGGTTTATAAAATCACGAGGTGCTTGGATAGAATAAATAGACAACGTTTTTATTTTCTGTCTGTGGTGGGAGAGTCCTGAAATAAAGGAAATAGGTTTAGGGTGAGAGGAGAAAGACATACAATAGACATAAAAGGTAACTTTTTTTCTCGCAGAGTTTTTTTACATGTATGGAAAGAAATGCCAGAGGAAATCGTCGAGGCTAGTACTATTGCAACATTTAAAAGGCATCTCGATTGGTATATGAAGATGGATGATTTGGAGGGATATGTGTTGGGTGATGGTCGTTGGGAGTAGATTGGATTGGGAGATCTGGACGAGTTGAATCGAAGGGTCTGTTTTCATGCTGTACATCTCTAAGATTCAATAACTTTATCACTTGGTTCTCATCCCTTACTTAAATACCAGATTAGGTTCCTTTGGAGGCCCGACCAGTCATTGCTCATTTAAATTGCTCTCGACCTTGAAATGACTGTGGCTGCCTTAAAAGAGCACAGGTCTACTTGCATGGTCACAAAAATACCTTCTAATTCACAAGTAATGGGGGAATGAGAAGACACAGTTATTAAAAGTAGGATATCAATTTTGTTACATGATTACGACAAATTAATGTTGAACTGAATCTTTAATTTTCACTGAGGGAGGAAAATTGATATAGAACAAAGCTACGACTGTCACAGCATAATCAACATGACGTAAAATAAGTGGAAACAAACGAGTCTGAAACAAAAAATAAATCTGCTAGTATCATGTTTAGGATATTTTGAATCTATTTTTATACTTGCAGTTTTTCAAAGTTTAGCTCTGTCAAATAACGTTCATGCAATTCCTTTACTCAATGAGCAAATGTTAAAATCTGAAGTGATTTTCCTCAAGTTACGTTTAGATTATAATTAAAATTGAGCAGAGATCTGTTCTCTTCCTGGAACAGGAAGATTCTGCACCTGAGGACCATATGTAATGCTGCTGCGTTACTTCCTTTAGCCAATTCTTTAATTAGTCCAACACGTAAAAGGGGTGTGAGCGGTGAAAATGATCTTTGGCACTGGCATGAAATTATGGGAGATTTGAGACTAAGTCTATACTGATGTCAATTAGTACAGAATCGAAGGAGATACCATTTTTAAGCGATTGTAGGACGTCTTCCTCGATATTAAACTGATTTGAAATTCAATAACATTGGATTCAATGTAAGTATAAAAGTGATGAGTCAGAAATTGACAGTCGCGCAGTCAGCAGACAAACAGGGGTTAATATTTAACTTCATAATCAATGCTGGATCTTTAATCTTCAAAGAAATCATCTTAAATTCCTACAATGCAAATCAGATTCAAAAGAATCCTGCATCTCGAGCTCCTGGGAACAGAACACAAACATTCAATCATCAACAAACAAATCTGCATTCAAACCGAATAACAACGGGTTGAACTGTCTGCAAGCCGCAGGGAATCTTCGTTGAGTCTGTCTGTCTCTCTCTCTCTTTCTTTCTCTCTCTCTCTGTCTCTCTCTTGCACCACACACACCTTGAGTATTGGCTATTTATTCGTGAGCTCACGGGGAGAGACAGATCGACGTAATGATTGCTTGTCACTCCAACGAGATTCAGAGAGCTGTGCATTTATATTGGTTACAAAGATTTAACAATTCAATGTTAACTGAAGCATAATGAGTAAGTGGGCAATCGGTCCGCTCACTACCTCCACTCACGTAGTTGGCCGAACAGTGCTAGGTAGTAGCTCATAAGCAATTGTTAGTATAACGTTGCAATGTTATGCAGCTCAACCTAACTCGGTAACCTTCTCCAGCTACTGCACCTCTCCTTATTTCTGCAGACTGCTCCAGCTACTGCCCCTAGCCCTGTCCCTACAACATCCTCCAACTACGACAACTCTCCCAATCTCTATAACCTTGTCCAACTACTCACAATCTTTGTAACCTGCATCAGCTAT
The DNA here is from genome assembly GCF_037043375.1 of Chiloscyllium plagiosum. Lineage (NCBI taxonomy): Eukaryota > Metazoa > Chordata > Chondrichthyes > Orectolobiformes > Hemiscylliidae > Chiloscyllium > Chiloscyllium plagiosum. The sequence goes on from NW_028270175.1 coordinate 84,724,111, forward strand.
TCTCGCCCACTTGATCACTGTGAACATCTCCAAACCCACACACGTCCCAGTCTTTGCAAACTCATCTGGACAATATTCAAATCAATATTTGTCTCGTCCTCCATTATGTGCACACATTCTTATCTCAGTAGCAACTCCAGCCATTCGTCCCTTCCTCAACTCTGTAACCTCCTCTGGCATCTGTAATCGTCCAGATTTCTAAAATCGCTTCCAACTCCGACAGTCTTCCCTAACTTTGTAGTGTTTGTTTAGATTAGATTCGATTCGATTACTTACAGTGAGGTAACAGGCCCTTTAGCCCAACAATTCCACACCGACCCGCCGAAGCGCAACCCACCCAGACCCATTCCCCTACATTTACCGCTTCACATAACACTACGGGCAATTTAGCATGACCAATTCACCTAACCCAGACACACATCCCTATTTATGTAACACTTCCAACACCTTGACCCCTCCTTAACACTGTAACCTCCATCAAATATTTCGCCCTTCCTTTCTCTGTACCCACCACCATCATAGACATCCTGCACTATCTCTGTAACCTCCAACCTCTACAATCCTCACCATCTCCATAATATCCACCTGCCCTTGCATACATCCTCTTCTCTGAACCCTCCTGCAGCCCCTTACGAATCCTCCCTTCTCTGTAATCTCGTCGGTTTCGTCCCTTCATATTTCAATAAGTTCCTCCAGCCTACATGTGCATTCGAATTTCTGCACTCCTTCCTATTTCTGTAACCTCCTCCAGCCCTGATATCCCTCCCTGTCTCGGGAAATTTCTCCAGCCCCGAAAACCTTCCTTCTCCCTGGAACATCGAGCAGCTATTGCAGTCTTACCCATGGCTGTAATCTACTGCAGATGTATCGCTTTAATTCTCTGTAATCTTCTCCAGTTCTTAATTTCCTCCTTAACTCTGTATCAGCCCTTATTGTCAGCCCTCCTATTCTGTGTAATCTTCCCCAGCAGAACACTTCTATCTCTTAACCATTCCTCTTACCCTTTTCCCTCTTTATCACTGCAACCCTCGTCAATGGTGAGAGTCCTTTCTCAGTGTTAACATCTCCTCCAGCGATTACATCTTTTCCTCTCCCTCAAAATTACTCCTGCTCCAACTTCCTTCCTTATCTCTGTAACTTGCACCAGTCCCTTAGGCCAAACCACCTTATCACTGTAACCTCTGTAGCTTCCTCCAGCATGCTCATCCAACAATTTCATTGCGGACGCCACCAGCACTCAAATCTCTCCATGCTCGAGAAACAACTCCAGCATCTAAGCCCCTATATATCGTTATAAATGTCTCAAGCAGCTGCAGCACCTTCCTCCCATATCTACTGTAATGTCGACCAGCTTATATGCCGGTACATATATCTGTCACATTCTCCCGTCTTTACAGAACTTCGTAGTTCTATATCCTTCTCCAGCACTGACGTTCCGCACTAACTTTCTCATCACCTCCAGTGTATTTCAAGCCCTATCACAGTGACCTCTTAAAACATCTGTATCTATCCTATCCATGTACCTTCCTCTCTCACATTGACTACTCCCTATCTTTGTATGCCCTCTGAGTACCTAAACTCCACTTTATTGTTGAAACATCCTCCTGCCTGTGTATCCCAGCATCCTAAAATATTTACTCATGAATCTGCAGCCACCATTTCACCAGCGGGAGCGGAGAGAGCGCGGCCCGGGATCAGCCGGGATGGTAAATTAGAATAGAAAATGCTTATCTTGTGAGTCAGCGCAGCGAAGGCTGAACAGGGGCAGAAATGGACACGAAGACTGCGCGAAAAGTGAACTCATATATTTGGGAAGGGGGAGAATAGGAAAGTGTTCGAGATAGGAGACTCAATGGTGAGACGAACGGGCAGGAAATTCTGTGATCGCGATCAAGACTTCTGAATGGGTATTTGCCTCCCAGGTGCCAGGGTCAGAAATGTCTCGATTCGAGGAGAAATGATTCTTAAGGGTGAGGGAGAACAGCAAGCTGTAGCGTCACTCGTGCGAATTAATGACATAAGCATAGAAAGGAATGAGAGCCTGAAATGAGAATGCAGGGCGTTCGGCTTGAAGATGAAAGGCAGGACGAGCAGAGGAGGAATCTCATGAATGCTACTGTTGTCACGTGCTAGTGAGGCGAGGAACAAAGACTGAGTCGAGCTGGACACGTGGTCTTAAGGCTGGTGAAGGAGGGCGGATATCAGGCATATGCATCTTTTGGATTCTTTGTGGGAAAGGTGGGAACTGTGCAAGAAGCACTGGTTACACCTGAACTGCATGGGTACCAATAGTATGGGCGGGAAGTTTTTGAAACCTCTTCGGTCGGATTTAAAGTAGTTTGGGAGGGGAGGGGAAAATGAGTTATGTGTCAAACGGAGGAGAAGATCATGAAAAGATGGGGACACAGCGTGCAGGGCGTCTGTGAGGAGGGATAGATATTTGACATAGCAAAATTGCAGCTATTGTGATAGTTTGAAATGTGTCTATTTCAAAGCAAGAGGTATCAGGAATAAGCGGGATAATTTTAGAGTATGAATGTGGAGCCATTAAGCTTAGAGCATGGATGATGGAGGCATCAAGGAGAATTTGATATTTCCTGGACAAGAATGGTTATTCGATATTCCAGGTTTTATACATTTCAAAAGGAAAAGGTATGGAGGTACTAAAAGGTGGGGGAATGGCATTGCTCATCAGGGATAGTATAACAGATGAAGAAAGGGAAGTTGTCCTGGTGGGTTTGTTTACAAAGTCAGTATGGGTGGAGGTCAGAAACAGGAAAGGAACGGTCACTTTGTTTGGAATTTTCTACAGACTCTCCCACGGAAACAGAGGCAAGTGTTGTTGTCTTCAACTTCCCTGAGATTGATTGCAATCTCCTTAGTGCAAATAGATGGAGCAAATTTTTCAGTTGTGGCCTGGAGGATTCCTGACTCAATGTGTAGAACGCCGTCTCGAAGGAAGGTCATATTGGATTTAGCACTTCACAGCGAACCACGTCAGGTGTAAACTCTCTCGGTGCGAGATCACTTCGGTGTCAGTGAACAAAATTCCCTAACCTTTACTATTATTACAAAGAGGGACAGAAGCAGACAACATGGGAAAGTGTTTAATTGGGGACGGGGAGCTAAAATTCTATTAGGCATGAACTGTGGAGCATAAATTCTGAACAGATATTCTCAGTAAAATGCAAGACAGAAATGTGAAACTTGCTGGGAAGCATTCGCTGATACTGCAGGGGGACAGGCACGTCCCACTGATGCAAGGAGGGATGATAGGGTAGAAGAAGCTTGAACATCAAGAAATGCAGGCATCTCGGACAAATCGAGGATTGCAGGTGCTGGAGATTAGAATCGAGAGGGTGGTGCTGGAAAAGCACAGCCGGTCAGTCAGCATCCGAGGAGCAAGAAAATCGACATTTCAGCTATAAGATCTTCATTAGAAATAAGGCTTGCTACCAAGGGGGCTGAGAGATAAATGGGAATTAGGAGGCTGGGGGGAACGTAGCTGAGAATGCAATAGGTTGATAAAGGTGAAAGAGAAGGTGGCAGGTCAGAGAGGGGGATGGTGCGGTTAGATGTGAAAGATGACGCACAGGTCAAGATGGAAGCTTGGAACTGGGATAAGGTGGTGGGGAGAGGAAACAGGTGAAGTCCACATGCATCCCATGTGCTGGTAGGTTTCCAGGCGGAAGATGATGAGCTATTCCTTGAGGCTTCATGTGGTTAAATTATGGGATGGCGTATGCCAAGGAAACCCCTTGCCCTTGGTGCAGTGGGATGGGAACTTAAAGTGTTCAGGCAAGGGTGGTGGGATTGGTTGGTGTGGGGTTGTCCCAGAAAAATTCCTGAAACGATCTGCAAGTTGCCCTCCTGTCTCCTCGATGTAGAAAAGACCATACTGTGTTCTTCAGATACACTAGACGACATTTGTGGTGGTGCAGGTAAAGATCCGTCGGACGTGAAAGGAACGTTTAGGGCCTTGATAGAGGTGAGGGGTAGGTGTGGGTACAGGTTTTGCACTTCCTACGGTGGCATGTGAAAGTGTCCGGAGTGGGGTGAGTGCATAAAACCATGAGACTGGGTAGTGAAATCAACGCCATTCGTCCCATCAAGTCCACTCCGCCATTTAGTTTTTACTGATGGGCGTTTCAACTCTACTCAACCACAGTCTCCCCGTAGCACTTAATTCCTTGCGAGATCAAGAATTTTTGAATCTGTGCTTTGAATTCACCAAATATCCCGGACTTCGCTGAATTCCATAGGTCTACCAGTCTCTTGCTGAAGAAATGTCTCTTCATTTCCATTCCAAATTCACTCCCTATAATTTTCAGGCTGAGTCCATGGGTCCCAGTCCTCCCGCCTAATGGAAACAATTTCATAGTGTCCACCCTTTCTAATGGATTGCCCTCAACTTTCTAAACTCTCATGAATACAGTCAGCCGTTTTTTTCACATGTTCGGCCAACCATTTCAGGGATCATCAATGTGAAACTTTGCTGGACACACTCCATTGCCAGCATGTCCTTCTTGAGCTGTGTAGCCCAAAATTGGGCACAGTACTCTAAATGAGGCCTAACCAGAAATTCATAATGTCTCAGAAGCACGTCGCTGCTGTTATATTTCAACCTTCTTGAGATAAATTACAACATTACATTGGCTTTCTTAATGACTGACTCACCCTGCAAACCAACCAGTGGAGAATACGGGACTTGAATTCCCAGTTTCCTTTGTACTTTGGTATTATGAGTGTGTCCACCAAAGGTTCACATTGATTTTTTTTTACATGAGTGCGCCTGTTTTTTATTCCAAAGTGCAAGACCTCACACTTGCTCGCGTGTAGTTTCATCAGCCATTTCCTGGACCACTATTCTGAAATGTCTAAATCTTTCAGCAGCCTCCCCACCTCCTCGGAACTACCTGCCTGTCCTCCTAACTTCGTATCAACGGCAAACTTCGCCAGAATGTCCCCAGTCCGTTCATTCTAATCATTAATATATAAAGTGAACAGCTGCGGCCCCAACATTGAACCCAACGCGACACCACTTGTCACCACTTGCCATTGCGAAAAAAAATCAATGATCTCAACTCTCTGCCTTCTGTCAGAAAGCCAATCCCCAATTCATGCCTTTAGCTCACCACGAACACTATGGGTCTTCACCTTGCTCAGCAACCTCCGGTGAGGCACCTTATCAAAAACCTTTTGGAAATCCAAACTGATAACATCCACTGGGTTTCCCGGTATAACCTACTTGGTGTCTGTTCAAAGAATTCTAACAGGTTTTTCTGGCACGCCCTCCTCTTACCAAATCCATGCCGACTATTTCTCATCCGACACTGGACTTCTAAGAATTCAGAAATGTCATCCTTATTGAGGGATGCTAGAAGTTTACTTACAACCCTGATTAGTCAATAGGCCTATAATGTTCCATTCTTTTCCTTCATTTTCCTTGACCTTTTCTTGAACAAGCGGGTTGCAACAGCGGTTTTCCAATCATCTGGGACTTTCGAATGACTCCAGAGATGTTTGAAAGATCACAGTCAGCACCTCCTCTATTTCCTCAGATACTTCTCTCAGGACTCTAGGATGTAGCCCATCAGGGTCAGGAGATTTATCGATTTTTAGACTTTTAGCTTTTCCAGCACTACCTCTTTTGTAATGGTTAAATACAGAACACTGCTCACTGACTCTAAATGTTGGGATATTATTTATGTCTTCCACTGTGAAGAATTACACAGAGTGCCTATTAAGATCGTCAGCTATTTCCTTATCTCTCAGCACTACATTCCAACATCAATTAGGTGGGGCCCAATTTCTACTTTTACCTTTCGTTTTTATCTCACCTATTCAAAGAAAAATGCACAATCATTTCTAATATTACTGGCTAGTTTACCTTCACATTTGATATCTGGTTCCTTATTTGTCTCGTTATTATCCTTTTACCAGTCTACTGATTTTCTCGTGATCTTGGCCACTTTATTGACTCTCACTTTTTCTTTGACACATTTCCTGTCTTCCTTTATCAACCATTGCTGTCTAATCCCTGTCTGGATAATCATTCTTTTCTTTACGATGAACCACTGTACCGTTTCTTCAATTATACCTAGAAAGACCTGCCATTGTTGCTCTACTCTCTTGCCCACTGGGCTCTGCTTCCTGTCGATCATCTTTAGTTCCTCTGTCATGCCCCTGTAATTACGTTTATTTAACTGTAACATCATTACATCCAATTTTGCCGTCCCTTTCAATCTGCAGACTGACCACTACCACAAAATGATCGATGGTTCTTGCGTGTTCCCTTACTTTAAGATCTTTCATAAAGTCTGGTTCATTAAGTAGAACTAAGTCTTAAATAGGCTGCTCCCTTGTCGGCCCCATCGCAGTCTGTTTCAAAACGTCATCTTGTAAGCATTCCGTGAATTCATTTTCTTTGGATTCACCAGCAACATTATTCACCCAGTCCACCTGCATATTAAAGTCCCCCATAATCTCCGCGACCATGCTTTTCTGACATGCCCTATGTATTTACTGGTGCATCTTGCTTACCTGGTACTGACCACTGCTGGGAGGTTTGTACTTAATTCCCATTTAGGTTTTTTCTTTGCCTTTGTGGTTCCTCAACTCCTCCCGTACAAACTCCACATCGTCTGACGCTGTCATTCAGTGCCATAGCTTTAATCTCATTCTTAACTAAGAAAGAAACCCAGCGACTCTTTTCGATAGGTTGTAAATCCTTGAGTGTTTAATTGCCAGTCCTGAACTCACTGCAAGCACGTCTCTGTGATGCCTATCACATCATAATCATTCACGGTGATTTGTGCCATTAATTCTTATGTTTTGTTATGGATATGATGAGCATTCAGATAAAGCACCATAGTGCTAATTTTCTTATCTACATGATTTCCAGCATCTCGAGTCATATGTCCTGAGTTATCCTTTATTTTGTTTCATTCGTAGCCTGCCTTGAACATAAAACGTGCACAATGCTGTCCTGCTTCCTATCTTTCTGCTTGTCTCCTTACTCCCTGTTACTTTCCCATTCACTTCTCCCCGATTCTCTACAGTAATGTCCTAGTGAAAACCCTATTTATTGTTTTCGCCAGAACTGGTTCTAGATCGGTTCAGGTGGAGACCATCGCATCAGTACAGATCCCTCCGGTTCCAAAACTGTTGTCAATATCTCATGAAATTGAATCCCTCTTTCGCACACCAGTCTCTTAGCCACGTGTTTACTTCCCTAATTTTCGTATCACCATGCCAATTAACACGTGGCTCTGGAATTAATCCAGAGATTATGACCCTTGAGGACCTGTTCTTCAATTACCTTCCCAGTGTTTGATAATCCCCAAACAGGTCCACCTTCCTAGTCTTGCCTATCTTGTTAGTGCCAACGTGGACTCCATCAAGTGGATCCTCCCCCTCTCGCTCCAATATTCTTTCAAACCAGTTGGAGATGTTCTGCACACTGGCACCAGGCAGGAAACACTCTATGGATGACTCCTGACCAGGCTCGCAAAGGATAGCATCTGTACCCCCAATTACAGAATCCCCAATAACAACTATTTGTCCTTTTTCTCCCCTCTCTTGAATGACCTTCTGCACAATGGTGCTGTGGTCAGCTGGCTCATCCTGTTCTCAGCCCTCTTCCCCATCCAGACAGGTAACATTCTCATAACTAATGGGCATGGTCAAGTGATGAGCCTCCTCCACTCCTGACCTCAGAATCCTGCCTGCCTCACTTGCAGTCTCAATCTGTTGTCCCTGACCATTAAGTGAGTTTGAATGACTTAATCTACCGGTTGTGACTGCCTCTTAAAACGATGCGTCCAGGTAGCTCTCGCCTTCCTGGATGTGCCACAGTGTTTGAAGTTCAGATTCATGACCATCCATTCTGATCCGGAGTTCTTCCAGCAACCAACACTTTCCGCAAGTGTGGTCACGGACTTTCACAAGAGTTTCACCAATTCCCGTATCATACAGCTACAGAACATCACGTGCCCAGCCATTTCTACTTATTTAGTTAATGTATGCAAATTTATGAGTTAAATAACTTCTCGTTTTTCTCTATGGTCGTTATCAACTAACTTTTAATCGATCTCGTGATGCAAAAGAAATATAAACTGAAATGCTTTACCTCAGCAACATACGAGAGTCCATTTTTTGGTTAGAGAGGAGGACGGGTACGAGACACTACATGTATATTGCTTCGGGATTCAGTCTATGCCAAAGTATATACCCAGCAGTCCTCTGCACCTCGTTGTGGCTTCTGCTGCTACTTGGAAAGGAGAGAACGTTCCTCACTCTCACCTCTTGACAAATGGAGGCCCCGACGCCTGAGTTTAGTATTTTAGGCATATTTACTCACCTTCCCAGCAATCCTCTGCTGCTCATTCTCACCTCGAGACAAATATAGGCCGCGACTTTTGTGAGGGCTGTTGCGTGACGTAGATCTGAAAACGGTCATCTGACATGTGGACATTTAGTCAAGAGGAAGATGGAATATTTCTTAAGAATGCAGAACCAATGATCAGACAGGGGTGTAGAATGTTATCAGGTCGCCGCGAGGGTCCTGATGAATTGATGTCTGAGAGCTAGAAGAACACATGAAAAAAGGTGAAAATTAAGGAAAACCCCAAAGCATTCGACACTGATGTGCAGACCAAGTAAATGACCAGAGTGAGGTGATAGCCGATCAGGCATTGTGGAAGGAACTTGTGCCTGGATTTGGAGGTCATAGGGGAAGTGCTTAATGACTATGCTGCTTCATTATTCACTACTGCGGAGGATCTTGTTTTTTGTGAGGACAGCGTGAAACAGGCTGATCTGCACGAAACATCTCTATTAAGAAAAAGGATGTGCTGGAAATTTTGAAAGACATATGAATAGATAAATCACCTGGACCAGACGGGATGTACCCTTGGTAACTACAGAAAGTGAGAGAAGAGATTGCTGCGCATTTAATGATAATCGTTGAATAATCACTGTGCCATGGAGTTGTACCAGATGATTAGAATATCGCACATGTTATTTCCTTGTTCAAAAACAGGGAATAAGGAAAGCTCTAGTAATTACACATATCAGTCTTTCATCAGTGCTGGACAAACTCTGGAAGATGATTCTGAGAGAGTGGAATTACCATAATTTTGAAAAGCCTATTGTGATTACAGATAGTCTGCATGGCTTTGTGAGGGACAGGTCATGCTTCACAGGAGAATTCGTTGAGGATTTGTCAAAGCACATTGATGATGATAAAGCAGTGGATTTGTGAATTTTTGGGAGGCGTTTGATTATGTTCCACTAGGTAAGCTTATTCAAAACGTAAGGAGGCATGGCAGGCAGGAAAATCTGTCTATCTGGATACAAATGTGGCTGGCCCGCAGAAGAGAGAAAGTGCTTGTAGATGGAAAGTATTCAACCTGGAGCTCGGTGACCAGAGATATTCTGCAGCGATCTGTTGCAGAAATTCTGCTCGTTGTGATTTTTCACAATGAGTTGGATGAAGAAGTGGAAGGATGGGACAGTAATTTTGTCGATAACACAAAGTCTGGTAGAGTTGTGGACAATTTGGGAAACTGTTGTCGGTTGCAATGAGACATTGACAGAATGCCGAGCACGGCTGATAATTGGCCGATGGAGTTCGACCTGTAAACGCGTGAATTGATTTATTTTGGAATGTCGATTCTTGGCAATGTGGCGGAACAGAGGGATCTCGGTGTCCGCGTCCAGAGATCCCTCAATTTTTTCATCCAAGTTGATTGGGTGTTGAAGAAGGCGTCTGGTTGGAGGCTTCGTCAGCAGGTGCAATGATTTTAAGAGCCACGAGTTTATGCTGCTGAAATGTGAAGCCCCGGTTCGACCACATTTGGAATATTGTGTTCAGTTGTGGTCACCTTATTATAAGAAATATGTGGAAGGTTTAGAGAATATTCAGTGGAGACTTACCAAGATGTTGCCTGGACTGGAGGGAATGCCTTATGAAGAAAGATGCAGGGAGACTTTTTTTCTTATTGGAATGACTAAGGGGAAAAGTTGACTTGAAAGAGGTGGTAAGATGATAAGCAGCAGAGATTGAGGAAATACTCAGAGACGTTTTCCAGGTCAGAAATGGCTCTCACAAGGGGGAATAATTTTAAAGTGATTGAAGGGAGATTTAAGGGTTATACCACTTAGGTTATTTACAGAGAGTGTGGCAGGTGTGTGGAATGCATTGTCAACAGTAGTAGTAGAGACAAATACATTAGGGACATTTAAGTGACTCTTGGATAAGCACATATATGACATTGGAGTGAAGCTTACGTAGGGTAGTTTTACCTTTGCGTGGGATAAAAGGTCAGCACAACGATCGAGGGCAGACGGGCCTGTCTTCTGCCGTACTGTTCTATGTTCTATACCTCCAAAACGTTTTCCAGCTCCAACAATCCTACTTTCTCTGTAAACGCCACGCTTCATTCAGCCCTCGTGGTTGATTTAATCCCCTACAACTCTACCATCCTCCCTATATGTGTACCCTCCACTAGCTCTACTATCGTCCTTCTCTCTGTCACCTCCTCCACCATCTATATCCCTCAATCTAACTGCAGTTTTCTCCAGTCCGTGTATCCCTTCCTTTTTCTGCATTCTGCTCCAGCACCTGTCCTCCTCCCTATACCTGTCATAACCTGCACAACACATCTCATCATCATGCCAGTCAGTTCCTCCAGCATTTACATCATTTTGCATCTGTATAACGATCTGCTGCCTCATTTTCCAAATCTAACTTCCTAACCCTTGCAGCACCAATAACAGTCGTAATCACGTTTCGCTTCTTGAGCAACTAAACTAAAATTATGTTTGTAACCTCGTCAGGTACCAACACTCGCCTCATTTCTGCAAACTTCTCCAGCACCTGCACACCTCCCTTTCCCTAAAAACTCCACCAGCTTACCCATCCCTCCTGATATCTACAATGTCCTCCAGGCCTGCATCGTTCGATCTCTCTGAAACATTCTCGATACCGACACCCCCTCATGTCTTTGACATCCTCCAGTCCCTAGTTCATTCCCTATCTCTGTAACCAACTTCATCCATACACTCCTGCCGATATGTGAAACCTTCTACCGACGCACCTCCGAATCACTGTAACCTCCTCTAGGTACTCCACATCTCCCTATCTGTATAAAGTCCACCAGATTCCTAAACCCGAGCTAACCCTGGAGCTTCGGCCGCAACAAATCTCCCGACTTCGATAACCTCCTTTGACCAGTATATATCTTCCTATTTCTGTAATATTCTCTAATCCCAACACTCCTCCTGATCACTGGAACCTCTCCAACCGTTGCATCTTCCACCACTCCAAACTACCGATCTCCAGCATCTTCACCCCTTCCTATCAATGTGGATTCCCCCATATCTCTGGAACCCACTCCATCATTTACATACTTCGCTATCACTATAAACTCCTCAAGCTCGTCTCGTCCACCCAATCTTTTTGAACTCTTACAGCTTCTACAAACTTCTCTAACTTCCAGCCCATCCACCCATCCCAATAGAATCATTCTCTCTGTCATTTTACAGATTCCCCATATTCGTAACATCCTATTAAACGTACGGCTCCCGATCTCTGTAACCTCCTCCAACCCTGAACACCTCCATATTTATGTGAACTTTTCACTATGTTCGTTGATAGTTTATTCACCATCCATGGGGTTGCGAAGATGGAAACCTTTAATCCTGTTGAGTGAATTGTTTTCACATGATTTCAGTCCCAAGTAAGTTTCCCCTTTTCCTGAGATGCTGTCCTCATGTTTTGGCCTTCCACACCCTCACAAATAATTTCGCCGGTTTTGCCCTGTCATGTCCTTGCTATTTGAATAGTTTACATTTCAATCAAATCACTTATCCATTTCATGAAACTCAAGAATATTCAAGAAATTATTCACAATTCAGCAAGGGAAACCGAAGTACCAAGGCGTGAAACATTAGTTTATTATTCATTATTAAGTATCAGACATTGCTGACTGGATCATCATTTACTGCCCATACACAGTTGTTCAGGACATGGTAGTGTTGCGCTCCCTACTTGATCTATTGTAGTCAGTCTGGTGCAGGCACACCCACAATAATATTCGAGAATGAAAGCCAGGACTTTCCTCAAATGAAACCCGTGAAATAGAGATATATTCCCAAGTCAGGACGGCCAGTGGCTTTCCGTGTAATTTGTAGGGCGTGGTGTTCATATGTATCTGTTTGCCTTCCCATTCCAGATGGCCATGACTTCGAAGTACTGTCGCATAAAACTTGGTAAATATCTGCAAGAGATCTTGTAACTGGTACACACTGATTCTGTTGGGAATTGATGGTGGAGGCAGTGTATGTTGTGGATGCGATGGCAACCAAGCTGGACTGCAAATGTACATTTCCTTATGAATGAACTGCATAACTCTTCCAGGTATCTTCTAAGCATTTTCTTTGTAACTAAATTATTTCGTATTGCCAGTCAGTGAGTCCATGTAGTTTAATTTCATAATTATCTGTTAAAATCAGTTTGTAATTTTCTCGATTGTTGTAGCGGAGCTGCAAAGTGAAACACAAGACGATAGGAGTAGGATCAGGCTGTTGAACCCCATGCGATTGTTCCACATTTTAAGGATATTGCGGCTGATTTGATGCTGAACTCTGTCACGACCTTTCCTTAGCTAATGTGTTCCTATCTTTGGTATTAAGGTGTAAACAAAGAACTAAACAATACTAATCAAAACAGGGAACAAGTGAGATGTAGAATGGATAATCTGAAAACTGTTAACTCAATGTTGATTGCAGAAGACTACCGAGGGTCAGTTTGAATGACGAGGTGATGTATTTAATTCATTGCCTTTGAGTCTTTTGCAAATATTTACTCAGAGAAGGTTGTTCTTCAACAAAAGCAAGATGTAGATTATGTTCAAGATGAGTCAGGAGGATACAGAGAAAAGGCAGGAAATTGGGTAGTGGTAATGATGTCCATTTGAAGAGCATGTGATGGCGCCATTGGCCTTCGTCAGCCTACCAATTATATCATTATGAATGCAATCATATGGATTAATCACTCACGAAAACACAACAAACAATTGAAAGACTTAATAGGTCATTTTTGTATGTGTGCTGTGAGGAAGGTGTAAAGATTTGTGAAGACTGAACAGTTGTCCTCGTTGGCATGATCAATGTTAATAGAACATAGAACATAGAAGAATACAGCGCAGTACAGGCCCTTTGGCCCTCGATGTTGCGCCGATCCAAGCCCACCTAACCTACACTAGCCCACGATCCTCCATATGCCTATCCAATGCCTGTTTAAATGCCCATAAAGAGGGAGAGTCCACCACTGCTACTGGCAGTGCATTCCATGAACTCAGGACTCGCTGAGTAAAGAACCTACCCCTAACATCTGTCCTATACCTACCAGCCCTTAATTTAAAGCTATGCCCCCTCGTAATAGCTGACTCCATACGTGGAAAAAGGTTCTCACGGTCAACCCCATCGAAAGCCCTAATCATCTTGTACACCTCTATCAAGTCACCCCTAAACCTTTTTTCTCCAATGCAAACAGCCCCAAGTGCCTCAGCCTTTCCTCATACAAATGACATCGGATGCGGATACGTGAAGTTCCCCAGACTATTGGTGAAATTGATGTGAAGCATATTTCATAAATCGTAAAATATTGGAACGTATAGGTGTAAGTAAAACGTAAAGTGTCCTTGTCTATAACCTGTTGACGTTTAACAGACAAGTCAGCAAGCTATTTTCAAATTCAGTGGGAAAATATCGTTTATTGTCAGAGGATTTATCCACAAAACGAGTGATGTCTTGCTTCAGTTAGATAAGAAATTGTCCAGATGGTAGCTGGAGGACTGCGTGCAGTTTTTATTCTTTATCTCGGGAAATATATTATTTCCATCGAAAGAGAACAAGACAGTTTCAATAGACTTCGGCCAAGGACAGCTACTTCAAATAGGGCCATGGTGCACCAAGCCTGAGTTCCCGGGTGTTTCAAAGAGTGAGAAATAATTTCATTGAACGTTGTAAAATACTGATTGGATTTCTGCTTCTGAACTGCATTGCGAACTGATTGTCAATCCAATGGGAGACAGGTTGTTGTTCCCACGAACAGAGGGATTGGCACAGACTGTTACCTAAGGCATGGAAACAACAATATTCCCAGCAGCTTTGGGAGAATACGCTAAATTTAAGTTCAATTATGTTTGTTCTGATAATCCTCAACTCCACTCCACTCCCCGGAACAATTGACTTGCCGAATGATTAAAAATGTCTCTCCAAATGTGATGATCCTAATGATCCAGACTCAATAGCTTTCAGAATCTTCCCCAATTGTTTCCTTCGCACCAATTTGAGACTTGGTGGTCATTACTCCCCCTGTTTGTTCCGACACTCTGTGTGAAAGCTGAACCTACATTAAATGTTGTCCTTTTCCTGTCGCCAGAGATAAAAAATAAAAATATTTCAGAGCATGTTTTTTATTCCTTCATCTCCAATATCTGTCTAAAATGCAACTGACCCATATTTGAGGATTTGTTTATTTCGGCAAAACTTCCAATTCATGCTCAGCCTCTGCATCAAATGCTCAAGGACCACACTTTCACTCTCCCTGAATCCAGTTACTGCTCCTCCAAGCTGAAGAAGGATATTAATTTCATGTTTAACGTATTCATTTGGTCTGTGCACAGGTTGCTGCCTTGATCCATAATAGGACATAGAGCACAGAACAACACAGCGAAATGCAGGCCTTTCGGCCATCAATATTGGGCCGGCCAGTGAACTAATCTAAGCGCATCTTCATATACTATCCCATCACCATCTATGCGCTTTTTCAAGAGTTGTTTAAATCTCCCTAATGTAGCTGAGTTAACTGCACTGGCAGACAGGAAATTCCACGCCCTCACCACTCTCGAAGTAAAGGACCAGCCTCTGAAGTCTGTCATAAATTTATCACCGCTCAATTTGCAGTTATGCCGCCTCGTACAAGCTGACGTCATCACCCTAAAAAGGCACGTTCACTGTCTACTCTATCTAATCCTCTGAATATCTTGTATGTCTCTATCAAATCCCTTCTTAGCCTTTTTCCCCATGAGAGCAGATCCAAGTCTCTCAGACTTTCCTCGTAAGACGTTCACTACAGACCGGGCAACATCATGGTAAATCTCCTCTGCACATTTTACAATGCTTCCACTACTTTCCTGTAATGGGACAAACAGAATGTACACAATGTTTCAAGTGCGGTTGCATTAGTGTTTTTGTTTTGCTGTTGCAGCAAAACACTACGGCTATGGAACTCAATCCCTCTAGCAATAAAACCAAACATACCATATGGCTTCGTAACAGCACAGTCAAGCTGTGTTTCAAACTCACACTTATCTGTATTGAACTCCATTTGCCACCTCTCAGCCAGATTCTGCAGGTTATCCACGTCCCTCTGCAACTTGCAACATTCCTCCACATTGTCCTCTACTCCACCGACTTCAGTGTCTTCTGCAAACTTACTTAACCTTCAACCTATGCCTACGTCTGAACCATTTACAAAAGTGAAAAACAGCAGTCTTCCCAAAGCAGATTGTTTTGGCACAACACTGGTAACCGACTCCAGGCTGAATATTTTTCATCAACCACCACTCGCTTCACTCTTAAAGAAAGTCAGATTTTAATCCGAACAGCTCTATAACCCTCAATCCTTTGCCTCTGCAGTTTCTCCAAATAACTACCATATGGAACCTTATTAAAGCCGTTACTGAAGTCCATGTACATCAGGTGAATTGCCCTGCCCTCATCAAAATGCGTGGCCACCATCTCAAGCAACTCAATGACGTTTGTGAGACATGACCTGCACTTGGCGCAACCATGTTGATTATCTGCAATCAAATTGCTTGCTCGATGCTTATAAATCCTATCTCTCATAATCATTTCCAAAACATTTCCGAGAAACAAGATAAGGCTCGCTGGTCTATAATTATCTGGGTTATTTCCACTTCGCCTTTTGAACAAGGGCACAGCATTTGCAATCCTCCAGCTCTCTGGTACTAAACCGGTAGACAACGAAGACTCAAAGATCAAAGCCAAAGGCTCCAAAACCTCCTCTCTATTGTCCCAGAAAATCCTCGGATTATTCCCATCCCATCCAGGCGACTTGCGCATTTTCACTCCTTCCAGAGTTGATAAAACCTCTTCCTTACTGAACTCGATCCTTTCTGGTCATGTATCTCGTATCTCATTTTCTCCTCTACAGTATTCTCCTTTTCCTGACTTAAAACTGATGAGAAATGCTCATTTAGAACCTCTCCGATCTCCACAGGTTTCACACACAAATCTCACTTCTGTTTTTGACTGACCCTATACGTACACTCGTTATCCTTTTATTCCTCACATACCGAGAGAAAGCCTGATGGTTCCCTATTTTTCTACCTGCGAAATACTGCTCATGCCATCTCTTTGCTCATCTTAACTCTCTCTTTAAATCCTTCCTTGCTCATATTTAACTGTCCATCGCCTCATCTGACCTAGCTCGTCTCATCGTCACATAAGCCTCCTTCTTCCGCTTAACAAGAGATCCAATTTCTGTAGTCAACCACGGCTCCCTTACCTTGTGACTTCCTCCCATTGTTTCTTTTAATAGGCTAAGTCTTTCACGCATTATCCTCTTCCACTTGATATACCTACAGAATGTCTTGGGATTCTTGCTAATCTCAGCTCTTAATGTTTTTTCATGCCCAGTTTTCGCAGTTCTACTTACTTCCTTAAGTTCAGCGTTGCATTTCATCTGGTCCTTTAGGACCTCCGTTCGCCTGCTCACTTTATACCTATCTTAAGCTTCTCCTTAAGTTTTCATTCCGTTCTAAATATTTCGAGGCATTCAATGTTCTCTTGGCTTGTTTTCCTAAATGTGATCCGAGATGTAACATGTTGGGCCCATACTCTTCATGTATCCACTTTGAGCATGAGACCCAACCTCAGAGCTTAAACACAAATTTTGTTACAACCCAAAGATATTTTTTCTCGAAGTCTTTCGCCATATCCTGTCTTATTTTTAATCAAATCTGCCTCCACAATCTTGAATCTATTCCTTTACAGATTTTCTTTTGTAATTTCCTTAACAAATTTAAAATTTATGATGTAATAGTTAACGATCAGAATATGCTTTCCTGTAATGCTGACTCTAATACCTGACTGGCTTCATTTTCAACGGTAAAGCACAGCACTGCGCCGTCCCTTCTGGTGTCTTCTAGATACAGGTACAAAATAACTCTCGCAAATAAATTTCAAAACGTATGTCCCCACTTAATAACACTAGATTTTGCAATAAATACATGGAACAGAATCCCTGATTATCATTGTTTTATTTACAGAACTCAATGAATTGGCTATACATCTGTTTCTACATTTTTTAAAAACTGCTTGTCAGTAATATATCTCCAGCACTGTGTACATCGGCTTCTTCTTCCGAAGCTCTATGCACAAACGCTCTTTGAAGATCCCTCTTCCATTTCGTTTATCCTTACGGTTGAAACTGATACCTTCAGCAATAATGCAGCAGATCCTGTTCTTTTAAACCCTGTCCTGTCCCGACTCGGGTTCCCATATCCCAGAATATTGAGTTGCTGTTCCTGACCACCCTCTACCAAGTCACTGCAATGGTAATAAAATCTCTACATTCCACATGCCAATCCAATCTCATACCTAATCTATGTGACGTTTAATATTCCCAGCATTAAGGTATAGGACATCCAACAAAGAATATAACACGCAGAACACCCTGTACCTCGCAGTTCTGCAGTCATTCGCCGGTTGTCATCAGGCTGCCCGAATTGACTGAAAATACAACTCCGGAGCTGAAAAAGGTGATATTGGTTTAATCGTCATTTTGTTTGTTGCGACTTCCCAAAACCGAGCAATCACCGTCACACAGTACGAGTTTCTGGTGATTAACTCCCCCTCAGTGTGATGAGGGGACAGCCCTCACTAATGGGGTGCATTGTTTGTGTTGCTCCACAAGTCCGGATCTGAAAGTTGAATGGCTAAGTTGGAGAATGATTAATCTTCATTGAATTAGGTAAGAACATTCAAAAGTTGAGTGATTCGTATTTTCGCCGGTAAAGTAAGAACTGGAAAATAGGAAGCCTTCAAAAACGAGAGAACGAGAGGCCAGAGACCGTGTATTCTTGTCAGGTTGAAAAGAAGCGATTGTAGGTGTCGTCAGTGCTGGATGACGAGAGGAATTGAAGTTTTAACTTCGAAAAGGAAGGAAGCATATGTCAGGCAGAGACTGGAGAGAACGATTGAGTTCTTAGAAGAGTACAAAGGCAGTAGGAATTTATTTAAGAGGGAAATCACGAGGGCAAAAAGGTGATATGAGATAGCTTTGTCAAACACGATAATGGAGAATGCAAATCATTTTCATAAATATATTAAAGATAAAAGGGTGTCTGGGGAGAAAATCGAGTCCCTCAAACTTCAGCAAGGCAACCTGTGTATGGAACCCCAGGAGGCAGGAGAAATACTAAAGGAATATTTTGCATCAGTGTTTCCTGTGGAGAAAGACATGGAATATATCGAATGTGGGCAAATAGATGGTGGCAGCTTGGAAAATGTTCATATTATAGAGGAGATGCTGGATGCCTTGAAACACATAAAAGTAGATAAATCCCCTGGGAACTGATCAGGTGCACCCTTGAACTCTGAGGGACGCTAGGGAAGTGATTGCTGGGCCCCTAGCTGAGATATTTGTATAATCCATAGCCTCAGGCGAGGTGCTGGAAGTCTAGAGCTTGGTTAAACTTTTGTCACTGATTAATAAACGTTTTAAAAAAAAGCCCCGGAGCTATACTCCGCTGAGCCTGACATCGTGGTGGGCAAGTTGTTGAAGGATGTACTGAGGGATAGGATTTACATGTATTTGGAAAGAAAATGACATATTAGGGATAGTCAGCATGGTTTGTGCGTGGGAGACCATGTTTCACGTACTTGATTGAGTTTTGTTTTGAAGTGGTTACAAAGAGGATTAATGAGGGTAGAGTGGTGGATGTGATGTATGTGGATGACAGTGAGGCGTCAAACAAGGTTCCTCAGGAGAGACAGGTTCGCAAGGTTAGATTTCGTGGAATACAGCATAAGTACCCATTTGGAGACAGGACTGACTCAACGGTAAACGATAAATGATGGTGGATGGTTGCTTTTCAGTCAGGAGTACCGTGGTGTGCCCCAAGGGTCGATGATGGGTCCACTCGTTTTTATCATTTATTTCAACGATTTTGATGTGAACACAGGAGGTATATATCGGAAGTTTACAGATGACAGCAAAATTGGAGGTGCAGTGGCAACGAAGATGGTTTTCTAAGATTGCAACAGTATCTCAATGAGATAGGCCAATGGGCTAAGGAATGGGAGATGGAGATTAATTTACATAAATGTGAGGTGCTACATTTTGGAAAAAACTATCAGAACAGGACTTATATGCTTAATGGTAAAATCTTGGGAAGTGTTGTTGAACGGAAAGACCATGGACTGCTGGTTCCAATCTGCTTGAAATTAGAATTACAGGGAGATAAGATAGTGAAGAAGTCGTTTGCTATGATTTCCTTCATTGTTCAGAGCATTGAGTATTGGAGTTAGAAGGTCATACTTCGGCTGTACAGGATATTGGTTCAGCCAATTTTGGTATATTGCGTGCAGTTCTGGTTTCCTTCCAATCGAAAAGATGTTGTTAAACCTGAACGGGTTCAGAAAGCTTTTACAAGATGTTGCCAGATTTCGAATATGTTAGATACAGGAAGAGGGCGTATAGGCTGGGACTGCTTTCCGTGGAGCGTCGAAGGCTGAGAGATGGGACGATAGAGATTTCTAAAATAAAGAGGGGCAGGATAGGGCTAACAGATAAGCTATTTTCCCTAGGGTGGGGGCGATCAGTACTAGAGGGATAGGTTCAGTGTGACAATGGAAGGAAATGAAGTGGTCCGAAGGGGCAACATTTTCACACAGATTGTGATGTGCTTATGTAATGAGCTGACAGAGGAAGTCGTGGAGGCTGGTATAATTATAACAATTAAAAGGCATCTGGAAGTTTATATGAATTGAACGTTTTTAGATGGATATGCGCCAATGCTGGCATATAGGACGAGATTAGGCTAGGATACCTGGTCACCATGCTCGAGTGAGATAGAAGGGTCTATTTCCATGCTGTATGAATCTGCGACTGTCAGTGCAAGTGCTTCCAAGGATGCAGCTCGTCTGTGCAATGTCCTGCCTTATGTTGCTGCTTTGTCAGCAATGATCACTCTTGCTCTGGTAATTCAAACCTGCCATTCGCCAGATGGAATTTCTCAAACACAAGTGGTTCGTGCCTTCCCATGTTTTCCATTCCACGATCCATAGGATACTGGGAACCCAACTTGTTCAGGAAGACCACACCATCTATTGACCTGAAGTAAAAATCTTTGCGTCAGTGGTTCGAACAGGATGTTTTGGAATGGGAAACTTGAGGTGAAGCACAATCTGATTCACGCAACATGAGGATCGCTGAATGCGTTAAGGAGTTACGTGTGTGAGGTCAGGAAGCTGGGGAGAGGTGTAAGGCCAAAACTTCCAGTAATGGTGCACATTGTTGACTTCAACTGAGTGTCAGTACAAAATGTGTGGTGACCAATGCCCGACAAAATCCACTAGGCCTAGTTACTAATGTGATTCTTGCCTTGCTACTTGCTGCTTTTTTTGTTCAGATGGATTCTGCTGGACCGATCTCCATTTAAATCCACTTAAAAGCTTATTAGATGATCAATGTCTTAATCTCTTACCATACACATAGATGTCGAATTATATTTTGCTATTGGCGATTATTAAGGTGAAATTTATGGATACGAGTTTAGATGATATACAGTGAGACATCAAGTATGTCAGGAGACTATTCAATTTTTAATATATTCATCAAAAGTCTTGTCTAGGTTGCCGATTAATGAAGTATTGTAGGCAGACCACAAGTCATCAATATAAGTTGCTTGTGCAGTCCATTCTGACTATTCGTGACCATGCATATGGTCTCTGCACCAGGCTTTGACTAAAGATGAATCTGTAAGACCTGGTTGGTGTTCAGGCATTGGTACCTAATTTGGAAAGCAGTTGCACCTGCACTGAGACCGGTGATATTGCCTACACTGAGAGCATTGATTCTCTGTTGGCTAGGTACCCCACTGCTAAAGGTGGAAACCAAATGATTTGTTGTGAAGGAATGTTTAAGTGATCGCCTGGCCGAGCTGGAATATTTCTGCACAGTTTTAGGAGCTGGCCAATGTATTACTCAGTGTCACAGCAGCTGTATGGGCAAGTAAAGCTGCCTGAAATCAGTCTTGGTTATGATGCAAAGAAAATTTGCAGCACAGGAACAGACCCTTCGGCCCTCCAAGTCTGACCCGATCCAAATGTGCTCCCGAAACCTGTTGGTCAATTCCTAAGAATGTGTATCTCTTTACTCCGCACCTACTCATGCATCTGTCCAGAAGCATCTTAAATGAATCTATCCTGCCTGCCTCTACCTTCTCTGCTGGCAACGCGTTCCAAACACCCAACACCCGCTGTGTGAAGTACGTACTGCGTGTATCCCCCCGAAAGCTTCCACCTCTCATTTTGAAAGCATGACCTCTTGTTATTGAATCAATCACCCTGGGGAAAACCTTGCCTCTGTCCATCTTGTTTATAGCCTTTATGATTTTGTAACCCCCAATCAGGTTCCCCCTCAATCTCCTTTTTACTCGTGAAAATGAACCGATTGAACTCAACTTCTTTTCATAGCTCGCACCTTCCATACCAGGCAAGATCCTCGTATACTTTCTCTGCACCCTTTCCAAAGTGTCCACATCCTTTTGGTAATGTGACACCCAGAACTGTACACAGCATTCTAAATGCGGCCGAACCAATGTTTTGTATAATTTTAACATGACTTGCCAGCTCTTATTCTCAATACCACGTCCGATGAAGGCAAGCATATTATATGCCGTCTTGATTACTCTATCCACTTGTGCAACACCCTTCGGGATACAATGGATCTGCACTCCCAGATATCTCTGCCCATCAACTTTTCCCAAGGCTCTTTCATTTATTGTATAATTCGCACTAGAATTAGACCTGCCTAAATGCATAACCTCACATGTGTCTGGTTTGAAGGCCATCAGCCATTTTTCCGCTCAACTCTCCAGTCTACGTATATCCCCCTGTATTCTGTGACAGTTCGTTCTGCTTTCTACCACTCCACCAATCTTTGTGTCATCTGCAAATTTGCTGATCATACCAATAGTGCCCTCTTCTTGAGCATTTATGTATATTACAAACAACAGTGGCCCCAATGCTGACACCTGTGGAACTCCACTAGTCAACTTTCTCCATTTCAAGAAACTCCCTTCAACTACTACTCTCTGTCTCCTGTTGCTCAACCAGTTCTTTATACACCGAGCTAGAACACACTGCACACCGTGTGACCTCACTTTCTACATTAGTCTACAATGGGGAACCTTATCCAACGTCTACCTAAAGTTCATGTATATGACATCAACAGCCCTTCCTTCATCTAACAACTTGTTCAGTTCCTCGAAGAACTCGATTAATTTGGTAACGCATGATCTCCCCCGCACAAATTCATGTTGACTGTCACTGATGAACTCATTCTTTTCCAAATATAAATAGATCATATCTCTCAGTACCTTCTCCAACAACTTCCCGTCAACCGACGTCAGGCTCACTGGTCTGTCATTATATGGAATATCCCTACAAACCTTCTTGTACAGGGGGATAACACGAGGAACCTTCCAGTCCTCTGGCACCTCACCTGTATTTAAGGATGCCACAAAGATATCTGTCAGGGCCCCAGCTATTTTCTCTTTCGCCTCCCTCAGCATCATGTGATAGATCCCATCCGGTACTGGGGATTTGTCCAACTTAACAACCTCTAGCATACTCAAATCATCTTCCCGACTTATGCCAACGTGATCTAGACTTACCGAACTTCTATCTCTAATCTCAAGATTCATCCTGTTCCTCTCGTCAGTGAACGCTGATGCAAAGTAATCATTCAGAATCTCACCCATTCTTTCAAGTTCCCTCATTATCTTTTAGTGAACCAATCCTTTCTCGAGTTACCCGCTTGCTTCTTAGATAGGAAGAAAATGCTTTTGGCATTTTTCTTAATTCTGCTAGCTAAAAATATTTCATGACCCCTTTTAGCCTGTTTGATTCCTTGTTTAAGACTTGTTCTTCTCTTCCGATATTCGTCCAGGCCCCGTTCTGTTCTCAGCTGCCTAGACCTTATGTACGTTTCCCTTTCCCTCTTGGCTACTCGTACAATTTCTCCTGTCATCCACGGTTCACGAATCTTGCCTTCCTATCCTTTTCCTTCAAAGGGACATGCCTATCCTGCACTGCCGTTTACCTATCTTTGAAACCCTCCAAAATCTCATAATGTGGACTTCCCTTCAAATAGCTTTGTCCAATCCACATTTCCCAGTTCCTGCCTAATTTTGATATAAATGGCCTTGGCCCAGTTTCACACTTTTCCCTGAGAACCACTCTCTTCATTATCTATGACTATTATAAAACTTACGGAATTGTGGTCACTGTTCTGAAAGAAATCCCCCACCGCAGCTTCTACCACTTGTGCTTGATCATTCCCCAGTACCAGGTCCAAATCGGTCCGTTCCTTCGTCGGACTGTGGACATACTGCTCTAGAAAAGTCTCCTGGACGCTTCATCAAAATTCTACCCCATCCAGACCGCTGGCGCTATGTGTATCCCAGTCAATCTTGGGAAAATTAATATCTCCCATCACCACTACCCTATTGCCTCTATATCTATTCAATTCTACCCCTCTTTTACGTCCCTCCCTGTCCTGTCTGAAACGTCTACATCGTGGAACATTCATCATGCTCGTCCATCAAACAAGATTATGTGATGTTAATAATGTCATACTCGCAGGCACCAATCCAAGCCCTAAGTTCATCTGCCTGACACACCATACTGCTTGCATTAAAGTGGACGCATTTCCGGCCACCAGTTCTCTTGTGCTCACCTGCTCTCTGCATACTTTCCCTTTATTAGCGCTATCTTCGTAATTCTTACACGCTGCAGTCTCCACCCCGCTGCCTACTTGTTTTCTCTTCTGCTTCCCAGTCTCCTGCCCCATTAGTTTAATACCTCCCCAACAGCAGTAGCAAAAACTCCCCCAAGGACATTGGTTCCTGTCTGGTTCAGATGTAGACGGTCCCTTTAGTAATAGTCCCACCTTCCCCAAAAACGTTCCCAAGTCCCAACAAATCTGAACCACTCCCTGCAATCTGAACCCCTCCCTCCTTCAGCTATTCAGCAATAACTTGAACATGACAATAATCTACTGAACTTTAAAAATTAATAGTCCTTTGTGCCGAGACTGTGCGCCAACCTGTGGAAACAATTTTAAGGCAATCTATTCCATTTTAATTCATATGTTTATCCAATATCCAGTATTGATTTAGGCAGTGACATCAACGATCTTATGACTCTCTGAGTAAAGAAACTACCAGTGTCATCTGCCCAGTATCTATCAAGCATCAGTTTAAAGCCATGTCCCCTCGTATGAGCCAACACCATCCGAGGAAAAGACTCTCACTGTCCACCTTATCTAATCCTCTAATTATTTTACATGTCTCAATTAAGTCACGTTTCAACCTTCGCTCTAACCAAAACAGGAGAAAGTGAGGACTGCAGCTGCTGGAGATCAGTGCTTAAAAATGTGTTGTTGGAAAAGCGCAGCAGGCCAGGCAACATCAAAGGAACAGGAGAATCAACAGCATTCCTGTTCCTTTGATGCTACCTGGCTTGCTGCGCTTTTCCAGCAACTCATTTTTCAGCTCTGACCAAAAGAGCATCACATTCCTCAGCCTTTCCACATAAGATCTTCATTCAATACCAAGCAAAATCCTCGGAAATCTACTTTGAATCATTTCCAAAGCTTCCACATCTTTCCTTTAACTCGGTGCCCAGAACTGTACACAATACTCCAAGTGCGGCAGCACCAGTGTTTTCGTACAGCTGCAACATGACCTAATGATTCCGAAGCTAAATCCCTCTACCTGTAAACGGCAACGCATTCTATGCCTTCTTAACTGCACGATCAATCTGGGTGGCAATTTTCAGGGATCAATGTGCGTTGAAAGCGCGATCTCTCTGCTCATCTACACGATCAATCATCTTACCATGAGCCGAGTAAACGCTATTAATGTTCTCCGTCCAAAGTGAATCATCTCACATTTTTCTGGATGAAACCCATTTTTAACTCTCAGCCCAGCTCTGCAGCTTATCTATATCTCTCTGTGACCAACATATTTCTTTGTCACTATCGATAACTCCACTGACCTTAGAGTCATCTGCAAATTGACGAGCAAATTCTTTCAGCGAGCCAATTTCGAATCTAAACTGATAAATCACACTCAATCCCATGTCTCTGTATTTTGTGCAATAGTCTAACGTGGTAAACCTTATCAAACGTCTTACTGAAATCCATATACCCCACATTAACCGCTTTCTCCTCATCCACTGTTTGGTCAGCTCCTCAAAGAACTCAGCAAGGTTTGTGAGGCACGGCATAAATTTACGAAACCGTGTTGACCTTTCCATAACGATATTATACCTCGCTGGATGATTAGGAATCCTATCTCTTTTAAACTTTTCGAACACGTTACGCACAAAAATAGGCAAGGCTCTATTGTCGACAATTACCAGGGTTGTTTCTCCTCCCCTATCCTGCAGTCTTCTGGCATCATTCCTGAAGAAAATAACGCAAAGGAGCAAAACCAGATTGCTCGACTGCTCCCAAGGTTACCAGCGACCCCTAGAATAAAACACACCCGGCTCTTGGGACTTTGCTATTTTCATACTTTCCAGATTTGCTGACACCTCCTCCGTCTGAACCTCAATTCCATCATGTCTAGTCACTTGTATCTCAGTATTCGCCTGGACAACATCGTCTTGTTTAGTGCTTATATTATTGAAAAATAATCATTTAGCGCTTTCCTTCTCTCATCGAACTCTATGCACTGATTCCCACTGCTATCCTTGATTATGTCTCACCGTTCGCTCATCATCCTTTTATTCCTGATTTACGTATATATCCTACTTACTGTAATGCCAACTGACCAACACAAAGTTTTCTTTTTATTGCCCTTAAAATAGTTTCATAATCCTGAGCAGGTCATTCAATTCACATCTTGGACTCTTTTATGCTCCAGGATGAATAGGGCCAATTTCTGTCTTCCTTCTATTATCTAAAATATTTATTCCAGTCTTCAGTCTAATTATTTATATCGTCACTCCCTGTGCCTTGTGGAGGTGTGGCAGGAATGGGAAGTGGGCGGCACGGTGGCACAGTGGTTAGCAATGCTGCCTCACAGCGCCAGAGACCCGGGTTCAATTCCCGACTCAGGCGACTGACTGTGTGGAGTTTGTACATTCTCCCCGTGTCTGCGTGGGTTTCCTCCAGGTACTCCGGTTTCCTCCCAAAGTGCAAAGATGTGCGTGGCAGGTGAATTGGCCATGCTAACCTTTTTTTTAGGTTAAAGGGGTAAATGTAGGGGTATAGGTGGGTTGCGCTTCGGTGGATCGGTGTGGACTTGTTGGGCCGAAGGGCCTGTTTCCACACTGTTAGTAATCTAATAGTATCGCTTAAAATGTGACTAAATAGCTGTAACGAGAGGAGCGGTTCGTATTTTTATAACAATGGGATCTCTTACAGGTCAGGAGAGAAGTGTAATAAAAGTATTTTTATCTGGACTGAAGGAGCACCAACATCCTGGCGGACGCGTTAGTTAGTGCAACGTATACTTATGTAAAGTTATAATGCAGGAGGCTGGTAAACAAACTGGCAGATCAGAAAGTCAGCAGAAAGTAGAGTTGACTAGTATAAGCAGGCACAGTGATGAGGGAAGAAATCATAAACGTCCAAATGTAAGTTGTAATTTGGAGTAAATGATAGAGATGAGGCTCAGTATTATGAGGGATTAATAAATAAGAATGTACAGTGGAAAGAATAGTGCAGAAGAATATATTAAAAGAGAAAGCAGATCAATGGAAATTATTGAAAAGCTTTGTGCAAAATTGCAAGCAGTATTTGGAATACAATTGATAAATTGACAGCACAAACAGCGACCAATGCGTATGATGTGATGGAGATTGCCTGAAGTTCAGGATTGGGCGATAAATGTCATAAGTTATCCAGCATTCTGAATGGATAGACAGGAAGGAGCCGTCGGTGCAGCTGCTCATAGAAGCATAGAATAGAATCCCTACAGGGTTGAAATATGCCCTTCGTCTGAACAAGTGGACCGTTATCCTCTGAAGAGTAACCTACCCAGACATATTCCCATACAAGTTTGCAGAGTCTTTCGCTTTGGACGTTATGTCTTCATTGCCAACAGGAAAAAGCGCCAGAAGACGAGAGGATAGCGCATGTTTTCCTAATGTTCAAAAGGGGAGTCGGGACAACCCTGATAATTAAAGACAAGTAAGCTTCACTTTGATTGTAGGGAATGTGTTGGAAAATGTTATAACTGATAGGAATTATAATCATTGAGAGAGGATTAAGTTGATTAAGGATAGTCAACACAGTTTTGGGAATGGTATGTTGTACGTCACAAACTTATTCAGTTCTTTGAGAAAGTAAACAAAGAGGTGGATGAGGGGAAACGGTTCATGTGGCGTTTCAGTAAGGCGTTTGATAAAGTTCCCCACAGTAAGCTATTGCATAAAATATGGAAGCGTGGGATTGAGGATGATTTAGCAGTTTT
Source organism: Chiloscyllium plagiosum (assembly GCF_037043375.1). NCBI lineage: Eukaryota > Metazoa > Chordata > Chondrichthyes > Orectolobiformes > Hemiscylliidae > Chiloscyllium > Chiloscyllium plagiosum. The sequence goes on from NW_028270175.1 coordinate 84,751,923, forward strand.
ATTCAGAAATTGTCGTGCTGAAAGAAAACAGTGTTTGACGAGAAATGTTCATCCTGGAGATCAATACCGAGTCGTTTCCCGCAAGGATCTGTTTTGAGGCTACCAGTGTTTGTCAATTTTATAAATGACCTGTATGAATGCGTAGCAGGCTACGTTAGTTAATTTGCGGATGAGACTAAAGTCGGTAGAGCTGTGGACAATGCTGAAGGATGTCAGGTTACAGAAGAACATAGATAAGTTGCAAAACTGGACTTAAATGTGCAAATACAGTTTAATGTTTGAAAAGTGTGATGTAATTCAATTTGGAAGGAGCAACAGGAGTAAACATTACGGGGCTAATGATAAGATTTTTGGCAGTGTAAATGAGCAGAAATATCTCGGTGTCGACATACAAAGATCCCTGAAAGTTGCCACCCAGGTTGATAAGTTTGGCAAGAAGGCATGGGGTTTGTAAGCTTTTTATTGGGAGAAGGCTTGCGAGTCAGCTTACAGGGTCATGTTGCATTTGTACAAAACTCTGCTGCAGTTGAACTTGGGGTATTGCGTACAGTTCTAGTCACCACATTATATGAAGGATGTGAAAGATTTTGAAAGGGTTCAGAGGCAATTTATCAGGATGTTGTCGTGTGTGGAGTGAAGATCCACTGTGGAAAGGCAGAGGGACTTGATGCTGTTTCCAAGAGAGAATATTGTCGAGAGGCATCATAATTGTGACATATAAGAAAATCAGAGTGTCAGATAGGGTGGACAGTCAGAGCCATTTCCTCAGATAGTAATGGCTAGCCCCAGGTGTCATTGCTTTAAGTTGAGGGTTGGTAGATACAAGACAGATGTCGGAGATTGTTCCTACACTCAGAGTCCACTGCGGCCGTGAAATTCCCTCCCTTCAACAGAAGTAGATTTGCCAAATTTAAGGGCATTTAAATGGGCAGTGATAAATATATGAATGAAGATGGAAAAATAGGTTTCAGATTGGATCCATCGGTGCTGAAGAGTGCGTACTGCACTGCAATGTTCGATGTTCGAGGTATTGCTCTACATTTACTGCTGACTAATGCGACTGGCCTGCACATCCCTGAACACGAGGAGAGATTTAGCGTGACCAATTTACATAACCTGCGCATCTTTGGACAGCAACACGAACTTGGAGAACCAGGAGGAAATCTGCGCAGATGCGTGTAGAATTTGTAAACTCCGCAAGAAAACAGTCTACCGAGGCTGGAATCTCACCCAGGTCAACAGCGCTGTGACGGAGAAACCCTTCCGTCCTACTGGTTAAGAATGACGTAAATGCCATAGCAATAAATGATATTAGCACGACGGAGCAGAATGATGGTACAAGGCAAAGGAAGAAACCCATGAAATTGAGTAATTTCCACCACCACCACACCACCACCAAAACTGTTGAACGATATAATCCAGACAATAAGAGGATTTGTGAGAAAGGCACACAAGTGAATATGGGTGGTTTGAAGATGCGCATTCACTGGTTTAATACCTGTAAAAATTAGCTGTGAAGAATGATTCATCAAGTGTACAAGTGATTGTTCCTTCGAGCAACATGGTATGGAACAACCAGAGAAATGCCTACTTCAGATTTAAAAATCACACAACACCAGGTTTTCGTCCAACAGGTTTAATTGGAAGCACACTAGCTTTCGGAGCAACGCTTCATCACTTGATGAAGGAGCGTCGCTCCGAAAGCTCGTGTGCTTCCAATTAAACCTGTTGGTCTATAACCTGGTGTTGTGTGATTTTTAACTTTGTACATCCCAGTCCAACACCGGCATCTCCGAATCATGACTACTTCAGATTTGGTATTATATAATGAGGAAGAACTGATTAATGGCCCTGTATTTATGTATTGTCTTGAAAAGAGTGATCACTACATGCTAGAGTTTAAAATTCAGATTGAAAGAGAGAAGACAGTGACACTTACCAGAGTTTTGGTGATGGTAATTATACTGGCATAAGGAAGTAGCTGGCACTGGAATGCACTGAGAAGTACACTTTAAAGGGCAGGACAGTTGAAGTACAGTGACAAATACTTAGGGAGATGTCAAATACCTCTCAAACAAAGTATATTCCCCAGAAGAAGAGGAAATGTAACAAGGTGAAAAGTTATTCATTTTCTAATATTGAATTGAATAGAATTGAACTGAATTGAATTCAATTTACCGTCACGTGTACCAAGACGCAGTGAAAAGTTGTGTCTTGCGAGCAACGCAGGCAGATCACATAGTTAAGCAGCATAGATACGTAGATAATAATTTAACAGAGGCAAAACAAAAACACAGGTACAAGTGAATGCTAAACGTGTGTTTATTCATTCAGTTTTCTGACAACAGTCGGGTAGAAACTGTTACGAAACCGGCTGGAGTGTGTGTTCAGGCTTCTGTACCTTCTCCCCGATGTAGGAGTTGTACAAATACATTGTCAGGGTGGAATAGATTTTTGAGAATGCTGGTGACCTTTCCTTGGCATTAGGCCTGCTAGATGGATTCTATCGATGGGAGATTAGCATTTGTGATTGTCGGAGCCGAGTTCAGTACTCTCTGCAACAGTCTCAACCGTCTCCAATTTTGAATAGTACAGTTTTTATACCAGGTAGTGATACATCCAGACAGAATGCTGTCGATGGCGCACCTACAAAAGTTGATAAATGCATTCGCCGTCATGCCAAATTCCTCAGCTGTCTGAGGAAGAACAGGCATTGATGGGCTGTTGTAACCAGTGCAGCCACGTGAAGAGTCCAAGAAATCTTCTTGTAAATGACAACTCCCAGGATCATGACACTCTGAACTCGTTCCACCTCTGTGCTGTTAATTTGTTGGGCAGCATGAGAACCACCCACCTAAAAGTCAATAATGAGTTCCGGCATTGAGAGTTAGGTTGTTCTCAGTGCAATATTTTTTCAGGTCTTCCACCTCCCTTCTGTAGTCTGTTTTGTCGCAATCTGAGATTCGACCGACGATGGTGGTGTCAATAGCGAACATGTAATTGGCATTAGTCTGGTATTTTGCAACGCAGTCATTGATATACAGTGAGTAACGTAGGGGCTGAGGTCGCACTATTGTGAGGCTCCCGTGTTGAGTGTTAGTGAGGACTAAATATTGTCTCCAATCTTCACTGATTGTGGCCTGTTGTCAGGTAACGAAGGATTCGGTTGCAGAGAGTGGGGCTTAGTCTGAGATCACTAAGTTCAGCAATCATTCTCGAGGGGATAATAGTGTTGAAGGCTGAAATATGGTCAGTGAGTAGGCTTCTTACGTAGCTATACTTGGTGCTAATATGTACATGGGAGGAGTGAAGGACAAGTGTTATAGCACCTGACTTGGATCTGTTGGCCGTATAGGCAAATTGGACTGGTTCAAGGGTCGTGGGAGTGCTGGACATGATTAATGTCATGACCAGCTTTTAAAAGCACTTCATGACACAAAGGTTTGGGCCACTGAGCGGTCGTCATTGGGTCATGCTGCATGAGCATTCTTAGGCACAGTGATGATGTTGGCCCTCTTGAATCAGGCAGAGACAGTGGACTGCTGCATGGAGAGTTTGAAGATGTCCGAGAAGACTTCTGCCATTTGATCCGCATACGCTCCGAGTGCACAGTCTGGTGTTCCGTCTGGTCCCATCGTTTTCCTGGGATTCACAGGAAGGAAAATGATCTGACGTCTGATGCAGGTACTGTTGCGGCAGGTTCGTCGGGACGTGTTGGAAGAGGTTTTGACTCTCCACCGAAAGTCTGCTTAAAACGTGCATAGAAGGCTTTGAGACGATCTGGGAGGCATGTGCCATCGTCTGCTATCTTGCACCGTGTCTTTTTAGAATCTGAGATGTAATTCAGTCCTTAACATATTTGCTTTCTGTCTGTTTGTGTCTCTAGTTTGAAACGGTATTGGTCCTTGGCTGTCTTAAAGACTCTGCGAAGTTAATTTGTGGATTCGTGATATTTGAGTGGGTTTCCCGATCCGAAGGCTTCACGCCTGGTTTTTAGCAGGTTATGTATGTCCTTGTTCATCCAGGGTTTCTTGTTGAAGAACACGCAGATTGACTTCCTTGGTATGCAGTCCTCCACACATTTGCTGATGAAGACTGTGACGATGGTAGCGTACTCGTCCGTGGTACTTGCGGACTGTTTGAACATGGCTTATTCATCCGATTACAGATAGCGCGGGAGTTGATCCTCTACCTCCTCCAAACAGCATTGGACCTGTATCCGTGACAGGGTTTCCTGCTTGAGCTTTCGACTGTTAGCTGGGAGAAGAAAAACGACATTGTGTTCGGAGATCCCAAAATGCGGGCTGGGGATGGAGTGGTAGCCATTGTCACAGTCGTGTTACAGTGGTCTAAAATGTTTGGACCCGGGTAGGGCAGATAATGTTATGACGGTACTTGGGCAACACATTCCTTACATTGGCTTGACTAAAGTCGCCAGTTACAAGAAACAGGACCACGGCGTTATCCGTCTCCAAAATGTTTGTCGTCGAGTACAGCCCATCCAGATCTTCCTCAACCTTTGCTTGTGGTGGTATGAACACAGCCGTTAGTAAAGCAGCGGTAAATTCCAGTGGAAGATAGAAGGGGCCGCATTTGATGATGACGAATTCAAGGTTTGGGGAGGAATAGCAGCGCCAGTTTGCAATGTCCATTCACCGCGTGGTTTTGATTAAAAAGCAAACCCCTCCACCCTTTTTAAAAATTATGTAATGGATAACATCAAGGCAAATCTGGGACATATCATACTGCACAAGGTAATTGCATTGTGCAGCATTCGAGTAGGTGCTGGCCTCGTCATATTAACACTTAATTGTTAATCGAGAGAACAGGTAGTGTTCTGAGAACTTGGGTTTGAATTCTTCCACGGCAGATGTTGGAGTTTGAGTCACATATTGAATTAAGATACTGATCGTGACCTTGAAACGATTCTCAAGAAAACCCAAGTTGTTCGTTAGTGTCCTTGAGGGAAGGAAACTGCTATCATTACCTGGTCTGGCCTACATGTAACCCCAGACACAGCACGGTGGCTGTCTCTTAACTGATACTCAAATGGTTGGAAAACAGGTATTGATGAGGAGACAGAGATCACAGATAAATATTGACACGCTAAGAAAATGGGGAGATATTGAGTAGATGGAATTTGACGTGGATAAGTACGAGGTTGTCCATTTTGGCCCAAACAGTGAAAGGGCATTTAATATTTGAATGGAAAACAGATTCAAAGTGCATCAACGATGGCTTTTGCGGCTGTCTTTCTGCATTAATCGCAGACAGCAGGTGTTAAGATGCTGCATTTACTAAGAAAGGCAAAAAAAATCCAGGCATTTGTTACAGGTGTACTGGATTAGAAATGGAAAGGAGCATTTTTACAATTATGAGGTTTCGGTTCATGATCTGAAAAACAATGTGTAGTTTTGGTCTCCTTATTTGAGAAATGATGTGTTGGCACTGGTGGATTTTCACAGGAGTTTCACCAGGTTGATTTTAGGTACCAAAGGGTTACATTAGGCGGAGTAGTTGAGTAGTTTGGGTTTGTACTTGCTGGAGAACAGACGAATGAGAGAGAGAGAGATCTCATTCAGGTGTGCAAAATGTTGAAGGGAATTGATAGTTTGGAAATGGGAAAGCTGCTCGCTCTTTTGAGACAGTCTCGTATAAAATGTAACAGGTATAGAATCAACGGAGATAGGTTCAAAATTGAGATTAGGTGGAAGTACTTCATTTAGAAAATTTTCAATTTGTGGAACCTACTGACCCCAGCGTGCTGTGCAGGAATAATAGATCAACAAATTAAAAAAATATATATATGTTTCCGGTGGAGCAGACTCGAAGGCCGAATTAACTCGCCGAATTCCTATGTTCCACTGCAATTCGCTTTTTTTTAGTTACCGTTATGGACGGGGTGGCCATAGTCTGGGGTTTTAGTTGAGGGAGGTGCAGCCTTGCTCAATGTGTATGGAATAAGACAAAGTTAAAAATCACACAACACCAGCCAACAGTCCAAAAGACTTATTTGAACACTAGTTTTCTGAGGGCTGCTGCCTCTCAACAGGTGCCATTGACTTGAGCTTCAGAATATATCAGCGATTTTATAGCTGCTACCATGTAGAATCATACATTATAGAAGAGACCCAGAGTGTCTGCCGGGCCAAGTGCTCATCCAACTGTTTCATAAATTTTGTGAGGTTACTTGCTTCAACTTCCCTCCGAGGCAGTGCATTCCAGATACAACCCACGGTGTGGGTTCAAAACACATTCCAAAATCCTCTCTCAACCTCTTCACATTAATTTCAAAAGTGTGCCCTCTTGTTCTCGACCCTTCAACAGCTGTGTCGTCACCCTGCCCATTTCCCAGATGTACTTGTATCAGGTTCCTTCTCAGAGAAAATAAAACCTGAGCAAACATAGCCTTCTTCATAGTTTGAGCACTCTATTGCCTTGTTACTTCTGAAGTGCATTCCCTCACATTTGTGAATGTTAAATTTCATTGGCCATCTAAAAAATCCGTTATATACCAACCCAAAAATACCGAAAATTTCCCTATTGATTGTCAACCACCAGGTTTTAGAACATAGAACAATACAGAACAGAGCAGTCCCTTCAGCCCTCATGTTGCGCTGACCCGTGAACTATTCTCAGCTCGTCCCCTGAACTGTACCAGCATCATCTATGTGCTTATACAAGGATTGTTTAAATCTCACGAATGTGGCTGAGCTAACTAAATTGGCAGGTAGGGCATTCCAAGCCCTTACAACTCTCGGAGTAAAGAAATCTTTACTTTGTATTATCCACAAATATAGTCATTTATCACCCCACACCCAATCCACTTTTAATACTTTCATCATTATTTAAATTCTTCTTCTTATGCTAGACGTTTCGAGTAATTCGTACACTTTCTTGAGAAAAATCGCTGCATTCCTAAACTCGACGTTATTTTTTTTTCAATTCAGTAACCAGTACACATGAATATGTACCAAGGTATCCTGGAACAAAGATGGCAATAAAATCAATGGTATTGCAAACATTTATCTTCTCTTATTCAAAGGCACGAAACAATAAAGCAGATTCTAATTCTAATTTATGAATATCACGAAGAAACACTGATTTTCTTCTTGTCCTCCAGATGTTACTTGGAGAAGAAGAATGGAGAATCCCAGTCTCTTTTTTTTCCCCTTATTTCGTTGAACTAGCAATGTGATGCCGCAGAGATTTTTATGAGAGGACTACAAATAATACTTTGGACATGGACACGAAATCTCTTCTTATAGTCTGTCCCTTCTGCATATCATATTCACAACGCTTGTATCTCATTAATATTGGACTCGATTTTGGAACTTGTTTTTTTACGTCACCTGGAGAATATGCTATGCAACATTCCCTGCAGTAGTCAGACATTAAGGAAGTTTTCATCTGCAGGATGGACATAAACTCATTCAGTGAGTACGCTTGAATGCAATAGAGTGATGGGAATAAATATTCAATTAAAAAAATATTATAGACACACTAGGAGATCAAACTAAAGCTAATGTCTACCTTGAATCGGAAGCAAATTGTTCGAACAATTGCCCGTCCTTCTTCATATTGAAAAGAAGTGAAAAATGATGACACAACGCATTTGGGGGGAGAAACATTGGTGTCTGCAATTGATGGAAATTCATAAATACAGAGTGTATGTATGATGTGAACGGTAATCATGTATGAGAAAAAAAGAAAACTGTTCTTAATTGTCAATTGAAACTAGATCCGGATTTTCCTCAACATTTACGTTTGATTGCCCATCAATCTCTCTTCTCCAAGTACTCCCTTTTCCCTGTCACTACAATTGTCACTTTTCCACCTTCTTCCTACGCTTTCCTTACACTCCTACTTCCTTTTCACTGCCATATCTGCTGCTACTCCCACTGACCATCTCCCTTCACACTCCTCTTCTGCCATTCCCACTGTATGTCACACCACTCTGCCTGTTACTCCCATTTCCCCTGACGCCCACATTCTCTTTTTAGTCTCCGACTTGGGTGATGGATGGTAGTGATTTGAGTGTCGCTATTAGTCATCAGTGAATGATGAGGTTGGAAAGCTTAGAGTCGATTAGTAACAGACAATAGTGTTTCTTTGCCACTGTTTGATACACGATGAACGGGATGGTCTTGTTCCCCATGGTACAGATTGGAGCTTCTTTATGTCCCTTTATAATGGCACTTAAGCACACAGCCTCATTACAAGTCGGACAACAGTCTGTTTGACAGAATCTGAAGTCCATGTAGCAATTTTGTTCATTCTTCATGAGCACATTCTTCACAAAAATTATTATCTGTCCTTTTGGTTTTCCATGTTTCAGTTGGTCTTCGAATCTCCGTTGAACTGAGGTCAGAGTGACTCCCGTTCTCACCAGAGCAGTACTTGGCTGAGTGTGGCATCAAGGATCCGGAGCAAAACTGTATTCAATGGGAATAGAAGACAATTCTGCATTGGTAATGCCTCGAAAGAAAAATGGTTGATCCAATCTCTGCAAGTTGTCTTCCAAGTCTGATGCCAACCTAACTCTGGTCTAATTTGCTTTTCTTTCACAAATACGTATTAACGATTTGGAAACCCCTTGGAATCAGCTCTAAGTTTGTATGTGCATCACTTAGGTAGAAGATGCTCAGAAGGCAGCTTTCTGTCACCTGCTGCATTGCTACTGCAGATGACATATAAAGTTGGCCCTGGCTGGTGGCTTGCAAAACCCACGAAGGAATATGGCCTGTTAAAAATACCAAGCTGTTTCATGTTTTCACAGGTTGATCTATAGTCTCAGAAACGTGAGTCCTGGCTGCATGAATGTGACCCCAAAAACAAAAGAAGCATGGCATGATATAGAAGGAGCATTCTCAATAGCTTTCAATCTACAAATGTCAGAGATGCTACGTCACTGCCACTAAGTCAAACATTTTCAGAGCAAGTTAAAACAATACAAAAATATTAACGACCATTACTGCAGAAAATGTGTAATTTATCACTTAATATCCATTGCCAGTGACTTGAGAGTCATCTCAAACATAGAACACAGAACTCCGAACAAGGAGCTGCAAAGCACAGTACAGCCACTTCGGTTCACCACGAAATGTCGAACATTTGTCTTAACCTACGATCGCATTCAACAACACATACCTTGTCTTACTTTCGTCCTGTTGCTACTCTAACAGTACCTTAACTGTCCATTATGTAACTGACTTTATGACCACCACTGGAAGTGCATTCCACGCACCCACCACTCTCTGTATAAATAATATTCCTCTGATATGTCCCCTATAATTTCCTCCAATCATCTTAAGGCTGTGACAACTCCTTCCAGCAATTTCTGTCCTGTGGAAAAGTCTCTGGGTATCTACTCTAACTATGTCTCTCATTACATTGTACATCTCTGTCAAGTCACATCTCTTCACTTTTCTCTCCGGAATCTACAGCCTATCCTCACTCAGGTGCTTCTCTGACAGCCCTTTACGTCATCAACATCCTTCCACCAATGAGGCGAAAAAAACTGGACACAATATTCCAACTGTGGTGTAAATAGGATTTTGTAGCACGGCAGCAAAATTTCGCGGCATTAAACTCCTTCCACCTCTTAATGAAACCCACAACCCCATACGCTTTCATAACAACCCGATCAACTTGGCATCAGTGAGGGATGTATATCCATGGACCCCAAGATCCTGCTGTTCCTCCACACTCCGATAATCCTGAAATTAACTCTGTATTCAGCATTCAATTAAGACTTTCTAAAATGAATCAATTCGCATTTATTCACGTTGAACTCCATCTGCTACTTTTCCATCCAGCTCTGCATCCTATCAATGTCATATTATAGCCTGCGACAGCACTAGATACAATGAACAACGTTCGTGTCTCCAGCTAACTTAGTAAACAACACTTCCACTTCGTCATCCAATAAATGTTAAAGCCTACAAAGAACAAAGGATCAAAAACAGATCCCTAATGGATATCACTGTTCACCAATCTCCTGGCGGAATACTTACCCTCCACGACCACTCGCTGTCTTCGTTTAGCCAGCCAATTCTGCATCCAAGCAGCGAAAATTTTCTGTGTTCCCCTTCTTCTAATATTCTGCATAAGCCTACCTTCGGGAACCTTCGTGAATCCGTCAGTGAAATCCATGTACACTACATCCACTGTTCGACGGTGTTTAACTGTCTCGTTACGTTCTCAAGGAAATCAATACGGCTTATGAGTCATGATCTGCACCTCGCAAAACCATGCTGACTATCGTGAATCAAGCTATATATATTTTTTATCTCCAAATAGTCATCAATCTTATCTCTCAGACACCTTTCCATTAACTTGCTTATCACGTAAGGAAGACTGTCTCATCTGTAATTCAAAGGGATTTCCCTATGTCCCTTCTTGGACAGTGGAATATCATTCACCTCCTCCCAGTCATTCGGCACTACTCCCATGGAGAGTGAGAATGCAAAAGTCATCCCCGGAACCAACGCAATTTCATTTGTCACTTTCTGTAGTAACCATTGATACGTCTGGTACAGCCCTGGGGTCTTACCTATGTTGATGCTTCCCAGATTTTCCAGCACATCCACTGCCTTAATGTAAATCTGTTCATTACAATTAACCTGGTCCACAGTATTCTTACTTTAAACAAGTTGCCTTTGTCGAGTGAATACTGATGCAACAAATTCCTTTAGGTCCTCCCTTACGTCTTCCAACACCAGGCACAAGTTCCCTCCACTATCCTTAATCAGCCCTATCCGCCCGCTGGTCATTCTCTTGTTCCTAACGTAAGTGTAGAACGCCTTGGGTTTTCTCTAATCCGTCACGCCAAGTCTTTTTAGCTCCCCCCCACCTCCGGCTCTCCTCAGTGCATTATTGAGTTCTTTCCTAGCTACACTGTAATCCTCCAAAGCTGTGTAAGAGCCTTGCCTCCTCAACGTTCAGGAAGTTTCCTGCTTAGTCGTGTCGAGATCCCCCTTTTCTCTTGTCATCCAAGGCTTCTTCACCTTCCCATTCCTTGCCTGTCTCTGTGGAACAAAGTTATCCAACAGTCACAACAAGTTCTCCTTAAATAGCCTCCGTATTTCTTCTGTGACGTTCCCATATATTCCACAGCTCCTGTCTCACAGCAGTTGAATTTTCCCATCCTCAATTAAATGCCTTTCATACTGTCCGCTCCTATTCCTAACTATAGCTATGGTAAAGATGATGCAGGTGTGCCCACTGTCATAAAAACTCTCTCACAGCGAGGGGTCTAGCACCTTGCCTGGATCTTTCCCTCACAGCATATATATATATATATATATATATATATAGAATAATCCCTTGACGGCCTAGCTACATATTGAGTCAGGAATCCTTCCTGCACATACCTGACACAGTTGGCTCCAACCAGACTATCTGCACTGAGGATGTCCCAATCAAATATTGTGTAAATTGAAGTGACCCATAACAGCTCTGTTACATCTGCACCTTTCGAAGATTTTATGTCCAATCTGTTTTTCCATCTCTTTGCTGCAATTGTCGGGTCGATGGAAAACATCCATGAGTTGACTGCTCCTTCCAGTTCCTGACTTTGACTCATAACGACTCAGTGGACAAACCCTCCTCAACAAATTGCTTTTCAGAAGCTGTGATGCACTCTCTAATTAACAATGCTAATCTGCTCCTCTTTTACTTCCCTCACTGTTCTTATAACACCTAAATCCTACGTCATTCAGCAACCGTTCCTGCATGTCTCTGTTATGGCTTCAACATCGTAGTTCCAAGTACTGATCCATGCTCTACGTTCATCATTGTTATTCCTGAACCTCTGTGCATTGAATCAGAAACTCTTTGATCCACCCCTTTGCCCTATCAACTATGTATCCTTCCTTGACAGACACTCTGCGTTCTATTCCTGCCCCTTCAACAACTACTGTCTCCACTGATCTGTATGTCTGGTTCTCATCCCCCTGCCAAACGAGTTTAAATTCTCCTTAAGTTCTTTGGCTAATTTCCCTCTCAGGTTATTGGCATACCCTACAGTTTAAGGGCAACCCATACTTCATGTTCACATCTCCTCTTCTCCAGAAAGTACCCCAATGATAGATATACCTGAAGCCCTCCCTCCCGCACCAGCTCTGTCGCAATTTTTTGCACTTCACTCGTTCGCTGTTCCTCGCCTCACTCACACGTGGTAATGACAGTAATGGTGAAATCACTACTCCACTCGTCTTGACTTTCAGCTTCCACTCTGGTAGCACTGTTTATGTCATCAGTCCTTTTCCTATTTATAACTTTGGCGCAAATGTGCACAACGAATTCTGACTGCTCACCTTTCCTTTCAGAATCTTGTCGACTCGATCATAGACATCCAGACCCTGGCATCTGGGAGACAACATACATCCCGGGTGTCTTATTTATGATCAGAAAATCTGTAAATTCTTTTCTGACTATTGAAATGCAAGCGCTGGAGAGAAACTCAACACGTCTGGTAAGATCTGAGCAGAGAGAAACATAATTAACTGTTTGAGATCAATAAAACTTCTCAGAACCATATTCAAATACGACTCTGTATATTAAATATAAATTTGTTTCCAGGTTAACTCTCATTCACTGTGTCTCACTACCATTTTCTGTTTTCCTTTCAGATTTCCATTGTCTCCAGTATTTTCTTTTACTTTACAAGTTTCGATGCTGAAATTGCTGATAATTGCTCAATATTGCCCATTCTTGTTCCCATGAGAACTTTTGTGTACATGTTTTGCACTGGAATCCGTTTCGTCTTCAAGTTTCCAAAACACCTCATTTTGCAATTTCTGCTTAATTGAGTAGATCTCACTAAATCGATTTTGATCGAAAGGGTATTTTAGAGGCAGCTGCATTTCATGAAACAACCCTACATGGATAGTATATATTGATGATGAAACATTCTGTCCTTCACTGAACAGGTTTATCTTCTCTGGTTCTGAAAGCATTTAATCCATGCGTTAGAATAATTAAAACAAAGATGATGATCATTCATCTCATTATGTCTGTACCAGCTTGGAATTAACTACATTTCTACCATTATTGAAAGTACCTACATTCCAACACATGATGGTCGCGGTGACTCTTTTGAAATCTGAACATCCTGTCCAGATAAGAACATTCTTACCAAGCTGCACACCTGTAATTAAAGTGTAAATATAAACATAAATCCGTACATCACATGTACAGTTGTGCTGTCCTATTCACAATTTCAATCAATGTTCCATTTCCCAAGTTTAACCTGTTTCCTTGCTGTGCGTTATATTTCCTTCTGTCTATTAGAGTGGCTGTCAAATACGGGGTTTGAGATTATGACTGAACTTTACTCCTGTCTCCATAGCCGCTGGTCTCAATCTGTTTTATTTCCTGGCCAATATCGTATTCATTCTGTCTCAGGCTCTTTAATCCATATGTTTTATTGAGCAAGTTCAATGTTCATATCATATTTCGATTTAGACTGAATTTAAAAATGTAACTGTTGCCAGTTTAAAGTCAACAATCTGAAATAAGATTTGCATTACTAGAACAATGAGACGGAAGCCCAGACAAATCCATTTCCTCTCTGTGGTTAGGAAAGGTCGGTGGAGTGACAATCTTTTGTTTGTCATGTTCAAGTGGAGGAGAGATCAGCAAACGAAAAATATCTTCATTCCCTGGGCTTTTTGGGTGGGGCTGGGGAAGATTGTACATTAAAAACACAGCAAAATCATTTGGCCTACGAGGAAAAATCATCAATCATTCTCCCTTTACCGACTCCGCCAGAGCAATTGGTGATGGGAGATTTGACTGATAGTCAGTGATGTCATCATCCAATCCAATAAAGTTACTGTTGCGAACTGGAACTACTGTAGTGAAAGGTATTAACTCGAAATGTTTGTTCAGTGACCCTGATTGATACCACTCTCCAAGGATTCGAACTGTGTCACTGAAGGCTTTCCCTGTCCTATTATTAAGAGGTTTCTTTCAGTGGAGCAGCAGTTGCATCAACTCCAATACTAACAGGGAGCAGCATCTGCAGACATATGGAAAGAAGAGATCAGACTCCAAGAACAATAGACTGGAATATTTCAAAAATTGATCAGAATCTGAGAACGTTAGACTGGAATGTTTCATCAATGGATCAGAATCTGAGAACGTTAGACTGGAATGTTCCATCAATCGACAAGGGTTTATTCTGGGGTCTTTTATATCTTTCCTGTTGTTCGGAAATTGTATCATATCGGATATTAGGTGTACTGCTGATTATTCAGGCGGGTTACTATCCCATTCTTGCTATCGTTGGGGCACCTGGTAAGTCTCTCTGCCTCTTTCTTTTTATTAATTCCAAAACCGATGTTGACTTTCATTGTTATTTCGATTTTATTTCCATTTACAAAAGCGTGTAACAAACGTAAACAGTTTCGACCACCAACTCCACTCATTACCCACCAACGTCGGAGCTCTCACTCACAGCTGAAAGAGAAACTGTTCATCATCTAGAGGACTTTGTTTTGGCCTTGAACTGATTCATGTCTCATTATTCTCTCCAATATCAAACCGATCCATTACCAGCTCCATTATTTCCCCAGGTTCCAAGTCTGGGTCAGCTTTGTTCCTGAATGAACTGTTACGTATGCTTTGGTTAAATTAGACTTTATGGGTGCAGCTCTCCACTGGCTGCTGTTCCAGTTACAAATATTTCGATCACATTATTTTTGTTGTCTCTGAAGTAGCCTCACAATCGTGACACTGTGTCAGAGTAGTATTGTTGGTGAACAATATTTCAGAAGTGCTTGTTATTACACTTGAGACACTTTCAATCCTACCACAACTGATGGCAGAACTCAAATTCAATTTATAAGAATTGTAGTAAATTCAAATTTCACTCAAAGCAACCATAAGACTCCAGCATTTTGCTTGAAAACCTATCTGTTTCACTGGTGTCCTTTGTTGAACAAATCTGATGTTATTGTCTGGTTTGGAACAAGAGTGACTTCAGACCACCAACAATGTGCTGACCCTTTTCTGCCTTGTTGAATGGCCTCGATAACAAGGGTTATTAATAATGTTCAGCAAATTTTGCCCTTCGCAGCGATGCCGACATCCCATGAAACAACAAAATTAAAGGATAAAACAAACAAAAAAGTTGATGATTTGGAACTGAAAGAAATAATTGCTGGCGAAAACGAGCAGGTTTGGCAACCTCTATTGGCAAAAAAATCACAGTTCAATTTAGAGTCCATTCAACATACATTGTGACTGAAAACAACGAGGAAATAATGTGATTGATGCTGCCGACAGGGACGTCTGTATTGAAGAGGAGCAGTGTGTTAAGTACATGGAGAGAAACAGAGAGATAGTCAGAAAAAAACAAACAAACAACGTGATTATTAATCATCATCTGGAATGGAAATAAAATGTGAGATTAATCTAATTTATTTTTAACATGTTCCCATTAGCCGTAATATCATGCCCATGTAGGTGCGTATCCAAGACACCGTTTATAGTGAAATATGCGCTCACTGTCTCTTTTCTCTGAGAATGAACATTAACAGGTCGTGGGTATTGCTGGGAGTGTCAGCATTTATATGTCTTTCCCAGTTACCGTTGAGAAGGTGTCGATGAGCAGTCTTCTTTAACCGTTGTAGTCGATGTGCTATGAATTGCTAACGTTGAAGTCCATCCAGTTTCTTGACACTTCGTATAGCTTAAGATATCTCAGTAACTTGGCAATTCCAAAGGCCAATTAAAAGTCAACCACATTTCTGTGTATGTGTCATCAAATGTACACCAGACGGCGGGAAGATGGCAGATTTTCTTCCATGAAGAACATTATTAAGACAGCTGGGTTTTTCTGAATCGCCGATGTTTTCAGAGTTTTAGGAGATTCTTAATTCCAGCTGTTGTATTGAATTCAAATTCCACCGTCTGCCATGGCATGATTCGAATCCAGCGTACATTATTTAGATCCCTGGTTTAATAGCCATGAGTTAATACCAAGACCATTCCCTCCCCAGTATTTCCAATCATCTCAAGCGACATTAGTGATGTTGCTCTTATCGTTCCTGTGGGACAGACAATTGTGCAGTTACATTATCATCTAGTTCTATGGAGAGGGGAACTGTTAATATTTCAGGTCACTGGGACTGTGCAGAGTTGTAATCAGTCAGGAAAAGCAACTGGGGACAGGAAAACGTTTCCAGCATCGAGTGGGTGTTCCATTATATGCGGATTTGACTTGCTTCTGTCATTGGAAAGCCAGTGGAGGTTCTGCGTGTCGTTTCTCAGATTTGCGTTGTCAGTTGTTGAATTGTAGTTATTGTTGAGGCAATATTCGTGCCACTTTGCACTGACTTTCTTTTCTCTATAAGGAATGTTTAACTTACCACAGAGATAGTGAAAATGAGATTCACCAGATGATTATGGTACCATGAGGAGAGTGAGAAGGAAATGAGAGTTTAATCTGTCGCACTGTGAGAGAATAAGAGGTGAATGCACTGCAACTTGACGGTGATGGACCGACATCCATTATGTTCAGAATAGACATAAAAGAGTAAGAAATTGCAATTATAATGGATTACATTAAATTCAATTTTTTCTGTGTCCCTTGATATGATGCTCAGTCAAATCCTGCCTTGATACCAGAGCCAGTCACTTCTACCTTGTGTTCATATCTTTTGTTAATGTCTTTCAGTCACTGTGTCGGTGTAGAGAATGTATCCTTTTTACAGAGAGGAGTGACTGTCGTGACTTCCCTGTTCCAGAGAGTTAGGGGAGATAGATGCTTGGAAGGGGGAGCGCAATAAATATTAAAAGCATCAAAAAGATGAGGGCTGCAGCGATTGGGCATAAAAGAGGAGATGAGGCTTGGAGCAGATCAACCATGCTATCATTGAAGTGTAAATTAGGATTGAGGTTTTGAATGACCTACTCCTGTTTCTTATGGTCTTGAATTCAGTTACAGGAAAGTCAGTGGTTGTAATCTTCCTCGAATTCTTAATATTGAATGATGCTATCAGGGACACCAGAGGACATTGTGAGCAAATTATGTGTTCAGTATTCACAGTGAACCGGGGCCAACAACATGACCAATAGTTGGGGACAGGGCATTTTTGGAAAAAGAAAGGAAAGGAATGTTATACATTGGCACCACATTCGTTTCCCAATAACATTTTCGAAACCAATACAAAACTTGAATAACAATCTTGAGGGCCTGAATTGTCTCCTCTGTTTCTTCGGGCCAGATATTAAAACCAAGCGGCCACTAACTGCACCTGTATAGCAGACTTTTTGGGCGGAATTGAACATTGGGACACCGGACTGAGTGGCAAGAGTGAGTCATGAAACCCTTGCCCCTGCTCAAACATACAATAAGATCGTGGCTGATCTATTCGTAAAAAGAGTTGTGATTTTGAGATGCCTGTGTTGGACTGAGTTGTACAAAGTTAAAAATCATGCAACATCACGATATAGTCCAACAAGCTTGTTTGGAAGGCTTTCGGAGCGCCGCTCTTTCATCAGGTGGTTCATGCCAGATGAAGCGGAAGCATCCATCAGCTATACATCTGATATACTCCATTTAATATGTTCTATGTTTCAATATCTCATTCGCAGCCTTGAAGTGTAATGAACTTGTGGAGGTTCTAAAATCATGACGTACATTGATACAGTGAAAAGTCATTTTTCTAGAGTGGTGAAGTTCAAAACTAGTGGGCAGATTGGAAAGGTTTAAATGGGTGCTGTTAAGTAACTTTTTGTCAACCCTGTGTGGTGCATTCATGGAATGAGCTGCCAGAGGAAGTCGTGGAGGCTGGTACAAATACAGTCGTTAAAAGTCGTCTGGATAGGAAAATGAATAGGAGCGGTTTAGAGGGATATGGGCCACATGCTGGTAAATGGGATTATATCAGATTGAGACGTCTGTTTATCAAGGACGAGATGGATTGAAGTGTCTGCTTCCAAACTACATGACTGTGACACCCATAAGACAATAATTCCCTTAACAAATGAAGTGAACATATGTGAAAAGCTTCTGAAGCAATTGATTTTTTTTTCAGTTGAGCGAATCATAACTACACATAATACATCAGATGTGATCTGAACAGAGCCATGTACAAATGCAG
Organism: Chiloscyllium plagiosum; assembly: GCF_037043375.1. Taxonomy (NCBI): domain Eukaryota; kingdom Metazoa; phylum Chordata; class Chondrichthyes; order Orectolobiformes; family Hemiscylliidae; genus Chiloscyllium; species Chiloscyllium plagiosum. Next base: position 84,770,039 of record NW_028270175.1, read on the forward strand.
AAACATCACGATGATTATACTTATAAAATTTGCATGGAACAATATCATTCCAAATACCTGGCAAATCACAAGCAGCACTTGCAAATTAACTGTGTGTGATTCGTGTGCCAGAAACACATGAATTCCTCTGCGCCACTCAATTCTGTAATGTCTCTCAAATTATGGCTTTACTGTTGTTTTATGCTTCCACCAGAGCTTAAAAATCCCATAACCCACATTATTCCATTTTTGCTGAACGTTTGTGCACTAATCTCCCCGGACTATATACTAATGCAGACCCTCCATCTCTAATTAAACGACAGCCTTGCAGAATTACTTAATTCAGCTCCAATCCAAACATTCCCCTGATCCAATTCATTTATGTACGTAGTGAATAGTTGATGATCTCATACGGGTGCCTGAGGCACTCCACCAATTTATAGCTTTCCAACCTGAAAATAAACGTTTCTCCTTGCTGTCTATTTCTTATTACCTCGCCGGTTCTCCCCTGTTGCTGTGCAGCAGCCTAGAACTTTGGATAGACTCAACCCTGTGTTGTGCATGTCGATAAAATGTAAAATGCATTATTGTTCTCCCAGCATAACACTTACAGGGCACAATGGTGTCCTCCCATCTCAACATAATGATACTGTCTGGCCGAATGGGATCTCTGTCTAACTCTGTACCTGCTGCGTAGTTAGAGATTGGAGAACAACACATGGGATCGGAGCAGTAGCTGACGTTTTGGACCAGCGAGTCTGCTGCACCATTCATAAATCTCTGATTATGATGTGACTGCAGCTGAAAATCATTTTCCTGTTTCCCAAACAGCATTGATTATGTTTTTCTGTTGAACTCAAGCTTGAAGGTTTTGAGTAACACAGTCTCACTGGTGTTTGGGGATGGAAACAGCAGAGAAACCACAACCATTTCTTTTCCTGAAATGTGAAAGCTGCTTATTCTCTAAATGTTCTTCCCCTCATAACAGTCACGACACTTTTGAGGCACAGGGCCCCAACAATTAGAAAGAGATATAGATCATTCACCGTCTCCCACTTGTCCGCATTTGGATTAACCCTCGACAATTAAATACTTATTCAATTCAGCCTCCACTGAACTTAACGGAAGACAAATCCATATGCCATAATTTCGCAGGAGCCTAAGAAATTGGAGCAGATTGAGGCCATTCGGCCCATCCAGTCTGCAGTACCGTTGATTTCTGCTGAAAGTTATCTGAACCCTATTCTCCTGCATTCTCCAACTGAACATTCAACCTCTATTAATGAAAAATACAACTACTTTTTTTCTGAAATGCACAGTTTCGTGAACTGGTCACACTGCAGTTTCGAATTGTCGAGCGAAACAGTAAATGGGTGACCAAAAGGCAGAAAAAAAAAACAGTCGGAAAGTAGTGCAGGTGTCCCCTGCGATCATCTTCCTCCAAAACAGGTTTACCGTTTTTGGATACTGTTGGGTGAGATGGCTTACCAGGGAAGGTTAGCAGTTGCCAAGATCATAGCACCATGGTTGGCACTGCTGTTCAGAAGGCCATAGTCATAAGAGATTCAATTTTAAGGGGAGTAAATAGGCGTTTCTTTCGACGAAAACGGGAGTCCCGGATGGTATGTTGCCTCCCAAATGCTCTGGTCAGGGATGTCACTGGTTGGTTGCAGAGCATTCCAAAAGCGGAGGTTGAACAGCGAGTTGTCTTGGCGCATACAGGCAACAACAATATAAGTAAAAGACGAGATGAGGTCCTGAAAGCAGAATTTAGGCAGCAAAGTAAGAAATTACAAAGAGGACCACAATGGTCGTGATCTGGGCATTATTACCAGTGCCACATATTGACCAGCATAGGTATGAATAAAATAGACAAGATAAACACGTGGCTTGAGGGATGGGTGTAAGAAGGAGGGGTTCAGACTTGTTGGTCATTGGGACTAGATCTGCAGAAGGTGGCACTGATGCAAATTGAACAATTTACATCTCAACCAGACTGGATTGAATGCCCTTGGGGGAGATTTTACTTCTGCAGTTGGGGAGGTTTTCAACTCATGCGGCAGGGGACCTTGAACGAGACGAAAAGACAAGTAGGCAGCGAGGTAGAAACTGGAGATTGTAAGAATCATGAAGATCGCATTAATGGGGGAAGAGTAGGCAGAGAGCAGGTGAACGCAAAAGAAATGGTGTCCTGAAGAGCATATACTTTAATACAAGGGGCATGGTGGGTATGGCAGATGAACTTCTGCCTTGGATTCGTGCCTGGGAGTATGATGTTATTCCAATCACAGGGATTTGGTTGAAGGGAGGGCATGATTGGCAATTAAATGTTCCAGGATATAGACGCTTCAGACAGAATAGATAGGGAAGTAAATGGGGGAAGTCGTTGCATTGCTGGTCAGGGATGATATCACGGCTGTGCTAACGCAGAACACTATGGAGGGCATAAGTAGTGATGCATTATGTGAGGACATCAGAAATCAAAAGGGTGCAGTCACATTGTTGCGACTGTATTACATGCCTCCCGACAGTGAGCGTGAGGTAGAAGAACAAATAGATAAACAGGTTATGAAAAGATGTAGAGGCAACGGAGTGGTTGTGATGGGAAATTTTACATATTCCAATGTTGACTGGGATACACTTAGTGTCATAGGTCTGGATTGGATAGAATTTGTAAGAAAAATCCAGGAGAGTTTTCTAGAACAGTTTGTCAATAGTCCGGTGAGGGAAGAGGCCATATTGGACCTGGTGTTGGGGAATGAACAAGGCCAGGTAGTACAAGTTGTGGTGGAGGATTGCATTGGGACCTGTGACCACAATTCTGTAAGTTTTAGAATACTCGTAGACAAAAATGAGTGTGGTACTTAGGGAAGATGTCTAAACTGAGCCCAGGCTAATTATATCAAAATTAGGCTAGAGCTGGGAAATGTGGATTGAACACAGCTATTTGAAGCGAAGTCCACATTTGATATGTAGGATTTGGGTTAAATATAGTGCAAAATAGGCTTGTCCATTTGAAAGCAAAGGATAGGAAGTGCAAGATTCGCGAACCGCGAATGACAGGAGAATTCGGACATTGGTTAGGCTAGTGTTGGAATATTGTGTGCAATTCTGGTCTCCTTCCTATGGGAAAGATTTTGTGAAACTTGAAAGGGTTCAGCAAAGATTTGCAAGGATGTTGCTAGGGCTGGAGGATCTGAGCTACAGGAAGACACTGAACAGTCTGGGGCTGTTTTCACTGGAGCGTTGGAGGCTGAGGGGTGACCTTATAGAGGCTTAGACAATTATGAGGGGCATGGATAGGATAAATAGACAAAATCTTTTCCCCGTGGTGGGAGTCCAGAAATAGAGGACATAGGTTTAGGGTGACAAGGTAAAGATATAAAAGAGACCTAAGGGGCAACTTTTTCACGCAGAGGGTGGTACGTCTATGGAATGAGCTGCCAGAGGATGTGGTGGAGGCTGATACAATTGCAACATTTGAGAGGCATTTCCATGGGTATATGAATAGGAAGGGTTTGGAGGACATGGGCCGGGTGCTGGCAGGTGGGATTAGATTAGGATGGAATATCTGGTCGGCCTGGACGGGTTGGACCGAAGTGCCTTTTTCCATGCTGCATGTCTCTATGATTCTATGACTAGCCAAGTGGAAAAGTGAACGCATGTAAGGTCAAGGCAGCTAAGAACAGAACGTGCCCTGAAGGAATATTGGAAGAGTGCGACCAGTCTTAAATGAGGAATCAAGAGGGCTGAAAGGAGTCATGAATTAGCGTTAGCGAGCAGCATTGAGGACAATCTCAAATCCTTGTATCCTTATATAAGACGCAATTGGGTAACTAGAGAAAGGATTGGTGCACTAAAGGATAGTTAAGGAAGACTGTGTGTCGAAACAGGGAAATGGGTGAGATTATGAAGGATTACTTTGCATCAATGTCACTGAGGAGGGGGAATGATGAATTTTGAGATTGGAGATGGAAGATTGATTGCTCTGGATAACATTGGCATAAGTTGGGAAGATGTGTTGGATAGGCTGGAGGTTATTAAGATGGATAAATCCCCAGGAAGGAATAGGATCTATCCCAGGTTGCTGAGGGAGGTGACAGAGGAAATAATTGGGACACTAACATATATTAGCAATGTCCTTAAATACAGGTGAGGTGCCGGTGGACTAGAGGGTTGCTCACGTTGTCTCCCTGTACAAGAAGGATAGTAGGTATATCCCTGGCAACTACAGACGAGAGAGCCTGTGGTCAGTCGTGCGAAAGTTGCTGGAGAAGGTACCGAGGGATAAAATCTATTTATATTTGGAAAAGAATGGACTAAACAATGAGAGAAACATGTTTTTTTTTGAGGGGGAGTTCCTGCCTTATCAACTTAATAGAGTTCTTTGACTAAGTTGGTAGATCAAGGAGGAGCTGTACATGTTTTATGTGTGGACTTCAGTAACGTGTTTGGTTTTGTTCCCCACGGAAAACTAAGAGAAAGTGAAGTCACATGGTATGCAGACTGCTCTAGCTCAGTGGATAAAGAACTGGTTGAGCAACCACAGACAGAGAGTGGCAGTTGAAGATAGTCTCTCGAAAAGGAGAGAGATGACCAGTGGTGAGCCACAGGGATCAGTGCTGGGGCCACTGCTGCTTGTGATATATGTACATAATCTGGAAGAAGACACTTTTGGAATAATCAGCAAGTTTGCAGTTGACACGAAGATTGATGGAGCAGCAGAAAGCACGGGGACGGTCAAATAATACAGTAGAATATCGATAAACTGGAGAGTTGGGAGGAAAAATGACAGATGGAGTTCAATCAAGACAAATCTGAGATGTTGCATTGTGGAAACATAATTCTAGAGCTAATTATACAATAAATTGAACAGTCTTGGAAAGAGTTGATGAACAAGGAGATCTGAGAGGTCAGGTCCATTGCATCCTGAATGTTGCAGCACAGGTGGATAGAGAGGTCAATAGGGCATATGGTATGATTGCCTTCATCGGACGTGGTATTGTGTATAAGAGCTGGCAGGTCATGTTAAAATTCTACACGGCGTTAGTTCGGCTGCATTTAGAGCACTGTGTACAGTTCTGGTCGCCACAGTACCAAAAGAATGTAGATGCTTTGCAGAGGATGCATAGAATGTTTACGAGTTTGTTGCCTGGTATGGAAGGTGCTAACTATGAAGAGAGGTTTAGTAGGATAGGTTTATTTTCAATAGAAAAAAGACGATTGAGGGGGGACCAGTTTGAAGTCTACAAAATCAGGAAGGGTATGGACAGGGTAGATAGAGAAAACCTTTTTTTCCCAGGTTGAAGGATTCAATAATGAGAGGTCACGCTTTCAAGGTGAGAGGTGAAAAAGTTAAGGGGGACACACGTGGCAAGTACTTTTCACAGAGGATGGTAGGTGCCTGAAACGTTTTGCCAGCAGATAGTAAAGGCAGGCACGGTAGATTTAGTTACGATGCGCCTGGACAGATGCATGAGTCGGTAGTGAGCAGAGGAATAGAGATTCTTCGGAATTGGGCGACAGGTTTAGACAGTGGATTTGGATTGTTTCAGGCTTCCAAGGACGGAGGGCGTCTTCCTGTGCTGTAACTTTTCTTTGTTCTTTGATTATGTCAATGTGCGTAGGTGTATGCATGTGTTTGTGTTCGCCTGTAACAGTCCATACCTATGTGGCTAATTGTGTGTGTACGTGTTGTGTGTATTAGTGTGCTTATCGATGTTTACGTGTATCTCTGCCTACATCTCTGTGCACTGAGGTGCTCTGTACTAAACAGATTTTCTTAGTTGTTTTTCACGACAATACACTGAAGCTGGGGTCAAAGCCCATCTCTCCCTCGCCCTTTCTGTGCATTTTGTGATAAGAGGTATACAAAGCCGCCCTCTTCTAGCCTGCCACACCACTGCACAAGTGGTAGATTCTGTTTCTTGAAAATACATCAGCTACTATGACACATTACACGTCTGTTTGTTTGTTTTTTAAATAGTGTCCTTGGATGCACAGGGCAGATTCATCTGATACGTAGCGATGTTGTTCCTGAAATATTACTACCAACATCGGGTGCGTTTCTGGACATTTCAATCGTTTCTCAAATTTGAAAGACTCTCTTACAAACATTACAATTTAAAGAACGTAGAATAAAATTCATCTTACCTGTCTGCAAATCCGTTCACTCAGAATTGCTCGGCTGCAACTGCAGTGGAAATACCCTTTAACGTGTATACTCCATGTCAGTAAAAATGACCAAAGACAAATCATTTCCAATTTTCAGACTGAACACAGACATTTTTCTACATTGGGATTTTCCACTTTGAGGGGCCTCAGACCAATTGCAATCCGCTGCATTAATAGTTCTCTTTGGTGGTTTGAAAATGTTATATAAGGGTAGCTCCTTCGCTGAATATATCCTACGGTGCCTCCACCAGTGATGGGTCTGTCCTGCCGGTGGGACAGGATATTCGCAGGAGTGGTGATGGGGCTTCACGAAACCTTACCCATCTGATCTGATTGTGTATGTATGACAGTGTTTGACTGTTTCCTGACCGAGTCAATATGAGGGATAAAGTCGACAATGGAGCAAATACTAATCGAGTACAATACTGTATGATAGGCACTTTGTCTGAATGTGCGTTTTATTATCAAAACAGATTGAGGAAATCAATGCATACATTGAGGGAAATTGATTTGTTTAATGACATTAGCGAGAAATGACTAAAGGGTGACCGATATTGAGATTTGAATATCCAGAACACTTTATAGTGGGGAGTGTTGGTCAGAACTGAAAAGGTGTTGAGGAGAAATAGCTGAATAAGATAAGACACCTGTGTTTTCATGAAAGATAAACGTACATCATTTTTGAGCTACTATTGTTATCTGATTCATTTTGTGTAAGAAGTGACACTTGAGTTGATTTTGGGGATACATTCCCACCAAGAAGCTGAGTGGGCCTCACTTAACTTGATGGGGAGAAGGACCTTTGTGATGTAGTTATTTTTGTCACTCCATCACATTCTATAACTAACATTGCCCGGATCATTCCATAACCGACATTCTCTGGAACATTCTATACACGATATTCCCTGGAACATTTTGTCTGTAACATTCTCTGGACATTCTATCCCTGACATTATCTGTGAATGCCAGACGTAGTCACTTGATTAGAAGATAAGATTACGAGTGATATGATCCCGTTCCAGGGAGAAGGAGACACCGTTCCAAGGTCCCCTCGGGCAATTAAATGAGTGAATACGTTTTCCCTGCATTTACATTTATTCGCGTAACAGGATCGATCAGAATTAAGACTACAAGACTGAAATTTCCAAACTCCCTTTGTCTTCAAGGCACTGGGAGATAATTCTTCAGGACAGCAATGTTTTCAGGCTCCATATTCGGAGACGGAAAGAAGTTACCTGTGTTTTCTCTTGAGTGATCGAGCGTGTGTGAATGTTCTCTAAACTATCTGTTCTTATGGATGTGTGCCTGGGCGTTTGGGGAACGGGAGATATTTTTTTCTTTTATGACCATTTTTTTTCAGTAAATCAGAACTTCCCATTTGTTACTTCAGCTCCAATTCTATCAATAAATCTCTGAATACAGTGACATGTATGAAAATCTCACTGGGTCCTAAATCAAACTGGTAACTTTGACTCCAGGCTGATGAATAACGTGTTCGTTGTACTTCCTCTCAGTTAACGTCATGACGATCTATGTCCTGCTTTATAAAGATTGTGGATTGTCTCCATGTGTCCGACGTTACCTGGGGGCCATGACAGCGGTGGATCTACTCGTCATTATCCTCGACCTGATACTGAGACACATTCCCATTGTTTACCGGGAGAAGTTTTATTTCCTGTTCGACTTCCCTGTGTGTAATATCCACGCCGTCCTGCTTTATGCAGCCACTGACTCTTCTGTCTGGTTCACGGTCACTTTCACCTTTGATCGGTTTGTGGCCATTTGTTGCCAGAAGTTGAAAAGTAAATATTGCACTGAGAAAACGGCGGCTGTCGTTCTGGGAACAGGGACTGTGCTGAGCTGTTTTAAGAACATGTTCTGGTATTTTATGTTCGAAACTCGGTATCAACTGGGGAACGACCCCTGGTTTTGTGTGGTGACAAACATTGTTCAATTCTCCCGTGTCTGGGTCACAATCGAATTCCTCCATCACATTCTGACCCCCACTATACCTTTTCTCCTGATTCTGTTGCTCAATGTGTTCACAGTCAGACACATTTTAGTGACCAGCAGAGCCCGCACTAGACTCCGGGTTCACATCAAGGGAGATGCTCAGTCTGACACAGAAATGAAAACTCGAAAAAAATCCATCATTTTGTTGTTTGTGATTTCGGCCAATTTCATCCTGTTATGGTCAACGTTAATGGTATTTTCGATATGGAGACGGATGTGGTATATAATGGATAACCTTGCGTCTTTAGATTATTTTGTGCGGGAACTGGGCTTCATGCTGCAGCTCCTCAGTTGCTGTACAAACACGGTGATCTATGCCGTGACCCAGACTAAGTTCAGGCAACATCTGAAGAATGTGCTGACATATCCATTTACCCAAATTCATCAGTTAATCAAATTCATTCATTAATCAATCCATCCGGAATTTTCTCATTTCATTTCAGTGTTTCAGCAAAGAAGCACCTGTTGCTATGGTATCAGACTGAGGGTATCGCTGTTTTGTCCAATCTTATTCCACAGGGGATTGCAAGGAGACATTCTAATGTTTCTCTCAACTCAGGGGCCAGAGAGAAAAGGCAACGTCCCACTGACTGTATCAAATACATTGTAAACAATAAAAATGTTCAAAAAATAGCCGAGCAGAAGAGTGAATGATATTGTTGCCTGTCTTTGCGTTGGAGAAACTGATCTGGAGAGAGATAAGCTTGGCCCAAAGTCCAAGTACACAGGGAAGGAAAGGGGACCGGTGCCTGATCTCAGGAGTGCGCTTAAAGTCACTCTGTCCTTGCTTTCGCCGGTGACCCCCAATCCGATCTGGCCTTCGGCAGAATTCACATCTGTACCCCGTTTTTTCCATCTCCACTCAACTGCATCCGTCTCTCCCATTCACCATCTCTCGCTACCTCCATCATTTGCTTTCCTTTCTCCCCATTCAACCCCTCTCTTTCACTCCCTCCCCATTTCCTCTCCTCCTTTCTCCTCTTTTCGCTCCCTCTCTTCTCTCCACATATTCTCTCTTTCTCGTCCCCTCCGCTTCACACTCTCTTTCTATTACCGTCCCTTCCACTCTCTCTCTTCACAATTCTCTCTGTCTCTCGTTATCTGTCGCTCCACCTGCATCCACTCTTCTTTGTCAACCTACCTTCCTCTGTCACACCACTGTTCTCTCTGTCTCTCTCCCGCCTTACTGTCTCTACACCATTTCCTCACTCCTCCAACTCCACCCGATCTCTCGACTCTCCCTTCCCCTCCCTAGCTTCTCAACCCACCCCACGTCAATGTGCCAGAGGGAGAGCGGAGGAGGAGCGAGAGAGTGTGCCAGATAGAGATTGATGGAGAGGAGAGAGTTTCAGTGAGACGTATTTGGCGGATGAGAGGGAGAGGGAATTGGGGAGACGGGCATTGAAAGAGAAACGGGTAGCAAGATGAGTGGGGGAGACAGAGGTGGACGGTGTAGAGACAAGGTATTGAAGCGGGTAGACAGAAAGAGAGAGCGTGGGGGAGTGTAGAGTGAGAATGGGAAGGTGTGAGAGAGGAGGAGAGATGGAGAGAGTAGGAGAGAGAGGTCTAAAGAGATTGGGAAGGGGTAGCTAGAGTGGGAAGAGGTAGAGAGAGATGGAGATGGTGAGAGAGGAAGTAGGGGAATGGGGAGAGTCAGAGAGAGATGGACAATTGGGGTGTGCAGAGAGACTGGGTTGGAGGGGGTATTGAGAGAGGGAGAACTTGTGGGATGTGTGTAGACAGAGAGTGAGAGGGAGAAGCCAGAGCATTAAAAAGGGTGGGGGGAGGAGAGAGATAGAGAGAGAATGACAGAGTGGGAGCAGGGTAGATAGAAAGAGAGAAAGGGAGTGAGTTAGAGAGAGAGCGTGCGATGGCGTAGAGACAGGGAGAGGGGGTGTTAGGTATCTAGAGAGATGGATAGATCTATAAAATTGAGGAGAGTGAGACGGGGTAAAGAGAGAGTAGTAGACGGGGTAGAGAGAGGGAGATAGGGAGAGGTAGAGAGAGCGTGGGAGAGAGGCGGGAGAAAGTGGGAGGGAATTGAGACAGAGTGAGAGCGGGTCGGGAGAAAGAGTGGGAGGGGATAGAGAGAGAGAGTGGGAGACGGTCGGAAGAGGGTGGCGGAAGTAGAGAGAGAGTTTGTGGGATAGGAGAGAGAGTCAAGAGAAAGAATGAAGTGAAGAGTGAGAGCGTGAGTGTGGGAGGACGACAGAGCGAAAGAGAGAGGCGGAGAGCGAGAGAGGGAAGCAGCGGGTGCAGGGGGTAGAGCGAGATTGGGGGTGGGAAAGGCGAACAGTGAAAGATAGTGCGGGGAGTGGGAAAGTAACAGAGATGAGCGTCAGAGAGTTTGAGAGAGTGGAAGGGGGTAGACAGAGACAAAGAGTGGGAAAGGGTGAGATAGAGTGAACGAGGGATGCAGAGTTGGGGGAGAGAATGTGGGAGTGAGGCAGAGAGAGAGTGGGAGGCGGATAGAGAGAGGGACGAGGCAGAGAGACTGAGAGGGCTTTAGGGGAAGGGAAAGTTTAGGGAGAGGGAGGGGCTAGACAGAAGGATGGGGCTGCAGAGACGGGGAGGAAGGTCGAGAGGGAGAACGAGGGAATATATATATATATATATATATATATATACAGAGAGAGAGACAGAGCGAGTGAGAAAGAGAGAGGGGGGTAGTGAGAGAGAGGAAGGGGATATAATTAGAGAGAGGGAGTTGCAGAGAGAGAGAGAGATTTGCATGGGCACAGAGAGAGGGGCAGTGTGTGGGAGGGTGTCGAGACAGAGAAACTGGATGCAGGGTAGAGAGAGAGAGACAAAGCGAGAACGTGGGAGGGGATAGAGCGAGAATGGGGGGTGGGGAAGCGAGAGGGACGGTGGTGTGTACAGATAGAGTAAGAGCGTGAGGGAGGGGTGAAGACCGAGAGAGTAGAAGCGGGTTGAGACTGTGAGAGCTTTGGAGGCCTGCAGACGGTGATAGAGAGGGAGAAAGAGGTGAGGGTATAGTGAGTGTAGTGGTGGTAGAGAGAGTTTGGAAGTGAGAAGAGAGAGTGTGAAATGGGGCGAGAGAGAGTGAGAGAGTGTGAAGTATTTAGGGAGAGGGATAGAGAGAGTGGGGACCCGGAAGAGAGTGTTTGGGAATGTGATCGAGAGAGACAGAGGGAGGCGAGAGAGAGGGAGTGGATGGGTTGGAGAGAGAGAGATAAAATGGGAGAGTTTAGAGAAGGACAGAGTGGGAGGAGAGTAGAGAGACAATGCCTGACAGAAAGACAAAGAGCGGGAGACAGACAGCACGCCGCGACAGAGAATGGAAAGAGTTTGCGCAGAGAGAAAGGCAGAGATGGAGAAAGGGAGTGGGAGGGAGTACAGAGAGACACAGACAGAGAGGGAGAGACAGTCGTTGGGGTGTAGAGAAAAAGAGAGCGATTGGGAGGGAAGTAGCGAGAGTGAGACCGGGAGTAGGAGTGGTTTAGAGAGAGAGAAGGATGAGATGTAGCGAGAGACAGTGGAGGACGTGTATAGAGAGATTGGGAGGGAACAGCGAGAGTTGAAAGGGGTGAAGAGTGTGGGAGTGGGAGAGGGTCGGTAGAGGGAGTACGATAGAGACCGACAGAGAGCAAGAATGAGTATAGAGACAGATTGGGAGGTGGTTCGAGAGAGAGTGGGGGGTAAGAGGGAGAGATCATGGAAGGGAGATAGAGAGACAGTGTTGGAGTGGGGACGAGGGAGAGAGTGGCGGGGGGGGGGGTGCAGGGACAACGATTTGGAAGGAGAAAAGTCAGAGAGAAATTGGGATGGGATAGAGAGAAAGACAGTGGGGCGGGAGAGTGAGGATGAGCATAGGGGTTGGAGACAAAGAGAGTGGAAGAGTTTTGAGGGAGAGTGTGTAGGAGGAGGGTAGATACAGTGTGAATAACAGATACAGAAAGAGGGAAAAAGAGAGTCGAAGGCGGTTGCTCGGAGGGAGCGTGGGAAGGAGTACTTGAAGTGTAGGCAGAAAGACAGAGAGAGAGGGAGGGGAGTGGAGACAGAGAGCGAGAGTGAGAATTGGGTAGAGAGACGCAGAGAGTGATGGGGAGCGTGCGAAAGAGTGGGTAGGTGGAGGTTGATAGTGGGACGGTGGTAGAGAATGGGAGAGGGGGTAGAGAGAAAGACGAAGGAGCAGAGAGATTGATAGTTGCAGAGAGCGAGAGAGGGAAAGGGAACAGAGAGAGTGGGAGAGTGTAGGAGGGCTACAGTTAGAGAACGTAGGAACAGAGCAGAGGGAAGGAAACAGAGAGAGATTATGGGACGGGGTAGAGGGAGTGGGGAAGGGGAAGAGAGAGAGAGGATGGTATATACATATCGAAAAAGAGAGTGAGTGTGAGGTGTAGAGAGAGAGTATGAAGTGGGAAGAGAGCACGAGAGATTAGGAGGGGTGCACAGAGAGAGCGATAGAAAGGTTGATGGGGTACAGAGAGATGGGTGTGGCTAGCGAAAGAGTGGAAAAGGGGTCGAAAGAGATTGAGAGAGGGGCAGAGATATACTGGGAGAGTGGGAAGGGTCAGAGAGAAAGTGGGAGGGAGTAGATAGGCAGAGATGGATGGGGAGAGAGAGTGTGTGGTGGTGGAGAGAGAGAAAGGGAGGATTTGAGAGAGCGCGAGTGGGAGGATGATAGAGAGAGAAAGCGAGGCGGGAGAGAGAGAATGGGTGGTGTGTGGAGAGAGAGGATGGGAGAGTTCAGAGATAGAGACAGTGGGAGGAGGATAGAGAGTGACAGACAGAGACAGATAGAGATAGACAGACAACGAGAGAGAGTAGAGGGTTTTGCAGAGAGAGAGAGACAGAGAGAAAGTGTGGGAGGGAGTATAATGAGAGATAGAGAGCGAGAGACTGTGCTTGGGATGAAGAGAGAAAGAGAGAGTGAGATTGACAGTGGGAGTGGGGCAGACAGAGCGTGAGAAGGGGTGTAAACAGTGAGAGAGTATTTAGGCAGTCGTGAGTGAGTCGGAAGGAATCGAGACAGAGTGGGAAATGGTGTTGAGTGACAGACAGTGTGAGGGAGTAGAGAGGCGAAAGGGATAGAGTAGAGACAAAGAGAATGGGAGGGGTTTAGAGACAGAGAGAGTGGAGAGAGAGAGAAAGACAGGGACAGTCAGAGAGAGTCAGAGAGAGAAGGAGAGAGTAGGAGGTTGGTAGCGAAAGGAATAGAGCGACAGAGAGTGAGAACGGAGACAAAAATATAGAGACAAGGAGAGTAGAAAAAGGGGGAGTGGAAGGGGAAGAGAGAGAGTGAGAGGGGGTTAGAGAGAGAGCATGGAAGGTGAAAGAGAACAAGAGTGCGGGAGTGAGGTAGAGAGCGTGGGAGAAGGGCAGACAGAGAGAGATTGGTAGAGGAGTAAAGGCAGAGAGAGGGAGAGGGCGGGTGGGGTTAAACAGAAAGAGGGAGACGGGAGAGAGGGTGTAGATATGGATGGAGACAGAGATAGAGAGTTGGAGGGTGTTCCGTGACAGAGTGAGAGGAGGGTATGGAAAGTGTGACTGACAGAGACACAGAGAAAGAGAGAAAGAGAAAGGGGTTTGCAGAAAGCGAACGACAGAGGGAGTGGGAGGGGAGTAGAGACAGAGAGAGGGAGAGGGAGAGGGGAGAGATGAGGGGTAGAGAGACGGGAGTGAGCGAATGAGATAAGAGGAGGGAGGAGGTAGAGAGAGGGAGGAGAAAAGAAACAGAGTGGGAGGGGAGAGAGGGAGAATTGGAGGATTTTGGGAAAAAGAGAGAATGTGGTGGGGAGGGAGATAAGGAAGGGTTATAGAGGGAGAAAGTGGTACGGCATAGCGAGAGACAGAGGGAGGGAAGTTGAGAGAGATAGTGAGCAGGTGGTAGAAAAAGAGAGAGTAGGATGCGGGTAGAAAGAATGCAGTTAGAGAGGGGGTGAGGTGTAGAGAGGTGGGAGAGAGGTAGAGTAGGGGAGAGAGTGAGAGAGAGAGGGGTAAGAGTGGGGGAAGTCAGGGAGTGAGAAGGTGTTAGAGGGAGAGAGAGAGCGATAGAGGCTGGGGGTACAACGAGAGAGAGATGGGAAGTGAGTAGAGAGTGTGGGGGGACAAGCCAGATAAAGAGTGGGAATAGAGAGAGAGGGAAGGGAGTAGAGAGAGAGTGGGAAGGTGGTAGAGAGAGAGAGTAGGAGAGGATTAAAGACAGAGTGGTGGGTTATAGAAAGAGTGGGAGAGAGAGGAGGGGTTAGAGAAAAAGAGTAGGAGGGGTTAAAACGAGAGTCGGTGAGAGAGCGAGAGAGACAGGGAGGGATGTCGAGAGAAAGATAAAGACAACGAGTGAGGGGGAAGAGAGAGAGAATGAAGGGGTTGAGAAAGAGTGGGAGGAGTTTAGAGAAAGAGTGGCAGGAGCGTCCATCGTGAGTGAGTTGTTGGGCTAAGACGGAGAGAGTGGGAAGGTGTTAGAGAGAGAGAGAGACAGACGGGAGAGTGAAAGAGAGAATGAGGGGAGTGAAAGAGAGAAAGTGGGTAGAGAGTAACAGGGAGATACAGTGGATGCTGAAAATGTGTTGCTGGAAAAGCGCAGCAGGACAGGCAGCATCCAAGGAGCAGGAGAATCGACGTTTCAGGCATGAGCCCTTCTTCAGGAATTCCTGAAGAAGGGCTCATGCCCGAAACGTCGATTCTTCCGCTCCTTGGATGCTGTCTGACCTGCTGCGCTTTTCCAGCAACACATTTTCAGCTCTGATTTCCAGCATCTGCAGTCCTCACTTTCTCCTCCGAGATACAGTGGGAGCGAGTAGAGAGGGAGGGAGAGAGACGGTGGGAGGCTGTAGCGAGAGAGTCGGAGGGTGTAAAGAGAGAGAGAGCGGGAAGGCAATAGAGAGAGAGAATGGGGTGAGAGTAGAGAGAAAGAAAGTGGAAGGACCAGAGAGAGTGAGAGGAGGGTATAGAGAGAGAGTGGGAGGTGTGTAGAGATTGACAGGCAGAGAGTGGGATGAGGAAGAGATAGAGTTGGAGTGGGATAGAGAAAGTGGGAGGAGTTTTAAGAGACGGAGGGAGGGATAGAGAGAGACAAAGAGAGAGAGTGTGTGACGCGGATTGAGAGACTGAAAAAGGGTAGGGAAAGGAAGAGACATTAGGAAGGGGGTATAGAGAGAAGGATTGGAAAGGTGTTAGAGAGACAGTGTGGGAGTCCGGTAGATAGAGAGAGAGACAGATGGGAGAGAGACAGTGGGAGACAGGTGGAGAGAGAGAGAATATGAGGAAGGTAGAGGTAGCGAGAGACAGAGAGTGTGGAAGGCTGTTAAGAGAGACTAGTCGGGGGAAGAGAGAGTAGTCGGGGGAAGAGAGAGAGAGTGGGAGGGAAGTAGAGAGAATCGGAATTGGCCAGAGAGAGAGTGCAAGTGGTGGAGAGAGAGAGTGGGAGGGGTAGGGAGAGAGAATGTGTAGTTGGTGAAGAGACAGGAACAGTGGGAGGATTTTGAGAGAGAGAGAGAGTCGAAGGGTGGAGAGAGAGTTACTGACAGAGAGACAGACAGATTGAGAGACAGACAGCGAGGGAGATTGCAAGTGGTGTGCAGAGAAGGGAGACAGAAAGAGTGGATGAGGAGTCGAGAGAGTGGAAGAGTTTGAAGTGTTCAGAGAGAAAGGGAGAGGCGTAGAGAGAGGGGGAAGTGGGATAGATAGAGTTTGAAGGTGGAGGTGGAGAATGAGAGAGAATGGGAGAGTTTAGAGAGGGAGACATTGGGAAGAGGGTGGAAAGACAGTGATTGACAGAGAGAAATGGAGAGAGAGAAAAACAGACAGACATATCGCGACTGGGAGTGGTCGGCATTTGCAGAGAGAGAAATAGAGAGTGGGCCGGAATACCAAGAGTGAGCGCGGGAGTGGGAGTGGGCTAGAGAGAGAGTAGGAAGGCGTGTCGCGAGAGACAGTGGAGAAGGTGTAGAGGGAGAGTCTGAGGGCGTAGCGAGAGAGTGTGAAGGAGTAGAGAGTGATAAAGATAGAGACAGATCGAG
Organism: Chiloscyllium plagiosum; assembly: GCF_037043375.1. Taxonomy (NCBI): domain Eukaryota; kingdom Metazoa; phylum Chordata; class Chondrichthyes; order Orectolobiformes; family Hemiscylliidae; genus Chiloscyllium; species Chiloscyllium plagiosum. The sequence continues at coordinate 84,786,187 of NW_028270175.1, forward strand.
AGACAGCAAAAGAGAGTGGGAGGAAGGTAGAGAGAAGGTGAGGCATGAAAGAGAGATCCGGACGCAGAAGGAGACAGTACTGACGGGAGGGGAAGTGAGAGAGAGTGGGACGTGGTTAGAGATAGAGAGGGAGGGGGTTGAGAGAGCACGGAAGGGGGAAAAAAGAGACTTTGTGGGAGTGGGGTCGAGATAGAGAGGGGTGGTGCAGAGAGAGAGATTGGGGAGGAGTAAAGAGAGAGAGGGAGAATGCGATGGGTTTGAGAGAAGGAGACGGAAGCGGGGGAGTTAGCGTGTGGATGGGGTGGAGACAAAGAGATTGGGAGGGTTTAGAGAGAGACTAGGAAGAGGTTAGATAAAGAGTGACTAATAGAGAGACAGACAGAGAAAAAGAGAGAGTGGAAGACGTTTGTAGAGAGAGATAGACAGAGAGAGTGGGAGTGAGAGCTTGAGGTGTAGATAGAAAGACAGAGAGAGAGGAAAGGGAGTAGAGAAGAGAGCGGGAGTGGGAACGGCATAGGGAGAGGTAGGGAGTGATGGTTAGTGGGGGTGACAGGAAGTGGTGGAGGTCGAGAGAAGGTGCGAATGGTGTACAGAGAGAGAGGTGCTAGAGAGAGCAGAAGGGTGGCAGAGTGAAAAAGTGAGCGAGGTGGAAGAAGAACGAGTGTGTAGAGACAGAGATGAAGGGGGTAGAGAGAGTGGGATTTTCAGGGAGCGAGAGAGTTAAAGGGAGCAGAGAGAGGGAAGGAGAGTGTGGAAGTGCTGTAGATTAAGAGAACGTGGGAGTAGTTCAGAGGGAAAGAGACAGAGAGTGAATGGGGTCGAGAGAGTGGGGATTGGGAAGAGAGCGCGAGGTGGCATATACAAATAGGGAAAGTGAGGGAGGGAGCGCTGTCGAGAGAGAAAGAGGAAGCGGTAAGACACTGCGAGAGATTAGGAGGAGTGCACAGAGAGAGAGATAGAAATAGTAGTGAGGGTAGTCAGAGTGGTGTGGGTAGAGAAAGAGTTGAAGTGGTATAGTGAGAAAGTGGGAGAGGGGCAGAGAGAGTGGGAGAGTGGGAAGGGTTTAGAGAGAGAGTCGGAGAGAGGTAGAGAGACAGAGGTGGAGGTGGGAGAGTTAGAGTGGTTGAGGATGGACAAACAGAGTGGGAGAGTGTTGAGAGAACGAGTGGGAGGAGGGAAGAGAGAGTGGCAGAAGGATCGAGATAAAGGGATTGTGTGTGGGGATGGAGAGAGAGGAAGGGAGAGGTCAGAGAGGAAGAGAGTGGAAGGAGGGTAGAGCGTGACTGACAGAGAGAAAGATAGAGAGAGATAGAATGCAAGAGAGCGTGGAAGGGGTTTGCACAGAAGAGAGACACAGAGAATTGTTGGGAGCGTGTAGAGAGACAGAGATATAGAGCGAGAGAGTGTGTTTGGCATGTCGAGAGAAAGAGAGTGAGAGTGACAGTGGGAGGGGGTCAGAGAGAGAGAGAGTGAGAAGGGGTGTAGATAGTGAGAGTGGATAGGATTTAGAGAACGTGGAAGGGAGTAGACACAGAGTGGGCAGGTGTCTTGAGTGACAGAGAGTGGGAGAGAGTAAAGAGAGAGGGAGAGGGCAGAGAGAGAGAGAGAGAGACAGAATGGGAGGGTGAAGAAAGAGAAAGGAAGAGTGGGAGAGATTTAGAGGCAGAGAGAGCGGGAGCATCGAGACACAGAGACAAAGACAGATAGAGACAGGGAGAGTGCAAGAGAGAGTGGAAGAGTGGTAGCGAGAGAGAGAGAGACAGAGAGAGAGTTTGTGACGTGGAAAGAGAGTGATGATGGAGGGGAAGAGAGAGAGTAGGAGGGGATTAGAGAGGGAGGGAATGGGAGGGGTTGAGAGACAGAATGAAAGGGGGTTAGAGAGAGCATGAAGGTGAAGAGGGAGAGAATGTGCGGGTAGTTAAGGGAGAGAGTGGGAGTGGGGCAAAGATCGAGACTGCGAGAGGAGTAAAGTCAGAGAGACGGAGAGTGGGTTGGGGTTAAAGGTAAAGAGAGAAAATCGGGAGAGAGAGGCGGCGTGGATAGGATTTTTTTTAGATCACATTACAGTGTGGAAACAGGCCCTTCAGCCCAACACGTCCACACTGACCCGCAACCCACCCATACATTTACCCCTTACCTAAAACTACGGGCAATTCAGCACGGCCAATTCACCTGACCTGCAGATCTTTGGACTGTGGGAGGAAACCAGAGCTTCCGGAGGAAATCCACGCAGACACGGGGCGAACGTGCGAATTCCACGCAGTCAGTCTCCTGAGGCGGGAATTGAACCCGGGTCTCTGGCGCTGTGAGGCAGCAGTGCTAACCACCGTGCCGTCCCTGGAGACAGGGCGAGTTGGAGTGTGTTGGAGTGTGTTTAGAGAGACAGTGGGATAAGGGTCGGGAAAGAGCGACTGACAGAGAGACAGAGGAAGGGGTTTGCTGAAAGAGAGAGACAGAGAGAGTGGAAAAACAACTCAAGGGAGAGAGATTTTGAGGTTTAGCGAGAACGACAGAGACAGAGAGGGAGAACAGTAGAGACAGAGACAGGGAGAGCGACAGGGGAGTGTGGAGACAGTGTGGGAAAGGAGACAGAGTGTGGGGAGAGATGGGTGGGTAGAGAGAGATTGGGAGGGAGGGAATAGAGAGGTGAAGTGGGATAGAGGAGGTAGAGAGTGAGAGGGAGTGGAGTAGAGAGGCAGAGTGGGAGGTTAGAGAGGGAGAATTTGGAGGTGTTGAGAGAGAGAATGTGGTGGGGACAGAGTGGGAGGGGAGTATAGATGGAGAGAGTGGGACGGTGTAGAGAAAGACAGTGGGAGGGGGTTGAGAGAGAGTGAGCGGGGAGTAGAGACAGAGAGAGAGGGAGGGGGTAGAGAGTGTGCAGATTGGAAAGAGAGGGGAAAGGTGTAGAGAGAGTGGGGGAAGAGGGAGAGTGGTAGGGCTAAGAGGTAGAGAGTGGGCAAAGAGAGAGAGTGGAAAGGAGATAGAGAAAGTGGGAGAGCTGAGAAAGACTGGGAGTGGGTTAATGCCAGAGATTATTGGGGCTTATAACGAGTGGGAGAGAGGGCAGGAGGGGATTGAGAGCAAGAGTGGGAGGGTAAAGAGAGAGTCAGATAGTTAGCGAGAGAGACTGGGAGGGATAGAGAGAAGGAGATAGCGTGTGCAGGGTGTACAGAGATATTGAGGGAGCGAGAGAGACAGCAAAAAAGGGTGGGAACAGAGAGAGGATGAACGGGTCGAGAAAGAGAGTGAGTTGGTGAGTTAGGGAGAAAGTGGGAAGGTGTTCGAGAGAGACAGAGAGAGAGAGAAAGCGAGAGACACTGGGGTGTACCGAGAGAGAGTGAGGGGAGAGAAAGAGAGGGAGCGAGTAGACCGAGAGGGAGAGAGACGGCGGGAGGCTGCAGCGTGCGAGTGAGCGGGTTTAGAGAGAGAGACGTGGAGGGAAGTAGGGAGAAAGAGAGTTGGAGGAGGGTAGAGACAGTGATTAGGAGGCGTTGTAGAGAGTTACAGAAACAGACAGTAAGATAAAGTGGGAGGGGTGTCGGGAGAGACACAGACAGTGTGATAGGATAAAGATAGAGTGAGAGTGGGGTAGGGAGACAGAGGGGAAGACGGTCAAGAGACAAAGGAAGGGTGATAGAGACAGACAAGGTGAGACAGTGGGACGCAGATTGAAAGATCAAGAAAGGTGGGGAGAGAAAGAGAGAGTAGAACGGGGGAATAGAGATAAAAATGAATTTGGAGGGTGTTACAGAGAGTGTGGTAGAGATGGAGAGTGCAAGGTAGGAGAGAGAGACGGTGGAAGACAGGTACAGACAGAGAATGGGAGGAGCGTTCAGAGAGAGGGACAGAGAGAGAGCGGAATGCTGTTAGAGAGAGAAATGGTGGGGAAGAGAGAGAGAGAGACTGCGTGGGAAGTAGAGAGAGAGTAGGAGTCGAGGGAGAAAGTGCATGTGGTGTAGAGAGAGAATTGGTGGGGGTTAGAGAGAGAGAGAGAGAGTAGCTGGGCCGTGGACAGAGAGAGGGAGAGTGGGAGAGTTTTGAGAGAAAGTCGGAGGAGGATAGAGAGAGTGATTGACATAGACAGATTGAGAGAGATAGACAAACAGTGAGAGAGAGTGGAAGCGGTGTGCTGAGAGAGCGAGACAGAAAGAGAAAGAGTGGGAGAGCAGCGAGAGATACAGAAATACAAATTGAGAGAGAGTGATACTGGTATAGATAGAACGAGAGTAAGAGTGGGAATTGAGAGAGTGGCAAGGGGTGTAGAGAAAGAGGGTTGAGAGTGTGCCGACAGAGAGTTGTAGGATGTAGAGAGAGTGAGTGAGAAGTAGTATGGAGAGAGCGTGGGAGGGTCAGAGGGGGTATCGAGGAAAAGAGATGGACGGGGTAGACAGAGAGAGTGGGGGTCGACAGAGTGCGAGAGGGAGGATGTTGGAGAGAGAGTGGGAGAGGGTAGAGATAGAGAGACAGACAGAGAGCGAGAGAGCCTGGGAGGGCGTACAGAGAAAGACAGAATGTATGTGGGAGGGAACAGAAAAACAGTGAGGGTGAAGGTAAGAAAAAATGAGGGTGGTAGAGACAGAGTGAGAGGGGTAGAGAGAGCGTAGGAGGGGGCTAGCGATAGAGAGTGTGAGGGTCAGAGAGAGTGGGCTGAGGCCTTGTCTGTCCAATATAGAACAGCAGCAGCAGTCAGTGATGAGGTCTGGTGTACCCAATATTGGTCAGGAGCAGCAGTCAGTGGTGGTTCCAGATGTAACTTAGCAGCAGCAGTCAGCATTGAGACCTGGTGTGCCCGATGTAGACCAGCATCGACCAGCAGTGGCGATGCCTGTTGTCCCCAATGTCGGTCAGCTGCAGCAGTTAGCACTGAGGCCTGGCGTACACGATTAAGGTCAGCAGCAGCAGCAGTCAGTGGTGAGGCCTGGTGTCCCCAGTGTAATTCATCAGTAGCAGTCAACAATGAGGACAGGTGCGCTTAATGACGGCGAGCAAAGCATTCAGCGGTGGGGTCTGCTTTGAATGATGTACCTCAGCAGCAACAGTCAGCAGCCAGAAATGCTGTGCCCGATGTAGGTCAGGAGCAGCAGCAATGACTGGTGTGCCTGATGTAGGTCAGCAGCAGCTGTGATGACTGGATGCCTGATGTAGGTCAGGAGCAGCAGTAATGACTGGAGTGCATGATGGAGGTCAGGAGCAGCAGTGATGACTGGTGTGCCCGATGTAGGTCAGGAGCAGCAGTGATGTCTGGAGTGCCCGATATGGGTCAGGAGTAGCAGTAACGACTGGTGTGCCTGATTTAGGTCAGGAGCAGCAGTGATGACTGGTGTGCCCGATGTAGGTCAGGAGCAGCAGTGATGAATGGAGTGCCTGATGTGGGCCAGGAGCAGCAGTGATGACTGGAGTGCCCGATGTAGGTCAGGAGCAGCAGTGATGACTGGTGTGCCTGATGCAGGTCCGGCACAGCAGTAATGACTGGTGTGCCTGATTCACGTCAGGAGCAGCAGTGATGACTGCTGTGCCCGATGTAGGTCAGGAGCAGCAGTAATGACTGGTGTGCCTGATGTAGGTCCGGAACAGCAGTGATGACTGGAGTGCCCGATGTAGGTCAGGAGCAGCAGTAATGACTGGGGTGCCTGATGTAGGTCAGGAACAGCAGTAATGACTGGTGTGCCTGATGTAGGTCAGGAGCAGCAGTGATGACAGGAGTGCCAGATGTGGGTCAGGAGCAGCAGTGATGACTGGAGTGCCCGATGTCGGTCCGGAGCAGCAGTGATGACTGGTGTGCCCGGTGTGGGTCAGGAGCAGCAGTGATGACTGGAGTGCCTGATGTAGGTCAGGAGCAGCAGTGATGACTGGAGTGCGTCATGTAGGTCAGGAACAGCAGTGATGACTGGTGTGCCTCATGTAGGTCAGGAACAGCAGTGATGACTGGTGTGCCTGATGTAGGTCAGGAGCAGCAGTAATGACTGGTGTGCCTGATGTGGGTCAAGAGCAGCAGTGATGACTGGTGTGCCTGATGTAGGTCAGGAACAGCAGTGATGACTGGAGTGCCTCATGTAGGTCAGGAACAGCAGTAATGACTGGTGTGCCTGATGTAGGTCAGGAGCAGCAGTGATGACTGGAGTGCCTGATGTGGGTTAGGAGCAGCAGTGATGACTGGAGTGCCCGATGTAGGTCCGGGGCAGCAGTGATGACTGGTGTGCCCGATGTAGGTCATGAGCAGCAGTGATGACTGGTGTGCCTGATGTAGGTCAGGAGCAGCAGTGATGACTGGAGTGCCTGATGTAGGTCAGGAGCAGCAGTAATGACTGGTGTGCCTGATGTGGGTCAAGAGCAGCAGTGATGACTGGTGTGCCTGAAGTAGGTCAGGAACAGCAGTGATGACTGGTACGCCTGATGTAGGTCCGGAGCAGCAGTGATGACTGGAGTGCCTGATGTAGGTCAGGAACAGCAGTGATGATTGGTGTGCCTGATGTAGGTCAGGAGCAGCAGTGATGACTGGAGTGCCCGATGTAGGTCAGGAGCAGCAGTAATGACTGGTGTGCCCGATGCAGGTCAGGAACAGCAGGAATGACTGGTATGCCTGATGTAGGTCAGGAGCACCAGTGATGACTGGAGTGCCCGGTGTGGGTCAGGAGCAGCAGTGATGACTGGTACGCCTGATATAGTTCAGGAACAGCAGTAATGACTGGTGTGACTGATGTGGGTCAAGAGCAGCAGTGATGACTGGTGTGCCTGATGTAGGTCAGGAACAGCAGTGATGACTGGTACGCCTGATGTAGGTCAGGAACAGCAGTGATGATTGGTGTGCCTGATGTAGGTCAGGAGCAGCAGTGATGACTGGAGTGCCCGATGTCGGTCAGGAGCAGCAGTAATGACTGGTGTGCCTGATGCAGGTCAGGAACAGCAGTAATGACTGGTATGCCTGATGTAGGTCAGGAGCAGCAGTGATGACTGGAGTGCCTGATGTAGGTCAGGAGCAGCAGTGATGACTGGAGTGCCCGATGTAGGTCCGGAGCAGCAGTGATGACTGGTGTGCCCGATGGAGGTCAGGAGCCGCAGTGATGACTGGAGTGCCTGATGTAGGTCAGGAGCAGCAGTGATGACTGGAGTGCCTCATGTAGTTCAGGAACAGCAGTAATGACTGGTGTGCCTGATGTAGGTCAGGAGCAGCAGTGATGACTGGAGTGCCTGGTGTGGGTCAGGAGCAGCAGTGATGACTGGAGTGCCCGATGTTGGTCCGGAGCAGCAGTGATGACTGGTGTGCCCGATGTAGGTCATGAGCTGCAGTGATGGCTCGTGTGCCTGATGTAGGTCAGGAGCAGCAGTGATGACTGGAGTGCCTCATGTAGGTCAGGAACAGCAGTGATGACTGGTGTGCCTGATGTAGGTCAGGAGCAGCAGTAATGACTGGTGTGCCTGATGTGGGTCAAGAGCAGCAGTGATGACTGGTGTGCCTGATGTAGGTCAGGAGAGAACTTCCCTCTGCCGCAGTCCTTATCACATGTTACCACGGACAGGTAACATGCACTGGATTCTTTTGGCTAGTGGCCATAGAACAACTGAATTTGAAATAGCCGAAACTTAAGCTTGTGGTCTTTTGGATGCGGATGCTTATGGGATGAAAGAGAGGACCAGAGGGATCCTAACAGTGTTTTGGGAGGGGATAGAACATGGTGGTGAGGGCACTAGTATAGGAAACGTTTCTGACATGGCTACCGGCCCTGTCAATTCCAACGGGGCCTCAGAAAGATACAGTTTCTACCTTAAATGTGGATTCCACTCGTTTTATTTGCCACTCCACCAATATCTTTGATTTGTTATTATTGCATGTATCCATGTACAGTAAAACACTTTGTTCTGTGTGTAACACATTATACAAAGTGCATGAAAGTAATAGAACAGAGTGAAGGATACAATGTTATGGCTGCAGAGAGAAGGTGCACAGTGACGAAGATTAAAATTAAATTTAAAATTTGAGAGTTTCGTTGAGAACTTTGATAGTTTTGGGGATCAATCTTTTCTTGAATCCACACGCGGGTATCAAGCATTTTTTGTCTTCTGCCTCATGCAAGACGATTTTAGGGAGTATAATGGGAGTGCGAGGGGTCTTTGATTATGCCCGTTGCTTTCCTGAGACTGCGGGAACTATAAGTGGATGGCTCCTTGCGTGATGGACTGTGCGGTGTTCATGATTCTTTGCAGTTTCTTCTGGTCTTGGGAACAGCAGTTGCCACAGCGCGCCAAATGATTTTGAGCGGCAAGTTCCACCAACTACATTGTGGGGCGACCACCAGACATTTATGTTTCATTTTCCTGCTTTGTCAGCATCCTGCAGGGACTGTGCCCTCAGGGACACCCGGGTCCTTCTCTGATTCCAACCCACTCCCATGGCACCCATGCAATCATTTTTGAGTTTATCTTAATTCAATCACCGCTGCTTTCGAAAGGGTTAAATGCCGGTCCATGGTGAATCCAGTTCGATCATACTGATAGACGAAATGGACATTGAGGTGAAAACAAAAGCAAAAATTGCAGGAAATATTCAGCAGGTCTGGCAGCTTCTGTGGAGAGAGAATCAGAGGCAAAGTTTCAGAATGCTTCTTCTGAACTTTATCAAAAATCTGTTTTTTCCCACAGGTACTGCCAAACCGGCTGAGATGACCCAACACTTTCTCTTTTTGTTTCAGATTCCCAGCAACCGCAGTCCTTTACGTTAGTCATTATTACAATACAGAAACGTCTTTGTGGTTGTGGATGCGATTTCCGATTGTGGACCATTTTCGTCACCCCATTAAAAACATGAAACTACTCAGGAAAGAAAATACATGAAGTGAAAACAGTGGTAGATCCGCTCCTGGGTGGCCTCCAACGACCAATCATTTGGTGAACAGCCAAACGCGCTGACTAATTACACCACAGAAACTGGTGATCCCATGACTTCCAGGAGCCACTAAAACAGGCTGTTGGCGAAATCCAGGTTTTCTGATACAATCGGTGAGCGGGATGTCCTTCAATGACCGTATAGAGACACGAGAAATATCGAGTCTGTGAGCTGAAACTTCATTTGGAACAACTTCTGTTGATGTCGAGCAGGGAGCATTGGGATATCAGGCTGGGAAAGGCTACTCAGCTATTTAAGTTGAAGTGAAATAGTTTTAAACAGGACGCATATTTTCAAACTAGGGGATTATCTCTCCCGGGGAAATATGTGTATTATAAAGAAACATCCTGCAAAGATTGAACTCTTGGAGGAGAATATGTGCGGAGACAAAAGGAGGCAATGCTTTCTCTCTTTAATTTTTGTCACATGAATGACTCTGCCCTGGGATAAATTGCAAAAGGGCATTTTCAGCTCGTTCATATTATTCAACTTGCACAGGTTATTAAAGTAAACTAAAGCTCCGAAAATTAACGGGAATGTACGACGTTGTAATTAGGCTCGAGTTTACCTTGGTTAAGGAGGAAAATCAGGCAAGTTAAATTGAAGTTTCTCAGGTCAGCGGTGATCCCTTTGAATGGCTGAGCAGACAGAAGGTGAATGGAAGCTTCAAGAGGACAGATGCGTTTTGCTTGCGAAACCAATCAATGAAAAATAAATGTGCCTTTGGGGTGAAGCAGTGACGGTGATTGTCTTTCCGGTTGTTCAACTTGTGAACATGACTGCTATTGCTCATGTCCATGTTTCCATCGCTACTTTTCAGCATGCACTCGGCAGCTGCGCAATCGGTATTGCACCTGACTGTGGATAAGGTAGTTGTAGCTTCAACTCCTATTTCGTTCGAGTTTAATGCAGGCTTTTATTGCACTTACAAATTAACTTTCCTCTTTGCTCTGAAGCCGAGTTGATGTTGGAATTCCCGATCTGCATGAACCTTCACTGAATATCCCGAGACCAACAGTGTCAATGTCCCAGTGTCATCACAAGAGGTGAAGTTGAAGTAGTCCCACACGCTGCTCATGGGCATCTTCCCATTTTCCAACACACCGTCGCAATCACTGGAGGTCCTGGGAATGACAGGGAAAGAAAATAAATAGCCGAGTCTCAGCATTCGAAATCTTAGAAATTATTTCGGAAGCAGAATCGGAGGAGAATGTCGGTTGCGTTTTCCGACTGAGCAGGGACAGCGGACGCACCTTGCCCTTCTTCAAGATTCTGCGACATCGCCTCATGTTCTGCGGGACATCAATTTATCTGAGGCATTGAAAGGGCTCCCATCACAGATTTTCTGCCTCTGCGGTTGCCGCTGTCAGGAACACAATGCCCTCACACCCTGACCGCGAACTGAACCCGGGCTGAGTCGATGAAAGCACCAAACCCAAATTCATCAGATCAGCGGTGATCCCATTGAATTGCTGAGCAGGCAGAGGGTGAATGGAAGCTTCATGACGAAAAATGCATTTTCTTTATTCCCGCTCCACAATGTGCAAATAAAGGAATTGACTAGATTGGAGGTCCAGATTGTGGGAGTCGGGGAAGTTCATCCAGCAACAGTAACCCCATCAGGACCGACTGAATGGTATCAATGTGAGTCTTTGATTGTGCATCGCCTCGGTGAAATGTGAATAAGGACGAAAGGGAGGATTGTTTGAGTGTGGGAAGGAGAGAAATCTCCAAAAATGGGTGGGTTTTGTATCCTGATATATAAAGTGCATAGATGTGAGGTAGCGGGTGTTTGAAGGAGCAAAATGATCAGCTCGAAGAATGTTTTCAATTTAAAAATCACTGATTCCTTCCCGCATTCGCTAAGCACATACGATGTTAGCAAAACGTGAAACAAAGTCACAATTCAGATTCGACCTGATATCACTGTGGCGAAAACGTAAGTTAATAACTACACCAAGACCCCGGCGCCACATGGGAAAGCAGGAAGCAAATGGAATAAGAATAGTGGCAGAGCATATGTCAAGAACGGGACCTCATGCACAAAAGAAATTCTTGCCAACCAGTAACTAAGACGGGGCAAAGCAGAATTTAAACAGCCTCTGCGGACTTCGAAGTATAAAAAGTCTGCCCACTCTGACTTTTCTGCAGACTGAGATTGATAGATTTCTACTAAACTTCCAAGGGTGAAGGGACAACGCAGCGTAGTTCTGAAATGAATTTCTCAATAACAGTGCAGATTACTATTGGTTACTTCACCAACTTGTACACTCAAGGAAGTAACCACTGATGCAGACGATCATATAATTCATTAACAGGAGCAGAATCAGAGAAAGAGAGTGGCGCAGCTCCGGAGATCCAACTGAAAATAGGGATGAAATGAGTGCGCGGATGTGGATACAACGTTGTAATCAGTGAGCACAAGGTCCTTCGCTGACGGTATAGAGGCGCAAGAATGCCCATGGCTGCAAGCCAAAACTTACCTGGAGCAGGTTCGATTAACATAGAACAAGGAGCATTGGGACATTAGGATGGGTGCCCCAAATTCAACTGGAGCAGCCTCTGTTGACTGGGAGCATTGGGATATCAGGCTGGGGAAAGGCTACTCAGCTATTTTAATCTGAAGTGAAATAGTTTTTTTAGCAGAACACATGTTCGTGGATTCAGAGAGCATGTGTCACAGCAAAATTTCTTAGTTATAAAGAAAATTCCTGCAAAGATTAACACGTGGATCAGTATTTGTGCCGAGAGAAACGGGTGAATATTTTCACTTTCTGACATTTCTCGGATGGCTAACTCTGTCCTGGATTAAAATGCAGGAAGGGATTTTCAGTTCCTTTCATATTATTCAATTTAAACTAAATTTCCAAAAAAAAATATATGCGGTCTTGTGATTAAGCACGAGTTTACCTCCAGTTATGAATGAAAAACGAACGGATTTGAAATTCATCAAATCAGCGGTGATCCCATTGAATTGCTGAGCAGGCAGAGGGTGAATGGAAGCTTCATGACGACAAATGCATTTTCTTTATTCCCGCTCCACAATGTGCAAGCCATTGGACTGAAGCAGTGACGATGACTATCATTCTGGTTGTTCAACTTGTGAACATGACTGCTGTTGATCATGATCGAATTAGGATGAGAACTTTGTAGCATGCAAGACTGAAGGACGCTTAGGGCCAGGGCCGCAATGAATGTCGCCACCCACGATAGATCAGGCGTTTGTAGGTTCTCTTCCCTCACAGCTTTCATTTAATGTTGGCATTTATTACACTCACAAATTGATCTTCCTCATTGTTGAGAAGCCGAGTAGGGCTTTGAATATCAGATCTGCTGAAACATTCAGTAAAAGTCCACGAGAACATCAGAGTCAATGTCCCAGCGTCATCAAAGGAGGTGTAGCTGAAATAGTCCGACACGCTGCACAAGGGCACTTTTCCATTTCCCAATCCCACTCACGTAATCAATGTGGCTCTGGGGAATGGCAAGGAAACAAAATAAATAGCCTAGTTTCAGCATGTCTCCTCACTATTCCTCTGGTCTCAGAAAACAAAACAAACCCAGTCTGTCTAATCTCTCTTCATAACTGAACGTCTTAAACCAGACAATATCCTTGCTAAACTTCTGCACCGTTTCCAGTGCAGTCACAACCTGCAATAATATGAATTGCAGAACTGCACACAATACTCTGGCTAGCTCTGAATGAACACATGAAGTAAATGATGAAAATTAATGCAGAAACTGGTATTTTCCAGACAAAAACGTGCACTTTGCTCAATACTGCACGGTGTTCTTTTCCTGAGCCTTATGCACCACTGATCTCTGCTCCATGTCAGTAAAACCTGCTACATGGGGATTGATCTCACAACCGTGCCATCTAAATGGATTGCCTGGTTTGAATGTGTAGATAGCGGGATTGGGGAAATTCACCCAGCAACCGTGACATCAGCAGGACCGACTGAACGGTGTCAATATGAATGTTAGATTGTGCATCGCCTCACTGAAATGGGAGGAGAGAAGTAAAGGAGTGTTAGTAATTGTGAGACGGATAGATATCTCTGAGAAGGTGTGGGTTTGAATTTTTATATATGAAACGCAGAGGTGTGAGAGCTCGGGTGCTCAAAGTGGCAAAATCATCAACATAAGAAGAATATTTTTATGTAAAAACTGATTGATTTCTGCAGAAAAAGGGAGAATTGATCCTTGGTGTACCTCAGATTGTTGCTGATCTTGCTGCATCCACGCACCAACCCAGCGCCACATGGAAAGCACGATGCAAAAAGCAAGAATGATCGTGGAAGAGTATATCTCAGGAACAGCACCACATGCACTTCCGGAGCACGTGCCAAACAGTGACTGAGATTGCGAACTCGGAATCTCCACAGCCTCTGGGGCCAATAAAGTGCAATGTTCAGCTCACTCTGAAGTTGTTGAGCACTGAGATTGATAGCCTTCGTCAATGTTCGGAGGAACAGGGGATACTGCAGACTATTGGCGAAATGTACTTCTCAAGAACAATGTAGTTTAACATCGATTACATCACCAATATCCTCACTCAAATAAGTGCCCACTGCTGCAGACGATCATATGATCCCAGTTCCCAAGCCTTGAATCAGAGAAACTGAGTGGCCCAACCACCAAGATCCAACTGGTAATGGGGAAGAGATTAACCACGCGGATGTGGCTCCAGTGATACAATTGGTGATACAATTGGACGTTGCAGAGAAGGATGAAATACCGAGGTGAGGAGCTGCAACCTCATCTTGAGCAGCTTCTATTGACATGGAGCATGGAGAAATGGTACATCAGGCTGATGGAAAGGATATTCAGTTTATTAAATCTGCAGTGAAATAGTTTTTCGAGTACACATGCTTGTAGTTTGAGTGAGCATCTTATCCAGGGAAATGTCTCAATGATAAAGGAAAAACGCTGCAAAATTCAACTCGTGGAAGAGCACCTTTGCAGCGAGAAACAGTAGGAATGTTTTCGCTTTCTGACATTTCCTATATGATTCACTCTGCACTGGGTTAGATTGCAGGAAGTGATTTTTACCTCGTTTCATATTAATCAGATTCCTGCAAACTCACACAGGTCATTAAAGTAATCTCAGTCTCCGAAAATTAACGGGAATTTACGATTTTGAGATTTGGCTTACCTCGAGTTTTTGAAAGATAAATGAAGAAGGTGGATTTGAAGGTGATCAGATCAGCAGTGATCCCATTTAATCGCTGAGACGACATAGGGTGAATGGAATCTTCTCGAAGCCGAATGTGTCTTTTTTACGAAAGTCGCCACTTCTCGAAGTGGGGAGAATTGTAGTGAAGCAGTGACGGCGATTATCTTTATTGGTTGTTGAATTTAAGAACATCACTGTTATTGCTCAGTTCCGTGTTAGCAGCAGGATTGAGAAAAATGCAAATAAAGAATAGAAAGGTGAAGTGTGCACTGGGTCAGTAGACCGATGGTTAACCGGACTGAATGCAAATGAGGTGTTTTTAGCTTTGGGTCCGACCTGGCTCGAGATCAATGTTAGCTCTGCATGGTGCTTGCAACCTAACTTTCCACTTTGCTTTGAAGCTGATTTGAGGTCTGGATTCCAGATGTGCTGGAACCCTCAGTAAGTGCCCCCGTGAAAATCTGAGTCAATGTCCCAGCGTGAACATAGGTGGGGAAGCTGAGATAATCCCACACTCTGTTCGTGGGCTTCATTCCATTTTACAAACCCACTGACCCAGTCAGTGCGCGTCGGGGGAATGATCAGGAAACAAAATATGTTACCCAAATTCAGCTTTGCGAATCGGAATCAGTGGAGAATGAAGGGACAACAGTCCGACGGAGCAGGCACTGTCGAGGCACCGTCTCTTTCTTTCAGAGGCTCGGGCATTGACTCTGATGTTCTCGGGTACACGAATTGATCTGAGCCCTTGAAAAGACTCCCGGCACAGATGGTCTGTTTTTGCTTTTGTTGTTATTGTTGTCAGGAAGAAAACGTCCCACACTCAATTGTCAGGAAATGAACGTGGGCTGCTGCGCTGAAAGGGCCAATCTCTCACCACTGGACCACCAGGGATAATTGAATGTGTTGACCACACTGGTGGCGTAACAGCCCTCAAGCTCCTTGTACTTGCTTTAACTGAAACAACTGCTTGACGATTCCCATCCCATTTCCCATCACTTTGGCTTGCATGGCTTTCTATCACAAACTCACATTTGAATATTTCTTAGTTTCTGCCTCCACAACCCTTGCATTGAGTTCCAAATTCAACCACTCGCTGGCTGATAAAGTTTTCCTGTATATGTACCCAAACCTTTCTCCCTCTTATCTGAAATCTATGCCCCTGCTGATCCATCAAGAGGATCAATCAGTTTTCCATTTAGGTGTCCGTGATTATTTTTCACACCTCAATCAGGTTACCACACAATCTCCTCTGCTTCAAGAAAAACAACCCCGTTATAGACGAGGACAGACGACTCAAAACATTCTTAAGCAGGCAGCCCAGACCGTAACGTTACCATTTGATCCGGTAAATGCACAGTGAAAAACCCTCAGAGTAAGTGAGCTAGGTTGACGACCATGTTTTAAAAAAGACTTAAATTTATTCACAAAATTATATTATGAAACATAAATATCGGAATAACACTTCCATATTTACCAGCATTGTACTTCACTGGCCTCACTCTTGCCCACTTCTTTAACCTGTCTATATACGTCTGTGTTTTTTGCTGTACCAATCATTGTGGTGTCATATGTGAACACTGGCAAAGTACAGTTGCCTCTCAATTCCAAATCATCGATATCAAACGGGACAATTGCGATTAAAACACTGGTCCCTGAGGAAAACCAGTAGCCGTTGTTTGCCAAACCCAAAAAATAACCATTTCTCTACACCTTCTGCTTTCTTTTCACGAGCCAATCATCTATACATGCTACTACATTACCAACGATGCCGTGCACTTTTTTCTATTGCAGCAGCCGTTTGTGCATCTTCTTGATCAATGTCACCTGGTTATTCAGATGCACCACATGCGCTGATTGTCCATTGGCCACCGCGGCGATAATGCCCTCAAAGAATTCCAGGTCTCACAATGTATCACGTGAATATGTTCAAACCGTTTCTCAGTCCGCAACGAGAACAAAAGAATAATGTGGCACTTGTTACAACTGAGACGACAGGGCCCAATATAGATAGTTCTGAACTTGACATTACTCACATGAGAAAGTTCATGAAAATTGAACTAAATTATTAATTTATCTTCCAGATGGAAAAAGAGGATGAGCTCATGGAGTTGCAATAATCGCTTGGAGAGATATATGGAATAAGCAGGGTACTGATCACACGTCATGCCAAAATCAGAAATGTTGTTCCATTGAAGCAATCACCTTGCAGACCGAAACTTCCAAAATGGACACAGCTTCAAAAAGAGACTGCAAGCATGCTCACGGAATGTTTAAATGTCAAGAACAGCGACTCCAGCCCACGGTTGCCTCCATCCTGGGAAACCAGTGTGGCGTTTGCTCTGTGCGGTTGACCAGGGACTTGAGCTCACAGTGTTGTACCTTTATGGATTTGTTCACAGCTGCCGCGGTTCTGTGCTTAGATTGAATACGCAGGTATATTTCGACGTTTCAATGAACATGGTGACTTTCGTCCTGAGTTTCGTTCATAAACGTCATATGCCGTGTGAAGTAATGCTGCACTAATACACTCCTAATTCTTGCGTAGAATATGGGATATTTACGAGCCGTAGCCTGTCACCAAACTTTAAACCCTTTCTTAATCAATGCAGCATCTGGCTTTAAAATAATGTGCTATGGACTAAGTACAGGGAAATGGATTATTTTCCATTTGATAAACCATGGACGAAATGGGCCGAAGAGCCAGTTCCTGTGCTGTATTCTTCTTGCACCTGTGAACGAGGCTCTATTCATTAAACTTGACCTTTCAGCAATAGGAGCCATGAATAGGGACCTCTTTCACCGTTTCTCTTTCTTATTGTCCCATCTTGCTAAGTTGTCAATCATCCCGGACCCAAGAAGATCGCCATTCCCTTTCCTTTTCTTCACATTCGAGCCTGTGCTGTCCGGTATTCGCCAAGGCCCGGATCAGTGTAACCAATTGTCTGCCTCTAAGGCGATCCCTCCTTCAAACCCCTTCCCATGCCAGTGCATTGATAACCACAGTCGCTCTCTGAGAATCTACAGATTATCTCAAAATAGTCACGCTGATTCCGTGATGTTCATCACAAGAATTAGACGTTGGTTGAAACATCGCTCAAATGGTTAACAAATGTTGTAAACAGTGTCGGATGACGTTGATACCACAGATGTAAGTGATGGGGTGACTCGTTTCAAGTCACGGCTGATGTGACCTTTCCATTACACTGCATCGTTTAAAGTGTGTATTACTCGGAAATCATGACACGTCCTCGTACCATTTTGCAAAATTTGCAGTGTTTTCACCGCAGCGTTTTACGAAGATTTGTGGCTCACAAATCAGTTCTGCATTTTTCACAACTGTCTGCATTTTGACCCTGCCTTCCTCTTCCAGAAAGCTTGTTTTGTGAGGGGTATGGCAGCATCCTGCAAACGAAAAAAATACATTACTGCTGCAATGTTTCACAATGGCAGTGAACCAAACAAAAAGCGATAATATGCATTCTTCGAACTCTCACTGAGGATCAGCACCAATAGCTGTGGGGAAAAAATGTTGCATAAGAAGCTAAACGGTGCAATTGCTGAATCAGTAAAGAAAACTCCAAAAAAAAAAGCCGAGGCGATTCAGGAAAGTGCACAGCCTCAGCAGTGGGTGCGTATGGAGTTAATGCCTGATCGTTATTAAGGATTCGCATCTGGGGGTAAAGTCTAGTGAGACCGAACAGGGGGACTTTGACGAGAAGTTATCATTTTGAGAGATACAGCATCGAACCAGTGGCTGGTAGTAAGGGATCAGCGAATTTGCACTCTTACTGATTTGTTCCTCGAGAGTGTGCGAATTTATGGGACAGGTGGACAGGACTTTAGCCTTCCCTATGTAAGATCAGATTAGACGGTCAGCTGAAGACTGGGGAGTTTACAGTGGTAGTGTTTGACAGAAGTCAGTTCCAGGAATTCAGTTTGTTCTTGGTAATGAGTTAAGAAGGTTCAAGGTGGGAGTGATTCCCTTTTTTGTGGAGAAGTCCAAGGAAGATCAAGAAACCGAGGAGATAAAACGGAAGTAAACTGGTATTTTCCCAGATTGTGTATTAACCAGATCCAATATCAGAAGTCACCGCACGAGCAAAAACTAAAGAGACAGTTGAATGAACGGTGGTTCAGATCGTGGACACCCTGTTTGATGTAATAGCGATGGATAAACCTAAACACAGAGGGTCAGATATCTTCCATTCATATTCCGAAAAGGAGGCAGAGGATATTCCTGAGGGTAATTATCTAAGAGCAAAAATCCTTAGACGGAAATGGAGACCAGGCCAGTTTAGGCGCAGAGGAGAAATAGGCAGAAGTGAACCAGATTGTGTAAACGGTAGGATTTGGAGCGAAGGTGTTACTGGCACCACATGACCTAACTGTAGAAAGTCACCTAGAGGTAGGAAAGACTCAAGCCCTTGTATAAAATAATTTTCATTGGGCGAGAATGCACAAGGATATGGTTAATTTTTCCCAAACGTGTCAGACATGCCAAATGGCAGTTAAGCCAGAGGCGATACAAAGACCAGCGCCTCTGTTCAAAATCCCACATTTGAAGAACATTTCACGCGGGTTTTTTTGATTGCGTAGATCCTCTGCTGAGAACTGACAGTGGGAACCAATATTTTCTAACCATGATGGATGTAGCTCCATTACGGAGTATCAAGGCAAAAAGATTAGTCGAGGTGGAAGGGAAATTAGTTCCCAAGCCATGGACAACCCAGATAGATTAAATTGTACCAAGGGTACTTTATTGCGAGGCTGTTAAAAGGAGGTCATGGATAGCTTTGGTGTACAGCAGTTTAAATCAAGTTTGTATTAACCTGAATCCCAGGGAGCTTTCGAAAAGTAGCCTCAGACATTGAAGACCATGTTGAGAGCATACTGTCAGGATTACCTGAATAATTGAGACAAACGTATCTCATTCGTTTCATTTGCTATTCGGGATGCCCAAACGACTCTACTCACTTTGCAAACTTCGAGTTAATGTTCTGACATGAATTGAAAGGCCCTTTGAAATTAATTGAAGAGAAATTGACAGGACCAAAGTAATGGATCTGTCACTTTAATGACATATCAGAGGAGAGAGATACATTAAATCATGTAGGGGAGTTAGTTGAACAACACCAAAAGAGGGTACAACCAACAATGAAGCAGGTTGCAGATGAAAACACTGTGCCTCGGAGGTTTTCCCGGGCGATGGCGTATTACTGTTGTTACCAGTTAGGAGCTCTCTTCAAAGCCAGTTTTGTTGGCTCTCATCAAATTGAAGAAAGCTGAGTCAGCTGAACTATCTCGTAAAGATGCCAGACAGAAAAAATTACCTGTGTATTGAATGTGACGAGGGCATGTTGAAACCATAATATACAGGAGAGAAAGAACTGGAGAAACACGTTTTAGTTACTGCCCCGCAGAGAGAGGAATCAAATCCAGGTATTGTTGATTTTGATGTGCCTTAAACTAATGTTTAAAAAATGAATAAAGCTTGGAGGATAGCTTAGTAAACTATCTGTCATAGGCACAAACAACCCAATTGAAAGGTTTGTTATGGCAGTATGAGGACATATGTAGGAATCAAAGAGGAGGACTAATGCTATTTCTCAGGGAATGATGTTCCGATAAAAGAACATTCCTATTGGGTTCATCGTTTCAAACTCAGACAGGTCTTGAATGAGGCATGCTCAACGACGATGCCATTGAACAATGCCAGCGAGAGTGGAGTTCACTGATCGTCTGAGTTACCAAACCCGGATGTGACTCAGCGATTTTGCTTGGATTATCAGAAGGTCAAGGCTGTAACAGAATTGGACATATGTGCAATACAGCGATTGGAGAATTGTGTTGAGAAAGTTGGACAAGTTAGTCAAATCACTCAGTTATACTTTCTGCGTGGTTATTAACAGGTAACTTTACCAGAAACGGCGAAAGAAATGTCTGTGTTTGTATACTCAAATGGGTTATATCAAACTACATTGATACACCCGCCACGTTCCACACCCTCATAAAGAGAGTTGTGACTGCGTCAATACACTGTGCAGTCTATTTCGGTGTTGTACGTGCAGGACAGACAACACCATATAAATGGCAGAACTGTTGAATGACTACAAATGGCAAAACCGGTAATAAACTTAAATAAAACTGAATTCGTGAAAGAAGAGATGACGTTCTTGCTACATAAAATCGGTCATGGAAGGTTAACCCCACGGAATGCAAGGACCAAGGCCATCTAGGAATTTATTCAACCAATTTCGAAGAATGAAGTGCTTCGATTTTTGCAACTAAGCAGATCCTGTCAGAAGATTGTTCAAAAGTCTTGTGCAGTGATTCAAATATCAGATTTGATGAAGAAGAACAGAACATTAACGTGGACAGAATAATGCCCGGATGCATTTGCACCTTTCGAAGCAGTATTAACCAGGACACCAGTTTTAGCTGCACAAAACCTTTCAAACCCCTCAACGTTGCCTTCGATGCTAATGACACAGGAGTTAGAGCTGCATTGCTACAGGAAGTTAATAATGGAATTGAACAGCCAGTTGGTTACTTTTCCAGAGGAAATACTCCACGATCGAAAAATAACCACTGTGCTTGGCCTTGGCTTTGCAACATTTTAATGTGCACGTTTTATGTGAACAATTTGTCAGAGATGGTCCTGTTCATGGATCACAATCTCCTGCCACTCTTGGAACGCTTTACTAACAAGAATATGAGAATGCTTCATTGGAGTCTCATGTAGCAGATATTTAATTTACAAATCCTGAATGCTGTGAGTCGTAAGAATATAAGTGCAGATGCGCTTTCGCAAATTGAACTGATAAAGTATACACATGTAGTTATATGTCTGTCATGGGAATGTGGTTGAGGAATACAAAAAAAGAAGCCACATTTTCA
This sequence comes from Chiloscyllium plagiosum, assembly GCF_037043375.1. NCBI lineage: Eukaryota > Metazoa > Chordata > Chondrichthyes > Orectolobiformes > Hemiscylliidae > Chiloscyllium > Chiloscyllium plagiosum. The sequence continues at coordinate 84,807,144 of NW_028270175.1, forward strand.
AAATGATGGTTCATTTTGTCTTGAGTGGAGGTTGGTACGAAGTTATAAACATGTCCTGTAACGTTAATGGAGCTGAAACGTCTGAATTGCAAAGAGTGTGGTGAAAGATTTAACAATGTAACCATTTGGTTGTGAAACAAATACCTGGAGCAGCAGTGTCATGGTGTACAACAAATTCAAATTCGCACAATCAGTTCACATTATAGCCCAGAATCCAAAATCAAACCGAATTTGAATGTTACTCTTTTGTGTTACATCGTACCACTGAGTCGGTCCGATGTTTTGTGGGTTCACCACCAGGACTTGAACAGTTTGGGTCTTGGATTTGTGATTTGAATACGTTTAGACAGATTCAGTCTGTGATTTGGACAGATTTGTGTACATTTGCCTTGCAGATTAGTGCCCCAGCTATTGAAAAGGAAAGTAGGTGAGATATTTTCTTTACTTTCTGTGACTTGTGGTTGTTTCAATTAAAGGTGAGAGAAGTGGCTCTTCAAATTTCGAAAGAGGTTTGGGGATTTGAAGATGATTCTCAAATTTGCCATGAATTTTTGAAGGAAATAAAAATGTCATACTTTTAGAACAGAAAAGCGCAGCCAAACACCAACAGACCGCCACCAGGATCATTCTCTGAAAGGTACCTGGCTGTCAGAAAATTGTGTGGCAGACCGAAGATGACCTACAGGAACATACACAGGAGGGTCAACACGGAAGACGACAACTGGCTTTGTAAATAGATTTTTCATAAATTTAAGAGTGAACTTTCATACCATTATTGTATAATGGCAAATATAAAAAACAGGTTTAAGAGAAAGGAGTTGAATCGGGTCGTGGTCTAAAGTTCCCTTTTGGACTTAAACAATAATATTATTATTATTTTCTTTAAATAGTTTTATTTGGGATAGCTCTTCCCCCGCCCCCCCCCCCCTCCTCGAAATTTAGCAGATTATGGCAGGAGGTGAAATTTCCAGCGTGTCCGGTTTAAATTAGCACAAGGTTTAACCCGTGTCGTAACACTTTAATTATTAAGTATTAGAAAATAAAATAATGGAGAAACTTAGCGTGTCTGGCAATAACTACGTAATGAGAAAACAGTAATATTTAGAGACGAATATGGGTCGTCTTAATTACTGATAGGAATCGAAGCATTAAGATTTTTTTTAAAAAGCACAGTTGCAGATGCATGTATCTGTATGGAAAAAAGGTCTAAGGGGTCGATTACAACAGGACAACCTTTGTGCCCAAATCATAAGAAAGAAAAGCGATGAAAATGGTCAGAAAAAAAATTTGGAAACGTAAATTACACCTAAATATGATACGTGAAAATGAGAAAATCTATCTTCTCCACTTGTAGCAATACGAAGCAGAAACACTGAGATATGCTGTGTGGGATTGACATCAACTGAAGTTGTACTGTGAAGTTCCTCAGCTGAAAATTGAGTGCAAGATGAACAGAGGTGCCTTAAAGATAACGCAACATATTTACTCTCAGCATGCCTTGAGCTTTCTCAACATTGTAATTTCAGAGTTAAAGAGCAAAGAACTGTTCAGCACAGGAACAGGAATTCCCATGACTTCCCTGACACAAAATGCCTTTCGAGACAAAACTTACTTTGCCTCTCCGTGCTCCGTATCTCTCCATTCCTCGCCTGTTCATATATCTGGCAAGATGCGTCCGAAACTTGGCCATTGTTTCCGCCTTCATCACTGCTCTTGATGTGCGTTCCGGACACTTAGCACCCTCTGGGTACGAAAGCGAAACCTGTGTCGCTCATCTCCTTTCATCTTAAGCATTCTCATCTGAAGCCTGTGTTCACAAGTAATTGGTATTTCAAACTTGGGATGAAAAAAATCAAATTATTAATTAAACCAATGCCCTCGAAATGTTCTAAACTCTTCATAGATTGCCAGTCATCCTCCAATTTTCAATTCAATACAATCAATTTAATTTTTCCAAATCTAACGCCATAGGTAATATATTGCTAACTGGGCAACATCCTGATGAGTCAGCTATGTAGCCTCACCAAAACATCCACATTCTTCTCATCGTGTGACGTCAAGAACTGTACTCAATATTCTAAATGTGGCCGAACTAAAGTTCTATAAGTGTACAACAATACTCGCCAAATTGTCAGGCGGGTGCTGCACTAATAAAGACAGGCATGACATATGCATTTGTGACGACCTTACCTAAATCTATTGCCACTTCCCGGAAACAGCGGACCTCTAAGCCAACATCTCTTTGTCTGTTGATGACTGGTTTGATGCAACTAACCGATGCCTTCATCTACCGTTCGATATCTCAATTACATCACCTCAAACAGTAGTTTCTCCACGCAGGTTTTGAGCCTTTTGACGCCCTGCTGTGTCCTTGGCAAACATCCTGACAGTCCTCAGGTCCCACAATCTTTATGTTAATGGCAAGCTCATTAAACAGGATACCTGAATTCTCACCCAAATCATTTACAGGTGTCCCAGCAGTAATTCTTATGGAACATACTTGTCAACATTTCCAACCTGAAATTAATTGTTCCATTGTACTTTCCGTCATCCATTGCTCAGCATTTTCTCAATCCATGTTATTCTCTCACAGTAGATCCCACGTAACTTCAGATTTTGCATTGGCCTGACTTAAGAGACTTTGTCAAACGTCCTCCAAACGTCCACAGAGGCAACATATCTTGCTCTGTGCTCGTTAATCATTTTGTCATTTCTTCAAAAATAAACTCAATCTAGTTTGTGAGATACGAAATACTCTGCTCAAGGCTATTTGTCTATTCCTAATAATCAGGTGGAGGTGCTGGTGATAGAACTGGGGTAGACGAAGTTAAATGTCATGCAACACCAGCTTACAGTCCAGCAGGTTTATTTGGAAGCACGAGCTTTCAGACCCTTGCTCCATCATGAGGCCGTTTTCCGAGTGGACAATTAGACACAGAACTTATCGCAGAAGATTACAGTATCATGCAACAGAGGTGAGATATTAAACATCCCTACATTGTTCTTAAGTCGTTCATGTAAAATAATTAAAGCTCTGCGAAAGCTTCAGCTTCCAAATAACCTTATTGGACTATAGCCTGGCATTGTGAGAGTATTCCAAATATGTTCATTCGTCTATTCTAAATGTGAATAACTCGATTTTTAAAGAAATTTATACAATAATTTACCTGCTATTATCGTAAGACTTTCTGGCCTGCAATTTCACAAATCATTCCTGTTGGAAATGTGAAAAAAAAATTGTTCGTCTCCAAGCCTCTGGCACGTCCCCTTTGACAAAACATGATATAACTATTTCGCGCAGGTCCGCAGTATTTTCGTCATTTGACTTCTTCAGCATTCCATGATGTATGTCATCAGGTCCTGGGGACTTGTCTACTGTGGAAAGGATCATGAACCGGTGAACCCCGGGCACCCTACATCAAGCAAGGCTATCTTTCCAGGTGGCTATACTATCAAATAAGCGTCATAAAAGCTGGAAATTACTATAAATCAGATGCCGGCCCTTCAGTTCTTCATGTGTGCGCAAGCTTCCAACTGATTATTGCCTATTAATATTCTCCTGGGTTCCTCCCATATACTTACACATTTTTTCTTCTTGAATGAAAATCCAACTTTCTCTTGACTACATCGACATCACCGTCTACCATGGCACTCTTCGGTCATGGATGAAAGGTGTTGAGCACTCACTGTGGAAATATATTTCATGTGATTAAAAGGAAGTGTCATGGATGTAATTTGTTCACAACTGAATAGCAACACTTTGGTCAATGGATTTGTTCCTGGTAAAAGCATGGAAGCAGACACGGAGTGCAGAAGCAGGAAACAATAGCAAAGATGTGAATGAGAAACTGCAGCAAATAATCTGGTGAGAACGATCACCAAGAGATGTAGATTCAATATTATAGATGAGGAAAACATAACTACATATGAATTCTGGACATTACTTATGTAATTTTGTAATCTACGACTCTGTAAACTCCTCGACGCTGACTGCATTTTCACAATCGTATGCCCTTAAATTTCTAAAGATGAAAAAAGCACATCAAATCAGTGTGTTCCTTCTCTCTGTTTAAATCTGATGCATTTAATTGATATTATCTGTTCTCAATCCGCACAGCTGAGATATCGTGGACTCTGAGCAGCATGAAGCATAGGTTCTCCACAGTGTGGAAACAGGCCATTTAGAAAACTGACGCGGACTCTCTGAAGTCCACATCTATTATATGAAGAGTTTCTCACTCAGATTCATCCCCGGACCATCCTTGTAAGCCTATATTTCCCTTGTCTGACCTATATGTTCCTTGACACTATGGACAATTTAACACAGCCAAGCCACGAAGGACGTGTTTTGGTTTGCGGGAGTAATCCGAGGTAATGGAGAAAAGTCACGCAGACATGAGAAGAATATAAATACTCCACACAGACATTCGCCAGAGGCTGGTATTGAAACAGAGCTATGGCGCTGTGAGGCAGCAGTGCTAATCACTGAGCCACTGCGTCCCCCCCGAGTCTATGTGATAGAGACAAAAACTTATGTCTCCAGAATATCATTACAGAAACCTTCTTCCCAAACTCCCTCCAATTTTTAATCTCGTATACCATGTCATGTCCAGATTATCACTTCCCTATTGTCAATTAGATTACCTGTTATCTCGTCAGGTCAGTAAATAGACATGAATATATTTTGATCTGAAATTACACTACTGAATTGGGTAAATGTGGCATAATTTTCCATTCACATATGTGGACTGGTTATCCCTCAAAAATATATAATTTCAAATCAACAACATAATTCTGATATTTTGGAGTCGAAGTGTTTCCAAAATATTCGATGGATATAAAAGTTGTGTACGTGATTATACTGTCTACACATTCTCCCACACAGAGATAGATATTTCCAACACTCCAAACTTCTGGTAGAACTTCATATTTATGTAGAATGGACTGATTATCGACAGTCCCTCTGCTGTTTCCATAATTACTTCCATGACCAATCCGAATAAATTCTAACCAGACTGATTAAAAATATTTTCACTTCATCGGGTTATAGACCAGACCCATAGAATAGTTGTCAAGAATGTAGGTCAGGCAATAACTGTTTTAAGCAGATGTACTTTGGATATTCCAGGAGTAATGCAACTAGTCAGCAATTCAGTTTTAATCAAAACAGAATACATTTAGAAACTACTGAATGAAACACGAACAAGACGTATGGCATTTAGAATAATTTAACCTTTCTGAAATCCCATTCTTATCTGTCACAACCTAATGATACCGTTACAGATAATTGCAACAGTTGCAAAAGTACACATTTGGCAAAAGATAAAAATGAATCAAACACAAATTCTTCCAGGAGAGATATCCGAAAGACAGAGAGAGAGAGAGAGAGAGAGAGAGAGAGAGAGAGAGAGAGCGAGAGAGAGAGCGAGAGAGCGAGAGAGAGAGAGAGAGAGAGAGAGAGAGAGAGAGAGAGAGAGAGAGAGAGAGAGAGGATCAGCAGAAAACTGCTCCTTTTTGGGAATCAGCAGCTTCTCTGGGTTTGCATTTAAAACTTGGTCGGCAGCTGCAATCAAAACAGCTGGATCAAACGGAAAAGAGCCAAACCTTGCACTGGTAGAGCAGCCACTCCTGTGTTGTTGCACACGACGTTTTCGAAAAATAATTAGAGAATATTGCACTCATATCCGAACCTTTGCCTTTATGGCCCCTCTGGGGAAAAAAAGCTGAGGAAAACATAACCTTGTTAACCTTGTTAAAACATAACTTTGTATAACAATAGAATTTTTTTTTAATTGAAAAGGGTTAACTAAAACTTTTCTGTACGATGAGGTGATTATTGTCAGTCTCCATGGATCCTAATTTTCTCAGAAGGATCCCATCATCTATTAATAGTCGACGCCTATCGCTGTTCTCCACTAAAACATCAGCGGCAGCATCACGTGCGACATGATAAGGAATCATCAGCTGCACAGAGAGGGACAGAAAGACCAGAATCTTACAGCAACAGACTGGAATTTTAAAGAAATGGATCGAAGTTTGTCTTTAGGTATTTACAAGCTTTCTCAAGGTTTACCATCGTTAACAATGCGGATAAGGTTTATACTTTGGGTGATGCAAGCTGGTTACTATCCAATCCTCGCTATTGTTGGTCTTCCTGGTAAGTTACTTAATCTGTTCAATAAAGAGGCGGAACTTGCTTAATTAAGTCGTTATTAAAACGCTGAAAAGATAGATACAATTGCCATTATTTCGACCCGCATACCCCACTTTTATTAAGCAAGTCTAACTCCATTGTCTGAAGAAGAACCAAACTGTTCAAAACGCGATCAGTGTTATTGGTCTCAATTGACTTTATTTTTGTCGCCATAATTTAAGTCAGCCTTGATCCCTTTCGCTGCCTGGTCGATATTAACCCAAATTTCAACTTTGTTCTCACTCCAGCTGCTGACTAAATCTTCTTTGTTCTCTTTGTTGAGACCATACACGAATGTTCCAATTGTCTTCTCACGACACTACCACCCACAAGTAAATCGACTGGAAACTTTAACTATTATGAAATACAACAAAAAATACATGAGTTCCTTCCCTATGACGTTACCATCCTATCAAAATCACTTTCATTTTCGTATGCATCCACTTCGCTGTCGAAGTGTCTTTTTTATCTCTCTCTCTCTGTTTGTGTGTGTGTCTGTGTGTGTGTGTGTGTGTGTGTATGCGTGCGTGTGCGTGCGCCTGCGCATTGCGTGTGTATGTGTTCTGCCCTTTAACTTGGTTCTTTGCTTCACGGACAACCTTTTTCAAACATTAGAACTGCTGATCTGCAGAAAATGGTGCAAGCTACGCTGAAAACAACTTCTATGGAGAAACGAACTGTCCATTTTGCAGATTGAGAGGAGAAAGTGGTCATGATTCATCAGAACAGAAGATGAATAGAAAACACGGAAGATAGAGCAGGTAAGGTTTCCAATAATTCCTGAGATGGCATCCCGTGCATGCGCAGCAGTTGATGTCCTTCTCTCATGGAGATTTAGGGGAGACGCTGTGAATTGTTTGTTGTACAACTGTTAAATAGATTCAATGAAGATCTGGAAGTTTTCTGTCAATTTGAGCAGTCAGTGAAACGGGGACAAACTTTCTTTTAAAAGTGAGGAGGAGGAAATGTGATAGCCAACGTCCTCTAAATTTTCCAGGAAAACTTTTCAATTTAGCGATAATCCAGGAGTCCAGTGTAACACAAATGTCCTCCGGAAAGAAGTGCTTTCAACGCTGCCACATCCCGTTCAACAAACTTGGTGTCTCACACGACTGTAATGACGTTGATGCCCACGGCCACAAAAGTTACCGTTCCCTTGATTTTCCATGAACCCCAAATTCCAAGGCAGAAGTGGGAATATCCCTGTTTGTTGTTCAATAATTTTTCGAAATGTTGAACGTCATGATGCCTGGCGAAGATGAAGATACTGTTTCTGTCTTAATCAAGGGCTGTCGAAAAATTTCCAGTCGCATCGGTGACTTAAGTAATTTGTTTTCATTTTTTTATCAATTCGTTAATTTGAGGTGAGTGCCATTTACCGAGCCAAAAGTTATATTTAGTCACTTGTGGTCTCAGGAAAAATAGTATTTGCTGCGTTGATGATCTGCTGCCGTGCTCCTCAGGATGGACGTGCTTGTTGGTTTCGACTGTGCTGTCACAGTACGTTTAGTAATTTTTGCAGTGCACGTGGTAAACAGAACTCGTAAGGAACTGCTTGAAGTTAGTAATAATGAAAAGAAGGTAGTTGAGAAAGAAATCGTGTCAGAACATGGATAGAGATTAATGATCGACCATGTGATTGGAAAAACCTATGACAAATACAAAATTATGTGGTTAAATGGGAAATTATTCACGATTAATTGCATAGATTTAATAAGAGTCCACAGTGACATAAAAAAGCAGTAGGATCGAAGTGTTCTCATGCGAGAATTTTAAGCCATGTTTGTACAGATGTAATAAGTAATAAGGAAGATTCATCTGTTATTGTAAGCAGAATTGAATATACATTTAGAGCACAAAGCTGTAATATCCAGGATTCCAGTGATTTCATAATCTCAGTTGGCTGGAAGTTGGATTCGCAGTACAGAATGATGACCATTGTATGATTTGAATTCCCGCTCCAGCTAATTCGTTTAAGTGTTGAATTCATTGAAGAGCTCGGCCGCAATGATTATCTAACCAATGAACAGAATATTATGTTCAAGGTAGCATTTCCACATTGGGCGCCCTGTCACTAGAGAATTCCAGAGTGATCGAAGCTGGGGCTTAAATTATTTTGAGTTTGAATCACAGATAAAGAAACCTTGCTTCTAAGTTCCGTTGGTACTTCGGCATGGAAATGCATTGTTTGTCATTAATTCAAAGCAGTGGTGCATACAGATCATGTCATAAGTATACCAGCCTCTCTCTGACCAAAGCTGCAACACGATGAACAGTTATGGTCGTCTTATGTAACGAAATCGATCCTAGTGATTTAAGAAGCACAGGATGTATGCCAGTGAAGGTTCAGAAAGGTTATCGAGGATGTTGAGGTGCTTTCATACGAGTCGAACTTGATCGTTTGAGCATGTATTCATTGGAGTTTGTTAAAATAATAAAAGATCAACATGAGGAAGAGAAATACAAGACTATTTGTGCGCTTGTCAGATAGTTGTCAAAAGATGATTTCACCTTGTGGGAGATTCTGTGTCTGGAGAAAATATCTTCAGATAAAATCATCGCATTTATGACATAGATATCGACAACTTCTTCTGTCAGAGAACCGTGGAATAAAAAGTTTTCCAAGGTTTATCTGGAATTATATTCAATCTTGATGGTGGACAGATGTTCAAGTACTCGGGGAATGAAGAACTATGAGGATAAGATAGAGAGATACATTTGAGAATGCAGGGATTACTATACCAACAACTGAGGTGGGAATTGTCGTTCAGTTCACCACGTTTAGTCCAACAGACGGCTATGGTGATAAGGATCGGGAGTGGGATTAGAGAAGTAGCACTTGAGGGAATTTGTGTCCAGGGATTTGACGAATGGCTTTCTTATTCTTTGTACAGTTCTATGATCCGATTATCAAATCAGACACGATGTTGGCAAGCCGGTTTGGTGGTCTGAAAGAATCATTTCTGAAGCTATCTGTTAATGTCATACTCTGATTTCGTAGGCCATTGACGGAGTAAAACTGGAGAAAATGCTTCAATTTACGTATGAATCGAAATTGCTGTCTAAACATCAGGCGTTTCCATTGCGGTTACTTTCTTCTTCTTAAATGCAGTGATGTTTTCCAATTTTGTGCTTGGAAAGGTAGTGGAGGAAATACCCATTCATATTTTTAGGGCCCAGGTCGAACGGTTGTCCTTCATCAAAGGGGTGAAACGTTATCAGGAACAGGCAGGAATGCGGATTGAACGTTATTGTCAGTTCATCTATGACCTAATTGAATCGGATGCATGCTTCAGAGACTGAATGACTTACTGGTCCTTTTGATGCGTGTGTTTGTCTGGACAGAAACAAAAGATTCAAAACCTCCATATACATGGAAGTAAACAAAGGAATATGAAACCTTCCGTCATTGATATAAAACGGATGAGCCATACATTAAATAAAATGTAGCTGGAATCATCACAAGATGAAAACTCATTTTCATGGACACAGTGTTAGGACAGTGGAGACATTTCCAAACGTCAATAATTGCCCCTCACTCTCTTCGAAACTCCCATACAAACGAGGTCGACTTTCCTCATGAAAAAGCTAATGCATGTCTGGCACGAATTAGATACATTGTCTCTGGAGTGTATTCATAGCATGTACGTAGTTAACAGAATTATTGAGCATAAGTGAACAGGCGATTCATGATATGGTTTCTGGATCACAGTACCTTTATTCACATGGACAAAACACTGTCGATAAATTGTCAGTGAGGGATGTAGAAAGCATTTTTTTTCCTGCTCTTCGGTTATTTTGACAATCAATGCGGTGAAAGTTATATTATTATCAAAGTAGCTCCGTCCTTATCCCAACCGTCAAATAAATGACTTAACTAACTGGAAGATATGTCATGATAAGTTCACTTCTCCTTCTGGCTCATAATGGGATCCAAGTTCCATCTGATCTCCTCAATCTCGTCAGTGCTTAGTGAGATTTTGATTTATCTCTGAATCGATGACTGAACCTGGACCATTAAGTCTGCAGAGCTCGGTCTTCTACTTCACACAGAGATGAGTTTCTGATCACATTTGAAGTCGGTTAGCACAACCGCGTAATTTGACAACCATTACTTCACCAACCTCTGTCGATGTCTATCTTCCTCTATGACTGCAACATTCATGCACGTCGGTTGCTGCTGCAGACTCACTTATTCCAATACACGTCTCAATGACATTCTGCACAACCCTCTTCAGCTCATCCACAACTCTTCTGCCTAGAACCAAATTACACAGAGTACTGTTCACCCATCACTTCTCCCCTCACTGACCTACACTGGCTTTCGTTATGCTAACGCGTCCATATTAATATTCGCTGCCTTTGTCGGGACCACCTCAAACGTCACTCCACAAATGAGTCCCATTCCCACATCGTTTGCATGCTCATTTTGACCCTTTTCCTTTTCCGAAATTATCCAAATCTGTTTTTTTCGATTAAATGCCCTTTTTCTTTATTTCTTTCCTTGACCAGGAACTTGGACTCTGTCGCGTTAATAGTGCTGGATTGAGGAAGTTCGGAAAGTATGATATTGTGCAACGTGTGTATTCACTTCCCATTGTATGCTAAGGAGTTCCCTATTGAACAGGCAGTTTGTGTCCTTGTGACACTCCTCTTTGCAAGTTGTACTGCTTCTCTTATTTGATGGTCTGCTTGTCATTTTGAGTTAATTATGCGTTCACTCAAATAAGGAAGCCGCATTCCTCGCCTCCAACCCATACGCCTCAGGTAGGATGTATGGCAAGAAATAGTAGCTAAGCAGAAACGAGGGTGCGTTTGAAATACTTATTGATTATGTAAGGATGGAAAATAGAATAAGGGGAAAGTCAACTGATGAACAGAAGCATATATGTCAAGAAATATTATATAACTCTTCGCTCAGAATGCCAGAAAGAACTCAATCAGATGACAGATCACACACGATTAATGAATGTGGCTATTGAATATCGGATTTTAAAAAAAAATACACTAGCGTCTGGCAACTGGTGGAAGGCCTGAGAACTGGAATTAGTTATGGATCCAGCAGCAATGGCTGAAAACATAATCGTTAGTGGAAACTTTAATGAAGAAAGAAAATCCTTAAGAATTATTTTCGGATACATGGAGATTGCGACCAGCAAGTTGCAAACGCGAAAGCGTAAATGGCAAATAGTTAAAATCAATATTTATTTTTTTTAAAAACCCAAGAAGTATCCTATGTGTTAAAGGTGTGAAGGATTTTTTTATGTTCATTTGCAGGATGTGAGTGTTGCTGGCTGACCACTATTTATTGCCTTTTCCCGGTTGCCGTGAGAAGGTGGTTGTGGGCTGTATTCTACCTGCTGTGAGTTGACCCATAACGAGATTAGGGTGGGAATTCCAGGATTTTAACTGAGCGACAATGAAGTCAGAGAGATAGACTTCCAATTCAACATTGTGACTGGCCTGGTGGGGTTCTTGCAAGTGATTGCCTTCCGTTGCATATGCTGCCATTTTCCTTCCAGATGGAATCAGTTGGTGGTTTGGAAGGTGTTCTCTGATGATCTTTGTTAAACTCTTTCAGTCGCCTCTTGCATTTCTGGACATTGTTGCTACTGCACATCAGTAGTGGAGAGAGTGAATGCTTGTGGATGTGTTGTCAATCAAGCCAGCTGCTTTGTCCAGCATGATTTGAAGCTTTTTAATTGTTGTTTGCAATGCACACAGACAACCAATTTGGGTGTATTCTGAGGCACTCCTGACTTCTAAACGTAGTTGTGCGTTTTTTTTTAGTCGGGACTGAAGGAAGGGCAGGAGGTGAAATAATTGCCACGGTATTCCTATCTTCTAATGTGTTCTTGTAGCCGCTATGTTTATGTGGAGTTTTAGATGTAGGTTTGCTCGCTGAGCTGAATGTTTCTTTTCCAGACGTTTCATGACCTTACTATGTAACATATTCAGTGGACATTATGCAAAGCAATGCTGAAATTCCCTGCTCTAGATATGTTTGGTTTCTTTGAGTTGGTGATGTCATTTCCTTTGGTGATGTTATTTCCTGTGGGTGAAGTCACTTCCTGTTCCTTTTCTCAGGAGTTGGTAGATGGGGTCCAACTCGATATGTTTGTTGATAGAGTTCTGGTTGGAATGCCATGCTTCTCGGAATTCTCGTGCATGTCTTTGTTTAGTGTATTAGTGGGTTTGTGGGCTGCCACAATGACAAAGGATCTGAGTCGAAGTCGGCGAACTGTGTTCATTGGATATCCATTCATTTTGAACACACAAACCAGGAGTCCCCCTCAAACCTATAGTCTCGCTACCGATTTCTCAGCAACAAATCCAAACAAGAAGACAAAACACGTCCAGAAATCCTAGCCACTCTCCCTGACATCAAAAACATTTCGGAAGTAACTGCCAGACTACTCAGACCCCTTGGCATCATGGTCGCCCACAAACTACCAACACACTGAAATAGCAGCTAATGAACTTGAAAGACCCAATACAGACAATGAGCAAAACTGACGTCATTTATACCGTCAAAATACCGTGCAAGGACTGTAACAAACAATACTTAGGACAACCAGGCAGAAAACTAGCCACCAGGATATATGAACACCAACTAGCCACAAAAAGACATGACCCTCTCTCACTAGCATCCTCACATACGGATGAGGAAGGACACCACTTCGACTGGGATAATACATCCATCCTAGGAGAAGCCAAACAAAGATATGCACGAGAATTCCTAGAAGCATGGCATTCCAACCAGAAGTCTATCAATAAACACATCGATTTAGACCCCATCCACCACCCACTGAGAAAAGAAACAGGAAGTGACTTCACCACAGGAAATAACATCACCAAAGAAATGGCATCATCCACCCAAATAAACCCAAACATATAAATAGAAAGCAAGAAGTTTCAGCAGATATTAACTAGTAAGGTCATGAAACGTCTGGAAATGAACGTTTCAGCTCAGCGAGCAAACCTACATCCAAAATCTCAATCAAAGCTACAAATCTTCTCAAAACTCGCTTTGTGTGGAGTGTCCAGTGAGTTCCTGTTCAATGGTAAACCCCAGGATGTTGATAGTGAAAGTTCAAGAATGGTAACACCATCGCATACCAAAGGGCGGTGAATTGATTGTTTTTACTGATGATGGTCATTTATGTGGCACAAATGTTACTTGCCGCTTGTCAGTCCAAGCCTGGATAATGTAAAGATCTTTCTTGCACTTGAACAGGGAGATCCTCTTGCATTTAATCATGATCTTGTCACATGTTGAGGGAGAATATATAGGACAACAGAATGAGAGTACAGACAGACTATTCACTGAGAGACGGTGGCCTGTTTCCAGATTTTATTTTTCGGAAGGTACTGTTAAGATATTTTTGGCATTCGTTGAAGTGTTCTGCAACAGAATCGAGTCCAAGATGTTATCAGTAGACTGCAAAATGTGCCAAACGTGATGCCTTTATTACAGAAACGACAGAGACAAAATTCAGGAAAGTAAAAGCCAGCTAACCTCGCACTGGACGTTTGGAAAATGCTAGGGCCATTATTATGGATCAAAAAAAGGTTGGCATTTATAAAAGCATGAACAATCAAACAGTGTTAGCTTCATTTTGTGAAAAAAATATATGTTTGACAAATGCATTGATTCATTTGAAGATATGACAAGTAGATAGAATGAAAAGTGAACCTTTTGACAGTGAATTGGGATTCTTAGAAGGCATTTTATAAGGCATACACATAAATGTTTATTGCACATTTTCGGATCTTTTGGCAGTGTATTTGCTTGGACTGACAGTTTATTAAGACACAGGGAAGGGAGAGACGATTGATTAGTTTGCATTAGATTTGAAAGACAGAACATGTGGCCTATCTTTGGCAGTATAAAGAGATGTATCCAAGTTTGATGATGCTGTAAAGTATGTTTAATGCAAGTTTTGATGAGAGTGTAAGGAAGTTGGAAAGTGAAATAGCTTGGTTCGCTGAGTACACAAACAATTTCCAAAATGAGCTTAGGTAACAAAGTACAAAGTCATTCACTCTGTTTGGAAGAATAAAAAGCACACTTATTAAATTGAAATGTACGTACGAAGACAAGAGTGCAGCACCAGGACTTCAACGGAGAATGGAGCACAAGACTGATGCAATTAGTTGGTTCCCACAGTGAGGGTGATGACTGTCAAGGACGCCATAGTACTTCATTTATCGTTATTGAGATGAGTAAGGGTTGATGTGAATGAAACATACCAGGTCCAGAGGAAGTTTAAAAGTGAAAGTACTGATATGCTTCAATGCAAAGGGGAATATCGAACTAGAGAATGCCACATTTACAGTATAAGTGGCATTCATTTATAACTGAGATTCTAAGAAATCTATTCTCGGAAGGGTAGTGAATGCCTGGAATACATTAACAAATGGACGTAAAGGGCTAGACAATTGAAACGGTGGAAAAACGCAGATACGTTAACAAACTGTCAGGAACCGATGACTTACGAAGAATAGTCGTGAATGAGGATTTGAGGCTTCCAGGAGATCATGTTAGTTGTGCAGCAGGTACTGAATGACATACCCATGTTCCTTTTCCTTACTTTCTTATTACGATATCTGACATGCAGTATTTGTTTTCCTTGAGGTCGCGTTGTAAAATGTTGTATTGAGAGTGATCAGAATGCCTGTTAAACTAAGGCTATGTATTTATGGATGCTACGTATACATTGAATCTTAGCCGGCAGTATGACCAAAAAATGAGTAGAATTTGCAGAGGGAGGAAACTCTGCAAAGCCGGATGTGTTAGTCTTTTGCTGGCCAACATGTGTTTCCCAAGCAAATTTTCTCGTCTACAGGACATGTTACAGAACAGTCTATAGAGGCTCTGAAAGTTTATCCCTTGTTTCGATGCATAGCTTCGAGATTTGAAACGATTTCCCATTGCACATTAAGCAGATTCTAAGGCTGAATAAAACAGAGGCACTTCGGACCGAGGACCAGGAGTAGATTATTTGACGATTTGACTAATTTCATTCAGTCATTTAGACAATGGCTCTTCCGCTTGTGATCTTAGCCCTATAGCTCTGTCCATCCATGTTATCCATGTTTCGCTCATCAGCCGAAAATTAACTGAGCTTCAAAAAACTTTGGAGACACAGAATATGTAATCCACAGAATTCTACATTCCAATGATCATTACCACATATTCTTCAAAACTGTCTGACTGAATTTCGAAATGATTAATCTTTCCTTTTCGATACCCATCCACGAGTCACAAAAAAAAACTTTGAAGTAAAATGTCCTGTGACATGGCCACAAGAATGCCCAGAGACTGTTGGAAAATCACAAGCCTAGCAGCATCCGTGCAGAAAAACAGAGTGATCCTTTCAGGTCCAGAGACCAGACTTCAGAACAAAGTAGTGTTACAGCAAATTATATGACGGTGTCAGGTTCAGTGTGATAAACAAGTCAGCCAGATTTCATTCGTCAGTAGTACATAACTAGTTTATTATACATATCAGCTTCCTCAACAAATGTGCAAAGGTATCTGATGAACATTTTTCAAATATGCAAGCATGCTGATAAATATACAATTCTATAAATACTGGTACATTTGCGCACACTGACACGACACGGACAGCCAATCTGACACAGACCCGGTCACATATGTTCAAACACATTCTGACACACACACACACACACACACACACACACACACACACACACACACACTGGCACAGATACACATACACGAGCAGACGCACACAAGCACATTAAGACACTTCGACATAGATGGAGACAAACACAGACACACTAATGGACACAGGCACCTGAGAGCAGCCACGCACACACCGTTACACACACGCGCGCGCGCGCACACACACACACACACACACACACGTGCCAGTACAAGCACAGACATGAAAATTCCAAGCAGTGCTGACTTGAAGCACTTTATCGAAGGAAGGACAAAGTACTGACAAAAGGAAAAATGTCAGATTGTCTCGAATGGCAGTAGAATGTTATTAATTTCGGACAATATATTGACTGTGTGGGGTTCATTGTCGGACAGCTACATTCGGTTCACCTCCCCTTTTGTCCATATGGTAGGGCGATTTCAATGAAACGTCATCGGACTCATTAAGAATTTCCAACAACATGACGTGTTTTCAGCTCACCGCCAATGCTGTCAGGAGTAACAAAGAAAGAAAGAGAGAACATTCGATTGTTGTTACTCTGCTCGTTCGCATTTTCTTTCTCTCTGAGTTGAAACACACAATCGTATTATTTGATCCCAAAAGTCGATCAAATGAATATTCTCCATTCTGTCTCACTCTATCGCAGCTCCTTCCTCCATGCCAGTGCATCATAATTTCTGATTTTCGCGGTGCTATTTCTTTTGACAGCAAGAAAATCCCCTCTTTTAAATTGAAATTTAAGTTTCTGTGTCTCTTTTTAAAGCGAATGTCCTCGTGGTGTCTGTGATAAAATTAAAGCATGCTATTCTAAATCCAGCTGTAAAATGCTCCGCATTAGTTTAAATGTTCCAAGAAGATTATCTCTTAATCTAAGGTCTAAAATGCTGATCTTTTAAAGCAGAAGATCTTCTTTTCAGGAGCGAGTGAAAAGAAACATCCTTGCGAAGCTTTATCAGAAATTACATGCTTTCGTATTTGAGGAGATAAAACCTGCACAACATCTCAACACTGATCTGTATAAATTCAGAAAAAAAACACCCCTATGTTTAACTTCAATACCTTTTGCACAAAACAGCATGTTTCCTTGAAGATTTCTGGCAATTTTCTGCATCTGTATTCCAATTTTTCGTGACCCATGTACCAGTCCCTTCATGTCACCGGATTCTCCAGACTCACTTCTACAAACTGCTCAGTTTACTCTTCTTTTATACTTTCTGTCAAAATGGACCCTTTCCATAATTCACAGTGTACTGTTTTGACTCAATATTAGCTCTGTTATTTGCCGGTTCTGCATCACGTTTCATATTCTCTACTTCCAACTGACAATTTATTTAATGACTTCCTCCTTGTGTTCGCAAATTGAGGTCCAGACCATGCATTTCTCTGATCCACGCGATCGACACAGACGGTAAATAGCTGATGATCCATTCTTAGAAGCCATCCAGTAGTTACATCCACCCGTCACAATTTAACTTTTTATCGCATTTTTTTCTGGTTGCTAACCAGGTCTCCGCCTTCCTATGGAGAAGCTGAGAAGAGTTTAATGGTCTCTTCCTTTTTTGTGTAACTGTTTGGAAGGTCTGAATCATCTTCCCCTCTCTCATTCTAAATTTCAGACTGCTCGGATGACATCACCTTGTGCCTCAATAACAGCCTCAAGAGGATGAGTCAAACAATATGACATGAGGTGGATGCGGTTATCAATAATTCGATCCAACAAGCCTATTCCACAACTTGGAAACATCCTGGTTGGTGAAATGGTGGCCGAACAATCATGCCCTGTCTGTTTCCATTCACAGGTCGATCGAACATATATCTGGCACAACCTTGAAAATCTTCAGTAACCTTCACTGCTCCCTGAATTAAAAATGGCCAACAAACAGCGCAGCATTCTGGATAAGGAAAAAACACTGATTTCCAACTTCACTGGGAAAACCCTTATTATTAATGAATGATCCGTAACCTCATACCTCTTCATTTTAATGGCAAAAGGCAAATAATTGTTCAACTTGCAGCTCTTCCAACCTTTCCATCATAACCGTTGACTTTCTCAGCAACCAAACATCTAAAATTATGCAGTCTTCGCTGATATCTATGGAAGACGTTTCTATATACCTCCTTGTCTCACCGGCACATAAACAAACATTCTCTCAGCGAACACCCTGTCAAGTTCTCTCTGGGTCTGTTATATCTCAGTAACATCAACTCTCTTTCACCTAAATTCCAAATGTCATACGCCCACATCGTCCTACATTTCCACCTCAGATTACAACAGGATTTTGATCAGATGAGCCAATATCCCGAGAAGTTACAAATGGAGTTTAATTCTCATAAATGCGAGTTGCTGCATTTTGGGAAGCAAATCTTAGTAGGATTTATTCACTTAATGGTAAGGTGCTAGAGAGTGTTGCTGAACAAAGAGACTTTGGAGTGCAGGTTCATAGCTCCATGAAAGTGGATTCTCGGGTAGATAGAGTAGGGAGGAATGCGTTTGTTATGCTTTCATTTATTGGTCAGAGTATTGAGTATAAGAGTTGGGAGGTCATGTTGCAGCTAAAAAGGACATTTGATTCAATTGGAAATTTTCGTGGATCCTCAATCGACCTGGTAAACTTTCACCCAAACTAATTACTCTCTTTTGTTTTGTTTTACTTCATTACGGTTAACAGTGTAACGATCTTCGTCTTGCTTTGTAAAAAATGTGGATTGTCTCCATGTGTCAGTCGTGACCTGTCAGCTATGGCATCGGCGGATCTACTGGTCATTATCTTTGATTTGGTATTGAGGCACATTCCGATTGTTTATAGAGAACAGTTTTACTCCCTGCTTTACATCCGTGTCTGTAATATCCATGCCATCCTGCTTTATGCAGCCACTGACTGTTCAGTCTGGTTCACAGTCACGCTCACCATTGATCGATTTGTCGCCATTTGCTGCCAGAAGCTGAAATGCAAATATTGCAGTGAACAAACGGCAGCTGTGGTGCTGGGGCACAGTAACTGCGCTCAGCTGCTGCAAGAACATTTTTTGGTATTATATGTTCTCAGGTCGATATACTCTGATTAACGTTCCCTGGTTTTGTTTTCTCCAAAATAATGTTTATTACTCACCTGTTTGGGTCATGATTGAGTTCCTCCACCAGATTGTAACACCAACCCTTCCATTTAACTTGATTCTTCTGCTCAATATGTTTACTGTCGGATACATATTATTGACCAGCAGAGTCCGCAGGAGACTCTGGTCCAGAAGAACTGAACAGACTCACAAAGACACTGAAATGGAAAGCCGAAGAAAATCCATCGTGTTACTTTTTGTCATCTTGGGCAATTTCATCTTGCTACGGTCAACGGCAATGTTGTATTCAATATGGATACGGTTGTACAGTTTTAGATATCGTTCTCTCTACCTCCAAGGCTTTGTCATGGAATTGGGCTTCATGTTGCAGCTCCTTGGCTGCTGCACAAACACTGCAATTTATGCTGTAGTTCAGAAGAATTTCAGACAGCAGCTTTGTGATGTACTGAAATATCCTTTCGCTCAAATTAATCGGTCTATAAAATTTACCAAATAATAAATAAATTCAAGATCATTGCATTTCAGTTCATAATTCAGCTGTTACGCACACTGACCACTTGAAAAACAATTGATAGTAGTGCAAGAATATTCGCCACGAGTAGAGGATACAAGGGCACGCTTAATACTCTCTTCAAATGACATCATTCTAAGTAATGCATGCATAATTTAATAAAATATATAAAATTCAAAATGTGAGAATTCAATGTGATTTTTTTTAAAAAAACGAAATCGTTCTAAATTGGCAGATGAGTAATGGTTTTGTCTTTGAGGTTGGGGAACGGAGTTCGAGGAAGACAGACTCCGTCCAAATATGCTCATTCTGGAAAAAGATAGATTAGATTAGATTCCTTACTGTGGAAACAGGCCCTTCGGCCCAACAAGTCCACACCGACCCTCCGAAGGCCAGCCCAACCCGACCTATTCCCCTATACCTAACACTATGGGCAATTTGGAATGGCCAATTCACCTAACCTGCACATCTTTGGAGTGTGGGAGGAAACCGGAGGACACCCACGCAGATGCGGGGAGAACAGACAGTTACCCAAGGCGGGAATTGAACCCCAGTCCCTGGTACTGTGAGGTAGCAGTGATAACCACTGAGCTAACGTGCCGCCCTGGCCCGACTGAGCTTAGGAGTCGGCTCTATGCTTTCGCCTCTAGTTATCCACACTCAAAGTTTGCCTCAGCGAAATTCATCTTGCTGCGTTGCTTTGTCTGCCCTCTTCCTGTTCACTTTTTATACACCTGCTGTCTACTTTCTCCCTTTAATGCCTTCAAATTTCTTTCACTTTCATTTCCTTCCGTCGCAATTTCATCTCTTCAACAGAAACTGAACCTCCCAACTTCTCGGCATCTCTCCGCATTCTCTCTTCTCCCTATACCTCTCTCAGTATTATGCCCTCTACCTTTCCATCCTTTCCTTCCACTCCTTTAGACCCTTCATCCAGTTCTATTCAATCCGTTATTTCCTCTTGCTAATTTTTAGTCTTTCCATCCTTCCATCATTAGCTCTCTATTTAATCTCTCTCACTTTTTTTGCTGTTTCTTTTTGATGTTTCAGTCCATCTATCATACTATCCCTTTCACTCCATTAAGTTTCCATTGTCCATCTATTATATTCCATAAGATTGGTTGGCCAGGAATACTCCGCCTTGGCTAACTGTCTTTCATATCACTGCACTGCAATTCCAACTAAATTGTCATTCATTCCAATCAGATACACAAATGCAAAAGATGTGCGTGCGTGTGCATGCATCTATGTGCAAAACACATATACATGCATACAAATGCATACATGTACGTACACGCTTATACGCAGAAGTATAAAGTTGTCTCCACAGATGCTGCATCAACTGTTCTTTGCTTCTGAAAAATCTTCTTTCCTTTTTAAATTGCTATCTGTGTCCCAGACATCATTGGCTTGGCCAACAATTTCATTCCTGTTGCAACTTGCTGCTGAGAAGGTGATATTGAACCGCCTATTAAAACTGCTGAATTTTACTGAACCACCGTTAATCTGTGTTTTGTATACAGGCAGGTTTTCTTTTTGAAACAAAAAACCGTTTAGCATGTTTGCCTTCATTGCTCAGCCCTTTGAGCACAGGAGTTGGGATACGATGATAAGTTTGTACAGGACATTCGTGAGTGTTCCTCTTCTTGAATACTGTTTCCAACGATGGTCGCTCAGTTACAGGATTGCTATTACCAAGATGGAGACGGTTATGGCGAGGTAATTGGTGATATTGTCCTTTGGGCGGGCTTATTTATATAGAAAGGCTAGATAGGTTTGTAATCGTCTTTTTTTCACTGGGCCATAAAAGGTTGAGAGGTGACCTGGTAGAATTATAAAATGATGAGACCAATAGATAGAATTTATGGTTATTTTCGTTTCCCTAATGTGAGAAATGTCAGTGCGAGGGGAGCCTCATTTTTGTCCTACTGGTGGATTCTTCATTGTCGCCATTTGGTGTCAGCGCAGCACTGACATCGGTTTTATGATTTTGAAAAGGAAAGATATGGTGGGGTAATGAGACTCCATGTCCTTTTGAATGCAATGGAGATTAATCCGACTGTACTGACAATTACCCAGGTGTATATTCCTCCAATTTAGAGCGATCTGATGTGATCTAAAACTTTTGCCGTTTTAGGCAGAGACACAGATATTTCTTGATTCTTCCTGAATTGAGACATTTGTTTTCACCAAGAGTGTGGTGGGGCTCTGGAATTGACTCCATTGGAGAATAGTTGAGGTGGAAAAGCTCACAGATTTTAAACAGATCTTGAAATGACTTGAAGTGTCATGGCATTTAATGCTATATGCCTGGGAATTTGGACTTGTATCAGCAGCATTGCACTACAGAGTTTATAAACCAAAGGAGTTTGTGCTGCAGTATGATTCTCGGAACTGATGGAACATATAAGAAGGGATAGATTTATTGATATTGAAAAGTACGAATTTAGATGCACTTTAAATGTCACAAATGTACCCGTCTCTACAAACTTTCTAGCAGCTCATACTTACCTCGCATTTCAAAACGGGTGAAAACATTTTCGACGATTTGATACTTTGAACCAATAAACCCCACATTATATTCCTCAATATCTTATCATAAATGAATCTCCATTCGTGTCCTATACCTTCGTTGCACAATTGCTATAACTGCCAACTTGTCTCTCAGTGATATACTTTGCTTCGAGAGTCATAGAGCCATAGAATCATAGAGATGTACAGCATGGAAACAGACCCTTCGGTCCAACTCGTCCATGCCGACCAGATATCCCAACACAATCTAGTCCCACCTGCCAGCACCCGGCCTATATCCCTCCAAAGCCTTCCTATTCATATACCCATCCAAGTGCCTCTTAAATGTTGCAATTGGACCAGCCTCCAACCACATCCTCTGGCAGCTCATTCCATACACGTACCACCCTCTGCGTGAAAAGGTTGCCCCTTAGGTCTCTTTTATATCTTTCCCCTCTCACCGTAAACCTATGCCCTCTAGTTCTGGACTCCCCAACCCCAGGGAAAAGACTTTGCCTCTTTATCCTATCCATGCCCTTCATAATTTTCTAAACCTCTATAAGGTCACCTCTCAACCTCGGACGCTACAGGGAAAACAGCCCCAGCCTGTTCAGCCTCTCTGTTCAAAGAACTCAGCGTAATTTCGGCAGCTCCTTCGTGTTAATGCCTGAATCGGGAAAATAGTTCATGTATATGGTTCTTCCCCGATCATGAACATTGGAAAACGTTGGTAAATTATTATTAGCGTCAGTGCATTCTGTTTTGTGATATTGAAAGCTGACGAATTTCTCTGTCATCCCATTTGGCGTGCTCTCAAACCCTTTTTCGATGCCTCTCAATAAAAGAAAACATTTATGAAGAACTGGGCCACTTGTTTTTAATGGCAGCACATGAGGTTAATTGTCAAAATTTTGTTTTCCATATACTACTTCGTCTAATATTTCAGATATGGTGTCTTGGAGAGGATGTTGTTTCCATATACCGAGTGTCCTTTGCACTATTTCAATCCCCAGTTATATCTGTTAGCCCAGCACTTGTATCATTTTTCAGGCTCTGCATCAACGTGTGTTGTTGAGACACTCGGAAACTCCTGCACCGTTCTATGGCATAGATTAATGTCTGAGACAAAACTTGTAACACATCCGTAAAACTCACGAATTAATCTCGCTCAGTTAGGTCTTACCTGACCACATTGCCAGCATCAATATACTCATCATCTTTGATTTGCAGTTGTAACTTTACAACGCAGCACAAGTGCGGTGAAGTGATTATTTTGAGGATGCCAACCAAATGAAATTCAGTTGGCAGTGAATGCATGACCATCAGCCAAACTTTCTAAAACATAGAACATAGAACATAGAACATAGAAGAACACAGCGCAGTACAGGCCCTTTGGCCCTCGATGTTGCGCCGATCCAAGCCCACCTAACCTATACTAACCCACTATCCTCCATATACCTATCCAATGCCCGCTTAAATGCCCATAAAGAGGGAGAGTCCACCACTGCTACTGGCAGGGCATTCCATGAACTTACGACTCGCTGAGTGAAGAACCTACCCCTAACTTCAGTCCTATATCTACCCCCCCTTAATTTAAAGCTATGCCCCCTTGTAATACCCGATTCCATACGCGGGAAAAGGTTCACACTGTTAATCCTATCTAACCCCCTAATCATCTTGTACACCTCAATCAAGTCACCCCTAAACCTTCTTTTCTCTAATGAAAACAGCCCCAAGTGTCTCTGTCTTTCCTCATACGATCTTCCTTCCATACCAGGCAACATCCTGGTAAACCTCCTCTGCACCCGTTCCAGTGCCTCCACATCCTTCCTATAGTATGGCGACCAAAACTGCACACAATATTCCAGATGCGGCCGCACCAGAGTCTTATACAACTGTATCATGACCTCAGGACTCCGGAACTCAATTCCTCTACCAATAAAAGCCAGTACGCCATATGCCTTCCTCACCGCACTATTTACCTGGGTGGCAACTTTCAGAGATCTGTGTACATGGACACCAAGATCCCTCTGCTCATCCACACTACCAAGTATCCGACCATTAGCCCAGTACCCCATCTTTTTGTTATTCTTCCCAAAGTGAAACACCTCACACTTAGGTACATTGAATTCCATTTGCCACCTTTCTGCCCAGCTATGCAGCTTCTCTATATCCTGCTGTAACCTGCCACATCCTTCCTCACTGTCAACAACTCCTCCGACTTTCGTATCATCCGCAAACTTGCTCACCCAACCTTCTAACCCCTCTTCCAGGTCATTTATAAAAATGACAAACAGCAATGGTCCCAAAACAGATCCTTGCGGAACACCGCTAGTGACGGCACTCCATGAAGAAACTTTGCCATCAACTACTATCCTCTGTCTTCTTCCATACAGCCAATTCCTAATCCAAACCTCCAACTCACCCTCAATGCCATATCTCCGTATTTTCTGCAGTAGCCTACCATGGGGAACCTTATCAAACACCTTACTAAAATCCATATATACCACATCTACCGCTTTCCCCTCATCAACCTCCTTCGTCACCTTTTCAAAGAATTCAATAAGGTTTGTGAGGCACGACCTGCCCTTCACAAAACCATGCTGACTATCCTTGATCACATTATTCCTATCCAGATGTGCATAAATCCTATCCCTTACAATTCTCTCTAAGACTTTGCCCACAACAGAAGTGAGACTCACCGGCCTATAGTTACTAGGGTTATCCCTACTCCCCTTTTTGAACAAGGGAACCACATTTGCTATCCTCCAGTCTTCTGGCACTACTCCTGTAGACAAAGAGGACATAAAAATCAAGGCCAATGGCTCTGCAATCTCCTCCCTTGCTTCCCAGAGAATCCGAGGATAAATGCCATCAGGCCCAGGGGACTTATCTATTTTCACCTTTTCCAGGATTTCCAAAACCTCTTCTCTACATACCTCAAAGCCATCCATTCTACTTATTTGTGACTCAGTATTCACATCGACGACAATGCCCTGTTCCTGAGTAAATACTGAAGAAAAGTATTCATTCAGTGTCTCCCCAATCTCTTCGGCCTCCACACGCAACTTCCCACTACTATCCTTGACTGGACCTATTCCTACCCTAGTCATTCTTTTATTCCTAACATACCTATAGAAAGCCTTAGGGTTTTCCCTAATCCTACCGACTAAGGACCTTTCATGTCCCCTCCTTGCTGCTCTTAGCTCTCTCTTCAGGTCCTTCCTGGCTACCCTATAACTCTCAATCGCCCCAATTGAACCTTCACGTCTCATCTTGAGATAGGCCTCCTTCTTCCATTTCACAAGGGATTCCAATTCCTTATTAAACCACGGCTCCCTCGCACGACCCTTTCCTCCCTGCCTGACAGGTACATAATTATCAAGGACACTCAATAGTTGCTCCTTGAACAAGCTCCACATATCATTTACACACTTGCCTTGGAGTCTACTTTTCCAAGCCACACATCCTAAGTCATGCCTCACCGCATCATAATTTCCCTGACCCCAGCTATAACTCTTGCCCTGTAGTACACACTTATCCCTCTCCATCACGAGAGTAAAAATCACCGAATTATGGTCACTATCCCCAAAGTGCTCACCTACCTCTAATTCTAACACCTGGCCTGGTTAGTTACCCAGAACCAAATCCAGTATGGCCTCACCTCTTGTTGGCCTGTCTACATATTGTGTCAGGAAACTCTCCTGCACACATTGAACAAACACTGACCCATCCAACGAACTTGAGCTATAGCTTTCCCAATCAATATCAGGAAAGTTAAAGTCCCCCATAACAACCACCCTATTACTGTCACTCATCTCCTGAATCACCTTCCCTATCCTTTCTTCAATGATTCTAGGACTATTAGGAGGCCTGTAAAAGACTCCTAACAGGGTGACCTCACCTTTCCTATTCCTAACCTCAGCCCAAACTACCTCAGATGGCAAGTCCTCATCCAACGTCCTTTCCACCACTGTAATACTATCTTTGACAAGCAATGCCACACCTCCCCCTCTTTTACCCCCACCTCTGACCCTACTAAAACATTTAAATCCTGGAACCCGCAACAGCCAATCCTGTCCCTGTTCTAGTCATATCTCCGTAATAGCCACAACATCGAAGTCCCAGGTACCAACCCACGCTGCAAGTTCACCTACCTTATTTCGTATACTTCTTGCATTGATGTATACACACTTCAAGCCACTTTCCTGTTTACAGGCACCCTCCTTTGAAATTGATGCCATGTTCCTAACCTCCCTACACTCCAGGCCCTGCACCCTGAAGCTACAATCTGGGTTCCCATGCCCCTGCAGAGTTAGTTTAAACCCCCCCAAGAGCACTAGCAAACCTCCCCCCAAGGATACTGGTGCCCCTCAGGTTCAGGTGCAGACCATCCTGTTTATCGAGGTCCCACCGTCCCCAGAAAGAACCCCAGTTATCCAAAAACCGGAATCCCTCCCTCCTGCACCATCCCTGTAGCCACGCATTTAAGTGTTCTCTTTCCCTATTCCTCGAATCTCTATCACGTGGCACGGGTAACAAACCAGAGACAACAACTCTGTTCGTTCTAACTCTGAGCTTCCAACCTAGCTCCCTGAAAGCCTGTCTAACATCCTCGGCACTCCTCCTACCTATGTCGTTGGTGCCAATATGGACCACGACTTCGGGCTGCTCCCCCTCCCCCTCCAGGACCCGGAAAACACGATCAGAGACATCACGTACCCTTGCACCTGGGAGGCAACATACCAAACGTGAGTCTCTCTCGTTCCCACAAAACCGCCTATCTGTGCCCCGAACTATCGAGTCCCCAATTACTACTGCTCTGCTCTTCTTCACCCTTCCCTTCTGAGTAACGGGGACAGGCTCCGTGCCAGAGACCTGAGCCTCTCCTTCACGCCTCTCCTTCGCGCTTTTAAAGGGGGAAAAATCCTACCCAGGTAAGCTTACACTAACTGCTTCCGGGTCTCGGCTGCCCCTCTGGTCGTCGTCACTTCCCCCTGGTGCTCCCGCTCTTTCTGTGAAGAGATAGTGAAAGAGAAAAACAAAACACCGCTGCCCGCTACCGGTAAGTACTTTTAAAACCAAACGGTCTTACCTTCGCTGCTGCTCGCACTGGAAAATGGCTAATGGCTGGGAATGACTACCAGCCAGTGAATCAGATCTGGATAATCATTATCGGCTTATAAAGGCTGGCAAGGGTCCACAATAATTCATGCCATTCAGCCTGCCTCAACCCCCTGCACTTTGATTACCAATGGAGCATGTACACAGAATTCACCATTTCCTTCGCACTGAACTTGGCTTTGGGACATTTCAGCAGCAAGACCCCGAATCATTGATTATAACTCCACCTCTACATCATGATCCCCTCCAGACTAATCTCTAAAATACGAGACCAAATTCTTTGTTCTGGCATCTGTAGCTGTATCGTCAGCTTCCTGTTGCACAGACAACAATCAATGAAGATAGTCAACTGTACTTCCTGTGCGATAATTGTCAACAGTGGGGGTGGCAAGGTGGCGCAATGATTACCATTGCTGGTTCACAGTGCCATGGATTGGGGTTCGCTTACTACCTCGGGCGACTTCTATATGGAGTTTGCACATTCTCCCCGTGTCTGAGTGGATTTCCTCTGGGGGCTCCAGTTTCCTTGCACAATACAAAGATATGCAGTATAGGTGAATTGACCACGCTGAAGTACCCATTGTGTTCAAGGATGTATACATTACGTGCATTAGTCTGGGGTAAATATCAAGAATTATGGTCTTAGGGCTGAGTGGCTTACTCTTTGGCAGGTTGGTGTGGACTTGTTGCTTAATAGTTTCTGTTTCCACACAGTAGAGATTCCATCAATACATATCCGTTCTCACGGATGCATTCGCCGCCCCCTACTGCAATATTTGAATTTCCACGACCGTGCAGGCAAATTGCGAACGACCACCATTTAACATGTTGTTGATGACATCAAAGATATTAGTCCATGATAGTTAGAATACAGAAAGGCGATAATGGCTGAGCGTCGTGGTGCACTTATAACCTTGCTCTGAATGACAACAAAACAAAATAACTGATCATTTACTTCATGAAGAAGGATTTTGGGTTGGGTGGGAGGAACATGTCTCCATCTAAATTAATGGAACTGACGTTGAGAGGTTGGAGATCGTCAAGTTCCGCGGAGTGATGATAATCAACATCCTGTCTTGGACCTCTCACATAGTTGTGATGCTCAGGAAGGCATAACTCGCCTTCTTCTACCTCTGGTGGCTTCGGAAATTCGGCATGTCCAAGGACCCTCACCCACGTTTACAGGTTCAGAATACAAAACATACTGTCGAACTGCAGAGTGGCCGGATCCGAAAACTGCTCGAACCATGTAAGCAAGAACCCACCTCAGCTTGTGTGTACAGTCCAGCCACTACAGAAGCCAACATTCCATCCACGGACATGATTCACACTTCGTGTTGCGACGGAAAGGTTGCCAACATCATCAATCAACCATGCCAAGCAGGTAATCCTCTCCTCCAACCTCTTCCACCATGCAGAAAATATAGAAGCTTGAAATAAACACACCGATAGTTTCGAGAACAACCTTTTCCCAGCTGCCATATGAATGCTGAAAGGAGTCCGTAATTATGTTCAAATTATGTTGATCATATTGAACTTGTTTTGCACACCTCTTGTGCAATGTAACCTGTGAGTTTCACTCTGCCTCAGCACCCGAGGATCCATCTGTCCTTGTTTGTTCTGGTCTGTACTGCTCACAAAAAAAAGTTTCACTTTACTTTGATACACTTGACTACAAGAAATCAAAATGCACTGACACATTTTGGCCTTCCATATCACACCTGAGGGAATGAGGGATTTTCTCACTGATGTTTTCACGTGCAAACATCGATAAATTAACATTACCTGATCAGGAACGCAATGTGTCTCTTTGTTTTCTCCTTTTTTGGTTTGGGAGTCTCTGTTTTCCATATTTGAAACCATTGTATCTCTATTACTAAAATGATTATACATCAAAAATATTTGACAGTGCACTTAAATTCTGTGTGGATTTCATTCATTTCGATGTTGTGTATCGAATACGACTTTTCGAATGAAGCTAAAACAGTAACCTTAAAGGGTTCAGTGCCCAGACGTTTTTCAATCGCATTCTCTAACAGGCTGACGACTGAACATTTGCAACATCCTGAGCTAAATAGAAAAAAATGACAACACCAATATGATAGAATTTTATCCCCCTTCAGTCCATGTTTGCTGATCTCAGTCTCTGAGACCTAGTTCAAGATGTTCCTCCCAAGGAAAAACGAATGCCCAGAAACAATATTGGATATATTTCCAGGAATGTCACACACTTGAAACAGAGCTGTTTTTCTTTCCTGTATTCGCAGGCGTGTTCTTATTCATTCCTCATCGGTAAATACTCTCATTTTGACTTCCAACAATTGTGACAATATTATGCCTTCCAGAGATGAGTTTGGTTCTGTTTGTGTTGCAGAAGCATATTCTGTCAGCGGTGGTGAACTTTCTTGTCCTTCAGGCAAGCATACTTAAACAGTTTTGCGTTCTCAAAGGGTGATTTTTAATGTAAGACAGAAGATTCATGTGTTTGGGTCAGGTTCACACAGATCCAACGGGACTTTGCAATTACTTTCAGTGAGTTGGTGATTTTAGCTCGCTGTTGGAGCTGAATCCTGGAGTTCCCTGTCACTGGGGATACTTTATCTTTAACTTCATGAAGGCCAGATTGCTTTTTGTAATTTGCCTCTAACAAGGGTGTGTTATGGAATGCGTCATACAATGCAACAATAGATGGTGTACGAAAATATGATATATTATCTTGTCATGAAATTTAATATAACACAGGAACAGATCCTTGAGCGCATAAAGTCTGCACTGACACATTTTACCCTTCCAATGAAAGATGTTTTCACTTTCCTCTAATTTCTTGTTATTCATGTGATCGTCCATGTTAATGTTTCTTGAATGTTCCTATTGTGTCTGCTTCTAACATTACCTTTGGCAGCCCGTTCCAAATATTATCCACTTTTAGAGTAAAAAAACTTGCACCATATCTTTTAAAGCTGTCCCACCCGCACAAACGTTAAACCTGTGTCTCCTACAATTTACACATCCACGATGGGTACCAACCTCATGCTATCACTCCGCCCACGCAGTTCAGAATCTTTTAAAGATCTATCCGGTAATTCTTCCCCATTCGTCATTCTAAAGAAAGCAACCCCGGTCTATCCAACTGTATTTCTTAGGTGAAATCCCATAACAGAAAAACTCAACATTCCGGTAAGCCTTTCTCTTCGCTGTCCAAAACATTCATAACCATCTGGTAATGTGGTAACCGGAAGTGTACGCAATATTCCAAGTATGGCCAAACTATAATTCCATACAACTGCAGCAGAGTTGGTCGGCCTTATGTTCAATGCCACTGCCAGTGAAGGCAAGCGTGCTGTGGCTCTTTTTAATTGCCTTATCAACCTGTGCTACCACCTTTTGCTATCCGTGAAACTGCACACACAGATCACTCTGCCGATCAATAATCCTGAGGGTTCTGCCATTCCATACGTAATTTCCACCTATCCTTGGACTTTGAAATGCAGCACTTCAACTTTTGTACTAATAAGTCATGACCTAATTTCGCAAAGGCTTTGCTGAAGTCTATGTCGACAACATGAATAGCATTTGCCTCATCAATCGTTTTGGTGGACTGCTCAACATACTGTACCCATTATTGAGGCATGATTTCCCAGTTCAAATCCGTGCTCTGTCTCGGTAATAGGTTCATTTGCTTCTAAATGCAAGAGATCTTGTCCCTCAGAATCAGTTCCAATAATATTTCTATCACCTGTAATTTTGTTAATTCTTCCACTAACCTTCTGAAATAATGGAACAACAATTGACATTGTCCAGTTTGCCTGGACTTAACCTACGGTCAAAAAGCATACAAAGAGGACTCTGAATGCGCCAGGAATTTGCTCTCTTGCCTTCCAGAATTTTCGGGAATAGCTCCCATCAGGACCAATGCTCTTTTAAGATGTACATCATCGCTTCCATTTCAAGCAAAATTTGACTATGAAATTCGATACACAATTCCCTGAGATTATCCTCCCCTAAATCCATCTCTCTGATGAATCGCAACACAAAGTCTATGTTCAGGACCTCACCTACCTCTTCTGGTTCCATACTTATGTTCCCTCCTTCCACATTGAGTGGGCCAATGCGTTCCAAAGCCACCCTCTGCTTGTTGTACATGTTATATAAATAAAGGGCTTCATCAACTCCAATTCTCCTGGACATTCCATATGATATATTTTCGTTTTTACCCAAGTTCTTAACGGCCCAAGTCATAGTGTCATGGAGACAGAGAGATGTGCACCATGGAAACAGACATTTCACTCCAACTCGTCAATGTCGACCAGACATCCTAAGGTAGTCGACTCGCATTTGCCGGTATTTTGCACACACCTCTCTGAACCCTTCCTATACTTGAACCCATCCAGACAGTTTTTAATGTTGTAATTGTACCAGCTTCCACACCTGCCCTGGCAGATTATTGCAAATATATGAAAATCCTCGGCGAGAAAACATTGTTCCTCATGTCTTTTTTAAAATCTTTTCCCATCGCACTGAACCTATGCCCTCGAGTTCTGGACTCCGTCCCCCCAACTCCAGTGAAAACATGGTCTATTACGACTATCCATGACCCTCATGATTTTATGAATCTGTTCAGGTCACCCTTCGCATTTGTTGCTGCAGGGAAAATCGCCACAACCTATTCTACCTCTCCCCATAGCTGAAACCTTCCAACCCTGGCACCATACTTATAAATCTTTTCTCATCGTTTTGAGTTTTCGCAACATCATTTTTAAAAATTAGAACAGAATTGTAAGCAATATTCCAAAAATAGTTTAACCAATGCCCTGTAAAGCCGCATTATGACATTCCAAATTCCTCATCCAACGTTCACGTAATTTGCCATACCTGTCCTTCATTCTCGCAGGGGTGTGCCTCTGTTGAAGTCTTACAACTGCCTTTTTAAACCCTCTCACATGTCCACTGAGAATTTAATCTCAAAAAGCCATCTGCAATGAAAATGTTCCAGTTCTCCCCTAACTTTGCTGTGTTTGCCTGCCCTTGATCTTCTCCCAAAGACTGCAAATATCCCTTTCCAAGATTACCTCAAAAATAATGTATTATGATCACGATTCTCGAAATTCTCTCTCATTGAAATTTCACTCACCTGGTCGAGCTCACTTCACTAATCTAATTCCAGTAGAAACGCATCCCTTGTTGGAAGTGTACATCCCGTGTCAACAAACCCTCTTGAATTGTCCTGACAAATTCTGCCTTATCCAACGCCATGGAAAGCAGAGTCCCAACCAGTGCAGGGGAAGATAAAATCACGAAGCACAACAACCCGCACTGCACTAAACATATCACCATTAGACACTGAAAACAAAGATCTATAAACGGATAAAAGGAAAAATTAATGGTGAAACAGACTAAACATTTTGTTTTTGCTCAATGCAAGGAATGGATAACATTACAAACAGGTGTATTGAGAAAGAAATATGACGGGAAATAACAGTAAGTAATCTGTGACAGTATGACATCTGTGATAGCAAATTGATCTGCCATTGACACAGTCAGCAAGTAACGAGAGGTACAAGTTGAAATGCCGATATTTCCATGGGACAGGATGAAAATTGCCACTAAACTTACTGCAGGTGAAACAGAATAACAAAAGAAATGTGTGTTAAACTATTCAACGAGAAATGTTTCAACACTTTAAATTGACTTTAGTTAATTAGAGTTGAAGAATTCAAAAATCTCCGAAGGAGAGGAATACACAGAAATCATGAATTAACAAAATAAATTAATTTCAAATGGTGATTTTGTTATGTGCACGTCCAGGATGGTGAAAGCTCACTGATCTGTCATCGATGGCATGGTTGGCCAAACAATGCGCTGAGGATAGCTTGGTCAAACTAGGCAGAGATGGTGCACTGACATGAAAAGAATTTTAAATGGACAATTACAGAGCAACTCCAAATTCATGACAAATTAAGTCACTCATTTTTTGGAACATTCTTGAACAATTGAGTCAGTGCCGAGATCTTGCGATCCTGTACAACGGAAAAAATTACTTATTCGATTTGATTGATCTTTAAAATGAGTGGAAATAAGCAATATAATGGTTAAAGTTAATTGTGACTTACTTAAGCCTGATGAGTTGCATCAAAATAATGCGAGATATTTGAAGAACGGGCTAATAGTTGATATATAACATAGCTTAGTGAAATGTGAATGAATTGCATGCAAACACCTTGACAGAAGCTGGGGAATTCTGTTCTGCAAGTAATGGTGACGCGTATATTTTCCTTCACAATTCCCTTAAACAGTGAAGTTAAAAAGCAGAAGCATTTTTTGACAAGATATGGAGATATATGAAAAGAAATTATGCCAAATTCAAAGGGAAAATTGAACAGTGTGTCTGAATATATGCCGTAATTTCAAAAGAAGCGTTTGAAAAAGCGGCTAAATTTGAATTCAAATTAATCAGTTAAGTGTTACAATGATCGAAAGATCGAAATCCACTTTGGGATTTACATACATGTGAATAACAATAAGTAACATAACATTTAGATTGCATAGAACATCCATTGTTACATTGTAATGGAAACCACATACGCGATTCCCAAGAAAAAAAAATCACCCACGTGTTTACTTCGAATTCATCTGCAGTTCCCTTTAACTATATTAGTAAAACACTTTAAGTATATTTGTAGCAAGACAAATCCAATTATTCATCTTTCTCGAAGGTAATAATTTATTTTATTTCACCCTAACTTCCAAAACTGTGTCATTCATTACTTTATGCAATTGTGATTAAAATGTCCTCTTTGCTCTTATTGTTTCAAAATTCCCTCAGGATAATATACGTTTCAATTAAACGCTTTAATGGCATATATCTTTCCATCAGGTCGCATCTAACTACAGCATGAAAGAAGCTTCCAAAGTAGGCAGTCTCCTCATTCCAGGTGTTAGTCTGTGACAACGTGTTAAGCTGTCTTCAGTATATTCATTCTTTGCTTGAATGAAGTGAACAGTCTGAGTAGAGTACTCCCGATGAATTTCAGCAATGCTCATTGTAACTGTATATTTATTTATTATTTCAATACATGATGAGTCACAAATCACTGGTGTAACGCTGGAATTCGAGCTCTCTTACTTTTAGCGTCATATTACGAATTACAGATTTTATATCATATAAAAAGCTCCACAAGTGGATTGATTTTCAGACTCAGGTTGGTCGAACCTACCAATAATCTTTCCCTGGCGAAAAGGAGTCATTTTTCTTTTGGTGGGTGCTCTGGGAAGATTAATGCCTGCTGCCCGACAGCACCCCACGGACAAATTGAGCTTTTGGCGACTCTCTGAGTGGAGATTACAAGTGCTGTCATGCGCGTCCATTGGTGTCTGGTCTCCGCCCACATTCAAAAGATTGGCAGATTGGTAAAGTTAAATTGTCCGTTAGAGTTCATGGATGTGCAAATGTATTTAGCCATTGGGATGGGCGGGATACTCTTTAGAGATTCAGTCTTAAAGGACCGACGATCTGTACTGTCGTGATGCTATGGATTGGATATCAGTTACAGGTAAATAAATATCAGTAGCCTGCATTTAAGGTAATGAATTAGCACTATAGCCATTTATAAGCTCCCGCTTTCACCGCAACCAAACGTATCAGGGTCAAACAGGTTTTCCTGTCCTGCTGTTACGGTGATCCATATGGCTATTCTGCTGGAAAACGGTGTTGATTCAGTCATCATATCGAACATGTTTGCACTGCTTTCTCAGAGAAACGTGGTTGTTGTATCACTCATAAAGTGTCCAAACCTCCTCCGTGAAAACATACATTTTGCAACAATTTGCCAACTTGTTTTCTTCCGATTTCTGGTGATTTTTGCAAATAGAACATGTAAAAGTTTTATCCAACTGAAGAAGAACTGCATTCTTCCATCGAATCGTGACTTCTATCCAGCTCAATCCCCGGGGAAACAAGTTCAGAGTTGATGGAAAGCAAAAAAGGTACTGATATATTATAACTTGTCACGAGTCCAGAAGCCAATGAAATCTTTGCTGCCGTTGAAAACAGTATATGTACATTCTTTCAGCCAAATCGTCTGCAACTCAAACTTCGTTTACTGCTTTCTCAAACTATTGCCAATGCATTTTCGGCGGGGCTGTCACTGTTGTTACTTTCGAAGTATACTATTTCAAGCACTGTCATTTAAGACAGCCCTTTATCTCTTACAAACACAGTTTTCAAACATGCGAAACATAGAAACAGACACGATCTATGCAGGTTATAATAAAACACCATTCCAGAATTATATGTTTTACCTGCATGTTAACCTTTCGGAATTAAATTTTAACCATTTCAATTAATGTGGAAGGTTGCTGGGAACTAGAAGAGAAGATGAGTAGACAATGAGATTGAAAATGGAGAGTGTAACCATCATAAAGTTGGCATTCCCGAGGAGAAGTGTAGGCAGAGAGCAGATGAACGCAAGAGAACTGGCGTTATGAAGTGCATTTACTTTATTGCAAGTAGGAGAGTGAATCAGGAAGATGCATTTAAGGTGTGGAGTAGTGCCTGGGTGTATGACGTTGTTGCGATCACAGAGACTTGGTGAAGGAAGAGCATGTTTCTCAACTAAATGTCCCAGGATATAGATGCTTCAGACAGGACAGTGGTGGAATAAAAAGGGAAGTTTGAGGAGTTGCATTGCTGGTCAGTGATGATATCACAGCTGTGCTAAAGGAGGACACCATGGAGGGCTTGAGCAGAGAGTCATTATAAGTTAACTGAGAAATAGTAAGCGTTCAGTTCCATTGTTGGGGCTGTACGACATGCCTCCCAAAAGTAAGCGTGAGGTAGAAGAACAAATGGGTGAACAAAAAATGGAAAGTTATAGAGGCAACTGTAAGGTGGTGATGGGAGATTTTAATTTTCCGAAAATTGACAGTGGTACATTTAGTGTCAGAGGTCTGAAAGAGGGAGAATTTGTGAGGAGCATCCAGGAAAGTCTTCTAGAGCAGGATGTCAATAGTCCGTCGAGGAAAGGGACCATATTGGACGTGGTGTTAGAGAGAGAGACAAATTCATGTGGTAGAAGTTGCAGTGTGGGATTTCTTTGGGAAAAATGTTCCCGATTCTGTAAATTTTAGAATACTCGTAGACAAAGATGAGAGTGGTCCTAAGGGACGAATGTTAAACTGGACCAAGGCCAATTGTATCAGAATTGGACTGGAGCTGGGAAATTTGAATTGGGAGCAGGTATTTGATTAGAAGTCCACATTTAATATGTGGGAGGCTTTCAAAGATAGTTTGAAGATAGTACAGAATAGGCGTGTACCTTTGAAAACAAGAGATTGGAAAGGCAACATACGTGGCCGATGGATGGCAGGGGAAATCGTGCAAACACTCAAGAGGTAAAGGGAAGCATACACATGCTCCAGGCAGCTAAGAATGGAACTGACCTTGGAGGAATATTGGGAGAGTAGGAGAAATCTTAAACGATAAATCAAGCGGCCTGAGAGGGTTCCTGAAATACCTTTAATGAGCAGAATTAAGGACATTCCCAAGGTCTTTTATTCGTATGTAAGAAGCAAGAGGGACTAGGGCAAGGTTTAGTCCACTAAAGGCTAATGAAGGAAGGTTGTCTGTCGAGCCTGAGAAAATGGGTGAAATTCTCAATGATTAATTTGCATCAGTGTTCACTGAGGAGTGGGACATGATGAATGTTGAGATTAGAGATCGAATTTTGCTTACTTTGGATCACGTTTTCATAAGGAGGGATGATGTGTTGTGTCGGCTAAACGATATTAAGCCGAAAAAATCCCCAGGGCCGGATGCGATCTATCCCAGATCGCTGAGGGAGTTGGGAGACGAAATGGCTGGAGCCCTGACAGATGCCTTTGTAGCATTCCTCAACACAGGTGAAGTACGACAGGACTGGAGGGTTGTTAATGCTGTCTCGCTGTACAAGAAGGGGACTAGGGACAACTACAGATCAGTGAGCCTGACGTCAGTGGTGTGAACGTTGCCGGAGAAGGTCATGAGGGACAAAATATTTTCTTTCCAATATTTGGAAAGAAAAGGGTTTATCAGTGAGAGGCAACATGTTCTTTTTTTGTGGAGGATATCGTGCCAAACCAACGTAATAGAGTTCTTTGAGGAAGTGACCAAGTTGGTAGATGAGGAAGGGTTGTTGATGTCATATTCATGGATTTAGAAAGTCGTTTGATAAGCTTCGACACAGTAAACTAATGGAGAAAGTGAAGTCACATAATGTGCAGACTGTTCTAGCTAGGTGGCGAAAACACTGGTAGGGCAACAGGTGACAAAGAGTAGTAGTTGAATGGAGTTTTTAGAAGTGGAGAAACGAGACCATTGGTGTTCCACAGGGTTCAGTGCTGGAGCCACTGCTGTGTGTGACACATATAAATGATCTGGAAGAGTGCATTATTGGCCTGATAAGTAAGTTTCCAGATGATATGAAGATTGGTAGAGTAGCAGAAAGCATAGCAATCTGTCGAGCAATAAAGGAAAATGTAAAAAGAGTGTTCAAAACGCATATGGTATACTTGCCCTCTTCAGGCAGGATATTGCGTAGCAGAGCTGTCAGGTCATTTTAAAATTGTGCAAAAAATTGGTTTAGCCGCATTTAAAATACTGTGTACAGTTCTGTTTCCCATATTATCACAAACTGTGGACGCTTTGGAAAGGGTACTGAGAAGGTTTACGAGGATGTTGTGTGGTATGGGAGGTTCTAGCTCCGAAGAGAGGTTGAACAGTTTAGGACTGTTTTCATTCGAGAAAAGGAGATTGAGGGGGGACCTGATTGAGGTCTACAAATCATGAAGGGTATCGGCAGGATGGATGGATATAAGCTTTTTCCCAAGGCGAAGGATTCAATGACATGAGGTCACGCGTTCAAGGTGAAAGGTGAAAGGTTTCAGGCAATACACGCGGTAAATACTTTATATGGGGGGGGGGGGGGTGTTAGACGCCTGGATCGCGTTGCCATCAGAGATATTAGAGGCAGGCACGGTAGATTCATGTAAGGTGAATTTGGTCAGATGCATGTGTAGGTGAGATGCAGAGGGATACAGATGCTGAGGAATTGAGCGATATATTTAGACTGTTAATTTGGATCCTCTCAGGATTAGAGGATAGGATGGCCTGTAGCTGGGCTGCAAATTTTCCTGGTTCTTTGTTGTTTTTCTTTTATTGAAACGTCACAATTGGAGACAGGCCCTTTGGCCCAAGTTGGTCCATGCTGATCAAAATGTCCATCCATGCTGAACCCATTATCATGCATTTGGCCCATATTCTTTTGCTGCTTTCCTTACAATTTATTGTCTAAATGCAAGTTAAGTGCTGTTAACGTATTCGCTTCAACCATTTTCGTTGGCAGCTCATTCCATATGAGGACCACCCTGTTAATAAAAAAGTTCCCCCTCAAGTTCCGTTTTATTCTTTCCCAGCTAATCTGAAACTGAGGCCGTCTTGTCCTCGATTCTCCAACCATAGGAAAAAAGACTGACTGCATTCATCATATTCCTGTGTCTCATGATCTTGTACCCGTTTGTAAGCTTCCCCCTCAGTCTCCAACGCTCAAAAGAAAAAAAAGAGAACTTCCTTGTCCAACCTTTCCCTATAATTCAGGCCATTAAGTCCAAGGAATTTCCTTGTCAGTATGTGCAATCTTTCTAGTTTAATATCATATTTGCAAGTTGACCAAAACCTGTTTAAATACTCCAAGTGTCATCTCACCAACGTCCTGTATAAGTACAATATAACTTCCCAACTTTTATACTGAATGCCCTGACTGATGACTTATCAGAGTTGTGCTGGAAAAGCACAGTAGGTCAGGCAGCATCCGAGGAGCAGGAAGGTCGACGTTTTGGGGTAAAGCATTCATCAGGAATACTTATTAGTTTGTTAATCTCTTCAATTACATAAAGTATGTGCAGTTCAGATCAAGTTTACTGTAACAACTTCCATCTTGCCACATTGAAATACATACAAAATTAAACTCTACATTTGCTGTTTTTGGCCAACCAATCAACACGCATAACAAAATTTGAGCACTTACAACGTCAGTATTTAATGTAGAAATAAATTATAAAGCCAAGCATGTTTTATGAAGTGCCTTCTGGAACTCATAGTTCACTCCAGCCACTTGGTCATTATCACAACGAAATTGTCACCATCACAATGAACTTATATAGATTGGTGAAATTTACTTTCCACGTGAGAAAATCCTGTTGGTGCTGTCGAACCAACGGCATTGCAATGTCCCACGTCCTCTCTCACTTGTTGAATGAATGAGTAACATTTGCTTTCTCCTCATAAAATGGGACCGTCCCATACCCAAATGTATTTTGGAAGATACAAAATAAAACACACCGATCCGACAGACAATGTCTCCCTGCTTTGAAGTGGTGCTTCGGACTTTTCTCAAATCCTCAATGCTTTAGTTTCTTGTTTCATTGTTGTTTCTTCGATTACATGTCTATCCCTTATGGGGAAGACTGATTCAAAGTATCAATTCAATTCATTACCTTTTCCATATTTGAATTATTACCTCTCGATTTTCACACCATGATGGGCCAATGCTCAGTTTGTTAAATCTTTGCTTCTTTCAAAATGTTTGAATAGAATATCTCATTATCTACTGATAATCATTGAGTATTTTCACTTCTGCAGTCATATTCGATGTTTTCTTTTTTATTTGTATGTTTTGTCCACTCTTCCGACCTGAGTCAATTTGTGCACAATTGCATGCATTTTTCTTTATTTTCCTTTTTGTTTCTTGTCTGGTTAATTATGGATCACTTGGACTTTTCTTAATCGTTGGAATTCATGACTCAGATTTGCCATTGTTTGGACAATCATTATGCAGGCATTGATAGGAGCAAGACGTGAGAAGACTTGAGCAGAGCGTTCATCATAGCACACTTCGAAGCAATGCAGCATTCTTGCGATGCTGTTGTAGGATTCCAATGCTCGGCTGACCGGACTCACTTCGTGGTTGTTCATGTGATGTGTGATAACATCTTTAAACAGACTGATCCGAAAATATTGAACTATCTGTGAATACCCTGCTCAGGAAGTTGAATTCCCCACTGAACAGGAGATCCAAGCCCGCAATCTTCTGCAGTCTGCAACTAACTTAGATTACTTTCATAAAGTGCAGAAATAAAAGACCTGCTCAGGTAAATTTAAACTGTTAGGACATAATCTAACTCCAGGATAACTCCTCGATTGCGTCACTGCATACATAATTCAAATTCCGTCAGGTGCCTTACATCTCCGAGACATGGAAACGCTTTCCCTTGTTTCCACTTGACACAGTCCCGGCCCAGTTGCATACCTCAATGTACAAACCCCAATATCCCACGCTGTGTTCTTCATGTGATCATCGGACAGGTGGAAGTGGCATAATGCTATCTTATCTCAGCCTTTCATCCAAAGGCGAATGTCAACACGATAACACCACAATCACAACTGATATTTGTCTATCAATAAATTCTGAGCAGCCTTCTTTGTTGCAACTGCAGAGGTAAAAACATAGAGAAAATGTATTTCACTCAGTATAATTAAACAGTACAAAATTTTCATCTCTGCAATTTCTCTCACATTTGAAACATGCAGAGGCACTTGCATTGGTTGTGATGACCTAAACTTTTCTTTGGAAATAGAACTGTTTAATTGCCGTTAACAATCTACATTCGAGAATATGGTTCAGTAACAGATGTTTCAAATAAAGTGTGTCTTCTGTCCCAGGTGTATATTACTGCTTCGTGATCTATTAAGTGCATTGTTGAAGGCAGTGATTTCTGATTCCTGTACGCCATTTACATTAACTAGCTGGCCCTGCACATGTTAGTGATAGCCAGTTAGTGTAACTTGACCACCAGTAATCCTGTCGCAATATCTACGATCAGAGTGCTGCTTACACTGAGGGATGCTTCAACTGTGTACGGAATTTTAGGAAAAGTAGTAGCTTAATAATTCAGCCAGTGAGCTGTAAACAAATGTTCGTTTTTGACGGCACACCAACAAACATAAAAAAATCACGACATTTTTCTCGACAAGACAATGCCATTCTTTAGATTGCTCCATAACGGTAAGTAATAGCACAGGATGCAATCATATCCATCACAGATTTGTTAAGACGCAAAAGACGTACCCCCCATGCTTTTGAATAATAACATCCTAGAAAAGTTCGCCTTGCTGTGTGAGTGAGTGAAAGAAAACGCCCGAATTCCACTTTTCACAGAAAAAAGTTCGTATTTTCTAACTCTAACAGTGAACAATAAACAAAATGTATTAACAAAGCTAAGCACCTTTTTAAAAAATAATTACTACCTGAACCCAATTGTATTCAACTGCCTCTCCAATAGCACAATTATGAGCCATTGTTTCTACTTGATCTCTTTAAGTCTATGCAGTCTCGTATGCCCTCTTGCTGTCAGTCTTCTGAATCTGTTGCTTCCGAATGTCATTTTGAATCTGCAGTCTTCACCATGTGTCGTCTTCTGATTTTTTGAAAACATTTTCTTTACTGGAAAAGTGTCCTTTGATAGATAGTGCATCCTGAGAGAACTTGTTTCCAGAGCCCTTTCCAGATGTTTTCTCATATTCGATGGTAATTTCACTGACCAATTTTCAAAGTGTCCTTAGTTCTTTATCCAGAATTCACCTGAAATTCTTATATTAAGATTGGTTTCAGGCTGTCAACGTCATCATATTCTCTGTTTGATTGACTTTAAAAGGTTGAGAGTTTGTTTTAAATGGATTGTTCAGATTTAAATTCTGGTGAAAGCAGCAACCAAAACTCAGGTACTCATTCATCAGCCAAGGTTGCAACAGCCTATCTCTTAACTGTTATGTAAACTAGCAGTGTTTGCTGTAATATAAGCTCAGAAAATGGTCTTAGAGTGACCATTTACTCGTCCGACTACGACCCAGAATGCAAAACAAGCATCACTTCTCATGCAACTTTACAGAAGGTTGATTGTTGATAACGCACTTGCCAGTTAAGCCAATAACAGCAAGTGTATGATAATAAATTTTAAAGAGACTGCTGATTTGAAAATGCATTTCTATCTAAAATTTCTCTTTTTGATGGAGGCAAAACTCACTATATTAACCGCTGAGTCAGTAGAATCTCAGAGCTTTCAAGTTATATGCTGCTGGATCCCGATAACATGTTGCAGCAGGTGACAACGTGAATGCGAAGCATGTCATGACAATCAATTCCTGTTGTGGTGCCACATACTAAGTAACCAGTTTCAGTTGCAGAATTCTGATTACAACAATTAAATCATTTGCATTCATTGAAATACAATTTCCCAACCTGTGTATAATGAATTCAGCACCAATGCATGAACCCTTAAGTCTCATGCTGCTTCAGCAGCATCCTTATGAGAATATCATCATTCAGTCATCACTATAGGAATATTGAACTCTCTAGTTGCTTGTTTCTTTTCCTTGGCCGGGAATTAGTTTTTTTTATTCACAAATTATAGTTATCCTCTAAATATTTACAGAATACTTGTGATTCATTTTAAAACTGTGTATTTCAAGAGCCACGACTAATAAAAAATGACTTGCAGTGCTTTGTACAGTCGGGAAAATGAAGTGGGACAAATTTACAAGGGCTGTCAGTGACTGTAAAGGCACAATGGGGCAACGGATCGAACAATTTGTTCAGGAAATTTTCCTACAAAACGCCTAGAAATGTACACTTCTGGAAGAGTGTCTTGGAAATGAGTTAGAGAAAATACTCTTCAGGATGATGGTGGGTAAAAGAAAAATATAAAATGTGAAGTGCTAATAATGAAGTGCAAGAAAATCAATTTCTTTTGCATCAGAAATGGAACTCTGCTGCTGGAATGTTACTGACGTCCATGTGAAAAGTTTTAACTCGGCATTTTGCTCATTTAATAATAGAGATGGTGAACGTCCACTCAAAGTATATCTACTGAAAACCGTAAAATAGAACAAACAAATGCTGAACTCGATGGATGATGATGGACAGAAAAACATAGATTAAAACATGTCACTAAGACAGATCTTAAGGAGCAAACTCAAAGTTTATTAC
Source organism: Chiloscyllium plagiosum (assembly GCF_037043375.1). Classification (NCBI taxonomy): domain Eukaryota; kingdom Metazoa; phylum Chordata; class Chondrichthyes; order Orectolobiformes; family Hemiscylliidae; genus Chiloscyllium; species Chiloscyllium plagiosum. The sequence goes on from NW_028270175.1 coordinate 84,850,326, forward strand.
TTTGATGAAGTCTCCGACATGGATGACCTTTCTACCATTGCTCTGAATGGGAAACAATGTTCAATTCTTTTTTTTTCTTGGCCAGCACATGACAGCTCGAGCTTTATGATTTCATTCGGCAATATAACGCAGGCACCGTACTTCATTTGGATTGATAAGCAAAGTGTAAACCAATTTTAATCTGTTTGTTAAGCCATCACTTGTAGTGTTGTCACGCTAAAGTTCGACGTGCCTCACATGGTGACGGGGAATTAAAAATTGAATAAGTATCGAACGTGTAATTCAGTCACTGGGCAAAGTCCCCTGATTGTCTGACCTCGATCTGGACTGTAGAACCTTGTTTTGTGTACTCATAAAATGACTGCTTGATCTGACTGGGCCGTTCACTACTTGTTTGAGCTGCACTCTAATCTTGGTTTGGACCACGTCATAAACAACGCATTTGTGCAGCAATTAAGATTCCCGTACAAAATTCTGAGGTTTTCAAATATAAGATCAGAAATAATGTAATCCTTACGATTGTTCCCATGCCATACATCTCTATGACTATGACTCTATGCTATTATATATAACAAAAAATACAAAATGAGGAAACATCACAGAAGCGCTTTACAGGAGGCCCCCAAGCACTGAGGATGTCACCTCGACAGGGGATGAAACGTCCGCAACACAAATTCCCAGCTCGGTGAAAAGAACCACAACAACGAGCAGCCGAGCTACAAATCTTCTCACAAACTTTGAAAATACAAAATTCACAGATCAAAGGAGGATGAAGGGCAGCACGGTTCTGCAGTGGGTCGCACTGCTCCCTCACAGGACAAGTGACGCGAAATCCATTCCGCCGTCGCGCGACAGTTTGCCTGAAGTTTTACCTGCCCCCATTTCTTTGTGGGTTTCCCGAGGCAGCTGTGGGTTCGTCCTACGGCCCAAACAGGCGCAGGTGAGATGAATTGCACATACAGTTCAGGGATGTTGTAGGTTAGGTGCAATAGCCATGGGTAATGTAGAATGAAAGAGAAAGGTTCGTGGAATGGTCTTGGTGAGATGCTCTTCCTCAGGCTCGGGTGGAATTGTGAGCTGTATGGCCTGTTTCCACACTGCAGGGATTCTATGAATCTGGAAGTTATGGTGAATTTTATATCACCAATATCACTTACCCTTCTATTTCTGCATCATGGCAATGTTTTTTAATGCCCTGAATTCTCATGCCATTACGAACACGACTGCTCATCAAAATATATTAGACCATTGAGTACCAGAGTTAACACGAATGAGACAAACGTTTCAAAGCCGTGGTAAGACAGTAAAAGGTCATTTCTTTCTAAAACATTTACTTTTGATCGCAAAACAATGATATTTATGAACTATCTCTCAAAGCTCATATGTAAATTACCCGAAGTTGTTTTGAAAACAGAGCAAAATGCAGGTAGTTGGCATGATCATAACTTCCGGTTTTTTGTCATCTGCTGGCAACAAAATGGATATAAATTGATCGGAAAACAATTTCATAGTGAATGAAACTGAACAGTGTCGAAAGTACGAATGAGAATAACATGCAAACATCGCATAGATTGATGTCCACGAAGGCCAGTAGAGGACTGTGATAACGGGAATTGGCTGGCGGGGTGAAGAGTTGTACCGGACTGAAGAGCACGTTATCTTCGGCTTGCTGGCCAGGAATACAAGCAGTGCATCTCTGTAATATTTCTTTCCTTCCCCTCTCCTCAAAATAAAACAGGAAGTGGTGGGGTCGATAGATGTGCCATTACAAAATTGGTTGATAGCAGTGATAGAAGTAAGGTTCTAGCTTGAGGGTTTTGGAACACAACGACTCCTATCCCCAAAATGTTACACAGAAGCGCAGGTAAAGTTATTTAAACTTTATTTTTAGTTTTACAGCAGTTAGGATGGCAGTTGGACTAGTCACGTGCTCCACGTGAAGGATATGGAAGCTCTGGCAGACTTCCATTGTCCATGATCACTGCAGCTGTGGAAGTGAACCCAGCTGCAGTTATTGGGAGACCGTGTTACGGAGTTGAAGCTGGATGCACTCAGGATCGTCCGAGATGCTGACTGCTTCAAAGATACGAGTTTTAATGAGGTGGTCACAAAGGAGGTATAGGACGAGAGTACCTGGGTGACCACTAGGAAAAGCAAAGGGAGTTGATAGAGAAGTCAAGAATCCCCTGTGGACATTCCCCTCAGAAACAAGTATACAGATTTGGATACTGCTCGGAGATGAGATGATCATTCATGGCAAAACAGCAGTAACCAGGTGGGTGGCACTGCGACTCGCTCTGGAACAGAGAGGAAAAGGGTAAAGTAAACAGGACATTAGTAATAGGAGAGTTGTTCGTTAAGTGGATAGATAGCATAGTTTCGAGCCTGAGTCCTTCCTGATTTAGGGCTCTGGCCGGAAACATCGATTCCCCTGCTCCTCGGATGCTGCCTGACCTGCTGTGCTTTTCCAACCACACAGTCTTGACTCTGATCTCCAGCATCTGCAGACCTCACTTTGACCCGAACAGATAGGACAGTCTATGGGCGCAAACTGGAATCCAGAATGGTGTATTTCCGATGATTACTAGGGTCCAGCATGTCTTAGAACAGTGGCAGAAGGTTCCCAACGGGGAGTGTGAGCAGTAAGAAATCAATGTGCATGTTGGCACGGATGGATTAGGTCGAAATAGTGATGAGTTCCAGCATATTGATTATAATGAGGTGGGAAAACTATTATAAAGTCAGGACCTCGTTGGTGATAATCTTTGAATTGATTCTGGTATCATAGCAGACCAATGCATGACTAAAGAATTGGTGAAGGGGACAGGGATTCTGATTTCAAGTTCATTGAGATGTTTTCTGAGGCAGAGGTGAACTGCGAAAAAGGGACGTGTTGCACCAGACCTTGAGAGGAACCAAGACATTGGCCGTCAAGTTTCCTAGTGCTGCAAAATGTGTTTAAATGCGATGGGCAGGAGGTTGGGATTCTCAACAGCAGAGAAACTAGTGCGAGGTTGGAAGTAGATACAATAATCAGAAAAAGTAAATCGAAGAGATAGGACAGGCTGGAGTACGGCAGGTAGCAAGGAATGCTTGTTGGGTTAAACTGCATTAATGTCAGTGCAAGAGGGCTGATGGCAAAGGCCCATGAATTCAGGGAGTGGAGAGTTACGCAGGAGTGGGATATTATAATATCTTCACAAACATGGCGAATGGAAAAACAGGGACGCCAGCTTAATGTGTCAGGAGGGGAGGTGGAGTTGCATTTTTGATTAAGCCTACTATCTGAAATAACTGAGGAACCAACCTGTGAGGTTTTTTGAGTGGAGATAAGGAATAAGCAGGTGATGGGGACGTTATTCAAGTTGTACTATAGGCCCTCAAATACTGAACGGGAATGCAAGGGAGAAATGTGCCAGGAGATTAAGGAGACTGGTAGGAACAATAGAGTTGATATAGTAGGGAATGTTTTTTATATTTTTAAATTGACTGCGACTGCCTGAGTGTTAAGCGCTGAGATAGAATGGAAGTTCTTAAGTGTGTCCCGGAACGATTCCTGAAGCAGCATGTAGAGGATCCTACTGGAGAAGAGGAAAACTAGAACTAATCTTGGGAAATATTGCAGGGCCGGTGACCAAGGCGATATTGAGGGGCCACTTTGGGTCCAGTGAGCATTGCTCTATAATTTTTTTAATCGCATTGAGCGGAACAAAACAGGTCCACAGTTGCAAGATCTAAATTGGGTCAAGGCGAATTTCGATGGAATTCGCCAGGAGCTTACAGGTTTGATTGGAGTAGTCTATTTGCAGGCAAATGGATCTCTCGCAAAAGGGAGGCCTTTGAAATGAGATAGCTGGAGTTTTGTTCCAAATGTTCCTGAGAGTAAAAGGGCATGTTTGGAAGGACTAGGGCATCCTGGATGTCAAGAAATATTCAGGTTTTGACCAGAAATACAGAATCAGGTGTAATTCAGTTACGGGCAGCTGAGATCAAGGAAATCCCTAAAGTTGTACATGGAATACATGAGTTGAATAAAAAGGACTTCAGGAGTACGAAAACTAGGCACGATATAGCATTGAATGAGAAGGTTAAGGTGAATCCATAAAGCAAATTTCAGCATATTGAAGGAAAAAGAAGAATTAGAGATAGGACCAAAGTGAACATGTACAGAATTGCAGGAGTTGGGCGTGGTTCTCAGTGAATATTTCTCCTCTGTATTTCCCATGGAGAAAGCCATGAAGACTTGGAATTTGCGGAACTTCGTGTTAATATCTTAAGCACAGTCCATATCACTGTAGAGGAGGTGTTGGAAATGTTAGAATATATGAAGTTGTAGCATCTCTTGGTCCTGACCAGGTATATCGAAGCACACTGCAAGAGGCTAGAGAAGAAATTGTGAGGACCCTGCCGGATATTTTTGTATTCATCGTTAGCCAGACATGAGGCACCAGAAGACTGGTGGTGAGCAAAACTATTCTCGAAGAGCTGGAAATAACGGCCTGAGAACTACAGACAGTTAATCCTAAAATCTGTGCTCGATACGTTACTTGAGAAGATTCTGAGTTATATGGTATACATGCATTTGGAAAGACCGGGGTTGACTAGGATTATTCTGCATGGCTTTGTGAGTGGGAGATCGTGTTTTACAAATATATTCGAGTTCTTTGATGAAAGGAACATGAACGTTGACGAGGAAAACGCGTTAGATGTAGTCTGAAAAGCGTTCAATAAGGACTTTGATAAGGACTTTGATAAGTGAAACTATTCAACCAGTCAATGTCCTGGTAAAGATCTTCTGCGCCGTTGCCAGACCTATCAGATACCTGCTGTAACGAGAAATGCAGAACTGCACACAATAGTCCAGCTCGAGCCAAATGAACAAACGAAACAAATGATGCAGATATTCACGGAAACTGGTCTTTTCTAATGAAGTACCGTTGCTCAGTATTGCAGATGTTCTTTACCTGAGCCTGATGTTCTATTAATTCTGGTCCATATTTGTAAAAGCTGCTGTATGAGGATTGATCTCAGAACCGTGGCAAATAAAGGAATTGACTAGATTGGAGGTCCAGATGGTGGGAGTCAGAGACGTTCACCCAGCAACAGTACCCAATCAGGACGGACTGAATAGTGTCAATGTAAGTGTTTGATTGTGCATCGCCTCGGTGAAATGTGAATAAGGACGAAAGGGAGGATTGTTTGAGTGTGGGAAGGAGATAAAATCTCCAAGAATGGGTGGGATTTGTATCCTGATATATACAATGCAGAGATGTGAGGTAGCGGGTGTTGGAAGGAGCAAAATGTTCACCTCGAAGAATGTTTTCATTTTAAAAATCACTGATTCCTTCCCGCGTTCGCTAAGCACATGCGATGTTAGCAAAACGTGAATAAAGTCACAATTCAGATTCGACCTGATATCACTGTGGCGAAAACGTAAGTTAATAACTACACCACGACCCCAGCGCCACAAGGAAAGCAGGATGCAAAATGCAAAAAGGATAGTGGCAGAGCATATGTCAAGAAAGGCACCACATGCACAAAAGAAATTCTTGCCAACCAGTGAGTAAGACGGGGTAAAGCAGAATTTAACCAGCCTCTGCGGACTTCGACGTATAAAAGGTCTGCCCACTCTGACTTTTCTGCAGACTGAGATTGATAGATTTCTACTAAACTTCCAAGGATGAAGGGACAACGCAGGGTCGTTCTGAAATGAATTTCTCAATAACAGTGTAGATTAATATTGGTTACTTCACGAACTTGTACACTCAAGGAAGTAACCACTGCTGCAGACGATCATATAATTCACCTACAGGAGCAGAATCAGAGAGAGAGGGGCGCAGCTCCGGAGATCCAACTTAAAATAGGTGTGAAATGAGTGCGCGGATGTGGATACAGCGATGCAATTGGTGAGCACAATGTCCTTCTCTGACGGTGGAAGGGTGCATGAATGCTCATGGCTACGAGCCACAACCTCACCTGGAGCACGTTCTATTGACATAGAACAAGGAGCATTGGGACATTAGGAGGGGAGCCTCAAACTCAGCTGGAGCAGCCTCTGTTGACAGGGAGCATTGGGATATCAGGCTGGGGAAAGGTTACTCAGCTATTTTAATCTGAAGTGAAATAGTTTTTAGCAGAACACATGTTCGTGGTTTCAGGGAGCATATGTCACAGCAAAATGTCTTAGTTATAAAGAAAGTTCCTGCAAAGATTAACACGTGGATCAGCATTTGTGCAGAGAGAAGCGGGTGAATATTTTCACTTTCTGACATTTCTCGTATGGCTAACTCTGTGCTGGATTAAAATGCAGGAAGGGATTTTCAGCTCGTTTCATATTATTCAATTTAAACTAAACTTCCAAAAAAAGGTATATATGATATTGTGATTAAGCACGAGTTTACCCCCATTTATAAAGGAAAAACGAGCGGATTTGAAATTCATCAGATCAGCGATGATCCCATTGAATTGCTGAGCAGGCAGAGGGTGAATGGAAGCTTCATGACGACAAATGCATTGTCTTTATCCCCGCTTCACAATGTGCAAGCCATTGGACTGAAGCAGGGACGGTGGTTATCATTCTGGTTGTTCAACTTGGGAACATGACTGCTGTTGATTATAATCGAATTAAGATGAGAACTCTGCAGCATGCAAGACTGAAGGACGCTTGGGGCCAGGGCGCAATGAATGTCGCGACCCACGATAGATCAGGCATTTGTAGGTTCTATTCCGACACAGCTTTCATTTAATGTTGGCATTTATTACACTCACAAATTGATCTTCCTCATTGTTGAGAAGCCGATTTGAGCTTTGAATGTCAGATCTGCAGAAACCTTCAGTAAAAGTCCACGAGAACATCAGAGTCAACGTCCCAGCTTCATCAAACGAGGCGTAGAAGAAATAGTCCGACACGCTGCTCAAGTGCCCATTTCCATTTCCCAATCCCACCCACGCAATCAATGTGGCTCCGGGGAATGGCAAGGAAACAAAATAATAGCCGAGCTTCAGCATTGAAAATCTTTCGAAATCTTTTTGGAAGCGGAATCAGAGGAGAGTAAATAGTGAACTGTTGGATGAAGCGGAGACTATCGGGACACCTTGTCTTCTTCAAGAGAATGCGACTTTGGCTTAGAGGCTATCGGAAATATTATTGACCGGGACATTGAAAGGACTCCCGTCCAAAATGCTCTGCTTTTTCTGTTGTCACTGCCAGGAACAAAAGCACAACACTCCCTGAGCAGGAATCCAGACCAAGCTACAGCGGTGAAAGGGCCGAATCCTCATCACTGAACCATCACAAATCAGCACTACATCGTCTTCCGCGGGTCGAGTACCAGCCTTCAAGCTCCTTGTACGTGCTCTTGTCAGGAACAAACGTTTGACGAGCCTCATCCCATTTTCTATCAGTTTCTTTTGTATGCCTTATCTTCACAAAATCACATCTGAATAACTCTGAATGTTATGTCGGTTTCCACGTGTCTGACCTTGACAGACAGTGAATTGAGATTTACACACCCGCTGGCTGATCAAGTTTTACTACACATTGATTCAATCCTTCCTGCCTCTTACTTTAAACCTATGCTGCCTGGGGATCAATCACTCTTTCACTCGAAACATTTTATATCTCATTATTTTCTAAATATAGCCATGTCTCCTCACAATTCCTCTCGTCTCAGAAAACAAAACAAACCCATTCTGTCCAATCTCTCTTCATAACCGAAAGCCTTCAACCAGACAATATCCATGCTAAACTTCTTCTGCACCGTTTCCAGTGCAGTTTCAACCTGCAATAAATGAATTGAAGAACTGCACACAATGCTCTGGCTAGCTCTGAATGAACAAATGAAATAAATGGTGCAAATTGCTGCAGAAACTGGTACTTTCCCCCAAGAAACATGCACTTTGCTCAATACTGCACTGTGTCCTTTTCCTGAGCCTGATGCACCAATAATTTCTGCTCCATGTCAAACGGGACAATTGCGATTAAAACTCTGGTCCCTGAGAAAAACCAGTAGCCATTGTTTGCCAACCCCAAAAATAACCATTTCTTTACACCTACTGCTTTCTTTTCATGAGCCAATCATCTATACATGTTACTACATTCCCAACGATGCCGTCCAATTTTTTCTGTTGCAGCAGTCTTTTGTGCATCTTCTTGATCAATGTCACCTGGTTATTCAGATGCACCACATGCGCTGATTGTCCATTGGCCACCGCGGCCATAATGCCCTCAAATAATTCCAGGTCTCACAATGTGTCACGTGAATATGTTCACACCGTTTCTCATTCCGGAACGAGAGCAAAAGGATAATGTGGCAATTGTTACAACTGAGACGACAGGGCCCAATAGAGATAGTTCTGAACTTGACATTACTCACATGAGAAAGTTCATGAAAATTGAAATAAATGATTAAGTTACCTTCCAGATGGAAAAAAGGATGAGCTCATGGAGTTGCAACAATCGCTTGGAGAGATATATGGAATAAACAGGGTACTAATCACGCGTCATGTCAAAACTGGAAATGTTGTTCCATTGAAGCAATCACCTTACAGACCGAAACTTCCAAAATGGACACAGCTTCAAAAAGAGACTGCAAGCATGCTCACGGAATGTTTAAATGTCGAGAACAGTGACTCCAGCCCACGGCTGCCTCCATCATTGGAAACCAGTGTGGTGTTTGCTCTGAGCGGTTGACCAGGGAGTTGAGCTTACATTATTGTACCTTTGTGGATTTGTTCACAGCTGCCGCAGTTCTGTGCTGAGATTGAATACGCAGGTATATTTCGACGTTTCAATGAACATGGTGACTTTCGTCCTGAGTTTCGTTCAGAGACGTCAGATGCAGTGTGAAGTAATGCTGCACTAATACACTCCTAATCCTTGTGTAGAGTATGGGATATTTACGAGCCGTAGCCTGTCACCAAACTTTAAACCCTTTCTTAATCAATGCAGCATCTGGCTTTAAAATAATGTGCTATAGACGAAGTACAGGGAAATGGATTTTTTTTCCATTTGGTAAACCATAGACGAAATGGGCCGAAGAGCCAGTTCCTGTGCTGTATTCTTCTTGCGCCTGTGAACGAGGCTCTATTCATTAAACTTGACCTTTCAGCAATAGGAGCCATGAATAGGAACCTCTTTCACCGTTTCTCTTTCTTATTGTCCCATCCTGCTAAGTTGTCCATCATCCCGGACCCAAGAAGATCGCCATTCCGTTTCCTTTTCTTCGAATCCGAGCCCGGATCAGTGTAACAAATTGTCTGCCTCTAAGGCGATCCCACCTTCAAACTCCTTCCCGTGCCAATGCATTTATTTCCACAGTCGCTCTCTGAGAATCTGCAGATTATCTCAAAATAGTCACACTGATTCCGTGATGTTCATCACAAGAATTAGACGTTGGTTGAATCATCGCTCAAATGGTTAACAAATGTTGGAAACAGTCGGATGACGTTGATACCACAGATGTCGGTGATGGGGTGACTCGTTTCAAGTCACGGCTGATGTGACCTTTCCATTACACTGCATCGTTTAAAGTGTGTATTACTCGGAAATCATGACACGTCCTCGCACCATTTTGCAAAATTTGCAGTGTTTTCACCGCAGCGTTTTACGAAGATTTGTGGCTCACAAATCAGTTCTGCATTTTTCACAACTGTCTGCATTTTGACCCTGCCTTCCTCTTCCAGAAAGCTTGTTTTGTGAGGGGTATGGCTGGATCTGGCAGCATCCTGCAAACGAAAAAAATACATTACTGCTGCAATGTATTACAATGGCAGTGAACCAAACAAAAAGCGATAATATGCATTCTTCGAACTCTCACTGAGGATCAGCACCAATAGCTGTGGGGAAAAAATGTTGCATAAGAAGCTAAACGGTACAATTGCTGAATCAGTAAAGAAAACTCCAAAGAAAAAGCCGAGGCGATTCAGGAAAGTGCACAGCCTTAGCAGTGGGTGCGTATGGAGTTAATACCTGATCTTTATTAAGGATTCGCCTCTGGGGGTAAAGTCTAGCGAGAACGAACAGTGGGACTTGGACGAGAAGTTATCATTTTGAGAGATACTGCATCGAACCAGTGCCTGGAAGTAAGGGATCAGCGAATTTGCACTCTTACTGATTTGTTCCTCGAGAGTGTGCGAATTTATGGGATAGGTGGACAGGACTTTAGCGTTCCCTATGTAAAATCAGATTAGACTGTAAGCTGAAGACTGGGGAGTTTACAGTGATAGTGTTTGACAGAGTGTGAGTTCCAGGAATTCAGTTTATTCTTGGTAATGAGTTAGGAAGGTTCAAGGTGGGAGTGAGTCCCCTTTTTGTGGAGAAGCCCAAGGAAGATCAAGAAACCGAAGAGATAAAACGGAAGTAATTAACCAGATCCAATATCAGAAGTCACCGCACGAGCAAAAACTAAAGAGACAGTTGAATGAATTGTGGTTCAGATCGTGGACACCCTGTTTGGTGTAATAGCGATGGACAAACCTAAGCAGGCAGAGGGTCAGATATCTTCCATTCATATTCTGAGAAGGAGGCAGAGGATATTCCTGAGGGTAATTATCTGAGAGCTAAAATCCGTACACGGAAATGGAGATCAGGGCAGTTTAGATGCAGAGGAGGAATACGCAGAAGTGAACCAGGTTGTGTAACCGGTAGGATTTGGAGCGAAGGTGTTAATGGCAACACATAACCTAACTGTAGAAGGTCACCTCGAGGTACTAAAGACTCAAGCCCTTGGGTAAAATCATTTTTATTGGGCTAGAATGCACAAGGATATAGTTAATCTTTCCCATACGTGTCAGACATGCCAAATGGCAGTTTAGCCAGAGGCGATGCAAAGACCAGCGCCAATGTTCAAAATCCCACATTTGAAGAAGATTTCACTCGGGTTTTATTGATTGCGTAGATCCCCTGCTGAGAACTGACAGTGGGAACCAATATTTTCTAACCATACTGGATGTAGTTCCATTACGGAGTATCAAGGCAAAAAGATTGGTAGAGGTGTAAGGGAAATTAGTTCACACGCCATGGGCAACCCAGATAGATTCAATTGTACCAAGGGTCTACTTTACTGCGAGGCTGTTAAAAAGAGGTCATGGATAGCTTTGATATACAGCAGTTTAAATCAAGTTTGTATTAACCTGAATCCCAGGGAGCTTCAGAGAGGTAGCCTCAGACATTGAAGACCATGTTGAGGGCATACTGTCAGGATTACCTGAATAATTGAGATAAACGTATCTCGTTCCTATCATTTGCCATTCGAGATGCCCCAAACGACTCTATTCATTTTGCAAAATTCGAGTTAATGTTCTGACATGAGGTGAAAGGCCCTTTGGAATTAATTGAAGAGAAATTGACAGGACCAAAGTAATGGATCTCTCACTTAGATGACGTATCAGAGGAGAGAGATACATTAAATCATGTAGGGGAGTTCGTTAAACACCGAAAGAGGGTACAACCAACAATGAAGCAGGTTGCAGATGAAAACACTGTGCCTCGGAGGTTTTCCCGGGTGATGGTGTATTACTGTTGTTACCAGTGATAGCAGCTCTCTTCAAAGCCAGTTTTGTTGGCTCTTATCAAATTGAAGAAAGCTGAGTCAGCTGAACTATCTAGTAAAGATGCCAGACAGAAAGAAAAACTGTGTATTGAATGTGACGAGAGCATGTTGAAACCATAATATGCAGGAGAGAATGAACTGGAGAAACAGGTTTTAGTTAGTGCCCCGGAGAGAGAGGAATCAAATTCAGATATTGTTGATTTTGATGTGCCTCAAACTAATGTTTAAAAAATGAATAAAGCTTGGAGAAGTGGGATAGGTTAGTAAACTATCTGTTGCAGGATCAAAGAACCCAATTGAAAGGTTTGTTACGGCAGTATGAGGACATATGTAGGAATCAAAGAGGAGGACTAATGCTATTGCTCAGAGAATGATGTTCCGACAAAAGAACATTCCTATTGGGTTCATCGTTTCAAACTCAGACAGGTCTTGAATGAGGCATGCTCAATGATGATGCCATTGAACAATGCCAGCGAGAGTGGAGTTCACAAATCGCCTGAGTTACCAAACCCGGACGTGACTCAGCGATTTTGCTTGGATTATCAGAAGGTCAATACTGTAACAGAATTGGACATATGTGCAATACAGAGATTGGAGAATTGTGTTGAGAAAGTTGGACAAGTTAGTCAAATCACTAAATTATACATCCTGCGTGGTTATTAGCAGGTGACATTACCAGAAATGGCGAAATAAATTTCTGTATTTGTAAACTCGAATGGGTTATATCAAACCGCAATGATACACCCGCCACGTTCCACATCCTCATGAACAGAGTTGTGGCTGCGTTAATACACTATGCAGTCTATTTACATGTTGTAAGTGCAGGACATACCACGCGGTATAGATGGCAGAACTGTTGAATGATTACAAATGTCAAAACCGGTAATAAACTTAAACAAAACTGAATTCGTGAAAGAAGAGATGACGTTCTTGCTACATAAAATCGGTCATGGAAGGTTAACCCCACGGAACGCAAGGACCAAGGCCATCTAGGAATTTCTTCAAGCAATTTCGAAGAAAGAAGTGCTTCGATTTTTGCAAATAAGCAGATCCTGTCAGAAGATTGTTCAAAGGTCTTGTGCAGTGACAAAAATAACAGATTTGATGAAGATGAACAGAACATTAACGTGGACAGAATAATGCCTGGATTCATTTGCACCTTTAGAAGCAGTATTAACCAGTACACCAGTTTTAGCTGCACCAAACCTTTCGAACCCCTCAACGTTGCCATCGATGCTAATGACACAGGAGTTAGAGCTGTATTTCTACAGGAAGGTAATGATGGAATTGAACAGCCAGCTGGTTACTTTTCCAGAGGAAATACTCCACGATCGAAAAATAACAACTGTGCTTGGCAATGGCTTTGCAACATTTTAATGTGCACGTTATGAACAATTTGTCAGAGATGGTCCTGTTCATGGATCACCATCTCCTGCCACTCTTGGAACGCTTTACAAACAAGAATATGAGAATGCTTCATTGGCGTCTCATGTAGCAGATATTTAATTTACACATCCTGAATGCTGTGAGTCGTAAGAATATCAGGGCAGATGCGCTTTCGCAAATTGAACTGATAAAGTATACACATGTAGTTATATGTCTGTCATGGGAATGTGGTTGAGGAATACAAAAAAAGAAGCCACCTTTTCAACATGATGTTCATTTTGTCTTTAGTGGGGATTGGTATGAAGTTACAAACATGTCCTGTCACGTTAATGGAGCTGAAACTTCTGACTTGCAAAGAGTGTTGTGAAAGATTTAACAATGTAACCATTTGGTTGTGAAACAAATACCTGGAGCAGCAGTGTCATGGTACACAACAAATTCAAATTCGCACAATCAGTTTAAATTATAGCCCAGAATCCAAAATCCAACCGAATTTGAATGTTACTCTTTTGTGTTACATCGTACCACTGAGTCGGTCCGATGTTTTGTGGGTTCACCACCAGGACTTGAACAGTTTGGGTCTTGGACTTGTAATTTGAATACGGTTAGACAGATTCAGTCTGTCATTTGGACAGATTTGTGTATATTTGCCATGCAGATTAATGCCCCAGATATTTAAAAGGAAAGTAGGTGAGATATTTTCTTTACTTTCTGTGACTTGTGGTTGTTTCAATTAAAGGTGAGAGAAGTGGCTCTTCAAATTTCGAAAGAGGTTTTGGGATTTGAAGATGATTCTCAAATTTGCCATGAATCTTTGAAGGAAATAAAAATGTCATACTTTTAGAACAGAAAAGCGCAGCCAAACACCAACAGACTGCCAGCAGGATCATTCTCTGAAAGGTACTTGGCTGTCAGAAAATTGTGTAGCAGACCGAAGATGACCTACAGGAACATACACAGGAGGGTCGACACGGAAGACGACAACTGGCTTTGTAAATAGATTTTTCATAAATTTAAGAGTGAACTTTCATACCAGTATTGTATAATGGCAAATATAAAAAACAGGTTTAAGAGAAAGGAGTTGTATCAGATCGTTGTCTAAAGTTCCTTTTTGGACTTAAACAATAATATTATTATTATTTTCTTTAAATAGTTTTATTTGGGATAGCTCTCCCCCCCACTCCTCGAAATTTAGCAGATTATGGTAGGAGGTGAGATTTCCAACGTGTCCGGTTTAAATTAGCACAAGGTTTAACCCGTGTCGTAACACTTTAATTATTAAGTATTAGAAAATAAAATAATGGAGAAACTCAGCGTGTCTGGCAATAGCTACGTAATGAGAAAACAGTAATATGTGGAGACGAATATGGGTCGTCTTAATTACTGATAGGAATCGAAGCATTAAGATTTTTTTTAAAAAAGCACAGTTGCAGATGTATGTATCTGTGTGGGAAAAAAGGCCTAAGGGGTGGATTACAACAGGAGAACGTATGACTTTGTGCCCAAATCATAAGATAGAAAAGCGCTGAAAATGGTCAGAAAAAAAAGATTTGGAAAAGTAAATTACGCCTAAATACGATATGTGAAAATGTGAAAATCTATCTGTTCTACTTGGAGCAATACAAAGCAGAAACGCCCAGACATGGCTATGTGGGGTTGACATCAACAGAAGTTGTACTGTGAAGTTACTCAGCTGAAAATTGAGTGCAAGATGAAAAGAGGTGCCTTAAAGAGAAAGCAATATATTTACCCTCCGCATGCCTTGAGCTTTCTAACATTGTAATTTCAGGGTTAAAGAGCAAGAACTGTTCAGCACAGGAACAGGAATTCCCATGACTTTCCTGACACAAAATGCCTTTCGAGACAAAACTTACTTTGCCTCTCCGTGCTCCGTATCACTCCATTCCTCGCCTGTTCATTTATCTGGCAAGATGCCTCCGAAACTTGGCCATTGTTTCCGCCTTCATCACTGCTCTGGATGTGCGTTCCGGACACTTAGCACCCTCTGGGTACGAGAGCGAAACCCGTGTCTCTCATCTCCTTTCATCTTAAGCATTCTCGTCTTAAGTCTGTGTTCACAAGTAATTGATATTTCAAACTTGGGATGAAAAAAATCAAATTATTAATTAAATCAGTGCTCTCGTAATGATCTAAGTTCTTCATGGATTGCCCGTCATCATCCAAATTTCAATTCAATACAATCAATTTATTTTTTCCAAATCTCACCCCATAGGTAATATATTGCTAACTGGGCAACATCCTGATGAGTCAGCCATGCAGCCTCACCAAAACCTCCACGTCCCTGTCATTGTATGACGTCAAGAACTGCACACAATATTCTAAATGTGGCCGAACTAAAGTTCTATCGCCAAATTTTCCTCCATAGACAGTACTGTGCAAATCTCTATCATCGTGAAGGACAAGTGCATCAAATACATGGAACCATCTGCAAAATCCCCTCCAAGTCATAGATCACGAAGACGTGGAAGGAATTTGCTGCCACTTCACTGTAATTGCTTGACGACCAGGAGAAGTCCTTATCAAGCAGCTGCTTCTTTAGATGTCAAGTAAATGGAGAAACACGAAGAGAAAGAGGTACCCAACACTTGAACAGAAGATTGTTGTCACAAGCTACACAGATCAATGCGCCCTACACCATATGCCTGTTTGTTCTCAGATCAGTAAACCACTCTCTTAGCTGACACAGATCATACATTTTTCCTCTCTATTTATCATAAATAAACTGTACCTTTGTCAGGAACATTAACCTAAAATGACTGACCAGTTCTCAATCGCTTACTCTGGCTCCTTTTCTTGCTTCTCACCCACCACACTCACGCCTATTCCTATGCTCCCACGTGCATCGAATCTCTAACCCTATAAAGGTGCCCTCCTTCTCTCCAGTGACACAGGAAAACCACAGCACCACATCGAGAGCTGTCCTTCAGATGGCTGGCGCCTGTACATCATGAGTGGTTGAGCACGACTCTCTGTCTCGCAGCCTTCTCCTGCTCGCCAAATCCCAGCTTCTTGCCTTCACCTTCCCAGGCGGCATCGCGGCCCTTATAAATTTGGACCACACTCACCTCATGTCCTGCAGCCTCAAGCACTGCTGCACCTACTGTCCAAGTCTCAGGCTGAACGAATGTAGAAGGTTCATATAGACAGAAAAAGCATCAATTCTGAGGCCTTTTCTCTCCCACAGTTGCTGTTGTTGCTGCTGTTGATCTCATGGGAGAGAGATTTCCTTGAGTAAAAGAGCAAGCCCTTGCAGAATCATTCATCCGTATTTAGAATGACTATTAGGAGACTGTTTGGAACACCTTGGAATTGGACAAGATGATAAATAAGTAATGTCATCTTTGCGTCTAGTGCTTCAGATGGAAGTGTTTTTCCATCTGGGAGAGAAGTCCACATTCATTCCAGCCATTGGGCCAGTTGATGGACAAGTATTCCAAATGGTGACTTGCTTCCCGCATCCTGCTCAATACCTAACCTATTGCCTCCTCCGATGTGAACTTTTGGCTTGAGTTCAGGTGTCTTTTTCCGGTGAGAATTTTTTTCTTCATTCTTAGAAAATACCTGTGTCTATTCCAGTCATTGTTGAATATATCAAATATTCTCTCCTTTTCAAATATTCAGCCATGGCAGCCTTACACCTTCCCAAATGTTGATGCCCTAACAGAAAAAGAATTGGAAGTTTTGTTTTTGAAATTATTAAATTCCCTATTCAACTTTCCTCCATGTCATTGCAACTACTGTTAGTTCTATAATTGAATGGGAACTATAAACTGGTGAGCCTGACATGAGTTGTGGACAAGTTGTTGGAGGGAATCCTGAGTGACAGACTTTGGATGTATTGTATTTGGAAACGTGTGTATTTGGGAAAGCAAGTACTGATTCGGGATAGTTAACATGGCTTTGTGCGTGCGAAATAGAATCTGGCTAACTTGATTGAATTTCTTGGAGAAGCAAAGAGCATTGATGAGGGCAGAGTGGTGTACATGATCTATTCACTTCGGGATAAGGTGTTCAACAAAGTTCCTAATGGTGGACTGGTTAGCAAGGATAGATCACACGAAATAGTAGGATAATTATTTGGATACAAAACTAGCTTGAATGTAGAAGACAAAGGAGAATTGATTTTCAGAATGGAGGCCTGTGACCAATGGAAAACCACAAGGATCAGTACTGGATTCACTTTTGTTCGTCTTTTTTATCAATGATTTGGATGTGAACATCGGAGACATTGGTCTTAAGTTTACAAATGCCACCAAACATTGGAGGTGTAGTGGAAAGCGTAGGTGGTTACCTCAGAATACAAGAATTTGATCAGATGGACCACTGGGGCTAAGAGTAGCAGATGGAGTTTAATGTAGATAAATGTGAGGCGCTGCATTTTGGAAAGGCAAATAAGGATGGGACTTAATTACACCTAATGGTGAGGTCGTGGGGGGTGTTGCTGAACACAGAGGCCTCGGAGTGCAGTTTCATAGTTCCTTGAAAGTGGAGTCACAGTTAGATAGGATAATGAAGAAGGACAATTTGAACCGAGCAGTCAGCTTTCATGTATATATCTCTATGACTCTATCAGATGTGACAAAGATGTTGAAATACACTGAGTTGTGATTCCCCGCTCAGGTCACACACTGTCTGATTGCAGAGTCATACTGCACGGAAACGGATCCAACTTATCCATTCCAACCAGATTTCCTGAACTGGGGATCATAGAATAGAATCCCAAGAGTGTGTTAACAAGTGATTCTATCCACAAATCCACACCAACTCTCCAAAGAGCATCCTACCCAGACTCACCCAACTAGTGTATCCCTGTAATCCTGCTCAATACCTAACCTATTGCCTATGGCTAATTCCCCTGACCTACGCGTCCCTGGACTAGTCCCATTTACCCACATTTGGCCCATACCCTGCTAATCTTTCCTATCCATGTCCCTGTTCATATGTCATTTCACTCTTGTAACTGTATCCACTTCGACTGGCAGCTCATTCCAAATACGCTCATT
Organism: Chiloscyllium plagiosum; assembly: GCF_037043375.1. Taxonomy (NCBI): domain Eukaryota; kingdom Metazoa; phylum Chordata; class Chondrichthyes; order Orectolobiformes; family Hemiscylliidae; genus Chiloscyllium; species Chiloscyllium plagiosum. The sequence continues at coordinate 84,868,288 of NW_028270175.1, forward strand.
CCAAATCCCCCATCAAGTCGCTTTTAAATCATTTCACTCTCAAATTGAACTAATGTCTTAGGATCCCCGAAGCTGGGGAAAAAATCTTTGGATATCACCTTATCTATGCCCCTCATGATGTAGTAAATTTCCGTAAGGTCACCCCTGGGCCTCCAACATTACAGGTTAAAAGAAAACCCAGACTATCGACATTCACCTTAAGACGTAAACCTTCTATTCTCTGTGACATCTTAGTAAATCTTTTTGCACCCTTCCAATTCAATGACATCTGTCCAAAAGCAGCACAACCATAATTGCACCTAGTACTCCACGTGGCCTTCCCGTTGTCTTGTACAGCTGTAACTTGATGTTAAATTTCTGTACTCAATGTTCTGAACAATGAAGAAAAATGTGACAATGCTTTCCTAACTAGCCAGTCTATCACTTTCAAGGAACTATGGACCTGCACCCCAACGTCTCCCGATTCAACTGCAATCCCCAAGGCCCTACCATTATCTGTGTTCTTTTCTGTTTTGAGCGAGAGGCAGATCCACAGTGCTGCAATAGTACTACTTTAGTAGCTGCAATGAAGTGAGCGACATTAAACTGCATGAGACATTTGATGGAAATTACCTCAGAGTTTCGCACTTCCAGACCACGATACAACACAGCAATGGGTCCTTTGGCCAACTGTGTTGCAACAAACATGATGCCAAATTAAACTAATCCCTTCTGCCTGAGGTTGGTCCACATCAGTCCTGTCCTGGCAAATTCATGTGCTTATCTTCTAATCTCAACTGCTCCCATTTTATCTGTCTCCAAAACCATCCCTGGCAACACGTTCTAAACTCCTACCACTTTCTGAAAACTTGCTCCTCACATCTCCTTCGAACGTTCCCCTCTGACGTTACATGCATGCCTCTTTGTAATAGACACTTCAATTCTGGAAAAAAGATTCTCACTGTCAAGCCGATCCTTGCAACGAATTTTTGTAGTCGAGAATATACTGCTGGAAACGCACAGCAGATCAGGAAACAGACTTCTGTCAAGTCTCCCCTGAGCCTCCAGCACTCCAGAGAAAACAATCCAAGTGCTTCAAGCCTCCCCCGAGAGCTCATACCCTCTAAGCCAGGGAGCATCCTGGTAAACCTCTACTGCACCCACTCTAAAGCCACCCTATCCTTTCTGTAATGTGGTGAACAGAATTGATTGCAACATTAAACGTGGTCTAACCAAGATCTTATGAGGCTGCAACATACATCCTGAGTCTTGTATCAATTCCTTCACCAATAAAAGCAAGCACGCCACATGTCTTCTTACCACACTACCAATCGTCATGGCCAGTTTCACGGAGCTATGGACTTGAACTCCAAGATTACTCTACATCAGTGTACTCAGTGCCCTGGCATTAACTTTTTAAAAAACTGTATAGTGTTCGTTAACATTTGATCTCCCAAGTGCAGTACCACATAATTGCCTAAATTAAACTCTTTCTACCTTTTCTCCGCTGACATTTTATACTTATCTACGTTCCTCTGTAATGTTTCACCATCTTCTACACTATGCACAACTCCACCAATCTGTTTGTTATCTGCAAACTTACTAACCCACCCAACTACATTTTCATACAAGTCATTTATATTTATCACACACACAAGAGTTCCCAGTGTTAATTTGTGCACAGCACCACCGGTCATGGACAAGTCACATGGGATCCCTTGCATCTTAATCTACTGTGGGGGACCTTGTTAAAAGCTTTATTAAAAAGCAAGTAGACAACATTCACTGCTCTATCCCCATTGATCACCTTTGACACCTACTCAAAATTTCAATCAAAGTGTGTAAGACACGATCTTCTCCACGCAAAACCATGTGATTGTCCTTAATTAGGCCACGCTTTTACAAATGCACATACATAGTAAGTATTCTCTCCAACAGCTTCCAACGTTTAGGGTAGAGTGGTGCTGGAAAAGCACAGCAGTTCAGGCAGCATCCGAGGAACAGCTTCCCAACCACTGATGAGAGACTGGTCTACAGTTTCTTGAACAGAAAAACAACGTTAGAGACTTGCCGTCCTCCAGGATCTGTCCACTGGCGAACGAGGATGCAAAGATCATCAAGGCCAAGGCCATCTTCTCTCTTTCCTCTGAGGTAGATACCATCAGGCCCTGGAGACATATTCAACTAAATGCTCTTCAAGAGACCCAGCACTTCTTTCTTATCTCAAAATGCCCTGGAATGTTCGCATGCTCCGCATTAATTTCACTATCCTCCATGTCTTTCTTCTGGGTGACTACCAATGAATGTTCCCTCTATTATCCTCGAGTGGTCCTGCCTTCTCCCTATTATCCTCTTATTTTGAATGTATGTATAAAATGTCTTGTGTTACTCTTTAACATTAATTGCTGAAGTCATTTAATAGCACCTTCTTGCTCTCCTGATTCCCTGGTTGAGGTATTTCTGCTTTTTTTTAATGTTCATTATGGGCCGTGCCAGATTTTAGCGCCCAAAAACCTGAAATATGCTTCTTTTATCCTTTGGACATAATTCATACTTTCCCTTGCTTTCCAAACATCACTTCCAAAGCCTTGTCCTTCCTCCTTCCCGGAACATGCTGATCCCAATATTCACACGTTGCGAACTCTGTTCCAAACCTTACTCTAGCTCCAAAAATATCCATTAATCATCACTTTCTGTCTTTCCCACCACGCAGTTAATGTTATATCCATGTTATCCCTGCCTGTTGTACTATGAACGACAACCTTCCTCAAGTCTGATGCGTGGTACCTTCAGAAAATCCATGTTAACCCCATCAGTACCATTGCTCTCATCAATACTTTGTTAATTCATTAAAAAGCATTAGCAAGTTAGTTATGCACAATTTCACCATGACTTTTCCTCACCTCCCCACTTTTTTCAAAATGACAACTAGCTTTATCCCAAATAATTGTTGCCAGAACCTTCCCTGGAGTTAAACCGACAATATTGTAAATGACATGATTAGCTTTACAACACATTTTAGAAAAAGGTTGCCATGTTGGAAACCCTCCAGTCTCCTGGCACTTCATCAGAATCTGGGGAAGACCATAATCTTATATCTTGTGACCCCATACTTTCTCCTTTCCACGCAAAATCCTTGGATAGATCTAATCCAGTCTGTTACCTCTGAGTGCCAACATCAGCTGGACAGGTGATTGGATTGAATTGAAGCGTTTCATTGAGGAAACAGGCCAATCGGCCCAACGAGTCAACACCAATCCTCAAAGAATAAATCAACCAGCCCATCTCCCTGCCAATCCCTGTCACCCTGCATATCTCACAGCTAAAGCACCCACATGCCCCTGAATACTATGGGTTAGTTAGCATGGCGAATTCACTTAAACTTGCACGTATTTGTAATGTGGGTGGAAACCAGTGCACCCAGCAGACACGCACACAGACAGGGGGCGAATATACAAACTCCACAGAGTCGCCCAAGGGTGGAATCATACCTAGGTCCCTGGTGCTGAGGCAGTGCTGACCACTGAGCCACCATGTCACCACCTGTTAAAGTATTCAAAATCGATGCATTACAACTAATTAGCAGGACAATAACCCCTGCAGGTTATGAGCTATTCTCTGAAACTAAATACTTTAGCTTCACGTCATGCTCATAAATTGGAAACGAAGTTCGGGAAATACAGCGAATAATTTACTGTGGTCAGCTCCAATAGGAACACAGGAATATAATATTTAGAAGTGGGAGTAGGCAAATCATTCACCAGAGCCTGCTCCGCCATTAAGCATGATCAAGGCTGATCTTAACCTGGTCTCAAATCCACAGTCCTACCTAAACCCCACAGCCCTCTATGACGAGTTTCATCAGAAACACATCTATTTCTTTCTTGAACCTGTTGATTGATTCTGCCGCCACTTAACTGTCGGGCATTGAGTTGCAGATTCACAAAACCCTGAGAGAGTAGCTTCTCCACATCTCAGTTTTGAAGCTACCTCCTCTCACTCTAACTCTATGAGATCCTTTTCAATCCTGTGATACGTCGGGGACAATCTGATCAACATACCAAACTTATAAATGCTCTTAAGCATTTTAAATACATCAATCAAATGGATTCTAATTCTTCTGAAGTACAGCGAATACAAGCCTAAGCTATTTCAACCATCATCATATCACAGCCCTTTCTTCCGTGGAAAATAACCTGATGGTCCTCCCCTTAACAGCTTCCAGTACCACCACATTCACCTTCAAGTGAGGAGACTAAATGTAGACACAATATTCCAGATGTGGTCATAGAGATAGACTGAGAAGAGGCAGCTTCATAACTGAGGAGTGGTCTCACTAAAGCCTTATAAAAAACAACATTTGTTCATTTTTGTAATGCTGTCCTTTTGCAACAAATGACAGAAATCCATTTGTACAGATTGAAAATAATTGAGGTCTGGAACCTGAATCGTCCGGCATAGCAATAGTATACAATTCACCAACAAGAAAAAAGGCCCATTTATTCAGACACTCGGCTTTCTGTCAGGCAATCAATCGTCTTTCCCAGATAATACTCAAGCTTAGCCTCCTGGGATCGAACATTCTGCATCAGTCTTCTGTGCAGCAGTTTGTCAAACACCTTGTGAAAATCCAGGAATATTACATCCACCATATCCCCATTATCCATCTTGCTACTGACATCCTGAAACAACATCAGCAACCCTGTAAACGATGACATGCCCTTCATGAAAACATGCTTCACTGGTAAATTGAGTTTTGCTTTTCAAAGTGTCCTTTTAACTCCTCCTTTGTGATTGCCTCCATCCACTTCCCTGTTTCAGAGGTCAAAATAACTGCTCTTTAGTTCAGCTATCTCTTCTATTAAAGAAGAATGTAACATTTATAAGTCTCCAATCCATATAAATCTGTCCTGAATCCAGCGAATCTTGGGAAATCATAAATTATGCCTCCAATATCTTTGCTGCCAACTCCTTTAACATCCGAGGTAGAAGGTCATCAGGACCTATTTGCCTTTATTCCTATCAATTTACTCCAAAGATTATCCCTAGTTGTGGTATTTTCGTCAAGTTTCACTGCAGGACCTGCAGTTTTTGTGAAGAAATTATGTTGTTCTACTGTGAAAGTTTAGACGAAGTATTGGTTTTCGACCTCTGTCATTACTGAGTTTGTCATTATTGTTTGTCATTTTCGACCTACTAAGGTCCAATATTTACTTCCACTCTCCACTTCCTGTTTATATGCTTATAGAAGCTTTCGGTATCCGTGCTTATGTTTTCTCCGAATTTCCCTTTTCGGTTCATCGCAGCTGTTTTGATTCTGTCCTTAGTTAACCTTTTCTGACTTTTAGAATACTCCCAAAGCTCCCGAGATTCACTAACCTTCACGGCATGAAATGTTTAGTCTTTATTCTCTCTGTGACTTCCTGGATGTCTTTATACAATTCATATACTTCAATTGAAATATATTTTGCTCCTCCCTCTGTTTGCATTTGCCTCTGTTCTTTAGCTTTTCCAGATCTTCAATTTTTTTTCCCAAAGTACTCCGTCCAACTCCTGTCTCAGACCTGCATAATTGCCTTTGCCCAATACTAAGTCACTTATATGGGGCTCTGTTTTCACTCGACTATGTTGAGGTCACTGCTTTCAAGTGGATCGTAAACGACAAGGTCATTTGTCAATGTTTCATTGTTGCATAACATCAAATCTAAAAGTTGCCAATTCTATTGTTGGCTCCATGACATGTTGCTTTAAGATAGAATCCACCTTACACTCTAAACATTCCTTCGAGGCGACCCAAACCATTTAATTAATCCTAACAGTACATATGTTTAAATCGTCCATAATTGCAATTGCGCCTTTCTCTTTATTTCCCCCTTGTTTGTTACGCCTTACTTTGTAAGTACTCTTCAGGGTCCTGTAAATTACTCCTGTTAAGGGGTAGGAGTACCTTGCTTTTATTTCCTCACAGACAGATTAGCTATTTTTTGTCCTTCGTGTCAATATCAATTCTCAATACTACCTTGATGATATTCTTCATCAATAAAGCAACTCCACTTCCTGTTCGTCCTTGTCTATCCTTTCAGAATCTTGCATTCTCTTGGATATTTAACTCCCAAATGTGAGCTTCCTATCACCACGTTTCAGTAATCCCCACAAAGTCGTACCTGTTTGTCTCTATTTGTCACTTCACTCAAATATCTGTATTGGTGATCATAAACAAAAGCTTGGGTAGTTCCTACTTGGAGTACTGTGATCAGATGTGGTCAGCTCACCTTGGGCAGGATACATCGACCTTGCAGGGAGAAAAATATACACACGTGCATTAATCAAAACTAGCCATCTCACTGTTCAAATCCCATATGCCCATCGATTGGACAAGAGCCTTGGCATTGTAAGTGGGCATCTCAATACTTCCTCAATGTTATGACGTTCAGACACATTGAAAGTGTACAGCATAGACAAATAACAATGTTTTCTGAACTACATGGATCAGACTTTTTAGGAAAGCACATTGAAATTCTGCCCTGTTTTCCTGCGAATTCGAAACGTTATGCTGCGACAGATGTGCTGTAAATCTTCAAGATATCACAAGGGAAAGACGGGGTATTCAGCGATGGAACATCTCCACATGTTGGTGGCTCTAGAACTACGGGGCATGGTCTGAGGTATAGGAGTAGACCATTCTTGGGAGATATTAGAAAGTGTAACTGCAGACAAAACGTGGTAGATGTTTGCAACTCAATTGCCCAAATGAAAGTGAATAAAACATAGAGTAATACAGCGCAGAACAGGCCCTTTGGCCCACGATGTTGTGCCGATCTGTGAACAAATCTAAGTCGATCCCCATACACTACCCCATTATCATCCATATGGTTCTCCAAGGTCTGTTTAAATGACCCTAATGTAGCAGAATTTACTTCATTGGTAGGCTGGGCATCCCATGCCCTTCGCACTCTCTGAGTAAATAACCTACATGTGACATCTATCTTAAATCTATCACCTCTCAATTTGCAGCTATGCCCTCTCGAACAAGCCGACACCATCATTCTAGGAAAACGACTCTCACCTTCCTTCCTATCTAACTCTTGTATGTCTGTTTTAAATCCCCTCTTAGCCTTCTTCTCTCCAAAGAGAACAGACCCAAGTCCCTCAGCCTTTCCTCATAAGACCTTTCCTCCAGAACAGGCAACATCCTGGTAAATCTCCTCTGCACATTTTCCAATGCCTCCACGTCCTTCCTGTAATGGGGCGACCAGAACTGTGTATAATATTCCAAGTGAGCCCGCATTAGCGTTTCGTACAGTTGCAGCATAACCATAACGGTTCCAGAACGCAATTCATCTACCAATAAAACCTAACATACTGTCTGCCTTCTTAACAGCACTATCAACCAGGATGGCAACTTTCAGGGATCTATGTACACCAAGGCCCCTCTGCACATCCACAGAACCAAGAATCTTTCCATTCTTCCCAAAGTGAATCGCCCTCACCTTTATCTGCATTGAACTCCATGGAGTGGAAATGGAATGGAGTTTTCATGCTCTGAGATTATTGCACTCAAGTTTAAATCCTGATGACTTCAGGGTCTCCAAGGGGAAAGCTTTGCAGATGCACCAGCACTATGGACTATAGAATGTTGGATCATTTGTTAATTTTAAATCTGAGCGAATCTTATGCAAAGTTTAAAGGGATGTCAGCCAAAGATACTTTTCTTTGGTATATGGAGTTAGGCCAAAATGTTGCAGAAACACATTAGGTATGTCAACACCTCTGGAGAGAAAACAAAGTTAATGTTTCGAGTGCAGTCACCCTTCTTCAGAACTCGAAGCAGCTTGGAAAATTAGGCATGTATGGTGCTGATGGGTCATTGGGTGCGGCTGCGGCTGTGGCGGGCGGGGAAATGAGCGATCAGATAAGTCGTGCAGGAACTTAGAGAGACAGGGAAATAAAATGATAGGTCGGCAAAGGCAATGATATTGGTCAGCCAGGCAAGAAAAGACACTCTACAGGCTATAATGGGGCATCTGAGTTTGTGACAATGAGTTGGCTGTGCTGATGTTGCCTATTTCATGATAGCCCACGTAGTGTCTATACAAAGGAATGGAGTATTAACGCTCTGAGATTATTGAACACGATTTTGAATCTTGAAGACTTCAGGGTCTCCAAGTGGACAACTGTTTGCGGATGTCCCATTACTATGGACTATAGAGAAAATTAGCTTTGATAGAAAACAGCCTTTAAACAGGGTCTCTCTGATTGCTTCCTGGTTGGTTGACATCTTGTGGGTGTGAAAACATCTTCGAGGAGAAAGTGAGGACTGCAGATGCTGGAGATCAGAGCTGAAAATGTGTTGCTGGAAAAGCGCAGCAGGTTAGGCAGCATCCAAGGAACAGGTGAATTGACGTTTCGGGCATAAGCCCTTCTTCAGGAACCTGAAGAAGGGCTTATGCCCGAGAGGTCGATTCTCCTGTTCCTTGGATGCTACCTGACCTGCTGCGCTTTTCCAGCAACACATTTTCAGATCTTGTGGGTGTGCACGATATTGGCAGAATGCTTCAGTCCTCCAGTAACCTGCCGAACTCAGAGACAATGCACGTTGTATGCCAGCCAACCTGTGCTTCATGCAAGGAAGTTAGATTAACCTGAAGAAGTGAGATTAAAGAGAAGAACTCCCTGATAAGCAAAAGAATCATTTCAGTAAGGCACGTGTACTACGGCTATTGAAATGAATTCCCCTTTTTACCACACCATCCAATCTACTGAATTATTTGTTTGTCTGTTTGCCATCGAGTCATTGAACGTAATACCAAAGGAAATGCTCTTGAAACAATGAGATTGCACTGGTCAAGAGCAAACACCTAAGTATTCTCATCCCATATTCCAGCAATTTTTTTCAAAAGACTTGTTCACCTTGGTATCTCAGGTCACACCTCATAGCATCTTCAATGTTTAAAACGAAGATGGCACTGTTATGGAATTACAAAAGTAAGTAGATCAGATGAGGTCCCTCAGCCCAAAAATACTAAACTGCCAAGAAATACTGACTGCAATTCGACAGAGAAGGCCCTTGGACTACACAAAACTACACTCTCAAAAAAGAAACTAGTAAATCGATACTTGCCCCACTTTCCTGCAGTAAGCCCATAATTGTGAATGTTGTGACATTTCAAGTATTCATCTGAAATACTTTTTAAAAGGCTATGTGACTTGCTTTCGCATCTACCCTACTGTACAGTGCGTTTCCAAACTGGAAGGATTCTATGATATTCTAAGACGTTTCAATTTTCCTGAGTACTGACTGAATTGCACGCACATTAACCCCGAAGTCTCCCTGCTCCTAAACATCCAGCGAAGTTCTATCATTTAGTCTGTATTGCCTCTCTGTGTTCTGTCCATCAAAATGCATCGTCTCCCAAACCTAGGCAATGCAATGTATCTGCCAGATGTCCACCCATTCTGCCGACTTAGGAGTATTCATTCGAAGATGGTCAGCGTATTCCTCATTACTCGCTATTCTTCCTATCGTTTTATCATTTTCAAATCTGGAGAGTTTACCCTTCCACAAAAATCTGAAAATTGTTTCTAAACTCAGGAAAAGTGAAAACCTCTCAACACTGACCCATTGGGAACAGCACACTCAACTTGTCTTCAATCTGACAACTTCCCAACCATACCTAAGCTCCGTTTCCTATTCTTCAGCCAATTGCTAATCCATGTTGCTAAAAGCCCATCAATTTCAAACACTTTAAGTTATTAACCAACGTGCCATGTGGCACTCCATCAAAAGCTTTCTGAAAATCCACATGTACAGCATCCACAGCACGATCCCATCCACTGCCTCATTACTTCATCTTAAAACTCAATTAAGTTTGTCAGATACGACCTGCACTTAACAAAGCCATCTCTACTGTCTAGTGTTAACTTAACTTTTTTACCAGGTGGATTTTTAGCTCCCATATGACGGTCTCCATCATTTTTCCTCCTTTTGATATCATACTGCTAGGTCTGTAGTTTACTGTGTTATTCTTCATTGCTTTTTGAAACACCTGTATGATGTTTGTAATCATCTAGCTTATTGCGTTAATCCTCTGTTCAGAGAAGTCTGGAAAATTTCTGTCAACATTTTTGCAATTTGCTCTATCACCTCGCTCAGTAATTTTGAAGCACCTCATTCGGTCCTGGCGACTTCTCGAACGAGAGTGCTGAGAGCCCTTATCACACTGCATCCTCTTTATCTGTCAGGAGAATGGTCAGTTACTCAGCACGCACATTTTCAATAAGGCCATTGGCACCATCTTCTAAATAGACCAAGGCAATTACAAAATATTACTTTTCAACCTCTGCCATAACCATTCCTTGAATGGGCAGCTTATCCTACTTGTTCCTTATGACCCCACTCTGCCCTTCACGAATCTTGTGCAATTAACATATTTGAAGAACATTTTGCTACTTTTTTTAGGGCAGCATATTATCCTTTCCGGATGCATCCTCTTAGCCTTCCAAATTCGAGTATTATCCTCTCTGCTGCATTTGAGATACGCTTCCTGATTCTGATAGCTATTATTATCATGGCATGCACCACATGCCACTTATTTTCCGTTCTTATCTTCTCATCAGAATCATCCAGATTACTGCAATTTTGGATGCCTAAAATTTATTTCTGATGGGCGTGTAGTAAGCATGCACTCTATCCAACTATTTTTCGAAATTCTCCAATTTTCATGCATTGTTTTATCCACCTTGTGCGTTTCTAATCAACGTGCTCCTGTTTATATTTTTGACCCAAAAGATCGTTCATTTTCCGTATGCAATCTTAATCATTGAGTGATGTTTTCATATTTTGAACTGAAAATCAAAAATGATTAAGTTGTTATCGTTAATTCCTCAATGCTTCTCCACTCTGATGCTCTGCAATTGGCCTATCTCATTTTGTAGGATCATATACAGCACAGCCCTCTCTTTTGTAAAACTAGAAATGCCCCGGTCTAGAAAGTTATCCCACGCACATTACAGAATCTCAACCCTTCGGAAACTAGTCTACCTTTTCACCAGTCTCCGCTCGGATCATTGAAATCAACAAACACAACAATCTTACGAAACACCAAGTGGACAAATAACGCGCCTGCAGATTTCCGTAGTCTGACAAAAAAAATGCCCTCTTCTACTTCCTCCGCATTATTTGGATGTTTTTACTAATTCCTGATGAAGAGCGTTTACCCAAACACTCGATTTTGCTGCTCCTCGGATGCTGCCTGGCCTGCGGTACTTTTCCGGCAGTATACTCTGGACTCTAATCTCCAACATCTCAGTCCTCACTTACACCTCGGTGTTTCTTACTAATTGCCCAACAAGATCGGTTGCCGTTTCTGACCTCCAACCAGATCTCTTAACAAGGATGCCACATATTCTGTTCATTTTTACTCACTATGATTCGACTGAAAGACATATGACGCGAGCATTAACGATCTGTGCTCCTCTGGCTTTAACCTAATTTCTGTCTATGGCACTCCGTCTCCTTCCCAAGAGCAGCTTGGCTTCTGCGTCCCCAGTTTTGTTTGACAATAATATATTTCCATATTTACAACTTTATTCTGCCCTTTTATCTTTATTGTATGTTGTAAAGCACCATTGGGTTGTGTACTGTCAACTCTGAAGTTGCCCATCGCTTATTTTCCATTTTCAGCATTTTATATCTCTTGCCTTCTCCAATACTTGTAAAAAATAAGCCCTTCAGACTACACACACGCTCCCGCCATGCGCACTCATGCACTATTTATAAATTTCAAACCAGGCGCTATTTACTCACTCAGTCAGCAGATTAGTTCAGTTTCTGGTCAGGGGAAGCCCAACTCTTCTGAACAGAGTTCTCTTTCCCACAAGTGATTCAAAATCCGAATAGTCTCTTGTGTAAAAGGTCCCTTTTATACAATCCCACAAGAAACCAGCTTACATTCTTGGCGTCCCTTTGCCTAAAATATGAGAATCATAACCCAGACAGTATTTCCGAGATTACTATGCCAGAGTGCTTGTGGTTGGCTTTACCACAAACTCTGTCAGTGAATGATGAACGATGGCTCTCAGGTCTCGTTGAGCCTCTGCTGCATTTCGAATCCACCACCATTCAGATAACATTTGGCCTTCTTGTTTCAGTTCCCAGAGAAGATATTCTCACGCCTATCCATCCACAATAAACTGCATCTGCTATGGATATGTTCACTCACACAACTTGGCCAAATCACAATTAAGAAGCTCTGCATGCTACACAGCTCCTCCCACCCAGTTTTATGATGCACACAAACGTAGAGACGTTACTTTTGTTTTCCACGTCAAAATCCTTGATGTTTTGTGAATGGTTGAGCTCCATGTTCTGATCTCTGCAGTTTCTACTCGACATGTGGACGTATTAGGAAATTGACCCGTTGATTTATCCTCTGAATATTCTCTTTGATAATTTTCCTTCATTCCTGCCAGAACATTTCTATGATTATGAAATGCAATCCCTTATTCTGGGCCGACTCGAAAGCTTCTGAAAGTCCACAATAACCACATGTACTAGCTCCCCCCTTATGAACTTTGCCATTTGGATTTTCACAAAACTGCAGTAGATATGCCGAACATGGAATCCTAAGTGCTCCTGTCGCTATCCTGATTGTAAGTAAAGTTATGCAGAGCTCCACGCTCAAGTCCCTGCTTCTGGACATAACGGCTCGGCAGAAAAAGTCAACAATACGTTATACTTTCTAAACCACTTCAGCAACCCGCAAGCCTCGTTTCAAGGATTTGTCGACAGCAATCTCCCAATGATTATTTATACATTCCAGCCTCCCTTCCATATTTCTGAACAATGTTGCAATGAATAATCAATTAAATTATAACTGGATAAACAGGTAAGTAGATACATAAATAGATGGATAGATAGGTAGATAGGTAAGTAGATAGACAATCAGATCGATAGATAGATAGATCGATCGATAGACAGACAGACAGACGGACAAAGATAGATAGGCAGACAGGTAGGTAGTTAGGTAGATAGATAGGTGGGTGGGTAGGTAGATAGTTAGATAGATGCATAGTTGGATGGATGGATAGAGGGATAGATCGATGAGGTGGATAGATCGATAGAGCTATAGATGGAAGATGGATAAATGAATAGATGGATAGATGAACAGATGGATAGATGGATAGATAGACAACATACAGGAATGACCTCACATAGACTTCCCACCATCCTGGACAGAGCAGTACCTGGCAGCAAAATCGGTATCACATTTACAACTTGTTGCTCCCTCAACCATTGACGTTTAATGGAATCTGTGCCTTCCATGTCTGGGATTCAATGCGGAAAATCAGAAAGGCTGCTTGGGTATGCCTCACCTCTGTACTCACATCTGCCTCCACTGCACAAAGCAGGAAAATGTAAATGTCCTCACACAACTATATCCTACACGAATATAAAGTCTTCTCAATAAACTACTCGGAAATGTCTGCGTAACAGGTCGAGGAACAATACCAGTAGATCTGCCGTTGCCATGGCCAGGAAATACCATCTGGAGAGTCTGCACTATCCATGGCACACAATCACAATCGCCACCAAGTTATCTGATGAAGGTAATATGGTTATCATACAACAGGATGCATATTGGTTATTATACAGCAGGATACACGTCACTCCCTCGACAATGGACAGACAGGAGCAACATCGTGCATCATCTAGAAAACACAACACAGCCTCCTCCAACAGCAATTTTCAAACCTGCCTCTACCATCACATGCATGGAAATGTGCAGCGGATGAACGAATACAAACAACTACATGTTTCCTGCTGAGCCATGCAACCACCATTTAGATTAAAATGCAACTAATAGGTCATTTCGTGCTGCTTGATCAAAATCAAGGAATCACATTCCAAATGGCACTTTTGGGGGCCCTACATCAGAGGGATTGCACCAGTCAAAGAAGGAAGTTCATTCCTACTTTGTCTCAGGCAGTTGTGACAGATGCATTATCAGATTGGTTGAGCAGCATGTGCATGTGTCTGACACAGCGTGGTCAAGAGATTGACTAAATAAATCGGTGTATCTAAGAGATTGTGTATGAATGGTTATGTACGTGTGAGATTCTATTTATGAGAATGTATACATGAGTATCTGTGTGAAGATATCAATGCAAGTGTGTATGTACAGGAGGAGGAGTATGTTAGCATGTCTGTGAGCCCATGGTGTTATCAGAGAAAGATTGCGTGTGGGAGAGATTGAGTCGAAATGTGAAACTGTGTGAATGCATGCATGTGTGAGAAAGAGGTTTTGTGTGTCAGCGAGTTTGTGATTGTGTGTGCAAGAGTGAGTGAAAGAGGGAGTGTACAGGAGAATGGATGAGTGTGAAAGAGACAGAATGTGCACAAGTTATGTGTAATTGTTCAAACAACTGAACACCATGTGGGTAGAGAGAGACAGTGTGGGCGTGAGAATGAGTGTGTGAAATTCTGGGCTTCTGAGAAAGTGAATCTGCACGTGTCTGTATGTGAGAGAGGGAGATAGTGCGTGTTTAACTACATCTGAGAGGACTACTGCGTGAGGAAGACAGTGAGCTAATGAGACTGTGTGTAGGGATAGTGAGAGTGCTGTGAATTTATGTGTGAGTGTATGTGCACATCTGACAGAGAATGTCACATGTCTGCATTATAAGATACAGAGCTACTATTATGAATTATATATTTATGATCTAATATTTAAAACAAACTATCTCTGACTGTTCCATCTGATTCACAGTCGCAATCAACCTTAATCAATTTGTTGGCATTTCTTGCGACAAGCTGAAAATTAAACGTTGAGGAGGTTAAATAGTGGCTGCCATTCTCCGTGCAGTCACTGTGCTGTTTATATAACATCATTTAGTTGTTGCTGTGTAGAATAATGTATCATATGGTTACATCCAAAAGTGTGAGGAGGTTCCATGAGCTCATACACAAGAAAGGAAGAAACTCAGAAGAGAGGAAAGTACCCATGAGATTAAGAGAAATTGTGTAACACTGTTGGTTAAATTGATAGCGGACATTAGCATTTACCACGGACACTAACAGCAGCAAGTACCAGTGAGTATATCCTCTTGAAATACTGAAACATATCCTGTATGTCGACCATCTCCAAAGGGAATTAACTTATTATTCTGTCGGTGTGGAGGACAATTCTGTGGTGTCCAGTCGGAACAAATTCCTTGAGTGAATGGGAATCGTAATATATTGCAGAGGACTTCACTGAGAAATATTGTTTTGGTTTTGATGAGTTGACGTTAAGGTTACTTCAACACTTAGATTGCTTACTGTTCTGCCTGTCACGAGGCAAATGGTTTCAGATAGCTCCTTTGTATTCAAATGTTTTGCATTGAAACAGAAATCCAGTGATGGAAATGAATTTTAAAAGTTACAGAGTACATGACCCACTAATTGACCAATACGAGAGATGCAGGGCAGATGCGTAGGTACATAAAACAATGTTAAAATAACAGAAAAGGTTCTTTGTTTTACATAGTGCACTGAAATGAGGAAAACAAATAATTTTTAAACCCTAAGACTTGTTGAAGGATTATCACACGCCTGATAAATAAGTTACCTCACACTCATTGTAATTGCTGTAGATATAGCTGTAGCTTCAAGCAATGGAGGAAGCCTACTTACGGAGACGCTGAAGCTAAGGTTTGTGGGATGGTTAAGAAAGAACTGGAACTTCGTCCAGCAACATGTTTGGCCATGAAATTAGAGCCATAGGGATCTGCAGAACAGCAAAAAGTCCTTCAGTCCATAACGTCTGTGATGATTAAAACCAGTCAGTAAAGTATTTGAATCCCAGTTTCTAGCAGTTGGCATGTAGTGTTTCTTGCATTGGGATTGTAAGGGCACATCTAAGTACTTCTTCAGTGTATATTGAGTTTCTGTCTTGAACAATCTTACAGGCAGTGACTTTCAGATGTCCATCACTCCCGGGCTGGAACAGTGTTGCCTTACATATTCTTACACATTCTGGACCTTACCATAAATCAATGGTGCTATCGTTACTGATCCTTCCATCATGTGGAGCAATCTATTCTGTCTTTGCCCTTCATAACTATTCTTTTTACATCTCAGTCATATCCCCGCACAATCTCCTCTGCTCTCAAGTACACAGCATCAGTCTGTCCAATTTGTCTTCATGGTTCAATTCCTCCATCCTTTGTAAAATCTTAGAAAATTTACTCTTCACCATTTCCAGTGCAATTATGTCGTTACTGTAATGCAAATTGCAGACTTGCACACAATACTACAACAATGGTCTTACCAACGTTAAATAACGTTTATTTTTATTAGATTACCTACAGTGTGGAAACAGACACTTCGGCACAACAAGTCCACACCGACCCTCTGAAGAGTAACCTACTTACTGTTATTGTTACAATTGGTAGTGTAATATATCGACGGTTCATGACTATTCAACTGTTGTTTGAAGCGACTTATTTGTAATATACAGTGAATCCAGGCAATATCAGGCTGATTCCGGGGCTGATGGGATTGATGTATGAGGAAGGATTGACTGTATTAGGATCGCTTTTACTGGGGTTGAGGGTAATGATAGGGAGCTCACACAGACTTACAAAATTATAAAAGGACGGGATAGGATAAGTGCAGGCAGGATGTTACCGATGGTGGGAGTGTCCAGAACAAGGAGTCAGAGTCTGGGGATTCGAGGTCGATCATTTAGTATAGAGATGAGGAGAGGTGTCCTTGTGGATTTTGTCGGGCATTGTTACGGAAATTAGGGAGCACGGGACCAAGTTGAATGTTCAACTGTGATTTTATTGTATGGATGGAGCAAACTCAAAGTGCGAAATGACCAATGCAGCCCTTATATTAATATGAACATTGAAAGATTTCCAGTAGCTGTTGGATCCCGTTCCAAAGGAATCACCCTGGTGCCATTATTTGTGGAAGTAAACTCCAAAAAAGAGCCTAATACCCCGTATTTGTACAGCAGCGTACCTCTGCCCTTGGAAGAAGTACTATGAAGACCTATCACAATGTGGTGCCTTGTCCCCCACCCCTGAGCTGCGGAAGACCTCATTGCTGTTGGCTGACCATGTCAGCAATTGTAAGGGATATTACAAGGTTTTGGGTCCCACTGTCTGCGAGGTTCCGAGGATGCAGATAATTGCAAATTAGAAAACATGAAATGTTCCCAATGTAACTCTCTCTACCTTCTCACAATGAGCCAGTTGAATATTATTATTTATTCACATGTGAGTAATGTCCAGTGCTAATAATCCAACCATGAATGCATTGGACAAGGTAGGGGTAAGTTGATATCGTGAACCCCGGCAGTCCTGTGAGACGTAACGATCTCCCTATGCAAATAGTGCTGGTAACGAGGAGGATTTCCAGATTTTGGTTCCAACAGCACTGAAGGTATTGCTCCCAATCGGGACGATGAGTGTGCATGGCAACTGAAACAGAATTTGCGAGTGGTGTTTCCACATTTGCCTTTGCTGTCTCTCGTGCCCCCAGGCGATAAAGGTGATGGATTTTCAAT
Source organism: Chiloscyllium plagiosum (assembly GCF_037043375.1). Lineage (NCBI taxonomy): Eukaryota > Metazoa > Chordata > Chondrichthyes > Orectolobiformes > Hemiscylliidae > Chiloscyllium > Chiloscyllium plagiosum. The sequence continues at coordinate 84,885,822 of NW_028270175.1, forward strand.
GTGCTTTTCGGCAAGGCTGCAGTAGGTTCACACTGACGTGCATGTGCCTCGGTGATGGCGGAGAGATTGTTGAATGGAAGGTTCAGCATTACAAAATAGCGTGGAGCAGGGAGGGAGTGTGAGGGAGGGAGTAGCTGCTTTGTCCCTTGACCGTATCCAGCCGTTCGAGTGGTCGAGGTGCTGTCCTTATACGGTCAAGTGGGAATTATCCCATCACCCTTCTGACTTGTGTTTTCCCCATAGTGCACAGGATTTGGGAAGGGGGAAACAGAAGGTGAGCTATTAATTTCAGGATTCCAAGCCTCTGAGCGCTCGTGCAAACACAGCTGAGATATGTCCTGGTCCAATTCAATATGTGTTCAAGAGTACATCCCAGGATATTGAAATTTGGGGTATTCAGTATTAGTAGCAAAATTGAGTATCAAGAGGCCAAGGGTTAGATTCCCTCTTCTTCGAGATGACAGTCCCCAAAATGTTGGTATTGAGGAAAATTCCTTTATGAGAACACTATTGGGGTTAAAGGATGATTGTTAGATCTTTTCTTGTTTGAGAAGTTCTTTGCCTGGAATGAGTGTCGCACAAATGTTCCTTGTCCCTTGACAGACAAGTGCTCGATTTTTTTACAAATTCTGGTGGCATTTCAATTTGGACGAGACTACATATGAGGAATGGAGAATGGAGCTGAACATTGTTCAATCATTGGCGAACATCCTGACATTTGAGCTTCCGATGGAAGCAAGGCCATTGATGTCACAGCTGAAGATGATTCGGCCTTAGACACTCCCAGAGGAAAACCTACAGAGATGTTCTTGACCTGAAAATATTGCCCTCCACCAATCACAAACCTCTTTCTTTGTGCCAGATAGTTTTCCAAACAAAAGAGAGTTTGCCCCGGACACCCATAGACATCAGCACTGTTATGGATCCTTGATATCACACTGGCACAAAAGCTGCCTTCATGTCAAGAGAAGTCATAATCACCTCACCCTTGGTGTTCAGTTCTTATGTCCAGGTTTGAAACAACACTGTTTTGAGGTGAGGTGCTGAATGGCCCTTGTCTCCAACCAAAACAGTGGTAGAGATTCTACACGATGGTAACTCTTCAACCCATTGTGTTAATGATGCCACCTTATCGAGTCTCATTTCCCAGTTGTTCGCTCGTCGACCTCTATGCCAGGGTATTACACGTACT